>NC_053390.1:144530319-145868927 GCF_905171765.1 Bufo bufo | reverse complement strand
GCACTCCAAGTATAAAAGTAGTGGTCTTTAATCACCCATGCAGGTCTTTTGTTCATCTGGGGTAAGCAGCAATATCCCTGGACATAGCACCCATACTGTTTGTCTCCAGTGCCGCCATTACCTTTCCTTTTTTTTTTTATATATATATATATATATATATATATATATATATATGTTTTTAGTTTTTAGCCATAATATATTTACATATATTATTATATATTAAAATATATAATATATGTAAATATATTATGGCTAAAAACATCAGTAGTAGTTTCCCACATATTATGCATTCATACAGTCAGGTCCATAAATATTGGGATATCAACACAATTCTAACATTTATGGCTCTATACACCACCACAATGGATTTGAAATGAAACAAACAAGATGTGCTTTAACTGCAGACTGTCAGCTTTAATTTGAGGGTATTTACATTCAAATCAGGTGAACGGTGTAGGAATTACAACAGTTTGCATATGTGTCTCTCACTTGTTAAACCAAAAGTAATGGGACAATTGCCTTCTCAGCTGTTCCATGGCCAGCTGTGTGTTATTACCTTATTATCCCAAATACAATGAGCAGATAAAAGGTCCAGAGTTCATTTCAAGTGTGCTATTTGCATTTGGAATCTGTTGCTGTCAACTCTCAAGATGAGATCCAAAGAACTGCCACTATCCATGGAGCAAGCCATCATTAGGCTGAAAAAAAACAAAACAAGAGACATGGTTTAATGAAAGAAATGACTGGGACATAACCATACTAGGGTACTCTTTATACAGAAGAGACAGAGAAGGCAAGAAAGGAGGAGGAGTGGCTCTGTATGTGAAAGATAGCATTAAATCTAACCTAATACAAGTTGGTGAGGCCAACATAGAGTCAGTTTGGGTTACGTTGCAGTTTGCTAACCATGCAGTAACTCGTGTAGGTGTGATATATAGACCACCTGGTCAAGTTAAAGAACTAGATGATCTACTAGTTGAAGAAATAGCTAAAATGACAATGAAAGGAGAAGTTATCATTATGGGAGATTTCAATCTTCCAGATATAAACTGGAAAACCAAAATAGCAAGTTCTACCAGGAGTACAGATATTCTAAATACCCTACTGGGGTTATCTCTACAACAAGTGGTTGAGGAGCCAACCCGGAGGGAGGCAATTTTGGATTTGGTATTCACAAATGGGGATTCGGTATATGATGTCATTGTAGGCGAAACCTTGGGATCTAGTGATCACCAGTCAGTGTGGTTTAATATAAGAACTGTGAAAGAGTCCCACCACACAAAAACAAAAGTTTTAGATTTTAGAAAAACAGACTTTTCAAAAATGAAATTAGTCATAAATGAGTCCTTATCAGACTAGAACGGATTACATGGAGTCCAGGAGGAATGGGACTACTTAAAAGGTGCATTATTGAAGGCAACAGAAAATTGCATTAGACTTGTCAGTAAAAGCAAAAAAAGGAAGAGACCACTGTGGTACTTAGCAGAAGTGGCCCAAATCATTAAAAATAAAAAGCTAGCATTTTGTAATTATAAAAAAACCCAGAGCAATGAAGATAAGGAAATCTACAAGATTAGGCAGAGAGAGGCCAAGCAAGTTATAAGAACTTCTAAAGCGCAGGCAGAAGAAAAACTAGCTCAGTCTATGAAAAAAGGGGATAAGACATTCTTCAGATATATAAATGAAAAAAGGAAATTAAAACAAGGAATAACTAAATTAAAAACAAAGGACGGAAGGTATGTAGAAGAGAATAAAGGGCTAGCCGACTGCCTTAATGAATACTTCTGTTCAGTTTTTACAAAAGAAAAAGGAGAAGGACCTCCACTAGAAAGGATGACTAATAAATCATTTGATGCATGTATCTTTACAGAGGAAGATGTTCTAAGTTTGCTGTCTAAGGTGAAGACAAATAAGTCACAGGGGCCTGATGAGATACACCCAAAATTATTAAAAGAGCTTAGTGGTGAGCTGGCAAAACCGCTAACAGATTTATTTAACCAATCATTAGTAACAGGAGTCGTCCCGGAAGATTGGAAATTGGCAAATGTCGTGCCCATTCACAAGAAAGGTAGTAGGGAGGAATCGAGCAACTATAGACCAGTGAGTCTGACATCAATAGTAGGCAAATTAATGGAAACCCTATTAAAGGATAGGATTGTGGAACATCTAAAATCCCATGGATTGCAAGATGAAAAACAACATGGGTTTACTTCAGGGAGATCATGTCAAACAAATCTTTTAGATTTTTTTGACTGGGTGACTAAAATAATAGACGGTGGAGGTGCAGTAGACATCGCATATCTAGATTTTAGTAAGGCTTTTGACACTGTCCCACATAGAAGACTTATCAATAAACTGCAGTCATTGAGCATGGACTCCCATATTGTTGAGTGGATTAGGCAGTGGCTGAGTGACAGACAACAGAGGGTTGTAGTCAATGGAGAACATTCAAAACAAGGTCATGTTACCAGTGGGGTTCCACAGGGATCTGTACTGGGACCAATTTTGTTTAATATCTTCATAAGTGATATTGCAAAAGGCCTCGATGGGAAGGTTTGACTTTTGGCTGATGACACAAAGATATGTAACAGGGTTGATGTTCCTGGAGGGAAACGCCAAATGGAAAATTTAGGAAAACTAGAAGAATGGTCAGAACTCTGGCAACTGAAATTTAATGTGGATAAGTGCAAGATAATGCACCTGGGGCGTAAAAACCCAAGGGCAGAATATAGAATATTTGACACAGTCCTGACCTCAGTATCTGAGGAAAGGGATTTAGGAGTAATTATTTCAGAAGACTTAAAGGTGGGAAGACAATGTAATAGGGCAGCACGAAATGCCAGCAGAATGCTTGGATGTATAGGGAGAGGTATAAGCAGTAGAAAGAGTGAAGTGCTTATGCCGCTGTACAGAACACTGGTGAGACCTCACTTGGAGTATTGTGCGCAGTACTGGAGGCCATATCTCCAGAAGGATATAGATACTCTAGAGAGAGTTCAGAGAAGAGCTACTAAACTAGTACATGGATTGCAGGATAAAACTTACCAGGAAAGGTTAAAGGACCTTAACATGTATAGCTTGGAAGAAAGAAGAGACAGAGGGGATATGATAGAAACTTTTAAATACATAAAGGGAATCAACTCGGTAAAGGAGGAGAGCATATTTAAAAGAAGAAAAACTACCACAAGAGGACACAGTTTTAAATTAGAGGGGCAAAGGTTTAAAAAGTAATATAAGGAAGTATTACTTTACTGAGAGAGTAGTGGATGCATGGAATAGCCTTCCTGCAGAAGTGGTAGCTGCAAATACAGTGAAGGGGTTTAAGCGTGCATGGGATAGGCATATGGCTATCCTTCATATAAGATAGGGCCAGAGGCTATCCATAGTATTCAGATATATTGGGCAGACTAGATGGGCCAAATGGTTCTTATCTGCCGACACATTCTATGTTTCTATGTTTCTATGAACGCACCGGTGAGCTCAGCAACACCAAAAGACCCAGAAGACCACGGAAAACAACTGTGCTGGATGACCGAAGAATTCTTTCCCTGGTGAAGAAAACACCCTTCACAACAGTTGGCCAGATCAAGAACACTCTCCAGGAGGTAGGTGTATGTATGTCAAAGTCAACAATCAAGAGAAGACTTCACCAGAGTGAATACAGAGGGTTTACCACAAGATGTAAGTGTTGGTGAGCCTCAAAAACAGGAAGGCCAGATTAGAGTTTGCCAAACGACATCTAAAAAAGCCTTCACAGTTCTGGAACAACATCCTATGGACTGATGAGACCAAGATCAACTTGTACCAGAGTGATGGGAAGAGAAGAGTATGGAGAAGGAAAGGAACTGCTCATGATTCTAAGCATACCACCTCATTAGTGAAGCATGGTGGTGGTAGTGTCATGGCGTGGGCATGTATGGCTGACAATGGAACTGGTTCTCTTGTATTTATTGATGATGTGACTGCTGACAAAAGCAGCAGGATGAATTCTGAAGTGTTTCGGGCAATATTATCTGCTCATATTCAGCCAAATGCTTCAGAACTCATTGGACGGCACTTCACAGGGCAGATGGACAATGACCCAAAGCATACTGCAAAAGCAACCAAAGAGTTTTTTTAAGGGAAAGAAGTGGAATTTTGTGCAATCGCCAAGTCAATCACCTGACCTGAATCTGATTGAGCATACATTTCACTTGCTGAAGACAAAACTGAAGGGAAAATGCCCCAAGAACAAGCAGGAACTGAAGACAGTTGCAGTAGAGGCCTGGCAGAGCATCACCAGGGATGAAACCCAGTGTCTGGTGATCTCTATGCGTTCCAGACACCAGGCTGTAATTGACTGCAAAGGATTTGCAACCAAGCATTAAAAAGTGAAAGTTTGATTTATGATTATTATTCTGTCCCATTACTTTTGGTCCCTTAACAAGTGGGAGGCACATATGCAAACTGTTGTAATTTCTACACCGTTCACCTGGTTTGGATGTAAATACCCTCAAATTAAAGCTGACAGTCTGCAGTTACAGCACATCTTGTCCGTTTCATTTCAAATCAATTGTGGTGGTGTATAGAGCCAAAAATGTTAGAATTGTGTCATTGTCAGAATATTTGTGGACCTGACTGTATACAATGGATATAAAAAGTCTACACACCCCTGTTAAAATGTCAGGTTTCTGTGATGTAAAAATATGTAACAAAGATAAATCATTTCAGAACTTTTTCCACCTTTAATGTGACCTATAAACTGTACAACTCAATTGATAAACAAACTGAAATCTTTTAGGTAGAGGGAAGAAAAAATATAAAAATAAAATAATATGGTTGCATAAGTGTGCACAACCTTAAACTAATACTTTGTTGAAGCACCTTTTGATTTTATTACAGCACTCAGTCTTTTTGGGTATGAGTGTCATGACCCGGGTTGTATTCGAACCTGGATCTTCCTGGTCTCCTAAACCATAGCCTTACCTGTTGTGCTACAGAAGAGATCTAGACTTTGGGAATGTCCTTACTGTGTTCAACACTACATCATACTCTCTAGCTCCACCTGCTGCCAGCTGTGGACAATTCTCAATCTGGACAGCCTTTAAATAGGAAGTGAGGACATCACTCAGTGCCCGTTTATTGGGATTTCTTCCCTGGGTGTTTTGACTTCAGTGATCTTCCTTGTATTGAACTCCTGCCTGATATCCCGACTATTCTACAGCCTGCTGATTTTGTACCTTGCCGCCAGATCGTGAATGACCTTAGCCTGCCTGACTCTTCTCCGGATTTTGATTGTGAACTATTTGCCTGACGACGCTTTGCCTGGATCTCAAGCACGCTACTTCCACTTCGGACACTACCTTTTGCAGGTACCTTACATAATAAACGGGCCACAATGGCAGTGGACCCTGCTGAGATTGTTAAGGCGATTACACGTCAGGGACAATTGATCGGAGCTCATGAACAGCATCTTTCTTCCCTGGACGCCAAGTTAGATGAACTTTGCACCATGTTCAAATCTTGTTTGCCTGGTTCCTTTGCAACGGTTCAGACTCCGGATCCTACTCCTGCTACGGTCCAACCCGCCTCTTCTGTACCACCAAAACTTCCCTTGCCTGACAAGTTTGGTGGTGATACTGAGGACTGCAGAGGCTTTTTAAATGTTTGCCGTTTGCATTTCCGCAACAACCCTGCGACTTTTAGCACTTCGTCTGCCAAAGTGACTTTTGTAATTTCCTTGTTAAAGGGGAAGGCCCTGGCCTGGGTCTCTCCTTATTTGGAACGCAACGATCCTGTACTCCAAGATGCTGAAAAATTTCTGGCCTCTCTCCAGATTGTATTTGACAAGCCAGGTAGAGTTTCTGCAGCTGAGTACTCCCTCTTGGACATACAACAAGACACCAGATCTGTGGCACAGTATGCTATTGAGTTCAGTACCCTTGCTGCTGAAACAAATTGGGACTCAAGGGCATTACGTGCAGCCTTCCGAAAAGGTCTTACGGATCGCATCAAGGACGAATTAGTCTATAAAGATCTCCCAGAAGACCTTGAGAAATTCATAGAGCTGTGTGTTCGTCTGGATGTCCGGTACCATGAAAGGTGCCAAGAGAGACTTAGAACCCGCAAGTTTCCTAGGCCAGTTTACCGTTTGGCCCCTAACTTCCAAGCACCACCTCAGCCAGAACCTGAAACCTCTGTTGAACCCCAGACACCTGTGGAACCCATGGAGGTGAGCCGTCTCCACCTAACTGAGTCAGAGAAACAAAGGAGGCGTTCATTGGGCCTATGCCTGTACTGCGGACTTAAAGGACATTTAGTATCTGTCTGCCCCTCCCGTCCAGTAAAAGGCAGGGTCTAACCAGTGTTGGAGGAGCTGGCTTAGACCTTACAGGTAGATCCTCCAAGACCAAGATTACTGTTCCGACTACTATCCATTTATCTTCTAAGCTTGTTTTCTGTGAGGCTTTTGTGGATTCCGGAGCTGCGGGTATATTCTTGGACTACACTTTTGCAAGAAAGAACAACATCCCTTTTGTTCCTAAGTCTAGACCCCTGAACATTACCACCCTGAATGGACAGCCCTTGGGAGATGGTATTGTGAAATTCGAGACTACGACAATCACCCTGCATGTAGGCCTCCTCCACAAAGAGGAAGTTGTCTTGTCTCTTATTGATTCTCCGCTTCTGCCTATCATCCTTGGTTACCCATGGTTACAACTTCACAACCCCTCTTTTGATTGGGAAAATGGAGAACTAACCTCCTGGGGATCGTCCTGTCGCCTTCGCTGTTTGTCTCAACCCAAAAGACTTTCTGCTTGCATGTTGGCTCCTGTGACTATCCCACCTACCTTGCCTCGTGAATACCATGACTTTGCAGACGTATTTTGCAAACAAAAGGCAGAGGTGTTACCCCCACATCGTCCTTTTGACTGTACAATTAAATTGATTCCCGGAGCACCTCTTCCCAAAGGAAAGACCTACCCCCTGTCTCTGCCCGAACAAAACTCTATGGAGGAATACGTAAGAGACAACTTGGAAAGAGGTTTTATCCGACCCTCTTCTTCTCCAGTAGGGGCAGGTTTCTTCTTCGTTGAAAAGAAAGATGGGGGCCTTCGACCATGCATAGACTATCGGGGGTTAAATCAAATCACCGTAAAGGACTCCTACCCTTTGCCACTCATTCTTGAACTATTTGATCTACTTAAGGGGGCTGTTATATTCTCCAAGCTAGACCTACGAGGGGCTTATAACCTGATTCGAATTAATGAGGGGGACGAGTGGAAGACAGCATTCAACACTCGTAATGGACACTTTGAATATTTGGTCATGCCATTTGGCTTGTGTAACGCACCTGCTGTCTTTCAACGTTTCATGAATGAAATTTTTCATGATTTCAGCAACCATTTTGTGATCATCTACTTGGACGACATTTTAATCTTTTCCAAGACTCTTCCAGAGCACATCTCGCATGTGAAACAGGTATTACAACGGCTTAGAGAAAACCATCTTTATGCAAAGATCGAGAAATGCAGTTTCCATCAAAGCTGTATTCCTTTCCTTGGGTACATCATAAGTGCTGACGGTTTCCAAATGGACCCTCAAAAACTTTCCGCTGTCTTGCAATGGCCCCAACCGACCACTTTAAGAGGACTCCAAAGCTTTTTAGGATTTGCAAATTACTACAGACGCTTCATTAAGAGTTTTGCCTCCATTGCGGCACCCCTTACTGCCATGACTAAGAAGGGTACAAATTGCAAGGCGTGGTCTTCAGAAGCAAAATCAGCTTTCCAGCGATTAAAGGACATGTTCAGTAAAGCTCCAATTCTTCAGCATCCAAATCCTGACCTCCAGTACATTGTTGAGGTTGATGCCTCTGAGGTTGGAGCAGGTGCCGTACTCTCCCAGAATCAGCCAAAGTCTGGTAGAATCCATCCAGTAGCTTTTTTCTCTAGAAAGTTTTCTCCGGCAGAGATGAATTATGATGTTGGGAATCGAGAACTACTGGCCATCAAATTGGCATTGTCTGAATGGCGACATCTTCTGGAAGGGGCTTCCAAACCTTTTACTATCCTCACTGACCATAAAAACCTACTGTATCTTCAGACTGCTAGACGTCTGAACTCACGTCAGGCTCGATGGGCTCTGTTTTTCTCCCGTTTTAATTTTGTCCTTTCTTACGTTCGAGGGCATAGAAACAAAAAAGCCGATGCTCTTTCCAGACAGTTCGCTTCCTCTGAAGAAGATCAACCAGCCGAGCAGTATATAATCCCACCTCACAAAATTGTCGCACAGATCTCTACGGCTCTTTCCCAACAGCTACAAGAAACCCAGAATCGTGTTCCCCAGGGCTTGAAGATACCACCAGGTCGCCTGCACGTAGCCCCTAGTCTCAGAAAACCTATACTCCTCTGGGCACATAATGGCGTGTTATCCGGTCATCCTGGTGTCACCATCACTCTTAAGACCTTGCAGCGTCATGTCTGGTGGCCTCGTATGAAAAAGGATGTTACTGACTATGTGGCTGCCTGCCCAACTTGTGCTGCTAATAAAGTACCCCGCACATTACCTGCTGGACTGTTACATCCACTTCCGGCACCTCGCCAGCCTTGGACCCATTTGACCTTGGACTTCATTGTAGACTTACCCAAGTCCGAGGGCATGACTGCTATATGGGTCACAGTGGATCGCTTTTCCAAAATGTCTCATTTTGTGCCGATTCCGGGATTACCTACAGCGAAAGCACTGTCCACTCTTTTCCTTTCCCATATTGTAAGACATCATGGCATACCTACCAATGTCATCTCAGACCGCGGATCCCAGTTCGTTTCCCGATTCTGGAGAGCGTTCTGCAAGAAACTGGGAGTAACGCTCTCACTCTCTACCTCACATCACCCTCAAACTGATGGTCAAACCGAACGCATGAACCAGACCCTAGAAACCTTCCTTCGACATTATGTCAATGCCTTACACTCCAACTGGTCTGAGTATTTGCCTTTAGCTGATTTCGCCCTAAATTCCCGTTGGCACAGTGCTCTTCATACCACACCATTCTACGCAGCCCTAGGCTATCACCCTCAGACTTTTCCCCTACTTCAGCCTTCTTCTGGTGTACCAGCAGCAGATCAGCGGGTGAAAAATATTTTACTACATTGGAAGAAGATTCGTTTATTACTACGGAAATCAGCAGGCAAGTACAGGCTTTTTTCCAACAGACGAAGACGCCATATACCTCCATATGTAGTGGGGGACAGAGTTTGGCTATCAACCAAGTATGTGAGACTGAAACAACCTTCTACCAAATTGGGCCCTCGATTCATTGGTCCTTACAGGATCATTGCTCGAGTTGGACCAGTTTCCTATCGCTTAAGATTACCTTCTTCTCTCCGGATACATCCCGTGTTCCACGTTTCACTCCTCAAAAAAGCTATTTTCAACCGCTACTCCAGATCACAACAGCTACCTCCTCCTGTTCTTGTTGATGGACAAAATGAGTTTGAAGTCTCCAAGATTCTTGATTCCAGAAGACAGGGCCGTGGCCTTCGGTATCTGGTTCATTGGAAGGGGTATCCTGTCACAGACCGCTCCTGGGTTCCAGCCAAAGATCTGCATGCCCCTTCTCTTATACGAGACTTCCATACCTCATTTCCCACTAAGCCCCGCTAGGCCCCCGGAGGGGTCCATTGGGGAGGGGGCCCTGTCATGACCCGGGTTGTATTCAAACCGGGATCTTCCTGGTCTCCTAAACCATAGCCTTACCTGTTGTGCTACAGAAGAGATCTAGACTTTGGAAATGTCCTTACTGTGTTCAACACTACATCATACTCTCTAGCTCCACCTGCTGCCAGCTGTGGACAATTCTCAATCTGGACAGCCTTTAAATAGGAAGTGAGGACATCACTCAGTGCCCGTTTATTTGGATTTCTTCCCTGGGTGTTTTGACTTCAGTGATCTTCCTTGTATTGAACTCCTGCCTGATATCCCGACTATTCTACAGCCTGCTGATTTTGTACCTTGCCGCCAGATCGTGAATGACCTTAGCCTGCCTGACTCTTCTCCGGATTTTGATTGTGAACTATTTGCCTGACGACGCTTTGCCTGGATCTCAAGCACACTACTTCCACTTCGGACACTACCTTTTGCAGGTACCTTACAATGAGTCTATCAGCAGGGCACATTTTGACTTGGCAAGATTTGTCCACTCTTCTTTGCAAAAACACTCCAAATCTGTCAGATTGCGAGGGCATCTCCTGTGCACAGCCCTCTTCAGATCACCCCACAGGTTTTCAATCTGATTCAGGTCTGGGCTCTGGCTGGGCCATTCCAAAACTTTAATCTTCTTCTGGTGAAGCCATTCCTTTGTTGATTTGGAAGTATTCTTTGGGTTGTTATCTTGTTTTTAGCCATAATATATTTACATATGTTATAATATATATATTCTAAATATATAATAATATATGTAAATATATTATGGCTAAAGACTATATATATAATGTTTCTGAAGAGATTCAAACTCTCAACCTTGTACATTAGAGGCAAGGATGTTAACCACTACACTATACAGCTACATGTTTAACTGCACAGAAATATAAAATAAGTCTTCTGCTGAATAGGAATACTCGCTACATCAGAAACTTCTATGAGGTTTTTCTGACACAGTATAGTATTCAGCTTTATAGCTGAGTGGATAAGGTCCTTGCCTCTAATGTACAACGTTGGGAGTTCAAATCCAGGCAGAAACCTTTTAGAAATCAGATTTAAATACACTGGGGTGTCCCCAAGCACTGACTCCATATATGGATATAGCTATATATGGAGTCAGAGCAGGGACTCCCAAGCCAAACTAGAGTCCCGACACCCTCCCTTGTTCAGAGCAGGGGGTGCCTGGGGTTCTTCCATTGACTTCCATTGTGCTCGGGTGCTCGGTAGAACACCCGAGCATCGCAAAGTGTTCTACACGAGCACTTTGGTGCTCGATCAACACTACTATTGACATGTATAAACCTAAAATAAAGTGGCCAACCCTTCTAATGGATTGGATGTAGGTTAGGGCGGGTTCTCGCCAGCGTTAGGAGTTCCATTATAACAGACTTAGAATATAACGGAATTTTAGGATGGAATGCAAAATGGAAGCCTTTAAGAGGCTAATATCTGTCCTTATATATTTCTATGGACGCATATAACTGTTAAATTTTTTTCAGTTATCCATGACTGAAAAGAAAGTCCTGTTGACAGGACTTTTTTTTTCGTCCTACATAACGGAAAGCGGACGGATATGTTATGCTTGCCTGTAGACCTCTATTAAGGCGGATCAAAACGGAATGCCTCTAAAGGTTTCCGTTTTGAATACCATCTTACGAATTCTGTTATTTTCCATTATAACCATGTTATAATGGAAAGCAATAATGGAATTCATAACGCTGATGTGAACCCCCCAAAGATGTACATTAAACACCAAGCTGCATACATGGCATTTGCAAAGACCCTGATTATTGTATAAAAGAAGATTTTATTTTCCTTTGATTTAAATGATTTGTACATAAATTGCTGTCATCGTTGTAAAATGCGCTGAATGATCGGTGCTTTGTCTGGTTGAGTTCAGACAAAGCTTTACATACACTGAACAAAAATATAAACGCAACACTTTCGGTTTTGCTCCCATTTTGCATGAGCTGAACTCAAAGATCTGAAACATTTTCTACATACATACAAGACCCATTATGTTAGCGGTTTTTATCAGGCAGGTTTATGCTGGTTAAATGATGAGGCATCAGACCTCCAACCCGTGAATATTTCCCTGTACAACGAATATCCAGTTTGCTTCTGATCAGGAGATAAATAACCAGCCCATACTTAACATAGGTAGTTAAATATCTGAAATCTTTATTTCCCAGCACATACTTATAGGGTTTTGTGGGGGTGGGCGCATATTGTCTCTCAAGATCCAATTGGAACAATCCTGGTATTTCTTAGTAGTCCTTGGGAAACATGTTTGTCAAGATACAGTTGAAACTTTGTTAAACAATGCTGGTATCTGCTATATACAATACATGAAAAGGGTTATTTTACATTGAACAGGTTTTTCTCTACATGCTAATAAGTTGAATAGGTTATCATAGGTTGCTGTCATTGTATGTGAGGTGAGATGTTAAATAACCTTTTGTTTAGGGAGGCTGCTATTGTGTCCAGCAACTGGCAGGGTGTGAGATGTGTTAATTTGAGGTACTGCATTCCACAAGAGATAAGGTGTATCTGAGATAATCTGTGATGTATCAAAAGTAAGATTTATGAAAAATCCCTTTCAACCCAACCATTGATCCCAACTTATATATATATATATATATATATATATATATATATATCGGGATCACTGTATGTTTTCCTCCATCTAAGGCCGTGTGTGTGTATGTGTGTATATACAGTGGGATGCGAAAGTTTGGGCAACCTTGTTAATCGTCATGATTTTCCTGTATAAATCGGTGGTTGTTACGATAAAAAATGTCAGTTAAATATATCATATAGGAGACACACACAGTGATATTTGAGAAGTGAAATGAAGTTTATTGGATTTACAGAAAGTGTGCTATAATTGTTTAAACAAAATTAGGCAGGTGCATAAATTTGGGCACTGTTGTCATTTTATTTTTATTGATTCCAAAACCTTTAGAACTAATTATTGGAACTCAAATTGGCTTGGTAAGCTCAGTAACCCCTGACCTACATACACAGGTGAATCCAATTATGAGAAAGAGTATTTAAGGGGGTCAATTGTAAGTTTCCCTCCTCTTTTTTAATTTTCTCTGAAGAGTAGCAACATGGGGGTCTCAAAACAACTCTCAAATGACCTGAAGACAAAGATTGTTCACCATTATGGTTTAGGGGAAGGATACAGAAAGCTGTCTCAGAGATTTTAGCTGTCTGTTTCCACAGTTAGGAACATATTGAGGAAATGGAAGACCACAGGCTCAGTTCAAGTTAAGGCTCGAAGTGGCAGACCAAGAAAAATCTCTGATAGACAGAAGCAACGAATGGTGAGAACAGTCAGAGTCAACCCACAGACCAGCACCAAAGACCTACAACATCATCTTGCTGCAGATGGAGTCACTGTGCATCGTTCAACCATTCGGCGCACTTTACACAAGGAGATGCTGTATGCGAGAGTGATGCAGAGGAAGCCTTTTCTCCGCCCACAGCACAAAAAGTGCCGCTTGAGGTGGGCTAAAGCACATTTGGACAAGCCAGCTTCATTTTGGAATAAGGTGCTGTGGACTGATGAAACTAAAATTGAGTTATTTGGCCATAACAAGGGGAGTTATGCATGGAGGAAAAAGAACACAGCATTCCAAGAAAAACACCTGCTACCTACAGTAAAATATGGTGGTGGTTCCATCATGCTGTGGGGCTGTGTGGCCAGTGCATGGACTGGGAATCTTGTCAAAGTTGAGGGACACATGGATTCTACTCAGTATCAGCAGATTCTGGAGACCAATGTCCAGGAATCAGTGACAAAGCTGAAGCTGCGCCGGGGCTGGATCTTTCAACAAGACAACGACTCTAAACACTGCTCAAAATCCACTAAGGCATTTATGCAGAGGAACAAGTACAACGTTCTGGAATGGCCATCTCAGTCCCCAGACCTGAATATAATTGAAAATCTGTGGTGTGACTTAAAGAGAGCTGTCCATGCTCGGAAGCCATCAAACCTGAATGAACTAAAGATGTTTTGTAAAGAGGAATGGTCCAAAATACCTTCAACCAGAATCCAGACTCTCATTGGAAGCTACAGGAAGCGTTTAGAGGCTGTAATTTCTGCAAAAGGAGGATCTACTAAATATTGATTTCATTTCTTTTTTGTGGTGCCCAAATTTATGCACCTGCCTAATTTTGTTTAAACAATTAGAGCACACTTTCTGTGAATCCAATAAACTTCATTTCACTTCTCAAATATCACTATGTGTGTCTCCTATATGATATATTTAACTGACATTTTTTATCGTAACAACCAACGATTTATACAGGAAAATCATGACAATTAACAAGGTTGCCCAAACTTTCGCATCCCACTGTATATACACTGCTCAAAAAAATAAAGGGAACACTTAAACAACACAATGTAACTCCAAGTCAATCACACTTCTGTGAAATCAAACTGTCCACTTAGGAAGCAACACTGAGTGACAATCAATGTCACATGCTGTTGTGCAAATGGGATAGACAACAGGTGAAAATTATAGGCAATTAGCAAGACACCCCCAATAAAGGAGTGGTTCTGCAGGTGGTGACCTGACCACTTCTCAGTTCCTATGCTTCCTGGCTGATGTTTTGGTCACTTTTGAATGCTGGCGGTGCTTTCACTCTAGTGGTAGCATGAGACGGAGTCTACAACCCACACAAGTGGCTCAGGTAGTGCAGCTTATCCAGGATGGCACATCAATGCGAGCTGTGGCAAGAAGGTTTGCTGTGTCTGTCAGCGTAGTGTCCAGAGCATGGAGGTGCTACCAGGAGACAGGCAAGTACATCAGGAGATGTGGAGGAGGCCGTAGGAGGGCAACAACCCAGCAGCAGGACCGCTACCTCCGCCTTTGTGCAAGGAGGAACAGGAGGAGCACTGCCAGAGCCCTGCAAAATGATCTCCAGCAGGCCACAAATGTGCATGTGTCTGCTCAAACGGTCAGAAACAGACTCCATGAGGGTGATATGAGGGCCCGACGTCCACAGGTGGGGGTTGTGCTTACAGCCCAACACCGTGCAGGACGTTTGGCATTTGCCAGAAAACACCAAGATTGGCAAATTCGCCACTGGTGCTCTGTGCTCTTCACAGATGAAAGCAGGTTCACACTGAGCACATGTGACAGACGTGACAGAGTCTGGAGACGCCGTGGAGAACGTTCTGCTGCCTGCAACATCCTCCAGCATGACCGGTTTGGCATTAGGTCAGTAATGGTGTGGGGTGGCATTTCTTTGGAGGGCCGCACAGCCCTCCATGAGCTCGCCAGAGGTAGCCTGTCTTCCATTAGGTACCGAGATGAGATCCTCAGACCCCTTGTGAGACCATATGCTGGTGCGGTTGGCCCTGGGTTCCTCCTAATGCAAGACAATGCTAGACCTCATGTGGCTGGAGTGTGTCAGCAGTTCCTGCAAGACGAAGGCATTGATGCTATGGACTGGACCGCCCGTTCCCCAGACCTGAATCCAATTGAGCACATCTGGGACATCACGTCTTGCTCTATCCATCAACGTCACGTTGCACCACAGACTGTCCAGGAGTTGGCAGATGCTTTAGTCCAGGTCTGGGAGGAGATCCCTCAGGAGACCGTCCGCCACCTCATCAGGAGCATGCACAGGCGTTGTAGGGAGGTCATACAGGCACGTGGAGGCCACACACACTACTGAGCCTCATTTTGACTTGTTTTAAGGACATTACATCAAAGTTGGATCAGCCTGTAGTGTGTTTTTCCACTTAAATTTTGAGGGTGACTCCAAATCCAGACCTCCATGGGTTAAAAAATTTGATTTCCATTTTTTTCTTTTGTGTGATTTTGTTGTCAGCACATTCAACTATGTAAAGAACAAAGTATTTCAGAAGAATATTTCATTAATTCAGATCTAGGATGTGTTATTTTTGTGTTCCCTTTATTTTTTTGAGCAGTGTATATATATATATATATATATATATATATATATATATATATAGAGAGAGACGGAAGAAGTCGGACTGCACTCCAAAATGATAGTGAAATAAATGATTTAATCACCCATAGTATGGCAAACTTGCGACGTTTCGGCTCACAAGAGCCTTCCTCAAGCATGGAGACAGTAAAAGTATAATAGTGCAAGAGAATTGTGAAAGAATAATATGTAATTGTAATATAATATATACAAACATTAATATATGTATTTTCTCTTTGCCTTTTAGAACATTTTAATACACATAATATTGGATACGGATCCGTGAACTATGCCCTTTTGGAAGCAACACAGACCAGAGCTGATATCATCGTTCTCTCCTCTATGCGCAAACCCAGATTTGTAATTTCTTTTCATTTGCAGATTTAGATCCTTAATTATTCTTTTGGTGTGATGCTGTTTTATTTTATTGAGGGATGATCCCTCTGTGGCTGCATTATTGCTAGCGGTCAGGCTATTGGTGTCGATGTGGTTCATGGAAATGTCCCCCTCCGACACCTGCGGCTCTTTGGTTCGGTGTCCCTCTCGGCAGGGTGGGATCCCGATCCATCTGCTAACATATATAGGAGATCCCTACTGCGGCCATTTACCTTATTCTGGTGACATTCGGTACAGCTCACATCCGTGTATTGTGCAAATACATAGAATTATAGGGCAATTTGCCCTTAAACAAGATGGCGATGTTTGTTTGATACTACAGAACGCATGCGCCACACTCTCGATATCATGACTCATATGATGACGTTTATCTGGACATGCGCATTGAAGAGACAGAGACACTCAACGAACGCGATGGTCTATGTGGGCGCTATAACTTCCTAAGGTCTTATTTCTACGATCCGTATTTACTATTACATCACTGTTTTTAAATATGATCTCTATTGGCATTATTTTCACATTATTTATATGTTTTGCTACATAAAGGGATCTACTCCCGAGACTGCAGATCATATGGCACATGTCACTTTATGCACATGCACTTTGTTTTTTTGTAACAGATGTATGTAATTGGATTCTGATTGTAACTTCAATGTGATTGGTTCTACACTTATGATATGCCTTTATATGCCCTCACTTTCACTGTCTCTATGCTTGAGGAAGGCTCTTGTGAGCCGAAACGTCGCAAGTTTGCCATACTATGGGTGATTAAATCATTTATTTCACTATCATTTTGGAGTGCAGTCCGACTTCTTCCGTCTCTACAATATTAGGGTATAGCCGTTACCCCGTGCTGGACTTTCAGACATAGGCCCTTGATCATGGCCATATGGAAGTCTGAAAAAGACCCTTCTTTTAGGAACGGGTCAGTACATTTCATTCCTTCTGTCCATTTACACATATTATCAACCCAAGGATCAGTATAAAATGTACCTAAACACCTCTGGACAAACATTTTTGGACTTTCCCCCAATTCATTTTTTAGGAGACAGTTTCACCATAGAGTGATTCGCAGCAGATTTAGGGTACATAATTTTCAGTTCTAAATTTAAAATTCTGTTTCTTTTTGGGATTCTTCTTACCATAAGAATTGCCCATCTTAATTAGCTAAAATATACAGTGAGATCAGCTGAATTTAAAGGTTTATCAAAGGATGATTATGTTTGTGTTTAGTGCAAAAATACTTACTGACAAACCTTATGCTTATCAGTTTGTGGTTTTTATCCTATTTCTTCTAATTCAGGTTCATAACTACTCCTGAATTTATGGCAGATTTTAAACTATTTTGGATGGTATTACTTCTAATTCAGGCTCATATTACTCCTGAATTTATGGCAGATTTTAAACTATTGATGGCCAATTTTATACCTTCAATTTCAGCATGAACTCACATACAATCTATACACAGTCTATACAGTAAAATGCAACCTTATATATATATATATATATATATATATATATATATATATATATATAACGACTAAATATGCTTAAGCAACTATACAGCTATATACAGGTTTAGCAAAGGATATTCGTTGCACACAATACTGTTTTTCAGATTAGGGGACTACAGACCCCATTTTTTCTTCAGGAATATCAGATTCCTGCTGGACTTCAGATCCCTCTATTTCTTTAGGAATATCAGATTCCTCGGGGAGACGCTTATCAGAAGCCCTTACCGGGTTCAAATAATCCACTCTTACAGTATAGGGCAGTAATAATATATATAAAAAATATAGAATCACTTACCCGATACAGTTTTTTTGGTGGATCCCACTTCTGACACCAAACTGTTAGCGGTTTTTCTCAGGCAGGTTTATGCTGGTTAAATGATGAGGCATCAGACCTCCAACCCGTGAATATTTCCCTGTACAACGAATATCCAGTTTGCTTCTGATCAGGAGATAAATAACCAGCCCAGACTTAACATAGGTTGTTAAATATCTGACATCTTTATTTCCCAGCACATACTTATAGGGTTTTGTGGGGGTGGACGCATATTGTCTCTCAAGATCCAATTGGAACAATCCTGGTATTTCTTAGTAGTCCTTGGGAAACATGTTTGTCAAGATACAGTTGAAACTTTGTTAAACAATGCTGGTATCTGCTATATACAATACATGAAAAGGGTTATTTTACATTGAACAGGTTTTTCTCTACATGCTAATAAGTTGAATAGGTTATCATGGGTTGCTGTCATTGTATGTGAGGTGAGATGTTAAATAGCCTTTTGTTCAGGGAGGCTGCTATTGTGTCCAGCAACTGGCAGGGTGTGAGATGTGTTAATTCGAGGTACTGCATTCCACAAGAGATAAGGCTTGTATAATCTATGTCTAATCTGTGATGTATCAAAAGTAAGATTTATGAAAAATCCCTTTCACATTATTTTCAAATATTGTTCACAAATCTGTCTAAATCTGTGTTAGTGAGCACTTCTCCTTTGCCGAGATATGCCACACCTGTGAGGTGGGATGGATTATCAAGGTCCTGATTAGACAGCATGAATACTGCAAGGGTGTGCCTTAGACTTCGCACAATAAAATTCCACTCTGAAATGTGCAGTTTGATCACACAGCACAGATGTCGCAACAATTGAGGCAGCGTGC
Organism: Bufo bufo; assembly: GCF_905171765.1. Taxonomy (NCBI): domain Eukaryota; kingdom Metazoa; phylum Chordata; class Amphibia; order Anura; family Bufonidae; genus Bufo; species Bufo bufo. Next base: position 145,850,217 of record NC_053390.1, on the reverse strand, counting down.
AATTGTCATGCTGACTGCAGGAATGTCTACCAGAGCTGTTGCCTATGCAATGAATGTTCATTTCTCTACCAGCCATATCCAAAGGCGTTTCAGAGAATTTGGCAGTACATCCAACCGGCCTCACAACCGCAGACCACGTGTAACCACACCAGCCCAGGACCTCCACATCCAGCATGTTCACCTCCATGATCGTCTGAGAACAGCCACTCAGACAGTTGCAGCAACAATCGGTTTGCATAACCAAAGAATTTCTGCACAAACTGTCAGAAACCGTCTCAGGGAATCTCCTCTGCATGCTCGTCGTCCTCATCGGGGTCTGGACATGAATGCAGTTAGCGTCGTAACCGACTTGAGTGGGCAAACTGCTCACATTCGATGGCGTCTGGCTTGTTGGAGAGGCATTCTGTTCACGGATGAGTCCCGGTTTTCACTGTTCAGGGCAGGTGGCAGACAGCGTGTGTGGCGTTGTGTGGGTGAGCGGTTTGCTGACGTCAACTTTATGGATTGAGTGGCCCATGGTGTCGGTGGGGGTTATGGTATGGGCAGGCATATGTTATGGACAACGAACACAGGTGCATTTTATTGATGGCATTTTGAATGCACAGAGATACCATGACGAGATCCTGAGGCCCATTGTTGTGCCATTCATCCACGACCATCACCTCATGTTGCAGCATGATAATCCATGGCCCCATATTGCAAGGATCTGTACACAATTCCTGGAAGCTAAAAACATCCCAGTTCTTGCATGGCCAGCATACTCACCGGACATGTCACCCATTGGGCATGTTTGGGATGCTCTGGATCGGCGTGTACGACAGCGTGTTCCAGTTCCTGCCAATTTTCTGCAACTTCACACAGCCATTGAAGAGGAGTGGATTAACATTCCACAGGCCACAATCAACAACCTGATCAACTCTATGCGATGGAGATGTGTTGCACTGCGTTAGGCAAACACTAGATAATTCTAACCCAACACAATGAGAATCCAGACGCCATAGTATTGAAAACATGGGAAATAAAAGATGAGATGCAATATGAGATAATAGCCCTCTCTCTACATGATGTTACCGAATCTAGAGGTTATGCAGAATAAGAACCCATTGTACCATAATCGTCAATATCAAACTTGATTTACAGATATGTAACACAAAGCAAGGTAAGCAGGGCTCAGGTTGCCTTCCTCTTCTTCTTAAAATGTTTGCAGCATGATTCATTGTTGAATTCGATCACATAAAAGAACCTTGTTTTGCACAGACCGAGACATCAAAATAATGACTTGACAGCTGACATGATTTCTAGAAGCCAAAGATTGGGCAGAAGCCTAAATAAATAGAGGCTGTGGGAAGTGAAATCCACCGAGCAGAAAAGGAAATACAATGAGGATCTTTTTACTCTTTTGCAACCATGTGAAAAACACCAAATAACTTTTTATTTGTAATATTCAGTGCCATGGAAAGATGTTACAGGCTTAGAGATGAACAGTACAGCATTAGCCAAGCCAAGTGAAAGGAACTATGTATGTGCTGTTAATACACAAGGCGCATAGATATGTACTGTATTATACTGAAAGGCTGCTCTGTACCATACAGTATATTGAAATGAGCAAAATTCTTCTAGGTCAGATAATAGTAGCTACAATGAAAGTGTTATATTACATTTTGGCAGGGATATTTATGGCTTGAACAGAATTTCTACTTCTAAAAAGGAATTTTAGTGCCAGAAACTAACCAATTGTTGAAATCAAGCTTTAAATTAAATATTTATATTTATATTGATGATATTTTTAAAGACGTTTTCTGTTATTATCTGTATTAAAGAGGGGACTGTCACCAAAAAATGTAATGAAAGCTGACAGCGCCTTGTCAGACATCTTTTTTGTACGGATAATTTTTCAGCTTTTGCTGTGAAAACTGGGAGCAGGGGCTGGATTACAATGCAAGGTAACACCACTGTTGTAAGGAGATAGATAACAGAGGATCCACCATTGGAAGTCATTGATATGGACAGCTCGCCTCCTCCTGCTCCTCCTTGCACAATACTCTCTGCAGATGTCACAGAGCATGCCCACAACACTCTGCCAGATAAGTTACTAAGGCTAGTTTCACACTAGTGGCAAGGAACTCTGGCAGGCTGTTCCGGTGGATGAACAGCCTGTCGGATCCGTGCTGCTTCTAGTGCACGCGTGCCCCCGGACTACCGCTCCGGCCCCATTGATTATAATGGGGGTGCGGCGGCAGCACGGCAAACACGCCGAGAGGCGGCCGGAATAAAACTTTGACTTGTTCAGCACGGATCCGACAGGCTGTTCACCTGCCGGAACAGCCTGTCGGAGTTCCTTGCCACTAGTGTGAAAGTAGCCTAGTTGTTTCTGCTGTTAAGCAAATTTCTGTCCTCATAACCATGCAAATTAAATATAATAAAAATCTAACAAAAAATGCAATCAGATAATCAGATTAATAATAAGAGTATGTTTTAGGATATATCTTCAATTAGTTAAAAGAAAATAAAGTATACAGATGGTGACTACTATAAGTTGTCCCCATGTTTGCTTGGGTTACCCATGGCACGCTAAAAACATACTTGTAAATTTAATTTTATCTGAATTTGGCCCTTGTGCAGGGGGGTAGCTATATGGGTCTTAGTTCGCAGTGGCACACACCAAATTATGTATTGCCATCTTCAGGACAGCGATACAGTTAGGTGCTGAAGCAGGGCAAGGGAGCAATGCCTTCCTGCCCCACCTTTTCTACTGATGCCTGCAGCCTATCAGAGCCTGGCAGAGCCCCAATGATGATTACGGGCAGCGCCTGATCTGGGCAGCGTACAACTCAGGAAATAGTCCGGAAGAGGCCTGCACTGCATCACCAACAGCTGCATGGAGGTATTTGAGTTACTTGATTTTTATTTGGCACCATGCTGTTGGGCCACCATGGGGGGGAGGAGCACTATGGGGGCATCTACTGAGGGCATTAAATAGGGGCATTTTGTACTGGCACACATAAGGGGGCAGTTTTTGTACTGTCATGCATTATAAGGAGCATTTTTTGCACAAATGCCCAGTGGCATAGGTAGGTTTAGCGTAGGTAGGTTTAGCGTAGGCCTGCCTGACCTGAGACCACCTTGGTGGGGGTAGGTGGGCACAGATGTGTTTTGATCAAAATATATTGGCTAAGAGTCTCAGATATTATTACAATAAAATGAGGGCTTAGTGTCACAACTGAGGGTGGGGAAAACCCTCAGCCGTGCGGTGTCAATAATAAAGGGTAGTTGCTGGGCCAGGACAGGAAACAGGGAGCAGGTCACCTCCTATAGCATCCCTAAATCTGACCCTGACTCCTAGCTGTATGAGCCAACCCTGATGGTAGGAGGGCTCATACTCCAGAACCTAGGGTCCCTACTAGCCCTCAGGATAGCCCTGGAACTAGGAGCAGGGTAAGACGACCTGTTCCTCCTAGGCACGGATGAACAGGAGTCTCACTGGCCAAGCTGCAAGGAATGGGGAACATATACAGCAGATGGCAACGGCGGGTAGTGAAACTAGTACACCTACCTGCCACAGACACACAGACTGGAACCCGTGCAGAAGTGCTAATGTCCACACCAAACACAAAAGGACACAGCACACACACAAAGCACACAGGAGCCCAGAAACCATAAGCTGCAATAAACATAGAGACACCACAAGACATATAATAAGATAAGAACATCTATGTCTACACATTACTTATGACCACAAGGGTGGCCCTCACTGGATAGATGGTAGAATACCAGGAGGATGACTCCAGCATAAACATGGCTGAAGTACCCCTCAGCTACAGGCATCCAGCAGAGGCTAAATAGCCCAAGTAGCCACACCCACACACAGACACACCCAGTGTTCACACACTAAGAAGGGAGTTAACCCTTCCTACACCAGGCAAAGAACGGAAACCACTTAAAGGGAGATACACACATAAACACCACACTCCACCTGTTACCGTCGGCAACGGCATGCGTGGCAACCATGTCCTGGGAACCAGCCAGAAGGCCGAGACACTGCCACCACATGCACACAACACCACACGTTACCTAGCAACCGCAAGTGAAGGGAAAATGTCACAGTGCACACCATACAGACGAAAGACACACCTACAAAGACAGATTGTCAGGTGCAACCGCATGCCCTTAATAGCAAGCTGCCCAGCAACAGCTCAGGGCGCTATACTGCGAATAACATCATGTTGCCAGCGGCAACCACACGTGAGGCCACATACTTCAGCCCTCACCTGTGATTGATAAGAAGACCACACAGCGGCAACAGCATGCGGGTCCAGGAGTCACGACCATAAGCATGGTCGTGACACTTAGTCCATATATAATGCTTGCATCTATTTTGTTAGTGCATTATTATTATTTTGTTCTGTGATTTTTTTCATAAATGTAGCCAGGGACATCTACATATTTATTTATCATATCGTGCAGGATGTTTTTATCTTTGTTTTTTATCTCTTTTCTGTGATTTTTGTTTATTTTGTAGTATATGCTTGAGGAAGTGGCACCGTCAAGTGTGAATGCACTCCTATTTTATCTTGGGAGTAGCATTCCTGTGCACTTTTGCCCTTCCTATCAAACAGACCGATGTTTAGGTGGTACATATAGGTGTGCTTGCTCCTCTTCTCATTGGTTGCTGGATGCACATAGAAGTGACTAGGAGCAGCACACTATATGTGCTGGGTCTGCGCTCCTGAACATAGATGCCCAATGGCATAGATAGGTTTACCATGGGCCTGCCTGACCTGAGACCACCTTGGCGGGGGTAGGTGGGCACAGATGTGTTTTGATCACAATACATTGGCCAAGAGTCTTAGATTTTATTACATCAGAATGAGGGCTTAGTACATATATAAGGCTTGCATTTTTATCTTCTTTTCTGTGCATTTTTTGCACTGCCACACATTATAAGGGGGTATTTTTGTGCTTGTGCACATTATAAGGGGGTATTTTATGTACTACCAGACACTATAAAGGGGCATTTTTTGTACTGATGTACATTATAAGGGGGTATATTTTTTGTACTGGCAAACATTGTAAGGTGGTATTTTAGCAGTGGCACACAATATAGGGGGTATTTTGTGCACTGGTGCACATTATAAGGGGTATATTTTGTACTGGTGCACACAGTAAGGGGGTATTTTTGTATTGCCACACATTATAAGGGGTATTTTTGTACTGGCACACATTAGGGGGCATTTTTCTACTGGTATACATTATAAGGAGAATTATTACTACTGGGGAACTATGGGAAACATGATAACTAGTATGGGAACTATGGGAACATTACTACTATTAGGAGCACTGTTAACATGAAGTGCACTCTGGCAGATAATTATTTCTTTTGGTAGGACTTTGGGGAGCACTATTACTGTGGGGGGCACCCTGGCACAGTATCACCTTAGCACAATTATTTTTGAGGGACATTATGTTTACACTATTAGTGCCAGGGGAACTATTTGCTGGGCACAGTTATTTTTTAGGGCACTGTGTGCCAATAATTATAGAAGGGCACACTATCTGCGTGGTACTAGTATTTTCAGGGGGAATGTTTCTGCAGCATAGTATTAGGGAAGTAGTGTACACAGTATTGGAAGTGGGGTATTGAGAAGGTGGGGGGGGGGATGATGGAATAGTAGGAAACTAAGATGTCTGTTTGTTAAACTCTGCAGAGACAAGAGATGGCTGAAAGACATCATCATGGTGGTCTGGTCTGAAAGGAGAAGATGAGGAAAGAGAACGTCTACAATGGAGGAGACGTTATTGGATGTAAGAGGTATTTGGTGCTGTATTACCCTATATGTTTTGTAGCGCTGTATGTAATAAAGCACATCTTTGAAGTTGCCTTTCACAGTCTTGAGCAGGTTGGCTTCCCCACCCATAACCATATAATGAAAGTAGATCTTAAAAATATACCTTGTTATAAAAGTTTTTTATTTAAAAAGCTTAGAAAGTTTACTTTTTAATTATACTAGTGTTCACATACCCATTTAATTCATGATACTATTACAGAAATTAAACTTGACATTCATCCCAAGTCCCAACATTTAATAATTGCATTTAAAAACAATTTTCCATTAACGTGATAATAATCAAAAGTCTCTAAGCAGAATTCTCAAGCAGCATTCATATAGGCTTAAATTAAATAGTCGTGTGTTTCACTGTACGTTAAAATAGTGTGCCATATTGTCAATGTCACTTGTTGGTAAATACTTCTTATGGCACAGGGCCAGACATTAAGCCCAACATACCCAAGTCTTAATGTCGCCATGCGTTTGTCTAGACCCACAGCCATCTGCCGCCTGTCAGACAATTTTTTATACAGAGGCACATGTATTTTCATTATACCTACATTAACCACACAAAATAACATTCCAAACCTGATTTTCAGATCAAATATCGGTGAATTCTGAGTTTGTTTTCACAATGGGAGTCAGTTTTGCAGCACTTAACGTGGGGGCAGGCATGCTTATGGCAAATATGTGCACTTACTATACAGACAGTGTACACATCTTACTCCCTCTTTTTTAGAATTTCTGTTTGGTGAATATCTAACCCCTTTTACAACAGATTCCTTGCTATCACAATATGTATTAGATAAGGAAGGTATAATTTGTCTTTCTCTGCAGGCATTGCACCTAGCTTCTGAGAAATAACACAATCTTAGGAGTCCCCCTGTGGTTGACAACAAAGATGGCTTTGCAGCTTGACAGGAAATGGCAACTCTTTCCTCATAACAAACTGATACACAGGTGTTTATTGGGTTTCTGTATCTCTCTTTCCTGATTGCACATTCTCCACATACAGTTCCAATGCCACTTTATAGCAGGTATTTACTTTCAGCAAGAAGGTTTGTCTACAGGTGTTCTGCTGCTCCAGGCTGCAAACGCTAGGAAGTGCAATCTGGATACCTCTACCCTCTCCACTGCGGTGCTAAGCTGCTTGACTGTCTAGACCCTGAGGCAATGCCCATTTTGTGAGCATCACCCACCTCCACTCACTAGCTAGCAGTAATGCAGGAGTCTGCTGGCTCTCTGTCCCACCAGCTGCAGCCCCTACCAGCACAGTCTGTATGCATTCTTTCTGTATCATATCACTAGGTCCATTTGGGTGCCTCAGGCATCACCCTCTGTACGATCACTGACTTAGGCCACCACTGCCACATTTTTGCCCATTAATTCCTGCACATCCAGCCACTGTCCTACTCAATAAATACAGTGGGCAATATTTATAAAATTGGCTAAAAAAGGACAACTGTTGCCCATGGCAGCCAATCACAGCACATCTTTGATTTTTCATGAGTACTATAAGAATTTTAAGATTGGTTGCTATAAGCACAGGTGAAATGTCTTGCATGAAATTGGTCTATGGTGCAAAAAAGGTTGGGGACCACTGCTTTAAAGGATACCAGTGACAGCAGTGACAGCAACACTGCACCGACTGCATTGGTGACCTAAAATTGTAGCTGCAACCTACCAGTAAATTTCAGGGAACTAGTACATCTTGATGTTACTCCACCTGGCTGTTCTCTCTATTGGTTTATGTCTCCCTGGCCTTTTTGAGTGAAATTCTAATTGTCAAATCATAAAGAGTTCTGTCATTAGCTGACATGTTTCAGTTACATGATTAGCTCTGTTCACACCACACTGGGTCATGCATCAAAGGTAGTATTGAGCGAAGCATTCAAAGCAAAATTTGGTCTGACATTTAGGAACACTAAATAAGTAAGGGGCCCGGGAATGTGAGATCACCCATAATGCCTTGCAGCCAGCCAATCCACAGATAGCCATTCCCTGTGATCTCACAACCCTATAAAACCCTCATGCCATGCTGTCTCCGCCATTGTCCTGTGAGCTGAGCATAGGGAGAGACGTGACAAGCACTCAGGTGCTAGGGACAGTGTTGCTGAAAATGATTAATAGAAGAGTAATGGAGAGGGAGAGTGCAGGGAGAGTGGGGGCAGATTTATTCTTATTCTGCGTCAGTTTTATGGATTTATTCCTACATTTACTTCATTCCTTCATCAGCCATAAATGTAATTCAATACCAATAAGATAGAAGCCTTTATTATTCTGGTGCCAGCGTACCAGCCAAGTCTGCATCCCTTATGGGGGCCAGGTCTTAATGATGACCATCCTCATCTTTTGCTGGCTTTAGTTCCTAGAAAAGTCAGCAAGATGCAGAGAAAAGAGGAGCTGGATGTACCTGATGACATATTTTTATCCATATAAGATGATGTGGAAAAGGAAGAAAAGCAGATGGCAAAAGAAGGACTCCCACCTGTACTGCAGGAGAGCGCTGGGGTTGCAGAAGTGGGTATGCCAGAGAAACATAGAAACATAGAAAGATAAAATGTGTCGGCAGATAAGAACCATTTGGCCCTTCTAGTCTGCCCAATATACTGACTACTATGAATAGCCCATGGCCCTATCTTATATGAAGGATGGCCTTATGCCTATCCCATGCATGCTTAAACTCCTTCACTCTATTTGCAGCTACCACTTCTGCAGGAAGGCTATTCCATGCATCCACTACTCTCTCAGTAAAGTAATACTTTCTGATATTACTTTTAAACCTTTGCCCCTCTAATTTAAAACTATGTCCTCTTGTAGCAGTTTTTCTTCTTTTAAATATTTTCTCCTCTTTTACCTTGTTGATTCCCTTTATGTATTTAAAAGTTTCTATCATATCCCCTCTGTCTCGTCTTTCTCATCTTTCTCATTAATGTTCTGTGTTTACTGACAAAACACTGAGATTGCAGGCAAGAACAGCAATAATATGCATATTGTCCCCCCACTTAACCAGCCAAAACTCATACCAGCAATAGCCCCTGTTTAAAGGTGCCGCACGGCCATTAACAATGAAGAGAAACTATACGGTGCAGTCTTCATTATTCAATGAAAAGCAGCTTCAGGCTAATTGGCCACGCAGTTCTTCACCATCTGGCAACTAAAATTTTATGTTGATAAGTGCAAGATAATGCACCTGGGGCATAAAAACCCAAGAGCAGAATATAAAATCTGTGATACAGTCCTAACCTCAGTATATGAGGAAAGGGATTTAGGGGTCATTATTTCAGAAGACTTAAAGGTAGGCAGACAATGACATAGAGCAGCAGGAAATGCTAGCAGAATGCTTGGGTGTATAGGGAGAGGCATTACCAGTAGAAAGAGGGAGGTGCTCATGCCGCTCTACAGAGGACTAGTGAGACCTCATTTGGAGTATTGTGCTCAGTACTGGAGACCATATCTCCAGAAGGATATTGATACTTTGGAGAGAGTTCAGAGAAGAGCTACTAAACTAGTACATGGACTGCAATCAAGATAAAACTTACCAGAAAAGATTAAAGGACCTTACCAGAAAATATTAAAGGACCTTAACATGTATAGCTTGGAATAAAGACAAGACAGAGGGGATATGATATAAACTTTGAAATACATAAAGGGAATCAACAAGGTAAAAGAGGAAAGAATATTTAAAAGAAGAAAAACTGCTACAAGAGGAGCAAAGGTTTAAATTAGAGGGACAAAGGTTTAAAAGTAATATCAGGAAGTATTACTTTACTGAGAGAGTAGTGGATGCATGGAATAGCCTTTCTGCAGAAGTGGTAGCTGCAAATACAGTGAAGGAGTTTAAGAATGCATGGGATAGGCATAAAGCCATCCTTCATATAAGATAGGGCCAGGGGCTATTCATAGTATTCAGTATATTGGGCAGACTAGATGGGCCAAATGGTTCTTATTTGCCGACACATTCTATTGCATGGCCACAACCCACCTGCAGCATGGCCGCTCCATGTGTCCTTACCATACAGAGTGGCCTGGGTATACCTGATGTATAGCGATTCGTGCTAAATTAATTTGTAGCAAATCAAATTTCTTGGCTAACTTCAGCAAAAAAAAATCAAAACGCTCATCTCTAATCAAAGGCATTCCTTGATGTACACCTCAGATGTATACCCATAACATATCATGCAATGAAATATGTTGGCAATTTGCCACAATGTTAAAAAAAAAAACCTTTAGGCCTCCACCAAATGAATGTGGGACTTTGGCTATGCTCGGCCAACAGCTTTCCCACCGCATATACCAGAGTAATTCACATACCATCAAGTGAATAGATCCTTAGAACATCCTGTTAGTGACATCCCCTGTTAAGAATAAATCTGACGTTATACTGGAGGAAATAACAAAATTGTCTGAAATGTATTCTGTTTTCATGCTCGTCTGTAGATGTGTATCTTTCTGCTATGTATGGCTGAGTTTTCATGCTCCCTCATGCAATTTACATAATTTTAGCTATAGTTTTCATACTGTATGATTCTAAATACCTTACAAGCAATTACGATTCTGAAGCCACAGGGAAGGCTGTAAAATATTGGTTTCCAAGTCGGTTGCCAGATGTAAATTAAAGTGAGCTTGAATGTATAGGATGACGGTAGTCTGTGGAGCCTAAAAGAATAGATTTCAAGATTAGCGTACCAGTACAAGTGTGGAATAATTAAAAGTGATGAATATGAAAACATACCTGTCTGCTGGGTAACTGGAAACACACAAAAGCTTTAAGCTACGCTGCTCTCAGTCGCTGCATGCATTGCCAAGTCCTTTGAAGGGAAGCAGAGTTGACATTCATGTTGGCTTTCATAGAAAACTTGGTTCATGTTTAACCTAAGACCTTGAATCATAATTACAACAGAAAATCTGAATTCTGCCTATTCTACTGACCAGAAAGGTATCATTGCTATTCTGATAACAATCTACGAAAAAAACAAGACTGATTGACAGGTTTATTAGGAGTCAAATGTACTGATGTAATACTTATTGCCAACCCATTAGAGGCACAGGAGCAAGGTACAGATTCTGGCAATGTTCTGTGAGATGTTGAAGAACAGGTGATGTCATCAGGACAAGGAAAATTTAAACCGAAGTTGTAACAGTTTTCCTTGTTTTGTTCTACAGGTCCCATGTGCTTCTGGTGTTTCTTGATTTCTTGGATGGAATCCCTGTTTCTGACCAAGCTTGACCCTTAGGCCTTTTTCACATGTCCATTTCCATGATGACATTAGTGACAAGATGGTTAGTGGTTCATCCGTGAAGAATCATTGTTTAGTCCATTCAGCAGTTGTTTGCCCTCTGTGTGTCATCCATATTCCATGTACACTGCTAGGCTGAAAATTCATTTCCAGAGCACCTCCTAGTAGTGATCCTTGAAAACCATGGACTACGAACATCCATGTGTTTATTGTTTTCACAGACCCATAGACTATATGTGCATGAGGGATTCGTAAACACGGACAAAAATAGGGCATGCTTCCGTGGAAAACCCCTGCTTTGCAAATACACACATTATAAAGTCAATGAATACGTGAGCGGTCCATGGAGACCAAAAATATGTCTGGTTGAGAAGAAGATTAAGAAAAACATATGACGTAAAAACAAAGTCCCATGCATTATCAAAAAATGATGCAAACTTATTTAAATAACTGAACGGAAAAAAGAGTTATTGCTTTTGAAGTTACATGTACAAAAAAAGCGAAACTGTGTCTAGTTAAAGACGCGGAAAAATGGCCAAGTCCTGAACTGGGTTCATTTAAGAGTATCTTGGAGAACCAGTAAAGTCTATATATTCCTAGTAACAGTCCTAATATTAGACCATATTACAGCAGAATACTGTATCATTTCTCAGACATAAATCTCACCCTTCTATGCAAAGTTACAATTCTGATGAATGCACATAAAATCCATGTATAGTGAATGCATTTCCACCATCCGGTTAGATCTTGGGTAGAGGCTGCCATAATATTTTCTTTCTTCCTTGTACAAGAACAAAGTACTTTGGTTCTATACATCTGAAAGTCATTTATAGAAGGTTACTGTCCAGCTGGATTTTTTATAAGCCTGTTCTCTATTACCTGCAGGAATGTTGGCAACGAGCAGGAATGACACTGTACTTCTTCATATGAACCTGGACGTCCTAGGCAGCAGAGTAAACAAGGAAACATGTTTAAATCACCAGCCCACTTGATCAGAACTAGCAGAAGGTGACCGGCTGGCACATTATGAATGTTTGATATCAGGTCTGGGTCTCATTCTCCCTTTTTGCCTCTAGTAATGGTTACAAGTTGTGGCACATCCTAAAGGAGCACAAATATAAAGTATTACAATGTATTATTTAGTTAATAAAGTCTCCAAATACCCATATTTAATATAACACCAACTGCTGCGCAATGTTATATTATTCAATGAGTATGAGCTGGTCGTGACATACTGCTACTATATAATACCATACCCAAACAGAACTTGAGATGCGGAAGCTGTGTAGCTCACTATTCTACTGCTTTTCTATAATTCACATTCCCTTTTATGAGAATTAAGGAAACAGAGTAGCTCAGGCAGCATGTCTGGTTCCGTAAACCCCCTATGGCCGAGTTGTGGTGTCCAGAGGGACAGGGTGAGGTTGGATGGCGATGTGGGAATCCCTGTTCTAGACATGTATGGGTTCCAGAGGTAAAATCCACATCTTTCCTCCTATGGCTATGCCATAAATGTTTGAAATGAGAATATCCCTTTAACATTGTGTTGTTATTTAGAGCAATAGAATAATGATTGAATTGGCATCAAGAGTAAGACTCTGTTCACAATGTCCTTCTCCATTAGATTTATGTTGTTTTTTGGCGGATAGAATAGCATAACATGTATAATCTTCCATCCATTGAAAAACATGGATATCTAACAGAAAACATATGGGGTAAAAACATGGATTTGAATAGATCATGAAAGATGATGATGGATCAAACAAATATTTCATAACTGATCTATCTTATCAAGGACGTACACAGATGTTATAGAGCCCCAGAGCAACACTTAGTATGGAGCCACCTGCCCCACCAAGTTTCCCGGTAAATGTGCATCAATTACTTTCAGCCAATGCAGGATGCAAAGATCAACGCCCCATATTTCAGATGAATTTACATTTTATATGGTGGCCGAAATTTTATTTACATAAGATTATAATAAAAAAGTTACTCTTAGCACCACCCACTATATCTGACTTCTGTCAGAAAAAGTGGAACAGGTGCTTTGTAAAATGGCGCTCATTGTGAACGCCATGTTTTTCAATGTATTTACACCAGACAACTAGCATAAATGAAGTGCTAAATCTCCTGCTTCCTCTTTCTTACAAAGCTGACTGCCTGCAGCCGCCACTAGAGGGAGCTCAGTTACAGTTGACTAAAATGGCAGCTGTAATAATCTGTTTGCACTGAGCACCCCCTAGAGGTGACAACATGCAGGGTTTTTACATCAGGAAGAGAAGAAGTAGTTCAGCGTTATACCTGATCTGCCTCCATTGACGCCACTGCATCTTATCCATTATTGATCTCCTAGAACCAGAAGCCATGCTACCAGTGTGAACACAGCCTTCACCACAGATTTTACAATTTCCCTTTGAGAAAGACTAACGCTTTTGTATCCCCCATACTGTGAAAAGTAGTTGTGTAGGATAGGTCATCAATATCAGATTAGCGGGATCCCACTCCTAGCACCTCAGCCAATCAGCTATTTAAAGAGAAGGCATCGCTCATATGCAGCGCCTTCTCTGCTCTGTTCACCTGTTTGCCGCAGCAATTGCAGTTATGCGGCGCAGTGTAATTACAAATATGGCGACCCCATTCACTTGTATGGGATGGCTTTGTCTGTTCAAGTGAACACTACAGAGCTGTCCCATAGAAGTGAATGGTGACACCATACTTGTAATTACACTGCTCACCACTGATATTGCTGCGGCAAGCAGGTAAACAGAGGAGAGAAGGCAGAGTTCTTATGACTTCAAACAGCTGATCGGTGAGGGTGCCAGGAATCATACCCCCGCCAATCTGGAGGAGGAAAGAAAAGTATTTGAGAGAACATCAGGAAGGTTGAAGGAGCTGACTGATATAGCCCTTAAGTTTAAGACGGACCCTGATTTCAATAGACGAGAATCATCCCTTCAGATGTCTGTGGAAAGATTCCAGAGTCTGTTGAAGGAACGAAAACATAGCAGTTCATGAGGGATCTGGGTGATTTTATGGAGAACAGGGCTTGACAAGAAGGACATACCCCCGTCTGGATCAGAAATTTCATCTTCTGACCCTGACCTGTCAGACATTGAGACCAATCAAGGTCACAATAAAGGAGGACAGGGGAAAAGGGGACCTTTACATAAAAAGCAAAGTAAAAAATGGTGGAGGTGGGGCAGAGAGCCGAACAACAAGCAAGGGACGGGCCAAGATGGTATGTTACTATCCTCCTCCTTGGCCTCTTCCTCTGGCAATGTAAATACTTCCTCGTCTTTTTTTTTTAGAACAGGGCCAGGTGCCATATCAATTACGAGACAGAAACAGGGAAAACCGTACACTGACAACACCCTACAGGTCATAAATCTCTCCCCATGACTATTGAGCGATGTGGAAATAAGTCTGTTGGGAAAAGGTTTATGGTTTGTACCAACTGTAGATTTTAGACCCTTTACTTGGATCAAGGATCTACATCTGTTGTGTAGAAAGCTAAAATGTCACAAATCTTTTAGAAATAACAATAGACAGACTTGTTGATAAATTGGGGATAAATGAGGAAGATTTCTCTGACTTACAGGTCTTCCTTGACCTCATGAAAGAAGGCTCAAGAGGGACCGGTGAGGGTCCATTTACAAACTTACGTCCCACAAGTACCAGATTGCCACCCTTGTTAAATTTTGAACATATTGACATTTTTCTTCAACTCATCTCTGATAATGAGGAGGTGGACGTCAAACATCCTTCCTATCAGAATTTATCCAAAAGTGAGATGGAAGCTGTAACGGATCTCCTGGCTCCCCGACTGGGTACCTCCATTGATGGATGCTCCTAGTGCTTCCTGAGGGTTCCAAGCACTCCGCTCGACACCGTAACCACCATAGGAACAAGGAACAGGAACAGCTCTTACAAGAGCTAGGGGTTATAGCCAGGGGAGTATACAGCATATAGCAATCCCCACACACATGAGACGAGGCTCTATGTTGAAGGCCAAAACAGGAACTCTTTATTGACCACACAAGCATTGCCTTTTATACACATTTTCTAACAAGGGTACCACCCCGTGGACCTGGTTGGGAACTGAGGACATAACATAGTAGCCAATCCTTTACAGTTTTAAAGTTTAAACATAAAAACTATACATTCAACAAACACAATGGCATTGCCTGTGACGCAATCAATAACAGAATAGGCATTGTCTGTGACGCAATTAACAACACAATGGCATTGCCTGTGACATATTTACCAAACACAATGGACTCTGCCTGTGATATATTTAACAAACACAGTGGACTTAATTACTCACAGGCATAAAATACACATTTTTCCCAACCACAGAAAACACCCCAAAAGACCACATATCCCCATAGCCTCGATCTGGGTGAACAACCTATCCAAAAATCACCCAGATTGGTTCAGGGGTTCAGGAATTTCCTGGAAGTCTTATTTTTGCCCCACCGTGCACATTGTCACATGCCCCAAATAGTTCCAGTAAAAAGTCCACGGGGCAGAAACGGAGCCTTTGAAATCCAATATTCCCAAATAGTGTCTCAGGGGCCATAGTCACAGGACAAGAGGCTGTCAAGCAGGCCTCTTCAACTCCCAGTGACGAAGGTGCTTTCATCACAGAAGCCTTTTGGGGTCTTGAAAGAGACAAATCTATTGTTATAAAACCGTCTGATAAGGGTGGCAATCTGGTCATTTTGAGTCATGAGGATTACCGTGGAATGTGTGTTGATCTGTTAAGAGATAGGGAGGGTTATGAGATCCTTACATCTGACCTGAGTACTGGCTACCTGAGGGAATTGAAAAGCATTCTTATGGGTGGGATCGACAACGAGGTGATTAGTCAAGCAGAGTTTCATTTTGTACCAGAAAATCCACAAATCGCAACCTTTTATGGATTGCCTAAGGTACATAAAGGGAGTAATCCTCTTCAAGGTCGTCCTATCGTTTCAGGGGTTTCCTCTTTAATACAAAACTGTGATATCTATTTAGATCGTGTATTGAGAGAATTTGTACTCACATTGCCATCGTATACGAGGGATACGATGGACTTTCTGAGGAAAATCGAAACAATCAATGTTAATTCCTCTTGCATGTTGGCCAGCATCGATTGTAGAATCCCTCCACAGTAGTATCCCCCATGAAAATGGATTACGAGCAGTAAATTATGTCCCACAACGAATTTATTCTCGATCTCCTGAGATTTGTCCTCACACATAATTTCTTCTTATTCAATGCACGTCTGAACCACCAGCTCAGATGTACCGCAATGGGGAGCCCATGTTCCCCACCTATGCTAATTTATTTCTGGGCTGGTGGGAGGACAACATTGTTCCCTGACCACCAAATATGGTGGCAAGATAAAATCATGTTATGGACTCGTTACATTGACGACGTGTTCATCCTGTGGAATGGTAACAGCACTGAATTCACTCAGTTTGTTGACAGTCTCAATGTTAATGAGATTGGCCTTAGTTTCACTTATGAGATCCATAAATATTCCATCACCTTCTTGGATGTGAGGGTCTCCAAATGGGGGGAGAGGTTGGCAACTACTATCTTCATTATAACAAAATAATAGCAAAGACAGGTGCACTCTGCAGTCTTACTAAACCCTCAAACTGATTTTAAAATTGAGAGATTAGTCAACATATCCTACGGTGTAGGACATGTCTAAGCCCGGGCACCACGCCAAGGTTTCTCAAGTAGCCCGGGACCTAACACTCTCCTACCTGAGCCGTATGGGCAATACCAGGAGCCAGTGGGCAAATTACAGGAGCATGAGGCCGACTCACAAACAACTCACCAGTTACCTCCAGCATGTAACCATGCTAGCAATGGGAGGAGGGAGGAGTCTGCGAGTCCCACTCAAGACTGGCTCCTGGTATTGCCCATACGGCTCAGGTAGGAGAGTGTTAGGTCCCGGGCTACTTGAGAAACCTTGGCGTGGTGCCCGGGCTTAGACATGTCCTACACCGTAGGATATGTTGACTAATATCTCAATTTTAAAATCAGTTTGAGGGTTTAGTAAGACTGCAGAGTGCACCTGTCTTTGCTATTATTTTGTTATATTGTTATATTGATTATGACATCCACACAATTGCTACCTTGTGTAGGATGTCTATTGTGGTACTTGTGGTTCGCTTTGGGCATCCTCCACCATATGCTTTTTTGCTGGGGATCGCCATTAGCAACGGGCCACAAGTGCAGGATTTGCTCCCCTATATATATGCACGACTGCATGTGGGTTTGAGCACCTCCTGCTAATACCATGCTAGTCTTTTCAGTTTGTACAACTAGTATCTTCAGAAAGGCAACTGCAACCAACAGTATTCTATATTGGGATAGTTGCCACCCTCTCCCCCTGAAAAGGGGTATCCCGAAAGGCTGAGAGTAAGAATAAACTGTTCCAACTCAGAGGAATTCCATAGGGAGGCCAAGAGGCTTCACACTAGGTTTCGGGATTGGGGTTATCCCCAGGGGATCTTGAGAAATGCCTTTCAAGAAGCTCAGGCAAGGCATAGAAGTGATCTCCTAATTCCTAAATTACAAATACAAAATCAGAACCTTATCCGACTTATCTCCACGTTTGACTGTGCTAATGTGGAGATGATAAGGATCCTCAATAAACATTGGCCTATCTTATTGATGGACTCTGACCTCACTGACACCATCATGAAGTACCTGAGCATCACCGACTGTAAGGGTAGGAGCCTCCGTGACCGTCTAGTTCATAGCCACTATGTGGCTCCACTTGACAAGGACACCTGGCTATCAAGGAAACCTATTGGGATGTTCAGATGTGGAGGATGTAAGGCATGTACCTTTATCTCCACCTCTAAAACGGTTACGTGTTCGGTTACTGACCGCATTTTTTCGATTAGGGATTTTGTCAACTGTAAGACCAGGGAGGTGGTTTATATCTGCCAATGCCCCTGTCCAATGGACTTTGTTGGCAAAACCATCCGTGAGTTGAGGAGGAGAATTTGTGAACACGTCAATGACGTCTTAAACAAAAAAGGAACCCCAAATGCTAGCCACGTTATGGATAAACATTCAGGGGACCCCAATGTATTGCGTTTCTCAGTGTTTGAAATAATTCCTCCACCACTGAGGAAGGGGGACTGGAAAATCCTGCAAAAGGAATCAGAATGGATGTACCGTTTCCGTCCCAGTCCCCTAGGGGGTCTCAATGAAAGATTGATGTTTAGTTGCTTTCTGTAAATACTTGATTTCAGTTTCTT
The DNA here is from genome assembly GCF_905171765.1 of Bufo bufo. NCBI lineage: Eukaryota > Metazoa > Chordata > Amphibia > Anura > Bufonidae > Bufo > Bufo bufo. Next base: position 145,831,884 of record NC_053390.1, on the reverse strand, counting down.
AAATTTATGAGTTCACTGTGAGTTATGTACCCTACTCCCTGTAGCGGCTATGGATGTGCGAAGCATCCGATTAAATATGTGGGTGACGTCTATTCTGCTACCTGACCCTATGTATTATCTGGGATCCTGCCCTTTTCAGTTTATGTGTGGGGGCTGAATTTGTCCTTGTGTGTGTGTGGCTGTTTATCCATACGACCCTATCAGTGGGTGTATATGTCTCCAGTCCTTTTAAATGAGCAGTTTTTGCGCATTGATATTTATTTTGGTCATTCTTTATCTATATATATATATATATATATATTTTTTTTTTTTATGTCTGTTCCATGTGTCTGGCGAAACGACATGCTCTCCTCCTACTTATTATCTTGGGGGAGGCGAAGCTGGGTTCTACACTGTCGCCTCCCCTACAATTGTGTAGACAGTGGGACTGGTTCTTTTGTTCCATGCCTGTCATATCGTGAAACCGGAAGTAAAGTGATATGCGATTCAACGTGCGTTTCACCAGCCAGAAGTGGGGTGCGTTCCACGCTGGAACGCGCTGGAAACCAGAAGTCTGGTGGCTATTGGCGTGAATGTAGCGCACCTAGTACGGGCTATTTAAACCTGCATTTTAAGCCACACCACAGGGCCGTTTTATCTTGGCACCTCTGGTGGGGCTGGACACAGGAGAGTGCAGACAATAGTGTGAGTACTGCTCTTTTATCTCTTTTCCAGCAGGATTGATTGTTATATAGGACTGGGTCATTGACTGGGGTCTCCTCCATTTATATCTTTCAGGAGGAACCCAGTCATCTCTATACTGGATCACATGTTCACTTCTGGTATCTAGGGATCAACCACCCCCACCTCTTGGCTTTATTTTTCTTCCCTCCACTTTTTGTTATAGGTGGAGGGGGGAAAATAGTTGCTTTTGGTTAGCCCTTTAACCACCCTTTATGTGTACCCCCTGATGAACCCAAAGTATGGGGGAAACGCATCGGGCTAACAGGGTACTAATTGGTTTGTTAGGGCGCTTTTAGGGCATTCTAGGGCAAGTACGAGGACGGAGGATCACCACCATTAGGTGATGCCTCCGGGCTGAGGACGAATCAGGGTCATTATAGGGAAAGGGTTTGTTCTCCTATGGTGGCATCCTTGCATATACCATGATTTTTTGAATAAGGGTGTTTTTGTTCTTCATTTAGCTATATCTGAGCATTAATGGTCTTTTTAAGGATACTAATAAATATTTTTGTTTTAAGAGTTCTACTGTTAATTTTCGATTAGATTACCCCGCCAATCTGATATTGAGGATAGGTCATCAATAGTTAAAAGTGGACAATTCTCATCAGTCAGACACATATTACCTATCGCCCTCATAGGGATGTCGTGATTGGGCCCAAATCTGTGTGTGTAGACCCAACCTAAGATGTGCATAAACATCACATATGTAATGGAATGTTAGCATATTTCTAAGTCTATATGTTTGAATGTCTGTAAGAAAAGAGGGAAATATTGGAATATTTCTCTCATTGCACATTTCTTATGAATAACAGCCTACAGATCTTGGCAATCTTCCTCAGGACTGTAAATAACCACTATAAGTACCCTGTTGTTCTCAGCGTGCTGTTTGTATTACAAGAATGGTTCCTTGGTATCCCTGCGGTTTTCTTTATCAATTATTTCTGGATGGTATGCTTGATTTATGACGTTTTTTCTCAACTAAAGAAATGTCTCAAGAAAAGATCATTTTCCATCTGCCCTAAGCATCTGAAAAATCCTGATTTACCTCAAATCTTGGTTTGTAGATAAACAACATTTTATATGCTTGGGATAAAAGCGGTTTCATATGAAGCACTATGAGCAGAATGGCCTGTGGGCTGTTCATGTAGATGGCAATATCTAGCTGATCAATGGGGGTCCGACACCAGCACCCATGCTGTTTGTGTGTAGTACCATCACCAGAACTACTGTATGTAGTGGACAGAACTCATCACTGCAGCACTGCTCCCATTGACTTCAATGTAGTAATAAGCTCCCTCCACTGCACAATTGACTGTGTTGTGTAGTTTCAGCACCAACTTCCGTCAATGGAGCCATGTCCAAACAGCTGATTGGCAGGGTGCTGTTGGACCCCTGCTCATCAGCTGAGAAACACCTTTAATATATCTATATAATGTTCAGAGCTCCATTCATCATATACTGAGCTACAAATTCCCTTAAAAGATGAAATGTTTGCTGCCTGCAGCTGCCACTAGAGGGAGCCTCTGAGCTTAGTGCACACTGGCAATGTATAAATAAGGTACAATAAACTCCCTCTAATGGCAGCTTTAGGCAGCCGTAATTTTAAAGGTACTGTCTGGTGAATAAAATTACTTTAAAATCAGCTCACAATGGGGAACTAACATAAAAAAAAATAAAACTCAACTCACGATCCCCTACCACTTCTGTTCCAATGTTTTTTTTTTTTTTTTTTTTTTTTTTTTTTTCTTGCAAATAAAGACCTTTGAAGAGAAGCACCCGTGTTGTTTGGCTGCCTTCATCCGTTATAACTCTAGAAGCGATCCAGGCTGGGGGGGTACTCGGTTTACAGGTGTATTATGCTTATCCTGGTAAACCGCCCCCCCCCGTGAAGTGAGTAAACTTACTTATGATACCACAATATTATAATATATATGTCGGTATTTTAAACAAAAAAAACTTTTATCCATTGCTCTATCCTACTGTACCACATCTATTGTGTACGACGCTGCAGAACACGGCCTCTTAGGCAATAGAGGCTGTATGCAGTGATCCCACTTTTACGTACAATCTATTTTTTATTTTTTATCCTTTTATTCTCTCAGCAGATTTTATACGTGTATACTTTTCACTCGCTCTTTGTATGCAGATTTTGTTTTATTTCGCTTGTTTTAAAAAAAATTTTTTTTACATGTATGTACAACTTTTTTCCTGTACAATTTTTTCCTACACAATTGATATCCCTCTACATATTAATATAACATAACCCCAACAACAACCTATCACACACTCCAGCAGCCCAACACTAATCCTCTATTGGCGCTCACAAGGGTTTATATAAATAAGAGGCGAGATTTGGAGGGTATCCCCACCCACCAGTCCCCCTTTTTTTGGCTCACTACCTCACCCTATACAGGCAGACTCCCTTGTCGACCTGACCAAACCCGGAGCAGCCTCTAGCATCTATCACCCTACTTTCTCTCCACCCCGCTCCTATCCACCCGAGGCGCCTCAAGTCTTTCAGATCTAGTGGAAAGCCATTCCAAGAGATCCGTTTGACCCTCACACTTTCTCTCTCTCTCTCTTATACCCTGTTCCAATGTTGCCAGGGTCAACTGCTGCTCTCTGATTCCTGATCCCTCTTCTCCCACAGGAAATGCCACTCAACCAATCACAGGCTGCAGTGATCACCCGCCTCAGCCTGTGATTAGATGAGCATTTTGAGAGGGACCAGGAACAGTAGCGGAGGACCGGGGCAGCAGAAAAGGAGCGATGGTGTATCCATGAGATGCATGGAACTTCAAGCTCTGTATTATAAAAATGAGCACCAACTGCTATGAAGGTATTTGAAAAAAAATGAATCCACACAGAATTTTTAACTTATAAAAAAATTATTGCCATTCAAAGATGGACGTCACTTTTAAATAAGGTTTCTTTAAGATGAATAATTAATAGTGTTGATCGAGCACCCAAGCACAATGGAAGTCAATGGGAGAACCAGAGCATTAAACCAGACACCTACTCTGAAGAGGGGAGGGTGTCTGGTTCACAGGAAAGGGTCAGAAATTGATGGAAACACCACTGAAATGGTTTGGGAACAGCATGGGGAGGATGTCTGGATGCATCTTGGACTCCCAGGTCGCTGCTGGGAACGATGTTGTCCGAGTAGTACGCCACTTTAACAGACTGACAATAATACGCACAAAACTGAAGACAAAATCGATTTTAGAGGAAAAATTGTTAGGAAACATTCTTGGAAAAATTGTTAGGAAACATTCTTTCCTGTATATTTACTTGTATCTAAAGTGCAAGTGCTGCCAAAAATTGCAAGGAAGAGGTACTCCAATACAACCTGTATATCACATAAAGAAGGGCCTCATTCACATTGTGGTACAATTGTTCAGGTAGTGAGACTCCTACACTTATAAAGCCTATGCACTAAGTGAAAGGGCTGGCAAAAATTACAAGGAACCGTCACTCCAATACACCCTTTATTACACATAAAGGAGGGCATCATACACACCCTTGAAAAATTATGGTGACCCTCAAAAACATTAGGAGCAAGGGCCTTCTGGTGACCCTCTAAAACATTAGGGGCGAGGGCCTGCTGCTGATCTGACCATCTAAAACATTAGGGATGAGGGTCTTCTGCTGAGCTGACCCTCTAAAACATAAGGGCGAGGGCCTGCTGCTGATCTGACCATCTAAAACATTAGGGGCGAGTGCCTGCTGCTGATCTGACCATCTAAAACATTATGGGCAAGGGCCTGCTGGTGACCCTCTAAAACATTAGGGGTGAGGGTCTGCTGCTGAGCTTACCCTCTAAAACATTAGGGGCGAGGGCCTGCTGCTGAGCTGACCATCTAAAACATTAGGAGCAAGGACAGCCTAATAAGCATGTTGATATGATGGAGGAGGAGGAGGAGTAGGACGAGAAAAGGAAGATTGAACCATATACCCTTTTTTGTGGTGGAAGGGGTGCATGGGAATACAGTGTATTCAATACACAATAAAAGCCACATTTAGAGTGCCTTTATGTTCAGCCGCTTTCCTCTGGTGGAGTAAAGAAGTCAGGAGCAATCCAGGCCTTGTTCATTTTGATAAGTCAACTTGTCAGCATTTTCAGTTGACAGGTGGATGCGCTTATCAGTTATTATGCCCCCAGCAGCACTAAATACACGCTCTGACAAAACGCTGGTGGCAGGGCAGGCCAGTACCTCCAAGGCGTAGAGCGCCAGTTCGTGCCACATGTCCAGCTTGGACACCCAATAGTTGTAAGGCGCTGAGGGATCACTGAGGACGCTGACACGGTCTGCTACTTACTCCTTCACCATCTTCCAAAACTTTTCCCTCCTTGTGACACTAGGCCGTGCATCAGAGTGAGGGTGCTGGCGGGGTGTCATGAAACTGTCCCAGGCCTTGGAAAGTGTTGCCCTGCCTCTGTTGGAAATGCTGTGTGTTCCCCTTGTCTCACCTCCTCGGTTGCCCAAGGAACTATGTACTCTGCCGCCAGATAACACCAATATAAGAGCACTGTCCCTAGTGTAATAGCTGTGAGGTAGCTATAAAGCAGATAACCCCTAAAAATATACTACACAGCAATTGATAATAGAAAAACGTTTATTGTACAATTACCAAATATAATAAAATGCATGTATAGGTGGCTTATACAGACACAGGACAAAACACGGACTACATATACTTTGTCAATAAATAGTTGCAGATAATCCCAAACATTCCCAAACTAACAGCAAGAAAAAATCTCACTAGACAAATATATAAAGTACAAAGTGCATAGAGGAGAGAGTAACCAAGAGAGAATCAACTGCCAATTGTATACAGACCAATGTAGTCTAGGCCTCGACGCGTGTTTTGCTATCGCTTCCTCAGGGGAAATCTGAGGAAGTGATAGCGAAACACGCGTTCGGGCCTTGACTAAAACAGTCAGTGAGCTGGCAATTGCAAGCACTGTTGCAGCGTTGCCAGACCGACTGCAGCTGTAGATGACTTGCAGAAATGGGCGCACACACGGCGCACCTTCAGTAGTAGTTCAGGCAAATTGGGGTAGGTTTTGAGAAACTGCTGAAACAGTAGGTATGGTATGTGTTTGAGCTTGCCGAGCTCCAAATCCGCCACCAAGTTACATCCATTATCAGACACAACCATGCCTGGTTGTAGGTTGGGTGGCGAGAGCCACAGCTCAGTCTGGTCCCATATACCCTGCCACAGCTCTGCGGCAGTGTGCTGTTTGTCACCTAAGCAAATTAGTTTCAGCACGGCCTGTTGCCGCTTCCCCAATGCAGTGCTACACTGCTTCCAGCTACTGACTGATGGCTGACTGGTATTGCAAGATGAGAATTCAGAGATGGAAGTGGAGGAGGAGTTGGAGGAGGAAAAGTGGGGGTTGTAGCCACTAATGTAGGCAGTGGCGGAAATCATGATGGAAGTAGTGCCTGCAATCCTTTGCATTGGTAGCACCTGTGCCATCCCAGTGTATGACTCTCTCCCGGCCTCCACAACGTTCACCCAGTGTGCCGTCAGGGAAATGTAGCGTCCCTGGCCAAAAGTACTTGTCTATGTGTCAGTTGTTAAGTGGACCTTCCCAATAACTGCGTTGGGCAGGGCACGGGTGATGTTAGGGGACACATGCTGGTGGGGGGGGGTCTCACCAGGAAAAATAGTGCCGGCTGGGGTCTGAGTAACTAGGGACGGCCACCGCCATCAAGCTGCAGAAAGCCTCAGTGTCCACAAGCTGAAATGGCAACAATTCCGGGGCCAGCAATTTGGAAAGTTGTGCATTTAGTGATATGGTCTGTGGGTGGCTGGATATTTGCACTTTTGTTCAAATGCCTGGGGTATGGACATCTGTACGCTGCGCTGGGACACAGAAGTGGATGTGCTAGATGATGGTGCTTGCGAAGGTCCAGGTGCAGGGTGGGAGGCATCCGGGCCTGCGTCTTGGACAGGGGATTGGCCAGCACGTAACACAGGGGAAGAGGAGGCAGTGGTATGACCCTCAGATACTGATTGTGGACCCAGGCGTTTGGCCCACCTATTGGGGTGCTTTGATGCCATGTGGTGGATCATGCTGGTGGTGGTGAGGTTGCTAGTGTTCACGCCCCTGCTAATTTTGGTACGGCACAGGTTGCAAAGGGAGATTGCTGCAAAGGGGTGCTCTGGGGAACAGTTGCGGGCCTGTTGGGTGTGGCCCGCCTTCTCCCTTTTGACACCCTACTGCCTGTTGCGGTGCTGCGGATCCCTCCCTCTCTGTACTGCTGTCCTTGCTCGGCTTGCCACCTTCCCAGGTTGGGTCAGTGATTTCATCATCCACCACCTCCTCTTCCATTTCCTTACTCTGGTCATCCTCCTGACTTGTTGACCTAACAAAAACCTCACTTATTGACAACTGTGTCTCATCCTCATCATGAACCTCTTGAGACACTAATTGCTGTTGACTTATTGGCAACTGCGTCTCATCATCATTATCCACCTTGTGAAATACTAATTGCCGTTCCCCACCATCATCTTTTTCTGACTGTGGATGCTCAAGAGTTTGGGAATCAGGGCACAAGATCTCCTCATGTCCCTCAATGTATCCCTGCATACCGCAATTCTCTCGTATTTTGTAATCTTATTTATATATACTTATTTTGTTTTTGCCCCCCATTTTTGACTGTGGTATCTTTGTGCCCCCTCCCTATATATTGTTCCTAGAGTCGCCACTGCTCCTCGGAATATCCGAATGTGGGATCAGGGTGGTGCTTAACCGACTGGAAGCATTATCTGCTGCAATCCAACCGACCACCTGGTCGCACTGGTGTGACTTCGAGAGTGGTGTCCTGCGCCGCCCTGCAAACTGGGACATGAAGCTAGATATCGTGGATGATGGTGTTTCTTGTGCTCTGGCAGCAGGCCCAGTTTCACCGCGCCCAGGGCTACAGCCTCTGCGTGCACCATCAGCAGCACGGCCACTTCCTCGCCTTGAGCATATTAAATGGTATATATGCTTGCAAGTATGTCACACGTACATAAGTGCAGGTTTTGTAAGTGTATGCACAAATAAATTACACTGAATGTCACAGATATTTAGGATGCACAAACGTTACACAGGAGATGTAGCACAGGTAATGTCGCTGTCACCAGCGGCGAAAATATTTCACTGAATGTCAAAGATATTTAGGATGTGCAAACATTATACAGGAGATGTAGCGCAGGTAATGTCGCTGTCAGCAGCAGGCAAACAATTGTGCTGAATGTCACAGATATTTAGGATGTACAAATGTCACGATGCTCGAGTCAAAATGGTGTTCAGCCGAGCATGCTCGCAGAACACTAATAATTAACAGTTTGTGTAAACTACATTGTGTTATGTTGTTTCATGTGTATACTTCTGACCTGAAAAGGAGAAGAATGTACAGTATTTTGCTCAATATATAAGACTGTGAAGTACCAGGTGTTTATTGTAGAGTACCACGCTCCACGTGGAGTGTAGTTTTAAAGGGGTTGTCCCTCGAAAAATATTCTACAGTTTTCAAACCAGCACCTGGATCTGAATGCTTTTGTAATTACATGTAATTAAAAATTTTGCATAGCCACTCATTTATGCAATAAAATGTATCTGTATAGCGCCACCTGCTGCAGCAGAAAAGACACTCCCCTTGAGCTGTGAAAGGGAGAGCATGGACACGCCCCCTGAGCTGCAGCAGAAAAGACCCTCCCCTTGAGCTGTCAGCTTGATATAAATCTAGCCGAGCAATGAATGTGGAGATCTCTGGATCCATGTGAAGTACAGGGCTGGTTCTAGCTTTGTTAGAAAGTGATTGTCATGAACTATCTGATGTCTGATTGTCATTTTCTACATTAATCATGGGATAATCCCTTTAACTATGAATTCCTTCATTTATCATCTTATATGATCATCTAGAGCAAGGAATACTGGATGATATCACAACATTGGCACATCACGACAAATAAGAGTCTATTACATGTGGCTATACTTCTTGAGAATCCTTGTAAATGTTAGCAGCAATCAACCTCTCTCAAATATTTAGTTTGCTTCAATTGCTGCTCAAAATCTTTCTTGTAAAGGAAAACAAGGGTTAAACTTTCCAGACTGCAGGTTCTCCTTCCGCCATATACCTGCTTTCAATTTAAAATATATGATATCTGCCTGGAATCGTTTCTGAGTCTGAGATAAATTCAGTTCTTCCCACTAAAACCAGCCTTTGGCCTCAGGAGACAGACTTGGACAAATTCAGTTTATCATAATGTAAAGCAAACATCCACATGAATATAAACTTGTGTGAATGAGAAGATGGTTTGCGGACAGAGCAGACAATAATAAAGGGTGACTCTGCACATTGTGTAACAGCGGCTGCTGTACTCCGCGTTTCCCCGCTTATTGCCGCGGTTTCCGGCGCCACGCTAGGCGGTGACCTGTGGTCGGTGCTTCCCATTTCACCGCTGCAGTCCTGGGCTCAGTTTCTGTAGGTGGTATTGCTTTTGAGGATTCCGCTCCACAGCTTCCACTCAGCCCTGGACACAGCATGAGGTCGGCTGGTTTTGTGTTACACTGCTCTAAGGGTGGAGCGCATTACTCTTTGGGCTGTGTGGGTTAGGTCAGGTGATCTCGCTAACCAACCCTGGCTCTCCTACAGGTATTTAAGTGGCTCTACCCTTTTCTCAGATGCCTCAGTGTCAAGGTCCTTGAGTTTGTTGGTTCCTGATACTCTTGTGTGCTCCTAATTTATACTTCGTCTGATCCCTGCCTGCTTGCCTTGTCTCTCCTGTTGCTGACCCGGATTGCCTACCTGTGCCGCCTACCCTGACCTTTTTCCTATGTGACCATGCCTCTGCCTCATCCTTCGTTATTGCACTGTTGCTCCTGGTAACGACCCCACCTGCCTGACTAGGCGTGTACTTCTGGTACCTACCCAGGTATCTCCTGGTCCGCCTGGACTAGCTGCCACTGACTCTGGGATTGCTCTGGAGTTGCCCGTGGCAACTACCCTAACGGCTCAAGTCTATCCTCACCATCTGAAACTCTAGTGAAAACCAGGTAGTTGCTTAGACACGCCCCTCCAGAGTATAGCCAGTCAGTGGCACAGTGGGTTCACACCCGCTGGTTTGTGACACATTGGTCATGAAGGTAGAATCTGAACAATTCCAGTTATGTATAGAAATCCTCACATCTCTTCAGGTCAATCGATTTGTCCATAGGGAACAGTATTTATTTAGTCATGGTGACCTGAAGGGTTTAGCAAGTTCAACTTGCAAGACAGTCTCCCACATTTTCCTTCCACTCTTCAAAGACCTACTGTCTGTGTTCACATCTCGTTTTTGTCCCACATTTAATATATACATTGGGGGGAAAAAGATTGCAAAAGCATAGTACTCTAGGGCTTTTGCATCCTCCAGGATCCAGCAAAGACGTTAATGAATATATATATTTATTTATTTATTTATTTTTACAATGGAACCCTATGGTGACAGATGCCACTGGATGGCATCCATTAGTGCAATATACCTTGTGTGTAAGTTAAATGTGGGACAAAAATGTGATGTGTTGTCAGTGCTATGTAAGTACATAAAATATATATAGTAAAAACTGCCATGCTTCAAAATAGTATTTTTTATTTATTTGACTTACATAGCAACAACATATTCCGCAGCCCTTTACAGACATTATCGTCATTTGCTCTCCCCAGTGGAGCTCACAATCTAAATTCCCTATCAGTATGTCTTTTGACGATGGGAGGAAACCAGAGTACTCGGAGGAAACCCAAGCAAACACAGGGAGAACATACAAACTCCATGCAGATGTTGTCTTTGGTCAGATTTGAACCTAGGACTCCAGTCCCACAAGGCATCAGTGCAATATATTAATACATTAGTTTAGGCAGAATAGGACTATCATGTTGTGTTTTATAATGCACCATTTAATGTTGAAAAACTGTAAACAATTATTTATGGGGTGAAATGGAAAAAACACGTAATTCCACATTGTTTTTTGGGATTTGTTTTTACACCATTCCCTGTGCAGTACAACTGACCTGTTTATTTTATTCTGCAGGTAGTTATAATTATGGAGATACCAAAAATATAGTTTATGCTATGTTTTACCACTTTTAAAAATTCGCTTTGCACCATCATATTCTGAGACATCCATAATGTCTGCCATTCTTCTTTTGACGGAGGTGTGTGATTTTTTTTTTAGTGCACATACAACTTTTTTATCAATTTTTTAAATACATTTTTGGATGTGGAATTGAATAAAGATTGCCATATTGTAACAATTCAGACTTTTTCAAATATGCAATACTAACCTGGGGTCATGCATTTCTGTGCATCGTGAATTTACTGTTATTCTGTTAAGCCCTGCCTCTGGGCCTATCCTAATGCTAGGCCGTCAATAATAAGTCGGTGGATGTCCAACTCTCAGCACCTTTCTGCAGCCTCTTCATTGTTTACATTGGTCCCGACACTGGTCTGACTGCAGAACACCATACTTTTAGTATTGACAGTGCAGAGTATTACATTTGATCATAATTGAGCATAGATAATGGATTTGGATGGATAATGGAGAACACAGGGGGGACTGGAGATCAAGCCGTCAGATGATTTGATTGGTAATGGCCTTACAGCAGCTTGCTATATATTATGATTGTAACGGTCACGTCCACACACACACAGGGGGAAGGATAGTGACCACTGCGCTCCACCCTCACCCCTGGCCCTGCCTACTTGCCTCACGAGTCCTGATGACAGGGGACAACTGAACGACAGTCCCTAACTTAGGATACGTGCAGGGAAGACAGACAAGACAAAATACGGAACATGAACGGACCGGGTCAGAACCAAGAGAGCTACGCAGTACAAAGGGTTAAGCAAAGAATGGTCAGGAGAAGCCGGGGTCAAATACCAGGAGAGTAGAGAAGTACAAGAGGAGTCCTAGGAGAGTAGTCAGGTGGGAGCCGAGGTCACAATACCAGGACGGATGCGCAGTACAGGAGGAGCAGGCAAAGGATCGTCAGGGAACGGAATCAGGTGAGTATTCAGTAGTCCAACAAATAGCCAGGAACCTAGAAATTAACAGGCAACCTGTGGCTAGCAGGCTGCCTGTATTTATAGTGGGGAGTGAGGGTCATGTGACGTGGCCAGCGTCACATGACCAACAGACCAACCAGTTGAGTACCGAGTGATCAGCTCGGCGCTCAAGGCAGACTTAGGAGCAGGGAGCCACCCAGCAGTAAAGCCGCCCTGGGAATGAGGTCAAACACAGATCCTCATTCCCAAAGCTAAGCAACAGTTCTGCGGGCAATGGGGGACCGAGTGCACCTTCGGAACCCCATTACAGTACCCCCCTTTTACGAGGGGCCACCGGACCCAAGACTTCAGGCGATGGCTTTTCAGGGTGTTCTAAATGAAATTTACAAACCAGTCTAGGAGCATGAACCTCCCTGGCAGGTACCCAAGATCTCTCTTCAAGTCCATACCCCTTCCAGTGAATCAGGTACTGCAAGGAGTTGCGCACCTTCCTGACATCCTCTATTTTAGACACGACATACTCGACAGCATCATTAACAAGAACCGGCGGAGGCGAGGCTTTCGATGGTACTACCGGTTCAAAATATTTTTTTAAGTAGAGATTTATGGAACACATTATGAATGTGGAATGACTCGGGCAGCTCCAACCTAAATGATACCGGGTTAATCACCTCCGTGATCTTATATGGTCCAATAAAGCGAAGAGCAAATTTTCTAGAAGCTACCTTGAGAGATAGATTCTTGGAGGACAACCATACTTTATCCCCAACCTGAAAGTTCACCCCCCTTGAACGTCTCCTATCGGCCTTGAGTTTTTGAGAACTTTGAGCCTTTTCTAGGTTCGATTGAACCCGGGCCCAAACTGTGCACAGTTCAGAGGAGAGTTTATCAGCTTCAGGGTTAGAGGAGGAGATGGACAACCCAGAATGAAAACGGGGATGAAAACCATGGTTACAAAAGAAAGGGGAGACCCCAGCAGAAGAATTGACATGGTTATTCAAAGCAAATTCAGCCAACTGAAGGAATTTGACCCATAATTGCTGGTCATCAGCAACATACAACCTCAGGAATTGTTCCACAGACTGATTAAGGCGTTCAGTCTGCCCATTACTCTCAGGATGGTAGGCGGAAGAAAAAGACAACAAAATTTTACATCTTTGACAGAAGGCCCTCCAGAATTTGGACACAAACTGCACACCCCTGTCCGAAACAATATTTTCCGGGATGCCATGTAAACGAACAATCTCTCTCACAAAAATAGACGCCAGGGTTTTAGCATTCGGAAGTTTAGACAGGGGAATGAAATGAACCATCTTGCTAAACCTATCGACCACTACCCAAACCACAGTCTTACCCTCCTCCAGCGGTAGGTCAGTTATAAAGTCCATCGAGATATGGGACCAGGGTCTACTGGGAATGGGTAGGGGTCGTAGGTTACCAGCAGGGCGAGTCCTAGGTGTCTTAGACCTGGCACAAACCTCACAGGCTGACACGTAGGACTTGACATCCCTGGTCAGAGTGGGCCATCAATAAGATCTAGAAACCAGATCCTTAGTGCCCTCAACACCCGGATGTCCACAAAAGGCAGAATCGTGACACTCACCCAAAAGCTGGAGACGTAATTGTACGGGAACAAACAACTTATCTGTTGGGGTGGATGCTGGTGCCAGATGTTGTTCAGACCTAATGCGAGCCGAGATATCCTGGGTTAGAGCCGCTAAGAAGATGTTTGCTGGTAGGATGGATTCAGGCGGCGTCTCAGTGGGTTGAAAAGCATGGAAGCTCCGAGATAATGCGTCTGCCTTCACATTTTTACTTCCCGGCCTGAACGTAATGGAGAAATCAAAACGGGTAAAAAACAGAGCCCATCGGGCTTGTTGGGGATTCAACCTCTTAGCAGACTCGAGAAACATTAGGTTTTTATGATCAGTGACAACAGTTACTCGATGCCTTGCCCCCTCCAAAAAATTTCTCCACTCCTCAAATGCCCATTTAATAGCCAGCAGCTCCCTATTCCCTATGTCGTAGTTTCTCTCCGTGGGAGAGAATTTCCTAGAGAAGAAGGCACACGGTCTCAGGTTAGTGAGGCTAGCAGGATCTTGTGAAAGGACTGCTCCTGCGCCGTCCTCGGACGCATCCACCTCCACAATAAAGGGTCTCTCCTGATCAGGCTGGATCAGAATGGGAGCGCTACTAAATGCCTTTTTAATGTTTCAAATGAAGAAATGGCCTTGGTAGACCAATTCTCCAAATCCGCCCCTTTCTTAGTAAGGTCGGTCAATGGCTTAGCAATTACAGAAAAATTAATGATAAATTTACGGTAGTAATTAGCGAAACCCAAAAACCGTTGTAAAGCCTTTAAGGATGAAGGCCTTACCCATTCCTTAATTGCTAAAACCTTACCAGGATCCATCTTAAAGGCGTGAGGAGTCAAAACATGCCATAGAAACAGTATCTCCTGTACACCAAAGACACATTTCTCTTGCTTAGCGGATAGCTGGTTCTCCCTCAACACCTCTAATACTTGTTTGACATGAGACACATGAGATTCGAAATCAGGAGAGAATATCAAAATGTCGTCAAGATAGACAATAATAAATTTACCTAAGAACTCCCTAAGAATATCGTTCATTAAGTTTTGGAACACAGCTGGGCCATTGCTGAGTCCCAAAGGCATCACCTGATATTCAAAGTGTCCTATCGGAGTATTGAACGCTGTCTTCCATTCGTCTCCCTCATTGATTCGGATTAGATTGTATGCCCCTTTCAGGTCAATCTTGGAAAACCAGGTTGCCCCCAAAACCTGGTTAAATAAATCCGGAATCAATGGGAGAGAGTATCTATTTTGGACAGTGATTTTATTTAATCTCCGGTAATCAATACAAGGCCTAAGACCACCATCCTTCTTTTTAACAAAGAAAAACCCTGCTCCCATAGGAGAGACTCAAGGTCTAATATGCCCTTTAGCAAGGCTCTCCTTAATATAATCTTCCATAGCCTTGCGTTCGGGCCCTGAAAGATTATAAATTCGACCTTTAGGACATTCGGCACCCTCAATTAGCTCTATGGCGCAATCATAAGGTCTGTGGGGGGGTAGAACCTCTGGAGTAAGGGACGAGAATACATCAGAATATTCCTTAATAACAGAGGGTAATGTATTAGACAATACTGAAACCCCAGCCTGGACCACGGACAAGCATGAGTCACACTTAGGTCCCCATTTCACCAACTCTCCTTTGGACCAATCAATTGTGGGGTTATGTAAACTGAGCCAAAGCAACCCCAGTACCACCTCAACCGGTAGGTTCTCCAGGACTAGAAGAGAACATCATCAGAGTGGCACACACCCACAGACAGAGAAATTTCAGAGGTACATGACCTCACCGTACCACCAATCAGGGGAGTAGCATCAATAGCCATGACATGGATAGGTGTTGGTAAAGGAAACATTGGAATACCCAATTTACTAGCAAACTCAAAGTCAATAAAGCTGGCTGCTGAACCGGAATCAATAAAGGCCTTACCCGGCCACTTATTATGGGTACCAAAAGCTTACCTTTAGAAAAATCAGGGTGTACCTGGTCTTTAGGTTGTCTTGCCTTAGGAGACTTGTCAGAGAGGACCCTCTTAGGACACTTGTTGATCCAATGGCCAGGATCTCCACAGTAAAAGCACTCTCCGCGTCTGCGATGAAGATTACCCCGGGTCATGCCAACCTGCATGGGTCCATCGGTGGAGACCTCAGTGTTGTCCCTGGAAAAGGCCTCTGGCTGGACCACCATCTGAGAACAGAACTGTTGTTCTTGTCGTCTCTCTCTAACTCGTCAAGTCGGACAACTAGGGTCATCATCTCCTCTAAGGTCTCAGGAATTTAGTAATTCACTAATAGATCTTTTAAATTATCAGATAGACCAGACCTAAACTGACCCTTCAGGGCTGGTTCATTCCATCCTGAGGGGACACACCACCGTCTGAATTGGGTGCAATACTCCTCCGCAGGGAAATGGCCCGGAACCAGTGCCCTAAGAGCCGTCTCGGCTACCAGGGCCCTGTCTGGTTCGTCATAGAGGGTACCCAGGGCCTGAAAAAAACCCTCCACAGAAGTTAGACAACTGGCCCCAGGAAGTAACGAAAATGCCCAGTCCTGGGGATCACCCTGTAGTAGAGAAATGATAATCCCCACGGCTCTCAGGACCGGTCTTCCGGTCTCCAGAAAAGGGTTCTGGGAGCTTGATCTGGGGTTCAAAATGTGGACTGGAGGACAGAGGAGTGGAAGAACCTTGCCCTAACTCACAAGAACGGAGTTTCTCTCCTAGCTCCTGCACCACCTGTGTCAAGTTAGAGACATGGTCAGTCAGGGTAGTAAGAGGATTCATGATACAGTGGTTATTGGGCCTGTAAATCTGTAACGGTCACGTCCACACACACACAGGGGGAAGGATAGTGACCACTGCGCTCCACCCTCACCCCTGGCCCTGCCTACTTGCCTCACGAGTCCTGATGACAGGGGACAACTGGACGACAGTCCCTAACTTAGGATACGTGCAGGGAAGACAGACAAGACAAAATACGGAACATGAACGGACCGGGTCAGAACCAAGAGAGCTACGCAGTACAAAGGGTTAAGCAAAGAATGGTCAGGAGAAGCCGGGGTCAAATACCAGGAGAGTAGAGAAGTACAAGAGGAGTCCTAAGAGAGTAGTCAGGTGGGAGCCGAGGTCACAATACCAGGACGGATGCGCAGTACAGGAGGAGCAGGCAAAGGATCATCAGGGAACGGAATCAGGTGAGTATTCAGTAGTCCAACAAATAGCCAGGAACCTAGAAAATAACAGGCAACCTGTGGCTAGCAGGCTGCCTGTATTTATAGTGGGGAGTGAGGGTCATGTGACGTGGCCAGTGTCACATGACCGACAGACCAACTAGTTGAGCACCGAGTGATCAGCTCGGCGCTCAAGGCAGACTTAGGAGCAGGGAGCCACCCAGCAGTAAAGCCGCCCTGGGAATGAGGTCAAACACAGATCCTCATTCCCAAAGCTAAGCAACAGTTCTTCGGGCAATGGGGGACCGAGTGCACCTTCGGAACCCCGTTACAATGATATATAGAAGCTGCAGAAGCAAAATGCTTCATCTTTTTTTAATAAAACCCCTTACATACCGTATTTTTCGCCCCATAAGATGCTCTACCCCCCCCCCCCCCCCAAAGTGGGGGGGAAATGCCCCTGTGTCTTATGGGGCGAATACTAATGTACCGGAGGACCAGGAAGCGGTGAAGGCTCTGTACTCACCGATTCCTGGTCCTCAGCTGTTGGCTGTGAAGGCTGCGCACAGCGTGAGGGCGCTCTGTGACCTCACGCTGTGCGCGCCAGTTCATAGCACAGTCGACAGCAGGAGGAAGAGGATTGTGATGTGAGGAGCAGCGGTGTCCAGGAGCAGGAGAGGTAAGTGGGTTTTTTATTTTGTGATCTGAGGTACATATGGCTGGGGGCTGATATGAGGCATGGAGGTCTCATCTGAGGTCTGATTGGGGGTCTTCTTTATATTGGGATCTGATATGAGGTCTAATTGGGGGTCATTTACATTGGGGTCTGATCTTAGATATGACTGGGGGCTGATTATATGACTGGGAGCTGATCACATATGGCTGGGGGCTGATATGAGGCATGGGGGTCTCATCTGAGGTCTGATTGGTGGTCTTCTTTATAGTAGGCTCTGATCTGAGGTCTGATTGGGGGTCATTTACATTGGGGTCTGATCTGAAATCTTATTAACATTGGGGATCCGATTGGGGCTGTGAGCTGAGGTCTGATTAACATTTGGGGTCTGATTGCTGATCTGGGGTCTAATGAAAAATATTTTTTTATTATTGTCCTCCTCTAAAACCTAGGTGCGTCTTATATGGCGAAAAATACAGTAATTTTTTTTCAGCCAAACAATTACATGCATTACGGTAATATTAAAACAGCAGCATTTAATAGCCTCTATATCCTTTGAGTCAACAATGTCCCTTTAAAGTGGTTATCAAGGGAGCCTCTGAAATAATAATAAAAAAAAGCTTCCAGTGCCTTCACTGCATTTTTACCTACCTAAATTATTTTCTACATTATCCCACTCTGCCATATGTTGCTCTCTGAAACATTCTGAGTAACCGGTCCTCCCAGCATCCTCTGCCTCCCCTCCTGCTATCTCCTCCCCAATCCATGCCCCGTGATTGTTTTGGTTCTGCCTACTGAAACAAAATCCAAAATGTTGCTGCTCCGGCATTCTTCATCCCGACACCCAGGTTGTCTTGATGACAATCTGACACAAATGGGTGGCGATTTGAAGCCGAATAAATACTTTCATGGAAAATGCATCACTACGAGCACCTATTAGCTGTCAGTCACTTACTCAGCAGTAAACATTCAGAACATTATTTTAATATTTCATTTTTATTTTTTTCATTAGTACTAAGTTCATGGTGTAACGGCATACAAGGGAATGCTCCAAACTCCCGAACGGAATCTCACAAATAGCTGCTAGAAGACGAATAGGAAACGCACCCAAGCGGCTTACACTCCTAGCAATCAGTCTCTAACGACATACAGTGAATCCCCCCAAGAACGAGACGAGGCTCCGTGTTGAGGGTCAAGCAGTGGTCACCCATAGCTGTGTGTTTATTGATCTTATATAACATTGGTACACATCAGTACCACCCACAGGGTTTTGTAAAACAACCAATAAACACGTACAATACAGTAAAACACTCCCACACAAAATCCTCCCCTCTGCCTGTGATATAATTACCTTACAAAATGGGTTGATGTAATTATCACAGGCAGGAGAATACACAATGTCCTCTGTCCTGGAGACAACCGAGGAGTAATTCAATTATCTCTCAGGACAAAGGGAAATCGCCAATACACATGTGGAGACAATAGGACAGACATCACCACTCAAACATACAATGTCCCACCCATTACAGTAACATAGACATTTAACATATGCCAAAATGGCACGAATTAGACCAGGGGTTCAAAAGTTTGTAAAAGTCCTTTGTGAACAAAGGAAGCATGGCTGATGAGAGGGCCCATAATCCTGGGGCAAGAGGCTGGCAACCAGGCCCCTCCAAAACCCAGTGGCGAGGTTAGTTTCGCCACACATGGCATCAAGTAGGAGTTCACCTGTCATACTTTTGGGGTGCACATATTTGAAGGATAGTTGTGTTTGATGTATCTCGTATCATGGGGGCTATTGTAATAGGTACTACATGGGTGGTATGACTGAACTTAAAGGATACTGATGGAATGTAACACAGCATGACACCCTTTTGTTTGGTTTTCAGACTTTCTGGCATGTTGCCCTCCATTTACTTTTGGCAAATGGTTAAATATTGATTTCATTTCATTTTAAGTCTACCTCACACATACTTCACACGGATATAACCCAACTAAATCCACCATCTATGCATATTGTATGTATCCTAATAAAGTCAACACATGGCTACTGCTTGTACTCCAGGAGCACAGAACATGCTGCCAGTAGGTTCCCATGACATGACATAAACTGCAGACAATTCTTCTCTGCCATTATGCTTACTGGTCGCAGGTCCAGTTTTATGAAAGATCTCAGGAAGTGAATGACAAAGGTCAGTACACGAAGGATCTGTGAGCTGCCATCTACACTACTACATCCAAGTTCTATGAAACGTGTAGTAGATGATGATGCCACGATTGACACCTCTTTTATGATTTTGGGCTCAGGCCAAGTAGTTGGATTACTTCGTTTTCAAGCTTGCTTCCAATTTTATTACTACATAGACATGGAATACAGACAAGGGCAGATTGGCCATAGACCTTACAGGGAAATTTCCTGGTGGGCCGATGCCCTGGGGGCCGCCTGAGCCCTCCTCATGGTTGGCCAGTGGAAGTCTTTGGGGATGTACTTTGTGCTGCTGGTGGCAGCATTTTGTGATGGACTGTGGTATTTGGCTCTGTTGGGTTGGTATAATGTGCCACAATATGGTATTTATGGCCCTGCCTTCCATCAATTTGGACCCGACTACAAAACGGGGCCACTTTTAGTATTTTTTCCAGGGCCACTTTAAGTTCCCAGTTCGTCCCTGAATACAGACAACCCAAAAGATATTAAAATAGTATTCTGTTGTGGTGGTGGCTCACTCCCTATTACCTATGGTATGGTGCTACCAACCTAAGTGAGAGGACACCCTACCTCTCAGAAAAAGGAGGAGACTGAAGTAAATGTGTGTATTGGGCGAGCACTCTAACATCAGGCTAAAGCTAACACAAATCACATTTATTATGTAAAATATAATGATTTAAAATAACTGTACTATTATAACCACTATAAAATCAATATAAAATCAAAATGAATCGCAATGTCCAAAAAGGGGGCAACTACTATACGCCACCATGAGAGTCCGTATTGTAATAGAGATCTCTTTACCATACAAGCGCATATGATACTCTTTGTTTCCTTATAAAGCCTGGAGAGTTGATGTTACAGTATGTCAAAAAAATAATCGCAAATAGTGGAGGTAATGTTGTTACTTTCAGGTAAGTTCTGATACAATCTGAAGGGTGATAGCATCAAAAATAGTCATATATGACTTGGTCAAATTGTGACAGATGGTAGTATCGGCTATTCAGCCGCTTACCTCCTTCCCTCAAGGGTAGTCCGTGGCGTCTCCGCTAGTTGAACGAGGGGCGAGCGGTGCGGGAAAGCTCCGGTGTCTCGTGTCGCACTCCTCGAGTAGGTCTTGTCAAGATCTGTATTAACAAACACTCGCGGGAACACACTCACGAGACTTCTGTTTCATCCGGAACTAGCGTCTCTTGTATGTAGAGTCAAAGTCCAGTTTTCGAATTCTTTTATGATGATATCCGCATGGCCATGCGACTGGAGGTATTTAAACAGGTGTGCGACGTTACCAGACGCGTTTCGGGATATGTCACTGAGGAAGGGATAGTGACATATTCTGAAACGCGTCTGGAACGTCGCACACCGGTTTAAATACCTCCAGTCGCATGGCCACGGACTACCCTTGAGGGAAGGAGGTAAGCGGCTGAATAGCCGATACTACCATCTGTCACAATTTGACCAAGTCATATATGACTATTTTTGATGCTATCACCCTTCGGATTGTATTTTTTTGACATACTGTAACATCAACTCTCCAGGCTTTATAAGGAAACAAAGAGTATCATATGCGCTTGTATGGTAAAGAGATCTCTATTACAATACGGACTCACATGGTGGTGTATAGTAGTTGCCCCCTTTGTGGACATTTCGATTCATTTTGATTTTATATCGATTTTATAGTGGTTATATTACTACAGTTGTTTTATATCATTATATTTTACATAATAAATGTGATTTGTGTTAGCTTTAGCCTGATGTTAGAGTGCTCGCCCAATACACACATTTACTTCAACCCAAAATATATAGCTGGACTGCTGCTAGCCTGATAACTGTAGGTGGACAATCTCCCCCAACCTCCCCATGTACATATGTGCTCGGTAGGTTTTTTATGTACAGTCAGGTCCATAAATATTGGGACATCGACACAATTCTAACATTTTTGGCTCTATACACCACCACAATGGATTTGAAATGAAACAAACAAGATGTGCTTTAACTGCAGACTGTCAGCTTTAATTTGAGGGTATTTACATCCAAATCAGGTGAACGTGTAGGAATTACAACAGTTTGCATATGTGCCTCCCACTTGTCAAGGGACCAAAAGTAATGGGACAGAATAATAATCATAAATCAAACTTTCACTTTTTAATACTTGGTTGCAAATCCTTTGCAGTCAATTACAGCCTGAAGTCTGGAACGCATAGACATCACCAGACACTGGGTTTCATCCCTGGTGATGCTCTGCCAGGCCTCTACTGCAACTGTCTTCAGTTACTGCTTGTTCTTTGGGTATTTTCCCTTCAGTTTTGTCTTCAGCAAGTGAAATGCATGCTCAATCGGGTTCAGGTCAGGTGATTGACTTGGCCATTGCATAACATTCCACTTCTTTCCCTTAAAAAACTCTTTGGTTGCTTTTGCAGTATGCTTTGGGTCATTGTCCATCTGCACTGTGAAGCGCCGTCCAATGAGTTCTGAAGCATTTGGCTGAATATGAGCAGATAATATTGCCCGAAACACTTCAGAATTCATCCTGCTGCTTTTGTCAGCAGTCACATCATCAATAAATTCAAGAGAAGCAGTTCCATTGGCAGCCATACATGCCCACACCATGACACTACCACCACCATGCTTCACTGATGAGGTGGTATGCTTAGGATCATGAGCAGTTCCTTTCCTTCTCCATACTCTTCTCTTCCCATCACTCTGGTACAAGTTGATCTTGGTCTCATCTGTCCATAGGATGTTGTTCCAGAACTGTGAAGGCTTTTTTAGATGTCGTTTGGCAAACTCTAATCTGGCCTTCCTGATTTTGAGGTTCACCAATGGTTTACATCTTGTGGTGAACCCTCTGTATTCACTCTGGTGAAGTCTTCTCTTGATTGTTGACTTTGACACACATACACCTACCTCCTGGAGAGTGTTCTTGATCTGGCCAACTGTTGTGAAGGGTGTTTTCTTCACCAGGGAAAGAATTCTTCGGTCATGCACCACAGTTAATTTCCGTGATCTTCCGGGTCTTTTGGTGTTGCTGATAATGTTCTGGCCACGCCTAATGTTTTCGCTATCTCTCTGATGGGTTTGCTTTGTTATTTCAGTCTAATGATGGCTTACTTCACTGATAGTGACAGCTCTTTGGATCTCATCTTGTGAGTTGACAGCATCAGATTCCAAATGCAAATAGCACACTGCTCATTGTAATTGGGATAATGAGGGAATAACACACACCTGGCCATGGAACAGCTGAGAAGCCAATTGTCCCATTACTTTTGGTCCCTTAACAAGTGGGAAGCACATATGGAAACTTTTGTAATTCCTCCACCGTTCACCTGATTTGGATGTAAATACCCTCAAATTAAAGCTGACAGTGTGCAGTTAAAGCACATCTTGTTCGTTTCATTTCAAATCCATTGTGGTGGTGTATAGAGCCAAAAATGTTAGAATTGTGTCGATGTCCCAATATTTATGGACCTGACTGTATGTGGAGGGAGATAAGCCACTACCAGACACTCATCACAACAGAGCAAGAGAGGTAAGCTCCTGACCCCTCTGATGTCTGTTGCCATGAGACAGTCAGGATGTTGCCCATACCCATCAGATTTCCTGCAGATCCTCCGGAATGCCTAAAAACTTTGACTTCAGTTTACAATACCGTACCTTCAAATGTAATTAAGTGGCTTAAATGGTTGCACCCTGATGGTCAATACGAGCTTTGAAGGGAATGTGTCACCAGTTTTATGCTACTATCTGAAGGCAGTATAAACTGGTGGCAGAGACCATGAGCAAAATGCTGGGTCACTTACTTGAAATCACCCAGTTTTTTTTGCTGGAATCTGTAGTGAGCAGCTCCAGTATGATCCAAACACTGGAGTCCACTCAATACCCTGCATGCACTTGCTGATTGCTATAAGAAGAACGCGTCAATCAGCTCATAAATATGAGGACCCCCAAGATCATGCAATGTATTGAGTGAACTCCAATGCCCGACTCATACTGGAGCTGCTCAATACTGATTTTGGCAAAACAACAGGGCATTTCAAGTAAGTAAAGACAAAAAAAGAGGGTCAGACAGGATAGGCAGTGGAGCCCACCTGAATACTGCTCCAAAGAATGCAAAAAAACGAATTGTAAGGGGGCAGTGAACTAGAATAAAATATCACTTTTAATAAGATAGGAGATAAAAAAACATATAAGACACACACACCCTCAGCCTGGTATCGTCCGATACCATGTAGGGCTGGGATATCAACGTTGGTGCTAATGGTGGGTGTCACGGAACCATAAACCAGACGTACAACAAGAGATAAGTGAAAATAGAAGGCTTTATTGAAAATAAAGCTGTAAAGCAAAAGTCCAAACGGATGGTGAAACCGAGCAGAGTCTTTGCGAAGCCAGAGGTCAGGAACCAGAAGGGTAGTCAGACGAAGCCAGGATCAGGAACCAGCAGGTTAGTCAGACGAAGCCAGGATCAGGAACCAGCAGGGTAGTCAGACGAAGCCAGGATCAGGAACCAGCAGGGTAGTCAGACGAAGCCAGGATCAGGAACCAGAAGCAGCAGCAGTCTTAGAAGCATGTGAACACAAGAGGACCAAGCAAGGAACTGAAGCCACAGACCTCCTATATATATGAGCTAGGCATCCAGCTCCTCCCAGGGGAAGGAGGAGCCGCAGGGTGGAAGGCTACAAGAAACCCAGGACCCAAGATGGCCGCCAGCACATGTCAAACGAAGGAGAGCAGCAAGCAGGTAAGACCATGACAGTACCTCCCCCTCAAGGGCCCCTCCTCCGCGGAGCACAAAACGGTTTCTGAGGGAAGCGTGCGTGGAAGGCTCGGAGCAAGGCAGGAGCATGGACATCTGCGGAGGGAACCCAGGAACGCTCCTCTGGACCATAACCACGCCAATGGACCAAAAACTGCAACCGACCGCGGACCAGGCGTGAGTCCAGGATATTGCTCACCTCATATTCCTCACGATTGCCCACTTGGACCGGACGAGGCCGAGGAACCGAGGAAGTGAAACGATTACACACCAGTGGCTTCAACAGGGAGACATGAAACACGTTGGAGATCCGCATGCCAGGAGGAAGCGCAAGGGCATAGGCTACCGGGTTTACCCTGCGAAGCACTCGGAAGGGACCAACAAAGCGAGGCGCCAGCTTGGGAGTGGGCACTCGAAGGTTGAGGTTGCGGGTGGACAACCATACACGGTCTCCGACCTGGTAGGAAGGAGCAGGCGCTCGTCTGCGATCAGCCTGGAATCTCTGGCGCTGCGCAGAGACCTCAAGGGACTTCTGGATCTGTACCCAAGAAGCACGTAGGACGGAAAGGTGATCTTCCACAGCCGGAATATCCTGGGGAGAGAATACCTCCGGTAACACGGCAGGTTGGAACCCATAATTGGCCATGAAGGGAGACGTCCCAGAGGAAGAGTTCACCGCCGTGTTCCTGGCAAACTCAGCCCAAGGCAGGAGGTCAACCCAATTGTCTTGGTGATCGGAGACATAGCAACGAAGGAATTGCTCCAAGGCCTGATTGGATCGTTCTGCGGCCCCATTGGACTGAGGGTGGTAGGCCGAGGAGAAGGAGAGATGAATCCCCAACTGGGAGCAAAAGGCGCGCCAGAACCTGGACACAAACTGACTCCCCCGATCCGACACAATCTCCTTAGGCAAACCGTGCAACCGGAAGACCTCCCTGGCAAAAATCGTCGCCAACTCTTATGCAGAGGGTAACTTCTTGAGAGGAACACAGTGGCACATTTTGGAAAACCGATCCACAATCATGAGAATTACCGTATGGCCTCGGGATGCAGGGAGGTCCACAATGAAATCCATCCCCAGGTGTGACCATGGGCGCTCCCCGGTGGCTATGGGTTGCAGAAGGCCCAACGGAAGGTGCCGAGGGGACTTACTCTGGGCACAAACGGAGCATGCCGCTACATATGCGGCGATGTCGGAACGTAGGGAAGGCCACCAGAACAGACGTGAAACAGCCCAGGACAGCTGATTCTTTCCAGGATGCCCCGCGGTCTTGGAGTTATGGTAGGTTCGCAACAACCGAGTGCGCAACTCCTCAGGCACAAAACATCTGCCGTTGGGTCTCCCAGAGGGAGCACCAGATTGAGCCGCCAAAATCTGCTCACCCAGGGGAGAGGTCAGGCTGGTGCGAATGGCGGCCAGGATCTGATTCGGAGGTATGACCGAAGTCGGAATCGACTCCTCCCTGGACAGCTCGGAGTACTGCCGTGATAAGGCATCCGCCCTGATGTTCTTGGAACCGGGTAGGTAGGAGACCACGTAATTAAAACGTGACAAGAACAGAGCCCATCTGGCCTGACGTGGTGTCAATCTCTTGGCCTCAGAAAGGTAGGTCAGATTCTTGTGGTCCGTCAGGATGAGAACCGGAACCACCGAACCCTCGAGCAAGTGCCTCCATTCTTTAAGGGCCTGCACGATGGCCAATAACTCCCTGTCACCAATCTGATAGTTGCACTCCGCGGAAGACAGTTTCCGGGAGTAAAACCCACAAGGAAGCAGAGGACCCTCTGGTGTTCTACGCTGAGACAGAAGGGCGCCTACTCCCGTCTCAGACGCGTCCACCTCGAGGACAAAGGGCAACCCAGGGTTGGGATGCGACAGAATCGGAGCCGACACAAAGGCGGACTTTAGGGCCTCAAAAGCTCGGATGGCCTCGAGCGGCCAGACCTGGGAATTACTGCCCTTCCTGGTCAGATCCGTGAGAGGCTTGGCCAGCATGGAAAAGTCCCTGATGAACTTCCGATAATAATTGGCGAAGCCCAAAAAGCGCTGCAGGGAACGAAGACCACTGGGCTGGGGCCACTGTAAGACAGCCGAAACCTTCTCAGGATCCATGGAGAACCCCTCAGCGGAAATGATGTAACCTAAGAAGGTTACATGGGATCGGTGAAATTCGCATTTCTCAAGCTTACCGAACAGCTTGTTCTCTCGTAACCGTTGCAACACTCGTCTGACATCCAGAATGTGGGCCTCCATGGATTCAGAATATACCAAGATGTCATCCAAATAGACTACC
Organism: Bufo bufo; assembly: GCF_905171765.1. Taxonomy (NCBI): domain Eukaryota; kingdom Metazoa; phylum Chordata; class Amphibia; order Anura; family Bufonidae; genus Bufo; species Bufo bufo. The sequence continues at coordinate 145,805,427 of NC_053390.1, read as the reverse complement.
ACACACTGCTGCAACAGGTCACGGAAAACATCGTTGATGAATTCCTGAAAGACTGCGGGCGCATTGCACAACCCAAAGGGCATAACCAAGGATTCGTAATGACCGGTCCTGGTGTTAAACGCGGTCTTCCACTCATCGCCCGCCTTGATCCTTACCAGGTTATATGCCGCCCTCAGGTCGAGTTTGGTAAAGACCGTGGCCCCTTTAAGGCGATCGAACAGCTCGTAAATCAAGGGTATCGGGTAAGCGTTCTTGATCGTGATGCGATTGAGACCCCTGTAATCGATGCAAGGCCTCAACTCACCGCCCTTCTTTTTCACAAAGAAAAATCCAGCCCCTGCCGGGGACGAAGATTTGCGAATGTGTTCGCGTGAAAGCGCCTCCCTCACGTACTCCTCCATGGCCTCATTCTCCGCTACCGACAGTGGATAGACTTTGCCACGAGGAGGAACGGCACCAGATTGTAACTCTATGGCACAATCGTATGGGCGGTGCGGAGGTAGGGCAACCGCGCGCACCTTATCGAATACATCCCGGTACTCCTCGTATTCAGGAGGCAACAGAGAGTCCGAGGAAGTACACAGCAACTTGACAGACCCATGGATGCAACTAGCCCCACACTGCGGTGACCACGAGAGGATCTCGACCGATCTCCAATCGAAAGTCGGATTATGCTTCTGGAGCCAGGGGTACCCCAAGACCACCGAGTAGTGTGGAGACGAAATAACCTGGAGGCAGACCGACTCTCTGTGAACGGCACCAATGGCTATCCCCACTGGAAGGGTCTCATGAGTCACGTGTGGCGGCAGAAGGGGTCTGCCGTCTATCGCCTCAAGAGCCAGTGGGGAACCTCGAGCCTGCAGAGGAATGGAATTGGCGGCAGCGAACACACTATCAATGAACAAACCACCAGCACCAGAGTCCACCAACGCCTGGGTCGTCACCGAGCCCCCGACCCAGGAGAGGACAACAGTGATCAGTGGTTTGTCAACACGGGAAACCGGGGACGAGGAGACTCCACCCAAGATCTGCCCCCGACAGGATCTCAGGGTACGAGCGTTTCCCGGACGGTTCGGACATGCCAACCGAAAATGCCCACCGAGACCACAGTACATGCATCGGCCCTCGCGTCTCCGGAGTGCCCTCTCCCCCTCGGACAGGCGAGCAAACCCCAGCTGCATGGGTTCACCCCCAGACAAGTCATCCCCAGGAGGCGTGGGAGGAGAGGGAGGCACGGGTGGGACAGCAAACGTAGGCACCAATCTGTTAGAAGACCTCCGCAGGTTCTCCTTAAAGGAAGGTCTCTCCCTGAGTCTGGTGTCAATCAAAATCAGGAAAGAAATAAGAGACTCGAGCTCAACTGGTAGGTCCTTAGCTGCAACCTCATCCTTCAAGGCATCCGAGAGACCATGAGAGAAAGCAGCGACCAGAGCCTCATTATTCCAGCCCACCTCTGCTGCCAGGGTACGAAACTCAATGGCGTATTCAGCTACGGATCGTGAACCCTGTCTGATGGACATAAGGAGCTTCGCAGCAGAGGCACATCGAATACCTTCCGAAGAGAAGCAACAAAACCGGAAAACTCGGCAACCACCGGATTGTTGTTCTCCCATAAAGGACTGGCCCAGGCCAAGGCCTTGTCCGAGAGCAGCGAGATCAAGAAGCCCACCTTTGATCTCTCAGTAGGAAAGGCATGTGGCAGCAACTCAAAATAAATGCCCACCTGGTTAAGGAAACCTCGGCACTGAGTTGGCTCTCCCCCAAAGCGCTGTGGAAGAGGGGCAGAACCGGTCATACCCCGAAACACCGCAGGCGCAACAACAGGTGTCGGGGTAGACTCTGGCGCAACAACCGGAGCGGCAGTAGGAGCGAGCCCAGGAGCGACAACCGACCCATCGGCAACGGGAGCGAAATGAGCCGTGCGTTCAAGCAGGGTTTGCAACGCCACAGCGAACCGACCCAACAGGTGATCCTGCTGATCAAGTCTGGCAACCAGCGTGGGTAGCGAGGATGGCCCTGTACCGTCAGAATTCATGGCTTGGTCCTAATGTCACGGAACCATGAACCAGACGTACAACAAGAGATAAGTGAAAATAGAAGGCTTTATTGAAAATAAAGCTGTAAAGCAAAAGTCCAAACGGATGGTGAAACCGAGCAGAGTCTTTGCGAAGCCAGAGGTCAGGAACCAGAAGGGTAGTCAGACGAAGCCAGGATCAGGAACCAGCAGGGTAGTCAGACGAAGCCAGGATCAGGAACCAGCAGGGTAGTCAGACGAAGCCAGGATCAGGAACCAGCAGGGTAGTCAGACGAAGCCAGGATCAGGAACCAGAAGCAGCAGCAGTCTTAGAAGCATGTGAACACAAGAGGACCAAGCAAGGAACTGAAGCCACAGACCTCCTTTATATATGAGCTAGGCATCCAGCTCCTCCCAGGGGAAGGAGGAGCCGCAGGGTGGAAGGCTACAAGAAACCCAGGACCCAAGATGGCCGCCAGCACATGTCAAACGAAGGAGAGCAGCAAGCAGGTAAGACCATGACAGTGGGCTAGGCAAGAATAAAAACGTAATGGATAGAGTAGGGTATTCTCATGGTAAACGTGCTGACCCTAGTAAATCCCTACTTGTCCTAGTCCACCCTATTAGTGTATCCAAAGGACGGGGGCCAAAAAGCCCCGCAAGGGGTGGCCCAGACTGGAACTCTGATCCTCCACTGGAAGCCCTAATACGGCCCTAACCAGCAATAAAAAGACCAAGTATCCAATGGATAATACAAAATTGTAACCACACATTGATTAGGGCTGTAGGAAAAAAGAAAACCTCAACCAGACCCAATCAAGTGAAACAAGAGAATACTCAAGTGTCCCGATGCGTTTCCTCAACATAAAGCCCCAAGATTCTTCAGGGGACACGGGGCGTAGTGATGATTGCCCCAGCTTGCATATGGCCCAACAGCTAGGGAATAACTGTATAGTGGCTGCAGTCAGTGTGTGGCTGAGCCTAAAACACAACAACAAAAGACAGAAAAAAACACAAAAGTATAATAACCAATTAATCACCACCAAACATCCAACATAGGACGATGGGGGAAGTAACTTACTGTTTGGTGGCTGCGGTCAGCGTATGGCTGTAGACCCAAGTACAGAAAAGACCCAAGGTAATGGTGTCTGCAAGGGTAGATGAACCGGCAGCTTATGGGGCTGAACTGCCCCATTATAAAGGCAGAGGGGCCAGGTGAGACGCATCTCCAGCAATCTCCGTCAGCTGACAGGCGTCTACTGATGACGTCAGAAGATGCGCCTCTACCTAGCAGTCACGTGATCAAAACATCAGAGACCACGTGACCGCGCATGCGCAAGTAGATCCAGCCCCATATATATACTGGGGCCTAGATGGAACGCAAAGCGGCGAGGAACTTCCGCATCACGTGATCGGACGGAAAGCGCCGACGTCACAGCGGCGTCATACCACCAGTCACGTGATTGGAACTAAGCCGGCTGCGCTCTCGCATTGATGCGCTTGCAGACAGGTAATATAACAGTAGCCCTGTTAGGGCTGTAGCTGTTTAGTCCGTCCAACTATAGCGCACATGACGCCATGCACATCATCTCCTCAAATTCGCAGGGCATCATATGAGGACGCCCCTTACTGGTCACCCTGATAGAGATATGACCACAGGGAGAAATCAAACCCGGTATAAATTTATGTAGGAGGAGGGAACAAGATGGAGAAAACTTCTCACTGGTCCTGGAAGGCCACAACCCCCAATTACCCTTCTCCACACATGCTGAGTGATATAACAGTATGTGTAAAATATCCCTCTATATAGACCAAAATTAAAAGGAAGTATTGGTTACAATTTTGTATTATCCATTAGATACTTGGTCTTTTTATCGCTGGTTAGGGCCGTATTAGGGCTTCCAGCGGAGGATAAGAGTTCCAGTCTGGGCCACCCTTTGCGGGGCTTTTTGGACCCCGTCCTTTGGATACACTAATAGGGTGGACTAGGACAAGTAGGGATTTACTAGGGTCAGCACGTTTACCATAAGAATACCCTACTCTATCCCTTACGTTTTTATTCTTGCCTAGCCCACCACTAGCACCAACGTTGATATCCCAGCCCTACATGGTATCGGATGATACCAGGCTGAGGGTGTGTGTGTCTTATATGTTTGTTTGTCTGTAGGGGCTTTTTTATCTCCTATCTTATTAAATGTGATATTTTATTCTAGTTTACTGCCCCCTTACAATTAGTTTTTTTCATTTCAAGTAAGTGACCTGTGCAGAAGTACAGTCATTGTACAAGGAAAGAATAGATTTTGTTTTGACAATCACCTATTATTAATAATGTATTCTATCTTATCTATACACAGAGGTGATATCATTACAGGCAGGATTAGAATGACAGAAAAGCAGATAACTGCAGTAAAGTGATCTGTACAGATCAAGAGGTGGCCAGTGAGAAAACTGCAGGATTGTATGGTTTTTGTTTAAATATAAATATTGACATGGAAAAGTAAAAATAGCATCATCAAAAATTCTTTAAAAATGTGTTAAACATTAAAATAGGCCATTTTCTGATAACACATTCCCTTTAAGAATAAGCGTAAATATTCAGTGTAGCCATCACCTCTAAAAAAATGAAGATCTATACATTCAGATATTTGGTTGTTCAGAATGGTGCAATCTCCAACATAATCTGTAATTAGAAGATGAGTGGCCCCATGACATAAGTGCATTCCTATAATCGAATCTTGGTTGTAAGAACTGTCAATACTCCCCATAGGTCAGATTTAGTCAATAATTGTATTCCCATAAATAGTGTTCAGTGAATCGGGTTCGGACTGCTCTATCTGAACCTGATTTGTTTCAAACCTTTGTTTATAATATGCTCTCCGTACCACAGAAACAGCAATGTATGCTCAGAACCAAACTGTAACATCACAGGCTTGAAACTAAGCAAGTCTCGCGTTACTTGTGGCTAGAAGAAGGAGGTCTCGGCGGAGCTCATCCATTTTATTGTGGTACGGAGAGCATATTATAAAGGAAGTTTTGAAACAAATCGGGTTCAGACATAGCAGTCTGAAGCCGACAGCATGTCCCTATACAGCTTGGCATTGTCGGCACTGATTGGACAGCGTCAGAATGCACAGGGACACTCCACCAACTGGTAACACCAACTTATTCATGAATGTCTAGGAATAATATCCGTACAGTAACAGTACAATGTAGGTATCTAAGAAAAGATGCTCCAGAATTGTCATATTATGGGGAAAGCACGTACACTGACGAGCAAAAGGGTAACAATGTTTTGAACTGTTGACTTTCCGGATCCATATCTTACCATCCACTACGGGTTCCTGTGCAGCTGTCCGCCCCTTCAGGACATATCGTGTCCTGGTCCCCCCCCAAGCCAAATTCGCAAGCTAACCTATTCCGTCCTAACATTACTTATAGCAATACAAAACATACAGGTTAAGGCTACTTTCACACCTGCGGCACTACGCTCCGGCCACCTGATCCGCCAGAAAATGCAAGGAATCGGCCGGACACAAACCGCAGCATGATTCTCTGTATTTTTGCCAGATTGTGGCCGGATCTCTGCTGTACCCCATTATAGTCAACAGCCTGCCAGAATCACTAACGCAGATGTGAAAGTAGCCTAATACAGCGCCACATACCTCTTCCATCCAGTGACGTCTCCTTTGATGTAGATGATCTCTGTCCTCATCTTCTCCTTTCAGACCAGACCGCCATGATGATTTCTTCCAGCCATCTCTTCTCTCTGCAGAGTTTGACAGACATCTTAGTTTCCTACTTTTCCATCATCCTCCCACCTTCTGAACACCCCATCCTGCCACCCCCAATACTGTGCCCACTCCCCATACAAGTTACACACAGATAGTTCCCCTTCAATAATTATTGGCACACAGTGTCCTAAAAAATAACTGCGCCCAGGAAACAGTGTAAATAGTGTAAATCTAATGTTGCCCAAAAATAATTATAATAATTGTGCTAAACTGATACCGTGCCAGGGTGCCCCCCACAGTAATACTGCTCCCCAAAGTCTCACCAATAGAAATAATTATCTACCAGTCAACACGTAGTAGTAATAGTGCCCCTACAGTAATAATTTCCCACTGTGTCCCAGAAGTAATATTGCTCCCATAATGCTCATACTAGTAATCATAGTCCATCAACTGTAATAAAGCCCACCATAATGCCCACGGTTAGTAATAATTCTCTTTATAATGTGTTACAGTTAAAATAAAAGTGCCCTGTTGTGTGGCAGTATAAAAAATACCTCCTCTTAGTGCCCCCTGTAGAGCCAATGTCCCCATAGTGCCCTCATAAAGTGTGCCAATGCCCCCTACTGTGTGCCCAAAAAACCCTCTTAGTGCCCCCAGTTAAGACAAGGTCCCCATAGTGCCCTATAATTTGTGCCAGTATAAAATACTCCTATTTTGTGCCCCAATAGTGTGCCTTCCCTTATCCCCATGGTGTCTGACAATGTGCCAGTATAAAATGCCGACATAATGTGTGCCAGTATAATTCCCCTATATAATGACCCCCATAGTGCTCCTCCCTTTTTCATAGTGCCCCCCATGTGTGCTAGTATATAAGATAGAGCCCCCAAAGTGATCCTCCCCTCCATAGTGCCCTCCATGTCTGCTAGTATATAAGATAGGGCCCCAGAAGATGCCCCCAGAGTTCTCCTTTCCCCCTTCTCCATAGTGCCCCCCATGTGTGCCAGTATACAAGATAGGGCCCCCCATAGTGCTCTTCCCCCTCCATAGTGCCCCCCATGTCTGACAGTAAATAAAATAGGCAGGCCCCCCATATGTCAATTGCTCAGTCCCCCCCCCCCCATATGTCACTTTCTCAGAACCCCCAGAGTCAGAACCCCCCCTAATATCAGTTGTAAATTATTTATTCAGGCACCCCATATGCTAATTCAGGCCCCCATATCAATGTGACAGACCCCCCCATTAGAAATCAGATCAGACTAAAAATAAATAATTAAAATTAAGCTCTCCTGCTCCGCTGCTCTCCATGTCCACCGGGCAGTGGCGTCGCCAGGGGGGGCCAGAGGGGGCCACGGGCCCCCTACATCACACTGTGCCCCCCCCATGTACCCCCCCAACTAAAATGCCCCCCCAAGTGAGCCACCACAGTTGGGCACAGGGAGATGAGCGCTTCCATTGCGCTCATCTCCATAGTCATCTGCCTGTGCTGCGGCGGGGCAGGGGAGGGAGAGGCGTGTCCCTTCCCCTTCCTCTGATAGGCTGCAGGCACTAGGCCGGCAACCTATCAGAGGCCGGCGCAGGCAGCGCGATGACGTCATCGCGCCGCCTGAGCCATACAGCGCGGGACACAGGCCGGAAGAGGCCTGCATCGCAACGCTGACATGAAGGTGAGTATAAGTGTTTTTTTTAATTTTTACAATAGTTTTACAGGCACATTAGGGGGGCTCTTGTTACTGGCACATTGGGGGGGCTTGTTACTGGCACATTGGGGGGGCTTATTACTGGCACATTGGGGGGGCTTATTACTGGCACATGATGGGGGGGCTTATTACTGGCACATGATGGGGGCTTATTACTGGCACATGATGGGGGGCTTATTACTGGCACATGATGGGAGGGCTTATTACTGGCACATGATGGGGGGCTTATTACTTGCACATGATGGGGGCTTATTACTGGCACATGATGGGGGCTTATTACTGGCACATGATGGGGGGCTTATTACTGGCACATTATGGGGGGGCTAATTACTGGCACATGATGGGGGGGCTTATTACTGGCACATGATGGGGGCTTATTACTGACACGTGATGGGGGGCTTATTACTGGCACGTGATGGGGGCTTATTACTGGCACGTGATGGCGGGCTTATTACTGGCACGTGATGGGGGCTTATTACTGGCACGTGATGGGGGCTTATTACTGGCACATGATGGGGGACTTATTACTGGCACATGATTGGGGGCTTTATTACTGGCACATGATGGGGGGCTTATTACTGGCACATGATGGGGGGCTTATTACTGGCACGTGATGGGGGGCTTATTACTGGCACGTGATGGGGGCTTATTACTGGCACGTGATGGGGGGGCTCTTGTTACTGGCACGTGATGGGGGGCTCTTGTTACTGGAACATTGGGGGGCTCTTATTACTGGCACGTGATGGGGGCTGGGCTCTTATTACTGGCACATTGGGGGGCTCTTGTTACTGGCACGTGATGGGGGGCTCTTGTTACTGGCGCGTTATTGGGGGCACTTATTACTGGCACGTTATTGGTGGGCACTATAGGGGCATCTACTGAGGCCACAAAGGGGTATTTTATATGGGGGCTCTGTACAGTAGCATTTTATACTGGGACACATTATGGGGGGTACTATGGGGAAGGGGGGAGAGGAGTACTATGGAGTCATCTACGGGAGCACTAAGAAGGGATATTTTATACTTGCAAATTATGGGGGACACTGAGGGCATCTACTGGGGCACGATATATGGGGCATTTTATACTGGTACATTATGGAGGGCACTAGGAGGAAGGGGGGAGAGGAGCACTATGGGGGCATTTACTGGGGGCACTATATAGGGGTATTTTATACTGGCACATTATGGGGACATTAGCTCAACTGGGGGCATTACAAGGGGGTATTTTTTGCATTGTCACATTATAAGGAGAATTATTTCTACTGGGGGGGGGCATTATGGTGGGCTTTATTACTCCCCCATGGTATGACCCCCTAGTAGCAGCACCAGCCTTTCCCTGCTCTGCTATCCCTCTGCCCCTTCTCCAAATCCTTATTATGAAATCTTTCTCATTAGGATAAAACACAATATCAGCTCCGCCGAGCCCCCGGCCAAAGTGTTGAAGTGGTGTCCGAGATGCCCAAAGGCCAAGCCAAGTAATTGTAAGTTTGTATGTGAAATATGTTTATGTTATACACATATAGCATACACTGTGCCACACAATATACAGTATACCGCTGCACTGTGCCACACAATGTACAGTATACCTCTAGACTGTGTCACACAATGTACAGTATACCTCTACACTGTGCCACACAATGTACAGTATACCTCTACAGTGTGTAGTCTGTTCTATAAGCACCCTTGTTCTGTGGCGGCGGACAGAAAATAATCTGGAAGTGCCCCTCCCGAGACCAGGCTCTGGATCCGCCACTGGTCTGGACGGCTCACAGGAGTGTACATTTCTTCTAAACTGTAATCCGTATGCTCTGACCTGCAGAAATCAGCACTCGCTCGGTAACAACTAACAGGCAGTGCCTGTAGGCTGTAGCCTGGCCCTGTTACCGAAGCTAGCCTAGTGGTGTAAGGTTAAGGTACTAGTAGAGATGAGCGGCCGCTTAATCCTGATTTAAAGTTAAAGTTACTACAGGCTATGGATTACAGTTTAGAAATGTCAAATGTATAGTCGTGGCCTAAAGTTTTGAGAATGACACAAATATTAGTTTTCACAAAGTTTGCTGCTAAACTGCTTTTAGATCTTTGTTTCAGTTGTTTCTGTGATGTAGTGAAATATAATTACACGCACTTCATACGTTTCAAAGGCTTTTATCGACAATTACATGACATTTATGCAAAGAGTCAGTATTTGCAGTGTTGGCCCTTCTTTTTCAGGACCTCTGCAATTCGACTGGGCATGCTCTCAATCAACTTCTGGGCCAATTCCTGACTGATAGCAACCCATTCTTTCATAATCACTTCTTGGAGTTTGTCAGAATTAGTGGGTTTTTGTTTGTCCACCAGCCTCTTGAGGATTGACCACAAGTTCTCAATGGGATTAAGATCTGGGGAGTTTCCAGGCCATGGACCTAAAATGTCAACGTTTTGGTCCCCGAGCCACTTAGTTATCACTTTTGCCTTATGGCACTGTGCTCCATCGTGCTGGAAAATGCATTGTTCTTCACCAAACTGTTGTTGGATTGTTGGAAGAAGTTGCTGTTGGAGGGTGTTTTGGTACCATTCTTTATTCATGGCTGTGTTTTTGGGCAAAATTGTGAGTGAGCCCACTCCCTTGGATGAGAAGCAACCCCACACATGAATGGTGTCAGGATGCTTTACTGTTGGCATGACACAGGACTGATGGTAGCGCTCACCTTTTCTTCTCCGGACAAGCCTTTTTCCAGATGCCCCAAACAATCGGAAAGAGGCTTCATCAGAGAATATGACTTTGCCCCAGTCCTCAGCAGTCCATTCACCATACTTTCTGCAGAAGATCAATCTGTCACTGATGGTTTTTTTTGGAGAGAAGTGGCTTCTTTGCTGCCGTTCTTGACACCAGGCCATCTTCCAAAAGTCTTCGCCTCACTGTGCGTGCAGATGCGCTCACATCTGCCTGCTGCCATTCCTGAGCAAGCTCTGCACTGGTGGCACTCCGATCCCGCAGCTGAATACTCTTTAGGAGACGATCCTGGCGCTTGCTGGACTTTCTTGGACGCCCTGAAGCCTTCTTAACAAGAATTGAACCTCTTTCCTTGAAGTTCTTGATGATCCTATATATTGTTGATTGAGGTGCAATCTTAGTAGCCACAATATCCTTGCCTGTGAAGCCATTTTTATGCAATGCAATGATGGCTGCACGCGTTTCTTTGCAGGTCACCATGGTTAACAAAGGAAGAACAATGATTTCAAGCATCACCCTCCTTTTAACATGTCAAGTCTGCCATTTTAACCCAATCAGCCTGACATAATGACCTCCAGCCTTGTGCTCGTCAACATTCTCACCTGAGGTAACAAGACGATTACTGAAATGATCTCAGCAGGTCCTTTAATGACAGCAATGAAATGCAGTGGAAAGGTTTTTTTGGGATTAAGTTAATTTTCATGGCAAAGAAGGACTATGCAATTTATCTGATCACTCTTCATAACATTCTGGAGTATATGCAAATTGCTATTATAAAAACTTAAGCAGCAACTTTTCCAATTTCCAATATTTATGTAATTCTCAAAACTTTTGGCCACGACTGTACACTCCTGTGAGCGGCGGGGAGGGGGATCTGTGGATGACACTGTTATAGGGAGGGGGATCTGTGGATGACACTGTTATAGGGAGGGGGATCTGTGGATGACACTGTTATAGGGAGGGGGATCTGTGGATGACACTGTTATAGGGAGGGGGATCTGTGGATGACACTGTTATAGGGAGGGGGATCTGTGGATGATACTGATATAGGGAAGGGGATCTGTAGATGACACTGTTAAAGGAAGGGGGATCTGTGGATGACACTGTTATGGAGGGGGAAATGGGGATGACACTGTCATGGGGTGGATCTGTGGATGACACATATAGCATAAGATGCTATATACGGTATGTGTCATCCACAGATCCCCCCCCCCATAGCATTGTCATTCACAGATTCCCCTCCCTATAAAAGTGTCATCCACTGGCAACTAGGACATTTTGAAATTGTGTGAGTGATTGTTTTTTTTTTTTAAAACCACAGACAGCAGGACTTTTTTTCCCCTGTTGCGGTTTTAGGTATTGGGTAAAGTATTGCAGCATTTCTAAGCGTACTTGTGTAAATGTATCGTTGTTATAGCTGCCCCCCCCTACTTTTGTCCTGGCCCCCAGTGTGCCCCCCCAAAATTTGAAAGCTAGAGCCGCCACTGCCGCCAGGGTGTCCTGATGTGAGTTCCCGCCTTGCTGGTCTCCAAAAGCCCGTGCTGCCCAGTCACGTGACCTGACTGCATACAGCGTCAGGTCATAGTGCGCGCTGTACGCAGTCAGGCTGGAGGAGACCAAGGAGGAAGCAGAGCCGGAGGGGTAAGTAAGCGCCACTCTCTTGCATAATAGAGGGGGCCCATTCATACTAGTGAGCGCTTCTGGATGCGCTCACTAGTATGATACTGTAGTGGCCTCACGGACTAAGCGTGGGCACTACACGAGGGTCAATTGGGGTGTGCGTGACTTCTCTTCACTAGGGACAGAAGTGTCATTTTCTATTGTGCATATTTTATGTAAATTATAAAATACTGTTGTTATATGTAATGTTTTTCCCTGTTATAGGCATTATCAGGCCTAGCCCCTGTAGTTAGTCATCCCAGACGCTAGAGGGAGCTAGAGTACCCCTAGTATAAGTAGTCAAGCTCCAGACAGGAAAGAGTTGTTGAAGGTCAGGAGTCTGCAGAAGCAAGTTAGAAGGCACAAGCCAGAGCCTTCTCCTGACATGCAACTAGACAGCCCAGGCTTCTAGTTGCCACCAGGAGACTAGTAGAGGGATCCTAGTCTACCTCCTGATCCACAGAGCCATGTTAGCTCAGAAGATCTATCCCAGGGGAAGAGGGTACCTCCTGGAAGCAACCCTGTAGTTCCCACAAAGTCCAGCAGAGTCAACATGTCCGGCTAACACAAGTAAGCTGAAATGCAGAGAGACTAGAGGTATGGAGCAAGAATGAGCACCTAAGGAGGATTATTTACCAAGGATAAAAGCCTACAATAAGGTATCTGGGCCTTGGGATTAAAGCCAGACAGGAGTCCGAAAGGGACAGTGTACACTAATCTCCAAGGAGTCTGTACAGCCTGATTCTGCGCATGTGGATGTTTCCCCTCTGTGTATCTTGCCTAACCACCATATACCTGCCATAATTGTGTGACCTGCTTGTGAAGTGTACTTGACATGTGGAACTGAGTTGCCAGCTAACTGTACAAAGTGGAATTTACTACAGTAAAGTAAAGTTTGGTTCACCCTGCCATCTGTGTTCCTTGCTTATTAAGACCTTCCACCGGTGTGCCACCGTTACCGGCACTGGCGTCACGAACCTTAAAGGGACCTTGCCCCAGGCACATAAAACACCTGCAACAACCAGGGCACCTAAACCACCACCAGGCCTGGTCCCTAAATACAGAGTGTGCCCCAGAGGACTTTTGTGCCAGCCTCTCCTTCACTGCTGTATGCCTGCCCAGGGGTTTCCATATATAACTGTGAGTGACCCTCGCTTGCCATTGACCGTGACCTCACAATCGCATTACCCTGCAGGTCTGGCGTACCGCATAAATTGGCGTCACGAACAGGATTTACGGACATTCCTACGCCATTGTTGGATTACAAAACTGTATGCTGAAAATCATCTTAAAGTGACCAAGCCCTAATGGTTTTATTCAAAATTACTGGGCCAAAGGACTGTCCTAAGTAGCGGTGTGAAAATAGTGTTTTATGGACTGTTTGCTGCTTGCTTAAACCACCGCTTGCTGTCAGTGAATAGACAGCGTTTTGCTAAAGATGGCCGCTGAGCTTGCTTGAAATTACTACTGCGTCATCTTCATCCTGAATTGGCGGTAAAAATTGGTGCCTTTTTGCTGAAAAAGCGGGAAAAGGTTCAAGGTGAGGCGCCACATTTGCATATCTGCCAGAATGGACTCCGCCTTCCCCATACTGGAGTACCTGGGGGGCGGCCTCCCAGTGCAATGGGAGGATCTGGCTGAACTTATTGGCGCCACCCTGTCGCTCTCCAGAGAAGGATCGAGCATGTTGCAGAGTGAAGACTGCTCTGCTGAGATGTCTGCGCCTGATCTATTACACATGGATGATATTGGTGTAGAGCCAGAAGAGGCTCCACCGGCCTACTCTCCGGGACCGGAGAGACCCGCCTGCCCGCCACCGGGGAAAGAACCAGAGCACTGCTACGGCTCCTGGAGAGACTTCTTTCAGCCCTCATTCAAGTGGTCAGCACTAATGGCAGAGATCCGGGAGGCCGCTATAAAGAGGAATACTAAAACTAAAATATACTATGAAGAACTGACCAAGTCCATTTACGACCGTCATCCTAATACCCAACCCCGCCTGGAAAGGAAAAGGGGGTTGGTGCTGTCCTTTGACAAGACCCGTGGCTACGGGTTCATACAAGACCACATTACTGGCAGAGACTTGTACGTCAACCGGAGGTCTGTCAAGAGAGGTTACCTCCCTGAGCATCTGCACAACCTCCGCGAGGGAGAGGAGGTAGAATTCACCCCTGCCGAGAGCCTGCGAGGCCCATATGCGACTGCCGTGACCCGTCCCAAGAAGGAACCAGAGGACTGGGAGGCAGATGAGGACTACTCTGGCTGCGAGTGCAAACCTGAGCGCTCTCCAGAACCGGCCCATCACGCATTCCAAGAGCGGGGCTCTTTCATTGGTCCTAATGTGTTTTGGCAGCCAACTGTGTTGGAAAAATGGGTGAGTCCCTATCCGTCCCCCGAGCTGCCTCGCCGGGAGAAAACAATCCAGGACATGGAAAATCTAAGAGGACTCCGCGTTACCCTGGAAAATATCCGGAAGGGTAGGAGACCCGATGCGCCACCGGAGCCTGCAGCGGCCACGTCCGATGCATCTTGCACTGTACCTGCGCCGGCGGCGACAGCAGCGGACAGCGATTCTGAGACCGAAAGCATAGGTGACCAGATCGTCCGTCTGAAAGAAAAGTTGCGGGAGCTGCGCAAGATTGCCACCGCCAGGATCCAGACGCCGCCTAAGAGAGACGAGGTAAGGGTGCCTGTCACCACCCATAGACCACCTTCTACCACCTCCGCACCGTCGGTGCTCCCCAGACGGCCCTCTAACTCTATGACTTGCTGCGCAGAGTCAGTCATTCCACAGCCCACCGGACCGCTTGCGGCGGCGGTATCAAGTCCACCACAGCCTACAATAATTATGCCTGGACCGGTGCGGTCCTCAAATGTCCTTACCCCTAGGCCTATGGGGCCGATACCTATAAGGGGTCCTTTCATGCTACAGCTGCCCCCTAACACTGTAATGTGGGCACATCCACCTGTAGAGGACTACTACAGATCTTATTTGCCAGCAGAGCCGGGTAACTATGATACGCCCTTGTGAATTAGCCTGCTAGGCCTTTGATTTATCTTGCCAAGGGATGATTTTTGAAAATTTAACCCTTCCAGGACAGGAGTCCTTTGTTTCTGGTCCTTTGTTGCTGCTGCCCGTTCACCCACGGCTCAGTGGTAGTGGTCATCCACTGAAATAATAAAGTCAGCAAAGCCAAGTTTGTTTCCAGGACCTCCTGCCTGCTTCTGCTATCACTCACCAAGTTGTGCCTGTTCCGTTGTTGCACCTTTTACCCTTAACCCCCTTTTCAGGTTGATCAGGGGTATTACTGCACTTGTTTTTAGCTGTCATTTTTATTGTGCAACGGAACTCCAAGGATACGTGCCCAGTGATAGACTCAAAAGTACCTGAGCCTCTGAGATCTTTGTTTTTAAGGAAATGTGCCCAGAGATGGACTCCACTGCCTGCGAGCCTCTGTGATTTATAAGAAAGGAATCTGGGTACGGACTCATATTATTCTTTGAGCCTCCAAGAACTTTTAAATTGTTTTATTGTGTTCTGCTCTTTTCTTAAGGACAATTGCACATATGGACTATCCTAGTAATAATGTTACTCTGTGCCAGGTCAGCGCCCCTGTTCCCTCATATGATCCTGAAAGAAGAGAGCGACGCCCCTTTTCACCGAACTTGTTCCTAAGCCAGTTGGAACTGCCTGATATGTGCATATTTTATGCTTCTGCAAATGTAGATGTGTTTTCCTGCTTTGCTGTTTGGTCTCTTTTTCAGGTGCAGTATCCAGCTGGGCAGGGCCCCTCCATGTTGCGCCGAGGTCGGGCAACGTTAAAGCGTGGGGGTATGTAGTGGCCTCACGGACTAAGCGTGGGCACTACACGAGGGTCAATTGGGGTGTGCGTGACTTCTCTTCACTAGGGACAGAAGTGTCATTTTCTATTGTGCATATTTTATGTAAATTATAAAATACTGTTGTTATATGTAATGTTTTTCCCTGTTATAGGCATTATCAGGCCTAGCCCCTGTAGTTAGTCATCCCAGACGCTAGAGGGAGCTAGAGTACCCCTAGTATAAGTAGTCAAGCCCCAGACAGGGAAGAGTTGTTGAAGGTCAGGAGTCTGCAGAAGCAAGTTAGAAGGCACAAGCCAGAGCCTTCTCCTGACATGCAACTAGACAGCCCAGGCTTCTAGTTGCCACCAGGAGACTAGTAGAGGGATCCTAGTCTACCTCCTGATCCACAGAGCCATGTTAGCTCAGAAGATCTATCCCAGGGGAAGAGGGTACCTCCTGGAAGCAACCCTGTAGTTCCCACAAAGTCCAGCAGAGTCAACATGTCCGGCTAACACAAGTAAGCTGAAGGGCAGAGAGACTAGAGGTATGGAGCAAGAATGAGCACCTAAGGAGGATTATTTACCAAGGATAAAAGCCTACAATAAGGTATCTGGGCCTTGGGATTAAAGCCAGACAGGAGTCCGAAAGGGACAGTGTACACTAATCTCCAAGGAGTCTGTACAGCCTGATTCTGCGCATGTGGATGTTTCCCCTCTGTGTATCTTGCCTAACCACCATATACCTGCCATAATTGTGTGACCTGCTTGTGAAGTGTACTTGACATGTGGAACTGAGTTGCCAGCTAACTGTACAAAGTGGAATTTACTACAGTAAAGTAAAGTTTGGTTCACCCTGCCATCGGTGTTCCTTGCTTATTAAGACCTTCCACCGGTGTGCCACCGTTACCGGCACTGGCATCACGAACCTTAAAGGGACCTTGCCCCAGGCACATAAAACACCTGCAACAACCAGGGCACCTCAACCACCACCAGGCCTGGTCCCTAAATACAGAGTGTGCCCCAGAGGACTTTTGTGCCAGCCTCTCCTTCACTGCTGTATGCCTGCCCAGGGGTTTCCATATATAACTGTGAGTGACCCTCGCTTGCCATTGACCGTGACCTCACAATCGCATTACCCTGCAGGTCTGGCGTACCGCAATACTAGTGAGCACTTCCAGAAGCGCTCACTAATATGAATGGGCCCCCTCTATTATGCAAGAGAGTGGCGCTTACTTACCCCTCCGGCTCCGCTTCCTCCCTGGTCTCCTCCAGCCTGACTGCGTACAGTGCGCACTATGACCTGACGCTGTATGCAGTCAGGTCACGTGACTGTGCAGCACGGGCTTTTGGAGACCAGCAAGGCGGGAACTCACATCAGGACACCCTGGCGGCAGTGGCGGCTCTAGCTTTCAAATTTTGGGGGGGGCACACTGGGGGCCAGGACAAAAGTAGGGGGGGCAGCTATAACAATGATACATTTACACAAGTACGCTTAGAAATGCTGCAATACTTTACCCAATACCTAAAACCGCAACAGGGAAGAAAAGTCCTGCTGTCTGTGGTTTTAAAAAAAAAAAACAATCACTCACACAATTTCAAAATGTCCTAGTTGCCAGTGGATGACACTTTTATAGGGAGGGGGATCTGTGGATGACAATGCTATGGGGGGGGGGGGGTCTGTGGATGACACATACCGTATATAGCATCTTATGCTATATGTGTCATGCACAGATCCACCCCATGACAGTGTCATCTCCGCGCCGGGCCCCTGTGCAGCTGAACCGCCTGCACAGGCGATATGTCCGCCCCGGTGCCATTAATCCCAAGGTGTTGTACATCTAAGAGGAGGTTACACATCTAATATATAAAGCTGAGTGCATGTGTGTGTGCGTGTATGTCCGCTAAAGGAATCCGCACCGTTGCATTTACAATCACGAAATTTGGCACACAGGTACATCAGGTGTCCGGGAAGGTTTTAGACCATCTCTCTAGGATGTACCGTTCCTGAGATATTCCCAAAAAATGCATTAGCCAATAGAAGCTTGGTCACATGACCCTTATCAACTAATAGAAGCTCGCAGGTCCTCCAGCCTCCACATACACAGTTTTACTCCAGGTTTCCATAATAACCCAGTCATTTATCTTCACTGCTGTAATAGAGCTTTAAAGGAAATCTGTCACCAGGATAATCGCTATTGAAGTAAAGCCATGGCCTAATAGCACTTAGTACCTTATTTCTAGATGTGCCTTTGTTCTAGCAATAGATGTTTTTATCCTCTGAAAATCCAGTTTATTTTGTATGCAAATGAGCCAGTAAGGTGACAATTCACTTCAATGGGGCCACAAAAGATGCGTCCGCATCCGTTGCTCCGTTCCGTGGCCCCGCAAAAAAAATATAGCATGTCCTATTCTTGTCTGTTTTGTGGACAAGAATAGGCATTTCTACAATGGGCCGCCCGTTCCGTTCTGCAAATTGCGGAAGGCACACAGGCGGCTTCCATTTTTTGCGGATCCGCGGTTTGCGGTCTTCAAAAAACGGAACGGTCTTCTGCATGAGGCCTTAGAGTGAGCTGTTCAAAAGGACACGCCCCCGATCCGGTAAAGACCACTATTAAGGGGGCGGGCCCCTGTGGAGGTCACTGTCAAGGGGGTGGTATGCTGTGAAAGTAACTGTTAAAGGGGAAGGCTGCTGTAAAGGTCAAAGTTAAGGGGGTGGGCTGCTGTGGAGGTCCAATTTTAAGGGACAGGGCACTGTGGGAGTGTCAGTGTTAAGGGGTGGGGGCTGTGGAGGTCACTGTTTTGGGGGTGGGGTGCTGTAGATGTCACTTATAGTGGATAGGGTTGATATCTTTTAACGACACACACAAGCATTAAATGAAATAGATTAAGTATACCCGAGCGAAGCCGGGTCCTTCAGCTAGTTCATAATATAAAACAACACAAGTACAAAGGGCATGAACTCAGTAAAAGACTGGTAAAGAGGTTAGCCTGATAGTAGAGTCTGGCACGCATCATGTTTAGCAGTACACTATGTAATTCTCTGAAAATGGATAAAATTACATTTTTTGTCTAGCTCAGTTTAGTATAGTAAATCTATTATAAGACCATGTAATGTCTGAGGAGGATATGTCTGAAGGGATACATGTAGAAAAATCTGTGCTTAGGCTGCAAAAAGTGCCAAATGCTACTTTCACATACGCGTTTTTGCCTGATCTGGCAGGGATCAGCAAAAACGCTTCCGTTATTGATAATACACCCGTCTGCATCCGTTATGCACGGATCTAGTTGTATTATCTTTAAAACAGCAATGATGGTTCCGTTACTAAAACCATTGTAAGTCAATGGGTGCCGGATCTATTTTCTATTGTGTCCGAGAAAACTGATCTGGCACCATTGACTTACATTGTGTGTCATGCCGGATGCGTTTTCTCGGACACAATAGAAACCGTTTTACTTCAGTTTTGTTCTCATTGACAATGAATGGGGACAAGATGGAAGCATTTTTCTCCATTATTGAGATCCTCTGCTGGATTTCAATATCGAAAAAAGCAGATGTGAAAGTAGCCTAAGTTTGCAGTACTTAGGGCAGCCCAGGAGAAGACTGTCCTCTCAGATGGTGCTATCTAGACATGAGCGAATTTTTCAAAAATTCGACTCGGCCGGTTCGCCAATTTTTTTTACATTTGGTTTGATCCGAATTTATTTGCGGCGAATTGCGTTAAAAAACAGGGAGTCTGCTCTGGTAGTGAAATAATACTGTGAGTCAGTATGACATGCAGATGACAGATGTCGCTCTTAGAATCACTGCACACTTTTTTTTGCAATTGACAATTGACAATGTTACCACAGAAAAGCAGATCACAATGTACCCAAATCAGAAACCATGGATAAACAAGGAAGAGGCACGTAAAAATACCTTCAGATCAGGCAACGTTCAGGCCTACAGTACGTCCAGGGCAGACCTGAAAAGGGGCATCAAGAAGGCCAAGCACAGCTACAAGATGAAGGTGGAGGAACACTGTCAGCGACGCATGTGGCTGGGCATTCAGGCCATCTCTGACTATAAGCCCAGCAATTCCACACAGACAGCCATGAATATGTCCTCCCTCAATGAGCTAAATGACTTCTACGCTTGTTTTGACAAGGACAACAAGGAAAAGTTTGTCAAAACCCTACCCTTTGATGACTGTCATACCTTCACTCTCACTATTACAGATGTCCATGAGCAGCATCAACGTTTACAAGGCTGCTGGCCCTGACAGCATTTCTGGATGTGTGCTTTGAGCATGTGCTTAGCAGCTTGCAGGGGTCTTTACTGACATCTTCAACCTGTCGCTTGCCTAGGCAGTAGTATAATCGTGCTTCAAGACCACCTCCATTTTGCCAGTGCCGAAACACTCATCACCAACGTGTCTGAACGACTACCGCCCTTTAGCACTCACACCTATAGTTATGAAGTGCTTTGAGCGACTGGTCCTGGCACACCTCAAGTTATGCTTTCCCCCCACACTGAATCCTTACCAATTTTCCTATCAAAGTAATAGAAGTACAGAGGATGCTGTACCTACAGCGCTTCACTGTGTACTCTCACACCTGGACAACAAGAATTCTTATGCAAGAATGCTGTTTGTTGACTTCAGCTCAGCATTCAATACAGTCATTCCCTCCAAGTTGATCACTGAACTTGTGGATCTTGGAATCAGCAACCCTATCTGTAACTGGATCATGGACTTTCTGACCAACAGACCCCAGCATGTTAAGTCAGGAAATAACTGCTCCTCCACCATCACATTCAACACTGGCACTTCACAGGGCTGTGTGCTGAACCCGTTCCTCTACTCCCTTTTCACCTATGACTGAAGGCCTAGGTATGGATCCAACTCCATCATTAAGTTTGCAGATGACACCACGGTGATCGGTCTCATCAGTGACAACGATGAGTCTGACTATAGGGAAGAGTTAAAGCACCTAGCTGTGTGGTGCGCTGACAATAACCTGCTCCTGAATACCAGCAAAACAAAAGAGCTCATTGTGGACTTCAGAAGGAGAAAAGGAACACCCATGACTCCATCCACATAAATGGCACGGCTCTGAGAACCTGTCCTGGTCAACCAACATCTCCAGCCTGAGGACACTAAAGAAAAACCACCTGTCTGCTGACATATTGGGTAACTTCTATCGCTGTGCGATAGAGAGCATCCTGACCAACTGTGTCACAGTTTGGTATGGAAATTGCTCTGTTGCTGACCGCAAGGCACTGCAGCTGGTGGTGAAAACCGCCCAACGCATCATAGGGACTCCACTTCCTGCCATTGAGGATGTTTACAAGAAGAGATGACTACGCCGGGCATGCATCATTCTTAGGGACTCCTCTTATCCTGCCAATAAACTCTTCCTGCTCCTCCCCTCCAGAAGGCGCTACAGGACCCTTCAGACTAAAACCAGCAGGTTTAGGAACAGCTTCTTCCCCACAGCTGTCACCCTACTGAACTCAGTCCCACGCTGAACCTTCCCACCCACACTCACTTAACCCTCTACACTCCTCCTCCCCTCCATCCCTCCATGATCACTGGACCATGATCATGACTGTCATTTATTCTCAAAATTCACTGTAAGTTCACATTGGTTACTTCTATAGTTTGGGACACTTGCTATAGTTGGAATACTTGTTCATAGTACATCTGTATACTTGTTCATAGTACATCTGTATACTTGTTTATAGTACATCTGTATATTTGCCCATTTGTTTAGCAATATAGAACAGTTCATCTGTATATATGTATGCATCAGCACATCTGTATATTTGTCCATAGTACATCTGTATATTTGTCCATAGTACATCTGTATATTTGCTCTCTGTATAGCAATATAAACACCTGTATATTTAACTTATTTGCACATAATCTGTACATAACTATTCCTACCTTCTACACTACCCTTATCTGTATATAACATGTTTTTACTGCACTTGCTGCTCTTTGCACGTCTGATTAGATGCAAACTGCTTTTTATTACCCTGTATTTATACATGTGTAATAACAATAAAGTTGAAACAATCAATAAATCACTTCACTTATTTGGGTAGTCACGGGGTCAAAACTGACCAAATAATTATGAACTTAGCCTTACAAGTCGATTTTAGTGTCATGAAGAAGCGCACTCCTTTTAGACCGTCGTCAGCTGATTCCACATATTAAATGCTTATACAAGTAGAGTAGAGACAGAGTGGAGAGGGTGTCAGCACTTAGTTTGTGCTGACGTCACTGATTATTTTGCCTTTCCTTTGATCCATCAGAACAATAACCCCCAAAAAACGGATCCTGTCCGTTGAGCATCCGCGTTCACTCGGTCAGCATTTGGTCTGTAATCCATCAGTATTGCTAATACCCAAAAAACTGGAGTGGATCCAAAACAGCGATGACTGAGTCAACCATTCAAGAACCGCTGGGTTGCTGGTCAAGACACGACCGCTAGATGACACCGGGAGCTCAGGCCTCTCGCTGCGACTCCTGCTGCCATGCCACTTTACTCTGCTGTGACCTGTGCCTGTGCCAGAAACATTTAGGTCTCTGCCACTCCCCTGTGCAGGGCCTGGCACTTGTCTGACATACTGTTAGATCAGATAAATAAATAAAAAGGAAATTAAAACACCCCAAAAAAAGTCTGTAATTTTCTCACTTCACCACACAACAGCTAATAAGCCCTTTTCTTCCCCCACTAATACACACAAAAAAAGGGCTTTAGAACATATAACTGCACCGCTGAACGGTAAATATATTTTACTTCTACCACTAATACACGACAAAAAGGGCTCTAGAACATATAACTGCATCGGTGAACGGTAAATATATATTTATTTTGCCACTATTACACGACAAAAAGGTCTTTAGAATATATAACTGCACCGCTGAACGGCAAATATATTTTTTCTTATTCTGCTAATACACTCCACAAAATGCTTTAGAACATATAACTGCACCGCTGAACGGCAAATATATTTCACTTCTGCCACTAATACACGACAGAAAGGGCTTTAGAACATATAACTGCACTGCTTAACGCCAAATATATTTTTATTTTGACAGTATTACACGACAAAAAGGTCTTTAGAACATATAATTGCATCGCTGTACGGCAAATATATTTTACTTTTGCCACTAATACACGACAAAAAGGGCTTTAGAACATATAACTGCCCAGGCTGTAACCTCCCCTACTGAACCCTGTTCTACATAAATGCTGTGGAATGATTCCTCCCTTTCCTTTCCCTACACCTTGAATAATCTTTCCCTGCACTTGTAAATCCTTTTTTAGCCCAATGAAGTGTTTCCTAGCACTGTCCCTATCACCGGCTGACGTTTCTTCCTGCACTAAGTACATTGGAAAATGGCTGAATCCAAGATGGCTGAGGCTATTTATAGGGCTGTGACATCACAGGGCTGGCTGGCTGCTTATTGGCTGCATGCATGGCATTATGGGTGATTCCGCCTTCCCAGAGTTACTTGCTCCATGTCCTCACACGTGCAGCAGCCATTGTAGGAAAAAATGCGATTCGTTACCACGAAGCGTGAGGAAATTCGGACTCAAATTTTTCCGGAAATTTGGATCGAATTCCATTTCGCCAACTTCGATTCGCTTATCTCTAGTGCTATCAGCTGTCTATGTTTCCCTGCTCAGTGTCCCACTGCTCAGATACAGTATGAATACATTATTAATAAGCTACTTTGACAAGTGGCATACATACATAGAAACGTGGGGGGACTCATAGCAAAATATCTGAATGTGCTGCTTATTATTGTTCCAGGACATGAGCGTCTGGTATTTATTTCCCGTTCCACACTCTTTCCATACCTCTTGGACCAGTTTCTCTGGTTTTCACACTCAATAGCAAAGTGTATGGTATAAACCAGAGCTGGGACTTTTCTCTCCAAGGCCAAATAGGCTACCTCTATGGTATGTCCCCCCTTTGCCTCATTGAGATATCTGTGGATGTAGTCATAGTCCTCTCTTTCAGGGGTCATTTCCTCCACATTCATTGTCATTGATTTCAATCATTGCAAAGAAGTAATTTCAACCGGTGAGCTTGTATTACCAGACACTTTACAAGTGGACTTTAAAATCTAACTGATACCCTCACAGTGTAAGTAATTAAATAAAACCTAATCACAGTAGTCTGTATGATAATAATACCATAACAAGCAATAAACAAGGGGATACGTCACGGTGCAGTGATAACTTAATTACCTTAAATAGTATATAGTGCTTCCTACTTAGCATATTATTTGGTTTCAAGTGAAATCAAGATTTTGATAACCATTAATAGAATGATATAACATGTATATTGTTCTTTTTTTACCTGGTTTTAAGTAAGCCTGATTTTGGGTGCTTTGATATCATTACAGTCCACCATGTTTCTACTGTATATGCACAAGCCACTGATATAAATCAGTGTTGCCTTTACTGCTTACTGAGAAAAGACTGATGTTTGAAAGTGACGATGCCTCCATGGCTTAAGGGTTTGTAGACATGGAGATTTTTGTTAGTGATTATGTGGGATTTGCTTTCACCCTTACATAATAGTGGCTGGAACAGACCTCTGGTATTCTTCATCCAACAACAGACCTGATTTCAGTGGGGGCAGTCTATTGTTTTCATACATACCGTACACTAACAACATTCATTATATGGACAAAAATATTGGGACACCTACACATTATACTGTAGAAGTTTTCATGACATCCCATTCTAAATCCATAGGCATTTTTATGGAGTTGGCACCAAATGCACAGCCAAAACAGCTTCTACTCTTCTGGGATGGAGTGTGTCTGTGGGAATTTTTGCCTATTTATCCCGAAGAGCATTTTTGAGGTAAAATCCTGATGTTGGACGAGAGGGCTTGGCTCACAATCTCTGTTCTAGTTCATCCTAAAGGTGTTTGATGGGGTTGAAGTCAGGGCCATTCAAGGTTTTTAGACCTGTTGCCTTTTTTTATACAATTTTACCTCTTGGTTCAGGGGCATGGGTCTGGGATAATCTGTTAGGGTTAATTTACGGTTCAACAGAGCTAAGTCAACAGGGTCATCTTTTTCAAGATGGTAGCTCTGTGAGGGACATGACAGGTACAGTGCAGGGGATAGACATTATTTTTTATTAATCATCTCTCCATCAGGCACGTAATAAATACTATGCAGTACATGATCACTAAAGCATAATGGGATTATCCGTAATTTGATACCATTGCAACATAACGTGACCTCAAGGTTTGATCTACATTGTGATTTACACTGCGTGCAGAATTATTAGGCAAATTAGTATTTTGACCACATCATCCTCTTTATGAATGTTGTCTTACTCCAAGCTGTATAGGCTCGAAAGCCTACTACCAATTAAGCATATTAGGTGATGTGCATCTCTGTAATGAGAAGGGGTGTGGTCTAATGACATCAACACCCTATATTAGGTGTGCATAATTATTAGGCAACTTCCTTTCCTTTGGCAAAATGGGTCAAAAGAAGGACTTGACAGGCTCAGAAAAGTCAAAAATAGTGAGATATCTTGCAGAGGGATGCAGCACTCTTAAAATTGCAAAGCTTCTGAAGCGTGATCATCGAACAATCAAGCGTTTCATTCAAAATAGTCAACAGGGTCGCAAGAAGCGTGTGGAAAAACCAAGGCGCAAAATAACTGCCCATGAACTGAGAAAAGTCAAGCGTGCAGCTGCCAAGATGCCACTTGCCACCAGTTTGAACATATTTCAGAGCTGCAACATCACTGGAGTGCCCAAAAGCACAAGATGTGCAATACTCAGAGACATGGCCAAGGTAAGAAAGGCTGAAAGACGACCACCACTGAACAAGACACACAAGCTGAAACATCAAGACTGGGCCAAGAAATATCTCAAGACTGATTTTTCTAAGGTTTTATGGACTGATGAAATGAGAGTGAGTCTTGATGGGCCAGATGAATGGGCCCGTGGCTGGATTGGTAAAGGGCAGAGAGCTCCAGTCCGACTCAGACGCCAGCAAGGTGGAGGTGGAGTACTGGTTTGGGCTGGTATCATCAAAGATGAGCTTGTGGGGCCTTTTCGGGTTGAGGATGGAGTCAAGCTCAACTCCCAGTCCTACTGCCAGTTTCTGGAAGACACCTTCTTCAAGCAGTGGTACAGGAAGAAGTCTGCATCCTTCAAGAAAAACATGATTTTCATGCAGGACAATGCTCCATCACACGCGTCCAAGTACTCCACAGCGTGGCTGGCAAGAAAGGGTATAAAAGAAGAAAATCTAATGACATGGCCTCCTTGTTCACCTGATCTGAACCCCATTGAGAACCTGTGGTCCATCATCAAATGTGAGATTTACAAGGAGGGAAAACAGTACACCTCTCTGAACAGTGTCTGGGAGGCTGTGGTTGCTGCTGCACGCAATGTTGATGGTGAACAGATCAAAACACTGACAGAATCCATGGATGGCAGGCTTTTGAGTGTCCTTGCAAAGAAAGGTGGCTATATTGGTCACTGATTTGTTTTTGTTTTGTTTTTGAATGTCAGAAATGTATATTTGTGAATGTTGAGATGTTATATTGGTTTCACTGGTAAAAATAAATAATTGAAATGGGTATATATTTGTTTTTTGTTAAGTTGCCTAATAATTATGCACAGTAATAGTCACCTGCACACACAGATAATCCCCTAAAAGAGCTAAAACTAAAAACAAACTAAAAACTACTTCCAAAAATATTCAGCTTTGATATTAATGAGTTTTTTGGGTTCATTGAGAACATGGTTGTTGTTCAATAATAAAATTAATCCTCAAAAATACAACTTGCCTAATAATTCTGCACTCCCTGTAAAGTGACCGCATCATTTGGGCTATTGAGTTACGTGTTCATAGGTCAGTTTTCAGTGATGGTTGTATAGTATTGGTCCTATATGTATCCTTAATCCACAAGATAGGTGATAACTGTATGATCCCTTTGGGTCCAATCTTTGGGACCCCCACTGATGACCAGAACAGGGTTTCCCCTTTGTAAATGGAGTAGTAGTATACATAAATGACCACTGGTCCATTCATTTTTATCGAACTGCCAAGTACAGTGCTCGGCTATCTTTGACAGTGAATTGAGGGATGGTCCCACATGTGCAGTGCCACTCCATTCACACAGGGAACTCAGGACCCTCTTAGAACACAATGCAAAACACTCTAAACACACTAAATGTATTAACTAATGCTCTATTCACTATAAAAATTAATACGAGGTATTTAGCAAATATATTTTAAAAAAATTTGATGTGTGCCCATCTACCATGGCAAGGTGACCTCTTTCAGATGGGTCCGTACTCTATAATGACTTCTCTTTTAGGGGAGTAGGCTCCAGCTATATACAGTACTGCACTTATTAAAAACAGCCTTGGGGAAGATGGGTGGCTACAGTGCACGAATAAGGTGGAGACAGCCACACCTCCAAATTAATACTGCAAAAGGAAACATTAGTCAGCATATCCTGTAATATAGTCAGTAAAATCTATAACTTGTATGAAAATAGTCAGTAAAATCTATAACTTGTATGAAAATCTGATACAGAAATATATACAATTCTGCAGGGGTGTAAATAGATAAATGCTGCTAGCAAACAAGGAAACTTTTCAGCACCACTGTATAGCCTACTCTCACTAAATTCATTTGAGGCCAGTTGGTACAAAGAGACGAATCATTTTAGAGTATGATCCCATCTAAAAGAAGTCACCTTGCCGTGGTGGCTTGGCACACATTATTTTAATCAAAATATATTTTCTAAGTACCTCATATTCATTTGTATAGTGAATATAGCATTAATTCATGTATTCTGTGTTTGCACAGTGCTGTTGCATTGTGTTTAGTTTTACTTTGTATTGTTAGCCATGGTGGCCACGTGTTTAATTTTACAGGATGTGCTGACTAACATTGTGTTTTGTTTTTTCAGGACTCATCTCATGATTGCTGGGTGTCCCAGAGGTCACAGTGTTTATTCCCTAGACACTTGGACAATTTCCTCTGCATAAAAGCTGTGAAAAATGTATGGCTTCCATGTCATTCTGTATTTCTCTCATGCCTGTTGATACAAAATGCTATTCTGATCCACAAAAATGGACCAAAATAGGATATGCAGTAGGTTTCTCAGACTGGGCACATGGCTCTGTAAAAACTTGTATGGGTGCATGTGCTGTCCTGTCCTTATTAAATAACGAAATGCTTCTATTTGTTTCTATTTAAAGAGATTTGTTTCTCCCTCATTTTCCTCATTGTGCGTTATGTTCCTATTTGAATTTCTATTTAATTTGTGGTAACAAAAATGAACAATGAACATTTGTACAAAAGTCAGGCTGCAGGTCATTACAGAAGGGTACAAATGTCACAAGTTCATCCTCTGTAATCTCTGTAGTGCATAAAAAATGAACTAACTTGCCTGATTGTTCATTGTAGATGGGGACATCAGCTCACTGAGCAGAGTTCATTTATAGTGCCTCCACGGAATGAAAGAATAATACAGTAATTAAAAGCAGTTTCATATTTGGAATCAATTTATTTCTTGAAAAAGAATAAAGGGCACATTATCAACAGCGTGAAAAACTGACAGCCTTCAAACTGTACAGCTGGACTCACGCTGAGGACTATAAATCAATGTCAGTGGCACATTGCCAAAGCATATAATACTGAAATTACTGCTATAGAGTGAGGAACTGTAAAGCTGCTAAAAAATTCATTTAAGTTAGTTTTAAAACGTTTTAATGAATTGATGTAAAAAAAAATATGAAACAGCAATTGGGATCCCATGTAAAGCATAGTGGGATTCAAGAAGCTAGCTGTACTTTCACAATGGCACAGTGGGAGCATTATTATTGGGCACAATATGGAGGGCAGTGCTACTACAGGGAGTGCAGAATTATTAGGCAAGTTGTATTTTTGAGGATTAATTTTATTATTGAACAACAACCATGTTCTCAATGAACCAAAAAAACTCATTAATATGAAAGCTGAATATTTTTGTAAGTAGTTTTTAGTTTGTTTTTTGTTTTAGCTATTTTAGGGGGATATCTGTGTGTGCAGGTGACTATTACTGTGCATAATTATTAGGCAACTTAACAAAAAACAAATATATACCCATTTCAATTATTTATTTTTACCAGTGAAACCAATATAACATCTCAACATTCACAAATATACATTTCTGACATTCAAAAACAAAACAAAAACAAATCAGTGACTAATATAGCCACCTTTCTTTGCAAGGACACTCAAAAGCCTGCCATCCATGGATTCTGTCAGTGTTTTGATCTGTTCACCATCAACATTGCGTGCAGCAGCAACCACAGCCTCCCAGACACTGTTCAGAGAGGTGTACTGTTTTCCCTCCTTGTAAATCTCACATTTGATGATGGACCACAGGTTCTCAATGGGGTTCAGATCAGGTGAACAAGGAGGCCATGTCATTAGATTTTCTTCTTTTATACCCTTTCTTGCCAGCCACGCTGTGGAGTACTTGGACGCGTGTAATGGAGCATTGTCCTGCATGAAAATCATGTTTTTCTTGAAGGATGCAGACTTCTTCCTGTACCACTGCTTGAAGAAGGTGTCTTCCAGAAACTGGCAGTAGGACTGGGAGTTGAGCTTGACTCCATCCTCAACCCGAAAAGGCCCCACAAGCTCATCTTTGATGATACCAGCCCAAACCAGTACTCCACCTCCACCTTGCTGGCGTCTGAGTCGGACTGGAGCTCTCTGCCCTTTACCAATCCAGCCACGGGCCCATCCATCTGGCCCATCAAGACTCACTCTCATTTCATCAGTCCATAAAACCTTAGAAAAATCAGTCTTGAGATATTTCTTGGCCCAGTCTTGACGTTTCAGCTTGTGTGTCTTGTTGAGTGGTGGTCGTGTTTCAGCCTTTCTTACCTTGGCCATGTCTCTGAGTATTGCACACCTTGTGCTTTTGGGCACTCCAGTGATGTTGCAGCTCTGAAATATGGCCAAACTGGTGGCAAGTGGCATCTTGGCAGCTGCACGCTTGACTTTTCTCAGTTCATGGGCAGTTATTTTGCGCCTTGGTTTTTCCACACGCTTCTTGCGACCCTGTTGACTATTTTGCATGAAACGCTTGATTGTTCGATGATCACGCTTCAGAAGCTTTGCAATTTTAAGAGTGCTGCATCCCTCTGCAAGATATCTCACTATTTTTGACTTTTCTGAGCCTGTCAAGTCCTTCTTTTGACCCATTTTGCCAAAGGAAAGGAAGTTGCCTAATAATTATGCACACCTAATATAGGGTGTTGATGTCATTAGACCACACCCCTTCTCATTACAGAGATGCACATCACCTAATATGCTTAATTGGTAGTAGGCTTTCGAGCCTATACAGCTTGGAGTAGGACAACATGCATAAAGAGGATGATGTGGTCAAAATACTAATTTGCCTAATAATTCTGCACGCAGTGTAATAGGGGCACCTTTGTGGAGCATTATCACTATTACTGTACTGGTACTGTAGTGGGCACTATTACTAATGTGAGCATTCTGGGAGAGAATAATTACCATTTATGGGACTATATGGAGTACTATTACTATGGGGGGGACTATCTGTATAGCAGATATTATTTTTGCAGTATAGTGTATGGGGGCGTTGGAGAGCACAGTGGGCACAGTAATGGGGGTAGCAGTAGGATAACACTGTTGGGGCACAAGGATCAGTGATGGCAGTAAATATAGAAAAAAGATTGCGGCACTCACCACTAAAAATCTTCTTTATTCCAAAATAATGGTTAAAAGCACCATTGTGGTACAGGGAGCAGGGTACATGGAAAGGCGATGGCTGTTTTGCACACTTGCACTTCCTCTGGGAAGGAGGGGGGATTATTGAAAAGAAGGAACCTAAGATGTCTGTGTGCCAAACTTTACAGAGGCGAGAGGTGGCTGAAAGAAGTCAAGGCAGTCTGATCCGAAGAGAAGATGAGGAAAAAGGACATCAGAGGAAACACCAATGGATGTAATAGGTATGTGGTACTGTATTCTTAAGTATGTTTTGTAGTGCTGTATGTCCATCCAAATCTATATTTAACAGTAGGGCTGGGGGAAGGGGTTGGATTGAGTATTGAGTAAAAGGCACACAATATCAAGAGCACAATACATTTATTTTATCACTATTACAATTTTTGTTAACACATAATTATTTTATATTTAATGGGAAGTTTTATTTACAGATCACTGGCACAGCTATGGGGCCGATTTGTGCACCTAGTTTTGCAAATTTATTTTTAGGGTAGTGGGAGGAACGCACAGTATTCACGGAGGAGAATCACCAATTCACAAAACACATACTATACTGGGGTCGTTTCATAGACGACATTTTAATATTATGGGACAGCACGAGCACACATTTCCTTGAATTCGTCAAGGAACTTAATGACAATCATCTAGGCCTGAAGTTTACCGCAGAAATAGATAAAAGAACCATTAATTTTTTAGATCTCACGATTTCCCTGGAAAATGATGGCAGCGTAAACACCACTATATACAGGAAACCTACTTCTACAAACAGCCTTTTGCATTGGCAAAGCCATCATCCCACTCCCCTTAAAAAGGGAATCCCAATAGGGCAGTACCTTCGAGCGAAACAAAACTGTTCCACTTTGGAGAGTTTTGAGGATGAATGTAGGCTCCTGTACAATAGATTCTTGGCAAGAGGATATCCCAAGAAAACCTTACATTATG
The DNA here is from genome assembly GCF_905171765.1 of Bufo bufo. Taxonomy (NCBI): domain Eukaryota; kingdom Metazoa; phylum Chordata; class Amphibia; order Anura; family Bufonidae; genus Bufo; species Bufo bufo. The sequence continues at coordinate 145,774,050 of NC_053390.1, read as the reverse complement.
CGTACAATAGGGCTAAAAAAAGCGATAGAACCATCTTACTTCGAAATGGCGAACAACATGGAAATCAAAATAAGGAAGTGGTACGATGTATAGGCAACTACGACGGACAGCACGAAAAAATACGCAATATTCTGGGACGACACTGGCATATATTGCTCTCGGATGATGAATTAAAAGAGATCATCACCCCTAGACCAGCCATCACATATAGGAGAGGGCAAAATATAAGAGAAAAATTGGTGCATAGTCACTTCATTCAAGATAAAAAACAAGAGAAATCTACCTGGCTCCATACGGTGGGATCAAACCCATGCGGTGACTGTAATTTCTGTGGGAAAATGACACCAAAAAAAAGAGATCTTAAATCCAGTTGACAACAAAAAGTATCAGATTAAAGAATATATAAACTGTAAATCGATGGAAGTAATATATGCCATACAACGTGGTTGTCCTAAAATATATGTGGGTAAAACCACACAAGAACTTAGAAGAGTATTTCTAAACACCTCAGCACTATTAACACCCGTAGTGATACACCCCTTGCAAGACACGTGCAAAATAAACCTAATGGAAATATACAAAGCTTAAAAGTATGGGGGATCCAAAAATTTAAGTTAGGCCCAAGAATGGGCAATTTGGACAAAAGGCTACAACAGGAAGAAACCAGGTGGATATACCGCCAACAAAGCCTAGCCCCGCATGGTCTAAATGAGGGATTCACTTATGCTTCATTTTTATAAGAGAGATTCCAAGAATCGTTGTAAACTAATCAATACTGTATGAAATAGACTAGACTAGACTAAATATAGAACCACATGAAATTGATAGGAGAGGCAGAAAACCAGGCACCTTAAAAAACCTGCCAGTTAACCATTGTATGGTGCATCTCTATATTGTAAATAAATCGAGCTATGTGAGAGGGACCTCTACAAACAGTCCCAATAACGTTAATAAAATACACAACGCTATAAAAGAAAAGAAAATAAATATAAAAATACTATAAAATAAAATATAATATAATAAACTTACCTGGGGAGCGCTACGCGAAATGGTGGGTAGAAAGGATCTTGACACCTACAAAAAATAGTCAAAAAGATGATATAGAGCAGGACTAGCAGGAAAGACCCCAACTATACGGGAACACAGATCTAAAGATGAGAACTACAGAAGATATAATACATCAAAAGATGAGTAATTATAGAAGTTAGTAAATAGGAGTCCATTTACTCCCCAGCAAGCCATATATAGGAGGAAATAACGCATAAAGTAGAAAGATCTTACAGCCTAATTGGCAAATACATATAGGCTACTGCAAATCCTGCGTTCCGGCCCAGCAATTAGGGAGAAAACAGTGGCATACTATCTAACAATATACATCACAAGTAGGGGACCCTGAAACAATCAGGCTTATTGGCACATATGGCAGGAGGTTGGGCCATCTGACCACCAGATGATGACAAGCCCAATGAAACATCGAATCCAAGTGGATAAAAGCCCTGTCAAGGTTAATAGAAACTAAGACACATCCCACAGGGCCGAAGTCCCAGTATATATATGTATAAGTAGCAGTATAGTGCACCACTGCTTGGCACAGATATGAGCAGGTGCAAAAAATCGCAGCATTTAGCAGAAAATAACATCATAACTATGGATATGTATCTATGAAAAGCACCTAGATAGTATCTTAACTAATAAAAAGCGCTGTAACAAGAAGGTATACACCCACCCTAGTTCTAACGCACGCGCATCAATATCAGGAAATATAGAAATTATTAGCAAGTGCTTGGACATGCTGAATAAATAGAAGGTATGAATAACCATTAATAAGTCCGAACGCATGCGCAAGATCATTATAAGAAGAGAGCTATGTATTACTAAGTACTCGAGCATGCGCAACTAACATAAGAGATGAATGACCGGCACTAAGGCCAGACGCAAGCGCTTAGACATTAGAGAAGAGCGGAGCGAATTACCAGGTGCGCAGTAACTAAGTGTCTGAGCATGCTCAATGAATGGATGACACTAGTGACCGGCACTAAGCCCACACGCACGCGCATTGAGGTCGGAAGATGATGGAATGATTCACAGAGTTTTCGAGCATGCGCGGAGAACATACGGCACGAATGACCGACACTAAGTTCAAACGCAGGCACTTTACCAGCGGACGAGAGTGGAACGAATCATCAGAGTGTTCGGGCATGCGTGGTAAGGGAGAACTAGCGATCCCCACTATGTCTGTGCGCATGGACGGACGGCGCAGGTAAGTGCCGATTAGCGGAGAGAGAGGTGGGAAGGCCTAATCGCCCAATACCTCATGTAACGTGAGTACGGACTGGTTGAAACATCAGAGTGAATAGCAATAGAGATGCACATTGGCTAATGCAGTTATGACACACATAAGGAGTTTTTAAAAAGCCTGGTCCCGCCCCCAACACATCCACTGCCCAAACCCCTGAAGACGCCAAGTGTTTGGCGAAACATGTCGGGGGGCAGAGAGTGTTATATGTAATTTTAGGCAGTTAGTGCTATGCAGAGCAAGAACGCATGAAATGACCGTATGAAATGACCGTTAGTAGTTAAGCGCACCAAGAGGACACCTGCTATTCAGAGACAGACAGACTGTTAGTTCCACAATGCGCACCAAACTAACTGCAATAATCAAGCAGCGATAGCTAAGCAGTAATAGAGGAAAAACTAGGAAGTAATAGCTAAGGTGCCCCCTAGTGGCTTACAAGTATAAAACAATTACAAGATACTAATTGCAACAGTGCAGACACAACTGACAATTTTAATCTGTGAGTTCTAGTCATATTTTAAAGAGAAACAATAAATGTAAATTTTTTATATTGATAATTCGGCAACACGTGTCAATCTAGAGACAATTAATGGTCCTAGTGACCAATTGTAAAAAATTCTGGATTGAGTATTTGGCATGTTGGAGGGCTGGGGCGCTATTTCAATTTTCCCCTCAGACAGCAGAAAAGCTAGGTGTACCCATAAGCCCCTGACTGTGAATTTGGACTCCACTTGTCTTTTATGTACTCACTGTGGTTACCCGCTATTGACCCTTGGATCAGTTTGGTTACGCTCCATCCTGTTTGCTCATCTAGTCAGCAACTACTCTGCACACGCAACCTGGGATTTCTCAGCAGCGAATTTAAAACTCTGTATCAGAGTTAAAAGATGAATACCTGTGGTCCCTTAGACTCACTAAACAGAGCGGCCAGCACAAAATCAGTCTGTGGTAGCGCTTTTGGTAAACAAGCGAGATAACTGTTACAGTATATTCATCTTATACTATGCGATGTAGCAAATTGTAAAGCTTTTCTTTGATACTGGGCCAAAATATTTGAATTGGTCAAGAACATAAAGCATATTACCTAACCTTTCATCAAACTTTTCAGTAATCAATAGTACACTGTGAGTACATGAGGAATAACAGTATTTTCTGGCCATTGTATGACTGGCATTTTTAGCAGTCTTCCCCTGTGCATGCTGAATGTCTAGTTTTCAGTTCTCTCAGACATGATGGGTGGAGAATAGCTGCTATTCACTGCATACAGAAAGTAGAGGAGAATCTGCTTCCTAATCTTCTCTTACTCACTCTGAAGCAGTCCTGGGATCATGGATGACATTACAGAGAGTTAATGACTTGTATGGTTGTAAATAAAGTACTTGTGCAGAGATATAAGCTTCCTATGAAGCTGTGCAGTCTGCTTGTCTGTGTGTGTCTCACTCTGCTCACTGGTCTCCTCTCCCCAGTGTAGTATGATCTTCTTGCAGAGCTGGTCCCATCCTGTATGGATATAAGACTTTTTTTTTTAAAGTGAAAACCAATTAGCAAAAAGAAGGGGGGGGGAGAGGTAAACAGCTGATAACATGGGAACTAGATATACACTGATAAGACCTATTGCAAAGTTTTATGGTCACTTTTGCTAATGATTTATGCAAAGTTTGGGAAAAGTTTGTGATAATTTAATCACTTCCCTACCACTGCACAACTATCTACGTTAGGGGTAGGGTCTTTAAAGATGGTGCCCATGGTTTTGAACAGCAGACACCCAGAAATGATGTCCGCAATCAAAAATAATGCCGATTGCAATCTTTTAATCCCACAGATGCCATGGTCAATTGTGACCATGGCATCTAGGCAGCTTTTTCCTGGGAGCCCTGTGCTCCCAGGTCTCGAACAGGGAGCAGTTCATTTGCTGTGGTAGCTAGAGCCTGCTAGAAGCTACAATCCCTTACACAGTGATGTTACTATGAAGACCTGCATGTGACAGGGCTCCATAGGAACATAGCAATTATCCTGTAGACTGCAAAGGTAATTCATTGTAGTCTATAGGAGAAGCGATCAGATGATCACATGTTAAAGTCTCCTAGGAGAACATTAAAAAGGCGGGAAAAAAAGATACATTTTTTTTTTCAAAAGTATACCAAAAAATGTGAAAAATTCAAATCACCCCCTCTCCCCATTTTAAAAATAAAACTAAACAATAAAAATTCCAAAAACATTCATACTATTAAAATATAAAAATATTTATCAGGTATATTGAATGCCTTTCGTTACTTCACCTTCAAAAATTTGAATAAAACGAGATAAAAAAGTCATAAAAACTCCAAAATGGCAATAAAAACTACAGAACACCACACAAAAAATTAGCTCTCTCAAAACTCTGAATAGGTAACTCTAAAAAAAAAGTTATGAGGGTCAGAATATGAAGATGCAAAAAAACAAAAATTCCAATTTTTTTTATTTTTTTTTCAAAGTATTGAAACACAAAAAAATATATATAAATGTGTTATCGCTGTAATCATACTGATCCGTAGAATGAATGTAACAGGTCACTTTTACCACATAGGGAACACCATAAAAACGAAACCCCTAAAACTGTGGCAAAATTGTGGGGGGATTTTTCAATTCCACCTCATTTGGAATTTTTTTCCAGCTTTCCACTACATTGTATGCTATATTAAATGTTGCAATTAGAAAGTACAACTTGTCTTGCAAAACACAAGCCCTCATATTATGTGAACGGAAAAATTGAAAAGTTATGGCTCCAGGAATGCTGGGAGTAAAAACTGAAAATGCAAAAACCCCAGTAAGTAGTTTAAGTTACACCTCTGATATTAGTAATGGCTAACGGGCAGCTACCCTTCGGTAAATGACACCATGAACGTGACATGAAAAATTTTTTTATGAAAAAATGAAATACAAAAATCTTAATTGTGATTATAATATATGTAGATGGATCTTAATTAGAGAGGAGCGAAGTTCTCAAAAATTTGATTTGGCTGCTTCACCGAATCTTACAAAAAAATTCGGCAAAGCAGCCAAATCAAATTTTAGAGAACTTCGCTCATCTCTAATTAAGATCCATTTACATATATTATAATCACAATTAAAGGGATTCTTTCACCTCGTATAACACAAATTTAGATTTTAAACCAGTCATGCTCCACAGCTTACCTTGAATCGGCTGTGCTGTTTTTTATTGCAATCCGTCCAGCAGTTTTGCAGAAAAACTACTTTTATAAAACCCTGAAGGTGCCCAGAGGGGCGTTATGTTCCCCTTTGTGTGCCCAGTAACGCACCTCTTACAGTGCCCAAAACGCCTTCCTCCAGAATCCCTAACCGCCCACAGCGTCTCATCCCTCTTCTCCCCCTCCCTGACGGCCGAGCGAAGTCTCGCGCAGACGCAGTACCCACTGAGGGCTGCACCAGTGCGATTTGCTGGAGACTGAGGGCAGGAGCTTCATCGTCGTCACTGGGCATGCGCTGAGCCCAGTGACGTCCGATGCTCGCGCGAGACTTCGCTCGCCCGTCAGGGAGGGGGAGGAGAGGGATGAGACGCTGGGCACCTTCAGGGTTTTATAAAAGTCATTTAAGCCATGACTGGTTTAAAATCTGAATTTGTGTTATACAAGGTGACAGAATCCCTTTAAGATTTTTGTATTTCATTTTTTCATAAAAAAAATTTTCATGTCACAGGTACGTTCATGGTTCCATTTACCGAAGGGTAGCTGCCCGTTAGCCATTACTAATATCAAAGGTGTAACTTAAACTACTTACTGGGGTTTTTGCATTTTCAGTTTTGCATTTTCGATGTCACAAAGCGCATTTCTTTGTAAATAATGGGTGACAGGGAACGGTGATTGCGCCGCCTCCTGTCTCTGAACCCCTGAGATGCCGTGTTCATCACTGATCACAGCATCTGAGATTCATATTAAAGCATTTCTGTGGTTTTTAATTTTAAAAAATCTGTAAATTCTCGCTTGAATATCCAGTGCAAAATCTCGCGCGGCGCATGTTGGTGTCATCACGTTGCCCGGCATGGTGACCTCATACGTCACTGTGTGCGAGATTTTGCACGGGACCCTCAAGCAAGATGGCGGCGGCAGCCTCTTTGCGCTCAAATGGATGAAGTAAGTATTTATTTTTTTACTGCTATCTCAGGCAAAATCGATTCATTATCATAAAGCATGAAGAAATTTTGCTTTGTGGCGAATCTAATTTTTCCTGAAATTCGGAACGAGGCACACTTCGTGAACTTCGATTCGCTCAACCCTAATAATCATGTCAGAAATAAACAAATATCCATACTCAGAATCTGACTTGAAATGATTTAAATTGATAAACTGTACAGAAAACAGGATGGACCCGAGGGGTGACTTTGTCCAGCCTGGGACAGCGATGGAATACATACATGTTAACAGCTCGGCAACTCTTCTTTACATTGTTAAACTGTTTTTTTTGGGAGTAAAATAAAATCACTCAACAAGGACATTAAGGAAAGGTTAGTAAGCATTGGGCTTAGGCTATACAAAGAGAGATTTCCATGACATATGGCAAATCTGTTATATCTGTTATGAACTGGAACAAATTACCATGGAACGCTGAGAGGAATCTCCAGCATTGCTTAAATATAGAAAAGTGACCAAAATCATCCTTCAAACATGATTTAAGAATAGATGTATCTGTATGTAATTGCACATACCTAAGTCGAGATCCCTGTGGGAACCTGGCTGGATCAGATGATTGATGCTTCTTCTGGCCTTGCTGAATAACATGACCACGCCATCTATACAATATATACAATCCCAAAATTAATGGACAATCCTTCTCCTATTTATTAATTCAATAATCCCAAGGAATTCTCAGCAGAAATTCAATTCACATTTGAAATTCTCAGCATGAAGCCAATTTTATAAAATATTAATGCGCAAGGGATACTGATCATACCATAACTGCTGGATGCTGGAACTCCATATGAATAGATACACATTTCTAGAAATATATGATTTATGTGTTTTCTATACTTTTCATCAGCATCACTTATGTAAACATAAAGGGGTATTCCAGTTATTTGATACTGATGACCTATCCTCAGGATAGCTCGTCAACATCAGATTGGGGGGTCTGACCCCTGACAGCTCTGATAATCCACCGTTTGAGGTAGCTCTGGTACTAGAAGTTGGTGCAGGAAATACAAAGCTCCATCCATTGTGTACTTTGCTGGCATCAGCCTCAGTGAACGAACTGCACATGCGCTAGCTCACACAGCACTGTAACTTTGTGAGCAAGGAGGAGATTCCTGGATGCAGGTGGTGCTGGGCTTCTTCACAGGGGGGCGTGGCTGGGCTCCTTAACCGTAAGTAACCACGCCTTGGGCACCTTACTTGGCTAATTTACAGATCTATAAAATCATTTTTTAAATGAAATAAAACCACACAGAGCTATGGGACAGGTATATTGCGGACATGCTAGCGGAGATCTATCCGTGCATGTCCACAGCTCTATAGGGTAAAACTAGGTGTCAGATACCCTTTAAATAGGCCACAATATCTCTGTAGATGTTGTGTAGCACTTTTGTCACGGTGCTCCTACCTGAATACGGGTGGATCCCAGACCTGGTCGACCGAGGCAGTGCAAAAGGGGATGAAGAACTTGGATGGGGTAGAACAAAGTTGAGTCTAAACTCCTCCTCTCCTTCTCCCTCTAGAGGGAGAGAGAGAATGGACAATCCAGTCAATTCCCTGCTACTAGCACTGCCAAGTGTTGCTGCCACCCTGTGGTAACCAGGCACATTACATGAAGTATAACAGTTACATGGAGTAAATATGCACATTATTCTCAGATGGCATAAAATACATTGGATGACAGGTATTAGCACATACAGTAAAAAATGGTAGCAAGGTGCCAAAAGGAGTGGTAATGGCACTCTGGGTCATTACACAGTGCATCTTATAAAGGAAAATATATAGCACCACTTTCAAGTGGGGCCCTCTGGGCTTAGGGGCTCAGTCGCAACTACAACTGCTGCGACCCCAGTGCATTACACCTAGAGGTTCCACTTTCTCTGTAACTGCCGCGGCTCCTAAAAGCTCATTTGCATATATTAAACCACCATGTTTCTCAGCAATGCAGGCACATATGACCATGGGATCAACACAAATGCCTTCAGCTGCTAAGTGCAGATGTAACAGGTCAGCCAGTGTCATAGGTACAAATCTGCTGACAGATGCCCTTTAGGTAAACTGCAATCAGATATCTTACTGTAGCATCAATAATTGGGTTTTATCTCCACCCTGTTTTTGTCTGGAAAGCTACTGTGACCTCAGAAATGGACTTTAGCTAAACAATTCACTGTGATATCACAAGTAGGTTTTTAATTATGTACCCTGAAGTGACATCACAATCCTGCTTCTGTCTGATAAGCTGTTGTATCTCAACTAGTTTCAGTAAGGTAAGGTCAGGGGTGGACATACCATATGTACAGTCATATTAGCATTTGCCATTGAAGGTGTACTGTTCTTGCATAGAGGTCCTTCTTTTAGTTTGGTAAACTGATGTAACTCTTACAAGCAACAAGGATTTCTTACTTCATTTTCACCTAGTTACTAACTTTGTTATGGCAGTTTCATCTTAATCTGGTTTAGTTATTGCCTAGTTTAGCCTAGTTAATTAGGCTGTAATTGATTGCTGAGCCTTTATATGACTAGGCCTTATTCTACTTTGGTTGCTGGGAATACCATAAGCTATGTGCATTTCTTTCCATATTCTTTGTATCTTGTTCTAGTCTAGTGTTTTGTGAGGTTTGTAATCCTGCAGTCTTTTGCTGAGTTGATGATTTGTCTTGGCTTGCTGGGTTTGTATTCAGAGTAAGGTTAGTCCAGTATAGTTTTATGTCGGTTCTGTATAATTCATCAACCTGTTGTCACTGCCAGCTCTCTGAGAAGGTCTGGCAGACGTTCTTCTGTACCTCTTGCATGATGTTCTTTTTGTTTCTTTATTACCCTCAGAAAACTCCCTGAATCTCCTAGAGGGGCAAACATTAGCCAAATGATTTATACCCCCACAACAGAAACAAACCCTCCTCTGAGAGCTGAATCCTCTACTATCAGAGGCAAGCAAACCCAGCTGCATGGCCTCCTGCTCAGAGGGGATTGAGAGAGACTGAGGCCCCTGTGCACTGAATGAGACCGCCCCACTGTCCTTGGACTGAATATGACAGGAAGGAGTGGTCTCTCCTCTCTCTCTAAGACGCCTGTCAATACGAACAGCTAGAGACATGGCAGACTCCAACGAGGCAGGTCTCTCATGAAAAGCAAATGCATCTTTCAATCCCTCCAAAAGACCATGGCAAAATTGACTTCAGAGTGGAGCATCGTTCCAACCAGTATCAGTTGCCCATCTCCGAAATTCAGAACAATATATTTCTGGGGACTGTTTACCCTGGCATAAAAGACGCAGTTTAGGTTCAGCCAGAGCAATACGATCCGGGTCATCATATATCTGCCCCAGGGCTACAAAAAATTTATCCACCGATCAGAGGGGCCATGCCCCCACCGGCAGAGAAAAGGCCCAAGACTGAGCGTTATCCCTGAGCAGCGAGATGATGATCCCCACCCTCTGCTCCTCATCACCAGAGGAATGGGGAAGTAGGCGAAAATGGAGTTTGCAAGCCTCTCTAAAGCGAACAAAATTCTCACTACCCCCGGAGAACGTATCCGGAGGCTCGGAACAAACTCCATGAACGCAAGCAGAACCGGTCATCTGAAACTGAGACACAGTTTTCCGGAGATCTGCTACCTCCAGTGAAAGACCTTGCATGCAGTCAATCAAGGCTGAAACCGGATCCATGCTTAAGACGGTATTGGCGGTTTATAATGTCACGGATGATGTTGCAGATAGCTGGAAGTTATGGATAAACATCCGACTGGCTTGATCCCAAACTAAGGAGCATAAAGTTGACCCCTATAAAACCCTAAGAGCTCACCCTGACTGCTAAGCACATACAAGGGTCTCAGATGTAGACGATTGCATGCCCTCGTACCTAGACTGTGTGACACCTGAAAACCCTATAATAGTGAGGGACACATCCGACCCTCGAAGTCACCTGTTGCCGCTGTTTTTTTTTTTGTTAAGAAAAAAGATGGTTCTTTAAGACCTTGTCTGGATTTCAGGGAGCTGAACTGTATCACAATTCGTGACCCATATCCGCTTCCTCTGATCCCGGACCTGTTTGTTGGGGCTAAAGTTTTTTCTAAGTTGGATTTAAGAGGGGCATACAACCTAGTCAGGGTCAGGGAAGGGGATGAATGGAAGACGGCCTTCAATACCCCTGAGGGTCATTTCGAGAATTTGGTTATGCCCTTTGGTTTGATGAATGCTCTGGCCGTCTTCCAACATTTTGTGAACAGAAACATAGAAACATAGAATGTGTCGGCAGATAAGAACCATTTGGCCCATCTAGTCTGCCCAATATACTAAATACTATGGATAGCCCCTGGCCCTATCTTATATGAAGGATAGCCTTATGCCTATCCCATGCATGCTTAAACTCCTCCACTGTATTTGCAGCTGCCACTTCTGCAGGAAGGCTATTCCATGCATCCACTACTCTCTCAGTAAAGTAATACTTCCTGATATTACTTTTAAACCTTTGCCCCTCTAATTTAAAACTATGTCCTCTTGTAGCAGTTTTTCTTCTTTTAAATATTCTTTCCTCTTTTACCTTGTTGATTCCCTTTATGTATTTAAAAGTTTCTATCATATCCCCTCTGTCACGTCTTTCTTCCAAGCTATACATGTTAAGGTCCTTTAATCTTTCCTGGTAAGTTTTATCCTGCAATCCATGTACCAGTTTAGTAGCTCTTCTCTGAACTCTCTCCAAAGTATCAATATCCTTCTGGAGATATGGTCTCCATTACTGAGCACAATACTCCAAATGAGGTCTCACTAGTGCTCTGAAGAGCGGCATGAGCACCTCCCTCTTTCTACTGGTAATTCCTCTTGCTATACACCCAAGCATTCTGCTAGCATTTCCTGCTGCTCTGTGACATTGTCTGCCTACCTTTAAGTCTTCTGAAATAATGATCCCTAAATCCCTTTCCTCAGATACTTAGGTTAGGACTGTATCACTGATTTTATATTCTGCTCTTGGGTTTTTACGTCCCAGGTGCATTATCTTGCACTTATCAAGATTAAATTTTAGTTGCCAGATTTTTGACCATTCCTCTAGTTTTCCTAAGTCCTTTTCCATTTGGTGTATTCCTCCAGGAACATCAACCCTGTTACAAATCTTTGTGTCATCAGCAAAAAGACACAACTTACCATTGAGGCCTTCTGCAATTTCGCTGATAAAGATATTAAACAATATGGGTCCCAGAACAGATCCCTGAGGTACCCCACTGGTAACAAGACCTTGGTCTGAATATACTCCATTGACTACAACCCTCTGTTGCCTGTCCCTCAGCCACTGCCTAATCCATTCAACAATATGGGAGTCCAAGCCCAATGACTGCACTTTATTGATAAGCCTTCTATGTGGGACAGTATCAAAAGCCTTACTAAAGTCTAGATAAGCGATGTCTACTGCACCTCCTCCATCTATTATTTTAGTCACCCAATCAAAAAAATCAATAAGATTAGTTTGACATGATCTCCCTGAAGTAAACCCATGCTGTTTTTCCATGGGATTTTAGATGGTCCACAATCCTCTCCTTAAGTATGGTTTCCATTAATTTCCCAACTATTGATGTCAGGCTTACTGGCCTATAGTTGCCCGATTCCTCCCTACTACCTTTCTTGTGAATGGGCACAACATTTGCTAATTTCCAATCTTCTGGGACGACTCCTGTTGCCAGTGATTGGTTAAATAAATCTGTTAATGGTTTTGCTAGTTCACCGCTGAGCTCTTTTAATAGCTGTGGGTGTATCCCATCAGGCCCCTGTGACTTATTTGTATTAATTTTAGACAGTTGACTTAGAACCTCAACCTCTGTAAAGACACATGCGTCAAAAGATTCATTAGTCTTCTTTCCCAACTGAGGTCCTTCTCCTTCATTTTCTTTTGTAAAAACTGAACAGAAGTATTCATTGAGGCAGTCAGCTAGTTCTTTATCTTCTTCCATATACCTTCCTTCTTTAGTTTTTAATTTGGTAATTCCTTGTTTTAGTTTCCCTTTTTCATTTATGTATCTGAAGAATGCCTTATCGCCTTTTTTCCCTGACTGAGCTAATTTCTCTTCTGCCTGTGCTTTAGAAGCTCTTATAACTTGTTTGGCCTCTCTCTGCCTAATCTTATAAATTTGTCTGTCATCCTCGTTTTTTTTTTTTTATAATTCCTAAATGCTATCTTTTTGTTTTTAATGATTTTGGCCACTTCTGCTGAGTACCACAGTGGTCTCTTCCTTTTTTTGCTTTTACTGACAAGCCTAATGCAATCTTCTGTTGCCTTCAATAGTGCCACTTTTAAGTAGTCCCATTTCTACTGGACTCCAATTAAACTGTTCCAGTCTGATAGGGACTCGTATACCACTAATCTAATTTTAGAAAAGTCTGTTTTTCTAAAATCTAAAACTTTTGTTTTTGTGTGGTGTGACTCAGTCACTGTACTTATAGTAAACCCCACTGACTGGTGATCACTAGATCCCAAGCTTTCCCCTACAGTAATATCAGATACCAAATTCCCATTTGTGAATACTAAATCTAAAATGGCCTCCTTCCGGGTTGGCTCCTCCACTACTTGCTGTAGAGATAATCCCAGTAGGGAATTTAGAATATCTGTACTCTTGGCAGAACTAGCTGTTTTGGTTTTCCAGTTTACATCTGGAAGATTGAAGTCTCCCATAATGATAACTTCCCCCTTCAATGTCATTTTAGCTATTTCCTCAACTAGTAGATCATCTAATTCTTTGACTTGGGTAGGTGGTCTATATATAACACCTACACGAGTTACCTTATGATTATCAAGCTGCAAGGTAACCCAAACTGACTCTAAATTGTTCTCGCTAACTTGTATCAAATTAGATTTCATGCTATCTTTCACATACAGGGCCACCCCTCCCCCCTTCTTGCCTTCTCTGTCTTTCCTGTATAGAGAGAACCCTGGTATTGATATATCCCAGTCATTACTCCCCTTGAACCACGTCTCAGTAACAACCACTACATCTATATTCTCAGATGCCATTATAGCCTCAAGCTCATTGATCTTATTCCCTAGACTGCGAGCATTTGTAGACAAGACTCTGAGCTTGTTATTTCTTAACCTTTGTGCTACTGGCCTCTTCTGGCATTGTTCCGGGGGGCAGTCGGACTGCTGGATTATCACTCTTTTGCCCCCCTTTCCTAGTTTAAATGCTTCTTAGCAAATACTTGGAACTGTTCACCGAGGACATTCGTTCCCTTGAGAGAAAGATGCAAACCATCTTTCTTGTACAGTTCTTTTCCATTCCAAGAAGAGCTATCATGAGACACAAAGCCAAACCCTTGGTTCAGACACCATTCACCAAGCCATACATTGAATTCCTTAATGCGCATCTTCCTGTCATGCTGAAGATTATGCACAGGTAAAACTGCAGAGAATGAAACAGTTGATGCAACCTCCGGTATATCCTTTCCAAGTGTATGAAAAGCTTCTTTCACCTTTGAAACCTCATTGCAAGCCAGATCGTTTGTCCAAAGATGGAGAATAACATCCACTTCCCTTTCCTGCTTTGCTTGCCTAACAATATTTAGGATCCGTCGTCTATCCCTGCTAGCGGTAGCACCAGGGAGACATCTCACAACACCATTCTCCTCAAACTTCACACCTCTTATGATGGAATCGCCCACCAACAGCTGCTTACTATCAATCCTCACCTTCTCCTTTTTGTCTTTGGCTGCAGTCTTACATACTTTAGGCATGGGAGATGATTGTTTCTCACCCACTGTGCTTGAGCCATCCTCCATGTTGCTCTTGCACTCTGAAAGTGCTGCAAATGAATTATGGAGAGCCAAAGACTGTGGGACATGCCTTCTATCCACAACTCTCAGTCTACCTGAACCTACAGTAACCCATCTTCCATTTCTAGGGGGCCTCTGTGGCAGTGGCATTGCAATGTTCTCAGCCTGAGTTTGTTTAGTGGTTAATTTAAAAATCTCATATTTCAAAAAGGTAATTTCCTGCTGCATTATGGAGAGCTGTCTACAGATCAGACAGTATCCAAACCTTGGAAGAGTGGAACCTGAAATAAAAGCACAACAATTCCTGCACAGAACCAGATCTGCCATTGTAAAGAGGGGAAAAATTTTTAACAAACAAATCTTACTTGTTTAGATTGTATCCACCTCCAGATTACCTCCTGAGTATCTCCTGAATATCTCCAATGCACTTATAACAGCAGCACTTGAAATAGCAGCCTTGGAAAAGCAGCAAGCTATGATTAGCAAGCTAATACTGTGTGGATATATATACACACACTCCCACAAAGGCTCCTCCCCCAACAGCAAATTAACACCTTACTTGCCTATGCTCATTTGCAATCAGACAATAGAGATACTGTGCCCAGCATATTCCTTACCTCTTTTGAAACACAGTGTCTCAGTATTCACCAGAAACACCACTGAAGATCTGCTCTTTTGAAACACAGTGTCTCAGTATTCACCAGAAACACCACTGAAGATCTGCTACAGTGGAAAAACTCTGAGTTAGACTGTTAGTCTCCTGAATATCTCCAATGCACTTATAACAGCAGCACTTGAAATAGCAGCCTTGGAAAAGCAGCAAGCTATGATTTAACAGCATTTTTTATCATTTAATGGGGAAATTTGTACTGGTGTATCTAGGTGACATTTTGATTTTTTCTCCTGATTTCAAAACTCATAGGGACCACCTACGTCAGGTCTTGCTCATTCTGTGGGAGAATAATTGTACGCTAAACTGGAGATTCAATTTCTTGGTTTTCTTCTCTCCGCTTCTGGTTTTCGCATGGACCCTGAGAAGGTCCGCGCTGTGCTTGATTGGGAGCTTCCTGAGAATCAGAAGGTACTGATGCGGTTTTTGGGTTTTGCCAATTATTACAGAAAGTTCATTTTGAATTATTCCTCTGTTGTTAAGCCACTCACTGATACGAGGGGGTAGATTTTTCCTCCTGGTCAGTAGATGCGCTTAAGGCCTTTTCTAGTATCAAAGAGAGTTTTGCTTCCGCTCCCATTTTGGTACAACCTGATGTCTCTCTACCTTTTATTGTTGAGGTGGACGCTTCTGAGGTGGGTGTGGGTGCGGTCTTATCTCAGGGTCCCTCTCCTGCCAAATGGCGATCGTGTGCCTTTTTCTCAAGGAAACTCTCCTCCGCAGAGAGAAATTATGATGTGGGAGATAGGGAGTTGTTGGCCATCAAATTAGCTTTTGAGGAATGGCGCCATTGGCTAGAGGGAGCCAGACACCCTATTACCGTGTTTACCGACCATAAAAATCTGGCCAACTTGGAATCAGCCAAGCGTCTGAACCCGAGACAGGCCAGATGGTCTTTATTCTTTTCTAGGTTTAATTTTGTTGTCACGTTCCGCCCTGGGGTTAAAAATGTGAAGGCTGATGTCCTGTCACGTTGTTTTCCGGGAGGGGGGACTTTGAAGACCCGGGTCCCATTTTGGCTGAAGGGGTGGTCGTCTCTGCTCTTTATCCTGATTTGGAGGCAGAGGTTCAGGCAGCCCAGGCAGAGGTTCCTGATCTTTGTCCTCCTGGGAGGTTGTTTGTGCCTCTCGCTTTACGACACAAGGTTTTTAAGGAGCACCACGATACTGTCCTTGCTGGGCACCCGAGGAGTAGAGCCACAGTGGATCTCATTGCTCTGAGATTCTGGTGGCTGGCTCTTTGTAAGACGGTTGAGGGTTTTGTGGCAGCCTGCGAGACCTGCGCTCGTGCCAAGGTCCCTCATTCACGGCCATCGGGTTCTCTCCTCCCGTTACCCATTCCTTCCCATCCTTGGACACATCTGTCCATGGACTTCATTACGGACCTGCCTCGTTCCTCGGGGAAGACTGTGATTCTGGTAGTAGTGGACCGTTTTAGCAAAATGGTGCATTTCATTCCCTTTCCTGGGTTACCCAATGCTAAGACGCTGGCGCAAGCATTTGTTGATCACATTGTCAAATTGCATGGCATTCCTTCAGAAATCGTTTCTGATAGGGGCATGCAATTTGTTTCCAGATTCTGGAAGGCCTTCTGTTCTCACTTGGGGGTTCGGTTGTCTGGAGACATATCTGCGCTGTTTTGTGGCAGAGAATCAGGAGGATTGGTGTTCTTTTTTGTCCCTTGTTGAGTTTGCTTTAAATAACCGTCGCCAGGAGTCCTCTGATAAGTCACCATTTTTTGGTGCATATGGGTTTTATCTGCAGTTTGGGACATTCTCTGGAGAGGGGTCTTCTGGTTTACCTGATGAGGAGAGATTTTCCTCATCTTTGTCATTTATTTGGCAAAAGATTCAGGGTAATCTGAAGAGGCTGAGGGTAGAGATATAAGTGTGTGGCGGATAAGAGACGTGTGCCTGGTCCGGACCTGAATGTGGGTTATCTGGTGTGGTTGTCTACAAAGAATATCAAACTTGAGGTTCCCTCCTGGAAGTTGGGTCCTAGGTTTATTGGGCCTTAAAAGATCTTGTCCGTCATCAATCCCGTTGACTTCCGTCTTGATCTTCCTCAGACTTGGAAGATCCATAATGTTTTTCACAGGTCCCTATTAAAACCTTATGTCCAACCCACTGTACCCTCCTCTTCGCCTCCTCCTCCGATTGTTGTTGATGGTAATCTTGAATTTCAGGTCTCTAGGATTGTGGATTCTCGCATTATCCGCGGTTCTCTCCAGTACCTCGTTCATTGGGAGGGTTATGGTCCTGAGGAGAGGATGTGGGTCCCAGTGGCAGACATTAAGGCCACTCGTCTCATCAGGGCTTTCCATAGGTCCCATCCTGAGAAGGTGGGCTCTGAGTGTCCGGAGTCCACCCGTAGAGGGAGGGGTACTGTCACTGCCAGCTCTGTGAGAAGGTTTGGCAGACGTTCTTCTGTACCTCTTGCATGATGTTCTTTGTTTTGGTTTCACTTTGTCATCTCCTTTCCTTCTCCCAGCTGTCACCTATTTACACTAATTGTCTCCCTTTATATTCCCTCCCATACTGTCTCACTTTGCGGTTTATACTACTTCCTGGATTGAAGTGTTCACTGCTGGAGACCTCTGTTACTGCTTGTTCAGATAAGTCCTTTCATGTATTGTGTTTCCTTGCTGGCTTAATTCTAGGTGACCCTGACTCCCTCCTTATTAAGTGCAGGGAGCCGGTGGTCGTGTCCCCTCACTATTATAGGGTTTTCAGCTGTCACACAGTCTAGGTACGAGGGCATGCAATCGTCTACCTCTGAGACCCTTGTATGTGCTTAGCAGTCAGGGTGAGCTCTTAGGGTTTTATAGGGGTCACCTTTATGCTCTTTAGTTTGGGATCAAGCCAGTCGGATGTTTATCCATAACTTCCAGCTATCTGCAACATCATCAGTAACACCTGTGTGCCATACAGTACAATCTTTTATCTACTTCATTGCTGGACTCCCATCTCCTCCATCTGCGACTATCATCATTCGGTTCCTGTAAACTATTGGTGAGTTATTTCAGTACCGTGTTGTCTGCCTGCTTTGATACATGCTTCATATACTCTTCATGCAACTGTCCAGTTGTTGAGCAATTCAGACCCACTGTTAGCCCTTGTCGATATCTGAGTACTAAGAGACACTGTTAATACTTGTGAAAAGTGATTGCAGTAGGTGAAGTCTAGTTCTGCTGTCTTGTGAATAACCAGCACTGTTACAGTGACATCTCAACCCTGTTTCTGTCAGACAATGCTTCTTTCACATTTGCGCTGGACAGATTCCCAGCCAGAACAGCCTGCCGGATCAGTCACTGCCGGCCACTGCCAGAATGCCGTCTGGCCGCATTAACTATAATGAGAACCGGTGGAGATCCGGCCGCAACTCAGCAAATATACCAGAGAATCGGCTGGACAAAAAAGCTGCACACAGTGGTTTTCGTCTGGCCGATTCTTGGCATGTTTGCCAGGTTGCGGCTAGATCTATGCTGGTCCCCATTATAGTTAATGGGGCCAGCAGGTATCAGGTAGTGTCCGCCAATGCCGGATACAGACATCTCTGGCAGGCTGCTCCCTGCCGGAACAGCCTTCTGGAGATGTCTGATGCAAATATGAAACAAGACTAAGCTTCTGAGACATCATTAGTTGATTTCAATCAGATGTGCTACTGCAGTATCATAACTGGGTTTTAGCCTGGTAAGCTGCAGTAACATCACAACTAGTTTTCTACAGGTAAGATTTTGTGGTTTCTCAAAAGAGTTTCAGTCATGATGTCATGTCAGTGTACCCCACTGACATGACAGTGGAAATACCATATGTATGATATAATTAGCAGTGGGATATCCAGCTACTGTCCTTACACAATGGCCCTCTGAAGGTGGTATCTGCACATTTTTGCCATTACCCTTGTCATTCTAACACTTTAAGTATGATGAAAATTGTACAAATTTTAGAAAAGAAACAATCTAAGTTTTCTGTTCTGCATTTTTTTTTTTTACAGGAGTAGAATATTGAGTAGTTTACAGGAGTAGAATATTGATGGTCTATTCTTAGGATTAGTCATGAATATCTGATTGGTGGGTGTCCGGCTTCTGGCACCCATGCCAATGTTTGAATGTTTGAGGCTATGGTGCTTCAGTGAGTGCTGGTATCTACTCATAGCATACCAAGCACAGTGCCTTTCATTGTATAGCAGCTGTGACAGATTGGTGCTAACCTAATATTGGTGTTAATTTAGACAATATTTCTTTAGTTGACTTCATATCTTTAGTTTCTTAAGGTTATTGCCTTGTCCCACCCAATGTTTCGTCAGCTTGAGGCCATGGACTGCTGCGCTTATGTTCTCCTGTAAAATCTTTTCACACACCTTAGAATGCATTATTCACTCAATGATCACAAGGTGTCCAAACCCCGAAGAAGTGTAGCTGGCCCTAAGCTTATTTTACAATCTTTCAAAATGTGGCCCACCTGCATGTTCTACAAGGCCAACCTATGTAATCATACTATTAGGGTGCTGATGCCAGATGCTTCAAGAAGTAATGTATGTCATGAATCTACATGCATAGGTCTCTGCTTCTTCCCTCTCAGTAATCAGCAATATAGGAGAGAAAAAGAGGTGCTCATGGGGTGAAATATACAATAAATGGGTCTGCATTATGTAAGATGATGCACAACACTAAAGTATAACTTTTGGAGGTCAGAAGACTGGTAGATGTTGCCAATATTGTATTTTGTCCTCACTCACTGGGTGCCCACTATCAGGAGGAAAAGAAGATCATGTTATGGGTGAGGGACTTCATATATTGAGAATGCACCTTGGGTTACAACATCTCAAGGCGCAAACCCACGACCAAAATGGGACATGGATAAACCTTCTTTATTGAAATCTCTATACAAAAACATGTTTTTGAGTATAGAACTCCCTTTTCAAGTCTGTGCAGAGATGTACAATCGCTGTGTGCATATGCTGCTCTGTGCAACAGAGCTCGATACGTATGGAAACTAGCGAGTGCCCATTTTGGTAGAGGATTTGCTCTTTGAGATGTAACCCAAAGAAAATTCTTAACCTGGAGTCCCTCTCCCATACCATCATCTTTCTGCAATAATGGTCCAAGACGTTATCTTCTTCCCGTACCTGGGTAACTTGCTAATTATCTTTTCTAATGAGAAAGCTGCACCAACAGGATGAGACCACCATTGAAGACACAATGCCAACATATGTTTTAAGATTGCACACATAAGCTTGATACTTTAAAGTCAATATGGAAAAAGCTTCATAGTAGGTCTGGAATGTTTAATAAAACATGCAATAGTAAATGAAGACCACAGCATTTGTAGATTCGGCCATATGTCTCCTGAACTTCACCAAAGTTAGTTCAAAGAACAAAATAAATTTATCCCAGGCAAAATTTGTCATGCAAAATGCAATAATATATTTAAACATTTGTAACACACAGCAGATAAGACTGGAATTAGACTGCAGATCTCCCAGTGTGAAATCTGATATACTTCTATAAGACCTATTATGCACAACTTTAAACCTGTCATAGTGAATCCACCAGAATTAACATCAAGGTTACGTGAAGCCAGATGACAGCAGCAGTCACATTCAGTATATGTCCCCGTACTGCTAAGAGAAGCCCTGTGTCTCTACATTTATGGTGCAGAGGGATATTTCTGCCTATACAATTTTTTCTCGGAAGGTCACTTTAAGCATGCATACTGAAAAGAAAGAATCTTATTACAATAGAAAATACTTCAGGTAGTACATAATAGAACTCCATGCAAAGGCCTAACACACTATTCCAAAAGTACACCAAATGGCAAATTACATTTTTTCATAGCATGGTTATGATTAGAGATGAGCAAAGTTTTAAAAAATGACTTCGTCATGAAGAGCATTTCTTTGTAAGTAGTGGGTGCAATGACAGGGAGCGGTGATTGTGCTGGCCCCCTTCATTGTACCCCCCTTCCCCAGATGCCGCTTTCATAGCTGATCGCGGCATCTCATAGTAATAACACAGTGTAAAAAAAAAATTATATTAATTCATACTTATCACATCCATTTGCTCGTGACGGGCCGGCAGCCAACATCTTGATTGAAGATCTAGCGCGAAATCTTGCGTAGCCTGTGATGCTCATGGTGCCGTCATACGTCACGGCGCATGGTATTTTGTGTGAGATCTTCAAACAAGATGGCTGCAGCCAGCCCATCGCGAGCACTATATTTACACTATATCAGGAAAAATCAATTAATTACCACGAAGCACAAGGAAATTCGGCTTTGCGGCAAATCGAATTTATCCTGAAATTCGGCTCGAAGTCTTTGTGGACTTTGACTCGCTCAACACTAGTTATGAAGTTAGCAAAAGAGTTTATATTTGATATATTGTATAAATAATAAATGCCGCACTGACACCAACCTTCAACTGGCGCCACATCCCCCGGCTACCTGTAGTAAAAGCAATTAAAAGCCACTCTCCCGATACCATACCCCTGAGGGGACCTACCCCGACTGTGGTTCTCTAATGCTTTGTTTCTCTCCTGCAGTGTAAAACCTTCTATTATTTTTCCAAGCATGCTCGTCAATTTACTGTGCTGGGGATGTTTTAATTATCTTGCTTCCAGCGTCCTGGAGGTGTAAGTGGTAGATGTTCAGAAAAGAAGAGCACCGCAGCCTGCAGTGCCACTCCCGTCTGGATGTTCCCGGGTTGTGAAGACCGCTCAGTGACGTCACTGAAGTACGGAAATCTGTAGGAACCAAAAACAATCCAACGTATTTATGACAAAAACTACACGTTTTCCTTTACCAGGGAAGGAAAGATATTGATGGCCCTATGCTCAGGATAAGTTATCAGTAACAGATTAGACTACACGCCCAAAGATCTGCAGAAGCTGCCGGCACAAAAAACTACACAGTGGACAGAGCCAGCCGCTCAACCACTGTGTAGTGGCCGTGCTTCTGCCTCCATCTGGCTGATTAATAGGCTTGCCAAGAGTTGGACCCCCACCAAACTAATATTGATGACCTATCCTGAGGATAGATCACAAATATAAGTACCAAAAATGCCTTTAACGGTCTGTATAATGTCCAATGTGTATGGAGCATAATACAGCATCCATAGAAATTTATGGGGCCTTACTGTACCTCAATATGCCTCAAGTTTCATTGGGCCCTAGTGGCATATCTCTATAATATACAAAAACATCATATGACAGCACAGGAACTCTGCAGAACAAAGCTCTCCATGTGCCTCTATACACATGGTGCAAGTACATGAGGTGCAAACTTTTTTTGTGCTGGCTAATAAATAATGAAATTGCCGCCCCACTGATCCACTATGCGATGGCAATTACATTTATATGTATTATATAAGTTCCTTCCTCCATTCAACGAGTGCAATTTTCATCTGCAGTTCCCAGCCAGGGTTATGACCAATTTTCATAACAGCAGTTCACGTTATTAAAAATCAAATGCATTTGAGATTATAAAAGGAAATTTGGATTTGTTTTCATTATTTGCTGTTATTTGAGGAATTGCAGCCCCACCTGTAGAGGTCATCAACAAACAGAACTCCCCCCTTCCATAAAAACGTCATATGTTCAATAAATTAAGGGGTCCACCTGTATAATAACTGTACTCATAAACAATTCCAGCCTTCATCCTCTACTTAAGCTCCATAAATCAATGCAAATACATTTTACTTGGAACAAAAAGTATAATTTAAAACATTCAAGTAGGTGTTTAATTGAACTTTGTTCAATCTGAATTCTGTTCTGAGCTAACAATAGTTACTGGCCCCTTTTCCTTACAGCACAGAAACTGAACTCAGCCAAGATATGAAAGTCTTTCCTTGGAAAAAAAAACATGGTGTATAGTGTATCATAAGGTAGGTGTTGATAAGGATACACAAATGCCAATGACCCATTCTAGAATAAGAACCATTGGACTCTTGGCCAGGAAAATGGAAGGAATGCTACAGGTGCAACCACAAATCTAAATTACAGACTCCGACAAATGGACTATCGTGATCTGTGTTTCCACTTAAACATCATTATGATGTAAGAATGTGAGAGGAGTTAACGTTTATGGACCCTGTAACACTATCATATACGCATTTGTTGGAGAATATATTCTGGTGTGAGGTGGTGGAACAGATGTACCTGTCTAGGCTTCCAGCATTTGTAGGAACAGTTTTTACTGCTAAATGGACTCAAGATGTTGGACTTCAAAGTGTGCCGGCTGGCAAAGTCATCTGCCAATGTTCACAACTACTAGCTTTAAAGGGAAGGGGAAGTTTTACATTGTGTAATTGTCATAGTTAGTGAACTAAGAAAGGAAAGCGGCAATGTGCATAGAGGGGAACCTGTGCTCCAGAGATGTAAAGAGGTTTATAGAACAGTGACTCAGAAAGTAAGAAAACACACAGAGCATGAGGACAGATATTGTAACATATAGTATGGGTCCATCGACCAAATTGGCTTGCATTTTAGCTGATGTACATCATAAGGATGGACTAGTTAAAGAAATATTTTACCAATAACTGATTTTTATAGCATTTAATTCTATATACTGTATATAAAATAGGCAATTAACCTCTTTGGAGTTGGAAAATCTGGTTATGTAGAAGTCTCTTGGACACGTAATAAACTGTGTCTGATGTGTAAAATGTTTCATACATAGTGGGCCCTGGGTGTAGTGATAAAGTGATAGTGCTCCACCCCCGCATACCCTAAAATTGGCTTGACAATTGTAGAGAATGTTTACCCGCGTCTCCAAGAACAGAACCCTTGGACTTTGCTCCGGATGTCTAATTCTGACTCCTGCAAAACTTGACGCCTGTGATATACCATCTGCCGGTAAATTTTAAGGATTTGTGGGATAAGCTTTTTGGACATCATCTTTAACCTAGTGCTGGTTCGGTGCTCATTATTACTAGTATTGCCTTGCCAAGAAAATTTTTTTTTATATCTGTTGAATTTTTTACTCTGCCAAGACACTATACTGTCTATAGATATCACCCACCTTGGTCATCCACTCTTCTAGGGAGAGCTTGAAAGTTTTTCCCAGTTGTATTTAGATCATTAGAGAGCTGCAAGGCCTTCAGTTAATGAGAGCTTTATTGATATGAAATCACAGCATCAATTTAAAGGGCCTGTGTAATTGTTATACATTTTTAAGAATCTTTGGGGGAAGGGGGGTTATTTACCATGTATATTTAAAAAAAAATCGCAAAATCAGCTTTCACACTAGCCATTAAGCCCAACAATAAACTTACACATCCTGTTCTTCAGAGATCACATTTCACATGTCATCACAATATCATCACAGATAAGAGTACAATGACAGGTATCCAGGGCTGGCATTAAAGGGGGGGGGGGGCAAACTGGGTAATTGATCCTCTAAGGGGCCCCCTGCTTCAGTCTGGACAGATCACAGATGGTTGAACAGTTGGGACTCCAGAGTGGGGAATTTCCTGGCTTAGGAGTCCCTGCTCTGACTCCATATACACTGCGTGCAGAATTATTAGGCAAATGAGTATTTTGACCACATCATCCTCTTTATGCATGTTGTCTTACTCCAAGCTGTATAGGCTCGAAAGCCTACTACCAATTAAGCATATTAGGTGATGTGCATCTATGTAATGAGAAGGGGTGTGGTCTAATGACATCAACACCCTATATTAGGTGTGCATAATTATTAGGCAACTTCCTTTCCTTTGGCAAAATGGGTCAAAAGAAGGACTTGACAGGCTCAGAAAAGTCAAAAATAGTGAGATATCTTGCAGAGGGATGCAGCACTCTTAAAATTGCAAAACTTCTGAAGCGTGATCATCGAACAATCAAGCGTTTCATTCAAAATAGTCAACAGGGTCGCAAGATGCGTGTGGAAAAACCAAGGCGCAAAATAACTGCCCATGAACTGAGAAAAGTCAAGCGTGCAGCTGCCAAGATGCCACTTGCCACCAGTTTGGCCATATTTCAGAGCTGCAACATCACTGGAGTGCCCAAAAGCACAAGGTGTGCAGTACTCAGAGACATGGCCAAGGTAAGAAAGGCTGAAAGACGACCACCACTGAACAAGACACACAAGCTAAAACGTCAAGACTGGGCCAAGAAATATCTCAAGACTGATTTTTCTAAGGTTTTATGGACTGATGAAATGAGAGTGAGTCTTGATGGGCCAGATGGATGGGCCCGTGGCTGGATTGGTAAAGGGCAGAGAGCTCCAGTCCGACTCAGACGCCAGCAAGGTGGAGGTGGAGTACTGGTTTGGGCTGGTATCATCAAAGATGAGCTTGTGGGGCCTTTTCGGGTTGAGGATGGAGTCAAGCTCAACTCCCAGTCCTACTGCCAGTTTCTGGAAGACACCTTCTTCAAGCAGTGGTACAGGAAGAAGTCTGCATCCTTCAAGAAAAACATGATTTTCATGCAGGACAATGCTCCATCACACGCGTCCAAGTACTCCACAGCGTGGCTGGCAAGAAAGGGTATAAAAGAAGAAAATCTAATGACATGGCCTCCTTGTTCACCTGATCTGAACCCCATTGAGAACCTGTGGTCCATCATCAAATGTGAGATTTACAAGGAGGGAAAACAGTACACCTCTCTGAACAGTGTCTGGAAGGCTGTGGTTGCTGCTGCACGCAATGTTGATGGTGAACAGATCAAAACACTGACAGAATCCATGGATGGCAGGCTTTTGAGTGTCCTTGCAAAGAAAGGTGGCTATATTGGTCACTGATTTGTTTTTGTTTTGTTTTTGAATGTCAGAAATGTATATTTGTGAATGTTGAGATGTTATATTGGTTTCACTGGTAAAAATAAATAATTGAAATGGGTATATATTTGTTTTTTGTTAAGTTGCCTAATAATTATGCACAGTAATAGTCACCTGCACACACAGATATCCCCCTAAAATAGCTAAAACTAAAAACAAACTAAAAACTACTTCCAAAAATATTCAGCTTTGATATTAATGAGTTTTTTTGGTTCATTGAGAACATGGTTGTTGTTCAATAATAAAATTAATCCTCAAAAATACAACTTGCCTAATAATTCTGCACTCCCTGTATGGATGTATCCATATATGGAGATAGTGTTATAATTATGAAAGGGGTATTCCCAAGCATAGTTATTATGCTTGGGGACACCCTGTGTATACAAGTCTAATTTAGACTCTATTTTTGCAATGTTTCTGTGGGGATTCAAACTCACAACCATCTACATTAAAGGCAATTAACCAATGGGCTATAGAGCTAAGTCATTGCTGAAAAACCTCATAGAAGTTTCTCTTGTGTTAAAAACCTCATAGGAGTTTCTCTTGTATTATACAAGAGTAACTTCTATGAGGTGTTTTACACAAGAGAAACCTCTATGAGGTTTTTAATACAAGAGAGACTTCTATGAGGTTTTTCAGCACTGACTTAGCATTGAGCTCTATAGCCCAATAGTTAAGGTTTTTGCATTTAAAGGTTGTGAGTTTGAATCCCCACAGAAACATTGCAAAAATAGAGGCTAAATAAAACTTAAATACACAGGGTGTCCTCAACAGTGAAAGTTTGATTTTATTCAGAAAAAAAATGGAGCAAAACGTAAAATATCATCAAATAACACTCATATTAACCCACACCAACCTTTTTAACTTATGTAACCAGTATTTTTTGGGGGGAAAGGTGGCAACCCAAACCGCACCCCCTCTCAGGACGTCTACAGGCCCGCTCACTGCAGCAAGCTAAGCCTCATCAGGACTCACTTCGTAAACAACAATTTTTTTCTTTTCATCGCGATATTCTGACCCTCATAACTTTTTATAGTTATGTTTACGGAGATGTGTGGGGGCTAATTTTTTGTGGGACGATCTGTCATTTTTGCCAATACTATTTTGGGGTGTATATGACTTTTTTTAATGAAAAAAACGCAAATCGGCCTTTTTTTATTTTTTTCTGTTATGCCATTCATCATATGGGCTAACTTTTTAAAATATTTTAATAGTATGTGTGTTTTTATATGCGGCGATGCCCATAATGCTATTTTTTTGGTTTCTTTTTTTGGGGGGAATGGGGGTGATTTTAATTTTTAAGTTTTTTTTTATATTTTCAAAAAATCATCAGATGTAAATTGCTCCATTAGTCTGTATAGAAATCACTATATCACAGTTCAGTGTTGCCATCTAGTGGCCTGAACTGGAATATACTAACAATGAGCCTGGAAGCCTAGAACAGGCTGTGGCTTATTTATAGAATAGGGTGCTTTCCCCAATGTCCGCTGGGGGAAAGCGCGCCTGAAGAGGAATCCCACGCTTCCGTTTTTTAACACTCTCAGATGCTGTGAATGAGGGGAACTCATTGCTGTGAGGGGAGGGGGCATGTGGCATATTCTGGAACCATGAGGAAGCAGATCTGTGTGAGGAGCTTTATGGGTGTAAATCTGTTAGGGAGGGCAGTAATCGACAGAATGTAATTTTGTTGTATATTATTACAAGATTTTGGGCCCCATTTTTGATTTTGCCCAGGGCCACATTTTGCCTAAAACCGGCCCTACAGGTATCATCTATATACTGTATCAAAATAACACAGGATCCATCATTCAGAGTTGGTGATGGTCACAGCTTACTTCCCTTCCCTGACCACCTTATAAAGCATGCCTGATAGGTCCCCTTAGCAAAACTTTATATGGTCCCCATGCTCCATCCATTTTTCCAGTATGTGTACATCAAACACTTGAAGGCAATGTGGAATGCAAAGCACTATGCCCCAGATTTCTGACAAATTTACATTTTTTTATTGAGAGGAAGAAATATTAATCATTTATATTCTTAAGAATCCTAATAAAAAACAAAAGTTGGTCTACTTTGTATGACCTCTATGTCAGAAAAATTGGAACAGGTGCCTATATGCACTGATAAATCTCCCCATACAGCTCTAAATGACCTTCATATAATATATTACAAAATTGGATACCTGCAGCTACCACTAGGTGGAGCGCTGTGCATAGGTATTTATACAGTTACCATTGTCTGTAATTGAAGCTATTATAATAATAATCTTTTCACTGAGCTCCCCTTAGTTTTGGCTTCATTAAAATGCACTGTTTTCATGTGGAGAAAAGAGGAAGAAGATTAGTGCTGGGCAACTTTCCCCTCGGGCCCCGTAACAATTGTGTGGTCTGCATCCATGGAATGTATACCACTAATTATACATCTTTTTTGTACAGTAGTAGATATAGTAGACACATTTAAAAGAGACTAGATGTTAGTTTATTGTAAAATTAAGGCGAAGTGGAATTCAATCTGAATTTCAGAATAAAGCTGAATTTCCTCATGCTTCGTGTAAGCGAATCGATTTAACCTGAAATAGTATAAAAAACCAAAAAAAAATTCAAACTTACCTCCTCCATTTGCTCACGACGGGCCACCAGCCTCCATCTTGCTTGAAGATCTTGGACACATTTCATTCAGAGCTCACATGTAAATAGCGGATATTAAATAACTGATAGATATTCTTCTTTTTTTAGCATCTGCATATTCTGGAGGAGGAAAATGAAATCTAGAGAGCCTCCGGAAAAAGAGCCAGTGTAAAGGCGAACAGTCAAGCACCATCCTGAACTACTGCCACTAAAAAGCAACTGAAAACTAAAAAAATCCCCTCCTTAAAAAAAATATATATAAAAATGTTGAGGGAAGTGTTGGATTTAAATATATATGTACCGTATTTTTCGCCCCATAAGACGCACTTTTTCTCCCCCCAAAATGGGGGGAAAATGCCCCTGCGTCTTATGGGGCGAATGCTGTCAGTTTTACATCGCAGGCTGCGATGTACGAGCGAGCGGGGGAGGGACTGGGAGGAGGAGCAGGGGGCCGGCAATAGCGGTGGGGCTGTGCAGTCAGAGTACTATAGCCCCTCCCCACCGCTCCGGTATACTAATATAAAATGTCTTATTCAATTAATAGTTATTAAACATGCCCCCTCACTCCTAATAGTACCTTACATCCTAACAGCTTCAGTAGAATGCAGGCAGGCAGGCCGGGCGGGCGGCAGCGTAACTCCCTGATGTCACGTGCCTGCGCCGCCTACTTTATGAATGAAGCAGGCAGCGCAGGCAAGAGACGTCAGTGAGGGACGCGCCGGCCGCCCGCCCTGCCTGCCTGCATTGTACTGAAGCGGTTAGGATGTAAGGTACTATTAGGAGTGAGGGGGCATGTTTAATAACTTTTAATTAAATAAGACATTTTATATTAGTATACTGGAGCGGCGGGGGGGGATCTGTGGATGACAGTATTATAGGGAACATCCGTGGATGGCACAGTTAAGGGGTGGGGGGGGGTCTGTGGATGGCACTGTTATGGGCTGGGGGGGTCTGTGGATGGCACTGTTATGGGCTGGGGGGGTCTGTGGATGGCACTGTTATGGGGTGGGGGTCTGTGGATGGCACATATATGACAGTGCCAGCCACAGATCCCCCATAACTGTGCCACCCACAGATCCCCCCTCTAACATTGCCATCCACAGATCCCCCCATAACAGTGTCCGTCATCCACAGATCCCCCATAACAGTGTCCGTCACAGATCCCCCCATAACAGTGTCCGTCATCCACAGATCCCCCCATACCAGTGTCCGTCATCCACAGATCCCCCCATAACAGTGTCCGTCATCCACAGATCCCCCCATAACAGTGTCTGTCATCCACAGATCCCCCCATAACAGTGCGTCATCCACAGATCCCCCCATAACAGTGTGTCATCCACAGATCCCCCCATAACAGTGTCCTTCACAGATCCCCCCATAACAGTGTCCTTCACAGATCCCCCATAACAGTGCCATCCACAGATCCCCAGTAATAGTGCCATCCACAGATCCCCAGTAAGAGTGCCATCCACAGACCACCATTAGTTCCAAACCCACCAAAAGCACACCTTTTGGTTAAAAATATTTTTTTTCTTATTTTCCTCCCCAAAAACCTAGGCGCGTCTTATGGGCCGGTGCGTCTTATAGGGCGAAAAATACGGTATATATGCCCTTACATATATGCATATATATTGGCCCTTTTGTATGGGCCGGTCCAGGTGGTATAGGTGTATACACAGAGATGTATGTATGCCCCCTTGTCAGCATACATCTCTGTATATAATCTCCATATGCAGGTGGGCTTATTACTTCCCATTTATGCCCCAGAATTATATTGTGTATATGTACATGCATGTAGATGTGCCCCAAACATCTATATGGATGTATATACCTAAATGTGGGCCCAGTATATGGATCTGTCCAGGTTGTCTGTATGTATATACATGTATACCTAAGTGCCCCCAGGTTGGGTGGGTATATATGTATATACTGATATGATCCCCAGGTTGTGTAATATATATATATATATATATATATAGACGGAAATGGACAGCACTTCCAGTGAGAAAGGCTCTGTGTTTTGAGCCGAAACGTCGCTTCACTGTGCCACTGTGGCCCAATAAACCACAACTTTTTCTACTGGAAGTGCTGTCCGTTTCCGTCTATATTTTGTGGGTAATCAGTGTCACCCTTCGACATAGCAACCGTTATTTATGCTGTGAATTGGTGCTGCCATACATTTTCCTTTCATATATATATATATATATATATATATATATAAGCGAGTCCGGCTTCGTGGGCGGGGTCCCGCCTGACATATCCTCTTGGGGGGTCATGTGACGATCGCACTGGTCAGGTGTTTACACGTCTCCACTGCGACGGCGCTGGACTCCGCCTTGAGGGTGTTGCCCCTGTGACATGATGAGGACTCTGGGCATGCGTGGTTCAGCGGTGAGGACGCTGACTTTGGCGCTCCTGTCCATGCGCCGCAGTGTGAGTGGTTTTAATTTCACTGTATTATTCACTCTATTTATGCACCCAGGTGTTGATAAACTTGATTATGGTCAATTAACTCACAGTCATGTTATTACTATGATCAATATATACATGTACACTGTATTGCACTGTGTAGGATATTAGGTTATGCAAATCATCAGGTTATACAAGTCACGTCATTTTTTATATACTTTATACTGTTTTTGTCACATAATTACACTCAATATCATGTAATTGCCACTTTTATTGTTTGCTATGGATTGTGGGTATATATACCCGTGTATGACACCATTTTGATATGCTTGAGAAAGACCGCATTGAGACGGTTGAAACGTTGCAAGAGGGGAATAAAGGATCCACTTTTTTTCATTTTATCTGGAGTGCTGCCTTATTCTTTGGATACTATATATATAGTTCTGTTATGACGTGGGAGTGTGTGATGTTATGGTGTGGCAGCTGGGGTGGATGCTCTCATTTACACCTTGGGCAGGAAGTCCTTTGATTCAGTTCAAGCATTCCGGCACACGCCCACTATGATGTCATCACCCTCCTGTTGAAGGGGGAGGGGACTGCTTTTGGGCTATATTAGCCCAAGCCAGGACAAAGGCGCGGTCTCTTGGAACTGGACTACAACCAGAGACACATGAGGACAGCACCCTGAAGGAAGAGAGGCAGAGCGCCCCTGGAGATGGCTGAGTAACCCTTTCCCTCCAGACCCCTAATACCCCTGCCCTGATTTACCGCTATTCCACCGACCAACTCCTAACCCCGGCTGCTGAACTCATGCAGTCAGTATTTACCCCTGCTGCTGACCTCCTGCAGCATTAACCTCAGCCCTGTCTGCCTCTGCCCATATCCTTAACTCCTGCATTCCCTGTGTGCAGCCCCAGCATACTCTTGCTGGGCTGTATTATATCCTGGTCCCCTGCAATAGCCCCAATACCCCTGACCTAGGTAACACCTTGTGTCCAACCCTGGATTGACCCCTTTATGTCCATCATCCCCTGCACTGTGATTATCCCTACATTGCAGTGATTGTGTGGTTTACAGCCCCGCTTTAACCCTTGCATTGCTGGGCTGAATTGACCCTGTATTCCCTGAACCTGTACCCAGCTACAACCCTGTGTTCTTTGGCCTTCATGTATTTACCCCTGCAGTGCCAAAATTGTGTTTTTACCCCTTGTACCCCGTAGGGACAGTGAGTAGCCAGGCGGGTGGGTTACTGATATTTGTGTGTATGTAAGTGTATTATTGTAATTGTAGTTAGATCCTGGGGAGGACTTGGGACTGTGTTAGTGTAGTTAGGACCGTATTAGTGTGTTTGTTTACTTATATTGCTGTGAGCTGCTATAAATATATATATATCTATTCCATTGATATAGATATATATAATTATAAGCAAATATTAGACTGTGACGTATAGTGTGTTAATAAATACATTTTATTTAAGCACAGTGTGTAGTCTTTTGTAGTATAAGGCGCCGCAGCAATAGCAGCAGGTAGTTCAGTGGAGTGTATAGGTAACAGAGGTAGTTAGCTAGTTAACATAGCTAGGTAAATATATATGATTTAGGCATAAATAGGCAGAGTCATCACGAGATTTGCATAAATATCAATAATTAATATCCCGTTTAACAGAAAATATTTAAAAAAATAATCTTTCCTTCCCCCACTTCTCCTTTCCTCTTCTCTCCTTAATCCCTCTCCATAAAAATAATCAAAACTCCCCAAATATTTCCCCAAAAAACAAAAATAACCTTCTCTTCCCTATTTCTTCCCTCTTCTTCTCCCCCCCCCCCAAAAAAAAATATATTAAAAAAACACAAAAAAATCCTGACTGCAGTGTTTCTTTTGTTTCCCTCACCTTAAGTGACTATACATGGAACAAGAACTACAGATACTATATCACAGATAGACCAGGAGGATTGAGCATCTTTTTTATTCTTCATCCTAGCACCAGTTTCCAGATCTCTATCGATATAACTTTGACTGAGTGGAAACAAGTCTTTATTAGAAAACCTCTCTAAATCTAGATGAGTAACTTCAATGTAAAATACTTAAAGGGGTTATCCAAGTAATGTTGTCACCTCACCACTCTGTGCCTGGGCCACTGTGTTGACTCCTCATGCTGTTGCCACTCTCCCCACTCTATGACAGAGCCGCCATCGTCCCTGTTTGGCCTTGTTGACATCACCATTTATTTTCCCTTTCTTTTGATATGTCAGAAGGACAGAAAAATTAAACGCAAAAGATCCTGTCTTTGGAGCAGCCATAAGGTCTGTATCACATGGTCCCTATTTTGCATCAGGATTGGATCATGATTTGGAAACCAAAACCAGGAGTGGGTACAAAACACAGAAGACATGCAAATATTACATTAACATGTCATCTCTGTTTTGGATCCACTCCTGTTTTGTTTTTTTGCCTTAGCAATACTGATGGATTACTGAGCAAATGCTGACCATTAGTGTTGGGCACGAATATTCGAATCGCAAATTATAATTGCGAATATCGCCACTTCGAGAATTCACAAAGATTTAGACTATAGTGCTATATATTCGTATTCGGGAATATTCTAGATTTTTTTTAAATCTGAACCCATGATCCCTCCCTGCTTCTTGCTTGTGGGCAAGATAGAAATGTCTTTGTCTGAGCTTAGCAACATCCCAAGCAACCAATAGGAAAGCTGCTTACCCATTACTATATAAGAACCTCCCCAGCAGCCATTTTCTACAGTTTTTTGCAGTTCTGACAGAGACAGCAGTGTCATTGTTGTGCTCTGTGCTTTGCTGTGTCATTACATTAGATAGTTAGTTAGCTCATATATACAGTATAATACAGATAGTTAGTGGGAGATAGTCAGTGTAGGTTATATCCTGATATAGTGTAGCTGAGATAGGTTCCAGTGCAGGGTGTTAGGTAGTGTGATGGGTTGTGCTGTCCATACATACAGTACATGCTACAGACAGAGTGCTGTGATGTCACAAGTTCACAACAACGTAGTGCTGTGATGTGACAACAATACATAGTGCACCAATCAGTAATATGTAGTCAGACCTGCTAAAATGTGAAGTTTCACGTATTGCGGCAAAATATGCGCATCATTAATTGCGAATATATTGGAGCATTCTATCTGCATATAAAACTATTGTAATGTTCAGCCGTGCCAACCATTTTCTCCAGTCTCAGGAAACTTCTAGCAGCTTGAAAAATGTAGCAAAAGTGACCCACGCCTGTATTGCACGCGCAATATGCACATATTACATTGTCGGTTTTCGCAATCAAGAAAATAATCCTGAATTCGCAAATTTATGACAAATATTTGCCCAAATATTCGCGAAATATCGTGAATTCAATATTGCCCCTGCCGCTCATCACTACTGACCATGAGAAGGAGGATGCTTAAAAGACAGGATCCGTTTTTGGGGGTTGTTCTTATGATGGATGAGAAGAAGGGCAACATAACCAGTGACGTCAACACAAACTTACTCTCCACCCTCTCCACTCTGTCAGGGGGTCACTACTTGTCTCAACATGTAGCAGAACATTTTCTGTAGAAACAGGCTCGGACTGGCCCACAGGGTTACAGGGGAATCCCCCAATGGGCCCCTGAGCAAGGTGGGCCCCAACCCCTACACAAGTGGCACATAACACAGTAAACTTACTGCACTACATACATATATTCAATGTACAGCACCTCAACCAGCCTATGTTCATATAAAAAAACTTGTCAAATTATTTATTATATTTGAATGTATCCGTACGGTGGGCCCCCAAAATAAATTTTACTGGTGGGCCCTAGGTACCCCAGTCCGACACTGACATAACCGATCATGGTTATAAGTTACCGTGTGTAATATAATGACAATTCAAACCAAAGCTGCTTTCTCTAACATCCATCTGACTTCAATATCCTTTGCTTTTAGCCATAGACACATGCTATAAGTTAACATCCACTGCGCCTTTTGATTTAAATCATTAACATATTTTTTAAAGGAGTGTGCGCTTTATGCTGATGACATAAACAGACAATAAATAAGTAAGAAGCGTCTGGAATTAAAGAGAATCTAGAGAAACGATTAATAGAAAGAAAGAGCAGCAGTGCGGTATATGTGGGTTTAGAAAGAGAAATCTGTGAACGGTATAGGAGAAGGATATAAAAGAACGCTAAGCTGTGTAGAGTGTTTTTTTTTTATCTAGGAAGGGTTGTACACTCACTGTAAATAAAAAATAAGGCATCCAGATCTAAATGTCAATGTCATAGCAGGGCTTCTAACCATGCTCACCCAAATATAGCAAGGGTTTCCCAGGAATGGCTCTGCCAGATTGCAACATTTGCTTGGCCTACCCAGTCGCCAGATTTATTGGCAATTGAGGATCAACTGGGGCACCAGTTTCAACAACCTACAAATGTGAAGGATCTACAGGCCCAGCTGTAACATCTGTGGGCAAATGTGCAACACAGTACCATACAGAATCTGTATGCCTCCATGCTCAATCGTATCTCAGTCTGTATCCAAGCTAGAGGCTGCCCAACAGGGTACTAGAGCGTCTTTTCCATTGTAACGTTTTCCCCAATAAAATTATTCTTTCACTGTAATCACATAGCGTATATTTTGGACTATAAGACTATAAAATGCACCTAGGATTTAAGGGTAGAAAATAAGGGAAAAAATTTTTTTCCATGATACCTCAGATCAGACCCCCAGTGCTCATCAGATCCCCATTCTTCATTAGACTTCAGATTAGACCCCAGAATCAGACCCCCAAGCTCCATCAGACTCAGATTAGACCCTCAGACCCCCAAGTTCCATCAGCCTCAGATCTTCAGACCCCCAAGCTCCATCAGCCTCAGCTCATACCCCCCAACCTCCTCAGATCAGGCCCCCATTAGACCCCCTATCCTCAGATTAGACCCCCATCAGACTCAGATTAGACCCCCACCAGCCTCAGACCCCTTCAACTTAAGATCAGAACCTGTTTTAGAGCCTAGGGCAGCTGTATAGACCGCCCATTTGTGCGGGTGACATCACTGGAATCACTGCTAGGTGGAAGCCTCCACCTAGAATAATGAGGATGTAAACAAAACAGACCTTTCCTTCGCATTGCAGTGCAGGGCAAGGGGGAGCACTGGAGCAAGAAATGTTCCGATAATCCACTCATACATGCTAAATGAGTAAAGATGACATTATATCCGGATTCAGCTCTGAACCCAGACAACCCCTTTAATAACTCCTGGTTACCAAAAGTAACCTACAGTATTAACCTTTAAATAATTGAAGTATAACTCCATGATGGCCAAATAGCTACCGATACATATATATTAATGTAAAATGTGAACAGCTGGGATCTGTTTCAGCTGCACCAGGTGCCAAAATACTGCAGGGGATTCCTCATATTGCATGTGTGCAAAGTTAATTTCACAGCAACTCAAAAGTTTCCTGAGTGTTATACAGTATGTATCTTGTGTGAACCTTTTATAAATGGAGGGACTCTTTAAATATACCACATAGCATCGCTCTGCTGCTCACAGTCAAATTTCCCTTCTTCTGCTGTCAGTATAGAATTAATATTGGCTCAAAATATACCTCCGCCTATTATCGTCGTGTCCAATTATGTGCTGATTAATACTGTAGTTTAGTATATTTTTACAGTGGCTGGATCTTTGTCTTTCTGATACACAGCTCGAAAGGCCATGCATAAACAAACATTCTGGCTGCAGCCACCACTAGAGGGAGCTTACTGCATACAGTGTTCTGCTATGGCTATGTTCACAGTTTTTCCACTTTTCTATTTCATTCTAGCAAAAGAGAAATGTTAAAAAAAGAGAGATCCATTGTATGACAGGAGATAACAGCACACAACAGACCCCATTGATATAATAAAAAGAACAACTTCTTAGGGTTGCAGGACAGATTGTCACAAGAAATCTGTTTTTTATTTGGGACACTTATACATGACATTATGCTTACTTTGAAACTGGTTTTGAAACTGATAGACCTAATTGAAGACTTTATACAATATATTTTTCATCATATTTTAATAAAAGTCCTGTTTTATGTTTTCACCTATCTACCATTCCAGTTATTGGTGTTATTTAGTACAGTCAATTTTGTTAAGGTTGAGGATGGAGTTTATGAACCAATTATAAATGGACATACACTGAACAAAAATATAAACTCAACACTTTTGGTTTTGCTCCCATTTTGAAAAGATCTGAAACATTTTCTACATACACAAAAGACCCATTACTCTCAAATATTGTTCACAAATCTGTCTAAATCTGTGTTAGTGAGCACTTCTCCTTTGCCGAGATAATCCATCCCACCTCACAGGTGTATCATATCAAGGTGCTGATTAGACAGCATGAATATTGCAAAGGTGAGCCTTAGACTGCCCACAATAAAATGCCACTCTGAAATGTGCAGTTTGATCACACAGCACAATGCCACAGATGTCGCAATATTTGAGGAAGTGTGCAATTGGCATGCTGACTGCAGGAATGTCTACCAAAGCTGTTGCCCATGCAATGAATGTTCATTTCTCTACCCTAAGCCGTCTCCAAAGGCGTTTCAGAGAATTTGGCAGTACATCCAACTGGCCTCACAACCGCAGACCACGTGTAACCACACCAGCCCAGGACCTCCACATCCAGCATGTTCACCTCCATGATCGTCACCACCCAGACAGCTGCAGCAACAATCAGTTTGCATAAGCAAAAAATTTCTGCACAAACTGTCAGAAACCGTCTCAGGGAAGCTCATCTGCATGCTCGTTGTCCTCATCGGGGTCTGGACCTGACTGTAGTTCATCGTCATAACTGACTTGAGTGGGCAAATGCTCACATTCGATGGCGTCTGGCACATTTGAGAGGCATTCTGTTCACGGATGAGTCCCGGTTTTCACTGTTCAGGGCAGATGGCAGACAGGATGTGTGGCGTCGTGTGGGTGAGCGGTTTGCTGACGTCAACATTGTGGATCGAGTGGCCCATGGTGGCGGTCGGATTATGGTATGGGCAGGCATATGTTATGGACAACAAACACAGGTGTATTGATGCACTTTGAATGCACAGAGATACCATGACGAGATCCTGAGGCCCATTGCTGTGCCATTCCTCCACGACCATCACCTCATGTTGCAGCATGATAATGCACGGCCCCATATTGCAAGGATCTGTACACAATTCCTGGAAGCTGAAAACATCCCAGTTCTTGCATGGCCCCCATACTCACCGGACATGTCACTCATTGAGCATGTTTGGGATGCTCTGGATCGGCGTGTACGACATCGTGTTCCAGTTCCTGCCATTATTCTTCAACATTGCACAGCTATTGAAGAGGAGTGGACAAACATTCCACAGTCCACAATCAACAACCTGATCAACTCTATGCAATGGAGATGTGTTGCACTGCATTAGGCAAATGGTGGCCACCCCAGATACTGACTGGTTTTCTGACCCCCCCCCCCCTCCCCTCCCCAGTAAGGCAAAACTGTGCACATTTCAGAGTGTCCTTTTATTGTGGACAGTCTAAGGCACACCTGTGCAATTTTCATGCTGTCTAATCAGCACCTTGATATGCCACATCTGTGAGGTGGGATGGATTATATCGGCAAAGGAGAAGTGCTCACTAACACAGATTTAGAGAGATTTGTGAACAATATTTGAGAGTAATGGGTCTTTTGTGTATGTATTAAATGTTTCAGATCTTTGAGTTCAGCTCATGCAAAATGGGAGCAAAACCGAAAGTGTTGCGTTTATATTTTTGTTCAGTGTACACTTACCTAAAGAATTATTAGGAACACCTGTTCTATTTCTCATTAATGCAATTATCTAGTCAACCAATCACATGGCAGTTGCTTCAATGCATTTAGGGGTGTGGTCCTGGTCAAGACAATCTCCTGAACTCCAAACTGAATGTCAGAATGGGAAAGAAAGGTGATTTAAGCAATTTTGAGCGTGGCATGGTTGTTGGTGCCAGACGGGCCGGTCTGAGTATTTCACAATCTGCTCAGTTACTGGGATTTTCACGCACAACCATTTCTAGGGTTTACAAAGAATGGTGTGAAAAGGGAAAAACATCCAGTATGCGGCAGTCCTGTGGGCAAAAATGCCTTGTGGATGCTAGAGGTCAGAGGAGAATGGGCCGACTGATTCAAGCTGATAGAAGAGCAACGTTGACTGAAATAACAACTGGCTACAACCGAGGTATGCAGCAAAGCATTTGTGAAGCCACAACACGCACAACCTTGAGGCGGATGGGCTACAACAGCAGAAGACCCCACCGGGTACCACTCATCTCCACTACAAATAGGAAAAAGAGGCTACAATTTGCACAAGCTAACCAAAATTGGACTGTTGAAGACAGGAAAAATGTTGCCTGGTCTGATGAGTCTCGATTTCTGTTGAGACATTCAAATGGTAGAGTCCAAATTTGGCATAAACAGAATGAGAACATGTATCCATCATGCCTTGTTACCACTGTGCAGGCTGGTGGTGGTGGTGTAATGGTGTGGGGGATGTTTTCTGGGCACACTTTAGGCTCTTTAGTGCCAATTGGGCATCGTTTAAATGCCACGGGCTACCTGAGCATTGTTTCTGACCATGTCCATCCCTTCATGACCACCATGTACCCATCCTCTGATGGCTACTTCCAGCAGGATAATGCACCATGTCACAAAGCTCGAATCATTTCAAATTGGTTTATTGAACATGACAATGAGTTCACTGTACTAAAATGACCCCCACAGTCACCAGATCTCAACCCAATAGAGCATCTTTAGGATGTGGTGGAATGGGAGCTTCGTGCCCTGGATGTGCATCCCTCAAATCTCCATCAACTGCAAGATGCTATCCTATCAATATGGGCCAACATTTCTAAATAATGCTATTAGCACCTTGTTGAATCAATGCCACGTAGAATTAAGGCAGTTCTGAAGGCAAAAGGGGGTCTAACACCGTATTAGTATGGTGTTCCTAATAATTCTTTAGGTGAGTGTATATGTCCTGTTTAACTGAACTGTGAGTCTAAATCCTCTGGTGCACCCTGATAATAACAATGAATTATGCCATATGAAATAGTATTGTATAATAAACAGCTCTTACTAAGGCATCTTTACAGTAAAGGACTCAGAAAGCAATTATTGAGAATGAGCTGTTCAATGCCTATAACTGCCTGATCATCTGAGTAGGTGAGAACTGCATTTACATGTAGCAATCATCTCCTGTGTATGGGGATGAGCTACTGCCATAGGGATCACTTGTCCCCATAGAAAATCATTGTTTCTGAGTAGTAGATTCCTCTTTACACAGGGCGATCTTCTGCCTAGAAACGATGATTTAGGTGAACACATCAACTATGCTCTTGATCAGCGGTACCTTTACATTGTGCAATTATTGGGAACAAACTTTCCTAGGAACACTCCTTCCTGATAATTACCCCAATCATAAGCCTGTGTAAAGGGGCTAGATTTGATTATCCACTATGCCTCTGGTAAGATTTTCATTTTCAAAAACAAAGAAAAAAATGAATTCAGAATGGTTTGCACCTAGATTGATTTATCTATAAATTATATGTACAGTGATGCATATATGGAAGTCATTACAATTGTGTTTTAAAGTGATCTGCTATTATTAAAAAGTGAATAGCTGAGAGAATCGAATAATTATTTGGAACAATAGTACTCTATAGAAAAGGCAAATCTAGACTTTATCTATGCGGTAGGGAAAGTACGTGTGACTGAGAAGTTTCAAGCATGTATGGGGTCCAGATGTAGATATTTAAGTAAAATGTAAAAGTAATGAAACAGCATTTTATAAACTTCAGACCGTGAAGTTAGATACCATCTTTCACTGCTGAGAAGCTAACTCCCCCTGAAACACAGACATTTTATTTACAGAGGTTGTCCCACAAAAAATATTCTACAAACCAACACCTGGATCTGAATAATTTTGTAATCTCATTTAATTAAAAATGCAACAAAGCCACTGAATTAATCAATAAAATGTATCTGTATAATGCCACATGCTATTTATTGTTTTCTTTATTTCTCTGTCTACCTCAGTAACATCACTGAGGTGGTCGCACATACTCAGTTCCATCCTTCAACTGTCACCAGCCATATGTACCGTTAGAAGCTGTGTGTCACACCTGCGACAGTTGTTAGAAGGTCTGAAAGACTGACTGCACATGAGTGATCTGACAACCTCCTTTAGTTTCACTTTGTCTGTGTGTTGCTGGTATGTCTACACCTCCTGTTCAGGTGTGGATCATGTGACCTTTACCTCTCCCTGTTTAGTCTGACTTTACCCATCACTCCTTGTTCTGGATAGCTTTATTTGGTTTTGGAAGAGCTGGAGTGTGGTCCTTGTTGAAGTTCTGTTCATCCATCATCCTCAGAAGTTAAATGTTCCGCTTGTTGTGTTTTGTATCCCTTCTCCCCTGGTTGTTTACTAGGCCTTAGCGAGATGCTGGTTCCTTCACCAGGGAAGGAATGGATTGTCTCTGCCCTGTCATTACCTTAAGGGCATCCGAGGGTTACCAGGGTTTTCCAGGTTCCTGTGTATGGGCATCTCTACCATCGAGAGGTTCCCATACGGATAGGAGTTAGGGCCAGGAACAGGGTTTTATAGGTGGTGACCCTTTTCCTTCTCTAGCGGTGAGGCCTAGTGTCTTTCCTCTTCCTTCTTGTTGTCTTTTGGTGTTCTTCCCTACTACATATGTGACACTGTGACAGATACAGAGAGAGAGAAGCAATAAAGTGGACATGCCTCCTGAGATAGGACATGCCCTCTGAACTGAAATAAATCTAGCACAGAAACTGGAGCAAGGATTGGGTCCATCTTTGCATCCATGTGAGGTCCAGAGATGGTTCTGACTTATTTTTCACATTAATTATGGGATAACCCACAGTCTTACAATATAGTGAAGAATTGTTTTCACACATTAATGAAGAGCTGATCTAGAAGTGATAAACTGGGGGGTCTTATAAGCCTAAAGCCTCTTTCAGACATCAATGAATCACAAAGTGCACTGTCCGTTGTCTCCATGGACAGTATGTGTGCCTATGGACTTTAATTAGAGATGAGCAAATTGAAGTTGACGAAGTGGAATTCAATCCGATTTTCAGGAAAAATTCGATTCACACCGAATCCGAATCTCCTGACGCTTCTTGGTAACGAATCGCATTTTTTCCTAAAATGGCTGCTGCACATGTTAGGACATGGAGCAAAGAACTCTGGAAATGAGGGATCACCCACAATGCCATGCATGCAGCCAATCAGCAGCCAGCCAGCCCTGTGATGTCACAGCCCTATAAATAGCCTCAGTCATCTTGGATTCAGCCATTTTCCAGTGTACTTAGTGCAGGGAGAGACATCAGCAGGCGCTAGGGACAGTGCTAGGAAAGACTTGAAAACTTTTATTTTGGTGAATAGAAGTTCAGGGAAAGAGCATTAAAAGTGTAGGGAAAGGATAGGGAGGAATTATTCCACAGTATTGAAGCAGAACAGGGTTCAATAGGGGAGTGTACAGCCTGGGTAATAGGAGCAATCCTATTACACCTTGCTGCACTGACTGGGCATCCAAATTGCCATTATACTGCTTCTTTCAGGTTTGCAATAGAAGATACCTCTGTAATTCCAGCAAACCATTCTTTATTGGGGTGCAAGTGCTGTATGATACAGCCATTAACAGGGTGTATTACTAGGAAATATTTCTACATCTTATTAGCCCTTGTGCGGTGCAGTTATATGTTCTAAACCCTTTTTTGTTGCGTATTAGGGGCAAAAAAAAAAGTATTATTTGCCGTTCAGCGGTGCAGTTATATGTTCTAAAGCCTTTTTGGCGTGTATAAGTGGGGAAAAAAGGTCTTTTTAGCCGTTATGTGGTGAAGTGAGAAAATTACAGCCTTTTTTGTCATGTATTAGTGCAAAAAAAAGGATTATTTGCCGTTCAGCGACGCAGTTATATGTTCTAAAGCCTTTTTTGTCGTGTATGGACTTTAATTAGAGACGAGCGAATTGAAGTTGACGAAGTGGAATTCAATCCGATTTTTAGGAAAAATTGATTCACACCGAATCCGAATTTCCTGACGCTTCGTGGTAACGAATTGAATTTTTTCCTAAAAATGGCTGCTGCACATGTTAGGACGGAGCAAAGAACTCTGGGAATGAGGGATCACCTACAATGCCATGCATGCAGCCAATCAGCAGCCAGCCAGCCCTGTGATGTCACAGCGTTTTATATGAAGGACCGCGCTGCTTCAATCTCCATAGAGGGATAGACTTTTGTAGCAGGATTTTTCCGCACTTCCTAAATGTAGTATATACGAATCCTCACAGTCGCTCACACCCTCCCGGTAGATCGTATAACCTTCAAAAAGGGATGTGCGCAGATAGTGAAGTATCACCACAAAAGGTATAAAAGTACAATTTATTATACTCACAAACACGAATGTTTAAAAATGCCTTAAAACATATCCTTGTGTTTAGACCCGACCCGGGTTTCGCTTGACGCTTCGTCTGGGGCGAAAAAACTGCTGAGTTCTGGGCTGTTTAATAAATCAATGGGACTCCGCCCTCTCTCCCAACAGGTTAACATCGTTAAAATTCACTTAAAAATATTCACATGTTCATTATAAACTAAAATTGTCTAGCTCGAA
Organism: Bufo bufo; assembly: GCF_905171765.1. NCBI lineage: Eukaryota > Metazoa > Chordata > Amphibia > Anura > Bufonidae > Bufo > Bufo bufo. Next base: position 145,730,651 of record NC_053390.1, on the reverse strand, counting down.
TCAGACATATAATACCTTTACATTGTCACATAAGATCGCATACCAGCAGTACTCAATTGAAACCCCTACAGATATATCAAAAGCTTTTTTATATAAGCGGGCAATTTTCAATCACACCCTTCAACCACCACATATTCACTATTGTTGTTCCACTTTCATTCACAAAATACGGGACCCGGTCACATAGTCCCTACCACCAATAGGGAGTCTTTTCGCATAACTGACTCCGGAGATAGAAAGGAGATGGAAAGTCCTACCCCATATATCGCAACCAGCTGTAAGTGCTATACTAGACATGGCTTTAGATCAAATTCAACATTTAGGCCGTCTGGCTGCAAAGTCCCCAACTTATAAATCCACTCAACCTCATGTTTATTGATTCTAGCAATCTGGTCTCCACCCCGCCAGTGTGGTTTAACCAGTTATATGTCCATGAACTTCAAACCCTTTGGATTTTTTTGGTGCGTCTTTTTAAAATGTAATGAAACACTATGGGTTTCAAGGCTCTTTTTTATATTTCGTATGTGTTCCTGAATTCTTATTTTTAGTTTGCGGGTGGTACGCCCGACATACTGCAACCCGCACGGGCATTCTAACAGATAGATAACACCTTCTTTTTCACAGGTAATTTCGCCATTGATCTTGTGGCGATTGCCTTTCACTGTAGATTCAAATATCTGTGCGCGTCGTTCCCTATCTGATGTGGCCCTGTTTTTACATGGCAGGCAAAAGCCGCACCATATGAATTGTGCCTTGTGTTTCTGCTCATTTTCCTCCTGTATAGCACTATGCACCAGATGGTTGCGCATATTGGGGGCTCTCATAAATTATATCAGTTTTTTGGGGTATAATGCTCCCCAATACGGGATCATTTTTTAGAATAGACCAATTCTTGCGGATAGAATTTTTAATCACCCCAGCTCCTATATTATACTGGGTTAGAAACGTGAAGCGAAAATCCTTCTCTTTCCTCAAAGCTCCTCTTTCTTTCTTCCCCGACCTCCTATCATAATCCACCTGCTTCTTACTCTCATTTAGATCTTCAATATAGTACCCCTTCTCTACAAAGCGGTCTTGAATAATTCGGCTCTGTTCTTCATACACAGCTTCCTCCGTGCAATTCCAGCTGATTCTAGTAAGCTGCCCCTTAGGTATATTTTTAATCCAAGGGGCATGGTGGCAGCTAGAAGTATCAATATATCCACTGACATCCGTTTTTTTGAAAAAGTTTTTTGTTTTTAGTTGATCCTGTTCAACATAAATAGTTCGGTCTAGGAAGTCAATGGAGATATTGCTGATGGTGCCTGCAAATTTAATATTCCAGTTGTTTATATTTAATGATTCTATGAGGGCTTCCAATCCCTGTTTTTCTCCCTCCCAGAACAGCAGGCAGTCATCTATGTATCTTGTCCAGACAACTAATGTGCCACCTGAAATACACTTTGACAAAATAGGTTGTATAAATTCTTCCTCCCATAGATTCATGAAAATGTTAGCGTAACTGGGGGCGAATTTCGTCCCCATCGCCGTCCCGGTCTGCTGTAAATAGTACTGTCCCTTAAACCAAAAAAAGTTGTGTTTCAAGCAAAATTCCACACTATCTAGGATGAATTGACCCTGTTGTTCTGGCATAAACTCATCCTTAGCCAATGCAGCTTTGACCGCTCTCAGTCCGACGGTGGACGGAATGCTGGTATACAGCGATGTCATGTCCACAGTCACCAGCCAAAAATTGTTGATGTCTTTTAATACTATCAAAATTCTTGACCACATCAATAACACTCCCCGTATCCCGAAGATGCGAGGGTGCACTAACCACATACTTCTGTAGGAAGAAGTCAGCATATTCTGACAACCTGCTGCTCAGTGAATCAATCCCCGAAATAATGGGTCTCCCCGGGGATTGGTCAAATCTTTGTGGATTTTTGGAAGTTGATATATGACTGGGACTACTGGGGCTTTAATCATGAAATAATCTAACTCTCTTTAATTCAAGATATTTTGCTCAAAGCCAGACCTCAGGAGTACATTTAGCTTGCTCTGATATTTGGATGTGGGATTTCCTTGCAGGGGCACATAGGTCGTCTAATCTGATATTAACCTCTCAAGTTCCTGTTCATACTTGGACAAATCCATAACTACCACTCCTCCCCCTTTATCAGACGGTTTTATTACTATACTGGAATTCTTTTCTAGGTTCTTTAGGGCTGTTCTTTCCTCTTTAGTTAGATTAAAGTACAGCGGTTTTATTTCCATATTTTCCAGTTCTTTTATTAAGCCTGTCTTGAAGGACTCCACACATTCATTCTCCTTACTTTTTGGAAAAAAAAGAGGATTTTTCCTTTAATTTTGTATGGATTACTTCTTTTTCCACTACTCCACTATTTGGTAAGGGGACTTCAGTCGTATCTACTTTTTATTTTTTTATTTTTTTTATTCTTTATTGTTTTCTAAGCCAAAAATACAACTTCAGTTACATATAATTTAAAAATAACAAATAATCAGACCAATTTATATAATTGACCCTTTTTACCCACCCCCCTCCCTAGATTCACTGCTGTGGGGTCCGACTGTACCCTTATTATCACCTAGAATCGTTTCCTAGTGCCATAAATAACCAAAACTTTTTGGAGCGGGAAAGAGAATAATTAAAAACCTACCCTTTCCAATATTACTCTGATTTTCTTGCTAATCTTCTATAAACATCAATTGTATCTATCCGAGCCCTCCACTCCAAATAATTAGGGCTATTTTTGGTGCCCCAATGTTTGAGAATCAAGGCCTTTGCGGCCATGAAACTCTCCAAAGACACTCTAATCTGGTAGGGTGTTAAATCAGTAGGAGAGAGGAGACCCAATATTGCCTGCATAAAACAGCGATTCAGTTTAATCTTGTATCTTCTTTACAGAGCTTCATAAATACTGGTCCAAAATCCACTTATTTCTGGACAATTCCATAGCAGATGACTTAGACCAGCATTTTCAGCCGAGCACTTCCAGCACATATCCTTCCTTTCCTTATATATTTTGGCAAGGAAGGCGGGGGAGTAGTACAGGCGATGTACAATCCTAAACTGGATTAGTCTATATTTTTGGGATATCGATACTTTTTTTATATTTTGATATACTATATCCCAATCAACAGGACTCCCATCACCTAATTCAGCTTCGCAGCCTCCCTCGCTTTGAAATGATGTTATTTCTCCTAAACAGTCCCGAAATCTGCGATATATTTGAGAAAGGGTAAGTTGTGTATCCCTAAATTTAAAACAATAATCCAAAAAGGAATTTGCCCTGATAATCAAAAGACTTTTATCCTGAGTGCTAGTGAATGCATGACTAATTTGTGAATATCTATCTAAAAGGGTGACATTTGTACCCTTTAGTAATTTGTCCAAAGGGATGAGACTACCATGTGATATTATATGAGTTGAATTCCAATAATTATAATCCTCAATTAACATAAATTATTTTAAATTACAATTGTGCCAAAGTGGAGTAAAATAAGTGGGACTACTTACACCCAATATCTTTTTAGTCTTATTCCAAACCCTGTCTAACGTATCGCTGATTAAACACAGTTTTTTTCTTTTCCCTGGATGCCCGGTTTCCAAAATAGAGAAGATATCTCCGCAAGGCCCCTGGAAGTCCCTTGACAGGATACTCAGCAGCCTCGCAGACTGATGGTCCCCCCCGCCCCACCCACCACATTATCTGAGCTGCAATGTAGTATCCCTGAAGGAAGGGGAGGGAGAGGCCACCATCTCTCTCAGAGAGGCAGAGATATTTTTGCTTAATCCTGACCCTTCCCCTCCCCCAGATTAACTCATTCAGCAATCTACTACTTTATTTTTTAGAGGTGCGTTTTGTGTACTGATACAATATTTTGCAATATTGAGTTTTCTGATATATTTGTGTATATCTAGAAACATCTCAAATTTATTGGGCATAGCAGTCGGTGCAAAATTTAACCCCTTTCCCAGCACTCTTTTTTCAGGTTCGGTCAGGGTATGTGAGCTCAGATTGAATATCTCCATTACTTTCCCTTGCTCTTTTTGGATACCGGATTTTCGCTTCCCATTCCCTCTTCTTCCTCTATATTTCTTTTTTGGGGGGTTGCTTTGCCCAATTCTCTCGGCTGCCCCTCCTCCATTTTGTTCATTTGTATCCCTTTTATAGCTTGGTGTGGAAAATTTTTCTCTTTCTGAATAGCCACTCCCTCCTCTCTCCTTTCACAGAAAACCCCCCTGCCTGCTGTTCTGGGAGGGAGAAAAACAGGGATTGGAAGCCCTCATAGAATATAAACAACTGGAATATTAAATTTACAGGCACCATCAGCAATATCTCCATTGACTTCCTAGACCTAGACTATTTATGTTAAACAGGATCAACTAAAAACAAAAAACTTTTTCAAGAAACGGACGTCAATGGATATATTGATACTTCTAGCTGCCACCATGCACCTTGGATTAAAAATATACCTAAGGGGCAGTTTACTAGAATCAGCCGGAATTTCACGGAGGAATCTGTGTATGAAGAACAGAGCCAAATTATTCAAGATCGCTTCGTAGAGAAGGGGTACTATATTGAAGATCTAAATGAGAGTAAGAAACAGGTGGATTATGATAGGAGGTCAGGGAAGAAAGAAAGAGGAGCTTTGAGGAAAGAGAAAGATTTTCGCTTCACGTTTCTAACCCAGTATAATATAGGAGCTGGGGTGATTAAAAATGCTATCCGCAAGAATTGGTCTATTGTAAAAAATTATTCCGTATTGGGGAGCATTATACCCAAAAAACCTGATATAATTTATAAGAGAGCCCCCAATATGCGCAACCATCTGGTGCATAGTGCTATACAGGAGAAAAATGAGCAGAAACACAAGCCACAATTCATATGGTGCGGCTTTTGCCTGCCATGTAAAAACAGGGCCACATCAGATAGGGAGCGACGCGCACAGATATTTGAATCTACAGTGAAAGGCAATCGCCACAAGATCAATGGCGAAATTACCTGTGAAAAAGAAGGTGTTATCTATCTGTTAGAATGCCCGTGCGGGTTGCAGTATTTCGGGCGTACCACCCGCAAACTAAAAATAAGAATTCAGGAACACATACGAAATATAAAAAAGGGCCTCGAAACCCATAGTGTTTCATTACATTTTAAAAAGACGCACCAAAAAAATTCAAAGGGTTTGAAGTTCATGGGCATATAACTGGTTAAACCACACTGGCGGGATGGAGACCAGATTGCTAGAATCAATAAACATGAGGTTGAGTGGATTTATAAGTTGGGGACTTTGTAGCCAGGCGGCTTAAATGTTGAATTTGATCTAAAGCCATGTCTAGTATAGCACTTACAGCTGGTTGCGACATATGGGGTAGGACTTTCATCTCCTTTCTATCTCCGGAGTCAGTTATGCGAAAAAAAACGACTTATTGGTGGTAGGGACTATGTGACCGGGGTCCCGTATTTTGTGAATGAAAGTGGAACAACAATAGTGAATATGTGGTGGTTGAAGGGTGTGATTGAAAATTGCCCGCTTATATAAAAAAGCTTTTGATATATCTGTAGGGGTTTCAATTGAGTACTGCTGGTATGCGATCTTATGTGACAATGTAAAGGTATTATATGTCTGATTCGAGCTAGACAATTTTAGTTTATAATGAACATGTGAATATTTTTAAGTGAATTTTAACGATGTTAACCTGTTGGGAGAGAGGGCGGAGTCCCATTGATTTATTAAACAGCCCAGAACTCAGCAGTTTTTTCGCCCCAGACGAAGCGTCAAGCGAAACCCGGGTCGGGTCTAAACACAAGGATATGTTTTAAGGCATTTTTAAACATTCGTGTTTGTGAGTATAATAAATTGTACTTTTATACCTTTTGTGGTGATACTTCACTATCTGCGCACATCCCTTTTTGAAGGTTATACGATCTACCGGGAGGGTGTGAGCGACTGTGAGGATTCGTATATACTACATTTAGGAAGTGCGGAAAAATCCTGCTACAAAAGTCTATCCCTCTATGGAGATTGAAGCAGCGCGGTCCTTCATATAAAACGCTGCTAACACACATACCATGCCTAGCCCAAGTGTTCAACCTAGTGATTCAGCGGTTTCTCAAAATCTACCCCAAATTGCCTGAGCTACTGGTGAACGTGCGCCGCACGTGGGCCCATTTCGGCAAGTCATCAACAGCTTCTGCCGGTCTGGCAACTCTGCGTTCCACATGTTGGTCAGGCTTTGTGAGCAGCAGAGGGCAGTAGTGGAATTCCAGCTGCAACATAGTCATCGCCTTTCCAGTCAGCTTCCACTCTTTACAAGCGACGAGTGGGCATTGATGTCTGACGTCTGTGAGGTTTTACGCAACTTTGAGGAATCAACACAGATGGTGAGCGGCGATAACGCTATTATCAGCGTAACCAACCCACTACTCAAATGCTCGCTGCTCACAATTAAGGCGGACGCATTGCATGTGCATGGGGGAAGTACACAGGGTAAAAAAGCCAGACCACCCTCAGTTCATCTTCTCAGCGTGAATTGGATGATGATGAGGAGGAGGAGCAGGAAATGGTTGCCTCCGCTACAGAGAGTAGTACCCATGGAAGTTTTATTCCATCTGTTCAGCGTGTATGGGTAGAAGAGGAGGAAGAGGATGAGGAGATTGAGAGTCATCCTCCTGATGAGGACAGTGAAGTCTTGTCTGTTGTGACTGGCACACATGGCTGACTTTATGTTAAGCTGCCTTTCCCGTGACCCTCTCGTTATACGCATTTTGGCCAACACCGATTACTGGTTGTTCACCCTTCTCAACCCTCGCTACAAAGAGAACTTCTCATCTCTCATTCCTGTGGTGGAGAGGACTAGCAAAATGGTGCAATACCAGAAGGTCCTTGGGGGAAAATTGCTCCAAAAATTTCCAGCTGACAACGCTGGCTGCAGAGTACGTAGTTCCTTGGCCAACCGAGGAGGAGAGACGAGGGGAACACAAAGCAGTTCCAACAGAGGCAGGGCAAAACTCTCCAAGGCCTGGGAAAGTTTTATGACAGCCCGCCAGTATCCTCAACCTGATGCGTGGCCTAATGTCACAAGGAGAGAAAAAGTTTGGAAGATGGTGGAGTACGTAAAAGACCATGTCAGCGTCCTCCGTCATACCTGTGTGCCTTACAACTATTGGTTGTCCAAGCTGGACACGTGGCACGAACTGGTGCTTTACGGCTTGGAGGTGCTGGCCTGCCCCGCCGCCAGCGTTTTGTCAGAGCATGTATTTAGTGCTGTAGTGCTGCTGGGGGCATAATTACTGAGCACATCTGCCTGTCAATTGAAAATGCTGACCGGTTGACTCTTATAAAATTGAACAAGGCCTTGAATGCCCCTGACTTCTCTACTCCACCAGAGTAAAATGGCTGAACATAAAGGCACTCTAAATGTGGATTAAAATGAAAAATTTGCCAAAAAATTTTAATTCTTAAATTTCATCTCCATTTGCCAATAACTCTTGTGGAACTTTTTATAAGAAATAAATAAGCCTCAAAAAGTACGTTGCTCAGTGGCGTCGCAGGTCCCAATGGTGAAGTGGGTACAGTTCACACAGGTAAAAGCGTTTCTTTGGTTGGACCGCGCTGCCTCAGAAGTCACAGGAAATCCACAATCGAAGCCAGCAAAATAATCACGGACATGGGGAAGCAAACAGGCCAGTCAAAGCCTCTCCTCCTCTCCTTTCCAAGCTTCTATGGAACACCAAAAATTGCATCCAATAGTGAAGTACCGTCATGCAAATTGGAGTAAAAATGGTTTTATTATACTCACAATATACAAGTATATACGAGCAATATACAATGGATCATTCACCCGACCCGGGTTTCGCTCAGTCGAGCTTCGTCAGGGGTATTCATCCCACCCACTCCAGGGCGGTCTTATAACGGGTCAGGTTGGTTTGCACCCGCCTACCCACTCACACATGATCCAATCAATTATAGATTTAAATAATCAAGACATCAAATCACACAAATACATGTCCAATAAAACAATATAAAATGCATAAAATAGCAAATACATAAAAGACATAAAGCAGGGACATTTCACATAGGTCTATCGTACATCGGTATAAAACCTCCTGTATTGGTCTAAGATTACTCATATTCCTTTACTATCAGTTTCATCCATACTACTCCCTCTCCATCCCTTTCACACATAGCCACAGTACTCCTATCCACCTACTCCCTCTAATTTGTCTCCTGAACAATCACTGACCACATTATCCTTAGCCCGACCTCCTCCATTCATAAAAATGGCAACTCCCCCACATCACATGGTATCTCCTGACCAATCACAGACCAAATGTGTGCGAGTACAGTAGTTTATGACTACATATGGGGTGCTTCTAAAAACTACAGAATCAGGGCAATTAATATTGAATTTTGTTTGGCTGCTAACCCTTGCTTTGTTACTGGAAAAAAATGATTAAAATGGAAAATTTGCCAAAAATTGAAATTTTATCTCCATTTGCCATTAACTCTTGTGGAACACCTAAAGGGTTAACAAAGTTTGTAAAATCACTTTTGAATACCTTGAGGGGTATAGTTTCTAGAATGGGGTCATTTTTGGGTGGTTTCTATTATGTAAGCCTGAACTGGTCCTTAAAAAGTGGGTTTTAGAAAATTTCTGAAAAATTTCAAGATTTGCTTCTAAACTTCTAAGCCTTGTAACATCCCCAAAAAATTTAATATCATTCCCAAAATGATCCAAACATGAAGTATATGCATTGGGAATGTAAAGTAATAACTATTTTTGGAGGTATTACTATGTATTATAGAAGTAGAGAAATTGAAACTTGGAAATTTGCTAATTTTTCAAAATTTTTGGTACATTTTGTATTTTTTATAAATAAAAAAGATTTTTTTTTTACTCCATTTTACCAGTGTCATGAAGTACAATATGTGACGAAAAAACTATCTCAGAATGGCCTGGATAAGTAAAAGTATTTTAAATAATAAATATTGGCATCTATTACAAGAAGATAAGATTTTAGCAACAATTCTCCCCAAAAAACCACCTATAGTGTACACAAAAGCCCCAAACTTGGGACTGCGGGTAGCCCCAACTATAACAAAGCAGAAGGAGAAATCTATAATAACACCATGGACAAATCTGAGAGGATTTTACAGATGTGGCTTATGCAGTAACTGTAAAACCACTAAATTTGATAGAAAGACAACCAGAGTAATATCTAAGGCGAACACATTTGAATGGGAGATAAAAGAAACACTATCATGTAGCAGTGAGGCGGTCATATATGTCCTGGAGTGCCCATGTGCCAAACAGTGCATAGGCCACACAGGAAGAATGTTCAAAATCAGAGTATCAGAACATATTAATAACATCAATAAGGAATTTGAAACACATACTCTGTCGCACCGTTTTAAGGTACTCCATGCTAGTGATCCAACAGGTTTGAAATATACTGCAATCCAATCGTTAAAAGAAAGACTGGAGTGGAGGGGATTTTATATCCAAGATGTCGAGATGTGAGTCTAGAATGATTTATGAATTTTGGATCATTGGTAGCTTCGGGACTTTACTCGGAATTGGAAATCTTTGGCTTCCTATAGATAGGCTGGTGGTAGATTTACACAACATGTCGATGCCAGGCTGTTTTCCAGCGCATCAACATGGCCTGCATCCTCCCACTGGCCCTAAAACGTCTATAGATATATATACATATTTATATATTTATGTATTTATATTATTTTATTTTACTTTTTTAATATTTATCTTTATTTTTCATTTTTATGTATTTCTTGTGTATTTATATTATTGTTTATTAAGGTTTAGTTAGCATATTATGTTAAAAATCATTTAGGAACAAGGAAATAATGCATAATGGTAGTATAGAAAGGGTAGATATACCGCAACATGTACAGGAGGCAAGCGGTAACTCATAGTCTGGTCCAAGTTTTACCGATCACATTAGCTCTTTATAAAGGGGAACTTGTCCCTCATCTCACATGATATCTTGACCACTGAGAAAGAAACTATTTGAGTTTCGAAACGAGTCTGGCAAAGATCCATAAAAGACAAACTGCGGTACCTAATAGAGATATTTTTTTATCAAAAGCACCATGTACATACTGTGAAGTGGATGAATGGCAGAACTTGACGTCCCGATATCTTCAATACGCATGCGCTAATCAAAGTGCCGGCTCAAGCTCGGAGACGGACAGCAAGGCTCAGCGATCCTGGAGTAATAGAAGGAGATCAAACAGTCCGTATTGATAAAGCCACGTATGTATCAATCTACTGTATCTATTGGCAGTGGCTGACTGTACAATAAGACAGGTACACCGGGATACTGGTAAGAAACGCAATACCGCAATATACCCCGCTTAACTATATATGAATTATGCTCCACATTGTCATCAATAGGAAAACGCAGTATGCAACTACAATGAGACTGAACTTTATATATTAATCCGAAATGATAATAGAGATATGCTACATATGAATATATAATATAGAGGAGTATCTAACTTTATATACTGCAGCACATAAACTTGGTTCCAAAACTGCGTGAGCTCCGCAATTCGAACTAAAAGAGGGACTGTGACTACAATTAACCATAAATACTAATATATCACTATATATATATATATTTTAACATTTTTATCCTTGTCTTTTATGAAATGTAATCTTTTATTTTTAATTTTTATAATTGTATCTTAAAATAAATGTTATATCAATTACTTAGAGCCGGCCATTAGTTGAATAATATATTACTGTAGCTAGGTGGTTATAGCGGGCCATGCTCTATTATGGTGAGCTCTTCACATAGAGTGTATACAATTCAGTTAGGGCTCTTGCACACGAACGTATTTTCTTTCCGTGTCCGTTCAGTTTTTTTTTTAATTGGTCTGTAAAAAAAACGTAAATGACAGCTGTTCAGTTCTTCAAAATACGGAATGCACATGGATGTCATTCGTATTTTTTGCGGATCCGTGTTTTGCAGACCGCAAAGTATATACAGTCGTGTGCATAAGCCTTTATAAAGTGATTTTGAGAGGCTTACCTAATAGAAACCACCCATAAATGAACCCATTTTAGAAACTACACCCCTCAAATTATTCAAAGTTAAAGTTACAAACTTTGTTAAACCTCGAGGTGTTCCAAAAGAGTTAAAGAAAAATGGAGGTAAAATTTCAAAATTTCATATTTTTTGCAGATTTTTATGTTAATAATTTTTTTTCCTGCAACACCGCAAGGGATAACAATAGAGCTCAGTGAAGTTGTGAAAAATTCGATTTGGCCGATTCGACAGACTTCGGCCAAAAATTAGATTAGTTCCGAATTAATTTGTCACAAATCGCAATAAATCTGGTATACCCCGGCCACTCTGCCTAATCATATTCATCCCTCTTGGTGGCCCAATCTCAGTGTGAAGGCTTGGAAGTTAAACTACAGGGAAAGTACAGGGAGAGGGTATCGTTGTGTGCATTGCGTTCTAGTGCACCCACCCAGTTAATCCGTTCTGTAGATACTATGCCGTTATTATTACAGGTAATCACTGTGCAGTGCACCAAGATTGTTAAACAAAAATAAAAGCATACAGCATCTGTCAGTAAAGCAAAAAAAACTGTGCGCACCCCTGGAGGAGCTGTGTCCAAATGGCTCCTTAGTGGAACAAAATAAAGAAATGGAGGCAGTGCCAATAAAGTAGTGGAGAAAAAAAATATGCTTTGTAATCCCTTCTGTTAGCTGTAAATTTGCTGTGCATTAGTATTACAGGTCAATGTTAGCATCAGGTCTAATTTATCACCATGGACTTAACTGTGCAGTGCCCCAAGATTAGGTTGTGGCCCATGACAGAGTGAGGAGGGTGGCATCCCCAGTTGTAGTGACAGTAACAGTGACAATAGTGTCCCCATTACAGAGTTGGGAGGGTGGCAGCAGAGGCAGTAACAGTGACAATATTGTCCCCATTACAAAGTGGGATGGGTGGCAGCAGAGGCAGTAACAGTGACAATATTGGCCCCATGACAGAGTGGGGAGGGTGGTAGCAGTGGCAGTAAAAGTGACAATAGTGGCCCCATAACAGAGGGGGAGGCAGCAGCAGTAAGGCTCACATTACTGTTTATTTTTCCGTTCTTCTGATCCATCTGAAAAACAGAAAACTAATAAAAAACGAATCTTGTACTTTGAGCAGCCATAAAGCCTTTTTAAGACAGTCAGTATTTGGTCAGTATTTTGCATCACTATTTGATCAGTAATTGTAAGCCAAAACCAGGAGTGGGTCCAAAACAGAGATAAAATGTAATAGAAATATCTTCTGTGTTTTGGACACACTCTTGTTTTTGGCTTACAAATACTGATTACATACTGATGCTAAATACTGACCATGCTCAATTAGCATTCGTTTTGGCCATTGATGTCTGAAATCAGGTATTTTAACAAGGAAAAAAGTCCTGCATGCAGGACTTTAATTGCCTCTTTCCAGGGGCGTAGCTATAAGTGACTGAACAGCAAATTTTTGTATGGCTGGGGGGAGCAGATAAGGGCCAGGGGTGCACACAAGGGCCAGGGGGGCAGACAAGGGCCAGGGGGGGGCAAAGACAAGGCCCAGGGGGGCACAGATAAGGGCCAGGGGCTGCACTGACAGGGCCAGGGGCTTCACTGACAGGGCCAGAGGGGCACAGGCAGTGCCTTAAAAGCCGAGGAGTGAGTGATGCGCACTCGCTGCTGTGCCGCCGTCGTGCTGCTCCTCTTGCCTACCCCGCTTCCTCTCTCTCCTGCCACACCCTCCAGTCAGGACAAGAACTTAGTAGGTGGGCTTAATTAGCATAGCGCGCTAGTGGATGGCGCGTCGAGCTATGCTGGCAGAGACAGGGAGTAAGAAGAATCAACGGGGGGGGAAGATGTCGGCGGCCAGGGACTGATGGGGATGTGACCACACTGTATGTGAAGGGCCCGGCTTGAGATAATCCTTATGTTGTCTGACACTGAGACACTGCTCCCGGGCGGACGTGTACCTTGTCAGCCCGGGCCACTGCCTCTTTCACAAGGTCAGTATTTTGGTCAGTATTTTTCATCAGTATTTGATCAGCATTTGTAAGCCAAAAAAAGGAATGGTTCCAAAACAGAGATAAAATGTAATGCCAATATTTGCATCTCTTCTGTGTTTTGGACCCAGTCCTCCTTTTGGCTTACAAATACTGACTAAATACTGACCATGTGAAAGAGGCATGGATGCTCAAAATACAGGATCCTTCTGAAGGATCAGAAGAATGGAAAAATAAACAGTGATGTCAACACAGACAAATAGGGACAATAGTGGCCCCATGACAGAGTAGGGAGGGAGGGAAGCAACAGTGACAGTGACAATAGTCACCCTATGAGAGAGTGGAGGGGGGGGGGGGCAACAGCAGTGGCAGTAACAAGGAAAATGATGGTGCCATGACAGAGTGGGGAGTGGCATACAGCACAAGATGGTGGCAGATCAAAGTAGTAGCAGAACCCAACAACAGCAGTGTGATAAAAAGGCCCAGTGGAATGCGTATCTTTTTAAAAATGTATCATGTACATATCAGTAGGCGAAGAAGCCCCATTATAGGCATGGCAGTAGAGACAGCAGATGGGTGACATCAGGCGGGTGACAGTATCAGAATAGTGGCAGTAGCACGTGGCCAGAAGAAACGTCCCATTTTGCAGAATATTCCAGTGCGGTAGAACACTACAGTATGATCATTAGTGGCAGAATTATCTATTCTGTTGCATCATGCACTGGTATCTGTAAATCCTGGTTGATCCATGTCAGATTCATTTTAATGAAGATTTAGTCTCTCAACATTTTGGGAGGAATGGCGAGTTCTCTTAGGGGTAAATATGCCCTCCACCACACTGAACACCTGCTCTAAAGCCACAATACTGGCCGGGCAGGGAACTGGCAAACTCAACAAGTTATGGCCACACTTCAAGTTTGCATGCCCAGTAGTGTAGGGGATCTTGGATCATGGGTGACAGGGTGAAGTCCAAGTATGCCACCACCTGCTGGTTGCTGGTTGTGGTTCTGCTGGATGTCTTACTGCTGCTGGGGAGTTTCTTTAGTAGGCGGCTAAAGAAAACTGCTCATCAGAGACTCCAGAGTAAAGTTGCTTTGTATGGAGCTGATGCTGCTCCTGCCGCCCCCCACCAGTCATGGCAGTGGACCATTAGCAAAGAGGGTTGCCCCGATCAGACCTTCCTGAAGACGGGCAATGGTGCTCATGACCAAACACATGATGTTTCTATAGTAGTCCATTTTTGCACCCCTTTTCAGAAGGTCTAAAAAATGCCCCCATTTTTTACTGTTAGCGAGGGTCTAACACTGTAATCTACATAAGATAATTCACAGACACATATCTTTTACATTACAGTATTAATTCTGGTGCAGAAAGTGTACTGCCTGACATACTTTTCTGTGTCACAGTTGCTGTATATAGTAGTGGGCTTTGGCCAACTGACCAATTTTTTTCATCCTGACAATGTGGCTGTCACTATACAAACATGACAGCATCTCAGTGAGATCGTGAAAACTCAGATTCAATGGTATATTCTAACCCCCAGGCGTTCCCATGGTGACGGGGACGCTTGTCGGGGAGGTGTATGCCGAAGTGGAACAACTGTACAGATTGAAAAAAAATTAGGGGTTAAATGCATTTTCATCAGTGGTATTTACTGATGCCAATGTATACAGCAGGGGCTCGGCTGTCAGGAAGAGCCATACCCCTGCCACTGATCAAGCGGGCGCGCTCCTGCACTCGCCCTAATAGAGCACCGTACATTTCCGGAACTGGTCAGAAAGGGGTAAAAAACTGCCTATTTACAAAAACATTGGAGGAGACTTATCAAAACTGAAGTAAAGAAAATTGGTCTTAGTTTCCCATACTAACCAATCATATTCCACCTTTCATTTTTCAGAGCTCTTTTGGAAAATGAAAGGTGAAATCTGAATGGTTTCCCTGAGCAACTAAGCCAGTTTTTCTTTACACCAGTTTTAATAAATCTCCCCCAGTCACTGTTTCTTATACTTTTTAAAATGAAAAAAAAAAAAAAAACTGTTAAAAAAGAATCCCTTTTTGGGGGCAGATGTCTGCCAGTATTTATACACACTCATTGGTATCAGAAAAAGCAATGTCTTGTTTAGAAAAAAATTGGTCAGTTGGCCAAAGCCCACTACTATATACAGCAACTGTGACACAGAAAAGTATGTCAGGCGTACTGTCTGCACCAGAATTAATACTGTAAAAGATATGTGTCTGTGATTGTGAATTAGCTTATGCAGATTACAGTGATAAACACTAATACTTTAAAGATAAGCCATCTTTTCCCTCTCTCACCAGAATGCATTAGGGGTAATCGATCTTGGGGGTTGGCACCACCCAAGTTCATGTGATCCTCCTCCTTCACCTTTCCTGTTGTCTTCTGAAGTTCTTAATGATCTTTAAAATGGTGGACCCCATTTTGAGTGATTTATCCAACACGAATCCCCAAAAATTCTTAATGATTTTAATTAGGCTAGTTTCACACTAGCAGTAAATTATCCCAGTAGGCTGTTATGGCAGAGGAACAGCCTGCCGGAAGACATTGTATTCGGCATAGCCGGATACAACCTGAACCCGCTGGAGGCCATTGACTATAATGGGACTCGACGGGGATTTGGAAAAGCCCCGGTTCACAAAAGCCTTAGGCCTCTTTCAGACGGGCGTTGCGGGAAAATGTGCGGGTGCGTTACGGGAACACCCGCGATTTTTCCGCGCGAGTGCAAAACATTGTAATGCGTTTTGCACTCGTGTGAGAAAAATCACGCATGTTTGGTACCAAAAGCCTTAGGCCTCTTTCAGACGGGCATTGCGGGAAAATGTGCGGGTGCGTTTCGGGAACACCTGCGATTTTTCCGCGCGAGTGCAAAACATTGTAATGCATTTTGCACTCGTGTGAGAAAAATCACGCATGTTTGGTACCCAGACCCGAACTTCTCCACAGAAGTTCGGGCTTGGGATCGGTGTTCTGTAGATTGTATTATTTCCCCTTATAACATGGTTATAAGGGAAAATAATAGCATTCTGAATACAGACTGCATAGTAAAATAGCGCTGGAGGGGTTAAAAAAATAAATAAATAATTTAACTCACCTTAGTCCACTTGATAGCGCAGCTCGGCATCTCCTTCTGTCTCCTTTGCTGAACAGGACCTGTGGTGACGTCACTCTGGTCATCACATGATCCATCACATGATCCATCACATGATCAAAGATCATGTGATGGATCATGTGATGGATCATGTGATGGATCATGTGATGACCGGAGTGACGTCACCAGAGGTCCTGTTCCTGTAATGAATGCTCACCACAGGTCCTGTTCAACAAAGGAGATAGACGAGAAGTCGGGCAGCGCGATCAAGTGGACTAAGGTGAGTTAAATTTATTTTATTTTATTTTTAACCCCTCCAGTGCTATTTTACTATGCATTCTGTATTCAGAATGCTATTATTTTCCCTTATAACCATGTTATAAGGGAAAAAAATAATGATCGGGTCTCCATCCCGATCGTCTCCTAGCAACCGTGCGTGAAAATCGCACCGCATCCGCACTTGCTTGCATGTGCTTGCGATTTTCACGCAACCCCATTCACTTCTATGGGGCCTGCATTGCGTGAAAAACGCAGAATATAGAGCATGCTGCGATTTTCACGCAACGCACAAGTGATGCGTGAAAATCACCACTCATGTGAACAGTCCCATAGAAATGAATGGGTAGGTATTCAGTGCGGGTGCAATGCGTTCAACTCACGCTTCGCATCCGCGCGGAATACTCGCCCGTGTGAAAGGGGCCTTAGTCATTCTATTCAAAGTAGCATTCAGTTGTGGTTCATCACTAACAATACATTTTGCCCGCAAAAACTGACTTAAAGGGAGTGATTTAATCATCTTGCGAGGATGTGCACTATTAAAGCTCAACAAAGTGTTTTTGTCAGTAGGTTTAACATATACGTCAGTGTGTATTTGATCGTCCCTTGTGATGACAATCATATTGCACCTCATAGATCTTTAAAATAATGATGGGTTCGTCCTTTCTCTCCCTTATGTACTTGTTATTTCTATTTGATTTTTTAATTTTCTGATATATTTAATGGTGGGACACATCATCTATATTATTCATGTGGAGTTATTTGCAGCTTTGGGTACAACAGACATTCGTTATGTCCTTGCCCTTTGACCCATGCAGTCATGTGCGTTCACATGATCTGTATTCTACCTTGGAGCACGGAGGGTGCGATGTAGGTTGGAGACTTCGGGGGGGAGGGCGGGGGCGCACTGCGATCATGTGACCATGTTAGGCCGTGTGATTTCTGCTGGCCCGCCTCCCTTCCTGGTCTCTGCATTCCAGAGAGGAGCTGGATATGTCGTGATCAGCTGACAGTGGGTCACGGCATTTCCGGTATGGGACAGGAGCATGCGCACTTTCACAGTGAGACGCCGTCTTTCCCAATGCTGGTTCGTTGATTCCCTCTCATTCATTTATAAAATCATGTTTTTACCTCTTTATATACCTGTACTGGCACTATTGCTTGTTATCACTGCTTGAAAAAGGTTCCATGGAGTGAACCGAAACGTCGCGCCTTAATGGTGAATAAAGCACATGTCACTTTATGGAAGTGCCGCGGTATTCGTATTTTTATTGGATGTATAGGTGGTAGGACCACCACCTCAACCGCTGGCACTCTGTACTGCACTTTTGGTTGGTGGTGCTGCCCAGGAGATTTTAGTTTTTTTATCTATCTATCTACTATCTCACACAGGCTGTTAATGGAGAGTGGTAGGTTCATAGCTACTGTTGCTAGGCAGGGCTGGTACCACTGCTTCCTCTCTAGGAGGAATAAATCAGTCTAGTGTAAGCTGTGATGAGTTAACACCATAGAGCATAGCAGACGGGGAAAACCTCTGTGGATTGACAAACAGCAATGGGACAGCATATGTGTCAACCCTAGAGGAAAAGAGTTACTGAAGGGAAAGGAGACATTGTACCGCCTGACTGAATAGAGAAAGACCAGCCTCCCATACACAGCCTTGGGAACTGCATATGCCAACTGTAAAGACTGTATTTCTTCTTTTTTTTTCAAGAAAATTTTATTTTCCAAAGAAAGGACATACATAACGTTTTGTTACAAATCATTTTCAGGAAACAGACATTGATGTCTATGTATACAGTAAAGACTCAAAACAATTTGTCCTCAACTTTAATTATTCTCAAAACCCTTCAATTAAAAGCCCCCCCTCCCCAGATTTGAGAAAACCCAATCGCCCTCCCCCCCTCCTCCCAACCCCAATCCAAAACTAACTGTCGTCCTGCCACAAAATTCGCCATACCTTTCGACAGACATGGGCTAGAAGTATGATATCAACATACTAGTAACATTACGGGCGGTTATAAGAAACCTGTTATTGTGCCAAGCGGCCTAGCGGCCCTTTCAACTGCTCCTCCAGGTACCACTTTGTTAATGTGAAGGGTCTCATGACATGCTTAATTTCGGAATCAGAGAAAAACTGCGTCAGAAAGCCTCTCCATTTCTTTAGAAATTTGCCTCCCTTCCCTTCCTTATGCTTTATAACATCCCCTCGCTCCAAAGTCAGTAACTCTCTAAGACAAGCTAAAATGTCATCCCTGGAGGGAACCGAGGGCCGGAGCCAGTGTCGTAAAATGCTCCTTTTAGTTACCATACAGAGTGCATGGAAGAGGGTCGGTAGCCTACGTTCCAGAAGGGAACTGCAGCTCCTCCTAATAATGAAAAAGAAAGGTCACAGGGCTCAACGGGGCTGTCAGATTCCAACTATCCTTTGATATCTGGGCCACCTGGTTCCATAGATCTTGTATGTGAGGGCAGGACCAAAGACCATGGAATAGGTCAGTGTGCATTTCCTTACATTTTGGGCAACTAGCGATCCTGTCCGACCTATTGGGACCTGCCGGGAGATTAAAAGCATAAATGGCATTATGCATTATCCTGAAATGTGTGTCCCTCCAAGTTTCATTTATGACTGAGTTCCTCATAGCCCACCATCCCTTTAGAATCTTCTCTCCTGCCTCGTTGTCCTCTAATATACGAGCCCATGGGCGAAAAGCCAGGTGTGGCAGGCCGTCCCCCAAAATCTCCCGTAATTGGGAGTATAATAAAGAAATGGATTGTGGGCCTGTACCCTTCATTACTATCTTGTCAAAATCATTCATCATCGTTTCCTTAGAGACATCCCTCAACCTATCAGTTAAGAATTTATTAACCTGGGAGTATTGAATAGTTTGAAAAGGACTCAAATAGCCATCTATTCTCAGTCTTATGCAACAATTGCTGGGCCGTCAGTATTCCTTTCTGCTTCCATTCCTTAAACAGAGCATTCCTCCTTCCCTGCTCAAATTCCGGAAGCCCCCACAAAGGTAAAAATTTTGAGACTTTCTGACAGAGTCGCAGTCGCAGATTCTTCCTAATAATTCTCCACGCTGCCCATGTGTGGCGGAAGATAATCGAATTCCGCAGATGCATGGGTAGGGCTCTCAAGGCCGTGTGTAACAGGGTGCAAGGATCCCAAGGTGCGCAAAGTTCCCTCTCTAAAGTATAATCAGAGTGGAAACTTGTGTGACGCAGCCAGTCAATAATGTGTCTGAGAAGACATGCCTGGTTATACATCCTGACGTCAGGCATATTCATTCCCCTTTTCAATTTAAGAGCCATCAGCTTCCTCAGACCTATTTGTGGTCTCTTTCCCTTCCAGATAAAACATGTCACCTCACCATGAAGTCTGCTGACGTCCACATGCTTAATCAGCAAGGGTAACGTCTGGAGAGGATAAAGAAGTCTGGAGAAGCTGATCATTTTGACTAAATGAATTCTGCCTAGTAGGGGTAGGGGTAGGTTCTGCCATCTACGCAGCTCATTAGTCACCTTGCTTAATAAGGGGGTATAATTCAGACCATATAATGATTCTGCCCTAGGACCTATCTTGATTCCTAAATATGTAATGTGATCTTTAGCCACCGGTATCCCCTCTATATTACTCCCAGGCTTCATCCTTGTTTCCCCCCTCCCTAGTTGTAGAAGAGCACACTTGGCTGTATTTATCGTAAATCCTGAGAACTGACCAAATTTTGCAATGCTGCTCAGTACTGCCTGTAGCTCTGACATGGGGTTACCCATAAATAAGAGTAAAAAAAATGGCTTTCAGTTCAGAGTTCCCTATTCTAATACCCTCAAAAATCCCACCCGAGTTTAGAAGACGAACCAGTGGCTCCACAGCCAGGTCAAACAATAAAGGGGATAAGGGACAACCCTTCCTTGTTCCCCTATGCAAGCTAAAAGGGTCAGAAAGAAAACCCTGCATGCCTATCCTGACCATAGGAGTTGTGTAAAGCTGAGAAAGGTACTCCCTAAAAAAGCCTCTCACCCCAAATTTGTCCAACACCCTCCATAGCCACTCCCAGTGTACTTTATCGAAAGCTTTCTCAGCGTCCAGAGTGACTATGGAGGGCGTCGAAACCTCTCCCTTCCTCCGACCTACCTCATCCAAGACCGCCAAGACTCGACGAATGTTGGTGACCGCTGACCGGTTCCTAATGAAACCAACCTGAAATGGGCTGATCAGGCTCGGGAGGATGCATGCTAATCTATTGGCCATAAGTTTAGAGAGGATTTTAACATCCTGATTGATGAGGCATCTGTACGACGCAGGGTCCTCTGCTGGCTTACCCTCCTTAGGGAGCATGCGTATGTGTGCCATGTTCATTTGAGCAGATAGCCTCCCCCCCTGCAAAAGGACATTTCCCAATTTAGATAGTACCGGTGATACTTGTTCTTTAAGGGCTTTGTAGAAGTCACCCGAATATCCATCCGGTACCGGCGCCTTATTCCCAGGTAACTGTGCTATCGTTTTCAAAATTTCCTCTTCCGTGATGGGCATGTTAAGCTGATCCAGGTCCTCCTGTGCTACCACTGGGAGATTTAAGCCTTCCAAGAAACTGGGGTCTAACACTACATTGTCAGGAGGTTTACTGTACAGGTCAGAGTAATAACTTCTAAAGATTTTCAGGATGTCGGGGGGTTGGGACCTCAATTTTCCTGCGGAGTCGCGCAAATGGGTGATTGGGATTGTTTGTCTACACCCCTTAGCCAGATTTGCCAGGAGTTTACCGGCCTTGTTACCGAACCTATGCAGCTCCAATTCCCAATTAGCTGTGTGAAAGCTCTCCTTTCTCCTTGCCCAGAGCTCGAACTCCTCCCTAGCTGCAATCCATTTGTCTTTGTTCTCTGACGAAGGAGATTGCACAAAAGTCCTGTAACAACTCTGGACTGCCTGACTACACTTAACAAATTGTGCCTTCGTAGCTTTCTTGAGACCTGTTATGTATGCTATCAGTCTGCCTCGTAGAACTGACTTGCCTGCTTCCCAGAAAAGAAGAGGGTCAGATTCATGCTCCTGGTTAGTAGTGCTGTATTCCAGCCACCAACCCCGTAGTAATTCTACAAAGGTCTCATCTTCAGCTAGGAAAGACGGGAATTTCCAGATATATTCTGCCCCTCTCGGTTCCATATCCGCCAAAGTCAAAACCACTGGCGAGTGGTCTGAGATCACCAGATTTTCGATAACTACCTCGCTAACTCTGGATAGAAGTTCTGGCTTAGCAAACCAGTAGTCTATACGAGACCACGAGTTTTGCGCATGGGAGAAGTGGGTAAAGTCTCTTTCATCCGGATGTGACATCCGCCAGGTATCCACCATAGCAATGTCCTCTGTAAGAGAAGACAAAACCCCACTTCTCCCATGGACTCTAGTCTTCACCGACCCTGACTGCTTACGATCCTCGCTTTCCACGATTGTGGCATTAAAATCCCCTCCCACCAAGATGTTGCCCACCTGATCTGCCAGTATCTCATCTCTCAGGGAGGCAAAAAAACGACCTTGCAGTACATTGGGTGCATATACATTATATATGTTGAGATTTCTGCTCCCATCTTTCAATGTCAGAATCAACACCCTGCCCTCATCATCAGCAGCGTAACCTCGGACCCTATGCAGTAAATTCCTGTGCACCAGACTGATCACACCCGCCTTGCCCTGTATAGCCGGAGATCCATAGACCTTGCCCACCCAAAGCCTTGACATTCTTATAAAATCCGCCTCTAGGAGATGCGTTTCCTGCAGAACCGCAATATCTGCCCTCAAGCGCTTAAGATGGCGCAGTACCATTATGCGTTTCTGCGGAGAGCGCAGGCCCTTGACGTTCCACGTTACAATCTTAATCATCACCCCACATTTTTAGAAGGTTCTTCCCCCCGCTGTCGCTTGTATGAGACATAGAGATTGGCAGGACAAAACTAACATAACTAAAACATGAAGAAAGAACATATAAAAACAACCCTGAGTACCCTGTAAAGGCCAGTGAACCAAACATTACATCCTGGGCTTCACTTTTTTCTGGTACCATCTTACAAACCCACCCAATTCCCCCTGGTTAGCTTACAATGGAGGATTGAAACCACCAGATCCTTCAGACCCCTCACTGATTTCTCGCATCCCCTTTTATGGAGGTGTAAAGGTATAAGGCATAGCACCCCTCATTTTCGCTGCTTCCGCTGATTGCCAGACGAGAAGTGCAGGACCTCATCCTTCCGTTGCGACTTGTCTCTGGAAGTCCCTTGCGAACCAAATTGTGGACTCTGTGATCCTCTTTTGCCCTTTTCCACCGGATCCTCAGGTTCGGTGAGATATGGGCCTTGTGGAAAAAAAAGCTGCAGCATCTGATGCGTTATTAAAGTTCCTGTAGACTCCATCGGCGCACTTCACTTTTAAAACTGCCGGATACAATAGTTGAAAACGGATTTTCCTCTGAAACAGTGACGTGCATATTTCGCTGAAACCTCTCCTTTTCTTTGTGATCACTGCCGAGTAATCGTTGAAAAGCATGATCTTTTGCCCCCTATAGGTTAAAGGCTCTTTTTTTCGCGCCCTAAAAGCGCGTATAATGTCCTCCTTATCAGAGAAATCGAGGTATTTCATTATGACCTGTCTGCCCCTCTGCGAACGGTTAGCCACCTCCTTAGATCCCTCAGGAGGGCTCTGCAGGGACCCCAGTCTATGCGCTCTTTCCACTTTGCGGGGAATCGACAGCCCCAGCGCTCTGGCGAGTTCTGACTCACAAATGTGTTTAAGCTCTGAGCCCGGTATGTCCTCTGGGAGACCCACTAATGTGAGGTTACTGCGGCGTGAGCGATTTTCAAGGTCATCAACCATGTCTTTTAACTCGTTCACCGTCTGCATCAGCGTTTTCATTCGCGATTGCGTGCCTTGCATGTCTTCTTCCACGCATGACGTCCTCTGCTCAAGTTCGTCTATGCGATACCCCTGCTGATTGTAAGCTTCCTGCAGCTCTGTAAGGGATTCTTGTATCGTCGCTGCCAGCGTGGATTTAAGATCAGGTGCCAGGTGGGCCGCGACCTCTATTGCCAGCCTCTTGAGATCCGCAGCTGGTAGCGGGGTAGGCTGGAACAAGTCCTCCTGTCCTCACAGGGGCTGATAGCAGGGGCTGATTCAATTCAACCACCCGCGGCGTGGTCTCAATCTCGGCCGCCATCTTGGCCTCTTTATGCAGCCGCTCCGTCCGCGACTCGTCTCCGTCCTCTGGCTTCTTCCCGCTACGTAGCAGGTACCTCTCCATACACAATGCGCTGTCTGCCGACACTTACCACACTTTGTGTGGTTAATTGAGCCCGTAGGCGGTAATCGGAGGGTGAAGCTGTTCGGGAAGGTGGCGGAGCTCCGCTAAGCGCGTCTCCTCATACCAGCGCCAGAACCGGAAGCCAAGACTGTATTTCATGTGTACAGTGCCTGTGTGAACCATCGATTGAACTGCTTCAGTATAGTACAGTGGACTTATTGCACTAAACCTGGGCTCATCATTGACCCACAGTTTGAGGAACCCTGCTTTGCACCTCAAAACCTAACACCACCAAGGGCACCCCAAACTACCATCAGGCAGGAGAATTCCCAAAGCCAGGGAGTGTCCTGAAGGGAAGAAAGGTGCACTCTTCTTATCACTGCATGGCCCAAGGAGCAACAAGGTGAATACAACTACTCCCATCCTCTCTGCCTTCCTGCGGCTTACTGCAAATCTTTCTATCTATCTATAGTTTTTCTATTTTTTTATCTGTGTGTCTATATATCCATATCATATCTATCATCTATCTTATATCTATCAATCGAACCATCCTCTAATTATGCACATTCTGATAATCTGTGTATGGCGCATTTCATTATGATATAGTAGAACTGGATGTCACCCCTTATAGCAGAGAGTGCTGGTGGCCTTTTAATATGGATTCTAGCCAGGACTAGGCAGTGATTTAAAGCAGCTTAGTCTCACGTCCATTATTGCTGAAGAATAAAGGTTTGCTTTTAGTTAATAAAGGGCAACCAAAGGTCTGCAGTACCAAGAGGAATATTAGATGCTTGTATATAAGGCTGCAAACAATAAATCTTGTCGCTTGCACTCTTTGTGTAACACCCATCTGTTTGCACAAGTTGAAATCCAGACATAGCATGTGAATAACAACTGCCAAAACTGCTACTGAGACAAAGCACACACATGTGCTGCTAGAGTTGTAAAACAGCCATCTTTAAAGGAATATGCTCTGTAGGTGTAATGTGATTGGGTGTTATGAGTTACTGCTCTTGTATGAATTTCCGAGCGCACTACACCTGTCTTCACTTATATTCTAGATTAAGCAAATGTTTTATGTCGCTTTGTAATGTTAAGCTATTGACAAAGTACAAAAACGTATTCATAAAGTCAACTATAAGAGAAAAGCAAATATCGTAGGTATGTATAAACATTACATTTATATACATTTTCCATATTGTGTGATAAATAATTCTGCAGGCAATATCAGACAGAACCATTTCAATTGTTGTGTAGACAGTTAAAAACATTGAAGCAGCAAAGCCAATGTTAAGTTTTAATCATATTTCCACTATGTAATAAAAATCTAAATCCAAATAAAGCCAATAGTGCAGATTATTGAGTTGCTGCTGAATAGTAACACACAGACATATAAAACAGAGATACCAGATGAAAGGTACGGTAACCAGTATGAAGTGACCTCAATTTGCCCCCAAGTATAACAATTCTAGAATGGAAAAAAGTGTTAGGTCACATGTGTATATATATATATATATATATATATATATATATTTCATGTAGTGTTGGATCAGATTTTGCACACATGGAACATCTGCTCAGTTTTCAGCGCATGGTTTTTTTTGTTTGTTTTTTACTGTAGAAAATACTACTTTTCAGTTATTTTATTTTTTGTTCATAATTTTTATCTTACTTTTTTCATTTTCCCAGCCAAAAAACATGTAAAATCACTACATACACACCCCCAACCAATATAAATAAAAATGCTCTGTTCTTCCCAAAGACAGTATTCAGCTGAGCAGGCATATACCATCATTCCCTCTGATACTGATATGGTACTTGAGGGAGAAGAGGTTGCCATATTCCTATACTCCTCTTCCTCCTCATCATATTTCAGTGATGAGGGACCCTCAAGAAGGTGCCCCTGTAAAACAGCTGAGGCAGCCCCCCACAATGGACCTCACCCCCTATGAGCCTCACATTTCTGAGTTTGTAGGCAGTTCCTTAATCCAAGAGGCCTCCCTAGATCCCTGCTCAGGCAACCATTCAGAAAGGGTGACAGCAGGGCTCTCCTCAATGAGAACATATTTTTGGTTATGTACAAGAATAAGAGGGATGTCACAGTAATAGCAGCTCCCCTGCCCCTGTACAAGGTACCATTACCAATATCCCCAATCCAAACTGCATCCTGGACTACAATACATAACATGGGAGGAGTTGGTCTTTCAGATCAGATACTGAAGCCATACAGTGCCATACAGAAAATGAACATGTGGTACAAAAAGCTGGCTGTGCACATTGTAAAAATGGAACTGTATATTGCTTATGTATTATTTTGTTCTACAGGCAAGATAGGAACATTTCTTAAGTTTCAAGAGGTGGTGATCGAGGACCTTCCTTTTGAAAACTAGGAAGGGGCGGGCCCCAGTAGCGGAAGTTATGGTGCCTGTGTTGTACTAGGGCAACATTTCCTTGGTGAAGTGCCCCAAACAGCAAGGAAGGGAAGTACCCAAAAAAGATGCAGAATGTCTTTCAAAAGAAGGATATGAAAGGACACTATTCGTCACTGTGAAATCTTCCTTGAAAAACCTGTGCATAAAGGATTGCTTCAAAGCATACCACTCATTCATGAATTAGTAATTTTATCCTTTATGTACCCTGTATTTCTAAAACTTTATTATACTGTGATATACTCTGCACACCTTTCACTTTTTACCATCTACTACACATCCATTTCTGGAAATCCTCTATGGGGTCAAAATGCTCACTACACTCCTTGAAAGATTCCTTGAAGGGTGTAATTTATTGGGGGTTTCCACTGTAGAGGTACCTCAGGGTGTCTTCAAATGTGACATGACACCAGAAAACTATTCCAGTTGCCCTCCAAAAGACAAATGGTGCTCCTTCCTTTGTGAGCCCTGTGGTGTGCCCATATAGCACTTTACCAAGTATGGGATGTTGCTGTATTCAGGAGAAAATTGGTAGCAAATTATGTGGTGCTTTTTATCCTGTTACCCTCTTTTAAAAAAATGACACTAAAGCAAAATTTTATTGGAAAAATGTAATTTTTCATTTTCACAGCCAAGTGCTTCTAAAATTCTATGCAAGGCCTATAAGGTCTAGTTGCCCAGTACACCCCTCAAAAAAATTCCTAGAGTTGTGTAGTTTCCAAAACAAGGTCAATACTTCGGAGGCTCTTTTTTATTTCACACAAGCTTCTACTATCGTCAGCCAATACTGTGTAAATCACCAAATTAAGCCACAAATGTGCATGGTGCACTTTTACGTTGTATTCCAGTCATATATCCAGACAACAGTTTAGGGCCACATATAGGGTGCTTCTACAATCAGGAAACACAACATAATAAGTGGGGCACAACATATTGGGTGCTGAAATTGCATAATCTGTGGATTCGGGATATATTCAGAAAATGGGTAACAAATTGTTTTTATTAGGTTTATAAAAGGACAATGTACATGAAATGATAGCAGTTCTTGAGATGATAGGTCCTTTGAAATTTTTAGCATATACCGTATGTTACCTGTTAACATTTGCAAGTATCATAGAATGAATGAAACATGAAAACAAACGTTACAGCGGCCTGAAAATGGGTAATAAATTGTAAGGTTATTTTCTTCTGTTATTTTCTTCTGTTGACCATACAGCTGAAAGCAGTGCAGGACCGGTGTTGCTCTTGGCTTCAAGGCACAACAGCCGCAGCACAGCATGGCAACGTCTCACCTAGCACGTCGAGTAGGGTCTGGGGAGCTTGGGGGGTGCAGCGGAAGAGGCAGTAGCAGTGGAAAAGGAGGAGTCAGCTGAGGAGGAGACGGAGGATGAAGTAGGAGGAGGAGAAGAAGAGGCCGGCCTGCATGCAATCCGTGGCGGTAACACCAAATCCACACGGGTGCCACGGGTTACATGCTTGATGGCCATCAGAAGGTTCACCCAGTGGGCAGTAAAAGTTATATACCTTCCCTGCCCGTGTTTGCGAGACTACGTGTCTGTGGTCAGATGTATCTTGGCACCGACACTGTGTGCCAGGGATATATTCACTTGCCGCTGAACATGGCCATATAGTTCAGGGATGCCCTTCTGGGAGAAATATTTCCTTCCGGGGACCTTCCATTGTGGTGTGCCAACATCCACAAATTTTCTAAAGGCCTCTGAGTCTACCAATTTATATGGCAGTAGTTGGCAGGCTAGCAGTTTCCGACAAGCCAGCGGTCAGCCGGGGGGCAAGAGGGTTATCCGGTGTCTTCAACTTTTTACACTCAAACATTTGGGCCACAGAAGCCTTCTGCCAGATAAACGCGACGACGGCATGGTGGAAGGTGGGATGGGAGGAGAGAGGAGAAAGAGAAGAGGCAGGACGTGGAGCGCCGGCAGTGTGGCTTTGTGGGTTCTGACGGTGTTGCTCCCACTGGGCTCAGTGATGGGAGGCCAGGTGCCTTCTTAACCACCTCAGCCCCCAGTGCTTAAACACCCTGAAAGACCAGGCCACTTTTTACACTTCTGACCTACACTACTTTCACCGTTTATTGCTCGGTCATGCAACTTACCACCCAAATGAATTTTACCTCCTTTTCTTCTCACTAATAGAGCTTTGGTATTTCATTGCTGCTGACATTTTTACTTTTTTTGTTATTAATCGAAATTTAACGATTTTTTTGCAAAAAAATGACATTTTTCACTTTCAGTTGTAAAATTTTGCAAAAAAAACGACATCCATATAGAAATTTTGCTCTAAATTTATAGTTCTACATGTCTTTGATAAAAAAAAAATGTTTGGGTAAAAAAAAAATGGTTTGGGTAAAAGTTATAGCGTTTACAAACTATGGTACAAAAATGTGAATTTCCGCTTTTTGAAGCAGCTCTGACTTTCTGAGCACCTGTCATGTTTCCTGAGGTTCTACAATGCCCAGACAGTACAAACACCCCACAAATGACCCCATTTCTGAAAGTAGACACCCTAAGGTATTCGCTGATGGGCATAGTGAGTTCATAGAACTTTTTATTTTTTGTCACAAGTTAGCGGAAAATGATGATTTTTTTTTTTTTTTTTCTTACAAAGTCTCATATTCCACTAACTTGTGACAAAAAATAAAAAGTTCTATGAACTCACTATGCCCATCAGCGAATACCTTGGGGTCTCTTCTTTCCAAAATGGGGTCACTTGTGGGGTAGTTATACTGCCCTGGCATTCTAGGGGCCCAAATGTGTGGTAAGGAGTTTGAAATCAAATTCTGTAAAAAATGACCTGTGAAATCCGAAAGGTGCTCTTTGGAATATGGGCCCCTTTGCCCACCTAGGCTGCAAAAAAGTGTCACACATCTGGTATCTCCGTACTCAGGAGAAGGTGGGGAATGTGTTTTGGGGTGTCATTTTATATATACCCATGCTGGGTGAGAGAAATATCTTGGCAAAAGACAACTTTTCCCATTTTTTTATACAAAGTTGTCATTTGACCAAGATATTTATCTCACCCAGCATGGGTATATGTAAAAAGACACCCCAAAACACATTCCTCAACTTCTCCTGAGTACGGGGATACCAGATGTGTGACACTTTTTTGCAGCCTAGGTGGGCAAAGGGGCCCATATTCCAAAGAGCACCTTTCGGATTTCACAGGTCATTTTTTACTGAATTTGATTTCAAACTCCTTACCACACATTTGGGCCCCTAGAATACCAGGGCAGTATAACTACCCCACAAGTGACCCCATTTTGGAAAGAAGACACCCCAAGGTATTCCGTGAGGGGCATGGCGAGTTCCTAGAATTTTTTATTTTTTGTCACAAGTTAGTGGAAAATGATGATTTATTTTTTTTTTTTTTTTTTCATACAAAGTCTCATATTCCACAAACTTGTGACAAAAAATAAAAACTTCCATGAACTCACTATGCCCATCAGCGAATACCTTGGGGTCTCTTCTTTCCAAAATGGGGTCACTTGTGGGGTAGTTATACTGCCCTGGCATTCTAGGGGCCCAAATGTGTGGTAAGTAGGTAAATGACCTGTGAAATCCGAAAGGTGCTCTTTGGAATGTGGGCCCCTTTGCCCTCCTAGGCTGCAAAAAAGTGTCACACATCTGGTATCTCTGTATTCAGGAGAAGTTGAGGAATGTGTTTTGGGGTGTCTTTTTACATATACCCATGCTGGGTGAGATAAATATCTTGGTCAAATGCCAACTTTGTATAAAAAAATGGGAAAAGTTGTCTTTTGCCAAGATATTTCTCTCACCCAGCATGGGTATATGTAAAATGACACCCCAAAACACATTCCCCAACTTCTCCCGATTACGGAGATACCAGATGTGTGACACTTTTTTGCAGCCTAGGTGGGCAAAGGGGCCCATATTCAAAAGAGCACCTTTCGGATTTCACAGGTCATTTTTTACAGAATTTGATTTCAAACTCCTTACCACACATTTGGGCCCCTAGAATGCCAGGGCAGTATAACTACCCCACAAGTGACCCCATTTTGGAAAGAAGAGACCCCAAGGTATTCGCTGATGGGCATAGTGAGTTCATGGAAGTTTTTATTTTTTGTCACAAGTTAGTGGAATATGAGACTTTGTATGAAAAAAAAAAAAAAATAAGCATTTTCCACTAACTTGTGACAAAAAATAAAAAATTCTAGGAACTCGCCATGCCCCTCACGGAATACCTTGGGGTGTCTTCTTTCCAAAATGGGGTCACTTGTGGGGTAGTTATACTGCCCTGGCATTTTCCAGGGGCCCTAATGTGTGGTAAGTAGGTAAATGACCTGTGAAATCCTAAAGGTGCTCTTTGGAATATGGGCCCCTTTGCCCACCTAGGCTGCAAAAAAGTGTCACACATGTGGTATCGCCGTATTCAGGAGAAGTTGGGGAATGTGTTTTGGGGTGTCATTTTACATATACCCATGCTGGGTGAGAGAAATATCTTGGCAAAAGACAACTTTTCCCATTTTTTTATACAAAGTTGGCATTTGACCAAGATATTTCTCTCACCCAGCATGGGTATATGTAAAATGACACCCCAAAACACATTCCCCAACTTCTCCTGAGTACGGCGATACCAGATGTGTGACACTTTTTTGCAGCCTAGATGCGCAAAGGTGCCCAAATTCCTTTTAGGAGGGCATTTTTAGACATTTGGATACCAGACTTCTTCTCACGCTTTGGGGCCCCTAGAATGCCAGGGCAGTATAAATACCCCACATGTGACCCCATTTTGGAAAGAAGACACCCCAAGGTATTCAATGAGGGGCATGGCGAGTTCATAGAATTTTTTTTTTTTTGGCACAAGTTAGCGGAAATTGATATTTTTAATTTTTTTCTCACAAAGTCTCCCGTTCCGCTAACTTGGGACAAAAATTTCAATCTTTCATGGACTCAATATGCCCCTCACGGAATACCTGGGGGTGTCTTCTTTCCGAAATGGGGTCACATGTGGGGTATTTATACTGCCCTGGCATTCTAGGGGCCCTAAAGCGTGAGAAGAAGTCTGGAATATAAATGTCTAAAAAATTTTACGCATTTGGATTCTGTGAGGGGTATGGTGAGTTCATGTGAGATTTTATTTTTTGACACAAGTTAGTGGAATATGAGACTTTGTAAGAAAAAAAAAAAAAATTCCGCTAACTTGGGCCAAAAAAATATCTGAATGGAGCCTTACAGAGGGGTGATCAATGACAGGGGGGTGATCAATGACAGGGGGGTTGATCAATGACAGGGGGGTTGATCAATGACAGGGGGTTGATCAATGACAGGGGGGTGATCAATGACAGGGGGGTGATCAGGGAGTCTATATGGGGTGATAACCACAGTCATTGATCACGCCCGTGTAAGGCTTCATTCAGACGTCCAGATGCGTTTTGCGGATCCGATCCATCTATCAGTGCATCCGTAAAAATCATGCGGACATCTGAATGGAGCTTTACAGGGGGGTAATCAATGACAGGGGGGTAATCAATGACAGGGGGGTGATCAGGGAGTCTATATGGGGTGATCACCACAGTCATTGATCATGCCCCTGTAAGGCTTCATTCAGACGTCCGGATGCGTTTTGCGGATCCGATCCATCTATCAGTGCATCCGTAAAAATCATGCGGACGTCTGAATGGAGCTTTACAGGGGGGTAATCAATGACAGGGGGGTGATCAGGGAGTCTATATGGGGTGATCACCACAGTCATTGATCACGCCCCTGTAAGGCTTCATTCAGACGTCCGGATGCGTTTTGCGGATCCGATCCATCTATCAGTGCATCCGTAAAAATCATGCGGACGTCTGAATGGAGCTTTACAGGGGGGTAATCAATGACAGGGGGGTAATCAATGACAGGGGGGTGATCAGGGAGTCTATATGGGGTGATCACCACAGTCATTGATCATGCCCCTGTAAGGCTTCATTCAGACGACCGGATGCGTTTTGCGGATCCGATCCATGTATCAGTGCATCCGTAAAAATCATGCGGACATCTGAATGGAGCTTTACAGGGGGGTGATCAGGGAGTCTATATGGGGTGATCACCACAGTCATTGATCATGCCCCTGTAAGGCTTCATTCAGACGTCCGGATGCGTTTTGCGGATCCGATCCATCTATCAGTGGATCCGTAAAAATCATGCGGACGTCTGAATGGAGCTTTACAGGGGGGTAATCAATGACAGGGGGGTAATCAATGACAGGGGGGTGATCAGGGAGTCTATATGGGGTGATCACCACAGTCATTGATCACGCCCCTGTAAGGCTTCATTCAGACGTCCGGATGCGTTTTGCGGATCCGATCCATCTATCAGTGGATCCGTAAAAATCATGCGGACGTCTGAATGGAGCTTTACAGGGGGTTGATCAATGACAGGGGGGTAATCAATGACAGGGGGGTGATCAGGGAGTCTATATGGGGTGATCAGGGGTGATTAGGGGTGATCAGGGGTTAATAAGTGACGGGGGGGGGGTGTAGTGTAGTGTAGTGGTGCTTGGTGCTACTTTACTGAGCTACCTGTGTCCTCTGGTGGTCGATCCAAACAAAGGGGACCACCAGAGGACCAGGTAGCAGGTATATTAGACGCTGTTATCAAAACAGCGTCTAATATACCTGTTAGGGGTTTAAAAAAACACATCTCCAGCCTGCCAGCGAACGATCGCCGCTGGCAGGCTGGAGATCAACTCTCTTACCTTCCGTTCCTGTGAGCGCGCGCGCCTGTGTGCGCGCGTTCACAGGAAGTCTCGCGTCTCGCGAGATGACGCGTATATGCGTGACTGTGCGCAGCGCTGCCACCTCCGGAACGCGATCCTGCGTTAGGCGGTCCGGAGGTGGTTAAGGCGGTCGTCCCTAGGTGAGTGTTGGGCTTACCGCGATGTATGCTTTGACAGCATAGGCTGCAGATGGCAGCACTATTGTCAGCAGCTGACACGTTTAAAAAAGTCTACTCCGCCGGCCACAAGGAGAGGCACATTTGAAGGCCTCAACCCTATGGTGTCCAAGGCGGTGACACCCCACGCTGCCAATATGTAGGAATACAAGTGTGCAATAGAGGACTAGGTCATATGTGTATGGGACCGACTGCAGCCCGAGTTCCTATCCTGGAGCGGAGAACCGGGTCAGTGGTGTGGTTTTCCGTCCAGCGGGGGAGCGGCTTCCTGACGGATGATAAAACCGGGCAGGAGCTCTTCGTGGGGTGCCGCTCTGTGAAGCATCCTTATCTTCCCCAGGCAAGGCACAGTCTAGAGTGGAGTATACCCCTATGGAGTCCCTCCAGGGGCCCTTTTCCATAGCTGTGATCCTGTTGGAGAAACCCCTGGTACCACTGACAGCAGACATGGCAGGAGGACCCAGCTGCTGTGGGGAGAGTGCGCTGTCTGCAGGAATCGGTAGATGGTGTGCTGCGATTCCGTGAAAGGCCTCAGCTGGGGCCAGAGCCACTCATCCTAGGATTACCTGTGTCACCAACACCAGTTTGCCTAATGGGCTGTGTGTCGACCTCTACCTTTACCATCAACCTGAAAGTGGTATACCAGCAACCATGGAAAATTATGTTGGCAAGGGAGAGAGCGGTCCAGGATCCGACACCACGTGAGGAGGATTGCCTACCAGCTTCTTTGCAACCAGAGGTTCTAGATCCAATCAGCTCGGCCACATTTTCCGGATCTGTCAAACAGAAGGTTTCGGCTGCCATGAAAACTGTGACCACCCGGTCACTCCCAAATTTGACCACAGGAGGGCAGTGGCGCACCACTACAGCTGCAATACTGGATTATAAAAGGCAGGACCGTCCATTGATGACCTTTAGCAGCAGTAGCAGTAGCAGTAGCAAGGAGGATCTGAGGTCCTTCCTCTAAGGAGCCTCTACAGCATCTAAAAAAATAATAAGGTCCTATGGGAGCCACTTCTTGGACTGGACCTAAAAGGTGAGGAAATGTTGGCGTTTTAATTGTTTTTATGTTCTTTTTTGCCCTTTTATTCTTCTCCCAGATGGCCATGCTAGTCAGGACTCCCCCCATCTTCAGGAACATTCCCAGTTGCTTATGTCTGCGCAAAAATTCCCTTTTTTCCCCCCTTTTCAGGTTAATTGGGAGCCCCCTTTGCCAAAAGGCTTCTCATTGACTTTGCTGCTATTTTTATTGCTACCCATGTAGATTACAAATGGCATTACTATCTCATTGGGATTACAAATAATGATTTAATTGTGTTATCTATTTGCATTGTGTTTTGCACTAATCCTTTTTACAGGTTCAGCACTTTATAGTTAGCCAGATAACTTGCACCTTACTCTTGCTTAAATGGACTGCCTCTGAGAACATCTGGTACGTCACAAGCAGGTCTTACATCGTCATAGCTTATTATGGACTGCCTCTGAGGCGTTAAATACTAATTGTTCTTACTTTGCCTTGTGTTAGCTAGATAGCCTAGGTATTATATTGTATTGTATAATTGCTACACAGGGGGAACCAAGTGGTAAGTCACAGGCAGATCTAACACCGTCAAGGGTAACCCGCTGCTAATGTGTATTTTATGTGTGTTTGGAGGGAATAGTCCTCCAGGAGAGATTGGAGAGCACTGCCTCATCCTCCTAATTTGTGTATGTTCTACGACTGTCACGGATGAGGTATGGGAGGGAACACTACACCGACAACAGGAGGGAAGGGAAAAGCCACTAGGCCTTAACGCTAGGGAAAGGGAAAGGGTCACCTCCTATAAAACCCAACTCCTTGCCCTGACTCCTATCCGTATGGGCACACCTTGAAGGTAGGAATGCCCATACACCGGAACCTGGAGGACCTGGAGATCCTAAAGATCCCTATGGGTATTGGCAGGGCTTGAGATGAACCGTTCATTCCCAGATGAAGGAACCAGCATCTCCCTGAGGCCTAGTCACAACAGACAAGGGAAGAGTCAACAACCCACAAAGAAACAAGACACTTAACTTCTGTAGTGAGATGGACGAACAGGAACTCCAGAGAGGACAACGCACCAACTCTTCCAAGACCAAATGAAGCTATCAACCGTATAGCCAGGAGGGTGAGATCAGACTATATAGGGGAGGTGTAATGACCACTAAGCTACACCTAAAACAAGGGGTGTGGTCATGAACAACAACACTGCAACAAGCAGTGTGGTCATGAACAACAAGCAAAAGAGGCTGTTAGATCCCTTCACGTGTAGCCAGTCTCTTCGATCTTCTGACATCTGTCATGGGAGAGATCGTGACAACGATTTTGTGCATTGCCAAGGAAAATTTTATGTGCTACCTGGTCAGACATCAAGGTGACAAAGCGTAAAGCATTATAAGGCCTTGGTGTTAGGAAGGGAATACAGGATGAAGTCACCCTTCTATTTGCAGGCATCTTATAGCACCGTGGAGGGATTACAATACATGACACCCCCACGCGCCACATACGACTGTGGCCAAATCATGGAGTATTTGAGCGCTTGGTGCAGTAAGTATTTGCTTGGTTCACTGCGAGAGGGAAAACCGTGGTTAGACACCCTACTCATACAGGAAGGAACCTATAGGTAGCCATTTTATGTCAGCCTATATGTGTCCATTCCTATGCAGCACTTTACATTTTCCTTAGGTACCCTTAGAGAAGATACCCTAAGCAAAAGCCAAGAGCGGCTTTTTTTTAAGTAAGGGGGAATGTAATGAGCCAGAGTGCCATTACCACTACTGCACCCGCTACTATCTTCTATGGTTAACCTAATGTCATTCTGTGTGTTTATTGCAGGACCGTCACACTGTGCATATCTATTTCTTGTAACTGTTATGTTATCATGCAATTTACCTGGTACACCAGAAGGTGGCAGCAAGCATGGAAGAGCTACAGTTAGAGGGAGTGGAACCCTTCTTTCCATTCTAACTATCTCTCTAGGGAAGGGTGGGGACCAGTTTTAGTCAGTTCAGCTTACCCCCTTCTAGGGGAAGGTCTAGCTTACCCCACTGCTAGGGGAAGGAAGCAGGTGCACATCCCCACTGGATGTGCCTTGCGTAAGCCAGCTAGAGCACCTTTAATTCTGCTGGATGTGGAGGCCACAGCTTGGAGGCTCTGAAGCCAGGAAGTGTTGTTCCCTGGAGAAACCTAGAGTCAGACTACAAGAAAAAAGTTGCAGTAGACAGCTAAAGCTTAGTTATAAAGTCAGCCTGTAAGCACAGCAGAGCCACAGAGCAACAGATGTAGCAGGGTTGAGTTTGTTTGCCTGCCTGCCAGAGATTACATGTTACTGCCTGCTGGGAATCAAGACAAAGCCTGAAACTGTTTGGAGAAACATACGACCATACCCTTAAAGGAACCAACAGGAGTGTTTATTGACACAAAATCTTTTGAAAGGGAATTATATGTGATAGGTTTGGTCACATTAAATTTTACATTTTTTTTTTTTAATGATTTTTATCCCTCCATGTTACGGTGATGAAAAATATCACCTTTCTTAATGGTGATACATTTTTAACATTAAGAAAATATTGAATACATTTTTCTATTGTTACCATCCCTACATTTTTTCCCTAAATGTCCACAATTCTTGTTATATCAGTCAATGCATGACAGACATAGAAAATGTGATAATGTAATAATAATAGTCATGGTATGAGAGGCGTAAACTGTTATATTTTTTCATGAGGCTCTTAGAGGTTCTTTTATGACAATTACTGTGATGTGGCTGCATTATAAGGCAATGAAAACCAAATAAAATTGGCAATAAATATGTCCATGGAACAATTATATTACAAGCTCTTAACAACTTGTTGGGAAGGATTTCTCATGCAAGAATAATTTGTGGTCAGCAACTAAAGTTACTCCACCCATAACATGGGGGGAAAGAGCTATGGAAATAATGCAGGACACAGAATATGTTCCAAGTGATCCTGGATATTCACACCCTTTAGGGCAGAGCAATGCTGTGTGATCGGAGCCGTAACTCAAGACATGCTGTCCCTATGGCTTAATATAATGGAGGCCTCTGTATGGCACCATATTATGAAGATATTCTCCCAGGAAAAAGGTTTCTATAGGAGAATATATTATCTAATGGAACATGCCACACTCTTTTTCTTATAAAACTAAAAATAAAAAAAAACTCTGTATAAAATTGGAGGTATATAGAGGTACATAATGGCTGCACACATTTCTGTTTGGCTCCATACAACTCAGAACTTTTAAGCAGCTGTAGGGCTGGGTTCACATCACGTTTTATGCCTACGTTTGACATATACGTTACAAAAATCATGGCAACAGTCTGAGGCATCCGTTTAACGTATACATTAAACGGATGGGAAAAACGTGATGTGAACCCAGTCTAATATGGCTGTTTGCACGAGCCATTAGTCTGTGATTTATTTCTCCGGTAAATAAGATGGCGAATATAGCTGAAAATCATGCCTATTAAAAGAGCACCTCCTCTAGTAGAGATGGTCTCCTAAATTCCATACATAATGCATGAAAATGTTCAAATTTAGGATTTTGTTTTCTTCCGCTCCTATGATCTTCTCATTTATCATTAATTTACACTGAAGTGAGAACTGAGATGCTACATTATTTATCAGTCTCCAACAAAAATTTATTTATGACAAAAGTAAAAAAAGGGTAGCAGCCTTTCAGGTCCACTGCTTACATTTTTTTTTATGATACTTTATAGCTTTTGACACTGTTGATAGTTTAGAGCTTTTGAACCTAATGCATGACTTTATCTTGTCCAAATACTTAAATGATGAACTGTAGCATAATATGGTAACATGATAAAATCACGATCACATCATAACATGACCTTTCACTGGATCACTTGTATTCAGGGTTGAACCGTCCAGAAATTGCTGGACAGTCCATAAAAATAGGAAACTCGATTCCTGTGTCCGTGAAATAAAAATAGACGTGTCCGTGATTTTCTTGAGGCTGGTGGTAGTTGACTAGATTATTTTGGTGGTAATTATCATCATTTTGCAGCTCACAGTAAATGCTGGTGATTAGTTCTTATCAGTATATTGTGCTATAGACATGGATTACTTATAATTTTTATCTTTTATTATAGTTTTCCAATATGTTCGTAAACATTTTTTGTCTGTCCTTGATTTTGGGATAAGTTGTGCAGAAAAAATAAAAATTTTGGTTGGCAACCCTGCTTGTATTGTGAGAAAGCTCCCTATGGCTCCATTTTTTAGGAGTGCTGTTTCTTTTTGTCACTGTTTATGTAGTTGGCTGCTTACAAGCAACAGTAGAATTTTTAGACATGGATATATCAGTTTTACACATAAGGGGTTATCCCCTGTCTATGGGATCCCCTATCATCGGGAACATGAGCCCCTGTTCATGTGATAATCGGGAGCCTCAGCAGGCAGACCCCAGCTGATCAGACACTTACTCCTAACCTGTGGATAGGGAATAAGTTCTTCTACTATAACAACTCCTTTAAAGATATACTCCCCAAAACTATAAACAGTAATATGTCTAGTGCAAGAGTTTTTCTGTATCCACTCAGACCTGCACTAGGCATAGGCCCAGATTTACAAATGTGTCTACACCAAAAATCTGTCTAGAAAGTATCGGAAATTGGTGCAATTTGGCGTATGTAGGGTTTCGACACTTTTTTCTAAACGCTTGACATGGGGTGGGCATGGTTATATCAGGAGAGACAGGTCTTAATATGCATAATTTTGTGCCAAAATTGTGCCACAATTCTCGATTAAAAATCTGTCTCAAAAGAAAAGTGTCTATCTCTGCGCCAGATTTTTCATCCAGCCTTATCCACTGTAATAGATATGTAGATCTAAATAGCCTGCCTATCTAGGATTGTTAAATCTGGGCCATGTTTTTTTATTTTTTGTTTCCTACTGAAAATATACATGATTATAGTGAAAAGAGATATTATCTTTTTGGTCTCAAAGTGCAAGTTTCCAAG
This sequence comes from Bufo bufo, assembly GCF_905171765.1. Lineage (NCBI taxonomy): Eukaryota > Metazoa > Chordata > Amphibia > Anura > Bufonidae > Bufo > Bufo bufo. The sequence goes on along the minus strand of NC_053390.1, from coordinate 145,691,566 downwards.
AAGTTTTGCACACTATGGGGGGAATTTATCATGCCATGTACTCCAGAATTCCAGAATACTCCAGAATGCCATGTACTCCCGAAATACAGCTGTCCTGCAAAGTGACACTGAAAATATACATGATTAGTGAAAAGAGATATTATCTTTTTGGTCTCAAAGTGCAAGTTTCCAAGGAGTTTTTCACACTATGGGGGGAATTTATCATGCCATGTACTCCAGAATTCCAGAATAGGACCTTGAAACTTTTTTGGGCTTATTTGCACAGAACTTTTGAGACATTTTGCACTTTTACACCCAGTTTCAAACAGTGGGTGGGAAAGTGAATGTGGTTAGCTCATTGAGCTGATTTAGGCAAGTTTTATCAACTGTAAAAAAAAGTTGCACAAAAAAATGCCACAATCTTACTCCAAGTAAAGGGATGGTTTAGAAAGTGGAGAAATACAAAGTCCGAAATGTTTGACTTATAGGGGTTATCCAAGGCTGGAAATGCCTCCCCTACTGCCCGGGCACCTCACACTGATTCTACTTACCTGGCTACCCACTCCTGGATCCGCTCCTGGTCCCTGCACTGCCGCTGCTGCTTCTACCCATACGCGGATTAAAACATCCAGTGTTGAGGGGGGGGGGGGGGGAGGCAATGGCAGGCGGTGACAGGGATGAGCCTCCCAAGCATCGCCAGGTAAGTAGAATCAGTGTGAGGGGAGGCATTTCCAGCCTCAGCTAACCCTTTTAAAGATGCACCAAACGTATCTTGTGACATTTGATAAATCTGGCACAAGTTATGGCAACTGAAAAATCTCAACGTCCTTAAAACAGCTGCCTCACAATGGACATATCTGATTGATGCTGACCACACATTTGGGACTAGAAGGATTTTGAATGGAGTGGTGATAGAGCAGGTGCGGTGCTGCTCCATTCAAGATTTAAGGGACCAATGGAAACAGCCAAGTACAGCGCTGACTCCATCTGTCCACTCAAATTTGTGTCATGTGTTTGGCTCATTGTTGGCAGAAGACAACTGGGATTGATTAGATACATCTATGATGGAACTGCAGAGTGGATTATAATTAGCTTTGAGGATAACATCATTTATCAGATGACAAACTAATTTATGGATATACAGATCCAAACCTTGGCTTGAAGCAATCTGTGCTATGCCTTCCAGATGATTGCAGACTGTACTCTTCAACCCTTCACAGAGAAAACATATTTGCTTTGATCGAAAAAAAAAAAAAAGTCTGATGGTTCAGTTCAGTCCAAAAATAACCAGTCTTCATTTTTGTCAGTTAAGTTGTTTCTACTTTGGAGAAATTGCTTTTGGTAGCAACTTTTTCAAGAAGACCAAATCTGACTAGACTTATCACTTTCTAGTGTCTAGAGGAATATGCTTGAGTTTCAGTGGTTGTTGTCAGTTTAAAGGGAGTCTGTCACCAGGAAATTCACGGTCACCCAGACACACTGCCTTGTAGGACTAGCTCACCTCCTGCCCCCTCCTGTCCCCTACAGGACACTTTACTGCAGTAATGTCTTTATCATTACAGATAGGATTAGGACAGATATCAACCATATAAAGATAATACATGATCCACCATTCACAATAGGTGATATGATAGCTTACCTGCTCCCGCCTGACCTCTGGACAGGTCCTAGTGTAAGGGTCAGCCCCTAATATTATGAAGTTGCACTTCTAGTGATAATATTTCACACAGACTGTTATGCCTTCTTCCAGCCACAAGAGGTCACTGTTTCTTTGAGTACGAAAGAAATGAAGTTGTTGGTCCCAGAGGATGTAGCAGGAGTTTGAAGTTCCCAGGCAGGCTGTGTGTTGCTTCCTGGCTGGTGGTGAGCTGAGAGTCTGGCTGCAGTTGGACAGAGCCACAGAGACTAAAAAGTGATTCTGAGAAGAGTGATATCGTCCAATTGATAGACTTGTGACAGAACACGGGGCCTGGCTAACGTGCTATAGATTAGCGGGACCGTGGCAGAGGACGGGGACTCCTGGTAGAGCTGAACTTATGTGGATTCCTGCACCTGCAATCTAGAGAGAGAGCGGAAAATACCACTCGCTGGGACAAGTAAGCGACTGTATCAGGAGCCAGACGACACCTGCCCCCACATACCAGACCAAGACAAGCACCTACCTGAGTGTGCACCGGTGCTAACCTGCGATAGGGCATAGATGAGGAATCTTTAGTCAGAGTGTTGTAGCAACATGCCCTGGGGTCAAACAGGAAAATATCAGAGGAGAGTAGCCTGTATTTTTATGTGTTTGCTGGTTGGAGCGCATTTAGTATATCACAGATCAGTTACCCTTCCTGTAAGTTTGTGTAAACTTGTTAACATTGTTCCTGTCATTTGTGGAATGTGCCCCTGGTGCATCGGCACAAAACTGTTAAACCGATTTTCCAGCCTCCTCGTCTGCTGTACTGTATTTGAACCCTGTCCTGCGTTCTCTTCCTCCCCAGACCGCTACACTAGAACATCAATTTCTCAGCTTTTAAAACAAATAGTGATACCTTCTAAAATAGTTATTACTTTACATTTTCCATATGTCTACTTCATGTTTGGATCATTTTGTAAATTACATTTTCTTTTTTTTGGGACGTTAGAAGGCTTAGAAAGTTAGAAGCAAATCTTAAAATTTTTATGAAAATTTCCAAAACCCAATCTTTAAGGACCAGTTCAGGTCTGAAGTCACTTTGTGGGGCTTACATAATAGAAACCTCCCATAAATGTCCCCATTTTAGAAACTACACCCCTCAAGGGATTCAAAACTGATTTTACAAACTTTCTTAACCCTTTAGGTGTTCCACAAGAATTAAAGGAAAATGTAGATGAAATTAAAAAATTTCACTTTTTTGGCAGATTTTCCATTTTAATCAAACAAAGCAAGGGTTAATTTAAACAAAGCAAGGGTTAACAGCCAAACAAAACTCAATATTTATTGCTTTGATTCTGTAGTTTACAGAAACACCCCATATGTGGTCGTAAACTGCTGTACGGACACACGGCAGGGTGCAGAAGGAAAGGAACGCCATATGGTTTTTGGAAGGCAGATTTCACTGGGATAATTTTAAGTTGCCATGTCAAATTTGAAGACCCCCTGATGCACTCCTCATAAGTAGAAACTCCAAAAAAGTGATACTGATATTATAAACTTTGGTAACTCTTTAGGTGTTCCACAAAAATTAAAGGAAACTCCCAAAAAATTACTCCATTTTCAAAACTACAGGATAAGGTGGCAGTTTTGTTTGTACTATTTTAGGGTACATATGATTTTTGGTTGCTCTATATTACACTTTTTGTGAGGCAAGGTAACAAAAAATATTTTTTTTTACGGTGATCACCTGAGGGGTTGTTCATGTGATATTTTTATACAGCAGGTTTTTACGGATAGGCGATAACTAATATGTATACTTTTTTTTATTTATTTAAGTTTTACACAATAACAGTAATTTTTTTTTTTGGGGCGAATGTGACTTAGGTAGGGTCTCATTTTTTGCAGGATGAGATAACGGTTTTATTGGTATGATTTTGGAGTGCGTATGACTTTTTTATCGCTTGGTATTACACTTGTAAGGTGACAAACAAGTTTTTTTTTACACCTTTTTTTTTTTTTACAGCATTCACCTGTGGGGTTAGTTCATATGATATCTTTATAGAGCAGGTTGTTACGGACGTGGAAATACCTAATACGTATACTTTTTTATTTATTAATTTAAGTTTTACACAATAATACAAAAAAAATATCATGTTTTAAAAGTGTCTCCATAGTCTGAGGGCCATATTTTTTTTATTTTTTGGGCGATTGTCTTAGGTAGGGTCTCATTTTTTGCAGGAAGAGATGACGGTTTGATTGGTACTATTTTGGGGTACATATACCTTTTTGATCGCTAGAAATTACACTTTTTGTGATGTAAATTTTTTGCTCCGTTTTTTTTTTTTACGGCGTTCACCTGAAGTGGTAGATTATGTGACAATTTTATAGAGCACGTCGTTACGAATGGGGCAATACCTAATATGTCAGTTTTTTTTTTTTTTTTTTAAACACTATTTTATGGTCAGGGGGCCTTTTTTTGGTGAAATTTTAAAAAAATTTTATTATAAAAATCACTTTTTTCACTTTTTTTACTTTTTATTTTTGTCCCACTGTGTGACTTCACCTTTTCAGGGTTTGATCCCTGTTTCAATTTAGTACAATACATTCTGTATTGTACTGAATTGAACTGTCAGTGACACTGACAGTTACCTAGAAGACCCAGCCCTCAGGCTGGATCTCCTGGGCTTCCGTAGCTGGCAGGTCCCGATCCCTGTGTAAGGCATCGGGGATGCCATGGCAACCATCGACTTCCTGTTAGCGCCCTCGGGGGGTGATGGAGTCAGAGGAAGCCGCCTCCCTCTGTAAACCCCGCATTTGCCACGGTCAGCACTGACCGCAGCATGTGAAAGGGTTAATCCGCCAGCATCACCGCAAACAGCGATGTCGGCGGCTGCAGCAGGGGCCCAGCTATCAGTAACAGCTGGGCCCGTGCTGCGGATTGGGCGGGTGCAAGATTGTAAGGCACCACATTGCCCCATGTACATGTACGTGATATTGCGGGAAGGGGTTAAAGAAGAGCATGTTTCGGAGGGAAAAAGCCAGACTTGTTTACCACCATAACCAGATAGACTGACCTTTTGAATTTATGGTTTTAGCTATGTTGTTATGTCTGGAAACTTGTTTTTGTCATTGCCACTGAGTATCATTGAAGCTGTAATGTAAGTCTATGACAGACAGGAGTGGTAACTTTGTAATTGTTTGTGCTGAGTTTCTCCACTCCTCCCACTAGAATGTTCCAGTCCAGCTAGAAATGGTATAGAAGGAGAGCAGTCAGAGTCCCTAGGGTTCTACAGTTAGGGACCAGTGCTTGGAGGAGGAGACTCATGCCAGTCTGCATGAGTGACCAGAAGAAGACGTTGAGATGGGGACTAGTGAGGGCCTTGTGGTTCGCCCCGCGGTCAGTTTGCGGCGAACTTTGCGAATTCGCACATGCGAACATATGGCGATGTGCCATATTCTTTTGAATTGCTCCGAACTTTGACCCATGACACATCCATCAGGTGGGACAGGACAGCCAATTGAGACGTTTCAGCACATGGACACACCGCCAACCCTATAACAGAACCCGATCTGGCAGAAAGTTTTGCCAGTGTAGGGAAAGGTTGCATTTTGGAGCAGGGATAGGCTGTTAGGAACCTAGGGACACCAAACGCTAGCTAATAGGGCCACAAAAGTCCTTTTAAGGACTGGTAACGTTGTGCTAACGATAGGTGTGATATACTGAGCGGTGTGATATACTTATAATATACTTTCTAATATAGAAAGTATATTATAGTGCATTTGTATGCTTCCAGAAAATACTGATTGAGGGCTGCGATCTATCAGCTTCTACAAAATAGTGATAGAGGTTTTCCATATAACTGCGTCCACAAAATTACTGCTTGAGGGTGATATACCAGCTTCAACTAACAACTGATTGAGGCCTCCATATATCAGTTGACACAAAATAGTGATAGAGGTTTTCCATATACCTGTGTCCACAAAATACAGATTGCGAGTTTTGATATACCAGCTTCAACTAACAACTGATTGAGGCCTGCCATATATCAGCTTCCATAAAATAGTTATACAGGTTTTCCATATACCTGCGTCCACAAAATTACTGCTTCAGGGTGATATACCAGCTTCAACTAACAACTGATTGAGGCCTGCCATATATCAGCTTCCACAAAATAGTGATAGAGGTTTTCCATATACCTGCGTCCACAAAATTACAGCTTAAGGGTGATATACCAGCTTCAACTAACAACTGATTGAGGGCTGCGATCTATCAGCTTCTACAAAATAGTGATAGAGGTTTTCCATATAACTGCGTCCACAAAATTACTGCTTGAGGGTGATATACCAGCTTCAACTAACAACTGATTGAGGCCTCCATATATCAGTTGACACAAAATAGTGATAGAGGTTTTCCATATACCTGTGTCCACAAAATACAGATTGCGAGTTTTGATATACCAGCTTCAACTAACAACTGATTGAGGCCTGCCATATATCAGCTTCCATAAAATAGTTATACAGGTTTTCCATATACCTGCGTCCACAAAATTACTGCTTCAGGGTGATATACCAGCTTCAACTAACAACTGATTGAGGCCTGCCATATATCAGCTTCCACAAAATAGTGATAGAGGTTTTCCATATACCTGCGTCCACAAAATTACAGCTTAAGGGTGATATACCAGCTTCAACTAACAACTGATTGAGGCCTGCCATATATCAGCTTCCACAAAATAGTGACAGAGGTTTTCCATATACCTGCGTCCACAAAATTACTGCTTTAGGGTGATATACGAGCTTCAACTAACAACTAATTTAGGCCTTCCGTATATAAGCTTCCACAAAATAGTGATAGAGGTTTTCCATATACCTGCGTCCACAAAATACAGATTGCGGGTTTTGATATACCTGGTTCAACTAACAACTGACTGAGGCCTGCCATATATCAGCCGTTCCGCAGGGGTGGTAGGGGTCGTGCAGGTGCACCAGGCCGGAGCCTAAGCGGGAAGTTGGAGAAGGTGCGTGCGATTATGTCAAAGGACGCACCAGAGTTGGTTGAGTGGCTCACTCAGCCTTCCGCTTCTGCACCCTCCTCATCCTCTGTATTTGCACCCTTCTCACTCTCTGCTGTGTGAATTATTTTCCCATCCATTCCCAGACCTTACCGATGCGCAGCCATTCTTGGCATCGGATGAGGAAGAGGAGGTAGCAACGGCCGCCACCCAGCATTCTGACGACAGTACCCAGATCAGCCCAAGGAGGGTGGTCCACGCTGTTGCTGTCTACTCAGAGATCTCTAATGTCAGTGGTGGTGAAGATGACGATAATGAAGTGTCAATGGACGTCACGTGGGTGTCGACAAGAGAGGAAGAGGAGGGGAGTTCAGAGGGAGAGACGGAGCAGTAGGGAGGAGAAGTAGGAGAAGCAGGCAGAACTCGCAGTGCACAGGAGGCAAAAAGAAGACTGTCAATGTATCTGGAGCGAGCCATCCACCATGCACAGTCACATCTTGCGCACCCAGCACGCCGGCACATGGCTCCGCAGTGTGGACTTTTTTTAAAGTGTCAGCTGCTGACAATAGTGTTGCCATCTGCAGTCTGTGCTGTCAACGCATAAGTCGCGCTAAGCCCAACACTCACTTAGGGACGACCGCCTTAAGAAGGCACCTGGCCTCCCATCACCGAACCCAGTGGGAGCAACGCCGTCAGAACCCACAAAGCCACACTCCCAGCGCTCCACGTCCTGCCTCTTCTTCTTCTCTCTCCTCCCATTTGTCCTCCACTCCACCTTCTACCGTGCCGTCGTCACGTTCATCTGGCACAAAGCAGGCTTCCGTGGCCCTAATGTTCGGATAATCCTCTTGCTCAACGGCTGACCGCTGGCTTGTCGGAATTGCTAGCTCGCCAACCACTGCCATATAAATTAGTAGACTCGGAGGCCTTTAGAAAATTTGTGGCCATTGGCACACCGCAATGGAAGGTCCCCGGAAGGAAATATTTCTCCCAGAAGAGCATCCCTGAACTATAAGGCCACGTTCAGCGGCAAGTGAATATATCTCTGACACACAGTGTCGGTGCCAAGATACATCTGACCACAGACACGTGGTCTAGCAAAAACGGGCAGGGAAGGTATATCATTTTTACTGCCCACTGGGTGAACCTTCTGACGGCCATCAAGCATGTAACCCGTGGCACCCGTGTGAATTTGGTGTTACCGCCACGGATTGCATGAAGGCCTCTTCTTCTCCTCCTCCTACTCCATCCTCCGTCTCCTCCTCGGCTGACTCCTCCTTTTCCACTGCTACCGCCTCTTCCGTTGCACCCCCCAAAACCTATTCAACGTGCCAGGTGAGACGTTGCCATGCTGTGCTGTGGCTGTTGTGCCTGGAAGTCAAGAGCTACACCGGTCCTGCACTGCTTTCAGCCCTACGGTCACAGGCTGATCAGTGGCTAACCCCGCTCAATTTGACAGTTGGTAAAGTAGTGTGCGACAATGGTGCCAATATGCTGAGCGCGCTGAAGCAGGGCAAAATGACACACGTGCCGTGCATGGCACACGTCCTGAACTAAGTCGTGCAGCGATTCGTTGCCAAATACCCCGGGGTCCAGGACGTTTTGTTGCAGGCCCGGAAAATCTCTGGCCATTTTAGAAGATCTTACACGGCCATGGCTCGCCTTGCTGATGTTCAGCGGCGACACCACTTGCCCGTCAGACGTCTGTTTTGTGACTACCCGACGCGCTGGAACTCCACCTTGTATATGCTTGATAGGCTGCTCCAGCAGAAACGTGCCCTTAACGACTACCTGTACGAACTCTGCGGCAGGACAGGTTCTGGGGAGCTTGGCTTCTTTTCACCGCACCAGTGGCTGCTCATGCGTGACGCATGCAGACTTCTGCGGCCATTTGATGAGATCACCAAACTGGTCAGTCGCAGCCAGGGCGCCATCAGTGACATCGTACCTTACGCCTTCTTTCTGGAGCGTGCATTACGTCATGTCATTGACCAAGCCGTCGAGGAGCAGGAGCTGGAAGATGAGGGTGAATGATTTGTGTATACTGCTTGTTACCATATCCATCTTGTAAGTTCAATAAAGCCTTGAAGTTCAATAAAGCCTTCCCCAGAGGAAAGGTGAATCCGAGTGAACTGACCGCTTACCCATGTCCACGAAATTTCTGTGAGTTCTGGAAGGGAGGATTTTTCAGCTTTGTCCTGGAGCAGCGCGGTCCATTTAAAGAAAACGCGTCTATAGATGTGAACATTACCCACTTCACTATTGGAACTCGCGACGCACCAAAAGAAAGGCAACGTACAAAAGGCTGTTTTATACATTTTATTTTTGGAAGATGAGGAAGTCGCAATTCTGAATGAATTCCCAGGGGGGGGGCTACTCCATCTTAGACAAGTCAGCAGGAGTCTGAAGAGGAGTTAGAGGAGGATGGTGGCTGGGTAGAGGAGGAAGCGAAGGAGCAAGAAGAGCAGGCTTTAAACTTTTTGTGGATCCCTGGTGTTGTCCATGGCTGGGGGGAGGAGACCGAGGATGACATTCTCCTGCGCGATAAGCAGGAGCCAGGGCGCTCCACCGTTTACAATTTAGTGCAAATGAGGGCCTTCATGCTCCAGTGTTTGAAGAGGGACCCCTGTATTAAAAGCATAAAGGTCAAGGAACTGTACTGGGTGGAAATGTACTTAGACCCCTGGTACAAACACAAAATGGCGGACATGTTACCAGCATCACAGAGGGCTATCAGAATGCAGTATTTCCAGGCCTTGCTGCAAGAGATGCTGCATTCTGCTGTTGCGGCCACTGGCAGAGGAATTTCCACCCACAGCGAAACAATCCTACCGCGCCTGCAACAAGAGGGCGGTTTGAAGATGTGTTGGTCACTTCGGATATGAGATCATTCTTGCAGCCAACTCATCGACAGCCGCCCTCCGGATCCAGCCTCAGGGAACGCCTAGACCGACAGGTGTCCGACTACATCGGGTTAATTGTCGAAGTGAACGCTCTGAGAAGCGAGGAACCTTTTGACTACTGGGTGTGTAGGCTTTACCTGTGGCCAGAGCTGGCACAATTTGCCATGGAACTCTTGGCTGACCCCTCGTCGAGTGTCCTGTCAGAAAGGATGTTCAGCGCAGCAGGGGGTATAAGCGCACTCCCCTAGCTCACAACAGTGTGGACTACCTCACATTTTTTAAAATTTATGAGGCATGGATCTCGGAGGAATTCAACTCCTGTGATGACCACGTGTAATTGAAATTCCTAATGCCAGCCCACACATATCCACCACAACCCAGAACAAAGAATGGTCCTTACCTTATGTATATAACGGTAAGACCTTTTATGTCAGGTGAATACCTAATTTTTGGGGCCTGTACTGGCCGACAGTTACATATTTAACCTGTGACCGCCTAATGTACCTCCAGCCACAGACTCTAAAGTTCTTTGCTGTCAGATGAATGCCTATTGCCTAATTTTTGGGGCCTGTACTTGCCGCAAGTTATTTATTTATCCTGTGACCGCTTAATGTACCTCCAGCCACAGAATCCAAAGTTCTTTGCTATCAGGTGAATGCGTATTGCCTAATTTTGGGGCCTGTACTGGTCAACAGTTACATTTTTATCCTGTGACTACCTAATGTACCTCCAGCCACAGAATCCAAAGTTCTTTGCTGTTAGGTGAATGCCTATTGGCTAATTTTGGGGCCTGTACTGGCCGACAGTTAATTTTTTTATCTCTAGTCACATAATCACACTCCTCTGCCTCTCATTATGGTGGCGTATGAACCGCATTCATCATAAGGACCTTCTAATTTCATAGGGTCATGTGACTGTGCCCTTCACCCCGTACTGTGCCTCTCACCCCATACTGTGCCCCCTTATACCCTGCATTGTGCCCTCTTACCACACCCTGTGCAGTGCCCCTAGTCATTCCCTGTACTGTTGCAGTGAGCCAGACTGACAGGGGTATTATAAGTGAGGTCACGGTGTTAGCATTAGATGGGCCGAGGTCAATACAGTTCTGGTTACTCACAATTATGTCGTCCCTGGGCAGGCCTGCACAAGTGATGAGGAGAACGGCACAGGAATTCTCTGGGGCACACTCTGGTGTAAGGGACACAGGCCAGATGGTGGTTCGAGGTGCCCTTGATGATCTGTATTAATGTGCCTATGGCAAGGTCCCTTGTAGTCGTGACGCCAGTACCTTTTATGGTGGTACAACCATTTACTGTAGTGTTAACTGAGGAATTGGAGACTGAGATAAGGATGGTGCAATCCAGCTTATAACTTTTACTGAACGTTGCTCCTGATAACGGTTACATCCAAGTATAAAATAGTCTCTAGTACATCCAGATATGAAATACAGTCTCTCATGCATACGAGGGTAGGATATTGTAAGTCCTCAGGTAAAACAGGCTCTTTGTCTTTTATATATATGAAAGCTACTGCTTCAGACTAGGCTTTTGAAGCACAAAAAGTCTTAGGCTGGTATTAACACTCGGAAAATGCAAATGTGATCGCACACTACATCCAGCACTCTGCCCTCCATGCTGGATGAGACATTGGTTTATATTTTGGCCAAAGCATAGTAAGCCACTCACCGCGTCAAGGTCGTCTCATGAGTGGTCCCTAACTCTTGTTCCTACCTGTTTATGGGCCATGACAGCCACATAAAATCCAGGGAATGCAGGTCAGCATGCAAGCCAAGTACACTTTGCTTGTAACCCCGTCCGGTGCCATTACAGCTTTCATCGGATCCAGGGATGCAAGTACCAACATGCATGCTGAACCCACCATATACTTCTCCTGGAGCCAGATGGCTAATGGTAGGTTCTATACAAGCAGACTCAGTTTTATACTGACTTTAAAACCAGCCTCAAGGACAGATTAACTGGTCAGGTGTGCAATGACTCCAAGGAGATCGCCACGCCTCCAATATATACTACAAAGAAAAAAATAAGGGGTTGGGTCAGCACAACCTGCCTGTAGGTGCAGATCACTATGGCAAAATACATATATAAACGGAAAATGCAAATGTGATCGCACACTACATCCAGCACTCTGCCCTCCATGCTGGATGAGACATTGGTTTATATTTTGGCCAAAGCATAGTAAGCCACTCACCGCGTCAAGGTCGTCTCATGAGTGGTCCCTAACTCTTGTTCCTACCTGTTCATGGGCCATGACAGCCACATAAAATCCAGGGAATGCAGGTCAGCATGCAAGCCAAGTACACTTTGCTTGTAACCCCGTCCGGTGCCATTACAGCTTTCATCGGATCCAGGGATGCAAGTACCAACATGCATGCTGAACCCACCATATACTTCTCCTGGAGCCAGATGGCTAATGGTAGGTTCTATACAAGCAGACTCAGTTTTATACTGACTTTAAAACCAGCCTCAAGGACAGATTAACTGGTCAGGTGTGCAATGACTCCAAGGAGATCGCCACGCCTCCAATATATACTACAAAGAAAAAAATAAGGGGTTGGGTCAGCACAACCTGCCTGTAGGTGCAGATCACTATGGCGAAATACATATATAAACGGAAAATGCAAATGTGATCGCACACTACATCCAGCACTCTGCCCTCCATGCTGGATGAGACATTGGTTTATATTTTGGCCAAAGCATAGTAAGCCACTCACCGCGTCAAGGTCGTCTCATGAGTGGTCCCTAACTCTTGTTCCTACCTGTTCATGGGCCATGACAGCCACATAAAATCCAGGGAATGCAGGTCAGTTTGTAGTATATATTGGAGGCGTGGCGATCTCCTTGGAGTCATTGCACACCTGACCAGTTAATCTGTCCTTGAGGCTGGTTTTAAAGTCAGTATAAAACTGAGTCTGCTTGTATAGAACCTACCATTAGCCATCTGGCTCCAGGAGAAGTATATGGTGGGTTCAGCATGCATGTTGGTACTTGCATCCCTGGATCCGATGAAAGCTGTAATGGCACCGGACGGGGTTACAAGCAAAGTGTACTTGGCTTGCATGCTGACCTGCATTCCCTGGATTTTATGTGGCTGTCATGGCCCATGAACAGGTAGGAACAAGAGTTAGGGACCACTCATGAGACGACCTTGACGCGGTGAGTGGCTTACTATGCTTTGGCCAAAATATAAACCAATGTCTCATCCAGCATGGAGGGCAGAGTGCTGGATGTAGTGTGCGATCACATTTGCATTTTCCGTTTATATATGTATTTCGCCATAGTGATCTGCACCTACAGGCAGGTTGTGCTGACCCAACCCCTTATTTTTTTCTTTGTGGTATTAACACTCGCCTTATTCTAACCTTGATTAAAGGTGGTTTTCAGAATCCTTGAACCTCTATTTCCAGTGCTTTTCTGACAATTGGCTTAGCTGTCCTCAGGATTTAAACTGGAGGTGTGGATGCCGGAAGCTGCGTCCTACACCTAATTGCAAAGGTGCCTGGGAAGCCTTTGAGTACGACCGTTTGCTATCCTTTGACTTGAATAAAATATACTAGTCCCCTTGAATGCCTGCTGTTTGCAGCTTATCACTGGTCACCCTGGAGAAGCAAGCTATAGAAGTAGATTTCTCACCTCTAGGCTGAATCTTGTAGGCTAAACTGTGGAGCCAACAGGGAGAGAGCAGATAGGCAAGAGACCTCTCTCCAGCAGGCAGCTACATCATGGCTGCACACTGACTAGACTTGACTAGACTAGGCCTGAGCTAAGCTATATATATATATACTGTAACACTGCCCCATCTAGTGGATAAACTAGTGTAGTGCGCCCTAACTAGGCCTGTATAAAGGATCTTACACATAAAATCACATAATGACATGGGAGAATATGACATGAGATGAAGTACAGCATACAGGCATAATATATGACAATAAAACACAATCAAACTAGTTTGCGATGCCCACGATTACGAGTGGGACACAGCACTGTTCCCCTTTTTTCCCCGGTCACGGTATGGCGGTGTTATCCGGTCACTGTACAGAGGTGTTATCCGGTCAATGTATGGCGGTGGTATCCAATAACTGGATGGCCATAACTGTATCCCTTTCCCCTGCCCACACCATCCTTTTTTAGACCTGGTATGAGCAGGAAAAATATGCAGATTGCGGTGCCAAGTACCTTTGCGCCACAATCTGTGTCAGAAATACGCCTAACATAGACGCATTTCTATATAATAAATGACCACCTAATTGTATTATTATTCGAGGGTAGGACTAATATAACTGAAATAAAGTGGCCTAAATGGGAGGAAATGCTCAAAGACCCCAAACACTGTGGCGTGTTTATAACCGGGGGAGCAATTCCTCCGCATGTAATCCGTTGCTAACGGCAATCCCCAGCAAAAAATGCATACAATGGAGGATGTCGGCAGCGGACCACATGCACCACAATGGCATCCTACACAAGATGGGATAATGTGTGGATGCAAATATAAAAATACATAAATCACTGCAAAAGGTGCACCACAATGATATGTGACTAACAACACTGGCAATTCCCTCAGGCTGATGTTAAGAACTGAGACTTTAGCCAATTTATTCCAGTCAGGAACACATCGGAGCTCTTTTGCACCACCGTCAAGGTATCTCAGCGTGGCATGGGTTCCTACCACTAGACTACCTGCGGTGTGTGAACACGGTCTGAGAGGTGCTAAGATACAACTCACAGCCAAGCTCCCACATATTATAAACACAGTTATAAACACGCCACAGTGTTTGGAGTTTTTGAGCATTTCCTCCCATTTAGGCCACTTTATTTCAGTTATTTTTCTTGATATGTTTAGAATGTGCCATTACGTACTGCTGGTAGCATTCTGTAGCACCTGGTAGCCTGTGTCACATGGTCTGTTATAGGTGGGGCTTACAGCCTTATGTCTCCCCATGCCTGAGCGATCTCACTATGGAGGTATGTGGGAGCTTGGCTGTAAGTTGTATCTTAGCACCTCTCAGTCCGTGTTCACACTTGGTAGGTAGTTTAGTGGTAGGAACCCATGCCACGCTGAGATACCTTGACGGTGGTGCAAAAGGGCTCCGATGTGTTCCTGACTGGAATACATTGGCTAAAGTCTCAGTTCTTAACATCAGCTTGAGGGATTGGCTAGTGTTGTCAGTTGCTTATCACACACTGTGCCCTGTATTTTCTCATCCCTGACCACTAGGACCAGGTAGCGCTCTGTCAGTACATGGCGGCCTCCCCTCTCCGCTCCGCTGTGTACTCGTGCTTATTCTGACACTAGGGCTGGGTTCACGTACTATTTTTGTCATCCATTTAATGCATACCTAAAATATATGCGTTAACAGATGCCTCAGACTGATGGTGGCGTCCGTTTACCATACAGTTCCATGGTAGAAAAAAAAATTATGTTAACGTATGCATTTTTTTAATGGACAAAAACGTGGAGTGCTGCACATTTGTATACATCAAACCGATAGGAAATAAAAAATTTCTAGGCACCGGCTGGGCACATTTTTGAGAGTTTCCCTTTAAGATGCATAAAAATGACTCCTGATTAAAATACATATTTTTGGTGGGAATTTTTGCCAATGATCCCCCTCTGGTATATCACTGTCCATGTTGTGGGACTATTTGTGTACTTCTAGTAAGTGTTTCCTGGCTGCAAATATGACCTGAAGGTTTTTCAGATTCGCCTGCCATTAAAGTGAATGGGGCCCGCCGCGAACGTGCGGTTCGCGAACATTTGATTGCGAACGCGAATTGTCCTGGCCGATGTTTCTCCATCACTAATGGGGACCCTAAACCACAGACCATGGGTTACCAGCCCTGTGACCAAGGAGCCACCCGGACTACTGAGTTAGAGACCGTGGGCCTCCATCCTTTGGCCATGGAATCAGCCTTCTGAGAGAGAGAGGGGCAGCTAGCTCAGGCCTTTCCTCAGCATCAAACCCTTCTTCTGCCAGGAAGGAGACTGGAGAAGCCAGCCCAATGTCTTGCCTGTCTTGTTCTGCACCTGAATTCCTCCAGTAAAGAAGCACAATGGTTTACTGCAGACCCTGACGCTCTGGACTTATTTCCCATTGGGGTGCACCATACCTTACCATCCCTTCCAGAGTGCAGCAACACGTGGTGACACCTTGACAGTGTCCGGGGGACCCAGCGTAGCATTAGGGCATGAGTTTAAAGGCCATCTGCCAGCAGATTTGTACTTATGAAACTGGCTGACCTGTTGTATGTGCACTTGGCAGCTGACGGCATCTGTGTTGTTCCCATGTTCATATGTGCCCGCATTGCTGAGAAAAATTATGTTTTAATATATGCAAAGGAGCCTCTAGGAGCAACAGGGCGTTGCCTTTACACCTAGAGACTCAGGTCTCTCTGGAACTACTGCACCCTCTGCACTTAGATTGACAGGGCCAGGCATGATAACATCACACTTGGCCCTGTCAATCAAAGTGCAGAGGGTGCTGCAGTTGCGTCTAGGGGTAACAGCAACACTCCTACTGCTCCTAGACGCTCATTTGCATATATATATATAAAAAAAAATAATCTCAGCAATGTGGGCACATATGAACATGGGACCAACACAGATGCCTTCAGCTGCCAAGTGCAGATGTAACAGGTCAGCCAGTGTCATAGGTACAAATCTGCTGACTGATGCCCTTTAACAGTGAATTTCCTCGTGACAGGTTCCCTTTGAAACTGATACTAAACCTGAAAGGAACTGGAAGACACATTAGTTTGTGTATCTCATAGGCTAGAGCAGTGGTGGTGAACCTATGGCATGGGTGCCAGAGGCGGCACTCAGAGCCTTCTCTGTGGGCACCTGCACCCTGGAAGAAGTCTATGGTGTACCAATATGTCTTAGACTTTTCCTGCCATTCATCAGCACAGGGCGCACTATGAACGGAAAAGGCAGCGCATTGAATGTAGGCAGGCTATTATAGCTAAATGCTAAAGTACATGGAAGATATACTATATTGGACTGTAGTACTAAATTGCCGTGTTGGTACTTTGCAATAAATGAGTGGGTTTTGGGTTGCAGTTTGGGCACTTGGTATGTAAAAGGTTCTCCGCTCCTGGGCTAGAGTTTCCAAAGGCTGTTTTGTTTTTCAGAAGAGCTTGAACAGTTAATCTAGAAAAGCCTACCTGCTTGGAAGAAGCTTTGCTATTCTAAAAGAATTAAAAAGTGATTACCGTACTTTGCGACAAAAAAAAAACTATCTAAATGATATATAAAGTATATAAAATACATTTACTTTTTTATGAATATACTCTAAATGAAAAATTCTACAGTGAACAGGAAGATATTTTGTAAATCCCTAAACCTCAAAACGACTAAATCAGTTGACGGTACCGGTGCAGCCAACAATTCATTTGATTTGCACTTTCATGGCACTGGACTTGCAACTCCCGGTGAAGCTGACAAAAGCAATTGTCATTAGAATTGTGTTTATTTTTGCATGTGTCACGACCATTTACCTGAATGTCACAAGAGATGGAGCCGCTCCTCAGTGTTCTGCACGGACCATCCATAACACGCTAATCACTGACTCACAGTGACATCCAATTTCCTCTATCCAGAGAGTCAGGGAGCCAGTAACGCTGCAAGCTATATAGGCCTGTTCTGCTTTAGCTCCTCAGTAGAAGATACATAAACACTTGAAATAGTATATGCATTTCTGGAATGCTATTAAAGTATTTTATTGTCCTTACAAGCTGACCTGTAAAGTCACTTCTACGAGCGGAATAGTCACCAGGGAAATTTGCCTCTCGTATATATCTGATCTGTGTTGTATTTTACATTTCCTATGAACCAGATTTACTCATTATACAGAACATTTAGGAATTTTGATGTCTCATTTCTTTGCTCATTTTAGGCGTTCATCTATCATGTCGGGTGCTAAGTAACAAACCTACAGTTGTGTTCAAAATAATAGCAGTCAGACATCACTAACCTGATCAATCACTGTTTTTGGTAGAAATGATATTTCTGCATGGCAAATAATTTACTAGCAGCTTTAGTAGAGTAAAAGAACCCCAACAGTCATGACATGCATGCTGCTGATTCTTTGTAATTCAATCACTTATTGAAAGGGGCATGTTCAAAATAATAGCAGTGTGGAGTTCAATGAGTGAGGTCATTCATTCTTCGAAAAACAGGTGGAAATTATTGCCCTTATTTAAGGAAGGAAGGCAGCAAATGTTGTACATGCTGTGCAACCAATTTCTCTCTGAAATTCTGACGAAAATGGGTTGTTCCAGACATGGTTCAGAAGAACAGTGTACCTTGATTAAAAAGTTGATTGGAGAGGGGAAAACATATAAAGAAGTGCAGAAAATGATAGGCTGCTCAGCTAAAATTATCGCAAATGCTTTAAAATGGCAACCAAAACCTGAAAGACGTAGAAGAAAGCGGAAAAACAACCATTCAAATGGATAGAAGAATAGCCAAAATGGCAAGGACTCAGCCAACCATCAGCTCCAGGAAGATCAAAGAAGGTCTAAAGTTACCTTATGAGTACTGTTAGGCCTCATGCACACGACAGTTTTTTTTTACGGTCCGCAAAAACGGGGTCCGTAGGTCCGTGATCCGTCACCGTTTTTTCGTCCGTGGGTCTTCCTTGATTTTTGGAGGATCCACGGACATGAAAAAAATGTTGTTTTGGTGTCCGCCTGGCCGTGCGGAGCCAAACGGATCCGTTCTGAATTACAATGCAAGTCAATGGGGACGGATCCGTTTGACGTTGACACAATATGGTGCAATTTCAAACGGATCCATCCCCCATTGACTTTCAATGTAAAGTCAGGAGTTAATATACCATAGGATCGGAGTTTTCTCCAATCCGATGGTATATTTTAACTTGAAGCGTCCCCATCATCATGGGAACGCCTCTATGTTAGAATATACTGTCGGATATGAGTTAGATCGTGAAACTCAAATCCGACAGTATATTCTAACACAGAGGCGTTCCCATGGTGATGGGGACGCTTCAGGTTAGAATATACTAAAATAACTGTGTACATGACTGCCCCCTGCTGCCTGGCACCAGGGGGCAGACCACCACCCCCCCCCCCCTGTTTTTAACTCATTGGTGGCCAGTGCGGCCGCCCCCCCTCCCCCCTGTAGTTAACTCTTTGTTGTCCAGTGCGGCCGGCCCCCTCCCTCCCCTATAGTTAACTCATTGGTGGCCAGTGGGCCCCCCTCCCTCCCCTGTAGTTAACTCTTTGTTGTCCAGTGCGGCCGCCCCCCCCCCTCCCTCCCCTGTAGTTAACTCTTTGTTGTCCAGTGCGGCCCGGCCCCCCCTCCCTCCCCTGTAGTTAACTCGTTGGTGGCCAGTGGGCCCTCCCTCCCCCTCCTAATTAAAATCTCCCCCCCTATCATTGGTGGCAGCGGAGAATACCGATCGGAGTCCCAGTTTAATCGCTGGGGCTCCGATAGGTAACCATGGCAACCAGGACGCTACTGCAGTCCCGGTTGCCATGGTTACTTAGCAATTTGTAGAAGCATTATACTTACCTGCGAGCTGCGATGTCTCCGTGTCCGGTCGGGAGCTCCTCCTACTGGTAAGTGACAGGTCTGTGCGGCGCATTGCTTAATGATCTGTCACTTACCAGTAGGAGGAGCTCCCGGCCGGACACGGAGACATCGCAGCTCGCATGTAAGTATAATGCTTCTACAAATTGCTAAGTAACCATGGCAACCGGGACTGCAGTAGCGTCCTGGTTGCCATGGTTACCGATCAGAGCCCCAGCGATTAAACTGGGACTCCGATCGGTACTCTCCGCTGCCACCAATGATAAGGGGGGAGATTTTAATTAGGAGGGTGAGGGAGGGGGAGGGCCCACTGGCCACCAACGAGTTAACTACAGGGGAGGGAGGGGGGGGCGGCCGCACTGGACAACAAAGAGTTAACTACAGGGGAGGGAGGGGGGGCCGGCCGCACTGGACAACAAAGAGTTAACTACAGGGGAGGGAGGGGGGCCCACTGGCCACCAATGTGTTAACTACAGGGGGGGGGGGCTGCCCCCTGCTGCCTGGCAGCACCTGCCAGGCAGCAGGGGGCAGTCATGTACACAGTTCTTTTAGTATATTCTAACCTGAAGCGTCCCCATCACCATGGGAACGCCTCTGTGTTAGAATATACTGTCGGATTTGAGTTTTCACGAAGTGAAAACTCAGCTCTGAAAATGCTTTTATGCAGACGGATCCGTCTGTATGAAAGTAGCCTACGGCCACGGATCACGGACACGGATGCCAATCTTGTGTGCATCCGTGTTCTTTCACGGACCCATTGACTTAAATGGGTCCGTGAACCGTTGGCCGTGAAAAAAATAGGAAAGGTCATATTTTTTTCACGGCCAGGAAACACGGATCACGGATGCGGCTGCAAAACGGTGCATTTTGCGATTTTTCCACGGACCCATTGAAAGTCAATGGGTCCGCGAAAAAAAACGGAAAACGTCGCAACGGACACGAGTGCACACAACGGTCGTGTGCATGAGGCTTTACTATTAGAAGACGCCTATGTGAAGCCAAGTTATCTGCAAGAAGCCCCCGCAAAGTCCCACTGTTGAAAAAAAGACATGTGCTGAAGAGGTTACAATTTGCCAAAGAGCACATTGACTGGCCTAAAGAGACATTTTGTGGACTGATGAAAGTAAGATTGTTCTTTTTGGGTCTAGTTGCCGGAGACAGTTTGTCAGACGACCCCCAAACACTGAATTCAAGCCACAGTACACTGTGAAGACAGTGAAGCATGGTGGCGCAAGCATCATGATATGGGGATGTTTCTCATACTACGGTGTTGGGCCTATTTATTGCATACCAGGGATCATAGATCAGTTTGAATGCATCAGAATACTTGAAGAGGTCATGCTGCCTTAGGCCTCATGCACACGACCGTATTTTTTCACGGTCCGCAAAACGGGGTTCCGTTGGTCCGTGATCCGTGACCGTTTTTTCGTCCGTGGGTCTTCCTTGATTTTTGGAGGATCCACGGACATGAAAAAAAAGTCATTTTGGTGTCCGCCTGGCCGTGCGGAGCCAAACGGATCCGTCCTGAATTACAATGCAAGTCAATGGGGACGGATCCGTTTGATGTTGATACAATATGGTGCAATTTCAAACGGATCCGTCCCCCATTGACTTTCAATGTAAAGTCAGGAGTTAATATACCATAGGATCAGAGTTTTCTCCAATCCAATAGTATATTTTAACTTGAAGCGTCCCCATCACCATGGGAACGCCTCTATGTTAGAATATACCATCGGATTTGAGTTACATCGTGATACTCAGATCCGACAGTATATTCTAACACAGAGGCGTTCCCATAGTGATGGGGACGCTTCTAGTTAGAATATACTACGAACTGTGTACATGACTGCCCCCTGCTGCCTGGCAGCACCCGATCTCTTACAGGGGCCTGTGATCAGCACAATTAACCCTTCAGGTGCCGCACCTGAATGGGGTTAATTGTGCGTATCATAGCCCCCTGTAAGAGACCAGGGGCTGCAAGGCAGCAGGGGGCAGACCCCCCTCCCTCCCCAGTTTGAATATCATTGGTGGCCAGTGTACGGCCTCCCCCGGCCCCCCCTCTGTTGTAATATCATTGGTGGCCAGTGTGCGCCCCCCTCTATTGTAATATCATTGGTGGCCAGTGTGCGGCCTCTGTCGGCCCCCCTCTATTGTAACTTCATTGGTGGCCAGTGTGCGGCCTCCGTCGGCCCCCCTCTATTGTAATTTCATTGGTGGCCAGTGTGCGGCCTCCCCCACCCCCTAACCCCCCCCCCCTGCCCGATCATTGGTGGCAGCGGAGATTCCGATCGGAGTCCCAGTTTAATCGCTCTGGGGCTCCGATCGGTAACCATGGCAACCAGGACGCTACTGCAGGCCTGGTTGCCATGGTTACTTAGCAATATTACAATATTAGAAGCATCATACTTACCTGCTGGCTGCTGCGATGTCTGTGTCCGGCCGGGAGCTCCTCCTACTGGTAAGTGACAGGTCTGTGCGGCGCATTGCTTAATGATCTGTCACTTACCAGTAGGAGAAGCTCCCGGCCGGACACAGACAGCGCAGCAGCCAGCAGGTAAGTATGATGCTTCTAATATTGTAATATTGCTAAGTAACCATGGCAAACAGGCCTACAGTAGCGTCCTGGTTGCCATGGTTACCGATCGGAGCCCCAGAGCGATTAAACTGGGACTCCGATCGGAATCTCCGCTGCCACCAATGATCGGGCAGGGGGGGGGAGAGGGGAGGCCGCACACTGGCCACCAATGAAATTACAATAGAGGGGGGGAGGGAGGCCGCACACTGGCCACCAATGAAATTACAATAGAGGGGGGAGGGGGGCCGACGGAGGCCGCACACTGGCCACCAATGAAATTACAATAGAGGGGGGGAGGGGGGCCGACGGAGGCCGCACACTGGCCACCAATGAAATTACAATAGAGGAGGGGAGGGGGGCCGACGGAGGCCGCACACTGGCCACCAATGATATTACAATAGAGGGGGGGAGGGGGGCAGACGGAGGCCGCACACTGGCTACCAAAGATTTTACAATAGGGGGGGCGGGGGGGGCCGCACACTGGCCACCAATGATATTCAAACTAGGGAGGGAGGGGGGTCTGCCCCCTGCTGCCTGGCAGCCCCTGATCTCATATAGGGGGCTATGATATGCACAATTAACCCCTCAGGTGCAGCACCTGAGGGGTTAATTGTGCAGATCACAGCCCCCTGTAAGAGATCGGGTGCTGCCAGGCAGCAGGGGGCAGTCATGTACACAGTTCGTAGTATATTCTAACTAGAAGCGTCCCCATCACTATGGGAACGCCTCTGTGTTAGAATATACTGTCGGATTTGAGTTTTCACGAAGTGAAAACTCATCTCTGAAAACGCTTTTATGCAGATGGATCTTCGGATCCGTCTGTATAAAAAGTAACCTACGGCCACGGATCACGGACGCGGATGCCAATCTTGTGTGCATCCGTGTTCTTTCACGGACCCATTGACTTGAATGGGTCCGTGAACCGTTGTCCGTCAAAAAAATAGGAGTTGCCACTCTGTTCCGCAATTTCCTTTGGTGCAGCTTTCGACGATAAGAATAGTTAATCCTTTACTGTAGAGATTTTCTTCTGTATGGCCATACAGTATTATCGGAGGCTTTTCAATGCAGGTACATCACTTGTTTCACCATACGCGTTACGGGTAGATTCACTCTCCCTTCCTCAGTGGTCAAGTGTCTGCCTGCTCTACAGTAAAGGATTAACTATTCTTATCGTCGAAAGCTGCACCAAAGGAAATTGCGGAACAGAGTGGCAACTCCTGCGATCTTTGGAACTCCCGCGAAATTCAAACCAGCTTGCTGTATGGAGCGACTGAATAAGCCGGCAAATATTTAAAGCTCCATTGAAGCAATAGGGAGACAGCAGACGCTAGACGGTAAGCCAAACATCGATTTAAAGTTTTCTTCAATCCAAAGCTCATATCGAGCTTAAAAGGATATGCTATAAGAGACTTTTCATATTATCAGGATTCCTGTGGACACTTTATGAACATATTGCGCTCCCAGTGAATACACCTACAACATTTTCAGTGACATTCAGTTTCCTAAATTGGGATAGAGCTCTAGAAGATAATACCCCCTCTTTCCCAAATAACAACATATACAGTGGGATGCGAAAGTTTGGGCAACCTTGTTAATCGTCATGATTTTCCTTTATAAATCGTTGGTTGTTACGATAAAAAATGTCAGTTAAATATATCATATAGGAGACACACACAGTGATATTTGAGAAGTGAAATAAAGTTTATTGGATTTACAGAAAGTGTGCTATAATTGTTTAAACAAAATTAGGCAGGTGCATAAATTTGGGCACTGTTGTCATTTTATTGATTCCAAAACCTTTAGAACTAATTATTGGAACTCAAATTGGCTTGGTAAGCTCAGTGACCCATGACCTACATACACAGGTGAATCCAATTATGAGAAAGAGTATTTAAGGGGGTCAATTGTAAGTTTCCCTCCTCTTTTAGTTTTTTCTGAAGAGTATCAACATGGGGGTCTCAAAACAACTCTCAAATGACCTGAAGACAAAGATTGTTCACCATCATGGTTTAGGGGAAGGATACAGAAAGCTGTCTCAGAGATTTCAGCTGTCTGTTTCCACAGTTAGGAACATATTGAGGAAATGGAAGACCACAGGCTCAGTTCAAGTTAAGGCTCAAAGTGGCAGACCAAGAAAAATCTCAGATAGACAGAAGCGACGAATGGTGAGAACAGTCAGAGTCAATCCACAGACCAGCACCAAAGACCTACAACATCATCTTGCTGCAGATGGAGTCACTGTGCATCGTTCAACCATTCGCGCACTTTACACAAGTAGATGCTGTATGCGAGAGTGATGCAGAGGAAGCCTTTTCTCCACCCACAGCACAAAAAGTGCAGCTTAAGTTGGGCTAAAGCACATTTGGACAAGCCAGCTTCATTTTGGAATAAGGTGCTGTGGACTGATGAAACTAAAATTGAGTTATTTGGCCATAACAAGGGGCGTTATGCATGGAGGAAAAAGAACACAGCATTCTAAGAAAAACACCTGCTACCTACAGTAAAATATGGTGGTGGTTCCCTCATGCTGTGGGACTGTGTGGCCAGTGCAGGGACTGGGAATCTTGTCAAAGTTGAGGGACGCATGGATTCCACTCAGTATCAGCAGATTCTGGAGACCAATGTCCAGGAATCAGTGACAAAGCTGAAGCTGCGCCGGGGCTGGATATTTCAACAAGACAACAATCCTAAACACTGTTCAAAATCCACTAAGGCATTTATGCAGAGGAACAAGTACAACGTTCTGGAATGGCCATCTCAGTCCCCAGACCTGAATATAATTGAAAATCGGTGGTGTGACTTAAAGAGAGCTGTCCATGCTCGGAAGCCATCAAACCTGAATGAACTAAAGATGTTTTGTAAAGAGGAATGGTCCAAAATACCTTCAACCAGAATCCATACTCTCATTGGAACCTACAGGAAGCGTTTAGAGGCTGTAATATCTGCAAAAGGAGGATCTACTAAATATTGATTTCATTTCTTTTTTGTGGTGCCCAAATTTATGCACCTGCCTAATTTTGTTTAAACAATTATAGCACACTTTCTGTAAATCCAATAAACTTTATTTCACTTCTCAAATATCACTGTGTGTGTCTCCTATATGATATATTTAACTGACATTTTTTATCGTAACAACCAACGATTTATACAGGAAAATCATGACGATTAACAAGGTTGCCCAAACTTTCGCATCCCACTGTACTTGAAGTTTTTTTGGTGTGATATATATTATTGAATTTATCGACACTATTGAGTCATATGAATATAGTGTCGATCATATCTACCACAATATATGTGACTGTAATGTTGTATATTATTGCTACATTGTTCTTATAAATTTTATTACTTGCATTTTATGGGGATTTAATAAATATTTTCTGCATATGTCAATCTGGTTGCCAAGTGTATGAGTGCTCGCTCATTATTCTATTACTACATTTGCCATTAAACAGTATTCGTTAACCCTTTAAAGTAAAATAAATTATGGAGTTGCTGACTTTCATAGGGGAGACAGGGCAAATGTTCCCAAATGTCCAGACTTCCCCTGCTCACACGACATAAGAATATTACTTTTTTCTATATGTAATAGTGTGAAAGTTGGGGCAGAAGATGTCAATGGATGTGGAAGTAATTAAGGTATTAGTGTTTCTTTATATTAAAGGAAATGTATCATTAGAAAACGACATGGTTAAGAATCAGGTTTTTGTGCTCAATATATTTTTTAGAAATGTAGGTGATTTTTTTTTTTTTTTTTAAGTCTCCATCTATATTTTAAAACCTCCTGAAATCCTGCAGTTTTGGGCACTAAGTCTAAAATATGTCAAGGCTTTCTGCTCTTTAAGTGCAGCCACATGTGCCATAGACACAATGGACGGGAGGGAACCTCATTGACTTCTATGATTGAGTTTTGTAGGCATGCTCTGTGACCAGGTCAGAAAGGAGTGGATAAGCTAAGATGTCATCTATTGTGAATGGAGGATTTTGTTTTAGCTATACAAAGGGGATATTTGCCATATTTGGATATATTATGATGGCTACTGAGAAGTCACCTATACTGAAAAGGAAGTCGTGTGACATTATTAGGCCTAGTGGCTAGTGCGAAAAACTGCACAATTTTAGGTATTTTTAAACATAGAAAATAAAAACAGAAATCAACAAAATTTTGAAAGAAAACATTTAACATAAAAATGTAATTTAAAGGCTGTGTAAACTTTCAGGGGGCATTTTGTTATTATTGCAGTTCACTCATTTTTGGCTAAAAATATTTTTTTTAATTGATCTTTATTAAACATGTTCAGCCTTTTCTGAGATACAAGGGTTAAAATCAGTCTGTTTGCTCATGTCTAGTTCTTTTATATCTGATCTTCTGACCTCAAAAACACGTATTTAAGCCATATTCTTTCCAGTTTAATAAGAATTGAGTTATAATGAGTGTTTATGAGGTTAGAGAATCAAAGAAAAGAGTAACACATGAGTTATCAGATTATGGAATTCAAAGAAAACAGACTATGACAGCTTGAACACGGACTGTTTTTTAACCCTTGTTTCTCAGGAACAGTTGAACATTTTTAAAGACCAATTGAAAAAAAAAATACATACACTGTAGGTACCTGCTCTGTAAGTCAATGTCTGACCCTTTTTGCAGCCCTGAAATTAAACTTGGGTTTGGCTGATTAACCTATCAGTCAAAATAATGTTATATGGCTTCATAAATGGTCACAAACTGACTAGATAGCATCTACAGGTGGCACTAGAGAGAGTTTTCTTCCTTCTTGAGGATAGCTGTTTAGCAAAATTTTTCTCCAAAGTGAATTTCCTGACACTTCCCTACCAATTGGATCTCCACAAGGAGAACAGTACCTTGTGACAACCCAAGCATAACTATTAAAGCCTGATGGTGATACTCCTTTAAGAAAATAGACGACATGTCTTCCTTCTACGCATTAGACAATCATGGTTAACGCTTATCATCTAAATGTGCCAAGTGTTCAGAAGCTTGACAAATTCAATTTTCCATTTACGTGTTGCACACAACTTAGAACGCAGAGATTTTAATTTTCAGAACAGTCAATTATATATTTATTTTTGTACTATTTGCATCAGGCTTGACAGTCCAACTTTAACTCAGCAAAGAGTTACGGTGATAATTCTGGCATTCCCGTATGCAGGGATAATCTGTTGTGGAAATATTAGCCAAAGAAAACAACCAGGGATATTGAAGTTCATGTGGTAACCATTAGTGATGTTTCACCAAGTGTTATAGACATAAATTAGTTCCAAACCCTTCAAGTTTTACTTGAGGAAATCAGAGAAGGCTCTGGATCTAAGAGGGAAGTGTTGGAATTGGTGCGGCAGAGGCAAACATGTCCAGTTCAGTCAGGCATTGTGTTTGAAATTCAGCCTGTGTTCATGAAGGTTTCTGTCACTGGGAAAGAGGACACAGAGAAGCTGTGACATTGATATGCTCTCGGCAAAATCAATGTCAGGTGTGAAGAATGGTGATCGTGCTCAACAGGACAAAGCTGACTTCAAAGGTTGAATCTAACTGATGCAGTATTGACTGACATTTCCTTGGATTGATAGTATTCCAGTTATGCCTCATAAGGTTTATATTAGCCAGATTAATCAATCCTTTAAAAAGTAAAGACTGGTTTAAAAGTGCAATCCATCCGAGGAAAGAGGTAATGGCACGTATCGTTCAAAGGTGTTTGGTCCAGTGAAACTGAATATTACACATTCTTCTTTAATGCTAAACCTCTCCAGGGTGGTTATCACTAACGTAGGACTAGCTGCTATATTGCAGGATGAAGCAATATTTTGATGGATCCTAGCACTTGTACTGTATAGCTCAGTTTGGGAGAAATCTTGGAACAATCACAAAATGAAATTGATCGCAATCAGTTGTGTTTGGCCATATTCATAACCATGAATGGGGCTAAGTCACTTCTGCAAGCCCTTCTCACCCAGGTTGAAACTGACCCTGCCTATCCTCGCTCCCAACAGCAGAGAGTGAGGGACAGCTGAGGTCCCCAAACATAGACATTAGACTATTGTTGGCCAAACCCTCATTTTCACCGGGTCCAGAAGACAATATAATATGTATGGAGAGCTCACAACTCCCCCCTGACAGGAAAAAATGAAGATGAATTTTAACACCCAATCCTTTTGTTACCCTGGAAGATAAGTCACTGCCAAAGCTGGCTAATAGTCAGTGTCTTCCCCATTTAAAGTAAGGAGAGATACACTATATAGACAAAAGTATTGGACACACAATGTCCGACTGCATTGTAGTTCGGCATTGTGGAAAGTTTGCTGGAGGAGGGATAATGTTATAGGGTTATTTTTCAGGGGTTGACCTAAGACCCTTTGTTCCAGTGAAGGGAAATCTTAATGCTTCTGCAAACCAAAACATTTTGGACAATTGTATGCTTTCATCTTTGTGGGAACAGTTTGGTGAAAACCCTTTTCTGTTCCAGAATAATAGTGCCCCGGTTCATAAAGCAAGGTCCATTAAGGCATGGTTCGGTCAGTTTGGTGTGGAAGAACTTGAATGGCTCTGAAATCAAACACCTTTGGGATGAATCAGAGCCAGATTGGGGCCAGTCAATCTAACATCAGTGTCTGAACTCACAAACGCTTTTCTGGATGAATGGGCAAATGTCCCACAGACACGCTCCAAAATCTTGTAAAAAGCCTTCCCAGGAGAGTTGAAGCTGTTTTAGCTGCAAATTACTGCATAATAATTGAGAATGGGATGTCAAGTTTTGTAGGTGTAATATGCAGGTGTCCCAATACTTTTTCCATATAGTGTAGTTGTCGACCGTCTCCCATGCACATTAGACTGTTGGCTGATTCCATCAAAATTGGTGTCTCCTGACATTTGTCTATACAGTATTGCCAGCTTTAGAATTAACGTAAATTGTGGTATCACTTTGTATCACTTACTTCTAAAGTCTATCATTATATTACTAGGAAGCGTTACTGATCACAGGCAATTTCCATCAGAATTGCATCTAATAAATGTATTTCACATTACATTGATTTTACATATTTGTGTAGTTTTCGTGACCATTTTTTCATTCAGCTTTTTTTTTTAGCCATGGCCAGATATGGATTAAAAAGGAATAGAAAATATAAAAGAAGGTCTTTTCTTTCCTGCTAGATCTTATTCTGTCTTTACCTCAAAGACTGCTTCAGAAAATACAGCAGCGTTTTTTTTTTTTTTTAAAAGTGTGTAAAACCACTCTTATACTCGGAGTTCAAAGCTCTATTTTTCTTATGAAGAGCTCTGAATGCCCTGAAGAACTGACATATTTCAATGTAAAAAACACTGTCCCTTCAGCAAATGAACCATAAAACAGAATTAGGGTTTGCTCAAAACTATCTTACAAACATAACACCTGGACTTCCCATGGTTCTACTGAATTGCACCTCTATTATCATCTGGTCCACTGCTGAATCCAGGCAGAATATAAACCCTCGAGACACAGCCGCATTCTGGCCATCAAAAATATGGCTTCCACAGATCTAATAGAAATAAAGCTTGCTTTGTATGAAGCTTGTAGGATTTGGTTGTAATGTAGTGATATTTTCATGAGACACTTTAGATACATGTGAATACAAGTGCCTCAAAGGTAACTTTACCCTAAATGAAAGCAACATATCTATCTAGCTGCAAATATATATTTTTTCCGAACAGGATGATAGCCCATATCAAATCTCCAAAAATGTTCCAAAAGGCTCTATAAACTTTACAATTAATCATTTGTGCGATCACATGTAGAAAAATGTAGACAAATTCACTATTCGTCAACCCAATCATTTGAATTCCCTAGGTCATGAACCAGTAAACCATTTGTGATACCTGGATAACTGTGCTCTAGTGAAAGAAGGATTTTCTAATATTTTGCACACAAAGCATAGGGAATTACTTACAAATACAGTATTTCACTATGCAGACACCATTTATTGATCATATGTTATCTACTGCTGACATACGGTCACACTTACCACTACAGCGCTGTCTGACAACGCACTCACTGCAAATGTGAAATATGGCTGATGTAATGGTCAGAGAAGCACACAATGCACTAAGTAGCTAAAAGTAAAAATATATAGATCAAGTAGATGCTAAATACATCATTTAGAAAATATATCACACTGTAAAAACATGCCAAATTCTTGAGGCCGTTTTTAGCTAAAGGTCAATGTACTTGAAAGTGGATACATACACAAGGAGAATGACACTGGTCATACATTCCACCTAGGCCAAAAATGTTTCCACTATTTAAATAACACTATAAGTTTTGCAGCTCTTAAAGGGATATTTTGACTATCAATATTTTTGGTACGGTATATTTTATAGGGTCACGTTTAAATTCTGGCTGGAAATCACCTATACTTTTATCCATGACAGTCCAACCAAAGGGACTGTTTTAGGCAGGAACACCCCTCTAAAGAGGACCGTCAATAGTGTTGAGTGAATCGAAGCATACGAAGCGGAATTCGATCTCGATCTGAAGTTTAAGCAAAATTTGAATCCGTGCAAAGTCGAAATTCCTAGCTTCACTCAAGCGGTAACAAATCGATTATTCCTAAAATTGTGGCTGAAAATGAAAAAAATTATACTCGCCTGTTAGCGGTTTTCTTCAGGCAGGTTTATGATGGTTATATGATGAGGCATCAGACCTCCAACCCATGAATATTTCCCTGTGCAACGAATATCCGGTTTGCTTCTGATCAGGAGGTAAATAACCAGCCCAGACTGAACTTAGGTTGTTAAATATCTGACATCTTTATTTTTCAGCACATACTTATAAGGCTTTTTGGGGGTGGGCGCATATTGTCTCTCAAGATCCAATTGGAACAATCCTGGTATTTCTTAAGAGGCCTTGGGAACATGTGTTGTCAAAATACAGTTGAAACTTTGTTAAACAATGCTGGTATCTGCTATATACAATACTTGCAAAAGAGCTATTTTACATTGAACAGGTTTTCCTCTACATGCTAATAAGTTGAATAGGTTATCTCAGTTCGTTGTGATTGTATGCGAGGTGAGATGTTAAATAGCTCCTTTGTTCAGGGAGGCTGCTATTGTGTCCAGCAACTGGCAGGGTGTGATATGTGTTAATTCGAGGCACTGCATTTCCACAAGAGATGAGGCTTGTATAATATATGTCTAATCTGTGATGTATCAAAAGTAAGATTATGAAAATCCCTTTCATCGCCTCATCCACATGATCGCGGAGAGGCCGTCTGCTCCGTCTTGATTAAAGAAAACCTGCGAAAGGACCTGCGGTGAGCATGAAGACGTCACAACATGATCCCACTTGCCGCACGCTGTGACACCATCAGTGGAGACCTTTCATTCAGATAGGTCATCAATATCAGATCATGGGTGGCCTTTTGCTGTCATTAGCATGCGGGAGGCAAGGGAGGTGAGAACAGCGCTGCACTGGCTGTTCTCACCTTCCCTGGTCTTCTTCCGGCCCCGCTCTGTGTCCTGACACATACAGCGTCCGGACATAGTGCACATAGATTCAAACTATGATGTGACACTGTGTGCTGTCAGGTCACAGTACAGAGCGTCGGGAAGAAGACCAGGGAGGGTATGTGAATCCGCCAAGTGACAGCACTGTCCGGAGCTGGAGAGGAAAGTTTTTTTTATTTTTTATTGTCCGATATGAGGTCTGATTAGATGCTGGGGGGTCTGATAGGGGCTGATCTGAGGCTAATTGAGGGTAGAGAAGTTTTGATCTGAGGCTTGGGGGCTGATGGGGGCTGATCTGAGGCTAAGGAGGGTCTGATGGGGGTGTGATCTAAAGGCTGGGAAGTCTGATGGGGGTGTGATCTAAGGCTGCACATTGTGTTTCCACACTGAAAGTACTTTCTCTGATCTATTGCCTTTGCTATTGCTCAAAAAATAACACAGAAATCTGCACAGATCTCTTTTTAACCACCTCAGCCCCCCTAGCTTAAACCCCCTTAATGACCAGGCCACTTTTTACACTTCTGCACTACACTACTTTAGCGGTTTATTGCTCAGTCATGCAACTTACCACCCAAAGGAATTTTACCTCCTTTTCTTCTCACTAATAGAGCTTTCATTTGGTGGTATTTCATTGCTGCTGACATTTTTACTTTTTTTGTTATTAATCGAAATTTAACGATTTTTTTGCAAAAAATGACATTTTTCACTTTCAGTTGTAAAATTTTTCAAAAAAAAACGACATCCATATATAAATTTTTCTCTAAATTTATTGTTCTACATGTCTTTGATAAAATAAAAATGCTTTGGGTAAAAGTTATAGCGTTTACAAACTATAGTACAAAAATGTGAATTTCCGCTTTTTGAAGCAGCTCTGACTTTCTGAGCACCTGTCATGTTTCCTGAGGTTCTACAATGCCCAGACAGTACAAACGCCCCACAAATGACCCCATTTCGGAAAGTAGACACCCTAAGGTATTCGCTGATGGGCATAGTGAATTCACTATTCACAAGTTAGCGGAAAATGATTATTTTTTTTTTTCTTACAAAGTCTCATATTCCACTAACTTGTGACAAAAAATAAAAAATTCTAGGAACTCGCCATGCCAATCACAGAATACCTTGGGGTGTCTTCTTTCCAAAATGGGGTCACTTGTGGGGTAGTTATACTGCCCTGGCAATTTAGGGGCCCTAATGTGTGGGAAGTATTTTGAAATCAAAATGTGTAAAAAATGACCTGTGAAATCCTAAAGGTGCTCTTTGGAATGTGGGCCCCTTTGCCCACCTAGGCTGCAAAAAAGTGTCACACATGTGGTATCGCCGTATTCAGGAGAAGTTGGGCAATGTGTTTTGGGGTGTCATTTTACATATACCCATGCTGGGTGAGAGAAATATCTCGGCAAAAGACAACTTTTCCCATTTTTTTTATACAAAGTTGGCATTTGACCAAGATATTTATCTCACCCAGCATGGGTATATGTAAAATGACACCCCAAAACACATTGCCCAACTTCTCCTGAGTACGGAGATACCACATGTGTGACACTTTTTTGCAGCCTAGATGCGCAAAGGGGCCCAAATTCCTTTTACGAGGGCATTTTTAGACATTTGGATCCCAGACTTCTCACGCTTTAGGGCCCCTAAAATGCCAGGGCAGTATAAATACCCCACATGTGACCCCATTTTGGAAAGAAGACACCCCAAGGTATTCAATGAGGGGCATGGCGAGTTCATAGAATATTTTTTTTTTGGCACAAGTTAGCGGAAATTGATATTTTTTTTGTTTTTTCTCACAAAGTCTCCCTTTCCGCTAACTTGGGACAAAAATTTCAATCTTTCATGGACTCAATATGCCCCTCACGGAATACCTTGGGGTGTCTTCTTTCCGAAATGGGGTCACATGTGGGGTATTTATACTGCCCTGGCATTTTAGGGGCCCTAAAGCGTGAGAAGAAGTCTGGAATATACTTGTCTAAAAAATTTTTACGCATTTGGATTCCGTGAGGAGTATGGTGAGTTCATGTGAGATTTTATTTTTTGACACAAGTTAGTGGAATATGAGACTTTGTAAGAAAAAAAAAAAAAAACAATTTCCGCTAACTTGGGCCAAAAAAAATGTCTGAATGGAGCCTTACAGGGGGCTGATCAATGACAGGGGGGTGATCAGGGAGTCTATATGGGGTGATCACCCCCCTGTAAGGCTCCATTCAGATGTCCGTATGTGTTTTGCAGATCCGATCCATGTATCCGTAAAAAACATATGGACGTCTGAATGGAGCCTTACAGGGGGGTGATCAGGGAGTCTATATGGGGTGATAAGGGGTTAATAAGTGACAGGGGGGGTGTAGTGTAGTGTAGTGGTGTTTGGTGCTACTTATTACTGAGCTGCCTGTGTCCTCTGGTGGTCGATCCAAGCAAAGGGGACCACCAGAGGACCAGGTAGCAGGTATATTAGACGCTGTTATCAAAACAGCGTCTAATATACCTGTTAGGGGTTAAAAAAATCGCATCTCCAGTCTGCCAGGGAACGATCGCCACTGGCAGGCTGGAGATCCACTCGCTTACCTTCCGATCCTGTGAACGCGCGCGCCTGTGTGCGCGCGTTCACAGGAAATCTCGCGTCTCGCGAGATGACGCGTATATGCGTGACTGTGCGCAGAGCTGCCGCCTCCAGAACGCGATCCTGCGTTAGGCGGTCCGGAGGCGGTTAAGATTGTGACTGGTGGAAATTGCCTAAATTCCTGAGAATGTTTGCTGCAATTGCTTAGTGGACTTGGATTAATCACGGATAAATAATTTAATTATTTCTTACAGTCCTTTGTTTTAGCCCTACTAGGAGACTTGAACAGAAGATTAAGGCCTCATGCACATAAGCGTATGTATTTTGCGGTCCGCGAAATATACGGATGACGTACGTGTGTATTCCGTATTTTGCGGAATGGAACAGCTGGCCCCTAATAGAACAGTACTATCCTTGTCCGTAATGCGCACAATAATAGGACATGTTCTATTTTTTTTGCAGAACGGAAATACGGACATACGGAAACGGAATGCACACTGAGTACCTTCCATATTTTTTTTGCGGACTGATTGAAATGAATGGTTCCGCATACGGTCCGCAACAAAAAAAAAACGGAATGGACACTGAAAGAAAATACGTTTGTGTGCATGAGGCCTAATTGTATAATATTGGAAATAGAAAGGAAATTATGGACTGGCATTGTATAATACATTGCAATACTCCTGCATTGCAGTGTGCTATGCCTTTCACTAACAGGCAGACTATTAGGCCCTGCCTTAAAGGGAACCTGTCACCAGTTTTATGGTGTCCTAACTAAGGGCAACATAAATAAGTGACTGATTCTCTTAGCACAATGCTGGGTCACTTTCTTTAATTGACCCAGCCAATCTGCCAACATCTTGTATTGAAAAGCTCCAGCTGATAATGATGAGTCATGAATATTCATGAGCTCCTGACTCTCCCCGCCCACCTGCTGCTGAATGACAGTTTGTTTCCATATGAACCAGCAGCAGGTGGGCGGGGGAGTGGCTATAACTCTGAATTAAATATACACTGGACTCAATGACATCACGCCGGACTCCAATCAGCTCATTAGCATGCGGCATCTTTGTGTGTATATTATGAGGTAACCATCTGTCACACCAGTAAGTGAATACATCTAAGACACTTTTTAGTAGTTAATGATTGTATATAATTAGTTAGATTATAATCAAATATCCACATGACAGGTTCCCTTTAAGCCTTATTCTCACATCAGTGTTTTGGTCAGTGATTTCTGTTTTGGTCGGTGATTTCCATCAGTGATTTTGAGCCAGAACCAGGATTGGAGCCTCCACAGATATAAGGTATAAGGCCTCCTGCACACGAACGTTGTGTGCACCCGTGGCCGTTGTGCCGTTTTCCGCTTTTTTTCACGGACCCATTGACTTTCAATGGGTCCGTGGAAAAATCGGAAAATGCACCGTTTTGCAGCCGCATCCGTGATCCGTGTTTCCTGGCCGTGAAAAAAATATGACCTGTCCTATTTTTTTCACGGCCAACGGTTCACGGACCCATTCAAGTCAATGGGTCCGTGAAAGAACACGGATGCACACAAGATTGGCATCCGTGTCCGTGATCCGTGGCCGTAGGTTAGTTTTTATACAGACGGATCCGAAGATCCGTCTGTATAAAAGCTTTTTCAAAGCTGAGTTTTCACTTCGTGAAAACTCAGAACCGACAGTATATTCTAACACAGAAGCGTTCCCATGGTGATGGGGACGCTTCTAGTTAGAATACACTACAAACTGTGTACAAGACTGCCCCCTGCTGCCTGGCAGCACCCGATCTCTTACAGGGGGCCGTGATCAGCACAATTAACCCCTTCAGGTGCGGCACCTGAATGGGTTAATTGTGCTGA
This sequence comes from Bufo bufo, assembly GCF_905171765.1. Lineage (NCBI taxonomy): Eukaryota > Metazoa > Chordata > Amphibia > Anura > Bufonidae > Bufo > Bufo bufo. Next base: position 145,656,001 of record NC_053390.1, on the reverse strand, counting down.
TCACGGCCCCCTGTAAGAGATCAGGGCTGCCAGGCAGCAGGGGGCAGACCCTCCCCCCCCTCCCCAGTTTAAATATCATTGGTGGCCAGTGCGGCCCCCCCCCTCCCTCTATTGTAATTATTCGTTGGTGGCACAGTGTGCGCCCCCCCCCTCCCTCCCTCTATTGTAATAATTCGTTGGTGGCACAGTGTGCGCCCCCCATCGCCCCCCCCCCCCTCCCTCTATAGCATTAACAACATTGGTGGCCAGTGTGCGGCCTCCCATCTCCCCCCCCCCCCCCCCATCATTGGTGGCAGCGGAGTTCCGATCGGAGTCCCAGTTTAATCGCTGGGGCTCCGATCGGTAACCATGGCAACCAGGACGCTGGTTGCCATGGTTACTTAGCAATAGTACAATAGTAGAAGATTCATACTTACCGGCTGCTGCAATGTTCGTGTCCGGCCGGGAGCTCCACCTACTGGTAAGTGTCATTGCTAAATTAACTGTCACTTACCAGTAGGAGGAGCTCCCGGCCGGAAGCAGACATCGCAGCTCCCAGGTAAGTATGAATCACTACTGCTAGTAACCCACTGCCACCAATGATGGGGGGGGGGGCTAGATGGGAGGCCGCACACTGGCCACCAATGTTGTTAATGCTATAGAGGGAGGGGGGCCAATGGGGGGCGCACACTGTGCCACCAACGATTACAATAGAGGGAGGAAGGGGGGGGGGGGGCGGGGGGGGCGCACACTGTGCCACCAAGGAATTATTACAATAGAGGGAGGAAGGGGGGGGGGGGGGCTGCACTGGCCACCAATGATATTCAAACTGGGGAGGGGGGGTCTGCCCCCTGCTGCCTGGCAGCCCTGATCTCTTACAGGGGGAGATGATAGCACAATTAACCCCTTCAGGTGCGGCACCTGAAGGATTAATTGTGCTGATCACATCCCCCTGTAAGAGATCGGATGCTGCTAGGCAGCAGGGGGCAGTCATGTACACAGTTTGTAGTATATTCTAACTAGAAGCGTCCCCATCACCATGGGAACGCCTCTGTGTTAGAATATACTGTCGGAAATGAGGTTTCACGATCTAACTCATATCCGACAGTATATTCTAACATAGAGGCGTTCCCATGGTGATGGGGACGCTTCAAGTTAAAATATACCATCGGATTGGAGAAAACTCCAATCCGATGGTATAAAAGGGACTCCAGACTTTACATTGAAAGTCAATGGGGACGGATCCGTTTGAAATGGCACCATATTGTGTCAACGTCAAACGGATCCGCCCCCATTGACTTGCATTGTAATTCAGGACGGATCCGTTTGGCTCCGCACGGCCAGGCGGACACCAAAACTTTTTTTTCATGTCCGTGGATCCTCCAAAAATCAAGGAAGACCCACGGACGAAAAAACGGTCACGGATCACGGAAAAACGGGACCCGTTTTTGCGGACCGCAAAAAAATACGTTCGTGTGCAGGAGGCCTAAGGGAAAGATCTGCTCCTGTTCTGTGTTTAGGGCCACACTTGGTTTTGGCTCAAAATTACTGATGGAAATCACTGACCGAACACTGACTGTGTGAATGAGACATTAGGCGTAAAGAAAAGGTGCTTAGATTATTTACCTTGTTTCACCACGACAACCTTCGATATCTAGAAATGGAAGAAAACTGTCAATTGAGTAAGTGTAAATCTTGTAGATACTTACAGATTAACCCCTCATGACTTCACTTAGTGAGGACGGTCTCAAATGAACAGATCACGAGAGAAACATAACCTAAATACGCCGACTCCTCATCAGTACTGAGGAGCCCCAAATGTTAGTGGCACCGAGCCATTCTTTTCATTTATGTTTACTGGTTCATTAATATTTTAAACTAAACATGTAATTTGGTCCTGAAAACCACTCTCCAGAAAGAAGATATGTGTGTGTGCGGTACCCAGGGGTGAAGACACCTGCTCTGGAAATGGTGAACAAGCAGCACCACGATCATATTAAATGCATCATAAAATAATTTTATGTGATCTGTGCTCGTTTCCGAGCCAGACTCCTACACCATATGCATCCACATTGCAGTCAGTCCATCATTTTCTCTACAAAGGACTTTAGCTCACAGACAGCTATGGATAGTAAACGGATCCTTTTATGTCACACATGTAACACATAGGAACATTGTTATTCTGGATCTCAACAGTTAAAGGTGGCCTGGCATTAAGATGTACTTGTTGGGGGTCCGAATGCTGGAATTCCCACTGATCACCAGAATGAGGTGGGAAGCTGCCCACACAATACAGGGAAAGCCAGAGAAAAACAAATGCTAAAATACTACAATTTGCCCTAGGGACTGCAATATAACAAGTGTTACAAAGTAAAGTTTTGTGAATGCTAGACAGGCTTGCCGTAAATAACTTTTGTAATGTAGTTTGAGAAATGAACTTGTATTTCGTGTTAGTTAAGAAACAGCATGATGAGAACTACAGATACAAAAACAGGTGACTACGGACTCCCAGTATTCGCATCTAGGAGATTTATGGCACCTCTCAGACACGCTTCTATCGCCAGATCAAGACCCCAAAGTGAAGGGAGAGCTAGCAAAACACCACTAGGAGCCTTCCAAAAATAGCCAAGTGTGGTCACTTGGATATTTTTGGAAGTCCCGTTGCAGTGAATGGCAAGCAAGTTGCACATGTGCATTGCGTTCTCCATTCACTTTGGAGCCCGGTTCAAGAGACAGGAGCAGTTCCTTGAGGTGGGACCCATACCTATGCTATATCCTGGCGATATGCCATAAACTTGACAGATGGGATTTCTTTAATTGGGTTTGCATTGTGATAGCCTGCCATTATAAATGAGATATAGGTCATATAAATATATGCCATTGAAATGCAGCTTGGAAAGACGTTGCTGAAGCTAGCCATTGGCTTTAGCAGCGCATGTATCCACTGGGAACCAGAACACCACTGAAGAGAGGCAGGGAACCATAATGAAGCAGCGGTGAGCAGGCGAGTATGATTTCTTTCAACAAGTACAAGAGGGTGCTACGGATAGTTTAAAAAGTCTAATAAAAGATGGACAACCTGTTAAGGTTCCCATACACCTGCAATATTTACTAACCAAAGGCTTGCTTAGCCAACAGCTATCCCTCCCAACTCCCCCATACACATGCACACTTGGTTAGGAACAGCATTCATGTGTTTTCAATAGGGAGAGTGGTTAAAGCTGCTGCCAGACACCTCTGATGGTGGCTTATGTCCTGGAAGAACAAAAAGATCAGTTCACCCAATCCTTCCCCTATCATCATCTTGTGGGGAAGAGTCGGGACTTCCCATCGTCAGCCAGTCCTGCAAAACAAGGCGGGTTTCAGATGACCTTATAATAATATGTATGGGGGCGTCTACAATGTGCTAAAACACAGCACAATAAACTGCAAGCAAATATAAAAGAAGTAGAAAAACAATCCACAGTGTGAGATGGTCCCCTAACAGAATATAGTGAGACGTCTCCGGAGCATTTTCTTCTACAGTAGGTTAGTTTCTTACTTCTGGCATGTGCACTGAAATGAATGGACAAAACACAACCAAAAGGAGGCAAAATCACAGACTGTAACTGTCAAGTCTCCCAGTGTATAGTCTTCCAGTGACCCCAGGAGGTGAGATAGAAGAACTTTCCCCTTAACACTAGCAAAGCAGTAAACACAATAACATAGTTGGTAGGGCTGAAAAAAGACATACTGTACTTCCATCAAGTTCAGCCTATTTCTCTTTAAAATTGATCCAGAGGAAGACAATTTTCCTCATTTTAGGGGAAGAAATTCCTTCCTGACTCCAGTCAGAATAACTCTTTGGATCAACGACCCCTCTCTAGTAGCTATAGCCTGTAATATTATTACACTCCAGAAATACATCCAGGCCCCTCTTGAAATCCTTTATTGTACTCACCATCACCACCTCCTCAGGCAGAGAGTTCCATAGTCTCACTGCTCTTACCGTAAAGAATCCTTTTCTATGTTTGTGTACAAACCTTCTTTCCTCCAGACGCAGAGGATGTCCCCTCGTCACAGTCCTGGGGATAAATAGATGATGGGAGATATCTCTGTGCTGACCTCTGATATATTGCCTTGGCAGCAGCTGCCTGAAACTGGTTTTTACAGCTTAGTTTGCTGTCCACTAAAATTCCTAAGTCCTCTTCCATGTCAGTGTTAGGCCTTATTCACACGTCCGTTGTTTCTTTCCTGATCTGTTCCGTTTTTTGCGGAACAGATCTGGACCCATTCATTTTCAATGGGTCCTGAAAAAAAACGGACAGCTCAATGTCTGACTTTTTTTCAGGACCCATTGAAAATGAATGGGTCCAGATCTGTTCAGCAAAAAAAGGAACAGATCAGGAAAGAAACAACGGACATGTGAATAAGGCCTTACCCAGTGTTTTACCATTTAGTATGTACGGGTGACTTGCATTATTCCTTCCCATGTGTATAACCTTACATTTGTGAGTGTTAAACCTCATCTGCCACTTCTCTGCCAAAGCCTCCAATCTGTAGTAGTATACTGTCCTCTTTTGTGTTAATTACTTTACACAGTTTAGTGTCATCTGCCTGCCGGAATCCAACAACGCAAGTGTGAAAGTACCCTTACTTACATACAGACATTTTCTCCCAGTCCGAGCATTCTCATTTTATATACTAACCTTTTATGTGGTACAGTGTCAAATGCTTTGGAGAAGTCCAGATATAAGACATCCATTGATTCGCCGCTGTCAAGTCTAGAACTTACCTCCTCATAGAAACTGATTAGATTCTTTTGAGAGGAACGATCCCTCATGAAGCCATGCTGAAATGGCGTTATTCGCTTATTTTTTTATTGAGGTACTGCAAGCTAGCATCTCTTAAAACACCTTCGCTTTACCCAAATATTCCACTTACCAGCCTACAGTTTCCGGGCTCAATTTTTGACCCGTTTGAATATTTGCTAAGCTCCAATCCTGTGGAACAGACCCTGTCATTATCTCCTTCCTGATGGAAAATGGCTCCATTTATGTATTTTATGCCCTGCCTTCCTGGAGCCATAAGTTTTTTGGGCTAGACAAGTTGTACTTTCTAATGGCACCATTTTACGGTATATTGCATACGATGTAGTGCAAAGCTGGAAAATTCCAAATGAGGTGGAAGTGGAAAAAAAAAAAAAACGCTATTCCGCCACGGTTTTATGGGTTTTGTTTTTACAACGCTCCCTATGCAGTAAAACTGACGTTATCTTCATTCTCTAGGTCAGTATGATTACAGCAATGACACATTTTTTATAGTTTTTCTTTTTATACTTAAAAAAATAAAAATTATTTGTAAAAATGTATTTGTTCTTTTCATTGCTATATTTTGACTCCGATACATTTTTCATATTTAAGTTGTTGTGTGAAGACTCATTTTTTGCAGGGTGATCTGTAGTTTTTATTGATACTTGTTCTGGGGTGTGTTTGACTTGAATCTTCCATTTTGATTATTTTTCTGAGGCGTTCACCATATGGGATAAATACGTCTATATTTTAATAGCATGGGGACTTGAACATGTGTTCATCTGATTGCTTCTTCCATAGAATGCAAAGATATAGACTGCAATCCCATAGCCATTGCAGCCAATGGGAGATGTGCCATGTTCCTTTTTGCTGTAGAAGGCCTCCAATCCTTTAGAGGGCCCGAGGTTGCCATAGCGACTCAGGCCCTGGGAGCACAGCACTCCTAGGAGAAAACCTCTCAGATCCTGTGGTTACAACTACAGCATCTTTGGGTTAAAAATCTATTATTAGTGTAATCACCGATCACGGGCTTTGCCTCCAGGTGTCTGCTGTGCCATTTTTAACCCCTTGATGATCAGGGCTGTACATGGGTTTCTACTCTTATAATGTGTGCGATCAGCGATAGCACCAATCTCAGACGTTTAACCCCTCTGATGCCCTGGTTAATTGTGATCATGACATCTGGTGAAAATCTGGGAGCACTGCGCTCCCATGTCCAGAACAGATTCCTCTCGCTCTGATTGGGGAAGTTGTTCCATGGTAACGATAGGAACCTTGCCAAAGGCTACGATGCCCATCACCGGGATATTCAAATGTAGGCCTGCAGGTGGCAGCACTATATTGGAATAAACTGAATGTGCTATTCATCAATGCATAAAATCCCATTGCTAAAAAGAAATGGCAATATGATAATTAAATAATCAAAAAAATTATCATAGGCACTGTTGAATCCCAAAATGCAAGAACTATTAAAATATAAAAATATTTATCCTGTATCATGAAAAATAATTAAAAATGGCCGATTCACAGTTTTTTTTTGTCGCTTCACCTGCCCCCCAAAAAATGTATTAAAAAAAAAGTACAGAGCAGCCTACAAGTTGGATCAACTTGCAGTATAACAGGCTGAACGGGATGGATGGATGTCTTTTTTCAGCCTTATAATCTATGCCACTATGTTAAATAAAAGTAAAAGTAAACCTTCACACAGCTCAGTAGACATAATATAAAAAACGTGTGGGAGTCAGAATATGGCGATGCAAAGAAAAAGTAAAGTTACACTACATTGCATACAACAATAAAAACAAACCCTCATACGGCTAAGTGAACGCAAAAGTAAAAAGTGTATGGCTCCAGGAAGGCAGGGAGGAAAAAAACGAAGAAGCAAAAAAATAAATTTGTCTGGTCCTCTAAGGGTTAAAGAACTGAAAACCTCTGAACATGTACAGCGAGTGTTGGGAAGCGGTTAAATATTAGAAATAAGGGGATGTTTATTACATTACTTAACTCTCTTAGGATACGGGGGTGTATGCCATCAGGACCCGGTGATTTGTCTATTTTCATCTTTTTAAGATGCCGCAGCACCTCTTCCTTGGTCAGACAGACCACATTTAATGGGGAATTTACTTTGACACTCAGCGTCATCTGACATTTCACCTTCCTCAGTTAATTTCCACTAATCATAAATGGTATGTACAGTATCCTGAGGGTAGGTCTTTAATATTGAATTCCCCAAAAACTCCTTTAAGTCACAAACATTTTTCAGCATTTTTCTTTTTAAATAAAAGGTTATATTTTGATGCAAAAATGCAGGCAGGCACCCATGAGAGTAAACCGCTGGGTGGCATTTTCACAATGTGCCAGGTGCTTATTCTCAGAAAACACAAAATAATGCTAAGATTTTTTTTTTCCTTTTATAATTCAGGTTTTGTGCATGTTCAAAGTGTGCAAAATGTCCAGATAGCAAATGGGTTCAAAACCAAATGTGGAGGCAATATCAGTAATACTGCACAGGGGCAGACTGACCATATATTCTACAGGAAACTTTCCTGGTGGGCCGATGCCCAGGGGGCTGCCCGAGCCCTCCTAACGGCCGCTGTCCAGGTTCATAACAATCTGATGCTCTCAACATTAATCAATGCTTGGAGTATCAGGTAATTATACACCTGGCCAGCAGCCACTGGTGCCCTGGTGAATGCTGCACTGTGGTATTCGGTTTTGCTGGGGCGGTATTTTGTGCTGCACTATGGTATTTCTGGCCCTGCCTACTTCTGTTATCTCTGCCTACTTGTGTTGCCCTGCCTTCTGTCACTTTGGACTCCTCTACAACTTAGGGCCACTTTAAGTTCCCTATCAGCCCCTGATGCTGCACGATGATTTACATGTATCTAGAATGACTGCTGAAACAATAGAACAAATCCTATGGTAAAAAAAAGAAATGCTGCCACATTGCCATTAGAAAGGTCATTTAATAATAAACAGATTTTTAAGATTTCCCTAAATTAGATTTTCCCTTTATTGACCTCATTACATATTGCAGTGCTTCCAAAGTGAGTGATATCATACAAGTAGCAGGGGCTTATTTAATTAGCATGTACAGTCATGTAAGGACAGTGCAATATCATAGAAGACAAGCTTGGTATAAAACATAGTGCATCTCAGCAGACAGTCATGAAAAAGTCATTTCTATTGCCTACCACTAGTTTGAGAATTCACAATTCTCTACTGTGTTACATTTGTATCTGCAAACATATAGGACCACTCTATAAAAAAGATCACTCTAGTCAGCAGTGATTCGCCATGGACATCCTTGCAGCTTTACAATTTTTCACAAGCCAAATGCAAAACCTGAGGGGGAAGAAGGCAGCTAAACACTTAACGTATTCTTATCATTTTTCAAACTTCTTTCCAGTGTTAAAATGCAACAAACGATAAGGAAAGTTCCTGTCCTAGTAACAAATCCCATTCTCCATTGTGAATATGGCTGTATTCAATATATACATAGTCTAAAAGAAAATTTGTGCTGTTGACACACACTGCATAGAACCTGCACGTCAAGGGTTTACCGGGCAGGTTAAGCACAGTGGTCATAGAAATTGCTTTCCCATGGAAGCCACTCTTGGCACAGTGCGGTAATAGTCACAACTCTGTAAGAAATACAGTCTCTCTCCATAATAACAGTGACTCGTACAAAAGAAGATTCTTCTTTTTGCCCTGAGCTATCAAGAACCCTCCGGTAGTCCACACAAGATTGCAGGCTGCGTGACACGTCTGTGCTTTAATGGCCTGTAAGTGTCACCCGACACAAATTCGGATGGGTGAGCTACAGCCAGAAAAGGTTGTCATGGTTTTTGGCAATCCAATCGATGTTCAGTTTGATGGTTTCAATGGCCTCTTTCACGCACCACATTTCTCTGCTTTTGCCCTTAGTAGAATTGAAGAAATTAATCACCTATAATAAAAAAAATATGTAATATTTAAGTATGAATGTATCAAATGTCCAGCAGAAGTATAAGCCGAAGATACACAGGAAAGTCTGCAGCAATAATGAAAATCGCTAAGTAATTTTCACTGACAATTGTCTTTTTTAGGGTGCAACCAGGGTATACACAGGTATTCCCTCAGAAAAAAATCTCAAAGTAACCTGCTATACACCATAGTACTCTCTTGAGCAAGAGGGTGTAGCAACTGCGGAGAGATAAAATCCCTAGGCTTCCACCATTCAATGGTTGTTGGAATAAAAAAGAAAAAAAAAGAAAGCATAACAATAGAATAACAAAATAATATAAAATAACAAAAGAAAAAAATACTCAGTAAAACCCAGTGGTCTTTGATTACAGGCTGCCAGCAATGATGTGCAATGGCTGCAAGTGCCCACTGCAGTCAATCAGTGGCCTCAGCAGTCAGTGCATGGCAATGCCAGAAGTACAGCACGTGACCTCCGAGGCCACTGACTATTTGCAGTGGTCACATGCAAACATGGCCACCATTATTATATAATATACATTTTTAGACAAAGGTATTTAAAGGTAAATGACTAACCTCATTTAAGTAAACCTCTGTACCGAAATGAGCAGTAGTCTTGGTCACGATGGACTGTATAGGGAACGAGCCAGGAAGGAATCTAACAAGAAAATCATTAATATTAACAGAAAATCTTTGACCATATGCTCTACATGAACTAAAGGATACCAGGAAGGAAAAACAAGGGCTATTGGCATGTCTACCAAATGGGCAGAGGTGTACCAGGCCACCAATGCATAATCTGGAAATGTGCCTCCCACCTACCATATTTATAATTCTAATGTCTTATGTGACAAAAGGTCTTTTGGGCCCCTTAGGCACCAAGGACGGGGTGTGACTGCTCCCACTATAGCTACCCCCTTCTAATGGGTTAGCTCTTGATGGTGAGATGTCTGTAGCTGGTCAGCGTGCTCTTCATTCTCACTCATTCTCTGCCCTCTGATATTAATGGCCATAACACAATGTATGTAAGGCAAAGTATTTATTTAGGTACAATCTTTGTAGTGGACTCATTCATGCTTACTTCTGAGTAATTTCATCCCAGTTCTGTTTGACAAAATTCCAAGCCAGCACATGCCCAGGAATATTCTCACTAATGAGCCGGATAACAGTGGGAAAGTCCTGTGATCTTATACCTTCTCCATGAAGGCTGGCGGACATCAACCTGGGGTACAGAATAAAAATTTAGAGTTATGATAAATGAAATCACCTATACACACTGGAGTTTATACATTTAGAGACCAAGAGGCACATTTATTAAGACCGGCATTTTAAACGCCCTGCACTGGCGGTGGATCTGCCGCAGTTACGGTATGTAGAAGCGTTGGCCTCTACATAACTTCGTCGGCTCCAACTTCGCTTCTAAATGTAAGACAGCTTCCTTGCCGTCTTACATTTAGACCATTTTTTTACGCCTAAAACAGGCGTAGAAAATGGTAAATGAGACAGCCTACCGGCCTGTCCCCTTCCCCGCCCTTTTTTAGACCTGGCGTGAGCTAGGATTAAGTCCATAAATCAAAATGACCTTTGCACCGCAATCTGCGCCAGAAATACGCCTAATTTAGGTGCATTTCTGTTTAATAAATTACCCCCCTTCCCCCTTCCCCAAAGAATTTTCTAGTCTGCTACATCTGTACCTAGTTTGAAATAACAAACTGTATTTTAGGATCTGGTAAAGAGCTTTCCTTAGCTTCAGGTGCAATATGAACACATGCTAGGGCCCCAAACTTGTTACAAACTATGGAAAGCTATGGATCGTTGACAGTCTGGAGTTTGGCCTAGGTGAAGCCTACAGACCACCAATAGCCTCTTAGGCTATGGAAGTTATTTGGCCAATAAAAGTAAAATAGGAAACTTGGCAGAATGTAATTATAAGTTGACTATGCTATATTTAAATAGCATAAAATGTGGGAACAGGCCTCACACTGTATATTGCAGCAAAGAGCAAATATGCTTAAAGAAATACTCCAACAAATTTTCTTTAGACATACGCTAATTTACCAGCAATATTCTAGCTGTGTAATTTGTTTCATCCCAGCTCAGTTACATGTATACATTTTTGCCCTTTTCATTATAGGCAGCTGCGTCATGAGATAAGCACCCCCCACCCCCACAGTGTGGCCACCGTTGAGAGTTTGCTCTCCTGTATAAAGGACTTCTGTGAACTATGGGATTGCATCACCATCCATTAAACCCCTCTTGGCAGATCTCAGACCCCTCCCCTCCAAACTCTATCCTCCTTTTTCGGTATGCATAGAGTTGTCTTGAAGATATTGTTTCTGTCCTAAGAGATCAGGAGAGCAGTGATACAGCAGGCAAGTCCCTACAATGAGTAGACTTAAAAAAAACTCCCTGGACTCACATTGTCTGTCTATGCTATTTATTTTTACATTTTTCCTTAATTAGTTAAACATATACTTACAATACTCAACTATACACACAATGCTGCAGCCACAGAAAAACCACAAACTCAAAGTGCATTTTTTTGAGGGAAGTAGCTTCACACTGCTTTCCCCCTGCCTCCTGCTTGTAAGAGCTGACATGAAGAAACCTATCACAAGCAGGAGGCAGGGGAGAGCAGGGTGATTCTGCATCACATAGGATACAATGAGACTCTGCATAAAGAGGGAACAGAGTTTTTTTCAATAATCTATCACTTGCTACTGTTAAAGGGCATCTGTCAGCAGTTTTGCACCTATGAAACTGGCTGACTTGTTGCATATGAGCTTGGCAGCTGAAGGAATCTGTCCCATGTTCATTACGTGCGCACATTGCTATCTGGCACAGACACAGTGCAAGAAAGAGGCTCACCGTCAGCTGTCTCCTGTATTGCTTGCCTCTCTCCTGTACTGTGCCTGCGCAACGGACGCTGCAGTGCGAGACTTTAGGAGAAGTCAGAGCCAAGTGTAAAGTCAATGGGTCCTTAAAAAATGTAGATGAAACGTGTATGATATCTGTATTTTGCAAATACGCAAAATAAATAAGGTTGTGTGCATGAGGCCTAATACTGAAACTTGAGGGAACACTATAGTATGATTGAACATGCCATGTTTGACTTCATCGCCTCAAGAAATAAAGGTGGCAGGTCCATACACAGTTGGCCCTGACGTCTCTTCATGGCACCAGGAGTATGACGGGAAAAAAAGTTTGATGACTGAAAAAAAAGTTTTACAAATTTTTTTAATTTTGAGAACTGCATGATACATATTAAGAATATAGTATTTTGTATAATTTTTTTTTTATCATGCTACAAATATTGGTTACAATTTTATGGAAATGAATGACTGCATAGCGTTTAATTAAACTAGCAATATTAGTTATCCAACAGTGATGCACATAGGCTTTCTGCACTAAGAAGACATTCCCTGTAACGGCGAAGACAACGTGATGAAACAGAGATGAAAGCAGAAACTTGATGAAACATGACATCATTAATTTCCTACAAATTGCAGAACATCTGCTCTTGATTGTGTTTAGCAAAGGAAATATTTACTCTACAGAGGATGCAGTGAAGTCCACTGGATACTATTACTGGCAGAGAAGAACACGCTTCATACACACACACAGCTATGAAGGCATTCTCTCCAACGCTATGGAAGGAATTCATCATGAGGGTAACTGCTGAAGTCAACAAACACTTTTGTCTAGAAATGCTACTCTAGTTTCTCGATGCCACCACCCTACTGGAGTGGGGTCACAGTGATCAATCTGGAATTAACATACATGGCCACACTCATTTCCCATCCACTTTTCAAAAGGGGCAAGGGTGGAGTAAAACGACATCAAGTCACAAAAATTAGCTCCAAGCGGCACTTGTGACTTTTGTTCAGCCCAAAAACTGCCATACCCTTATGATATATTCCTACCTATTTATTTTCTTGGCTTCATACATGTACAAATTAAATAAATGCAGCAAGATCACTACTGTCTAGCACTATGCCGGACTAAGAATCACAACACAGATTCCTTTGGTCTGGAAAAAATTGTTATTTTACAAATTAATAGTATTCACATCAAGTCTACCACATTACAGTCTAAGCCTAATAGGCCATTTTTAATTCCTTGTGGGAATGTGTGGGATCACCTGGTCCATCCTGGTTCCTTGATTTCTGAAGGCTGTTGTAGAACTTGCTGCACTTTCTGTAGTATTCACAATTTTTATTGTGTATTCATTTCCCATTATGACAACTTATCCCTTATTCACTTCCTGGTTTTGGAAACCTGACCGTGTGACTGTACCAGCTCTGTAGAAGGAGGCGTGTGCCCCGGGTGCCCTCCGTTAAAGAGGGAACCGCTATGATTTACAGTATAGCAGAAGCCAGACACCTGCGTACTAGTCTCAAAATGCAATATTACAAAAAAAAAAAAAAATTCTACATGATGCTAAGGCTACTTTCACACTTGCGGCAGTGTGATCCAGCGGGCAGTTCCGCCGCTGACTGAAAGCATTTGTGAGAGGGATACGGATCCGTCTCACAAATGCATTGCAAGGACGGATCCGTCTCTCCTCTTGTCATGCGGACAGACGGATCCGTCTTGTATCTTTTTTCACATTTTTACCGGTCTGCGCATGCACAGGCCGGAAGGATGGATCCGGCATTCCGGTATTTTGAATGCCGGATCCGGCACTAATACATTCATATGGGAAGGAATGCCGGATCCGGCATTCAGGCATGTCTTCAGTTTTTTGGGCCGGAGATAAAACCGTAGCATGCTGATCAAAACTACTGAACTGAAGACATCCTGGTGCATCCTGAACGTATTACTCTCCATTCAGAATGCATGGGGATATACCTGATCAGTTCTTTTCCGGTATAACGCCCCTGTGACGGAACTCTATGCCGGAAAAGAAAAACGCTAGTGTGAAAGTACCCTAATTTGAAGTTAGGTGACGTGACACCCAATCATACTGCGCTGCCAGCGACCTCTGCAAATATAAAGTGCCCGCTGCCGTTCACAGTTTAGAAATAAAATATAAGAAAATAATAGTCAAGCCCTAAAAATAGGAGACCTATTGATGCAATCTTTTAACATTCAAAAAGCTATAGATGAAGCTATACAGGGAGTGCAGAATTATTAGGCAAGTTGTATTTTTGAGGATTAATTTTATTATTGAACAACAACCATGTTCTCAATGAACCCAAAAAACTCATTAATATCAAAGCTGAATATTTTTGGAAGTAGTTTTTAGTTTGTTTTTAGTTTTAGCTATTTTAGGGGGATATCTGTGTGTGCAGGGGACTATTACTGTGCATAATTATTAGGCAACTTAACAAAAAACAAATATATACCCATTTCAATTATTTATTTTTACCAGTGAAACCAAAATAACATCTCAACATTCACAAATATACATTTCTGACATTCAAAAACAAAACAAAAACAAATCAGTGACCAATATAGCCACCTTTCTTTGCAAGGACACTCAAAAGCCTGCCATCCATGGATTCTGTCAGTGTTTTGATCTGTTCACCATCAACATTGCGTGCAGCAGCAACCACAGTCTCCCAGACACTGTTCAGAGAGGTGTACTGTTTTCCCTCCTTGTAAATCTCACATTTGATGATGGACCACAGGTTCTCAATGGGGTTCAGATCAGGTGAACAAGGAGGCCATGTCATTAGATTTTCTTCTTTTATACCCTTTCTTGCCAGCCACGCTGTGGAGTACTTGGACGCGTGTAATGGAGCATTGTCCTGCATGAAAATCATGTTTTTCTTGAAGGATGCAGACTTCTTCCTGTACCACTGCTTGAAGAAGGTGTCTTCCAGAAACTGGCAGTAGGACTGGGAGTTGAGCTTGACTCCATCCTCAACCCGAAAAGGCCCCACAAGCTCATCTTTGATGATACCAGCCCAAACCAGTACTCCACCTCCACCTTGCTGGCGTCTGAGTCGGACTGGAGCTCTCTGCCCTTTACCAATCCAGCCACGGGCCCATCCATCTGGCCCATCAAGACTCACTCTCATTTCATCAGTCCATAAAACCTTAGAAAAATCAGTCTTGAGATATTTCTTGGCCCAGTCTTGACGTTTCAGCTTGTGTGTCTTGTTCAGTGGTGGTCGTCTTTCAGCCTTTCTTACCTTGGCCATGTCTCTGAGTATTGCACACCTTGTGCTTTTGGGCACTCCAGTGATGTTGCAGCTCTGAAATATGGCCAAACTGGTGGCAAGTGGCATCTTGGCAGCTGCACGCTTGACCTTTCTCAGTTCATGGGCAGTTATTTTGCGCCTTGGTTTTTCCACACGCTTCTTGCGACCCTGTTGACTATTTTGAATGAAACGCTTGATTGTTCGATGATCACGCTTCAGAAGCTTTGCAATTTTAAGAGTGCTGCATCCCTCTGCAAGATATCTCACTATTTTTGACTTTTCTGAGCCTGTCAAGTCCTTGTTTTGACCCATTTTGCCAAAGGAAAGGAAGTTGCCTAATAATTATGCACACCTAATATAGGGTGTTGATGTCATTAGACCACACCCCTTCTCATTACAGAGATGCACATCACCTAATATGCTTAATTGGTAGTAGACTTTCGAGCCTATACAGCTTGGAGTAAGACAACATGCATAAAGAGGATGATGTGGTCAAAATACTCATTTGCCTAATAATTCTGCACGCAGTGTAGAATTTTTTTTTTAAAAAACACTCCTCAGGCAAGGATTGGCTGAGCGGGCATCTCCTGGCATTTCCAGTGTCTAGATGGACCAGCAGCGACCTGGTAAATGTTGGAACAGTAGTAAAAAGGGATTGATGAGGTGAGAGTACTTTTATTTTTTTTTACTGTCTCTGAGCCCTTTCCTAAAAATGATTCCCCAATAGACAACCCCTTTAATATTATAAAAATAATAATACGTACCACTGTAATTTTTTGCCATTATATGTGCTGGCAAGTCCTCCCAGCATTTTCATCTTCTCTGCTTCAGACAAGGATGTGCAGTACATGTTGTACAGATGCTCCCACCCGTCATCTGTGCGGGCTCCAACTTTAAATACAACTTTCCTGACAGCTGTTGGGAGACTAAAGAAAATAAACAACATAAACAATGCATTTGAGATCACAAATGAATTCAAGATGATCTATATTAAAAATATGATGACCTCCAGAGATATAACTACCCTGCCGAAAATAACACCAAGCATTTTGTTTGGCCACACCAGAAACTATGGGGGTCCTTTATGACCAGATAGAGGCCACGTCAGTGGTGTATATCTGGCGCAGATTCTCTCGCACACCATGGTGCCTCTACATAAGTTCAGCGACCCACCGCCAGCTACAGGGGTTTATAAAGTGCGTCCTCTAGAACGCCGGTTTTGCCCCTATGTGCTTTTATAGGAAAACACAAAATGTTGAGTAAATGTATTTAATGCGCTGAATTTCCGTTTTCTTCGCTATTCATGCCTGAACCTAAATTCAGTATTATGCTGATCTCCTACTAACACAGGGGTCAGCAACCTTCGGCACTCCAGCTGCTGTGAAACTACAACTCCCAGCATGCAAACATGCTCAGCTATTCTTCTAACTCCCATAGAAGTGAATGGAGCACCCAGGGAGTTGTAGTTTCGGAGGTTGCTGATCCCTGTACTAACACAAAAGGAGTGAATTATAGAGGCTTAGGCGTTAGTTAACGTTTCTCCATGATCACTGCGCCGTGTAAACATGACGATTAGCTGACATATATGAGGAAACTTGTTGTTAATTGCATATTTTATGTGGGCGCAAAAATTATCATCTGTTGGCAGCACAGCTACCCATGTAAGCAGAGAATGTGCTGCCAACAAAATGTAAAGTGTATGGAGATGAATGATCGTACTTATGATCATTTGTCCAGATACAGGAGGATGTGCTACATTTAAACGTACTATACGAACAACAATTGACTTGCTATATTGTTGATTGGCGTTCATTTACGGGCAAATTACCTGTCCATGTAAAATGAAACAGGTAAGTGACTTAAAGGCGTTGTCCGGTCTTGGAGTCCACAACCCCTGAGTTCCTAACCTGTCCCCGAGCATAAAAAAACAAAACAAAAAAAACACCACACTCACCTATTTGCATTCCCGCTGCTGGTCCACTTTCAGCCACTTCCGGTCCACACAAGATCGGGAAGCTGCTTGGTACCATGATCCCTGCAGCCAATCACAGACCTCAGCAGTCACAGCGGCTTGAGCGGTACACCGCTGCTGTGACCTACTGTTCAAGCTGTTGTGACTGCAACAGGCCCAGGAAGCGGGTGGGAAGGGAACAGCAATAAGACCTCGGACAGGGGAGCGTTTTTTTAATATTTTGGGAAGCATGTTTTGAACCCAAGCGTTGTCGGCTCCAAGATCAGACAAGCCATTTAAATGGCTTTTCCAGCCTGGTAATACTGTTGACCTACCTACAGGTTAGTAATTCAACCCTAAACCTGTGGGAAAGGGGATCAAAGTGAATTGTGCCATCCAGTTGAGTCCTTCCCTGGGGATTGTAGAAGCCGGACTATTAAAATAATGGTTCACTTTTTAGAACTGGAGATCAATCCCCGCCACCCCAAATGTAGCTCATACACTGTCCTCGGTAGGAAAGAAGTAATTTTGTAGCCTATAGACTAAGATAAAACTCTTACTGTGTCCCATTGCTTCGCCAGGCATTGAACAGCTCAGTAGCATTGTGAACACAGTTGATATCATCACGCATACACGCTAAATCCAAGAGTAACGATCTTAGTTCCTGTTCAGACAATGATCCATCATCCGTCCACTCTTGTTTGTTAATTTGACGGCTTAAAAGGTCAAAGGCCCGGGTCTATAATACAACATAGAAGGCAGTTAATGTAGCGCTCCATATTCAAAAGTGATATTTATGAGGTCAGGTTCACACAAGAATACAACAGGCACATATTTAGGCCTCATGCACATGAACGTATTTTCTTTCCGTGTCCGTACCTTTTTTTTTTTGCGGAACCATTCATTTCAATGGGTCCGCAAAAAAATAGAACATGTCCTATTATTGTCCACATTACGGACAAGGATAGGACTGTTCTATTAGGGACCAGCTGTTCCGTTCCGCAAAATACATACGATCGTGTGCATGAGGCCTAAAGCTGTTATGGCATAAACATCACACATCCTTTTGATGCTATCAGCTTGCGTGAACTCACATTCAGACTAGGTTTTGAGGCTGTATAGGTGTGTATTATAGGGGTGTGTACCAGCCAGTGGTAACATTAAAGGGGTAGGACAGTTTCAGAATACAGAAGTTAATAAGTGAATGATAAAAGTCTTAACATCTAATGTAGTTTTTGGAAGGCCCTTATGTATGGATACAGAAAAGTATGCTTGTTGTTGGGTTCTCCAGTTTTTTTTTAAATTTAAAGCCCAGCCTGCTGTTCCTGTGCAAAAAAAATATATACAGACCTGCTCTTCTCTGATCTGTTCCAGATCCCTTTACAGGTCTTTCGGTATGTAAGAAAACATGCCCAGTTAGATATCCAATAAATATAAAAATGGTAATTGGAAATACTTCTGATGCATTAGCAGTACAGTACTGATTTTTGAACAGATGGGGTCAAATGTGCCAGTGCAGCCAATGATTGACCCCAACGGTGATGTATCTCTAAGAGCTTATGCACACGACCATATATATTTTTGGCCAAAATGTACATCAATGCCTCATTCAACATCCAGCATAGAGGCAGGGCGGAGTGCTGGTTGCAGAGTGCTATTGCATTTGTGTTTTTGAGTTTGTATGTGTATTTCGCCATAGCGATGTGCACCTGCATATAGGGTTGTGCTGACTGAACCCCCCACATTTTTTCTTTGTAGTATATATTGGAGGCGTGGCGATCTCCTTTGAGTCATGCACACCTGACCAGTTAGTCTGCCCTGGAGGCTGGTTTTAAAGTCAGTATAAAACTGAGTCTGCTTTTACAGCGCCTACCAGTAGCCATTTGGCTCCAGGAGAAGTATATGGTGGGCTTAGCATGCATGTTGGTACTTGCATCCCTGGATCCGATGAAAGCTGTCACGGCACCACTTTGTGTGGCTATCATGGCCCATAACAGGTAGGTACTAGTGTTAGGGACCACTCAGAGGCGACCTTGACGTGGTGAGTGGCTTATTACGCTTTGGCCAAAATGTACACCAATGCCTCATTCAACATCCAGCATAAAGGCAGGGCAGAGTGCTGGTTGCAGAGTGCTATTGCATTTGTGTTTTTGCGTTTGTATATATATTTTTTAGTCCAAAAAAAAGGGATAACAGCCGTGTGTGGATCCATTGTAACAATGCCTGTCCTTGTCCGCAAAACGGAACGGACATGGAATGCACACGGAGTCATTTCCGGTTTTTTTCAAGCCCCATTGAAATGAATGGTTCCGTATACGGACCTGTAAAAAAACGGAATGGAAACGGAAGAAAAATACGTTCGTGTGCATGAGCCCTAAGAAGCACGTTTCCAAGGAGGCTAGTTATTGGCTGCAGCGGAGCATATAACCCCGTCCACCCGGAAGTTTACAGTTGGGACCCCGAAGACCAGTGATAGGAGTTGGAATTGAGTGGCGGGAAGCCGTTGAGTATGTTTTTTCACAGGTAAGGCAAGTTGGGGTTCAAACTTAAAAAATAAATAAAAAAATAAATACCCCTTTAACTTTAGTCTGTATGACTGTCTCAGACTTTTTTTTTTATTGTACTGAATATTTTTATTTAATTCACATTTGCCAAATTAAATTCACTGCATATCCTAGAAATGAATGACACAAATAATGTCTTTATCATTATCAGTGTAGTCCATCTATTAGTGTACCTAATGTTAAAATTTAAAGAGATTGTCTGGTTTAGAAAACAAAAACCCTGTTCAGCAGTGCCTTCATTAGACACCTTCATCAAGTAGCCAGGCGGAAAGTGTAGGGTTCTCTCTCTCTCAGATCCAGCATGTTTGTGCATTACATGGGCAGCCAATTAACATAAATGGACATCACGTAATGCTTCATTTGTCCCGTGGAAGTGCTAAAGGGGACTTATAATAAAAGAGAATCTTCACAAAGCACCTATGCGGTCTTAATGGTTTCAATCTTCACTGCAAGTCCTACTCACAAAAATCTGTATATTCCATAAGGTAACCCAGCAGGTTAGAGACCCAGCAGGTGCTTTGAAAAGATTTACACACTGTGTGACAAAGGGAGGGACTGCTGACAAAGGAATGGGGCGTTGAAACAGAATACAGAATTTGGCAGATTTATCACTGTAATATCTGATTTTGAAACTTCACCTAAAGAGGGCAAAAAGTAATAAAAAATTATACACACCTCTAAGTTTGATGCCACATCAAGGAAGCCCTGTTTAGCCAGGAGACTCTGGATGATGCGGAGCTGCTGAAGTGCTTGTCTGATTGGGACAATGTCCGTTTCATTTACAAGATAGGAAAGGAAATCAAATACCTTTGACAGCGGGATCTTTCCAACACTTGTAAAATAAAGCAACAATATAATTAGTTATCCAGTGAACCTACAACCAATTCACAGTAATAAAATAAAATAAAAAAAACACAAAAAAACACATAACTTCAAATGTAATACAAATATAACGAGAGTGCAAGTCTGATTGTGGATTAAACCAATCTCTATGGGGTCAAAGATACCAAGTAATGCATTATGTGACATGTCTCAGTAGTTAACAGGGTCTATGAGGCCATCTTCAGTTGCCTAGGAGAGCCAGGTAGTGAGGATCACAACTAGTTTTCTGAAAGTGCAGTCACTCTTTAATGCACTTTAGACTGCATTATGATGTCTATATGTAATATAAAACTTTTTGGGAATCTGAATAGTAATTTATAATATCAAAGATTAAAACTGATCACCCCGAACTGGAAGGAGGCCCTGGGACTGTTAAAGGAACATCTAATAGAGCTGGGGATAAACATTTCTTTAGGACACAGAAGTATTTTATGGAGGGAGAGAGTGCCGGTCGTCTATTAGCTACTATCATTAAAGCACAAACTGGCCCCTCTTGTGTGTCCTCTATTAGGTATATGCAAGGGGAATTAGTTACCAGAGAGAAAAATATAGGGGGAGTATTTC
Source organism: Bufo bufo (assembly GCF_905171765.1). Taxonomy (NCBI): domain Eukaryota; kingdom Metazoa; phylum Chordata; class Amphibia; order Anura; family Bufonidae; genus Bufo; species Bufo bufo. The sequence goes on along the minus strand of NC_053390.1, from coordinate 145,635,159 downwards.
ATGCTCATTTCAAGGAAGTCTATCGATCTAGGTTGACAGTTAGCCCGAAGGATAGAGAGAAATACTTAGGCATGGTATACCGATGCCTAATTTGTCCGTGGAACATCGAGAAATGCTAGATGGGGACATTCAATTAGAAGAACTTGAATTGGCGCTACGATCCTTTCCGGATGAGAAGGCACCTGGAGGAGATGGCCTACCTGGGGAATTCTACAAGAGGCACCAAGAGCTATTGCTCCCACACCTCCTGAATGTCTTCAAGGACTCTTATCAGGCAGGTATTTTACCCGGTTCGATGAGAGAGGCAATCGTGGTGGTGCTCCCAAAACCGGGCAAGGACCCTACACAGGCAGACTCTTACCGGCCTATTTCCCTGCTGACGGTGGACATTAAAGTGTTGGCCAAGGTTCTAGCTAATAGGTTATTGAATGTTATTTCCACTATTATTCATGAAGACCAATGTGGCTTTATGCCTGGAAAATCCACATCCCTGAATCTTAGGCGTCTGTTCCTAAACCTCCAGCTGGATAGGGGGGAGGAGGATGGCTGTGGGGCTGTGATCTCACTCAACGCAGCCAAAGCTTTCGATAGCGTAGAGTGGGATTACCTCTGGGCAGTTATGTCCAAAATGGGAATTGGCCCGGTGTTCATTAATTGGGTGAAGTTGCTTTACAACCAGCCAAGAGCTAGAATTAGGAGTAAACAGGGGGGGGGGGGGGGGGTCTTCCCGGCGTTAGAGTTGGAGAGGGGTACGAGGAAAGGCTGTCCCTTGTCTCCTCTCTTATTTGCCGTTGCTATAGAACCTCTGGCTTGCCTGCTCACAACCACACCACTTCTAAGGGGTCTGGGGAGAGGAGACATGGAGGAACGTGCGTCGCTATAAGCGGATGACATGCTGCTGTATGTAGGTGACTTGGCCTCATCAATAGACCCTATTATATCACTTATATCTGACTTTGGCAGACAATCCGGATTGCTTATTAACTGGAATAAGTCGGTGATTCTCCCATTGTCTCCACTTCCACAGAATCGTTGTCTTGACCATACTAATCTTAGGGTTGTGTCATCTTTTAAATATTTAGGGGTTGAAATCTCTACCAATCCCTATAGGTACATACTTGACAATATAGCGCCATTACTAGCCAAGTTTAAGCTTAAAGCAGCCTCCTGGCATAAACTGCCCATATCGCTAATAGGTAGGGGTAACTTAATTAAAATGGTGCTAATGCCACAACTTTTTTATATGCTTAATAACTCACCGGTATGGATACCCATGCATTATTTCTACAAGATTCAAGAAATCTTTTGTTCTTTATTGTGGAAAAACAAAAGGAGTAGAATCAAATATGAAACTCTGCAAAGAGGCAAGGATGTGGACGGTTTGGTACTACCTAACCCTTTCATACACTTCCTTTCGGCCCAATTGCAACATTTTAAGGGATGAAGTGTAGCTGGTGGTGCTGGGAGGGGAGGTAGGCTTGTAGAATGGGCATCGGGATGTTCTCCGCCTTTTGCGATCATGGAGGGGGAAGTGGATTCAGAAATAAAATCCTCACCGATTTTGGGACTTATGAGGAAGGTGTGGGTGAAGGCTAGGGAGGTCCTGGGAGTCTCAGGAATGTTAAATATTTCTCCCATATGGAACAATCCCTCCCTACCAGAACTATCTCAATTGACGGAGTTCTCCCAGTGGGAAAAGAAAGGATTTTGGAACATTGGTCAGCTATATTCCCAGAGACTTTTGAAACAGTTTCAACAGCTATGCTCTGAGTTTGGCCTCCATTCCATTCATTTTTATAAATACCTACAGTTAAGACATGCACTAGATGCACAACTCAAACTATCATCACTACAATATACCTCTAATCCGATGCTTAACACAATAGTGGCGGTAGGTTCAGTAAAGGGGGCCATCTCGATAGTCTATCAATCGCTACATGGGGAATACTTGAAGAAATTCCCGCTCAAGGTTAAAACGCAATAGGAAAAGGATGTTGGGGCTGTAACTGATACCCAGTGGGAAGAAGTACTGGCATTGACCCCGAACTTATCTCTTAGTGAAGCAGCTAGAATGTCACAGCTATTCATGATGCATAGGGTGTATAAAACTCCACTATTTATGTATAAGGTGGGGTATAGGGGAGACTCATCCTGTCTAAAATGCAGGGAGGCGGGGGCTGATTTATTCCACATGTTATAGAGTTGCAGTCCCTTGAGATTATATTGGAAAGAAATAATAAAACTAATAAATAAAAATTTTCTCCTGATCCTAAAATGTGCTTGCTTGGTATTTTTGATTCTGATAACTTACAGGCACCTGTCCTTACAGGAATAAAAACAATCTTATATCAGGCATGTAAAACATTGGCAGCGAAGTGGATACAGCCGCTGCCTCCGAGCGCAACTGAGTTTATTGCAAGGTTAAATGTTGTGATAAGGTTGGAAAAGGGGGTCTATGTTAAACGAAATTGCCTCTCAAAATTCAAGGCTATTTGGGGTCTCTGGATAGATTGATAGATAGATAGATAGAGATAGATAGAGAAAGATAGATAGATCTGGAGTGTGCAGTCCCTGGTCAGCTCTTGATAGAGGACTGGGAGGTATAATAGGGTGAGGTATGTCTGAACTCTAAAAAGGTGTGTGATGTTGCTGGTACATTGCCGCTGCCCCTGGGGCACTTCATTGCCTCTTTTCATTCTAATTCTCGAGGAACTAAAGGACAATCTGTACTATTGCTATTTTTGTATGAATTTATATAGGCCAAATGATGTTACTTCGCTTGTCTCAAGGGGGGAGGGGGATTGGTTGAGGGCTTACACTCAATAATCATTTACTATCTCATTGTGATGGGTTGGTCAATAATATGTCCACCTGGATCCGAACTGAAGTGGATTGTATGATTGTAAAGTGCAATTTGTTTGTTATTGAAAAATTCTATAAAAAAAACATCGGATTATAAAACTGATCATCCCGAACAGTGTTTGCTCACGCAGGAAAGAACTATACTGATTTGAACAAACACTGTTCATGGATGTGTGGCTGTAGAGGACTACTTCTTACACTATGACTGGGCTAGAGCAAAGATCTTGGTAATGTTTTAAAGCTGATGAAGCAATAAATAGAATTAAACCAGAGCACATAGAATAGGGTCCCAGTGAGAACTGCATAAACCTGCAATTCTCACCCCTGACCTGATTTCTAAAGACTGTACCTCCAATTTTATGGCAGCTAGCACTGTGGTCCTGGTCTTGTTTTAAAGCTTAGATTGTCTGCCCAATCATAGCTTGAGATATCATAGGTTAAAACAGCCCCCTTATCCAGCTAGGTGTGATCTCAGTTAGTGTAGAGGAGGAAAGGGAGCAGTCAAGGACATGCAAACAGGCTGCAGGGAGGAAATACAGATTCGTATTCACTGTATATGACCACAGAGGGAGGGTATCATGGACTCCTATGCATGTTATCAATCCCTGTTCCCCCATTAATCACTTTTACAGTAATAGGGATAATGATCATCACTAGAGATGAATATCTATTATATTTCTGACAGCTGGAAAAGGTTTCTGAAACTCAGAATATAAATTTTTTGTCACTGGCTGCCACCATAAATGATCATTTTAAATTTGTATGATGGGCATAATGGTCTCTTGCATAGGGGCTGCATTACACAGGGGGCAGCACTGAAATAGGTGCAGGCTTTACGGTTATTTGAATCTCCATAGAAGCTCATTCAATAACACCTGTTTACGCAATGCCTTTGCACCATTTTGACTGCATTGTATGTCACATGGCTTAGTTGCAGCTCTGTCCCATTCAAGTGAACTGCAATACCAATCACAACCACAATACAATGTACGGCGCTGTGCTTAGTACCCTCTCAGACCGCTGCAAACTCACTGGAGCTCGGTGGCCCTTGTGCGTATGGCTACTACAGACCCTGTCTGCCATTCCTTAGAGATGGGGTCAGCCACAGTATGTCAGATTTTTTTCTCTACTGGTTTTGCACAGGATAAGAGGTGCCTGTGGTGTCAGACAGCTGATTATCTTTCTTCCCTCCATAGAGATAAACATTTCTTTCTGCTGAAGCTAAAACGTGGACAAAGACATTAGATAAAATTCTGCACAAACAAATCTGACATCTTCAGCCCCTATTACGTTACAAGACGAGGATATCTAATTCACACTGGGGATCATGTATATTGGATTTTTCAGTCATTTGTGTTTGTTTTTTTAATTTAGCAATTTGAAATGAAATGGCAAAATCTTAATCTGACTGTTATGGAAGAAGTAATAAAAGAACTGATTAAAGTGAATGGGAGCAGCGCTGCAGTAAACGGCTCTGTTCACTAAATAGTAATCCCAGGGCCGGAGCGAATGGAAAAAGCTGATCGGCCAGGTTTCCTGAAGTCCGATCAGATTGGATATCAATGGCCTATGCTAAAGGGTGTATGACACGGGCAGATTTTCTGCCCAATGATCACTAACGAGCCTTCATAAGAACGCTCGTTAGCGATCATCTTGCAGTGTAATACTGCCGCCGATTGCCCGATGAACGAGCAAACATTCATCAGGCAATTGTGACACGCTTAAAGAAAACCTGTCACCTGGATTTTGGGTATAGAGCTGAGGACATGGGCTGCTAGATGGCCGCTAGCACATCCGCACTACCCAGTCCCCATAGCTCTGTGTGCTTTTAATGTGTAAAAAAAACCGATTTGATACATATGCAAATTAACCTGAGAGGAGTCCTGTCCCTGACTCATCTCACGTACAGGACTCATAAAGCACACAGAGCTACGGGGACTGGATATTGCAGATGTGCTAGCGGCCATCTAGCAACCCATGTCCTCAGCTCTATAGACAAAATCCCGGTGACAGGTTCCCTTTAAAAAAAATTGTTTGCCGGTGGCAGATAGCGCTGTCTAATTACAATCTACCACTGGCAAAGCACTAATCAGCATGGGGACGAGCGACGGCATAATGATCGCTCCTTTCCATGCTGTAGAGGAGATCGCTGCATGTCATAGCAGCAGACTCCTCCACTAGCAAGCAGGTGATTACTGGGAAGGAACGCTTCCCTCCCGATAATCGTCTGCCTGATTGGGGGGTCTTATACACCCATAAGGATAAGCGATCAATATAAAAAGTCCTGAAAAACCTCCTTTAAAGTGTTGTTAAACAGTTTGCCAAGTTTCCGGACAACTGATACACCTAATAACAATTCAGGACAGTAAATGTCTGTCTCCACTGAACGCAGGTTACTGATATGAAAGGCATGTAAAAACTACTTTAGTCTTTAATCTCTATACTATACTTTTCGTGTTGTTTTTGGCGAAAGCAGACAGCTTTGAATGTATACAATTGGTGTAATAGCAGTGTTGTCTGCGGCTGCTTTGCTCAACAGGGTATTTATCTAAAAAGAAGCAAGCGAGGGTAATCAGAATTTGGGCCAGTCCAAATGTGTGCATAGCAAAAACCACAAGATGCTGAGATTTGTTCACTTAGTAATGTCAATAAATCAGCCGTGTGTTGAAACATCCAGAGCAGGTCTGAGGTCGGGAATATTTCCTGTCCAGTATGAAAAGCAAACAACATTCCAATAAAATGTACTGCGCAGAAAATACATCAACAGGCAGACAAGAAATCATTCCTTATCTGGGGTTAAAGCAAAAACTACAGGCTCCCAATATTAAAGGCTGCCTCTACCTTAGGGAGCATTCACACAACCGTAACCGTCTGCAGTCCACAAACCGCCAATCCCGGCCGTGTCCATCCTACACTTTCCGCAGGCCGGCTGTCGACCTGCCTATTCTTGTCTGCCAAATGGACAGTAGGACATGTTCTATAATTTGCGGAACAGCCGCACGGATGCGGACAACACGTAAATGACACGTGTGTGCTGCCCGTCTTTTTTGCCGCCTCAGAAATGAATGGGTCAGAGAGAAAAAAAAAATGCATATCGAGCACGGACAGAAAATATAGTCGCGTGAATGCTTCCTTACTGACAGAGAAGCCAGGAGAAAGAAAAAAAAACCGAAAAAAATTCAATATACCTTGAAAGGGCAAACATGTCATGGATCAGGTTGGCTCGATCACTGGCAGCGAAGACAGTGGGGTTTTTTCGCAGCTGGTTAATGAGAGCATCCCAACCATCTTGACCATAATCCACTATGTAGTATCCAGCCATCTTCACATTAAACTTCAGCCAGGAGGGTTCGCTTGGCAAAACGAATTTACCTATAGAGAGAAAAGTAGATTATCCAAACCACAGATTTTTTTTTCTCTATGGGGTAGAATATTGCTCTATGAGATCTTAGTATGATCACCTTGAAGAAGCGTTTTAATCAAAAGTGATATAGCAAATGCTATCACATAGGCATGAAAATATTTTTATTACAGTGGTTAAAAACCACCTGCGTACTGTTCAGACACATTAGATAGTGGCTGGCCGGCTGGTTCAGCCAACAGCTACCTCCACCCCTCCATGTGTTCTCAATAGAGACATCCAGGCCTCATCCACATTCCTTCCAAGCCTTTAAAGTTATGAACATTGGGGTCACTGGGTGATACTCTGGAAAAGCAGGATTTCCAGGCCACTGACATTATGGGTGTCAGGAGAGCCATGTTTTAGAGAGGATCTTTTTCAAGGCCCTCACACTGGAAAGCTGAAGTAGCTGCTTGGTTCCAGCAATCATTAAAGGGAATCTGTCATCATGCATGAAGACCCCACATATTGTTCTACAAGATATTAAAGGTTTCCAAAGGTCAGTTTTAGGGCCTGTTCACATCTCGCTTTTGCTGTAAGTCAAGCGAATTTGTTTAGACATACAGTAAAAAAAAAGTATATCAACATAGGCAATATTATCCTTTTTATTTATTTTTGAAAAAATAGATTTTTTTCAGATGAAACTTTTTTTTTAATAACGATTTGAAGGCATGATCTGTAAAAACTGATACGTTTAAGGGATAGAAACGTGTTGCCTTGCGTTTCCATCCATCTCCCATTCACTGAAGTGTATCAAAAAAAGTATACATTTCAAAAATTATGGTACGCCAAGTTATACAGTCCAAAAAAACATACAAAACTGTAAACAACGACAAACTGAGTTAGGCTACATGCACGCGACCGTTCCGTGTTTTGAGGTTCGCAAATTGCGGAGCCGCAAAACATGGATGGCGTCCGTGTGCATTCCGCAATTTGCGGAACGGCATGGACAGCCATTGATATAACTGCCTATTCTTGTCCGCCAAACGGGTTATATTTTTTTTTTTTGCGGACTACGGAACGGAGCAACGGATGCGGACATTGAAGTCAATGGGTCCGCATCCAAGCCGCAAAAAAACTGTGCATGTAGCCTTAAAAGAATGCACTTTTGAACTACGTTTGCCCAATTATACTCTATGGGTACATCAAGGCATATGTTTCTATACATTTTGTTTTCAAACTTATCCGCTTGACGTACAACAACAAAAACGAGATGTGAACAGCCCCTTAACATAAAGGGAAAAAGTTATAAAGTAGAATAGCCAAGTGGGCGATCCCGGTCTAAGAAGCAGTCATGTAGCTGGCAAGTCATCTTCAGCAGCATCTGGTGCAAGCACAATGGCGGTCATTTACAAAGGGCAGCTTTTCACACGGTCTTTGTTTACCCCTCTGTGCCGACAGAGGATTTGCCAAATTTGTCACAATGCGTGCACCTAGTCATAAAGTAGGCACACCTCCAGCAATATGTGCGCCAGAAGTAAAAACTACCCCAGCCCCTGACTGGAGTAGTTTTAAGCCAACATTTATACCCGTTTCCAGGTGTAAATTTGCCGGGGCCGAAATCTTGGCCTCCACCACTCCTAAGTACGGTGCAATGTGCTGATGAGGCAGAGGCCAGAACACCTCTGGAGCCAGCTTGTAACCGGACTGCATGACTGCCCCAGATCCATATAGTAAATCATAAGTCAGCTATTTTTGTCATTTTTCGGTTTTATTGTGGCAACTATTTTTGCAAAAGTGTAGTCATTGACTACAACTCTAACTTGCGGTTTACTACTAGTTGAACATCTTTAAATTTTTGGGTTGAAATACTCCTACTTTGTAGGTAATTAAAGGGAAACTGTCGGGAGATTCATGCTGCAGTGTTTTAGGGTAAAAAAAAATCTGTAACAAGGGAGCTTGGCGAGATGTCCTGCCGCCTGTGGTTCGGGCAGCATGAATCTCTTTGGCAGGTTCCCTTTAACAATAAGGAACATGCAGTGGCTGACATGTATCCTCCATTCTTTGTACCAGGGCAAAAACAAATAAAGGGGTTTCTTTAATGCTCTAATTACTTACCTTGCTTTTGACTTAGTAAAAATGCTGAAAAACATGCAGGTCCTTCACAGGGTCCAAATGTATAAGACAGAGGCACGTTCCACAGGGTGCTAATGAAAAGAAAATGAAATTACGCATGGATTCCATCTAATATAGGAAACATACATCACGCACAAAGGCGTTTATCCATACTAGAACACTACTGGACTAGGATTGTGGGAAACCCCATCTACTGTCAGTAATATAAAAAGGACCTGGAATCACATCGGACACCGGGGGAGATTATTGCCCGTAGCAACCAATCGGATTCCACCTTTTATATTTCAGAGCTCCTTTGGAAAATAAAAGTAGGAATCTATGGGCAACTAAGCAAGTTTTCCTTTACACCAGTTTTCATAAATCTCCCCCGGGGGGTGCAATATCATCCGTAGGTGGCTTGGTGCGAAGTGACTCACAAGTGAAGGTCAGTCAAGTGCTGATGTTTTTCTTCTACAATTTTGTTCCTTAAAGTGAAACTATCATTTTTTTATGTGTCGACAAGTGTTTTTGTAGTATATTTTAATAGAGAATTATGTTAACTTTTATAAGAAAACTGAATGTAAAGTATCCCCTTAGCAACACTCTAACTCAGCATTGCGAAGGAAATTCCATCTTTAGTCTCTACTAGACACTAGAAGACAGATCTAGTACCTGTAAGATACAGAGGCAGGCTGTGTAATATTCCAAGTGTCCCTGCATATTTGATCTGCTGTCAGCACCTCTCATGAGTGCTAGGAAGATAGAGAGGACGCTGCTACCAGCGCTGACAGTAAGTGAACTGTGTATTGCTGTACAATGGCGGCAGCACTCCTCTCTATCTTCCTAGAGCTAACCATGGACATACTGGGAAGATAGGGGTCAGCACTGCTGCCATGCAACAGATCAAATTTGTAGTATATTTGGTAACATATTACACATGTAAAGAGGCAGCACCTGGAGCAGGGAGGGGAGAGGCAGGTTGAGGAGTCTGCCTCTGCATTCTACAGATAGCAACAATCAAAGAGTTCCTGATGGAACACTTTACATATAGTCTTCTCATAAATGGTAATAAAGTTCATTACATAAACACTTTGGGGGTCATTTATTAACCTGAAATACGCCTATATTAGCCATATTTCAGGCACAGATTGTGTTGCAATGGTTAGTTGCGCCGCAATCTTCGACTTTTCCCCGCTCAAGTCAGCTCTAAAAAACTTCAGCGTAGTGTGGATGGGGATGGGCCAGCAGGCCCGTGTCATTCATCATTTTCTACGCCTAGTTAGGCCTCATACACACGGCCATTTCCCGTCCGTGCCTGTATTGTAGCCCGCTATCAGCGGGTCTGCAATATGCGGGCCCCGGCTGTATGCACCCTGCATCATGGATGGGGACCATTATCTTGAATGGGTCCTCAATACGGAAGGTCCGGTGCAGAACGGAGGCACAAGCCTCTGCCTCAGGGCTGCACCACCAATGAGGCCAGGTGAGGCGATCGTCTCAGGCAGCACCAGGTGGAGGGGGGCAGCCGAAGGGCCATGGGCTGAAGGGAAGGGTTTGGCATTGGGGAGGGGGGTGCTGTTTCAGGTTTTTGCCTCAGGCAGCAGAAAGGCTAGGTGCACCCCTGCTCTTCCCTGCAAAAAAGCAGTGCATGCAGTACTTTCTTTGCGGTGCAGACGGACCACGGACTCATTGAAGTTGAATGGGTCTCGGAATTTGCACAGATGTTTCGGTCCCCAATGCACGGAATAGCAGATCAACGGCCGAGTGCATGAGGCCTTAGGCAAAGAAAATGGTAAAAATGTAAGCCAGCTAGGAAGCTGAATCACATTGAGAAGCGACGCTGGATGCGCCAAAGTTATGTAGAGGACTGCGCCTCTACATAACTTCGGCGATCCACCGCCAGTGGAGGGGCTTTATTAAGACTGGCGTTTTAATAAATGACCCTAATAAATTCACTGTCTCTACACGTTAAATAAATAATTAAAGAAACTTTGCGGTCCTCAACCAAACCCATGCCTAGATAAATGAATAGGTGTCACACTGTGTACATACAGACTGAAGAGCCTACCATGTGAAGAACATCCCTACACTTTGGCAATTAATACACCAGTCAGATCTGAACCCTTGTCCATCTCATGTTTTTTAAAGACAACTGTCAAGTGTTTTCAATAGTCTATTCAACAGAAGAAAAAAAATACATTACATAAAAAATTTAAAAAAGCATAAACACCCACCTAGAATTTCCAGTGGCATTGCTGGAATTTACAGTTCGAAGGAATCGCTCCTGACTCACAAACACCTCCTTTCCCTTCCTTTCAACAGTCACCAGAGGATAACCAGCTTGTCGAGTCCAGGTCTTCATGATGTTCTTCACATCTGGATTCGATTTTGTGACCTGAAGAGTGAAATGTTGCTCTACTGTCACAAGATGACAACGTATATAGCAAATCTGATATCTCAGTTAAATTATTGGCTGACACAACATCACTCCTAATTAGATTGGCCCTTCTTTATTGCATTTGACAAAAGGAGCGATGCAACCTAGGTCATTCTTTGCCATGAGTCTTCATCTTCAGAAATACTAGTAAAGGCTGCAAGGAATGACTCTTTTTGTCAAACGCATCATAAATTTATTGTTAGAAATAATTCGGTAAACTCTCTGTGAACCCATTTTTTTTAATCAACTTATTTCCTGACTTTTTGGGCTGGCCATGAATAACCAGAGAGAAATAAAATAGATGTCCACGTTAATTAAATATACACTAGATGGTCGGGCTCTCCCCAAGTCACGGCACAGGATAAATGACCGTGCCATTATTTTTATTTCTTTCTCATTTAATGGAAGGGGAACACTGACATGATGATAGGAATAATCGTGTTTCACTTGGACTATGTGCTAATGAAAGGTATAAGCCTTGTAAATACCGCACATGTAGATACTTATGCATACTGGAAAGAGGCAGACATTTCATTACAGTCCAATTTTTGGGGATTATATGAAACGTTATACCAAAAGCATTTATCTCTTCTCTGTTATTTTAATATCTTAAAATAATAACGTCCAGCATAGGTGAAAAGTAAGGAGTAAGAATATATGACATCACCCACATTACACAACTACTTACCCTTGGCTTTCCTACGCTATGGTCTACAATTCCGACCAGAGACATTCTTCAACCTTCCACAAACATCTATTTTGTCTATTAATAGGAAGTTCTCACAACCCCGCGGCCATTATTGCGTTTGCCCACTGTGCCCTGCTTACTTTCCTGCTCTACAATTACTTTTGCTTTCCTCTGCCCAGACTACAGAAAACCCTAGGACATTTTCCCTGAATGTATGCACGGCAGGCAGAACATTTCTATGGCCGACGTAATTGCGGAGGTTAGCGGCTGGAGACGTTTCATCTGTGAAGAATTAGAAAGACTATAAAAACGCAGCAGGACACCTACCAGGTTCATGCTGTCCCATAACCCATCGCTCTTCGTTGTTCCATATTGATGATCTTGCAAATACTTAACAATGCACTCGTGAAAGACTTTCTCAGAGAGATAAGCATTCAGCATCTGCAGAATGGAAGCACCCTATACAAAAAAAGAGAAAACACTACATGAATGCAAGATTTAAAGGGCACGTTACAGAAATTTAAAGTCAATAATTAGGACTGGCTCTGCAAGTAGCAAAACCAAAAAGTATATGAAGTATATACCAAAATGTATTAAGTTACCAAACGTATGAATAACATAGATATCACACAATATAAAATGATAAGCTAGCTAATAGTAAATATTCATAGAGTATCAGAATAAAATATCACTAACAAAAATACATAAAAACCCACAATAAAATACCAATAAAAGTTGATCGCACTTTGCTCATTTATATACTGCATTTTTGCCCTATAAGATGCACCTAGGTATTAGAAGAGGAAAATAATAAGAAAAAATATATTTTTTATGAGATCTCATATCAGACCCTCAGATCAGACTCCCATATGAGATAAGCCCTCCATATCAGATCCTCAGATCAGACTCCCATATGAGATAAGCCCTCCATATCAGATCCTCAGATCAGGCCCCCATACAGACCCTCAGATCAGACTCCCATATGAGATGAGCCCTCCATATCAGATCCTCAGATGAGGCCCCTATACAGATCCTCAGATCAGACCCCCCATACCAGATCCCCTCATCAGATCAGACCTCCATCACATCTAAAATAAATAAATGAACTTACCTCTTCTGCAGTCACACTCCCTGGTCTTCTCCAGACCAGGCCACAGGCCGGCCTGTGTAGAGCATATTCAGTATTTGAGATCTGCATGTAGTTCACTGGAGTTTCAGTGCATGCCCGATTTAAACCGGTGCCCTGATGGCTTGTGTTTGGTATGCTTGCGGTTGGCTTGCTTGCAATACAGATATAGAAGCCATATAGTTAGAACTGCAATTAAAATATAGTCCTATATGCTGCCAAACACGTTTCGGGAAACTACTTGCTCCTTCTTCGGTGGCAAAATTGTGATATATTCGAATGTCCAATATACCAATACAAGCCATCGGCGCTCCAGTTTAACTGCCAGGCATGCACACAAAGCCACTAAGACTCCAGAAGATCTCAAGCACTGAATACACTCACCACAGGCCGGCCTCCAACTGACTAACTGTAGGACTGGGTGAGAAGCCCTCTTAGGCCTCATGCACACGACCCTATGTAATTTGCGGTCCGCAAAAAATACAGATGACGTCCGTGTGCATTACAGATTTTGCGGAACAGAAAAGCTGACCCCTAATAGAACAGTACTATCCTTGTCCGTAATGCGTACAATAATAGGACGTGTTCTATTATTTTGCGGGAATTGAAATACAGACATACGGAAATGGAAAGCACACAGAGTAACTTCCGTTTTTTTTGCGGACCCATTGAAATTAATGGTTCCGTATATAGTCTGCAAAAAAAAAAACAGAACGGACACGGAAAGAAAATACGTTTGTGTGCATGAGGCCTTAAAGGGAATCTGTCAGTAAATACCTCAGTATTAAGCGAAGAACACTTCTGTTTTGCTAATTCTAATGATTCTGCCCCCATCCAGATCTGTAGCTCAGCCGCAGAGAAAGCACATCTATTCTGATATGCAAATGAACTCTTTGGTGCAACGAGGATGCCACCCTTGCAACTCATTGCACCAAAAGCTCTGCCCTGTATTGTGGATAGCAGCTGTGAGTGACAGGGCCAGGCTGGCTATGTAGTCTCGCCTGGACCCGTGTTCTCGCGATTGATCCGTCACTTTAAGAATTGGCAGTGGCACACGCGCAGTACAGCCCTGGAGCTTGAACGGGTTGAAGTTATCTGTACTGCAATGCGGGCACATATGACATGGGACCAACCGTTCATAACAGGTCCGCCAGGTACAAATCTGCTGACAGATGCCCTTTGATCTATATTACAGAAATGCATCTATTTATCTTGAATTCTGTTTCAACATTCTCAAAGTGCTCGAGATTCATTTTATCAGACTCTGAAATACTTATTCAATCTCAGCCAGGACGGATTCAACAAAGGTATTATTAAAGGGATATTCCGATCTGTGTATGGGCCACCCCTGACCCCGTCCGACATTGATGCAGAAGCCAGAGATGGATGGAGCTGAGCAGGCTGTGCTATGCTACTTCTGTAACTCCCATTCATTTGTATGGGAGGGGGTCCAGACTCAGAGGAGGGACCACACATAGTTCCCATACACAATAAATGTTTGATATGGGAACATCCCTTTAATGTTATGAAGTATATTAGGCGATGATCAGGGTTTCTTTCAGTGCTTCCACCAGCAGTTCCATCACACCACCAGCAAGAAAAGCACATTGTGCAGCACAATTCTTGCAATCAAGATGATAGCAACCTTGATGGACCTCAAATAGACCCTAGTATATGCTAATTGGGTCCAATAGGTGCAGAAGAACATGCAAAGAACAGTAGTGCCGTTCACTCATCAGAAGACATCCATGAGGTCCATGCCATCAGGAAGGACCAACGTGTTCTAAAACACAGAGGCTACATGCCATTTATTAATATCTACTGCTGCTTTTTTTAAGGATTTATCATAAAAAGGAATCAGTTTACGTCAGAGTGCCGGGTTTCTGTTTAAGTGTTGTCGATCTAAGTGACACTGGAGAATGCCCGGGCCCCCAGAGGAGGGGAGCCGGCATTATACACTGGACCCCCATTAGACATATTTCTAGTTTTGTTATTTTCTTTAGGCCCTGTGCACACAGCATTCAAGCCTTCTGTAACAGGTACAGGCTCCCGACATATACCTTTAATGGAGGGCTACAGGGTATAGCCCTTTACATAGGGAAGTGCAGTCTGCTGGTTGAAGAAAAGGTACACTGACAAATACCATCCCAAAGAATGCCAAAAAGACACTCTGTTGGGTGAATAGAATCTATACATACATTTAACATATATCCATATACTGAGAGATTTTCCTGGCGCATACACTAGAAGTAGGACTCTGATGCAGTCTATACAAAGCCTTATACAAAACCATGGACTATACGCTACTGCCACCTGCTGGAGACATTGTGTTCACACTGCATTTGATGTATAAAGTGCCATTCACTGATTTTCTATCAATCAGTTATTGTGAGCCAAAACCAGGAGTGGAGGCTACACAGAGATAAGGTAGAATGAAAAGATCTGCAACTGTTCTGTGTTTTTGATCCGCATCTGGTTTTGGCCTCACAATAACTGATGGAAATAACGGACGTGTGAACAAGGCCCTACTTGTATTGGAAAGTGTCAGCAGCTATATTTTCCAGTACAGATAAAACAGGTTTGCCAACACATACCAGTCAGAAGTATGGCAAAAGGACACTATTTTGGGATATATCCGGTCTACTGTGCGCTAAGGCATACTGTATATATCTGGCGTATACATTGCGAGATTTTCCCCTGAGTATACAACGAACACTGTGTGAACAGAGGCTGAAGGGTAGAGAGCAGAATATTGCATACCTTTATGTAAGAAAGGTCATCAAATATCTCCTCGATTTGTTCTGGAGACTGCACATCTGTAGATATAGCATGAGTCGTCTGTAATGAATCCTTTTCCAAGGCCCTGCAGCGATCTATCAGGAAGTTATCATCCTAGAGGCAAATGAGAACCAATTAACGCATCAAACCTGGCGTAAAACAGACCAAACCACACAGAGGATAGATCATCAGTTTAAAAAAAAATGCAAAACCCCTTTAATAAAAAACAATAATCAAGAATAACACAGAAGGACAATGTGTTCCAAAGCTAAATTGTCCACAGTGGATTCAAATTAGAGATGCACCAACTTCTCTTGTCCGAAGGCTGCAGTTTCAGACTTGAACCATTCCATAGGGCCGCAATAAATTTGGGTTAAGGGTTGTCCTCTTTTTACAATTGATGACCTATTCTCAGAATAGGTCATCAATATCAGATAGGTGGGGGGCTGACACCTGGCACCCGCACCAATCAGCTGCCCGTACAAGCGCTGCCTTCTCTGCTCTGTTTACCTGCTTGCTGCAGCAATATCAGTGGTGAGCAGTGTAATTACAACTATGGCGTCCCCATTCACTTCTGTAGGACAGCTCTCGTCTGTTCAAGTGAATAGGATGGATCTGTCCCATTTAAGTGAATGAGGACGCGATACTTTTAATTACACTGCTCACCACTGCAATTGCTGCAGCAAGCAGGTAAACAGAGCAGAGGAGGCAGCGCTTGTACGAGCTCTGCCTTTTCTTCAAACAGCTGACTTGGCAGCGGCGTCAGGAGTCAGACCTCCGCCAATCTGATATTGATGACCTATCCTGAGGATTGGTCATCAAAAGTAAAAAACAGACAACCCCTTTAAAAGGTGTATTACCATCTGAGACATTAATGGCATATCAAAAGTATATGATATAGGTGGCAGTTCCACCCTGAAGAATCAAATCTTTTGGGACGTGGGGTCTCCTACTCCCCAGAAAGTGTCTCTCTCTCTAATGTTTATGCGGGCTGCTGAAACATCTGAGTGTTTCACTACTTCCATAAATGCCAATGAAGACAGCCGCATGCATGGCACCCTCTACACTTCAGCTACTCCCCCAAAAACCATGTTACAAAATGTAAGGAAATAAAGGATGCTACCAAAATGCTTGGATAAAACGATGTAAAAAAAAATTATTGCATTTCAGGTTTAAAAAAAAAAATAAATGCTGGAAAAAAGGCCTAAAGTTAGGTTCACACTTGCGTTAGCCGGATACTGCCATTCCCAGCCGAAACACTGACTATAATGGCATCTGGCTGCTTTGTGGCAAAAACAAAACAAGCACCTATGCCAGAAAGCAGCAGGATCTCTTTATAGTCAAAGGGGTCCGGTGGTAGACGGCAGTATCTGGCTAGGCTGAATCTGGTGAACTTTGGCAGGCTGTTCTCTGTAGGAACAGCCTGCTGGATCAGTTTAACTCAAGTGTGAACCTACCAAACAGTGGTCATCATTGAAAAGTACAGTATGAGTGGTTCTAATTATCCACATGGACTATGGAAGAAATTCGGTAGAAACACACAGAGATCAAGGGACCATGACTTACGAATAGATGCTACTGGATTGTTTCTTCTCTCAACTTTTATCCCCCAGAGTTACACACTGAATGCATATATGACCGATATGTTTTCTACATTTTAAAGGGTAACTGTCATGTTTTCATCAAAAAAAATTTTTTTAGCATATGTTTCTGCTGCTGCAGCAGCATTATGCATAAGGCACACATACCACGGTTTTCCTTGAGTTTCTCCCTTAGTTACAGCTGTTTAAACATTCTGAGGCCAAAACTGCTTTCCGTCACTTCACATACACACTTGCTGTAGCCAGCAGCTTCCTGCCAGCCAATCAGATTGGATTACTGAGAGACATGCCTCCTTACTCTTAAGCCTAATGCAGACATGCAGTGTGAAGGGACCTCCCCTTTGTCTTCTGTTTATACTAAAAGGAAGACAGACAAGCCCTAGCAACGGTCTTTGAAGGGAGCAGTGGAAAGGGACAGAGGACATTAATGAAAGCTGTTATTATAAGGTAATTACAGATCTTTTGACAATTATTGACAGACTAACTCAGGTATACATGTCTAGCTCTAATAAACTAGCAAATAAAAATATATATATGACAGTTACCCTTTAAGAAACTCGGTAAAAATTATCTCCTGACCCATCCCACGTAAATTCTTTGATAAACTACACTCTCTCATGACAACTTTCATATGGGGTAAGAACAGATGAAAATTAGCCATTAAATCCCTACAGAGGAGCTGGGATGAGGGTGGGGCGGCCTTACCGGACCTATTCTTGTATTTTCTTGCTGGTCAGTTGTGATATCTGGTGCCATGGGTGACCCGGGATGTGCTTCCTAACTCAGAATATTATTTGCAGGAGCATTTGCATCTCTCCACTCTCTGGCCGGTCTTAGAAGGCCTGACATCTGTATCAGGCTCGCTCCTACCGATTCCTAAACTGGCACATCAGGTGTGGGGAGCTGCAAAAATGCAGCAATACAATGATCTACCAGATGATATCCAGCTGTGGAATAATCCATTATTTCCACATCTGGTACACTGTGAAGGGGAGAGGATATGGAAAGGATACGGCTACTTGAAAGATTTATATGAGAATGGCATTCTGTTCTCCTTCTCTCAGCTACAGACCAAAGTGGGAGTTTTGAGGCCACATTTCTTTAGGTATCTGCAGCTTAGACATGCCCTCCAGGCTCAGGTCCGGGCACTTAAGAGACAAGTGTCTTCGTACCCACTCATTGGGTTCTTTAGAACACAAGGACCGAGGAGACTGATATCTCCCATATACACACCTCTGCTCAACCTCAAAATCTCAGCATCTCCATTGGGTGCGGAATGTAAATGGAAAGGGAATATACCCACATTGACAGATGAGGAATGGAGTGAGGCCCTTGAAGCCCCAATAGCTGTATCTCCATACCTTACCAACAGACTGATACAACTCTTTATATTACATAGGTGTTACCTCACCCCACACACTGGATGGCACAGATGCGCACAGCTGAACGCGGATTTTTGGCACCTGATGTGGGACTGTAGTTATATTCAATCTTTCTGGAGGGGGGTAGTGGATGTCGTTTCTTCCCTGATCCCAGATATCTTAGAAGTTTGCCCCAAGGTCTGTCTTCTGGGAATTATTGATGAAGATTCAAGATCACGCTATACTCTCACCTTTATCAGGGAAGCCCTTTTCCTAGCTAGGAAAGCTATTGCTCCGAGATGGATGGCGGACAGGCCCCCTACAGTTAGTCAATGGAAAGTCCTGGTTAACAATATCATTCCCTTTGAGAAGATCATCTACTCCCGTAGAGGATGTCCCCAGAAATACCAAAAGATATGGGGACCTTGGTGTGATTCTCCTCTAACTGCCACAACAGTCCATCTACACTCTATAACCTAGCCATATTGCTTTGTCCACCACACAGCTCCAGTAATTCAGATTAGTGTTCACTGGAAAGAATATAACACGAGGTATTATGTTAAAATAAATGTTCATTGACGTGTTGTAATATTGATATGTCTTAACTATTTAACGATTTGATGAAGAAAAACTCTTTATTTCTGTCTTATTCTTACGCACTGTGATGCGTAATTCATTGTATTTATCTTTGAGTGATTTATTGTATTTCTTGCTTGCCATTTTTCAATAAAGCGAGTTTAAAAAAACGATCTCCTGACATGCCAAGATCACACTGTACAGGGCCCTAACTGCTTTGGGAGTGCCAGGAAACACTGTATGCATAGTGCCACCCTAATCACATCAATACTACTATTCATATACTCATAAGCACTTCCTACTTTACTCTTGCTATATATATATATATATATATATATATATATATATATATACATACACTGTGAACAGTAATGCTTTCTAGTGCAATGTGTTTCTTCTTTTCTATTGTAATACTTTATTTAAATGTCAGTTCTTGTTCCTCTGTCCATGGCATCTAGGATTGCTCCAAACAACATTTCATTGTATTGTACATTGTATTACATTGTATTGTACAGTGACAATAAAGGCATCTTATATTATCTAGTAAACAGAGTATAGCAAAAAGTCAATGCAATAATACACAGTGAAACCTCTGCAGAAGACCACCTTTTTAAGAAGATCACCCATTATCCAGACCAGATTTTCAGTTCCACCATATATCAATGCTAGTGGCCATCTTCTTTGATAAGACCCCCCCCCCCCTCCTTTCCAAGAAGATTACTTTTCAATCTTAAAAATGTTGTACACTGTGCATCAATCCCTCACGGTGTTAAAAATCTCTGCTTGTTGTCACTGAATGAGAACCTTCACTGTTTTCTTCCAGGGGATGGTCAATTATGCAAAGATCACACACAAGTGCATTGCTCTTTACATGATAGGTCTCGGAAAGTGGTGCTGCATCTGAAGTGGACGTCTGCCAGATCCAGTGCGGATGAAGTCGCACAATACCGTTCATGTTCTGTGTGGTTTTTTTTGACGGCTGAATTCTGACAAGTGTCTATAAACTTTTCACATGCTGGAAGTGCAATGTGGCCCTGTCACCCAAATAATGCCCTTCGCTTCAACAGCCCCCTCGGGCTCTGGACTGTATACCGTATGAGATACAACCATGTACCCTTAGCACATACTATGCAGCTAAAGATCCCGTATCTCATGGTACATTGGGACTGTGGCTCATTTCTGCACCTGAATACCCCTCCACCAGTGTCCTTACTTGCATCAATGCTTATAGTTAATTCCTTCAGAAAACTTCCACCACGGTGCAAGACTGGGAGAAGACACATTTGATCTACAGGCAATACGTAGAGATCCTACCGACTGTTCAAAAGTGCCAGAAGATGACAGCAAAGAGCTTTTATCTCATGCCTTCCCTCTAAAGACACCGGGCGGAAGAAATACAAGAGACAACCAATAAATCCTATCCCCCATTCTGAATTATTGATCATACAGTCTTCTATGGAAGCAGCGAATCCAGTAATTTACACTTAATAGAAAGTAGAATCTCCACTGCACCAGGAAAAGTCTGCTCACATCCAACACAGTGCGAATACGAAGGCCCAGATCAGCGTGTATGGGGGATATGTGCAGAAATCAAGAGGAACTGACTTTTCAGATAGGCAAGTCATCGGGTGTGTACATGAGGAGTAACATTACATCGGATGACCTGTATTCTGCATTTTTTACAGTTTGTGGAAAGTACATTGCCTATATAAATGTGTCTGTGCACACGTCTACAGTATGGAGCTGTATACGTCGGGCCAAGAATGGGATCGGATCCGGTCCAAGGAGATCAGCAAATCCTTTCCCAAAGAGAAAATTTCAGAAATGTTGGCACAATACAGCTCATCCTCAGTCACAATACAGCCATGTGCATGGGCCATTAAAGGGGTTTTCCAAGACCCTTTAACTAATGACCTATCCACTGAATAGGTCATCAGTATTTGATTGGTGGGGGTCCTAAGCCTGTGACAGAGGATAAGACGTACCAATCCACAAAATGCGAAACGCACACGGCCGGTAGCAGTTTTTCTGCTGACCGCAAAATCAGATACGGTCATGTGCAGGTAGCCTTACGCATATGACCACAGCAGCCAATCACTGGCCTCAGCTGTCTTGTGCCATATACCATTGCGGGGTAGTGATTGGCTGAAGCAGTCACATGCTGTATACAGGCACGTACATTCTGGCTGTTACATGGGAGCATTTTTATTATTCTAAAACAAATGTGCAGCTAGTACCCAACATTGTAGGTTCTCTTCTACTGATGGCTAAGGAGGTTCTACATCATAAAAAAACTTCCTAGAACAGTCTAACAAACTCCTCAATTGTACAGTAAGGGCCTATTCCCACATCTTGGTCAAAGTCCCGTTTTTTTGCCTCAATTTTTCTGAACTTGCCAAGTGGAAAAGTCAGCTGTGGATTTTTACACAGGATCTGGTACAAAAACTTACAACAAAAGCCATATAAATGATGTGTTTTTTCCATGGAAATGGCTCACCATTGCAAAGGGTAAAGAGCACTTAAATTGACATGCCACAGATTTCACATCACAAGGATGAGACTTCTTAACATGTCATCTACTTTGCTGGTAACGGTCAATACTGCAGATTAGCCACCTGAAAATAAGAAATAGCTAATCCGAGGTATCTGCCACGTGTGACCCCCCCACACTAAACATTCCTAAAAGACAACTGGGGGAAAAATAAAAAATAAAAATTGGGAAAACTAATTTCATTCAACCTCTAAAAACTGGGTTTTTCAAATTCAGCAAGTAAACAAATTTTTTCCCATCCGGTGCTGTGTGCAGGAAATTTTTTGAAAGAAGGCTGGGTTTCTATGTTCACGGTTTTTGATGCAGTTTCTTACATCCTCTGTATAAGGCACATGTATGAGACTCTATATACTGTACACACACGTATATACTAGGAGATTGAAGAAACAGCTGTCAAAACATGCCTTTACTGCCATCCTGTGGTCTGGGATAACACTAAGAAGGAGAAGTTCAGCTAAAATAATCTGCTGATATTTCATACATGGATTTTTTTGTAGATTTTTTATCACCTCAGGGACCCCAACAATCCCTAAAATGGGAGCCCCCAAGATCCCTGTCTGAATGGGCAATTAGTGTGCATGTTGGTCTATTCACTTCTACAAGACTGACGTCGGCAGTGCTCCGTTAGTCCCATAGAAGTGAATAGAGTGGTGGACCAACGTGCAGACTAATGGTCCATTCAGACAGGGAACTCCTCTCCTCAGTGATCTGACATTTGTCCCCTATCCTGTGAACAGGTAATATAGATTGTGACAGTGGGGTAACAACCTTAAGGAATAAAATCATCCAAAATCATTTCACCACTATGAAAATGGAGCCACGGTCATCTTACCAGTTAAGATTGCAACCTAACACTGCCTAGGGCTTGATATCTGTTTTGACATTCCTGCTCAGGTATTTAAGCCCAGTCTTCTTTGTAGACCTGCTACTGTGCAATGCAGTTGCTTTCTCTACAAAATCACAGTTACTGTATGTGTAGCACGCAGGGGTGTATACAATAGCCAGTGACTATTACCTCCACACACCATGCATGTGTCCACCTGATCTCCATACCTTTCCCAATATGTCTCACATGCTCCCTGCCAGCTACCGGCCCTACTGTATAGATAGATATATGTCCATCTGCATGATGCATGCCCTGTATAACATTCCCTTTAGAGTGCCAACTACATAACCCAACGAGAGATCTCTAGGACTGCCAGTCAGCTAATCCTTCCTGTCTGTCGCTCTAACCTTAACATCTCAGCTGCCAGCCTGCTCATGTGTCCAAAACCTTTTTGTTATACCTCTGCCAACTGCCCATCTACCC
The DNA here is from genome assembly GCF_905171765.1 of Bufo bufo. Lineage (NCBI taxonomy): Eukaryota > Metazoa > Chordata > Amphibia > Anura > Bufonidae > Bufo > Bufo bufo. Next base: position 145,612,415 of record NC_053390.1, on the reverse strand, counting down.
AATGTATCTAAATGTCTAACTACCCACATATCCAAAATATCTAAATGTCTACCTGTCCACCTACCCAATGTATCTAAACATCTAACTGCCCACCTACCCACATATCCAAAACATCTAACTACCCACCTACCCAATGTATCTAAATGTCTAACTACCCACATATACAAAATATCTAAATGTCTACCTGTCCACCTACCCAATGTATCTAAACATCTAACTGCCTACCTACTTAATGTATGGAAACATCTAACTGCCAACCTACCCACATATCCAAAACATCTAACTACCCACCTACCCAATGTATCTAAATGTCTAACTGCCCATCTACCCAATGTATGGAAACATCTAACTGCCCACCTACCCAATGCATTTAAACATCTACCTGCCCACCTACCCAATGTATCTAAACATCTAACTGCCCACCTACCGAATGTATCTAAACTTACCTTGGTATCTATGTTCTCAACCTACCCATCTGCCCGCTCATTCTTACTGCTTATACAAGAGTGTGCTCACATTCTGTCCTGAGATCTGAAAGCAATAATTATACTCACAGCATTCAGGTCTTGAAATTTTGACTGCAAAGCAAAGTACTCCATGTACGTTGCAAAGCCTTCATTCAGCCACAGGTCATTCCACCACTCCATGGTCACAAGGTTTCCAAACCACTGCAAGACAAGAACCTAGATTAAAGAAGGGCATTGACACATCATGGAGAATGGAAGACAAGGTTCTTAAAGGGTGTTCCTGTTCAGCTGTATTTACAGCACATGCATCTGAACAGGAGTACTGGGAACGCATCCGTTCGGGAACTGAGAGGTAGAGTCCACAGCCAGAGGGAACGGAGGAATTGCCGGCCCGACAGAGGGGTAATCAATTGACCAGACTCTTGACCCACAACATGGATTTTTTTTTTTTGCCTCATAGAACCTCTTAAAAAATGTTTTGCCCCAAAAATGGGTAATATATAGGCTGGTAGGGTTCTGACCACTGAGCCCTCCAACAATAACTAGAATAGAGGCCATAGTTTAACACTTTTTTTTACTGGCTTCTCCAGAAGAATTACTCATTTCAGCCCCGTATGAGCGCTTAAATATTACATGATAAAATGTGTAAGGGCAAAAGAAGAGGTACACACTGACACATCTCCTCCAGCACAGCACTTCTAGTTGGCCGTGCGCCAGGTTTTAAGTATGATATCTTCAGAAACACACAGTGCTTTGTATAGGGCTGCAGTAAACTATTATTTTAGTAATCGAGTATTTTATCGATTATTTTTTACGATTAATCGAGTAATCTAATAAGTAAAAATGAATTAATAGACTGTTTTCCTTTATAAAAACTCATAAGACCCCCTGCCATTAGTCCACAACACCCTTCGTTCCCCACTGTGGGAACAGCCAAGTGCATCAGTTCCCCCCAGTGCCATCAGCTCTCCCCCACCCCAGTGCCATCAGCTCTCCCCCCCCCAGTGCCATCAGCTCTCCCCCACCCCAGTGCCATCAGCTCCACTCCCCCAGTGGAATCATCTCTCCCGCCCTTGTGCCATCAGCTCTCCCCCCCCTGTGCCATCAGCTCTCCCCTCACTGTGCCATCAGCTCTCCCCCACCCCAGTGCCATCAGCTCTCCCCCACCCCAGTGCCATCAGCTCTCCCCCACCCCAGTGCCATCAGCTCTCCCCCACCCCAGTGCCATCAGCTCTCCCCCACCCCAGTGCCATCAGCTCTCCCCCACCCCAGTGCCATCAGCTCTCCCCCACCCCAGTGCCATCAGCTCTCCCCCACCCCAGTGCCATCAGCTCCACTCCCCCAGTGGAATCATCTCTCCCGCCCTTGTGCCATCAGCTCTCCCCCCCCCTGTGCCATCAGCTCTCCCCCCACTGTGCCATCAGCTCTCCCCCCCACTGTGCCATCAGCTCTCCCCCCACTGTGCCATCAGCTCTCCCCCACCCCAGTGCCATCAGCTCTCCCCCACCCCAGTGCCATCAGCTCTCCCCCACCCCAGTGCCATCAGCTCTCCCCCACCCCAGTGCCATCAGCTCCACTCCCCCAGTGGAATCATCTCTCCCCCCCCTGTGCCATCAGCTCTCCCCTCACTGTGCCATCAGCTCTCCCCCACCCCAGTGCCATCAGCTCTCCCCCACCCCAGTGCCATCAGCTCCACTCCCCCAGTGGAATCATCTCTCCCGCCCTTGTGCCATCAGCTCTCCCCCCCCCCCCTGTGCCATCAGCTCTCCCCCCCCTGTGCCATCAGCTCTCCCCCCACTGTGCCATCAGCTCTCCCCCCACTGTGCCATCAGCTCTCCCCCCACTGTGCCATCAGCTCTCCCCCCACTGTGCCATCAGCTCTCCCCCCACTGTGCCATCAGCTCTCCCCCCACTGTGCCATCAGCTCTCCCCCCACTGTGCCATCAGCTCTCCCCCCACTGTGCCATCAGCTCTCCCCCACCCCAGTGCCATCAGCTCCACTCCCCCAGTGGAATCATCTCTCCCGCCCTTGTGCCATCAGCTCTCCCCCCCTGTGCCATCAGCTCTCCCCTCACTGTGCCATCAGCTCTCCCCCACCCCAGTGCCATCAGCTCTCCCCCACCCCAGTGCCATCAGCTCTCCCCCACCCCAGTGCCATCAGCTCTCCCCCACCCCAGTGCCATCAGCTCTCCCCCACCCCAGTGCCATCAGCTCCACTCCCCCAGTGGAATCATCTCTCCCGCCCTTGTGCCATCAGCTCTCCCCCCCCCTGTGCCATCAGCTCTCCCCCCACTGTGCCATCAGCTCTCCCCCCCCTGTGCCATCAGCTCTCCCCCCACTGTGCCATCAGCTCTCCCCCACCCCAGTGCCATCAGCTCTCCCCCACCCCAGTGCCATCAGCTCCACTCCCCCAGTGGAATCATCTCTCCCCCCCCTGTGCCATCAGCTCTCCCCTCACTGTGCCATCAGCTCTCCCCCACCCCAGTGCCATCAGCTCTCCCCCACCCCAGTGCCATCAGCTCTCCCCCACCCCAGTGCCATCAGCTCTCCCCCACCCCAGTGCCATCAGCTCCACTCCCCCAGTGGAATCATCTCTCCCGCCCTTGTGCCATCAGCTCTCCCCCCCCCCCCTGTGCCATCAGCTCTCCCCCCACTGTGCCATCAGCTCTCCCCCCACTGTGCCATCAGCTCTCCCCCCACTGTGCCATCAGCTCTCCCCCCACTGTGCCATCAGCTCTCCCCCCACTGTGCCATCAGCTCTCCCCCCCCTGTGCCATCAGCTCTCCCCCCACTGTGCCATCAGCTCTCCCCCCCCTGTGCCATCAGCTCTCCCCCCACTGTGCCATCAGCTCTCCCCCCACTGTGCCATCAGCTCTCCCCCCATTGTGCCATCAGCTCTCCCCCCACTGTGCCATAGTCTGCTGCCCTGCTCCTCCTGACACCCGGATTGCACAGCGTCATTGGTTGCTATTACGCTGTGCACTCCGAGTGCCCGGCCTTAGTCGTGCCCCCACCCCCTCAGTTTCACCAACTTACCTTTCTAGCAGGGGGCGCTGACGACACTCCATCGCTCCGCGCTGCTCTGCGCCAGACGTCACACAGCGTGTCAGATGACTGCGTGCGTACGTCAGGAGGTCAGTTCAGCGCAAGACCATAGACGTGCTGTGAAGTGTCCGGAGGCCCGCTGCTGGAAAGGTGAGTATTCCAAGCGCAGCAGGGGACCACGGAGCGGGAGTAATAGCAAGCGCTTCACTCCCGCTCCATGGTCACATGACACAAACGAATCTTCGATACAAAAAATTTGCATAGAGGCTTTTTTGTGTCGAATTACTCGATTTAAATCAAGTAATCGTTTCAGTCTTTGCTTTGTATAAATACTTATCTGTCAATACTCAATAGCCCTTTCCCCAACTCATTGTGCTGGCGGAAGAAAGTAGTGACAGGGTCCCCTTAACCAATCAGCCAGTCGAGAAGTTTGCAATTCACAAATTAGTAAAACCCCCATGCAGCACAAAAAACAAACAAAAACAAACAAACATATATTTTAAAATTTTTTACCTGATGGGCCAATTCATGAGCTATGACTTTAGTAATTAACTGCTTATCCATAAGTGATGAGGAATTCTCTTTGTACAGAAGTGTGGTCTCCCGGAAGGTAAGCAGACCCCAGTTCTCCATGGCTCCTGCTTGAATGTCTGGAATAGCCACTAGATCTGTATAATACAAATCACAAACCAAAATATTAATGCTCATTACTGGCAATGCTTAATGCCACCCTCAAGTTCTAGAAAAAAAAAAAAACAGAAAAAAAAAATCACTAACTGGGAAATGAACAGGACCTGGTGACCTCCTTTTCATCTTTTTAGCTGTTTAGCTGCAGATCTGCCAATTCTTTGGCTCTTCTTCTGCAATCCAAGATGGCCGCTCTGCTGCTCAGACACACTGTGCATCGGTAGCCCACTTGCTACTTGTTCAGCTCTGCTCTTGGATTGGCAAGGACTGTTCACATGAGCAGCGCTGGCCAACCCAAGAGCAGCAGGAAGTGTCTTGGGCTACCAAAGGTAGAGTGTGCATCAGATAGTCTGAGAAGCAGTGCGACCATCTTGGATGAGGAGCCCAGGAATTGGCAGATTTGCAGCTGAGAAGAAAAATAGAAAGGCACCAATTAAGTGTTCTGTTCATCCCCCAATTAATGTTTTTTTTTTTTTTTCTTGAACTGGAGGGTCGTTTTAACAATGTTTGTAAGACCTATGGTATTATGCGCTCCATAAGACACTGGGGAAATGGCAGTGCGTCTTATGCAGCGAATACTAGTGAGCGCTCACTAATACACAGTAAGACCAGGGAGTGGTGAATACAGCGCTCATGGTGCTGGCTGTACTCACTACTCCATGGTCTTCTCCGGGCTCCATGCTGCACTGTAATGACTGCTATACTGACTCAGAGCGCCTCACAGTTGACAGTGCAAAGAGACGCCCAGAGAAGAAAAGGGAGCAGTGAGCGCAGGAAGAGCCGCTAGATCTGCTGCCCTCCTGAGCAGGAGAGACAAGTTCATTTATTTATGTCTGATCTGAGGTGTAATAATAAATGCGGGTCTAATTTGGGGATCTGATCTGAGGTCTAATAAGGAATGGGAGTCTTTTATAGAGAGGACCCCCCCCCCCCCATTTTCATTCCAGAAGCCATAAAGCGAGTCTACAAGACCAGCTTGATAACTCAGTCCATTCAAAGTGCAATTACTGTCAATAGGCAGTCATGTATATTCATATTCTATTCCAACATACTACGTGACAAGCCTCCTTTTAAATAAATAATTTCACAATCTTCATAATTGTCATTGACATTTGCCAACTGTATTTCCCATCTTAGAACTGCAGTACCCAGCAACTGTACTAACACCAACCATCATAGCATATTACAGAAAGATTGCTGCACTCATCCTGGCTTGCGGCCTGTACCATCTTCCAGAGCTGTAATTACAATTCTGCTGGTTGTCGTTGAAAACAGTGAAAAAAATACTTTGCTTTGGAACATACAGTATATGCGAACCAGAATGCTGGACGATTTTAGCTCTGAATGCAGCTCTGCACTATGGTACAGAGAAGATCAGTACAAGATAACTAATATAAAGCGACTATTATAAAGCAACTAGTTTTATACAGTATATAAAAACTGTAAAACGGAGTTGAATGGTGGATAAACACTTAGATCTTGAAAATGTTGAGGAATTGAAACAAAGTAGAAAAGAAAGTTTCACAATTACTTTAACCACCTCAGCCCCCAGTGCTTAAACACCCTGAAAGACCAGGCCACTTTTTACACTTCTGACCTACACTACTTTCACCGTTTATTGCTCGGTCATGCAACTTACCACCCAAATGAATTTTACCTCCTTTTCTTCTCACTAATAGAGCTTTCATTTGGTGGTATTTCATTGCTGCTGACATTTTTACTTTTTTTGTTATTAATCGAAATTTAACGATTTTTTTTGCAAAAAAATGACATTTTTCACTTTCAGTTGTAAAATTTTGCAAAAAAAACGAGATCCATATATAAAATTTTGCTCTAAATTTATTGTTCTACATGTCTTTGATAAAAAAAAAATGTTTGGGTAAAAAAAAAAATGGTTTGGGTAAAAGTTATAGCGTTTACAAACTATGGTACAAAAATGTGAATTTCCGCTTTTTGAAGCAGCTCTGACTTTCTGAGCACCTGTCATGTTTCCTGAGGTTCTACAATGGCCAGACAGTACAAACACCCCACAAATGACCCCATTTCTGAAATTAGACACCCTAAGGTATTCGCTGATGGGCATAGTGAGTTCATAGAACTTTTTATTTTTTGTCACAAGTTAGCGGAAAATGATGATTTTTTTTTTTATTTTTTTTTTTCTTACAAAGTCTCATATTCCACTAACTTGTGACAAAAAATAAAAACTTCTATGAACTCACTATGCCCATCACGAAATACCTTGGGGTCTCTTCTTTCCAAAATGGGGTCACTTGTGGGGTAGTTATACTGCCCTGGCATTCTAGGGGCCCAAATGTGTGGTAAGGAGTTTGAAATCAAATTCTGTAAAAAATGACGAGTGAAATCCGAAAGGTGCTCTTTGGAATATGGGCCCCTTTGCCCACCTAGGCTACAAAAAAGTGTCACACATCTGGTATCTCCGTATTCAGTAGAAGTTGGGGAATGTGTTTTGGGGTGTCTTTTTACATATACCCATGCTGGGTGAGAGAAATATCTTGGTCAAATGCCAACTTTGTATAAAAAAATGGGAAAAGTTGTCTTTTGCCAAGATATTTCTCTCACCCAGCATGGGTATATGTAAAATGACACCCCAAAACACATTCCCCAACTTCTCCAGAATACGGAGATACCAGATGTGTGACACTTTTTTGCAGCCTAGGTGGGCAAAGGGGCCCATATTCCAAAGAGCACCTTTCGGATTTCACTCGTCATTTTTTACAGAATTTGATTTCAAACTCCTTACCACACATTTGGGCCCCTAGAATGCCAGGGCAGTATAACTACCCCACAAGTAACCCCATTTTGGAAAGAAGAGACCCCAAGGTATTCGCTGATGGGCATAGTGAGTTCATGGAAGTTTTTATTTTTTGTCACAAGTTAGTGGAATATGAGACTTTGTATGAAAAAAAAAAAAAAAAAAAAAAATCATCATTTTCCACTAACTTGTGACAAAAAATAAAAAATTCTAGGAACTCGCCATGCCCCTCACGGAATACCTTGGGGTGTCTTCTTTCCAAAATGGGGTCACTTGTGGGGTAGTTATACTGCCCTGGCATTTTCCAGGGGCCCTAATGTGTGGTAAGTAGGTAAATGACCTGTGAAATCCGAAAGGTGCTCTTTGGAATGTGGGCCCCTTTGCCCACCTAGGCTGCAAAAAAGTGTCACACATGTGGTATCTCCGTATTCAGGAGACGTTGGGGAATGTGTTTTGGGGTGTCATTTTACATATACTCATGCTGGGTGAGAGAAATATCTTGGCAAAAGACAACTTTTCCCATTTTTTTATACAAAGTTGGCATTTTACCAAGATATTTCTCTCACCCAGCATGGGTATATGTAAAATGACACCCCAAAACACATTCCTCAACTTCTCCTGAATACGGAGATACCACATGTGTGACACTTTTTTGCAGCCTAGGTGGGCAAAGGTGCCCAAATTCCTTTTAGGAGGGCATTTTTAGACATTTGGATACCAGACTTCTTCTCACGCTTTGGGGCCCCTAAAATGCCAGGGCAGTATAAATACCCCACATGTGACCCCATTTTGAAAAGAAGACACCCCAAGGTATTCAATGAGGGGCATGGCGAGTTCATAGAAAAAAAAATAATTTGGCACAAGTTAGCGGAAATTGATTTATTTATTTTTTTCTCACAAAGTCTCCCTTTCCGCTAACTTGGGACAAAAATTTCAATCTTTCATGGACTCTATAAGACCCTCAGCAAATACCTTGAGGTGTCTTCTTTCCAAATTGGGGTCATTTGTGGGGTGTTTGTACTGCCCTGGCATTTGAGGGTCTCCGCAATCATTACATGTATGCCCAGCATTAGGAGTTTCTGCTATTCTCCTTATATTGAGCATACGGGTAATGAGATTTTTTTTTTCCGTTCAGCCTCTGGGCTGAAAGAAAAAAATGAACGGCACAGATTTTTTCATTCGCATCGATCAATGTGGATGAAAAAATCTCTGCCAAAAAAAGAAAAAGGAGGGGAAAGGCGTCTGCCAGGACATAGGAGCTCCGCCCAACATCCATACCCACTTAGCTCGTATGCCCTGGCAAACCCGATTTCTCCATTCACATCAATCGATGTGGATGAATAAATCATTGCCGGGATTTTTTTTTTTTATATATATATATATATACAAAGTGTTTGCCAAAGTATATGAACACCGCCACCTCCTCAGCTCATATGCCTCGGCAAACGTATCTTTTACTGCAGAGGAGAAATCTCGTCTTGCAGCGCCGCATACACCGACTTGCGTGTAATCTGACAGCAGCGCAATGCTTCTGTCCGAATGCACATCAGGGCTGCAGCTATTCGATCGGTTGGTCCACCTGGAAGGTAAAAAAAACAAAACAAAAAAGAAAAAACCAGGCCGCAAAGCCATAACTTTATTAACTTTAGAACAGAACATATTAACTTTTTTTTTTACTTTTTTACTTACCGGTAATTTTTTTTTTGTTTAGTTTTTTTTACCTTTATAGAACAAACCTCTCCTTCCCCATGGGACAATGTGCAAAGCGCAAATCGCCCAAAGATGTGGCAAAGTACGTTATGCACTTTATCCCAGGTGAAAGGAGAGGTTTGCAGCAGCTGTGAGTAAAAGGGCCCTAATAGCCCTGTGTGCCTGTCCTGTGAGATGCAATCCCTATGCTAGGTGTACCTGTGTGTGGTACTTCCGGAAACACTCTCCATAGCATAGGGCAGGGTGGTCAGCACAGTCAGGACAGAAATAGCGGGTGTCACGCCTTATTCCACTCCTGCTACAGACACGACATCTTTTTCGGGGTGACGGTTGGGTTGAGGTACCAGGAACGACACTGGGGAAATGTCGCTCGTGTAGACGGCTAACTACACTGGTGGATGGGGCCACGGAACCTCCTGGGTAAAGGAGGTTCTCGATGATCTCTTCCTGGAATTTGAGGAAAGATCGTGTTCTCCCAGCCTTACTGTAGAGAACAAAACTATTATACAGCGCCAATTGAATTAAATATACAGACACCTTCTTATACCAGCGTCTGGTTCTGCGGGAAACTAAATACGGAGACAACATCTGGTCATTGAAGTCCACCCCTCCCATGAGCGCATTATAGTCGTGGACACAGAGGGGCTTTTCAATGACACGGGTTGCTCGCTCAATTTGGATTGTCGTGTCTGCGTGAATGGAGGAGAGCATGTAAACGTCACGCTTGTCTCTCCATTTCACCGCGAGCAGTTCTTCGTTACACAAGGCAGCCCTCTCCCCACTTGCAAGACGGGTGGTTACAAGCCGTTGGGGGAAGCCCACGCGACTAGTTCGCGCGGTGCCACAGGCGCAAATCCGTTCTAGAAACAAATGCCTAAAGAGGGCCACACTTGTGTAGAAATTGTCCACATAAAGATGGTACCCCTTGCCGAATAAGGGTGACACCAAGTCCCAGACTGTCTTCCCACTGCTCCCCAGGTAGTCAGGGCAACCGACCGGCTCCAGGGTCTGATCTTTTCCCTCATAGATCCGAAATTTGTGGGTATAGCCTGTGGCCCTTTCACAGAGCTTATACAATTTGACCCCATACCGGGCACGCTTGCTTGGGATGTATTGTTTGAAGCCAAGGCGCCCGGTAAAATGTATTAGGGACTCGTCTACGCAGATGTTTTGCTCAGGGGTATACAAATCTGCAAATTTCTGGTTGAAATGGTCTATGAGGGGCCGAATTTTGTGGAGCCGGTCAAAAGCAGGGTGGCCTCTGGGACGGGAGGTGGTGTTGTCGCTAAAATGCAGAAAACGCAGGATGGTCTCAAATCGTGTCCTGGACATAGCAGCAGAGAACATGGGCATGTGATGAATCGGGTGCGTGGACCAATATGACCGCAATTCATGCTTTTTTGTCAGGCCCATGTTGAGGAGAAGGCCCAGAAAAATTTTAAGTTCGGAAACTTGGACTGGTTTCCACCGGAAAGGCTGGGCATAATAGCTTCCCGGGTTTGCGGTTATAAATTGTGTGGCATACCGGTTTGTCTCTGCCACGACTAAGTCCAAGAGCTCCGCAGTCAAGAACAGCTCAAAAAAATCGCAGGGCCGAACCGATTTGAGCCGTCTCAACCCGAACTTCAGACTGGGCGGTGAAAGGGGGAACTACTGGTGCGGCTGAAGTTGGTGACTGCCAATCAGGGTTTGCCAGCACCTCAGGGATTCTAGGGGCTCTACGGGCCTGTCTGTGCGGTGGCTGCGACGGGGTAACTATTGCACGTGCCACCGTACCAGCTTCAACTGCCCTTCTGGTGCTCGCTACTTCACCATGTTGTACGGCAGTGCTGGTACTAGGTCCAGGAAGGGCTGCGCTGCTGGTGTATGCCTCACCACGTGATCCGGCAGCGACAGCCCCACTCTGCTGCTCTTGAAGCGGATCCTGCGCAACCTGTGGTCTAGCGACATGGGGCCGGGTACGCTTGGTGCTGCCAGGGACCTCCACCTCCTCGTCCGAACTTTGGGTCAGAGAGCCACTGCTTTCCAGAGGTTCATATTCTGACCCGCTAGATTCGTCAGATGAGGGTTCCCACTGCTCATCCGACTGGGTCAGAATCCTGTAGGCCTCTTCAGAAGAATACCCCCTGTTTGACATTTTGGACTACTAAATTTAGGGGTATTCCCTGAGACTACCCAAGAAAAAAAGCAAGCCTGTCTTACAAAGGGGAGGCTAGCGAAGTACCGGAGGCCGCTGCGGTTGATAAAAAATATCAAAACTGATTTTTTTATCGCCGCAGTGCGTGTAAAGTGAATGTGCATTGATCAAAAAAAAAAAATTTTTTGTCACTGCGGTGGGGCGGGCGTGGGTGAACGCACGTGTGTGCGACCGATCAGGCCTGATCGGGCAAACACTGCGTTTTGGGTGGAGGGCGAGCTAAGGTGACACTAATACAATTATAGATCTGACCGTGATCAGTTTTGATCACTTACAGATACTATAAAAGTACAAATGCTGATTAGCGATACGCTAATCAGCGAATAAAAGTGACTGCGGTGCGGTGGGCGCTAACTGACGCTAACTACCTAACCAAGGGGCCTAAACTATCCCTAAAACCTAACAGCCAATACTAGTGAAAAAAAAAAGTGACAGTTTACACTGATCACTTTTTGTCTTTCACTAAGTGATTGACAGGGGCGATCAAAGGGTTAATTGGGGTGCAGGGGGGTGATCAGGGGCTACAGTGAAGTGTTTGGTGCTACTCACAGTTCAGTCTGCTTCTCTGCTGGATCCAACCGACGAAAAGGACCAGCAGAGGAGCAGACAAGCCATATAACAGATCATATTTACTAATATGATCTGTTATATGGCCAGTGATTGGATTTTTTAAAAATCGCCAGCCTGCCAGCCAATGATCGTTGCTGGCAGGCTGGTGACGAACTTCTTCTTTAACTTTTGCCGGCCCGCGATGCGCATGCGCGGGCCGGCTTTGAGCGTCATCTCGCGTCTCGCGAGATGACGCGTATATGCGTGACTCTGCGCAGCGCTGTCCCCTCCGGAACGCGATCCTGCGTTAGGCGGTCCGGAGGTGGTTAAAGGGCATCAGTCAGCAGATTTGAACCTATGACACTGGCTGACCTGTTATATGTGCACTTGGCAGCTGAAGGCATCTGTGTTGTTCCCATGTTCAAATGCGCCCTCATTGCTGAGAAAAATGATGTTTTAATATATGCAAATGAGCCTCTAGGAGCAACGTGGGCGTGGCCATTACACCTAGAGGCTCCACATTCTCGGCAACTGCCGTGCCCTCTGCACTTTGACAAGGCCAGCCAATGTACACGTCACCACACACACACACAGGGCACAGCAGTTGCAGGTAAAGCAGAGCCTTTAGGTGTAATGGCAACGCCCCCATTGCTCCTAGAGGCTCATTTGCATATATTAAAACATAGTTATTCTCAGCAATGCGGGCACATATGAACATGGGACTGACACAGATGCCTTCAGCTGCCAAGTGCACATGTAACAGGTCAGCCAGTGTCATAGGTACAAATCTGCTGACAGATGCCCTTTAAATGGGAAAAAATGTCAATGATAACGGATAGATACCCGTCACTGCATGAACATGCTTCACCTACATCACAATGGAGAAAGATGTCCACACAATTGCTAGGACTTTCTTTTTCTGCATAAAATAGTTTATAAAGAAATATACTACACTTTTCTACTCATGGAAAGACGTACGAGAGGGTCACATACTGTGCTACCTCCGTCAACCACAGATCTCTCCCAACATGGTGTCTCCACTCCCTGCCTGGTCATGGATGGACAACATAATGGTGGCTTGCGGCTAAAGCATTTGGCGGCTTTCAAGCAGGGTGGATACAAATCTATGATTTTTAAAATAAAAAAAATTGGATTTTTTTTTATTTAAATCAGATTTTTTTATATAAAAAGCTTTTTGAGGAAAATATATTACCATCCAAAGGTTATTCCATCATGAAATAAAGATTTGTTTTTTAATTATGTAGACTAAGGCTGTACGTAGACTCCCATATTGTTGAATGGATTAGGCAGTGGCTGAGGGACAGACAACAGAGGGTTGTAGTCAATGGAGTATATTCAGACCAAGGTCTTGTTACCAGTGGGGTACCTCAGGGATCTGTTCTGGGACCCATATTGTTTAATATCTTTATCAGCGAAATTGCAGAAGGCCTCGATGGTAAGGTGTGTCTTTTTGCTGATGACACAAAGATTTGTAACAGGGTTGATGTTCCTGGAGGGATAAACCAAATGGAAAAGGATTTAGGAAAACTAGAGGAATGGACAAAAATCTGGCAACTAAAATTTCATGTTGATAAGTGCAAGATATCGCACCTGGCGCGTAAAAACCCAAGAGCAGAATATAAAATCAGTGATACAGTCCTAACCTCAGTATCTGAGGAAAGGGATTTAGGGGTCATTATTTCAGAAGACTTAAAAGGTAGGCAGAAATGCTAGCAGAATGCTTGGGTGTATAGGGAGAGGCATTACCAGTAGAAAGAGGGAGGTGCTCATGCCGCTCTACAGAGCACTAGTGAGACCTCATTTGGAGTATTGTGCTCAGTACTGGAGACCATATCTCCAGAAGGATATAGATACTCTAGAGAGAGTTCAGAGAAGAGCTACTAAACTGGTACATGGATTGCAGGATAAAACATACCAGGAAAGATTAAAGGACCTTAACATGTATAGCTTGGAAGAAAGACGAGACAGAGGGGATATGATAGAAACTTTTAAATACATAAAGGGAATCAACTCGGTAAAAGAGGAGAGAATATTTAAAAGAAGAAAAACTGCTACAAGAGGACCTAGTTTTAAATTAGAGGGGCAAAGGTTTAAAAGTAATATCAGGAAGTATTACTTTGCTGAGAGAGTAGTGGATGCATGGAATAGCCTTCCTGCAGAAGTGGTAGCTGCAAATACAGTGAAGGAGTTTAAGCATGCATGGGATAGGCATAAGGCCATCCTTCATATAAGATAGGGCCAGGGGCTATCCATAGTATTCAGTATATTGGGCAGACTAGATGGGCCGAATGGTTCTTATCTGACGACACATTCTATGTTTCTAGATGTGTAATTTTTTTGGTAAATAAAATTCCATTAATCCATTCACAATGTCATGCTCTTCCAGAGGTTTTTGTAAGATTATTGGTCAGTTTCTCTGCCTACAAGATATTATCACAGATGCTTGGTTTACTTTTGCAGTTCTCAAAACTGAATTTGACTCAGCAGAGATCACATGCCTCTTCTTCACAGCAAAAATGTTATAACATGAACAGAGTTGAGAAAAAGACCTTAATCCTAACTTCTCCAAACCTATGAATGCAGAATCAACCTAATCAAACTAATATGAAAAGTTGTTTAAATCTTCATCTACTTGCATATTATAAGTTATACCAGCAAGAATTAGTCTTTATGTAGAAAACTATGATTTAAATCAAGCCTTACTGACTAGTGATTTAAATAATTTTGATTTAAATCAAATCCACCCTGCTTTCAAGTGCTCCGATTCTGAGCCAAAAAGCAGCAGTAATAGTATGGTTGCCTAAAAGCAACAGAATATTTTGTAGATGGCACCAAAACCTGATAAATGTCTCCCGATTACCGCTACTCATCATCTGAAGATCTCCTTGAGAAGAAATATCAATCATAGCTTTATATCACCAAACACACAAAATGATGACTGAGGGCATATCGAGTGTTTTCACCTGACGGCACAAAGTAATCAGACGGAGAACAAGCAACTGATCAAGAGATGTGATAATGTGGGAGCTCCATGATGTGCAATGAGATGTAAATCAATTCACGTAGATCAGCAAACATGAGAGCATGCCCTGGAGCGTGACAGGGATTAGAGAGGACTACCGGGGATTAATTAATTATTAAGTGTGCACTCCGAGCTGTGCTGCCTAAAGTATAGTTAGAGTTTTAAAAAAAACTGGGCTAAAAAGTGGATTAATCAGATCTATTATATACCTCAGTGTCAGCTGTTTAAAGGGGTTGTCCAAAGATTTAGACGTAACTTATTTTAGGGAATAAGTGTGTGATTAATGATAGTCCGACTACTGGGCGTTCCGCCGATCATGAGAACAGGGGGTTTGGAGTCCCCCATATGAATGGAGAGGCAGCTGATGGTTGACTATGGATGAAATCTGCCAGTTTTCCACAAGGAGCCCACACACCAGAACAGATCATGGTGGAGGTTTAAATATAAACCTATGAGATTGTGAAAACTCCCATTCACATACTGTATATTGTAGAGTACCACAAACACCGCCTAAAGCCTGCCATACACACGAGACAATGATCCCACCAGCAACTTGCCAGGCTACACTAAATGATGAGAGTCGGGAGCCTGATTTCCTGGTCCGTGAGCACAATGGCAAATGATTGTCCAAATTCAGCCGATCACGGTACACACATACGTACTTCCTGCCAACAACGGCTGAAATTTTCCAACCTGGACAACCACCTTCCTGGGGCAGACATCCTTCTCACTAGTTTTGTAAATGATGGTCGGCCCTCCAACTTTATTCTCATGTGTATGGTCAACCTTAAACGCTCATCCTAAGGGCTCAGGCACACAAACATATTTTTCTTCCATTTCTGTTCCGTTTTTTTTACAGGTCCGTAAGTGGAACCATTCATTTCAATGGGGCTTGAAAAAAATGGATATGACTCCGTGTGCATTCTGTGTCCATATGTCTTACATGTTCGTTCCGCAAAAAAAAAAAGAACATGTCCTATTCTTGTCCGTTTTGAGGACAAAGACTGGCATTGGATCTGCAAAAAAAATAGATGCAACGCAGATATCCTTTTTTTTGCAGATTAGTGTTTTGTGGACCGCAAAATACATACAGTCATGTGCATGAGGCCCAAAAATGATGCACTCTCCCCCTGTATGTACTGCCTAAGAAGGCCTCATCTGTACCTTATAGAAGGAATCAAACTGATACAAAATACACTTCCTATTCTGACGTAGATGTGCGTTTCAGAGGAATATGTCCCCAGATCCCCAGCTCTGCTTCGCCCTCCTACATGGTAAACTTCAGATGAAACGTTCTCTGAACAGGCTTACAAACCTAATTTTTTAAGGGGGTATTCAATTTGGAAGTACTCTGAGAAGAAATCAAGCAGGATAATTGAAGCCGTCAGTGCATACTGGGCTTGGTCAATCTTCTGTGGTACAGCATAGACAGATACCTGATAATAAAGAAATGTGTTAGTCTCACAAGAAAATGCAGCTAAGAGAAATTAACTCTAGACTAGGGATGCGCCAAGCATCGAAATATCGATATCTTACATTAAAAATCTTAAATTGTATCTATACAGTAGTAAAAAAAAAAAAAACACAAGGAAAGGATGGATGGACATACAGTAAATCCCATCGCTTAGTTGGATAATTAAATTATATTTCGCTATGGATTCTCTATGCTCTATAATAATACGCAAGGTGGTTTTATGCAATGTTCTTACATAGACCAGTTGTAAAGGTAAGAGAGGGATAGGGGTATATAAATAATTAGACCGTTACTGATGTCAGTTGCTTTAAACTTACCAAAGTCCCATTCACATTTGCAGTTACATTTTTCATCTCGGACACTATAAAAGCAACCAAATAGGTGCTCATTTTTACACTGGTGGCAAATTCATCAAGGAGAAGACCGTCCGGGAGAACTGATGTGTTGGTCTGAAAAGAAAATGTGTTTAGAAAATCTGTACTGCGATTGGACACAGGAAGTACATAGGGTCTCCTTAAAAACAGATACGCTTTTTCTAAGAGATGCCACTGTATGGAACAGCACAGCAGAATGCGCTATTACATATGGTAGAATGAAAGTATACCGACATACACATGTTCGATGGAGGCAAAGAGGTATGGGGGCTCTTCTGGTACATACGGCAGGTGGACAAGTTGTAGTAGTGGAAGCCTTGCTGTCCCTCACTTTAAAGGGGTTGTCCCACCTGGGGCATTTATGGCATATCGGTAGACTGCAGAGCATCGGGCTCCGCTGTCAGGGACAGCTGTAGTATCCAACCAAACAGGAGGTTGCTATAGCCTGTGGCTCATACACTGAACCTGAAGCACTACAGCCTGTGGCCTGCCTCAGAGAACTTGCGGAAGTGGTGCTTGCAGGATTCAAAGTTCATTATTTTCAGCACTAAGGTGATTACAATCAGGGACAGTTATGTATTACCTCCCATCCCCTGTTCCTAACTACAGTGGATATAAAAAATATACACGCCCCTGTTAAAATGTCAGGTTTTTGTGATGTAAAAAAATGAGACAAAGAAATTATTTCAGAACTTTTTCCACCTTTAAATGTGACCTATAAACTGTACAACTCAATTGAAAAACAAACTGAAATCCTTTAGGTAGAGGGAAGAAAAGATATAAAAATAAAATAATATGGTTGCATAAGTGTGCACACCCTTAAACTAATACTTTGTTTAAGCACCTTTTGATTTTATTACAGCACTCAGACTTTTTGGGTATGAGTCTATCAGCATGGCACATTTTGACTTGGCAAGATTCGCCCACTCTTCTTTGCAAAAACACTCCAAATCTGTCAGATTGCGAGGGCATCTGATTCAGGTCTGGGCTCTGGCTGGGCCATTCCAAAACTTTAATCTTCTTCTGGTGAAGCCATTCCTTTGTTGATTTGGATATGCTTTGGGTCGTTGTCATGCTGAAAGATGATGTTCCTCTTCATGTTCAGCTTTCTAGCAGAAGCCTGAAGGTTTTGTGCCAATATTGACTGGTATGTGGAACTGTTCATAATTCCCTCTAGTTTAACTAAGGCCCCAGTTCCAGCTGAAGAAAAACAGCCCCATAGCATGATGCTGCCACCACCATGCTTCACTGTGGGTATGGTGTTCTTTGGGTGATGTGCAGTGTTGTTTTTACGCCAAACATATCTTTTGGAATTATGGTCAAAAAGTTCAACCTTGGTTTCATCAGACCATAACACCTTTTCCCACATCCTTTTGGGAGACCTCAGATGTGTTTTTGCAAAATGTAACCTGGCTTGGTGGTTTTTCTTCGTAAGAAAAGGCTTTGCTACTCTACCCCATAGCCCAGACATATGAAGAATACGGGAGATTGTTGTCACATGTACCACACACCCAGCACTTGCCAGATATTCCTGCAGCTCCTTTAATGTTGCTGTAGGCCTCTTGGTAGCCTCCCAGACCAGTTTTCTTCTCGTCTTTTCATCAATTTTGGAGGGACGTCCAGTTCTTGGTAATGTCACTGTTGTGCCATATTTTCTCCACTTGATGATGACTGTGTTCCATGGTATATCTAATGCCTTGGAAATTCTTTTGTACCCTTCTCCTGACTGATACCTTTTAGCAATGAGATCCCTTTGATGCTTTGGAAGCTCTCTGTGGACCATGGCTTTTGCTGTGGGATGCGACTAAGAAAATTTCAGGAAAGACCAACTAGAGCAGCTGAAGTTTATTTGGGGTTAATCAGAGGCACTTTAAATGATGGCAGGTGTATGCTGACTCCTATTTAACATGATTTTGAATGTGATTGCTTAATTCTGAACACAGCTACATCCCCAGTTATAAGAGGGTGTGCACACTTATGTAACCACATTATTATTTTAGTTTTTTAAGTTTTCTTCCCTCCACCTAAAAGATTTCAGTTTGTTTTTCAATTGAGTTGTACAGTTTATAGGTCACATTAAAAGGTGGAAAAAGTTCTGAAATGATTTATCTTTGTCTCATTTTTTTTACATCACAGAAACATTTTAACAGGGGTGTGTAGACTTTTTATATCCACTGTATGTCTGTCAGCAGTTTTGCATCCACAACACTGCTGACAGACTCCATGCTCATTACTTAAATCACACACCAGCATGAGGGAGAGAAGAATACCTTCGGCATGTTTGATAGAGCAATATATTCTTTACTTCTTTTCATCTTCAGTCGAAATGTGGATTTAAACGCCGGTTCATCAAAGCAAGGAAAGGCTTTTCTTGCTGCGAGAGGCTCAAACTGTGTAGCTGCAAGCCACCTGCTGTACCGAGACACAAAAATCAACATTAGCATGATGCACTCCCACCACTATTTTGTTTCATGGTAACAATCTGATAGGAGGTTATGTTATTTCCAGAGCAAATCCAACCATTATGTATATTATTACAAAGCGCTTTCACAAAATGGAGCCAATGCCAGTAGTTCAAGAAGAGAGATCTTGTTGCTTCCCTTCCCCCACACAGAGGAATAGAGACGTTCAAAGCTTGATCAACCCGTATTAGAACATGATTCATTTTCAGAATAGTGAAACGGTCCAGAATTGGGACCATGAAAC
The DNA here is from genome assembly GCF_905171765.1 of Bufo bufo. Lineage (NCBI taxonomy): Eukaryota > Metazoa > Chordata > Amphibia > Anura > Bufonidae > Bufo > Bufo bufo. The sequence goes on along the minus strand of NC_053390.1, from coordinate 145,593,390 downwards.
AAAAGCTAATGGGAAATGAAAAAAAAAAGATGGAATTGCAAGAAGTTTGAAACATATTTAGTACATTTTTGATTTTTAACAAAGCAACATATATGAATCAAAGATACAAGCAACAAAACATTCCCAGTGTGGTACTACACACAGTGTTCTCCGACCAGTGTCTCAGGAGCAACCTACGGCTCTTGGACTACCTATAGGTGGCTCTCCACTGGGTTGGATCTATGGCACTGGATGTACATCCCCTTGAAAATGAGCATGATGCCGGACTGACTGCTTCAATTGCACAGCGTTAGTCAGCTATTACAGTACATTGATAGTTACCTGGATTTATTTTCATTCATATAGGAGATTTTGTAAAATCCATAGTAAGAACTTGAAAGGTTGGAGTGGTATTCAATGGTAAGCAAGCATTCAGTTCCTTTCAGCAATGGTTCAGACAAAACCATTGCAATCATCTCAAAAGTTGGATATTCCAAAACGGAGAGGCTATGAATGGCACCGCCTGTTAAATTGACATTTGCCTGTATGTCTTGGAGACCTGAGCTATGAAGCACAATGGCCTTGGTGTTCTCAACAATACTTAGCTTTATGTTAACTTTGCCAGAAAATGTCATGGTCGTGAGATTAGGATAAAGAGTAATGTCATATTCCAAGGGTTTAATGTAGTTTGGAAGTCTACTTTTAGTCCATGGGAAGAGTTCTCCATTGGTGGCAATGGGGTATATCTGTTCCATAGGATGAGTTTTCTTATGACATCCTTCTTTGGTAAATGTACACTTTGGAAGCAAGTAAATGACTGTAATTATGGAAACTAAGATCACAACAAGTACAACGCCCACAATCACAGTTCTCACTGATGGAACCGGACATAGTCCCTCTTGAATCTGTCGATAGTTCTCTGAATTGCTTCGAAGACCTGAACTTCTGTTCATGAAAGACATGCCCAAGAGTTTTGCAGAAGATTCATAATTTTCTTCATCATCATCCAGCTCTTGTTCACCCAATCCACGCACAAGTAGGCGAGAGCTTCTTGGTTCATATTCCACTTCTTCAGATTCCAGAGGATTTAAGTTGGGTTCTTTAGCAAGATCAACCACATCTGGTTCTTCCTCAAACATACTGTTTTCTATCATATTTCTAGGCAACTGGGCCCGATCTATGAAAAGAAACACAAGCTATTATTTCCTTATTCTACTGAAAGAGAACTCTGCCAAAAATATACACTTCATAGCTTTATTAAATGGGTACAATATGATCAGGAAACCCAAGACACTAACACTGCAATTATATAGTTGCTATGGGATTGATGAACTAGAAAAACTGCTTTTTTCCAGAACCAGTGCAACTCTTTCTCATGGGCTGTGTCTGGTTTTGCAGCTTAGCCACATTCACTTAAAGGGGTTGTCCGGGAAATGATACGATAGGTCATCATTATCACATGGGTGGGGGGTCCAAGTCCGGGCATCCCCACATATCAGCTGTTTAAAGGAGCTGCTGCACTTACCGGCGCTCTGGAGAGAGCTGTGGGCTCTCGGCAGCTTTCCAAGCACAGCATCGTACATCATACGGAGTACTTTGAATTGCAGCTTAGCTCCATTGACTTGATTTAAGCTGCAACTAGGCCATGTGACCGATGTACGGCCCGGCCTCTTCAAACCGCTGATAGACAGGGGTTCGGGGCCTTGTAGATGTGAGGATAGGTCATCAATATATTTTCCTAGATAACCCCTTTAACTAGGGTTAAGCAGCAATAACAGACACAGGCCATCCACCAGAAAGGTGCTGTTTCTGGAAGAAAGCAGCCATGTTTTTCTATGTTTAACCAAGCCCTTCAATCTTAAAAGGATAAGACAACCCCTGTTCTTTATCCCAATAGGGCTTTTGGGTGTCAAACAGGGGGGGTCTTATGACTACATGAGCCATATGATCAGAGACGCACTAACAGGCAGTGGCTCTCTCTGTACTTTCCATTAGTACCAACGTCCTATTCTACCAAATCAATATAAATTTGTACCTGCAATTTATCAGTTTTAGCTGTTTCTGGGAAATATGGGTAACAATCAATATGACCATTATTATAGCTCATAAAGGTCTGCGCTGTATGGACAGAGAGTTCAGGGTCCATTAGAAGACCCCAGGACTCTTAGTATTTCCAGGTGATAGGGCATCATGGATGTCCAAGCAGCTCCCTGTGCACTTAACTATGGTCCTTAGAGGGGTTGGCCACGACATGTGTATTGCTGTATATGTGCTGAGAACGGCACATGAAGGCAGCTAGTGATAGACTGTTATTAAAGGGAACCTGTCACGTTGAACATGGTTTCTAAGCTGAAGGCTCCATGTTAATGAGCAGGAGGAGCTGAGCAGATTGATATTTATGGTGGTTTTATGGAAAAATAATCCGTAAAACTTGTAATTTATACATTTAAATTCCTGCTCATTCTAAGTTTTGAAGTCCAGAAGCCGGTCCTATCATGACAGCCTTCCCTTCACAGCCCAGAATAAGCAGAAATTTAAATGTATAAATTACAAGTTTTACTGAATCTTTTCCCATAAAGCCACATATCAATCTGCTCAGTGCCTCTATAACATGCAGCATGAGGCTTACATTGCATTTTCATGGCGACAGGTTCCCTTTAAAGCAATGGGCAAACGTCCGTTGGCTGTTAATATATCTAATCCTTGCTGATAACTGACCTGCAGCCTAGTGCTATGGTCCCAAAATGGCCCCCGATTGAGGTTCATTTGACCAGTCCCATCCATCAGTGGCCTTTATTGACTAATAATGGGGATGGGCTGAGTATGCGCTAGTTTCCCTGTCTATCGGCAGTGTAAATCACTGGAGACCGGTCATGGACAGGACTGGTCACATGATCCTCCATCAGTGGCCATTTTGGGACCGGAGTGCTGGGCTGCAGGTAAGTAATCAATGCAGAAAACAAGGACTAAAGGGGTATGCTGTTAATTTGAAGTTATTCTTTATCAACAGGATAAGGCCTCATGCACACGACCGTATGTATTTTGCCTGGACCTGTTAATCAAAGTGCAGAGGGTGCGGCAGTAGCAGAGATAGCTGAGCCTCTAGGTGTAACAGTAACGCCCCTGTTGCTCCTAGAGGTTCATTTGCATATACACTGCTCAAAAAAATAAAGGGAACACAAAAATAACATCCTAGATCTGAGTTAATTAAATATTCTTCTGAAATACTTTGTTCTTTACATAGTTGAATGTGCTGACAACAAAATCACACAAAAATAGAAAAATGGAAATCAAATTTTTCAACCCATGGAGGTCTGGATTTGGAGTCACACTCAAAATTAAAGTGGAAAAACACACTACAGGCTGATCCAACTTTGATGTAATGTCCTTAAAACAAGTCAAAATGAGGCTCAGTAGTGTGTGTGGCCTCCACGTGCCTGTATGACCTCCCTACAACGCCTGTGCATGCTCCTGATGAGGTGGCGGACGGTCTCCTGAGGGATCTCCTCCCAGACCTGGACTAAAGCATCTGCCAACTCCTGGACAGTCTGTGGTGCAACGTGACGTTGGTGGATAGAGCGAGACATGATGTCCCAGATGTGCTCAATTGGATTCAGGTCTGGGGAACGGGCGGGCCAGTCCATAGCATCAATGCCTTCGTCTTGCAGGAACTGCTGACACACTCCAGCCACATGAGGTCTAGCATTTTCTTGCATTAGGAGGAACCCAGGGCCAACCGCACCAGCATATGGTCTCACAAGGGGTCTGAGGATCTCATCTCGGTACCTAATGGCAGTCAGGCTACCTCTAGCGAGCACATGGAGAGCTGTGCGGCCCTCCAAAGAAATGCCACCCCACACCATTACTGACCCAATGCCAAACCGGTCATGCTGGAGGATGTTGCAGGCAGCAGAACATTCTCCACGGCGTCTCCAGACTCTGTCACGTCTGTCACATGTGCTCAGTGTGAACCTGCTTTCATCTGTGAAGAGCACAGGGCGCCAGTGGTGAATTTGCCAATCTTGGTGTTCTCTGGCAAATGCCAAACGTCCTGCACGGTGTTGGGCTGTAAGCACAACCCCCACCTGTGGACGTCGGGCCCTCATATCACCCTCATGGAGTCTGTTTCTGACCGTTTGAGCAGACACATGCACATTTGTGGCCTGCTGGAGGTCATTTTGCAGGGCTATGGCAGTGCTCCTCCTGTTCCTCCTTGCACGAAGGCGGAGGTAGCGGTCCTGCTGCTGGGTTGTTGCCCTCCTACGGCCTCCTCCACGTCTCCTGATGTACTGGCCTGTCTCCTGGTAGCGCCTCCATGCTCTGGACACTACCCTGACAGACACAGCAAACCTTCTTGCCACAGCTCGCATTGATGTGCCATCCTGGATAAGCTGCACTACCTGAGCCACTTGTGTGGGTTGTAGACTCCGTCTCATGCTACCACTAGAGTGAAAGCACCGCCAGCATTCAAAGTGACCAAAACATCAGCCAGGAAGCATAGGAACTGAGAAGTGGTCTGGGGTCACCACCTGCAGAACCACTCCTTTATTGGGGGTGTCTTGCTAATCGCCTATAATTTCCACCTGTTGTCTATCCATTTGCACAACAGCATGTGAAATTGATTGTCACTCAGTGTTGCTTCCTAAGTGGACAGTTTGATTTCACAGAAGTGTGATTGACTTGGAGTTACATTGTGTTGTTTAAGTGTTCCCTTTATTTTTTTGAGCAGTGTATTAAAACATTATTCTGAGCAATGCGTCACATATGACCATGGGACCAACACAGATGCCTTCAGCTGCCAAGCGCACATGTAACAGGTCAGCCAGTGTCATAGGTACAAATCTGCTAAAGCCTACAACAGCACAAAACAACTCAACTTCCTAAGTGACACTAGTGGACTGCGAAACTGGTGTTTATTGCAGGCACACCTACAGGTTTAGCTTTTCAGTGGGGCTAGGTTTTAAAATAATGCAATTTTTTTTTTATTTTTTTTTTAAAACATGCAAAAAAGTCTGATATCTAGAACTTCATATACTTGTCTCTTCACAATTTCTACAAATATATTTATGTAAAGTGACAAACTGATGCGTGAATGAAATGCAATCTGCTGCTTGTGTCTTGATTTAATTTGTTAAGATAAGATACAAACATATAATTACTATAGAATATACAGCATAATAAATGTCTTATGATAAAAAAAGAAGAGATATATTAAAGGGGTTGTGTAGCCAGTACATACTGATGAACTGTCCGGAGGATGGGCCATCAATGTCTGATTGGTGGGGTCCAACTCCCTGCACCCCCACCGATCGGCGGTTTGAAGAGGAGCATTTTCCTTTTTTTTTTTTTTTTTTACTATGGAGACATAACTTTTTAATTGTCCATTTGCATAGCCATATGAGGGCTTGTTTTTGCGGGACAAGTTGTACTATCTAATAGCACTATCTTAGGCTACTTCCACACTAGTGTTTTAGTTTTCCGGTATTGAGATCCGTCATAGGGGCTCAATACCGGAAAAAACACTTCAGTTTTGTCCCCATTCATTGTCAATAAGGACAAAACGTAACTGAACAGAACGGAATGCTCCAAAATGCATTCCGTTCCGTTTAGTTGCGTTCCCATACCGGAGAGCAAACCGCAGTATGTTGTAGTTTGCTTTCCGTCCTGGGATGCGGAGCAAGACGGATCTGGAACATAGGCGTGCGCACGGGGTGTGACGGGTGTGCCTGGGCACACCCTAATCACACCCCTGTGCTCCACCTCCTGCGCTGCTGCCTGCCGCAGTGCCGCTTGAGCCCCAGCTGCCAGCCCCGCACTGTCCGCACAGCTTCAATATGACATACATCGACTGACGACGAGTATAATACTGTAGTGTATCCACACTGCTCCTGTGCTCCGTGACTCCTTCTCCCGGCGGCCGGCCGCGTGATGTCACTCACTCCGACGTCACGCCCCTGCTCCGCCTGCTTCATTAAGTGGGAGGAGCATGCACGAGCGGCGTGACGGAGTGAGTGACATCACGCTACGCTGCTGCCGGCCGCCTAGTATGAATGTTTGCCGCCCAGTGCCCAGTGAATGGATGGTGAAGGTCAGGTCTTTTGTGCAGTGTGAAAAAGATAAACTGATGTGAATACTATTGGCAGTCCTGACTGTGCCAGTACGTCAGTGGTAGATTATTAGATAGCAGCACAACTCTGCACAAGTTTAATTACAAGCTCACCTACATGAGGAACCGTGGGTAATAGTTGCCGGCCTTCACCCCCTATTGGGGGTCAGTCACTGTCAGGGACACTGCTATGGGGGGTGGGGGGAGATATCTGTGGATGATGACACATATATCGCACAAGATGCTGCTATATATATGTATCATCAACAGATCCCCCAGCCCCCCATAATAGTGTCATTAACAGATCCCCCCCGGCCCCCCATAACAGTGTCATTCACAGATCCCCCCGCATCTGTGTCAGATTCCACACAGATGCCCCCATAACAGTGCCAGTCTATTAAGGTCTAACAGTCTATTAAGGGGATATCTGTGGAGGACACTGTTATGGGGGGGGATCTGTGGATGACGCACTGTTAATAACAGTGCGTCATCCACTGATGCCCATAACAGGGTGTCATCCACAGATCCCCCCATAACAGGGTGTCATCCACAGATCCCCCCATAACAGGGTGTCATCCACAGATCCCCCCATAACAGTGCGTCATCCACAGATCCCCCATAACAGTGCGTCATCCACAGATCCCCCATAACACTGCGCCTGCGCACTGAGGAGAGACAGAAAAGTGGCCAAAGAATCCGCGGAAGCAAGCAGAGGACGGCACAGCAGACGACTGAACATCTTCTTTTGTAAGTAAATTGTTTTATTTTTTGTCTTTTATTATATTCTGGCTTTTGCTAAAAGGGACAGTAAAAAATTGTTGTTGTTTTTTTTAGTTATGTATGATGCTTTTTGATAATAAGTAAATGTGGTGGTGCTGTAATGTGGCCCCCAGGCCTCTCTGATGTCCTGCAGGCTGGGCTGTGGCAGCATACGGTTGGTCGGGCAGCAGAAAGGCTCTGGGGCTGTCATTGTGCTCTGGAACCTTCGCCTTCACAGCCACTGCCATCTCTCTCGTACAGCGTGGACTCTGCAGGAGGCTTTCCGTTTGCTCTCCGTCCTCATAAAAGTCTATGGGAATCAAAACGGATCCATCTAGTTCCCGTTTTACAAGACGGAAAACAAAGTCCTGTCGACAGGATAACAGCATAAGGGGACCCAGACGGATTGGTTATGCTTTCTCATAAACTTCTATTAGGACAGAGCAAAACGGAATGCCTCTTAAAGGTTTCCGTTTTGCATTCCATTCGGCCATTCCATTATATTCCGTTTAAAACAGAACCTATAACGGAATGGGATAACGCAGATGTGAACCCATCCTTAGGAATAGATTGTTTCTGAATACTCCAGCGTACCGAGGAAGAAAGGAAAACTCTTGAAAGCTTGTCTTTTAAGTATTAGATTAGTACAATAAAAACGGACACACTGTTATGGAGGATCTGTGGGTATAATATATATATATATATATATATATATATATATATATATATATACATACATGCGCGCGGCGTGTGTGTGTGTTTGTGCTTTAGGGTGCACACCCTAATGCAATAGGCTGCGCACGCCTATGATCTGGAATGATCCCCAATGCAAGTCAATAGGGACGGATCCGTTTTCTCTGACATAATCTGCCACAATAGAAAACGGATCCGTCCTCCATTGACTTTCAATGGAGTTCATGGCGGATCCGTCTTGGCAATGTTAAAGATAATACAACCGGATCCGTTCTGAACGGATGCAGACGTTTGTTTATCTGAACGGATCCGTCTGTGCAGATCCATGAAGGATCCACACCAAACGCGAGTGTGAAAGTAGCCTAAGAGGAGCGCCCCCCCCCCCGACTTCTCACCAGTGACGGACAGACTGCTAAGAGTCTGCATTAGAGATACAGCTATTGATTATATCAGTAATCAAGTATTCTATCAATTAATCCAACGATTAAGCAAGTACTCTAGAAAGAAACTAAATTAAAAGAACGTTTTCCTTTATAAAAATTCATTAGCCCCCCCCAAGGTCGTCATCAGACTCCCTGCCATCAGCTTCCCCAACACCCCCCCCCCCCAGTGTCATCCACTGGTCCCCACCCCCCACGGACACTTTGTGTCGAGTTAGTCGATTTAATCAAGTAATCATTTCAGCCCTAGTCTGCATGTGCACACAGCTTGTCAATCACTGCTGACAGGGCTGGGAGCAGGAGGAGCACTTACTAGAGTGGACATATAAGGCCTCATTCACACATCTGTGTCCGTGATGAAATCCGTGATAAGATTCATCCATGAGGATGTCCGTGATGGATCCGTCTTTCGTCCATGTGTTATCCGCATTCCATGGACACTGCACAGCTGAAAATAAATTTTCAGAACATCTCCTCTTAATGGTCCGTGAAACGCGGATGGCGTCCGTGTTGCGTCCATGTTTTTTACTGACCCACAGACTAATGGGTGTGATAGATCCGTAATCACGGATAAAATAGGGCATACTTCTGTGCTAAAACAGCAATGTGTGAATACACACATTAAAATGAATGGGTACATGTGCTGCCCACGGAGAACACAGACAGCACACGTCCATGAATCACTGATGTGATGGGTCTGCTGTACGTTTTCATAACTCCTATAAATCGTAAAGCACAATATTTTTTTTGTGCCCACGCTGTTACTCTTAGGCCTCCTGCACACAACCGTTTTTTTCCTCCTTTTACTGTCCGTTTTTTGCGTTCCGTATACGGAGCTATTAATTTCAATGGTTCCACACAAAAAAACGGAATGTACTCCGTATGCATTCCGTTTCTGTATTTTCGTTTTTCCGTTCCGTTGAAAGATAGAACATATCCTATTATTGCCCGCAAATCACGTTCCGTGGCTCCATTCAAGTCAATGGGTCCGCAAAAAAAACGGAACACATATGGAAATGCATCCGTATGTCTTCCGTATCCGTTCAGTTTTTGCGGAACCATCTATTGAAAATGTTATGCCCAGCCCAATTTTTTCTATGTAATTACTGTATACTGTATACGCCATACGGAAAAACTGAACCAAAACTGAAACACAACAAAAACAAAAAAACTGAAAAACGGATTCGGAAAAAATGGCCTGCAAAAAACTAAAAAAGGAATACGTTGTGTGCAGGAGGCCTTAAAGGGAACTTATCACATTGAAAATGATGTGCCAGAAGCATGTTATAGAGCAGGAGGAGCTGAGCAGATTGATATATAGTTTTATTCCTGCTCATTCTGGGCTGTGAAGTCCAGGAGGCGGTCCTATCAGTGATTGACAGCTGTCTCTGTATACACAGTGAGAGGGAAGACTGTCAGTCACTGATAGGACCGCCTCCTGGACTTCAAAGCCTAGAAAGAGCAGAGATATAAAAGGATATAAAGTTATACTGAATATTTTCCCATAAAGACACCATATAGCTATCTTCTCAGCTTCTCCTGCTCTATAAATGTGCTGCCTTCAGGTTAGACACCATGTTCAGCACGACTGGTTCCCTATAAGCAGGACAGCACATAGTCTGATGATTAATACAATTCTGGCTGCCTGCAATATTTAAGAATAAGAAATATTGGATAAGAATTTAAGATTCTTATTTCACACGAGTGATACGGAACTTGTACCTGTTCAGTCAGTGAAAAACGTGATATTTTTTTCTCCCTCAGTTTTCCTTCAGTGTTTTCTGCAATTCTGTTAAAGGGTTTATCATGGATTGATTTAAAAATGGGGGAGAGGGGCTCAGTACATGGCTCTACAACAGCTGGTAATGATGTGATCCTGGCAGTCTGACAGGTATGCCCCCCTATGTGTAGTATATTGTGTACAACGCTGCAAGTGGAGGCAACCATCCTGCTCACATTCTAGGACAGATCGCTTGCGACCATTTTAAATCATTTCCTGAGAACCCTTTAAGTTTTTTCATTTTTCCTGTGCAGATGCCATCAGTTTTTATGCCTTTTTCACACTTGTGAACAAAAACTGGAGATTTCCTAGCAACTATCAGTGAAAAACGGACAGTCCTTCAGTGTGCTGTCAGTTTTTTTTCACTGACCCATTGTTTTAGGCCTCATGCACACGGCCGTTGTTTGGGTCCGCATCGCAGCCGCCATTTTGGCGGCTCGGATGCGGACGCATTCACCTCAATGGGGCAGCAAAAGATGCGGACAGCACTCCGTTTGCTGTCCGCATCCGTTGCTCCGTTCTGTGGCCCCACAAAAAAGAAAATAGAACATGTTCTATTCTTGTCTGTTTTGCGGACAAGAAGAGGAATTTCTACAATGGGCCGCCCGTTCCGTTCCGCAAATTTGACAGAAAACTCGCTTGTGTGAAATAAGGTCGTTCCGTTTTTTGCGGTCCATAAATTGCAGATCCGCAAAACACGGAAGCCGCCCGTGTGCCTTCCCCAATTTGCGGAACGGAACAGGCGGCCCATTGTAGAAATGCCTATTCTTGTCCGCAAAACGGACAAGAATAGGACATGCTATAATTTTTTTGCGGGGCCAAAAAAACTGTGCATGAGGCCTTAGTTTGACACTCGTATTACAAGACATTCGTGACCATGTTTTTTGAGAAGTACAGAACATCCTGTCAGCAATGTTTTTTAACATTTCTATTTCTTTTCACTTCTTTATAACAATGTCAGTGGGAGAAACGACAACTAGTATCACTTCTCGTAACCATTTCTTTTTTGTCATAAAACTGAAAAAAAAATTACAAGTGAGCCAAAAACACCCCCACTAGGTGGCAAAGTACAGCCGAGGTAAAAACTCGAAAAAGAAGGTACATTTTTATGTAAATTTTTTTTTGTTTAATCTGAATCCACACAATCTGTAGTGTGAGCATAAATTAAGACTGGCCATACACATTAGATAGCTGCTGGCGCATTCTGCCAGCTCCTCCATACCTATTAGATAGCTGCTGGCGCATGCTCCCAGCTCCTCCATACACATTAGATAGCTGCTGGCGCATGCTCCCAGCTCCTCCATACACATTAGATAGCTGCTGGCGCATGCTTCCAGCTCCTCCATACCTATTAGATAGCTGCTGGCGCAAGCTTCCAGCTCCTCCATACACATTAGATAGCTGCTGGCGCATGCTCCCAGCTCCTCCATACACATTAGATAGCTGCTGGCGCATGCTTCCAGCTCCTCCATACACATTAGATAGCTGCTGGCGCATGCTCCCAGCTCCTCCATACACATTAGATAGCTGCTAGCGCATGCTTCCAGCTCCTCCATACCTATTAGATAGCTGCTGGCGCAAGCTTCCAGCTCCTCCATACACATTGGATAGCTGCTGGCGCATGCTCCCAGCTCCTCCATACACATTAGATAGCTGCTGGCGCATGCTCCCAGCTCCTCCATACACATTAGATAGCTGCTGGCGCATGCTTCCAGCTCCTCCATACACATTAGATAGCTGCTGGCGCATGCTTCCAGCTCCTCCATACCTATTAGATAGCTGCTGGCGCATGCTCCCAGCTCCTCCATACACATTAGATAGCTGCTAGCGCATGCTCCCAGCTCCTCCATACACATTAGATAGCTGCTAGCGCATGCTCCCAGCTCCTCCATACACATTGGATAGCTGCTGGCGCATGCTCCCAGCTCCTCCATACACATTAGAAAGCAGTTGGGGCATGCTCCCAGTACCTCCATACACATTAGATAGCTACTGGCGCATGCTCCCAGCTCCTCCATTCACATTGGATAGCTGCTGGCGCATGCTCCCAGCTCCTCCATTCACATTGGATAGCTGCTGGCGCATGCTCCCAGCTCCTCCATACACATTAGATAGCAGTTGGGGCATGCTTCCAGCTCCTCCATACCTATTAGATAGCTGCTGGCGCATGCTTCCAGCTCCTCCATACACATTAGATAGCTGCTGGCGCATGCTCCCAGCTCCTCCATACACATTAGATAGAAGTTGGCGCATGCTTCCAGCTCCTCCATACCTATTAGATAGCTGCTGGCGCATGCTCCCAGCTCCTCCATACACATTAGATAGCTGCTGGCGCATGCTCCCAGCTCCTCCATACACATTAGATAGCTGCTGGCGCATGCTCCCAGCTCCTCCATACACATTAGATAGAAGTTGGCGCATGCTCCCAGCTCCTCCATTCACATTAGATAGCTGCTGGCACATGCTCCCAGCTCCTCCATACACATTAGATAGAAGTTGGCGCATGCTCCCAGCTCCTCCATACACATTAGATAGCTGCTGGCGCATGCTCCCAGCTCCTCCATACACATTAGATAGCTGCTGGCGCATGCTCCCAGCTCCTCCATACACATTAGATAGAAGTTGGCGCATGCTCCCAGCTCCTCTATTCACATTAGATAGCTGCTGGCACATGCTCCCAGCTCCTCCATACACATTAGATAGCAGTTGGGGCATGCTCCCAGCACCTCCATACACATTAGATAGCTGCTGGCGCATGCTTCCAGCTCCTCCATACACATTAGATAGCAGTTGGGGCATGCTCCCACCACCTCCATACACATTAGACAGCTGCTGGTGCATTCTCCCAGCTCCTCCATTCACATTAGATAGCTGCTGGCGCATGCTCCCAGCTCCTCCATTCACATTAGATAGCTGCTGGCGCATGCTCCCAGCTCCTCCATACACATTAGATAGCTGCTGGCGCATGCTCCCATTTCCTCCATACACATTGGATAGCTGCTGGCGCATGCTCCCAGCTCCTCCATACACATTAGATAGCTGCTGGCGCATGCTCCCATTTCCTCCATACACATTGGATAGCTGCTGGCACATGCTCCCAGCACCTCCATACACATTAGATAGCTTCTGGCACATGCTCCCAGCTCCGTCATACACATTAAATAGAAGTTGGCGCATGCTCCCAGCGCCTATACACATTAGATAGCTGCTGGCACATGATCCCAGCTCCTCCATACCCACCACGCCGTACGTGCACGTCCTGAATGGGGAGAAAGTAGAAAGCCACTGACAGATTCCTCGGAAAACAGCTCATCTATCTAAGGAGAAAAGGAATGGGCAATTGATATCCAACTGCTCAGACCTCATCTCTAACAATATCTGCTGACAATTGGAGATTCTGGATGCCTTTATATACATGAAATGGATGGCAGATCCCACCAAAATCGGAAGGTTTGGCTGACATTTATCTAATGAGTATGGCCACCTTAAAGGGGTTATCCAGGAATTGATAGTGACGTCCTATCCTCAGGATAGGTCATCATTATCACTTTGATGAGGTCCTAATCCCGGCACCCCTGCCGATCAGCTGTTTCAGGGAGCCGCCGTACTCACCATGCAGCCGGCAGCTTTTCAACCACAACGCTGTGCAGCTCCGCCCATTGACCTGAAGGCCATGATGTGTAGTGATGACACATGGCATAGGAAGACTCTGTGGTGCTCACGGAGCACTGGCTTCTTTTAACAGCTGATCAGTGGGTGTCCCGGGAGTCAAACCCCAGCTGATTTGATATTATAGATCTATCCTGAGGATAGGTCATCAATATAAATTCCCAGACAACCCCTTCAAGGTCTCATGCAAGCCTTTGTACATGGTGCCTGGACAAAGGCACATGGAGACCATACTGCTCCATACCACAGAGCCATTGGGACTCAGTGTACCGCGTATAGTACCTACATACTGTACGGCTCTGCACTTAGGATGTTTTCACCCACAGTATCATTAGTTTAAATGAAGATTATCTCCATAATACAGCATCTTATGGAAGAGTCAACCATTTTTCTGGAGGTACATTAAGGTCTCAGACATCTATCGGAGCTGCATTTACAGGTTTGTATGAATAAACTCAAGAAACTCAAGCATCAGATTGTCCACAAGTAGAAAGGAGAGCTGCCCAGTACCAAATGGAAACCTCTGATTTATGGCAGGATTAAAAAGTAATATCTGATTTCAAACTTTAGATATATCCTTTCCAGGTCTAGAAGCTACTGTAGCCCAGAAAAGAAAAAAAGTCAAGCTTTTCAGCGCTAGACGGGTCAGGTGTCCAAAAAAGTGGAAGTGCCACCATACCATCATTCCTCCACAACAGATTGTTCTGTGCATTTGCACAATCAGCATGGCATCCGCGTTGATTTTCTGTGCGGTTTTTGGCCTCTTTTTTTCAGCTTCCTATTTTTTCAGCTCCCCATTCATTTCAATGGGAGAAGTTGCGTGGAATCCACTCCAAGAGAGAGCATGCTGCTTCCCAATAAAATGAATGGGAGGCTTTTAAGAGGAGTTTTCTGGCATGGAAAACGGGTGAAAAACAGCGCCAAAAACATTGTGTGAACGGCCATTATACCATCTCATGCGCTCCCACTACCTTTAGATAGGAGCTCGCAGCAAGAAGATCCAGCAGCACAGCCTCAGGTAGACATTATGCAGCAGCAGGTAAGGCAGAGGAGACCCGGACGGGCTGGAGCTTCTGCTTCCCCTTGGCGTCCAGATCGCCTCTGTGTCCGCTGCTGCCTGTTGCTCAGCTGCGGGATCCCTTTGACGTGCTTTGCTGTCTGAAGAGAGAATGATCTTGTAAAATGGTGCAAGTTTCACAAGATCATGCTGATAGAGTCACTCCGACACGGTCTGCGCTGCCTGGACAGTGACAGATTGGCTCAGGTTCACATCCCTTTGACAATGGCTGGTGGATCAAACTGTCCAGTTAGTCACCAATTTGCTGAGGTTATTGTCGTGGAACAGGGGCACCAATAGACAAAAAAAAAAAAAATCATTGCGCCCAAACTCTAAGGCTACTTTCACACCTGCGTTAGGTGCGGATCCGTCTGGTATCTGCACAGAGGGATCCGCACCTATAATGCAAACGATTGTATCCTAACACGATTCTTCTTTTCCAATAATCAGTATTTGGTGAATATTTTAAGCCAAAACCAGGAGAGGAACTTAGAGAAGTATAAAGAAAAGATTTGCACCTTCTCCTGGTTTTTCAAATATTAACTATAAGCAGACTTCACTTTTGAAGGACAGATTATAAAATGAAGGGATAAAGGGTCTACATATTTAATGAAACAATAATGTGATCAGCTTTATCATCTTGTAAAACCGCCTCAATTAAACCACCAAAAAATCATGGTACCCAGCCTTCATTTCTCCTGGCACAGCGAATTCTGAGATTTTTTTTATTTGTATTTTATACCAAACAGAAATCAATGAGGGTCATTTATTATAGTGTTTTAGTAAAATTTTTCCAGTTTTAGACTGTAATTTTTTAGGCCCATTTACTAATGAAAGTGTGCCTGTTTTGAAGGCTGCACCTTGTTCGACAATTTTCAGTTTTAGACTAATTCTTTTGCCCTATTTATGTAGTTGTGCCTTTTTACGCATGAATTAGGCTACTTTCACATCCGCGTTTTTGATTCAGGCTTTGAGATCCGGCAGAGGATCTCAAAAACTGAAGTAAAATGATCAGTGGTGTCCCCATTTATTGTCAATAAATAACTGTGGAGACTAAGGACCTGCGACCTTGTATTGGCTGAAAAGGGCCATGTGACCGTGTGTATGGCAGTTGGGATAGGAGTGAAAGACTTGCAGGCTTCTTTTGGTCATGTGATATGCCATATTAGCATTTTTTGGGATTATCTCAGGAACGGTACGTCCTAGAGAGATGAGACTCGATGTAAAACCTTCCCGGACACCTGATGTACCTGTGTGCAAAATTTGGTGCAGATCGGTCTAGTCGTTTGGCCGCACATAAAGAACAGACAGACAGATATTTTTATATATCTAAAGAGATATGGCTACTTTCACACTGGCATTTTGGCTTTCAGTTTGCGAGATCCGTTCAGGGCGCTCACAAGCGGTCCAAAACGGATCAGTTTTGCCCTAGAGCATTCTGAATGGAAAAGGATCCGCTCAGAATGCATCAGTTTGGCACCGTTCAGTCACCATTCCACTCCGGAGTCGGACACCAAAACGTTGCCTGCAGGGTTTTGCTGTCCGCCTGAGGAAGCGGAGCCAAACGGATCCGTTCTGACACACAATGTAAGTCAATGGGGATGGATCCGTTTTCTCTGACACAATAGAAAACGGATCCGTCATGGCTATAGAAGAGATAATACAACCAGATCCGTTCATGATGGATGCAGATGGTTGTATTATTGTAACTGAAGCGTTTTTGCAGATCCATGACATATCCGCAAAAAACGCTAGTGTGAAAGTAGCCTCTCTCTCATATATATATATATATATATATATATATATATATATATATATACACACACAGACCAAAAGTTTGGACACACCTTCTCATTCAAAGAGTTTTCTTTATTTTCATGACTATGAAGGCATCAAAACTATGAATTAACACATGTGGAATTATATACATAACAAACAAGTGTGAAACAACTGAAAATATGTCATATTCTAGGTTCTTCAAAGTAGCCACCTTTTGCTTTGATTACTGCTTTGCACACTCTTGGCATTCTCTTGATGAGCTTCAAGAGGTAGTCCCCTGAAATGGTCTTCCAACAGTCTTGAAAAAGTTCCCAGAGATGCTTAGCACTTGTTGGCCCTTTTGCCTTCACTCTGCGGTCCAGCTCACCCCAAACAGTCTCGATTGGGTTCAGGTCCGGTGACTGTGGAGGCCAGGTCATCTGGCGCAGGACCCCATCACTCTGCTTCATGGTCAAATAGCCCTTACTTTCAAAGTTTTCCCAATTTTTCGGCTGACTGACTTTCATTTCTTAAAGTAATGATGGCCACTCGTTTTTCTTTACTTACTGTAGCTGCTTTTTTCTTGCCATAATACAAATTCTAACAGTCTATTCAGTAGGACTATCAGCTGTGTATCCACCTGACTTCTCCTCAACGCAACTGATGGTCCCAACCCCATTTATAAGGCAAGAAATCCCACTTATTAAACCTGACAGGGCACACCTGTGAAGTGAAAACCATTTCAGGGGACTACCTCTTGAAGCTCATCAAGAGAATGCCAAGAGTGTGCAAAGCAGTAATCAAAGCAAAAGGTGGCTACTTTGAAGAACCTAGAATATGACATATTTTCAGTTGTTTCACACTTGTTTGTTATGTATATAATTCCACATGTGTTAATTCATAGTTTTGATGCCTTCAGTGTGAATCTACAATTTTCCTAGTCATGAAAATAAAGAAAACTCTTTGAATGTGAAGGTGTGTCCAAACTTTTGGTCTGTACTGTATATATATATATATATATATATATATATATATATATATATACACACATATACATACACACACACACACATACACACACACACAGAGTATATATATCAGTCAATAAAAGAGAGAATGTTAATTTGTCATTAGCATCTTTCATCTGGAAGGAGTTGCCCGATTATCGGCAGCACATCTGATGATCAACAACTCAACTAAATGACGGAGGAACGACTGCGGCAGCAATCGCACCTCCCCCATTCACTCTGCATCGGCCTGTTTATTGCCATCAGCACTAATCCTACCAGGACATTGAGCTGTGTTATGGGGCCCTACCACAGGTGCTGATGCTGGAAGATAAATCTGCCTACCACCAGTAGAGAGGACCATTTGATCCACCAACAAGCACAAGCAGTATTTCCAGGCGTTTAGCAGAAGGAAATAAGGAAATTTGGCGTCAAGGTGCCCATTATGTGTCCTGCCCTTTACGGCCAGGCCACCGTCACCATCATTTGCAGTGGTGTCATGAACAAGAAACATGGACTGCTATGGACTTGACACGGACTGCCATGGCATTTTTCAGGAGGATAATGCTCGCCCAGGAATGCCTCCAGAACATTGTAACACTTTCTTGACCTGCCCGGTCACGGGATCTATCGCCAATCAAGCATTTATGGGATGGAAATGGCATAGAAGGGCTGATGGCGCCGGGGGACATGGCATGGGGGGGCTGATCTGATGGCACTGGGGGAGTGGGACAGATAGCAAAGGAGGCACTGGGGGAGGGGGACATGGCAATGGATGGCAGGAAGGCACTGGGGGAGGAAGACATGGCAATGGATGGCATGGAGGGGCAGATGGCACTGGGGGACATGGCATGAAGGGTCTGATCTGATGGCACTGAGGGAGTGGGGGACATGGTGGATGGCATGGAGACACTGGGGGAGGAGGAAATGACAATGGATGGCATGGAGGGACAGATGGCACTGGGGAGTGGGGGACATGGTGGATGGCATGGAGGCAGTGGGGGAGGGGGACATGGCAATGGATGGCATGGAAGCTCTGGGGGAGGGGGACATGGCAATGGATGGCATGGAAGCTCTGGGGGAGGAGGACATGGCAATGGATGGCTTGGAAGCATGAAGGGGCAGATGGCACTGGGGAAGTGTGGGACATGGCATGGAAAGGCTGATCTGAAGGCACTGGGGGAGTGGGGGACATGGTGGATGTAATGGAGGCAGTGGGGGAGGGGGACATGGCAATGGATGGCATGGAAGCACTGGGGGAGGAGGACATGGCAATGGATGGCATGGAGGGGCAGATGGCACTGGGGAAGTGTGGGACATGGCATGGAAAGGCTGATCTGATGGGAGTGAGGGACATCACATGGCAATGGATGGCATGGAGGGGCTGATGGCACTGGGGGAGTGGAGCTGAACGCACTGGGGGGAATTGATGCACTTGGGTTGATTGCACAGGGGGGGGGGGGCGAAGGGCGTTGGGGACTGATGGCAGGGGGTCTGATGAGTTTATAAAGGAAAACAATCTATTCATAAATTTTTTCATATTAGAGTACTCGATTAATAGTAAAAATAACCGGTAGAATACTCGATAGCTAAAATAATTGTTTGCTGCAGCCCTAATTCACACACAGAAAGATTCACTCCATCCCAACTATTCCTTCTTGGTGCATTATTTTCTTGTCGATGAGAGTACATGCTATAAATGACAATACTACACAATTAGGTTGATGCCAAAACCAGAACTTAATAAAGTTCTACAGCAAAACAGAAAACACTAAATCAAATTATTGGAGACAGGGAAAAATCTTGTTTTCTGCACAAAGTGAACCCTGTATAAGATCCTGTAAGCCGCCTGGATTCATCTGCGTTACTAAGAGGGACTCATATGCAAATAAAACAAACAGTTATACTTTATTACTTGTTTTGTTGGAGCAGCGCCTGGGGACGCAGAATTCGTGTCTGGGTGGGGTCTGCCACTGTAATGACCTTCAGACATGGACTGCACGTCCTCCACTGTTTACTTAGGAGGCTGTAATAAGGAGACGTAACCAATTACTGGTATAAAGACTCCAGCCTCAAAGCCAGTACACAACGTCTGATAACACATAATCCAATACTTCTCATATTCCAAAACATTCTCCTCCTCGCTATGTCACAATCACAATGCTTCAAGAAGTGGAAATATGAAGAGTTTGACGAGGTCTTCACCCTGACGCACAGAAAATCACTTGTGACCAGGACAAATTACAGGGGCTATCCAATTTCTCCAACTGCCACTGCCCCCCCCCCCCCCCCCCCCCCCCCCAATGTGCCGGGCCCCTCACAGGTAATATACCTTATTTTTCGCCCTTTAAGACGCACTGGCCCATAAGACGCTCCTAGTTTTTAGAGGAGGACAATAAGAAAAAATATTTTTTATTAGACCTCAGGTCAGACCCACAATCAGACCTCAGCTCACACCCAAAAGTGAATGACCCCCAATCAGACCTCAGATATGAGCCCCAATAAAAAGAAGACCCCATTCAGACCTCAGATCAGACCCACAGTCTCAAATCAGCCCCCCATGCCACATTTGATCAGCCCCCAGTCTCATATTAGCCTCCATTGCCTCTTGATCAGCCCCCATTGCCTCAGATGACAAAATAAAAAACCCACTTACCTCTCCTGCTCCCGGATGCCGCCGCTCCTCATCTACATCGCGATCCTCTTCATCCTGCTGTCGGCTTTGCTGTGGACCTGCACGTACAGCGTGAGGTCAAGGAGAGCCCTCACGCTGTGCGCAGCCTTTACAGCCGAGGACCAGGAAGCGGTAAGTACAGAGCCTTCACCGCTTCCCGGTCCTCCGATACTAATGAGCGCTTCCATAATGGAATCGCTCATTAGTATTCACCAAATAAGACGCAGGGGCATTTTCCCCCCACTTTATGGGGAGAAAAATACGGTACTTACCCCGCTTACTGCGCTCCTGGTCCCTGCACCACTGCTTCTCCTTGTACAGGGCGCAGGGAGTGGGGTAAGTATATTACCTGTGAGGGGCCTGGCACATGGGCAGGCTGTTGGAGAAATTAGATAACCCCTTTAATATGTTAACCTGCCAAAAACCCACTGGCGGCCATGTCCTTTCTGCCGCCCATCGCAATGACCACGGAGTACTTAAAGGCTATGTACGGTACATCTTTGGGGGCAATTTTTTTTTATTATTGCATTGTACTCATTATATGAACTATAAATAATTTTTTTCAATTGGTCTTTATTAAAAATATGAACAGAGCCAAGATGCTCTACGAGCGGGATCTGAATTTTCTCTCTGCTCAGTCAGGCTCCTTATCGCTGCTCTGGGACATTATAGCTCAGTTCTTATCTTGCTGATAAGAATGTGGCTTAAATAAGCGTTTATGACTTCTTAGTAATTTAGAGATAAGGGTTATTAGATGACCGCAAAAAGTGAGAGTTAAAGTCCAATTCACACACCTAGAAAAACAAACAGTTAACCCTCTGTGACAGAACGGCTCAATATTTTTTAATAAAGACCAGTTTAAAAAATTATTTTTAGCCCCAAATGAGTAAAATGCAATCATAAAACAAAAGTCCCCAAAAGTGTACATAGCCTCTAAAGCTGCATCCACGCCAAGAGACATGTCTCATTGATCCCAAGTAAGAAAAGGTATGACATGGCACTCACTATAAAATCTTCCTTAATAAGCATGAAATCAGGACCAAAACCGCACAAAACAATTGCACAAATCCGCACTATTTATCATGTTTTTTGTGCAGTTTTGAGGCAGATTTTCCCACATATCTCACCTTTCCATTGAAAAGCCTGAAATCCGGACAAGAAAAACGCAACAACAAGTGACATGCGGCATATTTGAAAATCTGCACAGGTCAATTTCCGCACCTAAAAAAAAAAAAAGCAGGGTACATAAGATTTGTCTAATTTGCTGGTACTGTATTAAGCTCAGTTTTTTCCACACGAAATCCGCTTTGAAAAAAACCTACATAATCCGCATTGTGTGCAGGTACCCTTAGAGTTAATCGTTAAAGTGAGGTTTACTACAGATGTAAGAAGGAGAAGTCAGAAATGCAGTGCAGAAATGAATTGCTGCCCATACGATTCTGGCTTTTTTTAGGCCCTGTGTGCTGGTTAAACGGCATTGCGCAGGCGCGAGACTTACCCAGCACACAGGGCAGGCAGGAGAAGACGAACGCTGGCCTGTCAATCAAGGACGGCAGGGCGTGGAATGAGGTGGGAGAACAGAGCCTCTAGGAGCATAAGCAAAGCCCCCCATCCCCCGATCCTAGAGGCTAATTAGCATATTACAAAAGTAAGAATTGTGCAGTAAGGGGGGCATCAATAAACCTAAAAATAGCAGAGTTAGATGCTGCTGACATTAGCACATCTCTAATGTCAGACAGTTTAAGGGGGTTAATTCTGGTGACAAAAACCCTTTAAAGGGATTGTGCCATAACTGATGTAAAAAATGAAGTTGAAAGATGGAACTGAGCATGTGCGCCCACCTCAGTAGGTGGACGTGCACAATACCACACAGATTGAATAACAGGAGGCGTAATAATTTATATATACACACAACCACAATTTTTACTGTGGAAATAAATGATATATTTTTTTACATTTTAAGTCGTTCATGTTTTACACTAAATAACCTAATAAATTAACTCTTCGGGTTGTTACAGTCATGTGAATAGCTAATATACAAAAGGAGTTCCCAAAAAGAAACAGGAACCGTCTCCTCAGGGGTGGGAATTAGTAGTACAGGCTTCTGCCACTAGGTGACTGGTTCTTTCATCATGACAACACTTCTGTCCACATAGTGCTAAGAAGCACTCCCACAAAATTTTTATTACCTGACCTTCTAACTTTATTTTATCGGATACTCCTATATGCTAATACATTATGCTGTGTGTCTGTAAGACAGGCTTACAGAACAGACAGCCCTCAGGGCTGACTGAAAATGGGTCCCCCAGTCTCTGATCGGATCCCTGGGGAACCTGGTGACCCAACTGTAAATTTAACAACTAGGATCGGAGGTCCCCGTGACCCCGGCTGTAAAGCACGAGATTACGCTAGTAACAGCTGGTTCTTAGAAAAGAAGCACTTGGGGAACCGGCAACCAATCCCCCTACACAAACAGCAGGAACGTCACTGCAGAATGAGACCCTGCAAAATTATTGGGTTAATGTGACATAACCCCTTTAAATTATGAAGCTAAGAAATAAGCGTATGAAGGAAATGATGAGAAAACTGATAATGGGAATTAGCTTTAATCATTTACATGTTTCAGGCTGGATACTACCAGAACACGCAGGTACAGGCTCCTCATAGCAAAGTAGAAAAAAAAGAAAATTCTAAATGTTGTGAAAACATGTGTTGGCCAAACAGCGTTATAATAAATATGTTATTGTACAGAGTAAACATGGTGCAAACTGGGCGATGTGGGTGTTGAGTTGCAGGAAACGCAGAGAAGCAGATAAAAGCACAAGGCACAAATTCACTTCACAGTCAACCCTGACTATGGTCTGACTTCAGATCATAATTCTACAGAAATTCTGTTGAAGCATATTATATAGGATTATATACCTCCTATTGTGAATATTACAAACCACAAGGCCTCTTCAAAACAACAATCCCAATTTACTAATCTGTCTACACCTAGAATCTGTCTAAGGCCTAATGGTGGGTTTACACGGGCTGAGGAGCAGCAGACAATGAGCGATCGCTGGTTCATCGGGTGATGGGCTGGACCTTCAGACAGGCAGATTGTAACTTGCGTTCGCATAAACGTATGTCCCCAATAATCTGCTCAACCACCGGGCCGGGAAAATCCAGCCCTAAGAAGCATTGTTTTGCGCCAAATATAGACCACATTTCGGAAATTTTGTTTCAAAGTAAACCAAGCAATAGTTGGTATAGAATCAGAGAAAAGGGTCTGTCCCTGCACCACGTTTATCACCCAGCCTGAACCCCTGTGATAAATCTGGTGCAGGTTTAGTTAGCCTGTCTAGGTTTACACAATCTATAAGATTAGTAAATCTCCCCCCAAGTTCTTCCTCCTAATATGTGCGGCATCAATGTATCACTAATCCCTATGCAACTGAAAATGCTGACAGAAAACCGGTATTTTTGCAAAAAAGGTAGTTTGAAACAGTCTTAATAAATTTTATTTGGCTTAGCTTTCTTTTCCTTTCGGAAGGAGATTAGACATCACGATCTGTCCCCTCCAAACAATGATTTTTAAACCTGTTAAAAGATTTGGATTGCATTTGCTTGTTTATTTACACTGCAAGATCATCGCTAACAAGCATTACTACGAACGTTTGTTAGCGATCATCTGGCAGACAATCTGCCAGACTAATACAGACTAATACACCCTCTCTGATGTCACCAGATGTAAGATATGCTAATGTTCATATTTTTGCCTAAAAACCCAGAGGAGTGTTTCGTGGCCTATAATACGTCTCATGCATATTAGGCGCTCTCCATAATGAGAAAGAGTATACATCCCCAGACCCCAACAAAGGCCTCTCAGCTAGCTAAGCCAATTATCTCTGCTATGCTTTGATGAAGGGAAATCACCTGGAAAGAGCTCAGTGCAGATGAGGCTAATATCCAAGTTAGGCTACTTTCACACCTGCGTTTAGGTCGGATCCGTCTGGTATGTGCCCAGACGGATCCGCACCTATAATGCAAACGCTTAGATCCGTTCAGAACGGATCCGTTTGCATTACCATGAACAAAAAAAATAAAAAAAAAATTTTTTTTTTTTTGTTCATGATAATGCAAACGGATCCGTTTTGACTTTACATTGAAAGTCAATGGGAGACGGATCCGTTGTAAATTGAGCCATACTGTGTCAACTTCAAACGGATTCGTCCCCATTGACTTACATTGTAAGTCTGGACGGATCCGTTTGCCTCCGCACGGCCAGGCGGACACCTGAACGCTGCAAGCTGCGTTCAGGTGTCCGCCTGCTGAGCGGAGCGGAGGACAAACGGTGCCAGACTGATGCATTCTGAGCGGATCCGCATCCATTCAGAATGCATTAGGGCTGGACGGATCCGTTCGGGGCCGCTTGTGAGCCCCTTCAAATGGAACTCACAAGCGGAGCCCCGAACGCTAGTGTGAAAGTAGCCTTATGCTTTAAGGCCTGTTGAAAAGGCTGAGCATTGACTTTGGATTGCTATGTTACACCTTGTGGTACACCATTTGTAAGTAAAACTGATTTGCGTGTCTCTTTCCCAGGGCAATGTTACGCATTGCTTAGCTTATTCTCTCTCTTATTCTACCTTACTGAATCCCAAAATATTCTGATTCTATTGAATCCAACGTTTTTGAAAGATTTGGTTTGAATTCCGAAACAATGGAAATGATTCACTAATCTTTAATTAAGAACAATCTTCAACATAAAAAAAGAACAAGAAGTCCTAAAAGGGATGAGCAGTTATCTCATCATTGAGTCTGTCTGGGATTACATGAAGAAACAGAAGGATTTGAGCAAGCCTAATATATCCACAGAAGATCTGTGGTTAGTTCATTAAGATATGGAACAACATCCCTCTTGAAGTTCCTTCAAAAACTGTGTACAAGTGTACCTAGAATAACTGATGCTGTTTTGAAGGTAAAGGGTAGTCACACCAAATATTGATTCGATTTAGATATCTCTTTTAGGGCTCATGCACACGACCATGCCACTGTTATGGAGGGGGGGGATCTCTGGATGGCACCGTTAAGGAGGGGGGGATCTCTGGATGGCACCGTTATGGAGGGGGGATCTCTGGATGGCACCGTTATGGAGGGGGGATCTCTGGATGGCACCGTTATGGAGGGGGGGATCTCTGGATGGCACCGTTATGGAGGGGGGGATCTCTGGATGGCACCGTTATGGAGGGGGGGATCTCTGGATGGCACCGTTATGGAGGGGGGATCTCTGGATGGCACCGTTATGGAGGGGGGGGATCTGTGGATGACACTGCTATGGGGGGGATCTGTGGATGACACTGCTATGGGGGGGATCTGTGGATGACACTGCTATGGGGGGGATCTGTGGATGACACTGCTATGGGGGGGATCTGTGGATGACACTGCTATGGGGGGGATCTGTGGATGACACTGCTATGGGGGGGGGGGGTCTGTGGATGACACTGCTATGGGGGGGGGGATCTGTGGATGACACTGCTATGGGGGGGGGATCTGTGGATGACACTGCTATGGGGGGGGGATCTGTGGATGACACTGCTATGGGGGGGGATCTGTGGGTGACACTGCTATGGGGGGGATCTGTGGATGACACTGCTATGGGGGGGATCTGTGGATGACACTGCTATGGGGGGGATCTGTGGATGACACTGCTATGGGGGGGGATCTGTGGATGACACTGCTATGGGGGGGGGGGGGGGGGATCTGTGGATGACACTGCTATGGGGGTGGGATCTGTTGCATAATCTTATCTAACCGCTCACTGTTGCATAATCTTATCTAACCTGTAGGCATTGTTAAAATATAATAATGTGTAATCCAGCTGTATTACTTACAACTAAGTTCCGTAGCAGAGAGGAGGGAGGAGGCAGGCCGGGAGGACAACGCGATACTCACTACGTCACGGGCCCACTGCCTCAATCATAAAGTGGGCGGCGCAGGTGCTTGACGTAGTGAGTGAGGCGCCGCCCGCCCGCCCTGCTACGAAACTTAGTTGTAAGTAATACAGCTGTATTACACATGATTATTATATCTTAACAATGCCTACAGGTTAGATAAGATTATACAACAGTGAGCGGGGCCGGTGCATTAGAATACAGGGACTGCACCGCTCCCTGCTGTCATTCCTAATCCAGATGCCGGCCCGCAGCCCCTACTCCCTCTGTTGATACACCCGCCAACCGCGCTGTGCGGTATCACAGCGGCCGTGTATCATTGTAGGTAATCACAGCATTTTTGGGTCGGCCAAATGGCCATATCGCAATCGTCGATTATCGCGATACGATTGCTTTGGCGATATATATCGTGGAGGCCTAAAATATATATATATATATATATATATATATATATATATATATATATATATATATATATATAGAGAGAGAGAGAGAGAGAAAGAGATGTGTGTATGTGTGTGTAATAATATAAACATACATACACACACTAATATATATATATATAGTGTGTGTATGTATGTTTATATTATTACACACACATACACACATCTCTTTCTCTCTCTCTCTCTCTCTATATATATATATATATATAATTATAATTATAGAGGGGAACTAAATGTTTTTATCTGACCGCTATCATGCTGCAATTGTGGGATCAAGGGTGGTGGCCACCATCTGAATGGCCTGTCTCAGACACCAAGAGAGCTTGTCCTCTCCATAAAATAAAAAAAGCCTCACGATATACACTGCTCAAAAAAATAAAGGGAACACTTAAACAACACAATGTATCTCCAAGTCAATCACACTTCTGTGAAATCAAACTGTCCACTTAGGAAGCAACACTGAGTGACAATCAATTTCACATGCTGTTGTGCAAATGGGATAGACAACAGGTGGAAATTATAGGCAATTAGCAAGACACCCCAATAAAGGAGTGGTTCTGCAGGTGGTGACTACAGACCACTTCTCAGTTCCTATGCTTTCTGGCTGATGTTTTGGTCACTTTCGAATGCTGGCGGTGCTTTCACTCTAGTGGTAGCATGAGACGGCGTCTACAACCCACACAAGTGGCTCAGGTAGTGCAGCTTATCCAGGATGGCACATCAATGCGAGCTGTGGTAATAAGGTTTGCTGTGTCTGTCAGCGTAGTGTCCAGAGCATGGAGGCGCTACCAGGAGACAGGCCAGTACATCAGGAGACGTGGAGGAGGCCGTAGGAGGGCAACAACCCAGCAGCAGGACCGCTACCTCCGCCTTTGTGCAAGGAGGAACAGGAGGAGCACTGCCAGAGCCCTGCAAAATGACCTCCAGCAGGCCACAAATGTGCATGTGTCTGCTCAAACGGTCAGAAACAGACTCCATGAGGGTGATATGAGGGCCCGACGTCCACAGGTGGGGGTTGTGCTTACAGCCCAACACCGTGCAGGACGTTTGGCATTTGCCAGAGAACACCAAGATTGGCAAATTCGCCACTGGCGCCCTGTGCTCTTCACAGATGAAAGCAGGTTCACACTGAGCACATGTGACAGAGTCTGGAGACGCCGTGGAGAACGTTCTGCTGCCTGCAACATCCTCCAGCATGACCGGTTTGGCATTGGGTCAGTAATGGTGTGGGGTGGCATTTCTTTGGAGGGCCGCACAGCCCTCCATGTGCTCGCTAGAGGTAGCCTGACTGTCATTAGGTACCGAGATGAGATCCTCAGACCCCTTGTGAGACCATATGCTGGTGCGGTTGGCCCTGGGTTCCTCCTAATGCAAGACAATGCTAGACCTCATGTGGCTGGAGTGTGTCAGCAGTTCCTGCAAGACGAAGACATTGATGCTATGGAATGGCCCGCCCGTTCCCCAGACCTGAATCCAATTGAGCACATCTGGGACATCATGTCTAGCTCTATCCACCAATGTCACGTTGCACCACAGACTGTCCAGGAATTGGCAGATGCTTTAGTCCAGGTCTGGGAGGAGATCCCTCAGGAGACCGTCCGCCACCTCATCAGGAGCATGCACAGGCGTTGTAGGGAGGTCATACAGGCATGTGGAGGCCACACACACTACTGAGCCTCATTTTGACTTGTTTTAAGGACATTACATCAAAGTTGGATCAGCCTGTAGTGTGTTTTTCCACTTTAATTTTGAGTGTGACTCCAAATCCAGACCTCCATGGGTTAAAAAATTTGATTTCCATTTTTTAATTTTTGTGTGATTTTGTTGTCAGCACATTCAACTATGTAAAGAACAAAGTATTTCAGAAGAATATTTAATTAATTCAGATCCAGGATGTGTTATTTTTGTGTTCCCTTTATTTTTTTGAGCAGTGTAGTTCACAAAGAAAGACAGCAGCACAGCCAAAGTGGGAACCTGTGCAATTCCTCCTGGAATTTCAGGCAAAAAAATCCATGTACGATATCCAAAGACAAATGATGAGGCAGCACTCTAAATTAGGTGAAGGGTGTTAGACCCGTTTATTCCCCAGTCGCAACGTTTCAGCCCAGCTCAATGAGGCCTTTGTCAATTTGGAGTGCTGCCTCATCATTTGTCTTTGGATATGTTACATGTTCTGGTAAGTGAAAGCTTTTGTCTTCATGTGCCTGCTGTAATGAATCATCAGGTACAAAACAAAATCAATTCTGCATCTGGAAGGCTAGAATGTGAGACTGACATTAAATGTATATAAAATCTATCAAAATACTGTATGCAATTACAATATATGTTCGGAGGTCTTTAACAATATTTAGTATGGGTAACCATGGCATACCAGCTGAACAATGGCACTGTTTCTACAAACAGATTGCAGGAAATGCCCATTCCAGGAAATTACCGTAGGTTGAAATTTACCCAGGCAACACTTGGATATTTACTACATTTCTGGATCCTGGAAATGGCTCCTACAATTTCAGATATCTCAGATTCTGTGTTCTGTCCTGTATCCAAGCTGAGCTGGTGCCATACAAGGCATCAAGGAAGAGTTGTGTGCCAAAAGTCATCATCTCCTAGCAACCAGAAGGGCATACTGTATTTGCCTTAGATTAGTCAGTGTGCTCAGCAGCGAGATACAGTATAATGGTGGCACAGGCTGCTGTAGAATATCTGAAACTGAAGTTCACTTATGAATATCATTTTACAGTGTAAGGCTACATGCACACGACCAGTGTGTGTTTTGCGGTCCGCAAATCGAGGATCCGCATAACACGGATGGCGTCCGTGTGTGTTCCTCAATTTGCGGAAAGGCACGGACAGCCATTAATATAACTGCCTATTCTTGTCCGCAAAACGCGGACAAGATTAGGACAGGTTCTATTTTTTTTGTGGACCGCGGAACGGAGCAACCGATGCGGACAGCACACGCAGTGCTGTCCGCATCTTTTACGGCCCCATTGAAGTGAATGGGTCCGCATCCGAGCCGCCAAAACTGCGGCTCGGATGCGGACCAAAACAACAGCCGTGTGCATGAGGCCTAACTCTACACATACAATATCGCACGAACATAGTGGCGGCAATGCCTTCTGCAGCACAACATACCTACTCAGCAGCACGAAATATCACAGTGCAGCACAATATACCTACTCAACAGCACAAAATATCTCAGTGCAGCACAACATACCTACTCATCAATACGAAATATCACAGTGCAGCACAATATACCTACTCAATAGCACGAAATATCACAGTGCAGCACAACATACCTACTCAACAGCACAAAATATCACAGTGCAGCACAATATACCTACTCAATAGCACGAAATATCACAGTGCAGCACAACATACCTACTCAATAGCAAGAAATATCACAGTGCAGCACAACATACCTACTCAACAGCATGAAATATCACAGTGCAGCACAATATACCTTCCTAGTAGGACCAAAGCCATGTAAAACTACAGCAATGTCAATAAACAAACAACCTCAATGATTTTACATTCATCCTCCATCTCCCTTTAAAATTATTTTAATTTAAAATCACGAGTAATTTGGATAAGCGAGCAGAACAGATTGCCTCCTAAAACACTCAGCAGATCAGCATCACCCTTCATGATATATATATATATATTGTAAGGATCGCTCTCTCAAACAGGGCGGCGATGACAGACTTCTCATCAAACAGGGTGTCTCCAAACTCAAACTTCCAAGTTTGGCATCACTTGGCACAATGTTCCAGCGTCACACCACAAAACAAACAAGCCTTGCCCGTTTAGGCTGTCACTAATACACTGCACTTTCCTATCTCACCTATAGGTCGCTGTTCACATTGGGAAATTCGGCTTCACACAGCCGTATGGTCCATGAGCCTCCTGGCTGTGACCAACACAACACATTGGGGCCTCGGTCCACCAGTCCTCCTGACTGTGACCATGCTAAACCTTGGGGTCCCAGCACTCCTGGCTGGGACCACACAGAGCCTCTGCAGGCTTCCTAATTAATTCCTTAACTCCCCCCACACACACACAGAGGATTGCTTTATCCCTCAGTGATTATCGCAGTCTGCCTCCCTTTGTGCTAGAGGAATACCTGTAGTGGACTAGGGGTGCGCCATTACCAACCTGTCTCCTAGTTCAAAGAAATCCAGCCCATATAACAAATGATCTCCAGCAAGCTATACATTGCTGAAGCAAAACACGTCTCTGGATTTCTGATACACTATATGGACAAACAGATTGGAGCTCTTAATTATTAAATTTTGGCATTTCATTCAGTCCCACTGCCACAGGTGTATAAAATCCAGCCCCTAGCCATGCAGTCTGCCTTTACAAACATCTGTGACAGAATGGGTCATTCTAAAGAGCTCACTGAATTCCAGTATGATATTGTAATAGGATCCCACCGTCGCATTAAGTCAGTTCATGAAAATGTCTTCCCTACTAGATGTTCCATAATCAACTGTGAGCGGTATTTTTGCAAACTGGAAGTGTTTGTGGCTGAACTGCTGTGGTTCCCAAAGTGGCACACCACGTATAGTTACAGAGCGGGGTTACTGAGTGCTGAGCCACATAGGGGAAGATTTATAAAACTGTCAAGAAGAACTGGCAACTAATCACAAGCCAACTTTCATTTTCCAAGAAAATGAAAAGAAGGCTGGATTGTGATTAGATGTTATGGGAAACAAGGACAGTTTTTCTTTTAGATAGTTTTCATAGACTCAATAACGGCAGAGCTCCAAACCTCCTCTGGCATTAACATCAGCACAAAAACGGTGTGCTGGGAACTTCATGGCATGGGTTTCCATGGCCGAGCAGCTGCATGCAAGCCTCATATCACCAAGAACAATGCCAACGGTCAGATGTGGTGTAAAACATGATGCCATTGGATTCTGCAGCAGTGGGAACATGTTCTGCAGTAGACAACTAAAACCATCTGGACAGCACTGGACTCCGTACGGAACATTAGATTTACCAGACTTTCCACAGTTAGATAGATTTTATTTGCAGCGATAAGAGGCAGATTCCGGGCTTGGTCTCTGTTCTCCCAATTTACTCAACGTTTCGCAATCAGATGCATTCACAGAACAAGTTCACCTACAAATGATGTATTATACAGCACCACCAGCACACAAAAGAGCATAGTCGCCGGTCAGCCATATTAGCTCTGCCTCTGGCACACACTGAACATCCTGGCACCATCAGCACGACCCTGTGATCCATCATGTCCCGGCACTGGGAGCATCAGGTTCTTATTTGCCCAACCATACAATGTGGACAGAGCACAGACTACATGACTCCCCACATCCCAGGAGCCCACTGGTTTTTCTGCCTCCACAGGGTACGGTTTAGTGTGTTACACAGTATAAGTTGTATGTACACACATTGCGCTAGCGTTGATCTATAAATTATTCCGTTTTTTCATACATCTCTCATCATGCACCGCAATATCGTCCTGGCACTAAAGGAGCCCAATTACTTAAAAAAAATAAAAAATAAATGTAATGAATGAAAATAAAAACAAATTATATCACATAAATAAAGAAACTGATCCCTGGTAGAACAAAAGACCCCCAGAGATACCAAACATACATAAAGTATACATGAACAATGATCCCCAAATACATGATGTCCACTAATCCAAAATGGTTAGAAGAAAATATACCAAATATATCCCAAGTACACACACCCTCACCAAATAATGCATTATCAAATACATATAAATAGCAATAAAGTAAGAGCCATATAAAAATAGAGTAGAGATAATGGGCAGCTCATGTGGATTTCCCTGTGGGTGTTAGAGACCCCATATGTATCCCCTCTAAACGCCCTCCTCAGGACCGGATTCTGCAAGAAAAAAAAGGTGTGAAACTAATTCATGAGGTTAATGAGGAGTCCCAAACCGCCACAGCCCCTTCATCACCTCCACTAATCTTTGAACACAGGAAGACGTTATAAATTCATTTCACCACAGAAATTTCACTTGCAGTTAATAATTATTGTAATTGATGTCTCATGGACTGCTCTTTAAAACTTATAGGGGTTTCCTGGTTTGCATCGTTTTTTTAATCATTTATAAAGTTAGAGGTAATTTTGCAATGTATTTTTTGTACCTTTATTGCCAGTTCTGGCCTGTGGTCACATGACCATGTCCATGCCACTCTTTCCCGTGATGTTATGTCCATGTCAAAGCAGCAACAGGGGCAGTGATAGGGGAGGGTCTATGTAACGAGCTGGGTGGGAGGAGCTATAAACTAGAGGAAGGAGAAGTGCATCATGGGTTTGGTTGGATACAGCAATAGAAAGTGCTACATACAGGATAGAAACAAAACAGAATGACGGCCTTACATGGTGACAAGTAGAGATGAGCGAATTTCATATTTTGAAAAACCGTTCACATTTCGTTTGTTGGTTAAAGGTGAATTGCGCCATGGATTCCGTTACCACGGACTATAACGCAATTCTATGACGGAATGCATAACGGAATGCCTTTAGAGGCATTCCATTATTCATTCCGTCATACTAGAAGTCTATGGGCTGCAAAACGGATCCGTCCCGTTTCCGTTATGCAGGGGAGTCCTCTAAAGGCATTCCGTCATAGAATTGCGTTATGGTCCGTGGTAATGGAATCCATAACGCAATTCACCTTTAACCAACAAACGAAGTGTGAACTAATTTCATAAGCGGAAATTCACTCCTCTCTAGTGACAAGTCAAGAGTCCAAAGTGGAAAAAAAAGTATGGGAAAGATGTACCCGAGATAAGACACTACATAAGCAGATCTGTCAAAAACCATGGTAATCCCACAAACCATCCATAACTTCGAGACCAGGTGCTTTTTTTTTTTTTTACTTTCTTTTTCAGTACATGCATCTTTGAAAACTTTAACTTTTTTCCCCCCGTTTAGTTATGTAAAAAATGTGTGCGCCTTTTTTCTGTTATACATGGAGCTTTATTTTTATGTCATTTTTTTATAATCACAAAAGATATGGGATGTTAGGTTATGGTTGCTGGGATCGGGGTGGTGTACATGAGCCCTAAAAGGCATCTATCAGCAGATTTATACCTATGAAACTGGCTGACCTGCTGCATGCATGTGCGATTGGCAGCTGAACGCATTTGTGTTGGTCCCATGGTCATATGTGCCCGCATTGCTGAGAAAAATTATGTTTTAATATATGCAAATGAGCCTCTAGGAGCAATGGGGGCGTTTCCGTTACACCTAGATGCTGTGCTCTCTCTGCAACTGCTGCACCCTCTGCACTTTGACAGGGCCAGGCAGTGAAAACATCATCACACCTAACTCTGTCAATCAAAGCGCAGAGGGCAAGGCAGTGAGAGCTGAGCCTCTAGGCGTAACAGCAATGCCTCAGTTGCTCCTAGAGGCCAATTTGCATATAATAAAATATCAGGAATGTGGGCACATATGAACATGGGACCTTCAGCTGCCAAGAGGTCAGCCAGATAGATTCATAGGTACAAATCTGCTGACAGATGCCCTTTAACACAGTGGTTTAATACTCACTGCAGTAACACAGTAATACTTTTCATGGCCTAACCCCTAAAAAGCATAGATATGGTGAATGCAATTAAATTCTTGCAGTTTGGCAAAGTAATAAAAGAAGAAAAAAAAAAGAAAAGCAAATCACCTCTAGCCCTTTTTTATATGCTCAGAAAACACCTGGTATATGTTCCAACAGTATGACTAGCTAGAGAGGAATGCCACTGGGCTACATACCTTCACTCCCATAGTTAAGGCCTTTTTAAAGTTTCTACTGCACAAGCTACTGTATAAATGCTTCACGTTTTGTCTATAAAGCAGGCACCGCTTTCTCTAATAGAAATGTGACGATGACCCTGCTGGATGCTGCACACGATGGTGGAAAACTGGGGAACGTGTTTCTAAAATGGGAACACCTGGACTGCTCCTCCTCATGGCTCGCGTACATGCCACCACCGTTTTGCATCCGAAAAACACATCTATATTAATATTTCATATTTCTCCAAGTTGTGCCCCATTTTCTAGATAATTTTCAATACCGTCAAGGTACACAGAAATAGTACCTACAACTACAACAAGCCACGTACTCTATTGTTTGGAACAATTTGCATACATCACCAATTATGTAGAAGTAATTGTGCATAAAATATTACACATAATATATTCAGTACCCGAGTTTCAAAAAAAACTTTGCATAAAGGCTGTGCGTCTTTGTACAATCTTAACTGTGATGAAGCGGTTATGCTTGGGCCTCCATAATGTTTTTTTCAGTCATATTATTCCCTGTTTCAGCTGCACAGCTAGATGTATTTCACTCAGAAGCTGTGGCGTCCTTTCCCTTACTTCCCACTATGTTTGTTTTCAGCACTGGAGCTCACAGAACAGATAATTCATACTTACAGACACACAGTAGGCTCATGTGATGATCAGAAGCAGTGTAGAAGCAGTCCATTTAATCCGACTCACAATCTCAACTAGCTCTGACACCCCCCACTTCCTTTTAGCTGTCTTCTGTGTCTCTGTTACTAGGGACGGATCTTGCCTAACATGCAGTGGACTACAACAAAGGTAGAAGTGAGACCCCTAGTGCCCGTCATGACTTTACAGCTTTTTTTCAGGTGGATGCATGGATGGTGGAAATTCGCTATTTACACAATTCTCTAATAAATGAAATTGTGTGACAGTAAAGAGACTATTTAAGGGTTCCACAGACCTTTTGCTTGGGAGAAACATGGTAACACAGTCCCTCCCTGTTATAATTCATTGGAGGTTGTTGCATGGGTGGGCTGGCTTGGCCCTTGGAAGAGGTGGGTTTGGGCTCCTGGAACCGTTATCCATGCCCCGCTCGGCACTTTGAGGCTAACTGGCATATCAAAGTTAATTTTCTGCTGTTCAGAAAGATGGATATCCCTAACAAAGGTATAGTTGTAATTAGAGATGAGCGAATCGAAGATGACGAAGTGGAATTCGATCCAAATTTCAGGAAAAATTAGATTCGCAACGAATGCGAATTTCCCCGCACTTCGCGGTAACGAATTGCAATTTTTCCTAAAATGGCAGCTACAAGTGTGAGAACTAAGGACATGGGGCAAGGAACTCTGGGAAGGCGGGATCACCCAGATTGACATGCATGCATGCAGCCAGCCAGCCCTGTGATGTCACAGCCCTATAAATACGGCAGCCATTTTAGATTCAGCTATTTTTAAGCGTTCTGAGTGCAGGGACAGATGTGAGAAGGCGCTAGGGACAGCAATAGAAAAGACCTAATTGCGAACAAAGAAACTGAAAAAACGATTTATAAGTGCAGGGAAAGGATAGGGAGGAATCATTTCACAGCATCTTAGTGCAGGGAGAGATGTCAGAAGGTGCCAGGGACAGGGCTAGAAAAGCGATTTACAAGTGCAGGGAAAGATTATTTGGGGATTCAAATAGCCATTATACAGCTCTGTCATTCCAGCAATTTGTTTTTGAGGTGCAAGTGCTGTGTTGCAGTTATAGGTGTTGAAAGCGTACAGAAAGAAAAATATATACGAACTTCACTGGTGCATTTACTTTTGGCAAAAGCATGTAGTGGCCTATTTCAGTATAGAAAGAAAAATAGGTACACACTTCACTGGTGCATTTATTTCTCCTAAAAGCGTTTCGTGAAAGAGGGAAGAGGAGGAGGACGACGACATTGGAGCACAAGCAATGTGTAGCGAAATGGGTGGTTTTTCTACTCAGGTGACAGGAGAGGAGGAGCAGGAGCAGCCAGAGGAGCTACAGGGCGATGAGGAAGACGAGACAGAGGACCCAGACACACGGTGGGCCGTATGCGGTGGAGATGGAGGCAGGGAGTCCCTCCGAGTCACTTGCACAAATGGCCTGATGCATGCTCACTTGCTTGCATAGTGACAGCCGAATTGTCAACATTCGGCAGAGGGATGACTTCTGGCTCTCCACCTTGTTGGACCCTCGCTACCAGTACAGAATGGGGGCCTTTTTTACACCCACTGAGAGGGAGGACAAAGTGAACTACTACAGAGACATCCTATGTAGTCAGTTGGCCGCCGCCTATCTGTGCCATCGTCCATCCTCTCGCAGGTCTGACCGGGGGGGCCCTCTGCACTCACGTTTCACTGCCATGGCTGCTGGGGTGGGGTGGGGTGGGGTGGGGTGGCAGGAGCAGTAGCAGCTCCATCAGCAGCAGCCTGAGTCTACAGTCGCTGATGAGTAGCTTTCTTCACCCGCATAGTGAAGAAACTACTCACCAGCAGCAGCAGGTAGACCTGGAGCAGAACCTGAACCAGCAGGTGGTGGCATACTTGGACAGCACCCTGCCAACCTACATTGAAGATCCGCTGGACTACTGGGCAGCCAAACTGGATTTGTGGCCCCAACTAGCCAAGTTTGCCTTGGAAAAGCTGTCCTGCCCGGCCAGTAGTGTGGCATCAGAGCGGGTGTTTAGTGCAGAGGGGGCCATAGTTACTTCAAGAAGAACTCGCTAGACTGATCTTTGTCAAGATGAATCAGGCGAGGATCAGCCAGGATTTCCACCCACCAATGCCTGATGCATCAGACTAGATTATCCATGGTGCCACACCAACACTTTGACAAAAGAGACCGGTTTCTTCTGGCTACCTGCCTCAGCTACTGTTCTGATGCTGACACCTGCCTGATGCCACACATCTGATGCCAAGTGCTCCTTCTTTCACCCACCTTCGTCAGCGGGTACTGGTATGGGAACCCACCGCCCCACTCTGTCACTGGGTCACTTTGTGGTCTCCTGATGCTGCTGTCACCTCCTCACTATGTCACCTTGCCACTCTGTGGTATCCTGATGCTGTTGCCATATCCACACTATGTCACCTTGCCACTCTGTGGTATCCTGATGCTGTTGCCATATCCACACTATGTCACCTTGCCACTCTGTGGTATCCTGCTGCTGCCATCTCCACACTATGTCACCTTGCCACTCTGTGGTATCCTGATGCTGCTGTCATATCCACACTATGTCATCTTGTCACTCTGTGGCAGGGTGGATAAAAATCAATGATTTAAAAAAACAAAAAAAAAAACAAACACAATATATTACCATCCAAAGGTTATTCCATCATGAAATAAAGATTCGCTTTTTAATTATGTAGAATAAGGCTGTATTACATTAATCCATTCACAATGTCATGCTCTTCCAGAGGTTTTTCTAAGATTATTGGTCAGTTTCTCTGCCTACAAGATATTATCACAGATGCTTGGTTTACTTTTGCAGTTCTCAAAACTGAATTTGACTCAGCAGACATCACATGCCTCTTCTTCACAGCAAAAATTTTATAACATGAACAGAGTTGAGAAAAAGACCTTAATCCTAACTTCTACAAACCTATGAATACAGAATCAACCTAATCAAACTAATATGAAAAGTTGTTATTCTAAAAATCTTCATCTACTTGCATAGTATAAGTTATACCAGCAAGAATTAGTCTTTATGTAGAAAACTATGATTTAAATCAAGCCTTACTGACTTACTGACCCTGTATTAAGGGTTAATTATCATTGGTGGCCACAGGGTCCCCTCCCCTTATCATTGGTGGCAGTGTAATCCTGGGGCTTCGATCGGTTACCATGGCAGCCAGGACGCTACTGAAGCCCTGGCTGCCATAGTCAGCTACCTGCTGCTGTGTGTACTATGCACCAGGAAGCAGGGAGAGTGTGAAGTCCTATTCACACTGAAAGAGCTCTATCAGGGTGAATAGTACAAGGGAAGAAAAGAGGTTCTAGCCACTAAGGAGGGGGGGGGGGGGGGAATAGTTATTAAATAAAAAGTAAAAAAAAACACCAAAGCATAAATCACCCACTTTCCCAATTTTACATATAAAGTATATAAACAATAAATAAAAATATTACATATCGCCACGTCCAAAAAGTCTGTAACAGAAAAAAATAAAATAAAAAAACTGTGCAAATCGCCATTTTATAAAATGCGGAATGCACGAGGCTTTTTTGGTGTTTTATTTTTTTCACGTGGTATCGAATGGTATCGAGTAGGGCTGCAACGATTAATCGACTTTATCGATAATATTCGATAACTGGATTTGTTGTCAACTAATCCCATTATCGAATAATCGGCCGATTCATTGCTATGCTGGCGGGAGCGGGCAGTCAGGCGCTATTGCCTGCGGGTCCTTGAACTTTAAATCACTGCATCTTTATTACCTTAGGGCTCTTTCACACTTGCGTTGTCCGGATCCGTTGTGTACTCCATTTGCCGGAAGTGCCCGCCGGATCCGTAACACCGCAAGTGAACTGAAAGCATTTGAAGACTGATCCGTGTTCAAAATGCGTTCAGTGTTACTATGGCAGCCAGGACGCTATTAAAGTCCTGGTTGCCATAGTAGTAGTGGGGAGCGGGGGAGCAGTATACTTACCGTCCGTGCGGCTCCCGGGGCGCTCCAGAATGATGTCAGAGCGCCCCATGCGCATGGATGACGTGATCCATGCGATCACGTCATCCATGCGATCACGTCATCCATGCGCGTGGGGCGCCCTGACGTCACTCTGAAGCGCCCCGGGAGCCGCACGGACGGTAAGTATACTGCTCCCCCGCTCCCCACTACACTTTACCATGGCAAACAGGACTTTAGCGTCCTGGCAGCCATGGTAACCATTCAGAAAAAGCTAAACGTTGGATCCGGTAATGCGCCGAAACGACGTTTAGCTTAAGGCCGGATCCGGATTAATGCCTTTCAATGGGCATTAATTCCGGATCCGGCCTTGCGGCAAGTGTTCAGGATTTTTGGCCGGAGCAAAAAGCGCAGCATGCTGCGGTATTTTCTCCGGCCAAAAAATGTTCCGGTCCTGAACTGAAGACATCCTGATGCATCCTGAACGGATTTCTCTCTATTCAGAATGCATTGGGATAATCCTGATCCGGATTTTTCCGGCATAGAGCCCCGAAGACGGAACTCTATGCCGGAAAAGAACAACGCAAGTGTGAAAGAGCCCTAAACAATGAAGCTCCAGTAACAGGCAGAGCGGGCGGCGGCGTAACGTCACTTACTCACGTGACGCGCAGGCTCCGCCTGCTTCATTCATGAAGTGGGTGGAGCAGGAGTGTCACGTGAGTAAGTGACGTTACGACACCGCTTGCTCTGCCTGTTACTGGAGCTTTATTGTAAGGTAATAAAGATGCAGTGATTTAAAGTAAAAGTTACTGCCGGTTAAGGAATACTGCTGTGAGCGGCGGGGCCGGGGCTGTTATGGGGAGGAGGATCTGTGGATGGCACTGTTATGGAGGGGATCTGTGGATGACACAAGATGCTATATAGTGTCATCCATAAATCCCCCCATAGCATGGTCATACACAGATCCCCCTCCCCATAACAGCGCCATCCACAGATCCCCTCCCATAACAGCGCCATCCACAGATCCCCTCCCATAACAGCGCCATCCACAGATCCCCTCCCATAACAGCGCCATCCACAGATCCCCTCCCATAACAGCGCCATCCACAGATCCCCTCCCATAACAGCGCCATCCACAGATCCCCTCCCATAACAGCGCCATCCACAGATCCCCTCCCATAACAGCGCCATCCACAGATCCCCTCCCATAACAGCGCCATCCACAGATCCCCTCCCATAACAGCGCCATCCACAGATCCCCTCCCATAACAGCGCCATCCACAGATCCCCCCCATAAACGCGCCATCCACAGATCCCCCCCATAACAGCGCCATCCACAGATCCCCCCCCCCATAACAGCGCCATCCACAATTTGTTTTAATATGGCCTTTGAACATAATTTTTCAAGTAAAATCCTATAAACCCCTTTTTTTGTCATTTTGGTGTTTTTTCCCGATTAATCGATGAAATTATCAACAACTAATCGATTATTCAAATAATCGTTAGCTGCAGCCCGAGTATCGCAATACTTTTTTATGGTATCGAAATCAAATAAAAAATTTGGTATCGCAACAACTCTACTCCAGACTGTGTCATTGTGCCACCCGCTGGCCTCCTCATACTGCTTCCACCTCCAGACCCTGTCATTGGGCCACTCTGTGGACTTCTCATGGTGTTCCCACCCATCCCCACTTCATGACTAGGCCACTATTTTGGCTTTCGGCCCGGTTGACATGATTTATTTGACCTTTCTTCTGATCTGTCAGAAGGAAGGAAAAATGAGACGCACAACGGATCCTGTCTGTGTAGCAGCTGTAATGCCTGTATGGTCCCATCCGAATTGGCTTATGATTTGGTAGCCAAAAGCAGGAGGGGGTACAAAACACAGAAGACATGCAAATCTTCTATTCACGCGTCATCTCAGTTTTCAATCCACTCCTGTTTTTTTGGCATTAGCAATACTGATGGATTATTGAGCAAATGCTGACTGAGTGAAGGCGGATGCTCCACAGACAGGATCCGTTTTTTGTGGGTTATTGTTCTGACGGTTCAGAGGAAGGGCGAAATAATCAGTGAGGTCAACACAAACTTACTGCTGACACTCTCTCCACTCTGTCAGGGGGCTCTACTTGTATAAGCGTTTAATAGAACAGGTTCTGTAGACATCTATGTGGAATCAGCTGACGACGGTGTAAAAGGAGTGCGCTTCTTCTTGGCGCTAACATTGACCTGTAAGGCTGAGTTGATACCTCAGTTTTGACCCTGTGACTGCCCAAATAAGTGAAGTGTGCAGTGATTCTAAGAGTGATGCCTGCCATCTGCATGCCATACGGACTCACAGTATAATATCACTACCACAGCAAACTCCCTATGCGTGTTACAGCAAGGCACAGTGTTCTACACCACTATAAAGGCTCTATGCAGCCAAAAATAGGCTGGTTTTTTTTTACGTAATTTGCCGCAAATTTATTCGGATCGAAGCAAATTTTATTTCAAAAAATTTGGCGAACCAAATTTTTAAAAAATTCGCTCCTATCTAGTTGTATCGATGGTACACAGAGCCATAGTGTGCACTGCCATTTGTTAAAAATACTGGTGATAGTTTCCCTTTAAAGGAAGTGCATCACCAAAAATTTTATCTGCTAGTTAAAATTAGACAGAAACACATCTCTTTTTTTCTAATCTCTTTTTATTTTCTGATTACAGATTTCTTTATTCTGTTACCTGAACATGATTATAGGGGCGAACATCTTTCCTGAGCTGTTCTTAACGGGATTTCGAAATCGTTAAGAAAATTGCTTTCCGGCAGCCCCATGGTCCATAGACACAATGGTCAGGAGAGGACCTCATTGACTTCTATGGGAGAGTTTTCTAGGCATGCTCTGTGTATACAGCATGAATAGATACGCTTTGACAATCACCTATTGTAAATAGGGGATATATATATATATATATATATATATATATATATCTTATCTATACACAGAGGTGATCAAATTACAGGCAGGATTAGAATAACACATAAGCAGGTAACTGCAGTAATGTGATCTGTACAGACCAAGAAGTGGCACCAATTATTAGGCTTAGTGGCCAGTGTGAAAACTGCAGGATTTTGTGTTTATATTGTATTTTATATTATATTGACATTGAAAATTAAAACTAACATCACCAAAAAGTCTTAAAAAATATGTTAAATATAAAAATGTGATTTAAACAGGTCACTTTCTGATGACACATTTAGCATGCGACTTGTGCTACAATGTCATAAGCTACTAGCTAGTAAACACGTTCAGGAAAACATCCCTCGGCGCAAGGAACCAGCCGGAAGATCCAGATTGATGTAGGTTTTGAGTAGTTTATTAAGCAGAAAGATACAACGCGTTTCAGTGAGTTCTCTCTCCATCAGGTAAAACTGCATGTATAACATATTAACACTTAAAAGCGGGTATATATACAAACATAAAAAAAAAAAACACCAAAAAAAGAGTTCAAAGGTCAGGGGAGGTGTTTGGGGGGTGGTCCAGGGGTGTGTTCCCTTAAGAAGAAACACCAAATGTGAATTACAAATTCATTATCTATTTAATGCCCACAGTTCGTTCCTTTTTCCCATAGGGTCCTCTTGTCACTTTAGGTGACTAGATCACACTGCCGCTCCCTCCAGCTTAACCAGGCATACAGCTCTGACATCTGCGTCAGATTGCCTAGCAACGTGGTATCCACATGACCGGCCCCGAGGTCACGTGACCACGGCACTCCGCTCCCGCACCTCCTCCTCCCAGGCCCTCAGATCAGATGGTACATTGTACCTGTCCAGCCTAGCCAACATACTATGCATCTGGCAACCAAGGAAACCAGACGTCACTTTACCGCTACTGCGGTCACATGATCCCAGCTTGATCATGTGACCCTTCTCAGCGATTTTTTTTAATACTGATTTATTTATAGAGTATAAATAATTCTTATGTTTGACCATTTGAACCACCAAATTTTATCGATGTGCATGTCTATTTTACGATTTTGGTCTGCATTTGGTGTTTCTTCTTGGGGGACCACACCCCTGGACCACCCCCCTGACCTTTGACCCCTTTTTTGGGGTGTTTTTTTATGTGTATATATACCTGATTTACGTGTTAATGTTATACATGCAGTTTTTACCTGATGAAGGGGAGATAACTCCTGAAACGCGTTGTATCTTTCTGCTTAATAAACTACTCACAACCTACATCAATCTGGATCTTCAGGATGGTTCCTTGCGCCGAGGGATGTTTTCCTGAACAGGTTTACTTCCAAATCTTTTTGGGGAACCAGGCATCCCCGATAAGAAGAGCAACATCCGTGGCTGCAGAACGCCCTTTCTTGAGATCCACCCTCTACCACTCAGACAAGCTTCTTCTAGAGTTGTTCCTTAGATCTGCACAACTCCTATTTGGAGCCCAATACTTACCTTTCCTATACGTTATTACCCTATGGTGCGCCTCTCGTTTCTGTTTACCAACAGATGACGCCTGTACTATTGATAAGCTACTAGCTGACAGAAGCTCCTGAAATCACAGAAATCACGCAACCTTCCACTGCAGATCACATAGTGTCTACTCAACCACTTTCACAACCAAAACCAGGAACTCCTCTTACTGTTCTAGTTTGGATAAAAACAATATAAGGGGTTTGAGAATTTTCTTCTTTGGTCTCATTCCAACATTACATCAGAAAATAAGTGCTGAGAAAGACCGACCCAATACAAAGTTTCTCTTTCACAGAACCTGGAACGTCAACACACCATGCTGATATCTACTACTCGATAGCTTGGGCCTGTCAGCAACTATAAGTACAATGGTTATATGGCTGATAATTTTTTGAAAAAGACTCAGAATGCTGTAAAAAAAGCACAGTCTCTGCTTCCTGGTCCATCTTCACATCCATGAATCGACCATTCGGTCAATCACTGGCTAAGGTGGGTCACTGCTGAGGCCAGGGACGGGATGAAAGGTCATTACCTGGGTGTCAAAAGGGAGCAGGAAGCAGAGATCCGCAGATGACTCAGGAAGTGTCCAAACATCACTGATTTAGGACTTCATTGACAGTGTAAACATCACAACGCGCTGCGGTGGCAGAGACCCGATGGTTGCCATGGCAGCCCCAAGCCATTCCAAGGCCTTGGGGCCCGGCATGTACGGAGGCCTATGAGGCCCGGCATGTACGGAGGCCTATGAGGCCCAGCCCCCAGGCTGGATCTCATAGGCAACAATTGTAATGTTGTATTCCCATAGTGGGACAAAAATAAAAAATTAAATAAGTGAAAAAAAAATGTTTCAATTAAAAAAAAAAAAATGTTTCCCATCTAAAGAGACATAAAATTGTAAAAAAAATAAAAAATAAAAAATAAATAAAAAAACCATACATATTAGGTATCACCGCATGCGTAACAACATGCTCTATAAAAATATCACATGATCCACCCCATCTGGTCAACACCGTTAAAAAAAAAAAAACAATAACAACTGTGGTAAAAAAGCTTTTATTTTTTCATCTTACAATCACAAAAACTGTGATACCAAGCGATCAAAAAAAGTCATACGCACCCCAAAATAGTACCAATCAAACCGTCATCTCATCCCACAAAAAATTAGACCCTACCTAAGACAATTGCCCCAAAAATAAAAAATTATGGGACTCAGAATATGGAGACACTAAAACATGATTTTTCTTCTTTCAAAAATGCTGTTATTGTGTAAAACTTAAAACAAAAAAAGTTGACATATTAGGTATTGCCGCGTCCGTAACAAACTGCTCTATAAAAATACCACATGACCTAACCCCTCAGGTGAACACCGTAAAAAAAAAAAAATAATAAACACGGTTTAAAAACAGCCATTTTTGTCACATCACATTTTTGTCTTACATCACAAAAAGTGCAATACCAAGCGATCAAAAAGTCATATGCACCCTAAAATAGTAACAATCAAACCGTCATCTCATCCTGATAAAAATGAGTCCCTACATAAGACAGTTGCAAAAAAACAAACACACTATGGCTTTCAGAATATGGAGACACTAAAAATATTTTTTTCGAAAATGCTTTATTATGTAAAACTGAAACAAAAAACAAAAAAGTAGTCATATTTGGTATTGTCGCGTCCGTAACAACCTGCTCTATAAAAATA
Organism: Bufo bufo; assembly: GCF_905171765.1. Taxonomy (NCBI): domain Eukaryota; kingdom Metazoa; phylum Chordata; class Amphibia; order Anura; family Bufonidae; genus Bufo; species Bufo bufo. The sequence continues at coordinate 145,548,521 of NC_053390.1, read as the reverse complement.
CCACATGATCTAACCTGTCAGATGAACATTGTAAATAACAAAAAATAAGAATGCCAAAACAGCTATTTTTTGTTACCTTGCCTCACAAAAAGAGTAAGGCCTCATGCACACGACCGTTGTTGTGTTCCGTGTCCGTAGTTCCGTTTTCCGTGATTTTCTGCGGACCCTCTGACTTTCAATGGGTCCGTTGAAAACTCGGATAATGCACCGTTTGTCATCCGCGTCCGTGATCCGTGTTTCCAGTCCGTCCAAAAAATATGACCTGTCCTATTTTTTCACGGACAACGGTTCGCGGACCCATTCAAGTCAATGGGTCCGTGAAAAAACACGGAGGCACACAAGATTGTCATCCTCGTCCGCATCTTGATTTTTTTTCACTTTCCTTCATATCTGGTGATCCTCCAAAAATCAAGGAAGACACACGGAAACGGATCACGGAACCCCGTTTTGCAGGCCGTGAAAAAATACTACTGTCGTGTGCATGAGGCCTAATATAGAGCAACCAAAAATCATATGTACCCTAAAATAGTACCAACAAAACTGCCACCTTATCCCGCAGTTTCCAAAATGGGGACTTTTTGGGGACTTTCTACTCTAGGGGTGCATCAGGGGGTCTTCAAATGTGACATGGCAACTTAAAATTATCCCAGTGAAATCTGCCCTCCAAAAACCAAATGGCGTTCCTTTCCTTCTGCACCCTGCCGTGTGCCAGTACAGCTGTTTACGACCACATATGGGGTGTTTCTGTAAACTACAGAATCAGAGTAATAAATATTGAGTTTTGTTTGTCTGTTAACCCTTGCTTGGTTACTGGAAAAAATGGATAAAAATGGAAAATCTGCAAAAAAGTGAAATTTTATCTTCATTTTCCTTTAAGGCTGCGTTCACACGCGTTGCGTGAAAATCGCAGCATGCTCTATATTCTGCGTTTTTCACGCAACGCAGGCCCCATAGAAGTTAATGGGGTTGCGTGAAAATCGCAAGCATCCGCAAGCAAGTGCGGATGCTGTGCGATTTTCACGCATGGTTGCTAGGTGACAGTCTATTCACTGTATTATTTTCCCTTATAACATGGTTATAAAGGAAAATAATAGCATTCTGAAAACAGAATGCTTAGTAGGTGATCAGTTGAGGGTTAAAAAAAATAAAAAAAATTAACTCACCTTCTCCGTTTGTTCGCGTAAGTCCCGATCTCTTCTTTACTTCTCAAAAGATAAACTATGGGCTAAAGGACCTTTGGTGACGTAAGATCACATGCTCCAATCACATGGTCCATCATGGTCCATTTTTTAACCCTCAACTGATCACCTACTAAGCATTCTGTTTTCAGAATGCTATTATTTTCCCTTATAACCATGTTATAAGGGAAAATAATAACATCTACACAACACCGAACCCAAACCTGAACTTCTGTGAAGAAGTTCGGGTCTGGGTACCACAGTCGGTTTTTTATCACGCGCGTGCAAAACACATTGCACACGCACGATAAAAACTGAACATCGGAACGCAATCGCAGTCAAAACTGACTGCAATTGCATTCCTACTCGCGCGGGTTTGCCGCAACACACCGGGACGCATCCGGAACTAATCCGGACACGCTCGTGTGAACCCAGCCTAATTCTTCTAAACTTCTAAGCCTTATAACGTCCCAAAGAAAGAAAGTCATTTACAAAATGATCCAAACATGAAGTAGACATATGGGAAATGTAAAGTAATAACTATTTTAAGAGGTATCACTATCTGCTTGAAAATTGCGAATTTGTCAAAAATTTGGGTATTTTTTTTTTTTTTTTTTTTTATAAAATTAAATGAAATATTTTGACTCAAATGAAGTACAATCTGTGACGAGAAAACAATATCAGAATTGCTTGGATAAGGCTACATGCACACAAAAGTATTTCGTTTCCGTGTCTGTACCATTTTTTTTGCGGATAGGATGCGGACCCGTGCTGTCCGCATCAGTATGTCTGTTCCGAAGGCCCGCAAAAAAAAAAAATAGAACATGTCCTATTCTTGTCTGTTTTGCGGACAAGGATAGGCATTGCTACAATGGATCCGCAAAAAAAACGGATGACATTTGCGGACCGCAAAACACATACGGTCGTGTGCATGTAGCCTAAGTAAAAGCGTTTTAAAGTTATCACCACATAAAGTGACACCTGTCAGATTTGCAAAAAATGGCCTGGTCCTTAAGGTGAAAAATGGCATGGTCCTTCAAGGGGTATTCCCATGGCGCCTTTTCATACTTACCAGCTGCCAGCACACAGTTTTTTTCCTGATTGACGTCTTCTCCCAGCCGGGCGCTGGACTGAATGCTCACGCCGCCGCGCATGAGCCATGGTGACTTATCCCTGGCCAGTATAGTACAGAGCTGGCGTGCGCGTTCGCGGCTCTGTAGTATTCTGGCCAGGAAGAAGTCATCATGGCGCATGCGTGGCGGCGTGCGCGTTCAGGACAGCGAGCGGCCCGGCGAAAAATAAAAATTATGATGGGAATACAACTTTAAGGGGTTAAGCTCTTAGGCCCCCTGTATGTGGGCCCCCAGTTGTTAGCAGATCCAGACACTGATGTGCACTACTGCTATTAGGGACATTATAATGTTATAGACTAATAGTTGTGATAATGTAAAAAATACTAGGATTATATTTTCACAAATTGCACAGCAAAAAAAAAACGTTATGATACTACTACATCCTCCTAGTATTTTTCTTACTGCGATGTTGTGATTGTCATATAATAACTTCCATAGAAAAAAAATATATACTACCATAAGGGTATGTTCAGAAGCCATATAATAATTGTGCATTTCTGTGGCACTGCCGCAGGTCCGCACAAGAATCAGCTGCATTGTCATAGATGACATAAAAGTTACATTAAAAAAAAACTAGATATTCAGTTTGTTATGCTTTTATACTTTTTTCACATTGTTATTTAGTGCAAAAGTTTAAAAAAAATTCATGTTTTTCCCCATCATTCTGCGCTCAATACCCCATAATGAGAAAACAAAAACAGAATCTTGAAAATCTTTGCTAATTTATTAAAAATAAAAAATAAAATCTTGCGTTGACATAAGTATTCAGACCCTATACTCAGGACTTGAAGCACCTTTGTTTGATGACGTCCATGTGCTGTCCGGTGTGGACCTATAGAAATGAATAGGTCCGTGTGCAATCCGCAAAAACATGTGCACAAGGCCAAATAAGCAGCTATGTTCTGTATATAACCACACAGACACCATGTATTTATACTCTCTACCATCATGTAAGTAATTGTAGGACCAGAACCTAATAACCCAGGAATGTGCGAGTGTAAAAGCGGAGCCATCAACCTCGTCCGAATATGAATTCGATCTATTCTGAGCTCAGGACAACAATGCGGCTTCCCCACGTATCACTAGCTATTGTATATACGGACAGAGCCGGGCCTCCTGCTCCCTCACACTGACAGGTTTGGGAAACTATCCAGAGGAATTATATTGACAAAGACACCGCTCGTATCTATAATACCGCTCCGTGCACCGCAAACACAGCGGGTATAGGAGCTAACGGGTCAGCACTGTACCGCGGGCTTGGATACACTACCATACAGCAGGTATAGGAGCCCACGGGTCAGTACTGTACCTCGGGCTTGGATACACTACCATACAGCGGGTATAGGAGCCCACGGGTCAGTACTGTACCTCAGGCTTGGATACACTACCATACAGCGGCTATAGGAGCCCACAGGTCAGTACTGTACCTCAGGCTTGGATACACTACCATACAGCGGCTATAGGAGCCCACAGGTCAGTACTGTACCTCAGGCTTGGATACACTACCATACAGCGGCTATAGGAGCTCACAGGTCAGTCCTGTACCTCAGGCTTGGATACACTACCATACAGCGGGTATAGGAGCCCACAGGTCAGTACTGTACCTCAGGCTTGGATACACTACCATACAGCAGGTATAGGAGCTCACAGGTCAGTCCTGTACCTCAGGCTTGGATACACTACCATACAGCGGCTATAGGAACCCACAGGTCAGTACTGTACCTCAGGCTTGGATACACTACCATACAGCGGGTATAGGAGAACACAGGTCAGTACTGTACCTCAGGCTTGGATACACTACCATACAGCGGCTATAGGAGCTCACAGGTCAGTACTGTACCTCAGGCTTGGATACACTACCATACAGCAGGTATAGGAGCTCACAGGTCAGTCCTGTACCTCAGGCTTGGATACACTACCATACAGCGGCTATAGGAACCCACAGGTCAGTACTGTACCTCAGGCTTGGATACACTACCATACAGCGGGTATAGGAGAACACAGGTCAGTACTGTACCTCAGGCTTGGATACACTACCATACAGCGGCTATAGGAGCTCACAGGTCAGTACTGTACCTCAGGCTTGGATACACTACCATACAGCAGGTATAGGAGCTCACAGGTCAGTCCTGTACCTCAGGCTTGGATACACTACCATACAGCGGCAAACAAGTCTTGTTTTATCAGAATTGTCTGAAAGAGAAACTGACCTCCGCGCTCATCACTAATCACAGGACATCTTCCATCTTTCCAGATGAGTTTAGGAAATTGGAGCAGAGCTAGGTTTTAAATGTCATCTGTAAGGTCAATAGTGTCAACGGCAAGACACAGAGATCCAGACTCCAGACGCGTGGCCCTGACTTGAACCTAAATCTGAAGAATCACAATCTGAATTGCAATGAGGATGAAATCACGCAATATTCACATGTCCGTGATAAGACCGTCAGCGCTTCAGGTCGGTGGAAGAACAAGGATGTGTGAAGAAAAACATTAAAATCAATGGATACATGAGCTGTCTGTGGTTCAGTGACATGGGAGAGGCCTGAGGCTGGATTCTGTATCTGTATTAGAGGGCATTCACAAGACCAGATTTACGGTCTACATTCATTTCAATGGGGCCGCAAAAGATGCAGACAGCACACTGTGTACTGTCAGCATCTGTATGTCCGTTCCGCGACCCAGCAGAAAAACATAGAAAATATTTGCATATTTTTATCTTTGGACATAGCTTTCATTTTCTATTAAAAGAAAAAAATATGTTTTATCATCAAAACAATATACAGCCCAACATCCAGCACCACCAGCAATTAGTTGTTTCAGGCAGCCGATGCTGGAAACTATACTGTGGATGGAAGGCGCCAACGTACGACAGCTGCAGTACCCGGGCACAGCCACTACACAGCGGGCAGAGCCTCCAGCAGCTCCGTCCACCGTATAGGGGTTATTTTGTCAGCATGTGCATGGATTCCTGCAAACCCTATTCAAAGAAGGACTCTATCTACGGCAAGTTCACGTCGCGCTTGTTTTGCACAAGTTTGGTGCTTGTGCCATGAAATCTCCCAGTGTACATGTAAGGCTCCTTTCACACGGGCGAGTTTTCCACGCGGGTGCAATGCGTGACATAAACGCATTGCACCCGCACTGAATCCGGACCCATTCATTTCAATGGGGCTGTGAACACGAGCATTGTTTTTCACGCATCATCTGTACGTTGCGTGAAAAATCGGCGTATGTTCTATATTCTGCGTTTTTCACGCAACGCAGGCCCCATAGAAGTGAATGGGGCTGCGTGAAAATCGCATTGCATCCGCAGAAATTTGTGTGGATCTTATGTGCCTTCACCCGCCCTTGTGTGCAGACGGCCCAAGGGTACCTGAACATAGCGCAGAAAGCCTGCGCCAAAACTGCATAAAAAATAAATAAATAAATTCCCATAAAACCGCACTATTTCTTTCTAACGTTGCATTTTTTTTTTTGCGCAGTTTGGCTACATGCACACGAACGTTGTTTGTTTCCGTGTCCGTTCCGTTGCGTTTTTTTTTTGCGGATAGGATGCAGACCCATTTATTTCAATGGGTCCGCAAAAAATCCAGACAGCACACTGTGTGCTGTCCGCATCAGTATGTCCATTCCGTAGCCCCGCAAAAAAAATATAACATGTCCTATTCTTGTCCGTTTTAGGCATTGTTACAATGGATCCGCAAAAAAAAAAAAAAAAACGGATGGCATATGGATGTCATCCGTTTTTTATTTGTGGACCGCAAAACACATACGGTCGTGTGCATGTAGCCATTTTATGCCGTTTTCATTGAGAATTTTCTGTTACGTTAACAACCCCTACAACCCCTTTGAATTCTGGGGGGAAAACCCTCTACATAAGGTGTGGAATCACACAACTGACCGGCTGCAGAGTTCAGAACTCACAGCAGCCCAATTTCCGCATGGAAGAAAAGAGCGAAGTCTACAGGAGATTGGTCAGTTCTCATTTTGGTTTTTCTGCACAAAAATCCATGTGTAATCTGCATCGTGTGGAAAAAGCACCTGGCGGCCGGGACCGTGGAGCGCGCATAGTCCTGGCCTCCGAGTATCTGCTCCGCAGCGGTCAAAACCCCTGGAAACGAGCCGTGTATAATGTTATAGAAAATTGAATCCAGCCAGCAAAGGAAGCAATATGGCAAATACCATACATTAGTGAGAGCCTTGTATTAACGGTCTACATGAGAAATGTACAAAAGGGGGCCAGTCAGCACATCGCACTGCTCGGGTGCTCATGTCGCCATGGCTGAAAGAACACGATAAATGCCATTTGTTGAAGTGAGAAAACCCCTTTAAAGGAATGGACCGGGTTCAGAGCCGAACCTAGACATACCCCCATCTATACCCCTTCATGCTCCGATGCTCTCCCTTCCCCTGAGCGCAGCGCAAAAGGCATTTTATGGAGCTCCGGCGACGTACCAGGCTCTCCATGGGGATTGCTAGGTGGCGGCTTCCGCCCAGCAGCGAACCTGGTGACCTCACCAGCACTAATGGGCGGGATTTAGCGCTGCCCTAGCCTGTAAAACGGCTAGAGCATCGCTAAAGTCCGCCCATCAAAGCCAGTGACGTCACCCGTAGCGCAGCTTGGTGGAAGCCTCCGCCTAGCCGTGTAAGGGTACTTTCACACTAGCCTTAGAGGAATTTATTTTTTTCACACTTTTAAAGGTTTGCGCATGCGCAGACTGGGAAACCGGATCCGGTTTTCCCGAACACTTGGTACCGGATCCGACATTAATACATTTCAATGGGTCCGGCAATCAGGCAAGAGTTCCGGAATTTTGGCCGGAGAAAATACTGCAGCATGCGGATTGCTCTCCATTCAGAATGCACTGGGATAAAACTGATGTGTTTTTTCTGGTATTGAGCCCCTAGGACGGAACTCAATACCGGAAAACTTTAACGCTAGTGTGAGAGTACCCTAATGTAAACAAAAAAGCCCTTGCCCTGCGCGATACAGCACATGGCGAGGGAGAGCATCGGAGCATGAGGCTGGGATATATCCGGGTTCAGCTCTGAACCCGAACAACCCCTTTGATGTCCTTCCTGTCGGAGGTGCTCCAGTGCGTCTACATTAGTGATGACCGGGATACAGGTTATTTAACAATTCCATAATGGATTCCGCTACCACGGACCATAACGGAATTCTATGACGGCAAGCACCACAGAAGCCTATAAGAGGCATTCCGTCATAATAGAAGGCTATGCTGGCCATATAGGGTTCCGTGGTGCATGCCGTCATAGAATTCCGTTATGGTCCGTGGTAACGGAATTCTTAACCCAAACGCCAAACTTGAAAACACAGGTTGGCTCATCACAAGTCTACACTTACCTGGTCCTGATAACCCGACGACACACGATTGTCACTTCCGTTCCTCAATAAGCATTTTGAGGAGAATTATGGTCCTTTGCTAAAAAGACTGATCGCCCTACTTTCCACGATACCTAAAAAGCCGTCCACTTCTACATGTACCATGCCCAATGACCACGTCCCATCAGAAGAGGCCAGACCAGGAGCTTTGTGTAAAGTGATGGGCGCTGGGCACTTCCTGAGGGGCACTGATTTCATGGGCAAGTGGGCACAACCAGACTTTCCACCATGCAGCCCAGCATCTACATGCCAGGGTAGAAGGTCAGGGCTCTCCCCTCATGTGCCCCCCTGTGTGTGACCTTCAGAGGCTCCCCACAGTCCTGGGCAGGCCAGCATGCACGGGGCACAGGCTGCCCACACCGGGGCTTACACTGGGCACCCGCGTGCGGCCATGATGAGCTGCAGGACTGTTTGTAAACACGCAGCACCCGGGGGGGGGGGGACATGACATGTGACAGGTCCCCTGCGACCACTCACCGGTGGATGCGGCGTCCATGGCTCAGCTGTCCTGTCACCTGTCTCCTGTAGAAGCGGCAGCAGCTAGAGACCAGCCATCAGGTGCGGGCAGCCCGGTGTCAGTGCTGGGACAGGCGGGGGAGGGGTGTTTGTGCCGCACACTTCCTCTCCCCTCCCACCCTCCATGACAGCCCGCCCTCCTCCTCCCTCCCCGGGCGGCACATGGCTGCTGTCCTGTGCTCCATGCCTGTCTGCAGGGGCGCTGCATGTGTACTACTGGGGACAGGGGAGCGTCTCAGAAGATCAGGGCCCCCCCAGGCATATGCCACCCCCCTCAAAAAGTACAATATTTTATACACACAGATACATAACCCTAATAACACATTATATCGCAGTACAGTGCGAATTACCTCCCCAGCAGCTCAATATAGTAAAACATATAACCCCCAGTACAATATACCGCAATGGGGCACACATTACACCTCAATAGTGAAGGCTGCTTTACCTTATAAAGGGCTCATGCACAGTACATACCGTATACAGCTCCTCCGATCACAGTACATACCGTATACAGCTCCTCCGCTCACAGTACATACCGTATACAGCTCCTCCGCTCACAGTACATACCGTATACAGCTCCTCCGCTCACAGTACATACCGTATACAGCTCCTCCGCTCACAGTACATACCGTATACAGCTCCTCCGCTCACAGTACATACCGTATACAGCTCCTCCGCTCACAGTACATACCGTATACAGCTCCTCTGTTCACAGTACATACCGTATACGGCTCCTCCGCTCACAGTACATACCGTATACAGCTCCTCCGCTCACAGTACATACCGTATACGGCTCCTCCGCTCACAGTACATACCGTATACGGCTCCTCCGATCACAGTACATACCGTATACAGCTCCTCCGCTCACAGTACATACTGTATACAGCTCCTCCGATCACAGTACATACCGTATACAGCTCCTCCGCTCACAGTACATACCGTATACAGCTCCTCCGCTCACAGTACATACCGTATACAGCTCCTCCGCTCACAGTACATACCGTATACGGCTCCTCCGCTCACAGTATATACCGTATACGGCTCCTCCGCTCACAGTACATACCGTATACAGCTCCTCCGCTCACAGTACATACCGTATACGGCTCCTCCGCTCACAGTACATACCGTATACGGCTCCTCCGCTCACAGTACATACCGTATACAGCTCCTCCGCTCACAGTACATACCGTATACGGCTCCTCCGCTCACAGTATATACCGTATACAGCTCCTCCGCTCACAGTACATACCGTATACAGCTCCTCCGCTCACAGTACATACCGTATACGGCTCCTCCGCTCACAGTACATACCGTATACGGCTCCTCCGCTCACAGTACATACCGTATACAGCTCCTCCGCTCACAGTACATACCGTATACAGCTCCTCCGCTCACAGTACATACTGTATACAGCTCCTCCGCTCACAGTACATACCTTATACAGCTCCTCTGTTCACAGTACATACCGTATACAGCTCCTCCGCTCACAGAACATACCGTATACAGCTCCTCCGCTCACAGTACATACCGTATACAGCTCCTCCGCTCACAGTACATACCGTATACAGCTCCTCCGCTCACAGTACATACCGTATACGGCTCCTCCGATCACAGTACATACCGTATACAGCTCCTCCGCTCACAGTACATACTGTATACAGCTCCTCCGATCACAGTACATACCGTATACAGCTCCTCCGCTCACAGTACATACCGTATACAGCTCCTCCGCTCACAGTACATACCGTATACAGCTCCTCCGATCACAGTACATACCGTATACAGCTCCTCCGCTCACAGTACATACCGTATACAGCTCCTCCGCTCACAGTACATACCGTATACAGCTCCTCCGCTCACAGTACATACCGTATACGGCTCCTCCGCTCACAGTATATACCGTATACAGCTCCTCCGCTCACAGTACATACCGTATACAGCTCCTCCGCTCACAGTACATACCGTATACGGCTCCTCCGCTCACAGTACATACCGTATACGGCTCCTCCGCTCACAGTACATACCGTATACAGCTCCTCCGCTCACAGTACATACCGTATACAGCTCCTCCGCTCACAGTACATACCGTATACAGCTCCTCCGCTCACAGTACATACCGTATACAGCTCCTCCGCTCACAGTACATACCGTATACAGCTCCTCCGCTCACAGTACATACCGTATACAGCTCCTCCGCTCACAGTACATACCGTATACAGCTCCTCCGCTCACAGTACATACCGTATACAGCTCCTCTGTTCACAGTACATACCGTATACGGCTCCTCCGCTCACAGTATATACCGTATACGGCTCCTCCGCTCACAGTACATACCGTATACAGCTCCTCCGCTCACAGTACATACCGTATACAGCTCCTCCGCTCACAGTACATACCGTATACGGCTCCTCCGCTCACAGTACATACCGTATACGGCTCCTCCGCTCACAGTACATACCGTATACGGCTCCTCCGCTCACAGTACATACCGTATACGGCTCCCCTGCTCACAGTACATACCGTATACAGCTCCTCCGCTCACAGTACATACCGTATACGGCTCCTCCGATCACAGTACATACCGTATACGGCTCCTCCGATCACAGTACATACCGTATACAGCTCCTCCGCTCACAGTACATACCGTATACAGCTCCTCCGCTCACAATACATACCGTATACAGCTCCTCCGCTCACAGTACATACCGGATACAGCTCCTCCGATCACAGTACATACCGTATACAGCTCCTCCGCTCACAGTACATACCGTATACGGCTCCTCCGATCACAGTACATACCGTATACAGCTCCTCCGCTCACAGTACATACCGTATACAGCTCCTCCGCTCACAGTACATACTGTATACAGCTCCTCCGCTCACAGTACATACCGTATACAGCTCCTCCGCTCACAGTACATACCGTATACGGCTCCTCCGCTCACAGTACATACCGTATACAGCTCCTCCGCTCACAGTACATACCGTATACAGCTCCTCCGATCACAGTACATACCGTATACGGCTCCTCCGCTCACAGTACATACCGTATACGGCTCCTCCGCTCACAGTACATACCGTATACAGCTCCTCCGCTCACAGTACATACCGTATACAGCTCCTCCGATCACAGTACATACCGTATACAGCTCCTCCGCTCACAGTACATACCGTATACAGCTCCTCCGCTCACAGTACATACCGTATACAGCTCCTCCGCTCACAGTACATACTGTATACGGCTCCTCCGCTCACAGTACATACCGTATACAGCTCCTCCGCTCACAGTACATACCGTATACAGCTCCTCCGCTCACAGTACATACTGTATACAGCTCCTCCGATCACAGTACATACCGTATACAGCTCCTCCGCTCACAGTACATACCTTATACAGCTCCTCTGTTCACAGTACATACCGTATACAGCTCCTCCGCTCACAGAACATACCGTATACAGCTCCTCCGCTCACAGTACATACCGTATACAGCTCCTCCGCTCACAGTACATACCGTATACGGCTCCTCCGCTCACAGTACATACCGTATACGGCTCCTCCGATCACAGTACATACCGTATACAGCTCCTCCGCTCACAGTACATACTGTATACAGCTCCTCCGATCACAGTACATACCGTATACAGCTCCTCCGCTCACAGTACATACCGTATACAGCTCCTCCGCTCACAGTACATACCGTATACAGCTCCTCCGATCACAGTACATACGGTATACAGCTCCTCCGCTCACAGTACATACCGTATACAGCTCCTCCGCTCACAGTACATACCGTATACAGCTCCTCCGCTCACAGTACATACCGTATACGGCTCCTCCGCTCACAGTACATACCGTATACAGCTCCTCCGCTCACAGTACATACCGTATACAGCTCCTCCGCTCACAGTACATACCGTATACGGCTCCTCCGCTCACAGTACATACCGTATACGGCTCCTCCGCTCACAGTACATACCGTATACAGCTCCTCCGCTCACAGTACATACCGTATACGGCTCCTCCGCTCACAGTACATACCGTATACAGCTCCTCCGCTCACAGTACATACCGTATACAGCTCCTCCGCTCACAGTACATACCGTATACGGCTCCTCCGCTCACAGTACATACCGTATACGGCTCCTCCGCTCACAGTACATACCGTATACAGCTCCTCCGCTCACAGTACATACCGTATACAGCTCCTCCGCTCACAGTACATACTGTATACAGCTCCTCCGCTCACAGTACATACCTTATACAGCTCCTCTGTTCACAGTACATACCGTATACAGCTCCTCCGCTCACAGAACATACCGTATACAGCTCCTCCGCTCACAGTACATACCGTATACAGCTCCTCCGCTCACAGTACATACCGTATACAGCTCCTCCTCTCACAGTACATACCGTATACGGCTCCTCCGATCACAGTACATACCGTATACAGCTCCTCCGCTCACAGTACATACTGTATACAGCTCCTCCGATCACAGTACATACCGTATACAGCTCCTCCGCTCACAGTACATACCGTATACAGCTCCTCCGCTCACAGTACATACCGTATACAGCTCCTCCGATCACAGTACATACCGTATACAGCTCCTCCGCTCACAGTACATACCGTATACAGCTCCTCCGCTCACAGTACATACCGTATACAGCTCCTCCGCTCACAGTACATACCGTATACGGCTCCTCCGCTCACAGTATATACCGTATACAGCTCCTCCGCTCACAGTACATACCGTATACAGCTCCTCCGCTCACAGTACATACCGTATACGGCTCCTCCGCTCACAGTACATACCGTATACGGCTCCTCCGCTCACAGTACATACCGTATACAGCTCCTCCGCTCACAGTACATACCGTATACGGCTCCTCCGCTCACAGTATATACCGTATACAGCTCCTCCGCTCACAGTACATACCGTATACAGCTCCTCCGCTCACAGTACATACCGTATACGGCTCCTCCGCTCACAGTACATACCGTATACGGCTCCTCCGCTCACAGTACATACCGTATACAGCTCCTCCGCTCACAGTACATACCGTATACAGCTCCTCCGCTCACAGTATCTATTGTACATAGGTCAAAGGTCAGACTACTGTATATAGGTCACAGATTGGCCCACATTTACTGATGTGTCTACACCAACAATCTGTGTAGAAATGGCACAGATTGCCACAATTTGGTGCATCTAGAGTTTTTATACTTTATGTCAACATGCTCAACAATGGGGTTGGGCCTAAAATGCACCATTTTGCACAACAATTATGGCATAAAAATCTGTCTCGAAGCAAGCTAACTAGTAGTTGGTCTAAACCTAGACAAAAATGTCTATCCCTGATCCAAATTTATCATCCAGCCTGGACCTCTGTGATAAATCTGGTGCAGGTCTAGACAGCCTTTCGAATCTTACGCCATCTATAGGATTAGTAAATCTGAGCTATTGGCTTCCAGGATTATATCTGGTGGCGGTGGAGCAGCATTGGTCTGGCCCGCCAGAGAATCCTTTGGTGGTCCCAGGCTCTGATACTAGTGGGGCCAATAACTTGCCACTAAAATCTATTTCTTTGAATCAAAACCTATTAGACTTTATTGGTGATACAGTTGGGCCCAGAGAATATCTTCCTTTGGTGCGCCCAAAGAACGCCGCGCCTGAGAGACAACCTCTCTTTTCTTATTGGAAAGAGAACAAACTTACATAAATAACCTTCCTGTAACGCTCACTGATGGATATGGTGCATCTACTGAGCTATGCTGGGTTGTAGCTGGCATCGTTCCCTGCCCACTCCTGCAGAAAATGGCTGCTCTTTTTGGTAAAAACATTGTGCTACTTGCCATCAAAACCCACTATTTTAAACACCACACAAATCTCGCAAAAAGTCATGGAGGACCTGGTAAACACTGCTCAGCCCGAACGCCATTCTTTTCAATGCACTATTGACAGAAAACTAGGACAATAGCATCGGTATATCTATCCCATTGTGTTCAACATGGCTGCCCAGATTTTTTCGCCTGGTACAATGTTTGCCTGTTGTGACCTCAGTAGTATAAAACAGACAGTGGGGGAGAATTACCAAAACTCATGGGCGAACTGGGAACTTAAAGTGGCACTGGAAAAATACTAAAAGTGGGCCTGTTTTGTAGTCGGGTCCAAATTGATGGAAGGCAGGGCCAGGAATACCATATTGTGGCACATTATACCACCCCAACAGAGCCAAACACCACAGCCCATCATAAATAAGTGGCCAGTGGTGAAAAGTGGAGTAGTGGCCTGTGGTGAAAAGTGGAGTAGTGGCCAGTGGTGAAAAGTGGAGTAGTGGCCTGTGGTGAAAAGTGGAGTAGTGGCCTGTGGTGAAAAGTGGAGTAGTGGCCTTTGGTGAAAAGTGGAGTAGTGGCCAGTGGTGAAAAGTGGAGTAGTGGCCTGTGGTGAAAAGTGGAGTAGTGGCCTTTGGTGAAAAGTGAAGTAGTGGCCTGTGGTGAAAAGTGGAGTAGTGGCCAGTGGTGAAAAGTGGAGTAGTGGCCTGTGGGGAAAAGTGGTGTAGTGGCCAGTGGTGAAAAGTGGAGTAGTGGCCTGTGGTGAAAAGTGGTGTAGTGGCCTGTGGCGAAAAGTGGAGTAGTGGCCTGTGGTGAAAAGTGGAGTAGTGGCCTGTGGTGAAAAGTGGAGTAGTGGCCAGTGGTGAAAAGTGAAGTAGTGGCCTGTGGTGAAAAGTGGAGTAGTGGCCTGTGGTGAAAAGTGGAGTAGTGGCCAGTGGTGAAAAGTGGAGTAGTGGCCAGTGGTGAAAAGTGGAGTAGTGGCCTGTGGGGAAAAGTGGTGTAGTGGCCTGTGGTGAAAAGTGGAGTAGTGGCCTGTGGTGAAAAGTGAAGTAGTGGCCTGTGGTGAAAAGTGGAGTAGTGGCCTGTGGTGAAAAGTGGAGTAGTGGCCAGTGGTGAAAAGTGGAGTAGTGGCCAGTGGTGAAAAGTGGAGTAGTGGCCTGTGGTGAAAAGGGGAGTAGTGGCCAGTGGTGAAAAGTGGAGTAGTGGCCAGTGGTGAAAAGTGGAGTAGTGGCCTGTGGTGAAAAGTGGAGTAGTGGCCTGTGGTGACCAATGGTTTATTGTTCCAAAGTGGCACATGACTGGTTGCCTTGGGCAGTGGCGGTGCTTTTCCCTGATGTGTCTGTGTGCAGTCAGAATACGTTGTGATGACTGTAGGCAGTGTTGTGCTGCTTGCTATGGGGAAACACTGTCTACAAGTGTGTGATACAAGGTGAAGACTATGGACGCCGGCAGTTACTGTGACTCTTTTTTTCTTTTTTTACCTGGATCCAGAGAGTGGTGTAGCTAGAGGAGATTCTCAAATTTCCCTCGTACCTGTACCCAAGAAGATCTGAAGGCCCCTCACACAGATAGTAGAGAAGCTGTATTGTAAAGGCCCCTATAGGGTTGTCTCATGAAGAATTTTTTTTTTTTTTTTTTTTTTTTTTAAAAAGGTAGGCTCAGCACCCTAACTTCCAGAGATCAGTTATTATGGCCTTTGATTAGTCGTACATTACATGTCCGCTATTCAAATGTCGCAAAAAACATGGGTCAGATACCGTCCAAAACTACGGTCGTGTGAATGCCCCCTTTGTGTCAGACAGAATTTAAGGATATGTTCACACTGAGTATTTTCTGTGCTGAAAAAAAAATTTGTGACATGTTTTTTGATGTGGAATTTCATTCCCACCTATTTTTATGGGAATTCTAGATGTGGATTCCACACAGAATCTGTGTCAAGAATGGACAGGCAACTTTTTAATGCCTCATTCACACAGTCAGTGTTTGGTCAGTGATTTCCATCAGTGATTTTGAGCCAAAACCAAGTGTGGCCCTAAACACCGAACAGGAGCAGGTCTTTCCCTTAGGGCTCATGCACACGAACGTATTTTCTTTCCGTGTCTATTCCGTTGTTTTTTTTGCGGACCGCATATGGAACCCTTCATTTCAATGGGTCCACAAAAAAAAACAGAAGTTACTCCGTGTGCATTCCATTTCCGTATGTCCCTATTTCCGATCCGCAAAAAAATAGAACATGTCCTATTATTATGCGCATACGAAAAAAGGATAGGACTGTTCTATTAGGGGCCAGTTGTTCCGTTCCGCAAAATACGGAATGCACACGGATGTCATCTGTATTTTTTGCGGATCCGTTTTTTGCGGACCGTAAAATACATACGGTCGTGTGCATGAGCCCTTATACCTTATGTCTGCGGAGGCTCCAATCCTAGTTTTGGCTTACAATGGCTACATTCACACGACTGTATGTGTTTTGCGGTCCGTATGCTATCCGTTTTTTTTTTTGCGGATCCATTGTAACAATGCCTAAAACGGACAAGAATAGGGCATGTTATATTTTTTTTTGCGGGGCTACGGAACGGACATACGAATGTGGATAGCAGACGGAGTGCTGTCCGCATCTTTTGCGGCCCCATTGAAGTGAATGGGTCCGCATCTGAGCCGCAAATACTGCATGCATCTTTGGCTCAAATTGTTGGCACAGAGTCCGTGACAAAATGTGCCCCAAAAAAGCTCTGTGTGAACGGTACGTCACCTCAGGATCATAGTCCTCTCCTAACAAGCTCATGTTATGCGCTGCTTCCTGCATTCTTATCTTTATCTGATAGAACTCCATTTCCTGTCTTGATTTTGCTGCGGCGAGGGGTTTGACCTGACATTTCTTTATAGCGCATTTTGTAGACATTTACAGTAAAAAGCTTTCTGATAATGACAATAGTAATGGTCTGATATGTTCTCCTAGTGGTTTTATCTACAAACCCTCCAATGTTCTGTGGTTTTATCTACGAGATAATGTTTTGTGATTTCCTGATACGTTTTTGAGCTTTGTTCATTTGCGATCAAGACCTATAATGAAATTATACAAGTTGTGGCAAATGTATATCCACTGTAGGCTTTCATATCCTACAGAAAGTAGATACGGTAGCATCAATGTAAGAAGACATAGCCTCGTATCCAAACATTCTACAGTGTGGGCCATTTATATAGATACACCTTAATAAAATGGGAATGGTTGGTGATATTAACTTCCTGTCTGTGGCACATTAGTATATGTGAGGGGGGAAACAAGATGGGTGGTGACCATGGCGGCCATTTTGAAGGCGGCCATTTTGAATCCAACTTTTGTTTTTTCAATAGGAAGAGGGTCATGTGACACATCAAACTTATTGGGAATTTCACATGAAAAACAATGGTGTGTTTGGTTTTAACGTAACTTTATTCTTTCATGAGTTATTTACAAGTTTCTGGCCACTTATAAAACGTGTTCAATGTGCTGCCCATTTTGTTGGATTGTCAATGCAACCCTCTTCTCCCACTCTTCACACACTGATAGCAACACCGCAGGAGAAATGCTAGCACAGGCTTCCAGTATCCGTAGTTTCAGGTGCTGCACATCTCGTATCTTCACAGCATAGACAATTGCCTTCAGATGACCCCAAAGATAAAAGTCTAAGGGGGTCAGATCGGGAGACCTTGTGGGCCATTCAACTGGCCCACGACGACCAATCCACTTTCCAGGAAACTGTTCATCTAGGAATGCTCGGACCTGACACCCATAATGTGGTGGTGCACCATCTTGCTGGAAAAACTCAGGGAACGTGCCAGCTTCAGTGCATAAAGAGGGACACACATCATCATGTAGCAATTTCGCATATCCAGTGGCCTTGAGGTTTCCGTTGATGAAGAATGGCCCCACTATCTTTGTACCCCATATACCACCCCATACCATCAATTTTTTGTTCCAACAGTCTTGGAGGGATCTATCCAATGTGGGTTAGTGTCAGACCAATAGCGGTGGTTTTGTTTGTTAACTTCACCATTCACATAAAAGTTTGCCTCATCACTGAACAAAATCTTCTGCGTAAACTGAGGGTCCTGTTCCAATTTTTGTTTTGCCCATTCTGCGAATTCAGTGCGCCGATCTGGGTCATCCTCGTTGAGATGCTGCAGTAGCTGGAGTTTGTAAGGGTGCCATTTGTGAGTAGCTAATATCCGCCGAAGGGATGTTCGACTAATGCCACTCTCCAGTGACATGCGGCGAGTGCTACACTGTGGGCTCTTGCTGAATGAAGCTAGGACAGCCACTGATGTTTCTTCATTAGAGACAGATTTCATGCGTCCACATTTTGGCAAATCCAACACTGAACCAGTTTCACGAAACTTAGCAAGCAGTTTGCTAACTGTAGCATGGGAGATGGGTGGTCTCGTAGGGTGTCTTGTATTGAAATCTGCTGCAATGACCCGGTTACTGCGTTCACCAGACATCAACACAATTTCTATCCGCTCCTCACGTGTTAACCTCGGCGACATGTCAATGGCTGTAAACAAAGAGAAACTTGTAAATAACTCATGAAAGAATAAAGTTACGTTAAAACCAAGCACACCATTGTTTTTCATGTGAAATTCCCAATAAGTTTGATGTGTCACATGACCCTCTTCCTATTGAAAAAACAAAAGTTGGATTCAAAATGGCCAACTTCAAAATGGCCGCCATGGTCACCACCCATCTTGAAATGTTTCCCCCCTCACATATACTAATGTGCCACAAACAGGAAGTTAATATCACCAACCATTCCCATTTTATTAAGGTGTATCCATATAAATGGCCCACCCTGTAGTAGGATCCTTCTCTTACTGCAAGGTCATGCCACGCCATTGCTTAGTCTTAGGATAGTAGGGTTGCTAACCTTGCTTTACCACCATACATGTTAGGGTTTATGCACATGACCGTATGTATTTTGCGGTCCGCAAAACACTGATTCGCAAAAAAAAAAAACAGGTGACATCCGTGTTGCATCCATTGTAACAATGCCTGTCCTTGTCCACAAAAAGGACAAGAATAGGACATGTTCTATCTTTTTGCGGAACAGACATATGGACATACAGAAACGGAATGCACATTGAGTCATTTCAGTTTTTTTGCAGACCAATTGAAATGTATGGAAATGTATGGTTCCCCATACGGACATGTAAAAAAAACGGAACAGAAAGGGAAAAAACATACGTTCATGTGCATGAGCCCTTAGATACCGGTCAGCTGAATTCTGGTTTGGCCAACAGCTATTCCTCCCGACCTCCTCTACATATGCACTCTCAGGTCAGCCGAGCATGCATGTGTTCTAAGTGGGGAGAGCTGAATAAGCTACTGCCAGACATGATGAAATCCAACAGCTTGATCCTTCCTTCCGCTGACACATTAGATAGTCAGTCGCTCATACCAAAATCTGGGGGTTTTGGCCGACATTAACGTGTATGGTCTGCTTTAGGCAGTGTTTGCACAGTTTTTTTGCCATTATTTTCACAAAATGAGTGCATTGTGTCAGAGGCATAGCTATCAGAGGTGCAGGAGGGGTGGCAGCTCCAGGCACCCTTGCATAGTGGGGCTCAGCAGGAGGTAGAGGTTAGCACCCCTGTCACGGTTATCAGCACCTGCAGGACACCCATACAGTTGAAGCCTGAGGCAGAGCAGGGAGACACAGGCTCTCTGCCCTACTGTTCTCCATGACGCCTCTGCAGCCAATCACTGGCCGCAGAAGTGACCTGCCCCCCCCCTTCCCCCTGCGTCATGTCACATGGAACCCCTAGCTATTTCTCTGCATGGTGTGAACACATCTGTATAGGGGAGAATAGTGTCTGGATATTGGACAATCAGGCCATTCTTTATCCTCTAACTTGTGTTTTTTCACTCATGTTTTCTGAAAATAGGAAGAAAGGGATGCAAATGAGCTGTTAGCAAGCTCAGCCTCTAATGCCAGCAGATGTAAGGCAACTATCCTATCAGTCACTGTTCAACGCTTTAAATAGGCCTTGAGACAGGACTCGGATATTAAATAAGCCAGCATCTCATCTGCAGACAGCGGGTGATTGCCCCCCAGTGCAGAGCAGAGAGTACTGGCTTAACTGGATGAGAGGCCTAAGTCAGGATTTGGGGAAAGGGGGGGGGGGTCAATCACCCCAAAACAGCTGACTGCAGATGAGATGCTGGCTTATTTAATATCTCAGCCATGTGTCAAGGCCTATTTAAAGGGTCGAACATTGACTTATAGGATAGCTGCTTTACATCAGGTGGCATTAAAGACAGAGCAGAAGAGGAGCATGTATTATAATAATAATAATAATAACCTTAATTTCTATAGCGGCAACATATTCTGCAGCGCTTTACAGTTCAGGGGTTCATGTACAAACAGTCATAAATAACATAGCAACACACAAGTCAATAATTACAACAAGAGGGATGAGCGCCCTGCTCACAAGAGCTTACAATCTATGAGGAGATAGGGGTGACACAAAAGGTAAACGTGCTCGTACAATGGTGCAGCCATCTTGGGAGAATAGGGGAGCAGATATAAAGCTGCATGAGCCGGTCAGCAGCTGATATATGAAGTGCTTCTAGGTGCATACGTGTGGTGGAGAGTTTGGTGGAGGATCAGCTTCAGGAGATTATAAATGGTCTATATGGAGAGGAGTTAGATCAGGGGATGTGAGAGGCCACCCTAAAAAGATGTGTTTTTAGGGAGCGCTTAAAACTGTGTATGATGTGATTTAACCTGATTTCTTGGGGTAGAGCATTCCAGAGAACTGGTGCAGCTCGGGAGAAGTCTTGGAGCTGGGAGTGAGTGATTCGGATTATGGTGGAAGTCAGTCGTAAGTCATAATGTATGACCTGTAAGTCTCCTCACGCCGATTAAGGAAAATAGGAAATACAGTTATTGAAGTAGAAATTAGTATGAAGAGATTTTCTGCTAAAGATTGTGTGGACCACTAATGCATCCCTCACAGCCGCTCTGTAGGTCTCACTATCATTTGACTTTAGTATGCCTTATAAAATCTTATGTTCGTGAACAGTTTGACACTTAGATCGCAGTGACAAATGGATAGCATAGTGTGCAACCTCGTATTCTGCTGAAATCGGCCGATTGATGTTACTTAGAAAGCTAATAACCTGGGCCCCAGCCTATTATAATTATGCGGATGGCTGGATAATATGAATGTTCATAGAGCTGCAGTGCAGGGTGCATGAGCAAATCAAGTAATGAGTCATTCACATGAGGCCTTCTTCCTGCATGTGGTTGACGACTGCCTTCAGAAAGGACAGGGTGTCTTTGCATCCTTTACCCACAAAAACAGTAAATGCATCACTGTAAGTATTGTCTGGTTATTCCCTGCAAAGAACGAGGGGGTTGGTATAATCTCCATCTTTAAGGAGTACAGAAAGAAAGGGCTATTTTTATATTAAAGGGGTTTTCCCAGAAATGTAAAACTTCTTTTTTTTATCCAGTTATCTGCTTATCTGGAGACCTTTCTTCCCTTTTTGTGGGCAGGCAGCAGCTCACACGAGACATTCTGCATCTCCCAGTATGCACTGCAAATAGCTTTTTAACTTCGTCCTCCCTGCATAGAAAATAGTCCCTCACATATAGCCCCAGAGATACATACAGTATGCAAAACCCCCATAATCTCCTTCTCCGCTGCCTAGCGAGGGATATAACTATATTTCTGTGGTTTTAGAAGAAGGGATGAACGAATGAAAGGGGTTGAGGTTACTAGACCTGCACTGAGGGGAGGATAAAAGCTACAGAACATGTTAGTTTACCTATGAATGCAGGAAAAGGTGGACCATAAAGATAAACAGCAGGGGGCGCTACCAGGGAGGAAAATGTACATACAAAATGTACAATATTTTTATTGCATGTATATTGCAATAATAATTCATTTGAAATGCCATATTCATTGTATGACAATACTTTTTTTCGTGGGATAACCCCTTTAAATGTGCTTTAGTCTCCTACAAGTAACTGGCATGCTGTATCCAGCACAAATATGAGTGAGTGCTCCTGTATACATGCACCTTTCTGAGATCTCTACATTGGCTGCTTTTCAGTGAGTGACAATGACAACTTGACATTTCACTAATCCTGCTCTCTCACCTATGCGTGGACTTGGCATGCAGGACAGTTTGGGTGCAATTCCTAGATGGTTGGAATGGTTGGTGTTGGTTATTTGGAGGGATCTTTTATTCTTTTACTCCACTTTCATTTGCTTTTCAATAATATCTTTGTTATCTTGGTGGAAGGAGAACATGGTGCTGAGTTAATTCCAATCATGTCATAGAATGTTTATGGACCTGGAGATACCAGTGATTCTTTTCTTCATGTGAACCAAGTACTTCCTAGTATATATTACTAGGTCTAAGGGCTCATTCACAAGGATGTTGTCCGGCCGTTCTGTGCATTGGGGGCTACAATTTGCGGTTCCAAATGCACAGGCACCATCCCTGCGGCTGCCGTGACTGATCCGGACCCATTCAAAAAAATAGAACATGTTCTATTTTTGTGGTGCGGAGGCACGGAGAGAAACCCCCATGGAAGCAGTCCGTAGTGTTTCCATAAGGTTCCGTGCCTCCGTTCTGCACCGACCTTCCAGATTGCGGACCCATTCAAGTGAATGGGTCCGTCTCTGTGATGCAGGGTGCACAAGGCCGGTGCCCGCAGATTGCAGACCTGCTGTTTGTGGGCCGCAATACAGCACTGGCATGTGCCTGAGCCCTTATAGATATATTTGTTGAATTCTGTCTGTGTTTTGCCCGATGGGCAAAATGTTTAGGGCAGAGTAGGTAAAAAAATAAATAAACATAAGCTGCAAAGTCTCAAAAGCCTATCTGCCACATAAGGCTACTTTCACACTAGCGTTCGGAGCGGGTCCGTCTGATGCTTCATCAGACAGATCCGCTCCGATAATGCAGACGTTTGCATCCGTTCAGAACGGATCCGTCTGCATTATAACTTAGAAAAATTTCTAAGTCTGAAAGTAGCCTGAGCGGATCCGTTCAGACTTTACATTGAAAGTCAATGGGGGACGGAACCGCTTGAAGATTGAGCCATATAGTGTCATCTTCAAGCGGATCCGTCCCCATTGACTTCCATTATAAGTCTGGACGGATCCGCTCGCCTCCGCACGGCCAGGCGGACACCCGAACGCTGCAAGCAGCGTTCAGGTGTCCGCTCACTGAGCAGAGCGGAGGCTGAGCGCTGGCAGGCGGATGCATTCTCAGTGGATCCGCCTCCACTGAGAATGCATTAGGGCCGGACGGCTGCATTCAGGGCCGCTCGTGAGCCCCTTCAAATGGAGCTCACGAGCGGACACCTGAACGCAGGTGTGAAAGTAGCCTAAGAAAATACTGTACCAATATTATAAATATCACCTGACCTGTTAAAGATTTTTAGTTGGGACATCATATCAGGAGACCTTTTCAAAATCTATATGTGCCACTGGATAATCCAAAGTGAAGGAAATAGAAGCCACTAATCATTTTGTAGTGTAGAATGGGGCTACCAATGTGAGGGTTCCATTAATGGCTTTGTTTCTTGCGTGCAGCAGCTCTACAATACACCTTACTGCCAAGACCTGGACCAGTGGTGGTCTTTCACCTTTATTTCCATTAGGCACACATCAAACATGGCTGGTGTTACCTCCCACTAAGGGCTCCTGCACATCACTGTATCCGTCTTCCAGTTCAAAAGTGGATCCACAAAATACGGATGAGGTCCGTGTGCCGTCCACATTTTATTTGCAGACCAATTGTTTTCAATGGGTACATGGCTGCATTTTGCAGAACAGACGTACAAATGTGGAAAGCACACAGATGATCTATGTACTTTCTGCATCCGTATGTCCGTTCCGCAAGTAGATATAACATGTCCTAGACTTGTCCTGAAAATGGGTACTGCAGACCCATTGAAGTCAATGGGTTCACAAAAAATGCAGATGAAACATATGCTTGTACCATGGTCTAGAATGACATCACACATACCAGATACAGACTAGAAAAGTATATGTAAGCACTAGTTGCAAACAAACCTCCTACAATTTGATATCTGTCTTTTCCAGTGCATTGCCCTGCCCCGTATAAATAGATGTCAATGTACGTAGCTGTGGTAAAGTGTATGGAAAAGTCTTAAAAGGGGGTGTATATCTCACCTAAGTTCCTCAACTGGGTGAGGTAAGTAAAATCCAGAAAAGCTAAAGTGGTTTCAGCAAGGTGTAGGTTGTTGAGACAGTTTTGTTAAAAGTTCGAGGGCTGGATTTTATTTAGACTGGGAAGGTAGGTTTGGTAGTGGGACCTCCCCAGTCCAGCCCCATTCCAGGGCAGATTTTCCTCTAGTCTGAGTGATCCCAAGATGTAGCCAGCTGGGATCATTAGGGGGAAATAAAAGCACATCCCAGGCTGAGTGTTATGCCTGGAAGAAGTCTAAGGAGTTGGCTGTCTTGCTCGCTAGAGATGTCGGAGTCTCTGTGTGTGACCTGCGCTCAATAGGTGAGCTAGAAACAAATCTGTATTAGTTAGAGCCCAGATGGGCAGGAGTTTATTTTGTTTGGCTTTTGTTTTGTGGTGCTGGATCTTCACCGTACCTAGTGAATTATAACTGGGTTTGCCTATAAATTGCCAGAGTGTCATAATAAAGTATCAATTTGGACTTTAATCCTGTTGTCTGCAAATGAATCTGTTGCCACCGCCCTGCCTGAGAGAGCAACCCCTTACAGTAGCACTGAGGTGTGTGTGGACCATATGCATCATCTCCATACAGAAACTGTTCCCAAGATCTCAACACAGATGCCTCCTGTGATATTGTCTACATAATATACTTATATAGCGTGCAGGGCTTATACTGTATCTGTACAATCTGTTCATTTAGCAGCGTTTTAGATTTTTTCCAGCGCTGTGAGGGATGGCGTCCAACAAACGACTAAATTAAAGGAGCATTAATATGAATATGTACGAGCAAGTAATTT
The DNA here is from genome assembly GCF_905171765.1 of Bufo bufo. Lineage (NCBI taxonomy): Eukaryota > Metazoa > Chordata > Amphibia > Anura > Bufonidae > Bufo > Bufo bufo. Next base: position 145,523,449 of record NC_053390.1, on the reverse strand, counting down.
ATCCATAAAAGGACACCCAGGCTGGGATGTGACAATCAGAGCAACATTTCAGGAAGCAGAAACAAAGAGGAGGTTACAACTATTGAAGAATTACCATAAATATCTACTGTACTCTGTGCACACCATGTGGATCATTTATGGGTACTACAGTGATGTGCAAATGTTTTAGGCAGGTGTGGTAAAAATACTACAAAGTAAGAATGCTTTCAAAGATAGAAGTGTTAATAGCTTATATTTATCAATTAACAAAATACAAAGTGAATCAACGAAAGAGAAATCCAAATAAGATCAATATTCGGTTTGACCCCTTATCATGATATGGAACAGTGAGCCCTGAACTTCTGCCTAAGTACTGTCTTTACTTATTTGCATGATCTGCTCTAACCGGTGGTCCATAACTGATCGTCAGGAACCTTCTTATGTAAGTGCAGGGTCCGAATAGGGACAGGTAAAAGGGAGACAAAATAACAAACGACTAATGACAGAACAACACAGAAAATAGAAGACAAATCCAGAAACGTACTAAGCTGAGGTTAAATACCAGGAAAATCCAATCCGTACTAAATCAGAACCAGAAGGCAGAAACCAGGAATAGCCAGAAGTCAATACCAAGATAGCAGGTCACGTCCAGAAGAGGGTCAACCAAGGTCAAAGTCAGGGTCAAACTCCAGGGGTCAGATATCCAGAAATCAGCAGTACAATCCAACAGCTAGGGAGGCAATTGCAGAAGACAACACCATTCACAGGCAACCTATGGCCAGCAGGTTGCCTGTTTAAATTGGTGTCACGTCCACACACACACAGGGGGAAGGATAGTGACCACTGCACTCCACCCTCACCCCTGGCCCTGCCTACTTGCCTTACGAGTCCTGATGACAGGGGACAACTGGACGACAGTCATTTACTTAGGATATGTGCAGGGAAGACAAAAAAGACAAAATACAGAAGTGAACGGACCGGGTCAGAATCAAGAGAGCTACGCAGTACAAGGGGTTAAGCAAAGAATGGTCAGGAGAAGCCGGGGTCACATACCAGGAGAGTAGAGAAGTACCAGAGGAGTCCGCAAAGAGTAGTCAGGTGGGAGCCGACTTCACAATACCAGGAGGGATGTGCAGTACAGGAGGAGCAGGCAAAGGATCGTCAGGGAACAGGATCAGGTGAGTATTCAGTAGTCCAACAAATAGCCAGGATCCTAGAATTAACAGGCAACCTGTGGCCAGCAGGCTGCCTGTATTTATAGTGGGGTCTGAGGGTCATGTGACGTGGCCAGCGTCACATGACCGACAGACAGACAAGTCGAGCACCGAGTGATCAGCACGGCGCTCAAGGCAGACCTAGGAGCAGGGAGCCTCCCAGCTAGCAAAGCCACCCTAGGAACGAGGCCAAACACAGATTCTCGCTCCCGAAGCTAAGCAGCAGGTCTGCGGCTGATGGGAGACCAAGTGCGCCTTTGGCGCTCCGTGACAATAGGCCACGCTTCCTGGTCACATGACACGCCTGGCGTCACATGACCATTGACGTCAGTGGGCCTAATGTGCAAGTGCCAGCCATGATTGGCCGGCACTCCTTCACAGGGAGACCTGGCCGTCTCACAGGCAACTGGACGCTGGCAGCGCTGCAGAGTAGCACATCTGCTGACGCTGGAATGTTACACCACTCTTTGCCTTCAAAACATCATCAGGTCTTCTAGGTACACTTGCACACAGATTTTGAAAAAACTCAGCAGGGAGGTTGCTTCAAACATTATGAAGAACTAACCGCAAATCTCCTGTGGATGTAGGTTTGCTCCAGCCTCCAATCCTTCTGTCTCTTCATGTAATCCCAGACAGATTCGATGATGTTGAAATCAGGGCTCTGTGGGGGCCATATCATCACTTCCAGGACTCATTGTTCTTCTCTACACTGAAGATAGTTCTTAATGACATTGGATTCATGTTTGGGGTGGTTGTCCTGCTGCAGAATAAATTTGGAGCCTCCAGATGCCTCCTGATAAGTATCTGCTTGTATTTATCAGCACTAAGGACACCATTACATGAAGAGACAGAAGGACCTGAGCAAGCCTACATCCACAGAAGATCTGTGCTTAGTTCTCCAAGATATTTGGAACAACCTCCCTGCTGAGTTCCTCAAAAATGATGTGCAGGTCTACCTATGTAGTGTCCCACTAGATAGGCGTGGGCACTACACAAGGGTCAATTGGTTAGCGTGTTACTTCTACTCACAAGGGACAGTGATCTTATATTTAACCAGGCATGTAATGTATTTTCTATGTGCTTTTATATGCAATGTTTCCCCTGTGTTATGTGTAAGCAGGCCTATTAGGGTGTAGTTAGGCATCCTAGACGCTAGAGGGAGATAGGGAGCCCCTAGTATAAATGTCCAGGCCCAGACAGAGAGGGGGAGTTCATAGTCAGGAGTCTGTGGAGACAGAAGTCAGAAGGCACCAGCCAGAGATAAGCTGCGGGCCTCCTCCTGACATGCAGCTTGATAGCCCCGGCTGCTAGCTACGACCAGGAGGCTAGTGAAGAATCCTAGCCTGCCTGTAGTTCAAGTGAGCCTCAGTTAGCTCAGAAGATACCCCAGTTGTAGGAGAGAACCTCCTGGGAGAAAACCTGCGGTTACCCTCAAGTCAAGCAGAGACAGTGTCATCAGCTCAGATAAGTAAGCTAATGGGCAGAGGAACTATAGAGTGAGAGCAAGAATCCATACGGGAGGAAGATATATTTTACCAAGGATTTAAACCAGCATTTAGGCATCCAGGCCTTGGGATTGAAACCAGACAGGAGTTCTAAAGAACAGCGTACACTATTTCTGAGGAAAGGTACAACCTGATTCTGAGTGTGTTGTGGATTACCCACTGAGTATCTTGCACAGAATTATACCTGCCAGTATTTGTATTGAAGCCTGCTTGTGAAGCACTTGATATAAGGGACTGCATTACCATCTTGATGTACAAAGTTGGACTGTTTAAGTAAAGCAACGTTTGGTTCACTATACCACCTGTGTACCTCACTTATTACTACTATAAATCGGTGTGCCACCGTTACAGGCACTGGCGTCACGATTCCAAAAGGGACCTTGCTTCAGGCACTCAAAATACCTGTAACATCCAGGGCACCTCATCCACCATCAGACCTGGCCCCTACATATGGAGTGTGCCCCAGAGGAACTTGTGTCTACCTCTCCTTCACTGCCGCATGCCTGCCCAGGGTTCTCCTTCAAATAGTGAGCAACCCTCGATTGCCCATAACCGTGACCTCACTTCGCAATACCCTGCAGGTCTGGCGTGCTGCATAAATTGGCGTCACGAACAGGATTCTGAACATTCCTGCGCCATTGCGGATATAAAACTCTGTGCTAAAAAATTGCCTTAAAGTGACCAAGCCCTATTGCTTTATTAAAATTTCTGAGCCAAAGAGAACTGTAATAATTTGCGGTGTGAAGATAATATTTTCTGGACTGTTTCCTGCTTATTTGAGCCACCGCTTGCTGTCAGTGAATAGACAGCGTTTTGCTCAAGATGGCCACTTAGCTTGCTTGGATTTACTGCTGCGTCATCTTCATACTAAATTGGCGGTAAAAGTTGGCGCCTTTTGCTGAAAAGAGCGGGAAAGGCTATCTGTCGGCGCCACCGCCCTGTCTGGACATTTGCATGTCTGCAGAAATAGACTCCGCCTCCCCCATGCTGAAGTACCTGGGGGGCGGCCTCCCAGTGCAATGGGAGGATCTGTCTGAAATTATTGGCGCCACCCTGTCGCTCTCCAGAGAAGGATTGAGCATGTTGAAGAGTAAAGACTGCTCTGCTGGGATGTCCGCGCCTGATCTGTTAAAGATGGATGTTATTGGTGTAGAGCAAGAGGACGCTCCACCGGCCTACTCTCCGGGACCGGAGAGACCCGCCTGCCCGCCACCGAGGACGCAACCGGAGAACTACTATGGCTCCTGGAGAGACTTTTTCCAACCCTCATTCAAGTGGTCAGCATTGATGGCAGAGATACGGGAGGCCGCCATAAAGAGGACGACCAAGACGAAGATATACTATGAGGAACTGGCAAAGACCGTTCATGAGCGCCACACTGACACCCAACCCCGCCTGGAAAGGAGAAAGGGGTTGGTTGTGGCGTTTGACAAGAACCGTGGCTACAGTTTCATCCAGGACTATACCACCGGCAGAGACTTATATGTAAATCGGAGGTCCGTCAAGCGGAGTTACCTCTCCGAATACATGCACAACCTCCGCGAGGGAGAAGAAGTGGAGTTCACCCCTGCCGAGGGCCTGCGAGGCCCATATGCTACTGCCGTGACCCGTCCCAGGAAAGAACCGGAGGACTGGGAAGCAGATGAGGACTATACTGGCTGCGAGCGCGAACCAACGCGCTCTCCAGAACCGGCCCATCATGCGTTTCAAGAGCGGGGCTCTTTCATTGGCCCGAATGTATTCTGGCAGCCAACGGTAGTCGAGAAATGGGTGAGCCCCTATCCGTCCCCTGAGCTGCCTCGCCGGGAGAAGACTATAAAGGAGTTAGAGAACCTGGAAAGATTCCACGTGACCCTGGACAATATCCGAAAGGGTAAAAGACCGGACGCGTCACCTGAGCCTGCAGCGGCTGTGCAGGATGCGCCATCTATTGTACCAGTGCCGGCGGCCACATCGGAGGACAGCGATCCCGAATCCGAGAGCCTAGATGACCAGATCGTCCGTCTGGAGGAAAAGCTGCGGGAGTTACGCCGAATTGCCACCGCCAGAATCCGGACGCCACCTAGGAAGGAAGAGGTCCGCCTTCAGTACTCGGACATCGCTGGGTCAGAGGTAAGGGTACCTGTCTCTACCAGCCGGCCACCTACTGCGGCTGCGTTGAGGCCCCCAAGAAGGCCCTCTCACACTGTGACTTGCTGCGCAGAGCCAGTTATCCCAGAGCCCACCGGACCGCTTGCAGCAGCGGTACCTAGGCCAGCACAGCCTACAATTGTTATGCCTGGACCGATGCGGTCCCCAACTGTGATTACCCCTAGGCCTATGGGGCCCATACCTATTAGGGGTCCATTTATGCTACAGTTGCCCCCCAATACCGTGTTGTGGGCACATCCGCCTGTGGATGCTTACTACAGGCCCCATCTGCAAGCAGAGCCAGGGAGCACCACTGTGATGTCCAGCGAATTTGACATGCCCCTGTGAATTGGCCTGCTAGGCCATTGATTTATTTTCTTTGACAAGGGATTGCTTCAAAAGGATTTAACCCTTCCAGGACAGGAGTACTTTGTTTTGGTCCTTTGTTGCTGCTGCCAGTTACCCACGGCTCAGTGGTATGGTCGCCCACTGAAATAAAAATTGCATTAAAGCCATGTTTGTTTACAGGACCTCCTGCCTGCTTCTACAATATCTCACCAAGTTGTGCCTATTTGTTATGTTGCACCTTTAACCCTTTAACCCCCTTTTCAGGTTGATTAAGGGTATTGCAGCACTTGTTTTTATATATATATATATATATGCCAATGGAATAATGTGGGCTATTTTTATGTGCTGTCTTTTTATTGTGCAACATTAAATTTCAAGGAAACGTGCCCGGAGATAGACTCAAAAGTACATGAGCCTCTGAGATATTGCTACTTTAAAGAAATGTGCCCAGAGATGGACTCCACTGTATGTGAGCCTCTGTGATCTTCTACCTCTGCTGGCTTTTTGTAAACACTTGCTCTAAAATAAGAAAGGAACCTGGGTACGGACTCATGTTTGTTCTTTGAGCCTCCAGGAACTTTTAATTGTTCTACATTTTTCTACTGTTCTATTATGGACAATTTGCACCTAAAATATTGATATGGACTATCCTGGTATCACTGATACGCTGCACCAGGTCAGCGCCCCTGTTCCCTTACACTATCCTGAGAGAAGAGAACGACGCCCCTTTTCACCGAACTTGCTCCTAAGCCAGTGGAACTGCCTGATGTATACGTATAATGTATTTTGCAAATGTAGATGTGTTTTTCCTGCTTTGCATTATTTTCTCTTTTTCATCTGCAGTATCCAGCTGGGCAGGGCCCCTCCATGTTGCGCCGAGGACGGGCAACGTTATAGTGTGGCGGTATGTAGTGTCCCACTAGATAGGCGTGGGCACTACACAAGGGTCAATTGGTTAGCGTGTTATTTCTACTCACAAGGGACAGTGATCTTATATTTAACCAGGCATGTAATGTATTTTCTATGTGCTTTTATATGCAATGTTTCCCCTGTGTTATGTGTAAGCAGGCCTATTAGGGTGTAGTTAGGCATCCTAGACACTAGAGGGAGATAGGGAGCCCCTAGTTTAAATGTCCAGGCCCAGACAGGGAGGGGTAGTTCATAGTCAGGAGTCTGTGGAGGCAGAGAGTCAGAAGTCAGAAGGCACCAGCCAGAGATAAGCTGCGGGCCTCCTCCTGACATGCAGCTTGATAGCCCCGGCTGCTAGCTACGACCAGGAGGCTAGTGAAGAATCCTAGCCTGCCTGTAGTTCAAGTGAGCCTCAGTTAGCTCAGAAGATACCCCAGTTGTAGGACAGAACCTCCTGGGAGAAAACCTGCGGTTACCCTCAAGTCAAGCAGAGACAGTGTCATCAGCTCAGATAAGTAAGCTAATGGGCAGAGGAACTATAGAGTGAGAGCAAGAATCCATACGGGAGGAAGATATATTTTACCAAGGATTTAAGCCAGCATTTAGGCATCCGGGCCTTGGGATTGAAACCAGACAGGAGTTCTAAAGAACAGCGTACACTATTTCTGAGGAAAGGTACAACCTGATTCTGAGTGTGCTGTGGATTACCCTCTGAGTATCTTGCACAGAATTATACCTGCCAGTATTTGTATTGAAGCCTGCTTGTGAAGCACTTGATATAAGGGACTGCATTACCATCTTGATGTACAAAGCTGGACTGTTTAAGTAAAGCAACGTTTGGTTCACTATACCACCTGTGTACCTCACTTATTACTACTATAAATCGGTGTGCCACCGTTACAGGCACTGGCATCACGATTCCAAAAGGGACCTTGCTTCAGGCACTCAAAATACCTGTAACATCCAGGGCACCTCATCCACCATCAGACCTCGTCCCTACATATGGAGTGTGCCCCAGAGGAACTTGTGTCTACCTCTCCTTCACTGCCGCATGCCTGCCCAGGGTTCTCCTTCAAATAGTGAGCAACCCTCGATTGCCCATAACCGTGACCTCACTTCGCAATACCCTGCAGGTCTGGCGTGCTGCACCTAGAAGGACCGAGGGTGTTGAAGGTAAAGGGTGGTCAAACCAAACATTGGTTTCATTTACATTTGTTCATTAACTTTACATTTTGTTATTTGATAAAAAAATATTAAAGAGGTTTTCCGATATTTTTATACATTCTGGATAGGTCATCAGTATCTGATCAGTGGGAGTCCCGGGTGTCAGACCCCCACCGATCAGATACTGATGACCTATCCTGATGACCTAACACTTCTATTTCTGAGAGCGTTTTTAAGTAATACTATGTTCATTTAAAATCACTTTCAGGAGGAGAGGAAGAAGCGAGAACGTAAAACGCGCGTTGAGGGGCAGGCGACAATTCTTTACTTCCAACACTTGGTATGTAAAAAATTGGTTGATTTGTTCGTTTGGGGGCACGATTCGGTATAGATATCAGTGGTTGTCTCACAGCTATTTATCACAAAGGGCAGGCATCATTACAGTAGATTAATACTGTTATCTTGTTCATATTGTGGCATGCATCTAGTCCCTTTTTCGTTACTATTGTGAGCCTTTTTTCCCCCCACATTTTTTCTACATTATGGTACTGTATTTCTTTAATAAGCATGGCGCCGATATATTGGTATCCCTACTAATTACTGTTTGATTATTATTTTATTCATGTTCAATAAAAGTGCTAATTTTAAAGGAACATAGTATTACTCATACTTTTTTGGATAGATAATTTGAGTATTCCTAATAATTCAGAGTGAGATATTAGGTGACCCCACTCTGAATTATTTGGTGACCTATAACAATTTGCGGATCCGCAATACACCACGGACGTGTAAATAGACCCTAATGGCTGTAATACACTGAGAGATTAATGGGGTTGGCCACTTTCTGGTTGTCATTGACCAATGTCTTTGTGAGATGATTACATGACCCTTACTGATATAGCCTTTGCTGAAAATCTGCGCCATTTTCTATATTTCATAATGTATGCCCCCTTGTTTACAATGTCTTTTCTGCTGTCCACACAAAGTTCCTGTCTATAAAATGGCTGCTGATGGAGGATTATGTGACCAGGCAAATCACCTCCATGTGTTGCCTCCTCCATTCAAACACACTGCACCTGCCATCTGCACTTGTTCTGTTGGGAGTTGCAAGCGCATCTCACAAACACATTGGTCAACAATAACCAGAAAGTGGCCAACCCCTTTAACCCTTAGGATACCGGAGGTTTTTTCGTTTTAATTTTTCTTCCCTATCTTCCTTGAGCCATAACTTTTCTTAATTTTCCGTTCACATACAGTACCTGTATGAGGGCTTATTTTTTTTGTGGGACAAGTTGTACTTTCTAATGCCACCATTTAATGTGGCATACAATGTAGTGAGAAGCGGGAAAAAAATTCCAAATGAGGTGGAATAGGAAAAAAAAAGCAATTCCTCCACCGTTTTACGGGTTTTGTTCACAAGGCGTTCCCTTTGCGGCAAAACTGACTATGCCCTTCATTCTCTGGGTCAGTAAGATTTCAACGATACCACGTATGTATAGTTTTTTTTATGTCTAAATAGTGTAAAAATAAATTAAAACATTGAAAAAAATATATTTTTTACCATCTCCATATTCTGACTCCCATAACTTTTATATCTACAGAGCTGTGTGGGGGACTCTTTTTTTTTTTTTGCGGGACAATCTTTAGTTTTTATTGAGTCATTTTGGAGTGTGTGTGAATTTTTTATCACATTTTATTAAATTTTTGGGCAAAAGAAGCGATAAAAAAATGGCAAATTGGCCATTTTGACCCTTTTTTCTGTTACACCATTTGCCGTATTGGAAAATATTTGTAATATATTTAATAGTATGAGCGTTTTTGGACTTGGTGATGCCCGTGATGTTAATATTTTTTGTTATTTATGTATTTATTTTTTATACCACGGAAAGGGGGGGATTTAAACTTTTATATTGTTTTAATTTTTTATATATGCTCTCTGCATCTTTTGCGGCCCCGTTGAAATTAATGGGTCCGCACCTGTTCAGCAAAATTGTGGAACGGATGCAGACTCATTCATATGGCCGTCTGATTGAGCCCTAAATCAGTGTTTACCAGAATTTCTCTCCCTTCCAGACCCTGGCCTCTGTCTTGGCTTTGGAATAAAATATCTTGGCCAGATTACCAAGAGTGCTCAAGAGTACTCTGAAGGGCAGTATCTATGCTATACAAGTGTTTCTTAAACTCCCGCCAAGATAAAATAATAGGGTCCAGTAAGCTTAAAGGGGTTTTTCGAGATTTTGATACTGACAGTATCTGATTGTGGGGGCCGACACCCTGGACACCCACCCATCAGCTGCTTAAGAAGGCACTGGTGCTCCTGTGAGTGCCGCGGCCTTCTCTCAGCTTTTCCTAGGCCAGTGATGAAACGTTCAGTGCCAGTGATGCTACGAAGATATTAGCTGGTAGAATGGGTTTAGGAGGTGCATCCGTAGGCTGAAACGCACAGAAGCTCCGAGACAATGCGTCAGCCTTCACGTTTCTACTTCCTGCCCTGAAAGTGATGGAAAAATTAAAACGTGTAAAAAACAATGCCCATCTGGCTTGACGGGGATTTAACCTCTTAGCAGACTCGAGAAACATTAGGTTCTTATAATCAGTGACAACAGTGACACAATGTTTTTCCACTTCAAGAAAATGCCTCCACTCCTAAAACGCCCATTTAATGGCCAGCAATTCACGATTCCCTATGTCATAGTTTCTCTCAGTGGGCGAAAAGAAAGCGCAAGGCCTCAGGTTAGTAAGGCTAGAGGGACCTTATAAGAGGACCGCTCCTGTCCCATCCTCGGACGCATCCACCTCCACAATAAAAAGGTCTTTCCTGATTTGGTTGGATTAGAATGGGAGCGCTACTGAATGCCTTCTTTAGGGTTTCAAATGAAGTTAAGGCCTCAGTAGACCAATTTTCCAAATCCGCCCCTCTTTTAATGAGGTCAGTCAACGGTCTAGCAATTACCGAAAAATTCTTTATGAATTTACGGTAGTAATTAGCAAACCCTAGGAAACGTTGTAAGGCCTTTAAGGATGATGGTCTTACCCATTCCTTAATCGCTAGAACCTTGCTAGGATCCATTTTGAAGGCGTGAGGAGTCAGAACATGACCGAGAAATAGTATCTCCTGCACCCCAAAGACACATTTCTCTTGTTTAGCAGATAACTGATTCTTCCTCAAAACCTCCAACACTTGTCTAATATGAAACACATGAGATTCGAAATCAGGGTAAAAAATCCAAATGTCATCAAGGTAGACAATGACAAATTTACCCAAGAACTCCCTGAGAATATCGTTCATGAAGTTTTGGAACATAGCCCGGGGCATTGCTGAGTCCAAAAGGCATAACCAGATATTCAAAGTGTCCTGCCGGAGTATTGAACGCTATCTTCCATTCGTCTCCCTCCTTGATTCGGATTAAGTTATATGCCCCTTTCAGATCAATCTTAGAAAACCAGGCCGCCCCGAGTACCTGGTTAAACAAATCAGGAATCAATGGGAGGGAGTATCTATTCCGGAAAGAAATCTTATTAATTTCCGGTAATCGATATAAGGTCTGAGACCACCATCCTTCTTCTTAACAAAGATAAAACCCGCCCCCATCGGAGAGACAGAGGGTCTAATGTGCCCCTTAATGAGACTCTCTCTAATATAATCCTCTATAGCCTTGCGTTCGTGCTTAGAAAGATTATAAATGCGCCCCTTAGGAAACCTGGCACCCTCTACTAATACTATGGTGCAATGATAAGGTCTATGGGGTGGTAGAGCCTCCGGGGTCGATGATGAGAACACATCTATATATTCCTTAATGACTGCGGGTAATATATCGGATTATACTGAGACCCAACCTGTACTTGTGTCCAGTATCCTTGGATATAAGGGCATTGCCAGATAAGGTGATAAAAGGTACCAGCTACCAAGTTACACTTAAAGCAGATATCTTCTTTTCCTGAACAATATTTGGCAACCCTAGCCGTAGTTAAATATGCTTGATGTATAATATATAATTGAGAAGGACATGTCAGGACATCATCCCATTCCTCTAGAAAGATCCCCCACCACTGCTTCCCGTTTAAAGGGGTTTTCCGAGATTTTGATACTGATGACCTATCCTCTGGATAGGTCATCAGTATCTGAATAGTGAGGGTGCGACACCTGGGACCCCCACTGATCAGCTGTTTTGAGAAGGCACTGGCACTCCTGCAAGCGCCGTGACCTTCTCCGTGTTTACCAAGCACAGCGCCGTACATTGTATAGCAGCTGTGCTTGGTATCGCTTGAATGGGGATGAGCTGCTCCTAGGCTACGCGACACATGAACGTTCACCTTTGAACGCGGCATACAAGGGGTTAATTTGCTGGCATCAGTGTTTTCACCAACGCCGGCGTATGCACCAGGGGCCCAGCTGTCAGTGACTGCTAGGTCCGTGCCGCTGATCGGGCGGGCACAGCTCCTGCACCCACCCGATCAGCCCGCCATACATGTACGGCGCTGGTCCTTAAGTCACGTAAACCAGCACTGTGTACGGCGCGGGTCCTCTATGGGTTGAACCAGGCATGTTCAACCTGTGGCCTTCCAGCTGTTGGAAAACTACAACTCCCATCATTCTCGGACATCCCACAGCTATATCAGCCTACAGAAGGGCATGGTGGGAGTTGTAGTTTTACAACAGCTGAAGGGCCACAGGTTGAGCATCCCTGGGTTAAACAATTTGGCTATGTTTTTTTTTCTGTATACTGTATGTAGTTTTTATTCCTATTTTACAATGCGAAGTCTATGATATATTTGTCCTAGTGCTTTGAATTGCTTCCACTAGTTGGACTTTAAACAACCCTCTGGATTTTTCCTGCCTTGCACTTTGTTTATTTCTCTGTCTGATCAGCTTTGGACAAGTAATTGAGCAAATGTTTGTATACTTCTACTTATGTTGTACTTCAATAAAGTTTTTAATTTTCAAAAAAAAGGCCATTCATTTGATCTTGTATATTATTCTAATTTTCAGAGATACTGACTTTTGGGGTTTCATTAGCTTTAATCAACATTTCTGTTGCCTTTTTGCTGTGCTCTACCCGCATCCACCGTGTTTTATGAAGAAATAATAAAAGCTGCGAAAGATTTTTGGTGAGTGCCGCCGTTTTTTTTTTCTCTACATTTGTGGTTTCAAGAGTTGGAGCTATAGTTGGGCTGAGCACCGCCAGTGAACACGAACTCCGCAAAATTATCCTGTCCATCTATGTAAGTGCACTCTCAGCAGTGCCGACTGCCTTTCTACACTGCCTTTATATTAGGGTGGGTTCACACTAGCGTTAGGCCTCTTTCACACGGGCGTTGCGGGAAAATGTGCGGGTGCGTTGCGGGAACACCCGCGATTTTTCCGCACGAGTGCAAAACATTGTAATGCGTTTTGCACTCGCGTGAGAAAAATCGCGCGTGTTTGGTACCCTTCACAGAAGTTCGGGCTTGGGTTAGGTGTTCTGTAGATTGTATTATTTTCCCTTATGACCTGGTTATAAGGAAAATAATAGCATTCTGAATACAGAATGCATAGTAAACTAGCGCTGGAGGGGTTAAAAAAATAAAAATAAAAATTTAACTCACCTTAATCCACTTTCTGGCGCTGCCGGCATCTCGTCTGTCTCCTTCTGTGCTGAACAGGACCTGTGGTGAGCATTCATTCCAAAACCTTTGATGACGTCACTCCGGTCATCACATGATCCATCACCATGGTAAAAGATCATGTGACGTACCATGTGATGACCGGAGTGACGTCATCAAAGGTCCTGTAACTGTACTTAATGCTCACCACAGGTCCTATTCAATAAGGCCCCTTTCACACGAGCGAGTATTCCGCGCGGATGCGATGCGGGAGGTGAACGCATTGCACCCGCACTGAATACTGACCTATTCATTTCTATGGGGCTGTTCACATCACTTGTGCGTTGCGTGAAAATCACAGCATGCTCCTCTTTGTGCGTTTTTCACGCAACGCAGGCCCCATAGAAGTGAATGGGTTGCGTGAAAATCGCAAGCATCCGCAAGCAAGTGCGGATGCGGTGCGATTTTCACGCACGGTTGCTAGGAGACGATCGGGATGGAGACCCGATCATTATTATTTTCCCTTATAACATGGTTATAAGGGAAAATAATAGCATTCTGAATACAGAATGCATAGTAAAACAGCGCTGGAGGGGTTAAATTTTTTTTAAAAATAATTTAACTCACCTTAGTCCACTTGATTGCGTAGCCCGGCATCTGCTTCTGTCTCCTTTGTTGAATAGGACCTGTGGTGAGCATTAAGTACAGTTGCAGGACCTTTGATGACGTCACTCCGGTCATCACATTGTACGTCACATGATCTTTTACCATGGTGATGGATCATGTGATGACCGGAGTGACGTCATCAAAGGTCCTGGAATGAATGCTCACCACAGGTCCTGTTCAGCACAGAAGGAGACAGACGAGATGCCGGCAGCGCCAGCAAGTGGATTAAGGCGAGTTAAATTCTTTTATTATTATTTTTTAACCCCTCCCTATTGTACTATGCATTCTGTATTCAGAGTGCTATTATTTTCCCTTATAACCATGTTATAAGGGAAAATAATACAATCTACAGAACACCGATCCCAAGCCTGAACTTCTGTGAAGAAGTTCGGGTTTGGGTACCAAACAGGCGCGATTTTTCTCACGCGAGTGCAAAATGCATTACAATGTTTTGCACTCGTACGGAAAAATCGCGGGTGTTCCCGTAACGCACCCGCACATTTTCCCGCAATGCCCGTGTGAAAGAGGCCTAAAGGAGACAGAAGCAGATGCCGGGCTACGCGATCAAGTGGACTAAGGTGAGTTAAACTATCTTTTATTTTTTTTAACCCCTCCAGCGCTGTTTTACTATGCATTCTGTATTCAGAATGCTATTATTTTCCCTTATAACCATGTTATACAGCCCCATAGAAATGAATGGGTCAGTATTCAGTGTGGGTGCAATGCGTTCACCTCCCGCATCGCATCAGCGCGGAATACTCGCTCGTGTGAAAGGGGCCTTAGGGATTCCGTTATGGCTTCACCGTTATAACATGGTTATAACGGAAAATAACGGAACGCCCAGACAGAATGCAAAACGGAACCCTTTAAAAGGCATTCTGTTTGCTTTCCATCCTAATAGAAGTCTATGGGAAAGCATAATGATCTTTTACCATGGTGATGGATCATGTAAAGGACCATGTGATGACCGGAGTGACGTCACCACAGGTCCTTTTCCTGCACACAGCAAAAAAGAAGACAGAAGAGATGCCGGCTGCGCGAGCAAGTGGATTAAGGTGAGTTTAATTTATTTTATTTTATTTTTTAACCCCTCCACCCCTATTTTTACTATGCATTCTGTATTAAGAATGCTATTATTTTCCCTTATAACCATGTTATAAGGGAAAATAATACAATCTACAGAACACCGATCCCAAGCCCGAACTTCTGTGAAGAAGTTCTGGTTTGGGTACCAAACAGGCGCGATTTTTCTCACGCGAGTGCAAAATGCATTACAATGTTTTGCACTCGTACGGAAAAATCGCGGGTGTTCCCGTAACGCACCCGCACATTTTCCCGCAATGCCCGTGTGAAAGAGGCCTAAAGGAGACAGAAGCAGATGCCGGGCTACGCGATCAAGTGGACTAAGGTGAGTTAAACTATCTTTTATTTTTTTTAACCCCTCCAGCGCTGTTTTACTATGCATTCTGTATTCAGAATGCTATTATTTTCCCTTATAACCATGTTATACAGCCCCATAGAAATGAATGGGTCAGTATTCAGTGTGGGTGCAATGCGTTCACCTCCCGCATCGCATCAGCGCGGAATACTCGCTCGTGTGAAAGGGGCCTTAGGGATTCCGTTATGGCTTCACCGTTATAACATGGTTATAACGGAAAATAACGGAACGCCCAGACAGAATGCAAAACGGAACCCTTTAAAAGGCATTCTGTTTGCTTTCCATCCTAATAGAAGTCTATGGGAAAGCATAATGATCTTTTACCATGGTGATGGATCATGTAAAGGACCATGTGATGACCGGAGTGACGTCACCACAGGTCCTTTTCCTGCACACAGCAAAAAAGAAGACAGAAGAGATGCCGGCTGCGCGAGCAAGTGGATTAAGGTGAGTTTAATTTATTTTATTTTATTTTTTAACCCCTCCACCCCTATTTTTACTATGCATTCTGTATTAAGAATGCTATTATTTTCCCTTATAACCATGTTATAAGGGAAAATAATACAATCTACAGAACACCGATCCCAAGCCCGAACTTCTGTGAAGAAGTTCTGGTTTGGGTACCAAACAGGCGCGATTTTTCTCACGCGAGTGCAAAATGCATTACAATGTTTTGCACTCGTACGGAAAAATCGCGGGTGTTCCCGTAACGCACCCGCACATTTTCCCGCAATGCCCGTGTGAAAGAGGCCTAAAGGAGACAGAAGCAGATGCCGGGCTACGCGATCAAGTGGACTAAGGTGAGTTAAACTATCTTTTATTTTTTTTAACCCCTCCAGCGCTGTTTTACTATGCATTCTGTATTCAGAATGCTATTATTTTCCCTTATAACCATGTTATACAGCCCCATAGAAATGAATGGGTCAGTATTCAGTGTGGGTGCAATGCGTTCACCTCCCGCATCGCATCAGCGCGGAATACTCGCTCGTGTGAAAGGGGCCTTAGGGATTCCGTTATGGCTTCACCGTTATAACATGGTTATAACGGAAAATAACGGAACGCCCAGACAGAATGCAAAACGGAACCCTTTAAAAGGCATTCTGTTTGCTTTCCATCCTAATAGAAGTCTATGGGAAAGCATAATGATCTTTTACCATGGTGATGGATCATGTAAAGGACCATGTGATGACCGGAGTGACGTCACCACAGGTCCTTTTCCTGCACACAGCAAAAAAGAAGACAGAAGAGATGCCGGCTGCGCGAGCAAGTGGATTAAGGTGAGTTTAATTTATTTTATTTTATTTTTTAACCCCTCCACCCCTATTTTTACTATGCATTCTGTATTAAGAATGCTATTATTTTCCCTTATAACCATGTTATAAGGGAAAATAATACAATCTACAGAACACCGATCCCAAGCCCGAACTTCTGTGAAGAAGTTCTGGTTTGGGTACCAAACATGCCCGATTTTTCTCACGTGAGTGCAAAACGCATTACAATGTTTTGCACTCGCGCGGAAAAATTGTGCATGTTCCCGCAACGCACCCGCACCTTTTCCCGCAACGCCCGTGTGAAAGAGGCCTTATTCACGCATCAGCATTTTGCTTCAGTGATCATTGCATTAACCCTGGCATGGATCCTCCACCAAGTTATGATGTAATGGAAATATGTAGACCTCTTCTGTGGTTTGGTCCTACTCCTGGTTTTGGGCCACAAACACTGAGATATGAATAAGGGCTTAGGGTGGGTTTACACATTGCAGTTTTTGTCACAGTGAGGCCTCATGCACGCAACCGTTTCTGTATTTCAGTCCGCAAACAACGGATCCACAAAGTACAGATATTTTGAGTGTGCAATCCGTAGTTTTCTCATTCCCATCAATAGAAATGACAATTCTTGTCCGCAATTTGGACATGTCCTGCACCCATAGAAGAGTCTGCGTCCGTGTGCAATCTGTATATAGCACACTGATGAAAAATATGGTTGTCTGCATGAATCCTAAAATAGGAGAATACAGTCTACTGCTCTGTGTTATCAGCCATGCCAGGCGGGGGAGAGACTGACCGTGACAGGAGAATCCCACCATTTACTCCTATTTCAGGCTCAAAACCTGAATAAAATGGATCAGTTTCATTTAATACAACCCTATGCATCCCTTCATATGTGGTTGTATTAAATCGAAACGGAACAAACCGGATCCGGCATTAAAGTCATTGTAAGTCAATGGGTGATGGATGAAAAAAATCGGATCTGGCACCATTGACTTACATTGATTTGGTTTGTTCCGTTTTGCAGACCAGAGACAAGACGCAACAAAACATTACTGATGCATCCTGATCAGTTTTGTCCCCATTGACAATGAATGGGGACAAAACTGAACCGTTTTGGCCCGGTTTTGAGACCCTCTGCTGGATCTCAAAACCAGAAAGCCAAAACGCTGATGTGAATGTAGCCAAAGGGCTTATGCACACGACTATGGCTTCAGTCCGCATGAAATCTGCATGTTTTGCGTGTCGGATGCGGACCCATTCATTTCAACATGTCCATATATCACGGCCACACACAAAAATAGAACATGTTCTATTCTTGTCCGTTTTGCAGACAGGGGTAGGACAGTTCTACAGAGGGCAGGACGGTTCATTGCGGAACGCACACAGCCAGTATCCGTGTTTTGCTGATCCGCAATTTGAAGACTGCAAAAACGGCAGCGGCCGTGTGCATGAGCCCTAAGTCAGAAGAATACCATCTACTGCTCGCTGTCGTCAGCCAGTTCAGGCTGGGCAGAGGTCATCTTCTGGACTGGTAAAAGAAATCTAGTGTTCACTGTTATCTGCCATCTGACCAGGGAGAGGCTGATTTTAGGGTGAGGCTACACTGCGACTTTTTGTGGTGCGACTGATTGATTTTAACTATTTCATTACAGCTGCAGGCTTGTACATAGAAGCACTGCTTGTATATACAGCAGCCCATATCTCTGCTTCCTGGAGCCTGTATTATTTGAGCCCTGAATGTGGGGGTGTGTTCAGACTGGAGCATGCTCAGCAGATCCTGAGCAGCTGGAGAGTGAAAGTGAAAGTGCAGGGGCTGCTGTGTGACAGCTGTGGGGGCCACTACTGGAGTCTTCATCTATTCCCCATGCTGTGTACAGCCTGAAGACCACCGCGTACAGGGCCTGCAGTCAGTGGCCCCTTCAGGTGTGTATGTGTGAGTGGCTGGGGTCACCGTGTTACCTTCCTTCTCTTCTACATCTACGCTATTTTTACATTTGTTTCTTCATCGTCGCATTTGTTCAGTTTTGGAATCCTCCAGAAAGAAACGACCTGCAGATGTAGCAGAGCTGAACGTACCTGTCATTCTTCACATACCACATTCGGTTTACCTGCAGCTCCATTCACAGTGAATCCTGATATGATTGTACATACTCAGTACTGCTGCATCTGACATATCCAGCTCTGCTACACCGCTGTTAGGTGTGTGCGGATCTTTACTGCTCGTGGATGTTTATAACTATAACTGATTGATATATCCGGTGTGAATAGTAGAGGACAGAATACACCTTGGCTTTGTTTCCTTGGTTTAGTGTATTTTTAGTAATGGCTGCCCTTGTATGTCATCCCTGCATAGGACTGCTATACGGATGTATAACAGGTTAACTAGATGTGATAACTCACCACGTGTGTGTGTGTGTTAACTCTGCTACATCTGTACTTTCTTAGGACTGCTGTGAGCATGTAACCAGATGTCATTGCACAATTTAAAAGAGAAAGTATCATCTGCAGGAAACAAAATGGCCGACCGCCATTTTAAGTTCTGATGATGGCCACCCGTCACATCTAAAAATGACCAGATTACTGGCACTACTGCTTCACATTACACTGTGGCTGGTGGAAATCCCCAGGCCTGTCAGGCTGTAGCTATATGGCTTGGCGTGTTCTGCGGTCCTGCACGTGTTACCTGCGGTCTGTGCATGTAATGTAACACAGGATGAGGTCTCAGGCAAACACATCTGGGACATTGATGGCATATCGCTAGCATTTTTCATCATTGTCATATAGGTGATGTTCTACCCCTAGGACCCGCTCCAATCTCCAGAACGGGGCCCCTGAAGTGTACACTGCACATGTTCTCCATTCATCGCTATGGGAGTTAGAATAATGGCAGAGCAAGCGCGCTCGGCTGTTTTCAGGAGTCTCATAGCGGGGAATGGAGGGTGGCCATGCCTGCATTTCTCCTCTCACTTCGGGGCCTGTTCCAAAGCTTCATAGTCCCCCAACAGGTTTCCGCTAACTCCCTGTCATGCAGCAGGTGCCTGCTAAGAGGAGCCCCTCCGGAGCCAGTGATTGGCTGAGCGAGCATTTCCTGTGTATCAAGAAAGTAGTGGGAAGCAGCCTATAGTCACACAACATGAAAAAAAAGTCAGTTAGGGCTCATGCACAGTGAAGACATTTAGTAAAAAAATTCCACAGGCAGAAACCCCTTTAGAGCTCATGCACACGAACATATTTTTTTCTGTGTCCATTCCATTTTTTTACAGGTCCGTATACGGAACCATTCACTTTAATGGGTCCGCAAAAAATACGGATTCACTCCATGTCTATTCAATTTCCCTATGTCCGCATGTCCTATTCGTTTCCGTTTTGCGGACAAGGACAGGCATTGTTACAATTGATTCACAAAAAAATGGATGCAATACGGATGTACACGGATGTCATCCGTTTTTTTTGCTGATCCGTGTTTTGTGGATGTCATCCGTTTTTTTTTTTTCCGGATCTGTGTTTTGCGGACCGCAGAATACATACGGTCTTGTGCATGAGCCCTTAGGCTGCTTTCACACACAGTTCTTTTCTGGCATTTTTCTGCATGTTTGCACTTTTTGTCACTGTTTTGCTGTAAAACGCCCCAGATGTTAGCTGAATGTCTATAGGAAATATAAAACACTAAAAATCTGTCTAAAAAGTGGCACAATTTGGCACATCCAGGGGGAGATTTCTCTTAGGCATCGTCATAAATTGGGCGCATTCTCTGGCAGTCTGTGCGCCTAGACTGAAATCTACCGCAACTCGG
This sequence comes from Bufo bufo, assembly GCF_905171765.1. Taxonomy (NCBI): domain Eukaryota; kingdom Metazoa; phylum Chordata; class Amphibia; order Anura; family Bufonidae; genus Bufo; species Bufo bufo. The sequence goes on along the minus strand of NC_053390.1, from coordinate 145,503,449 downwards.
AGATGCTGTCGATTTCAGTCTTTTTTAATTAGCAAACGATGATTTTCTAACATGTCAAAAGATGTGGATTGCCTGATAAATGAGAGTTTGATCGTGCAATCGGCGGCAGACTGTCAGATGATCGCTAACGAGTGATACTACTAATGCTCGTTAGCAATCGGACATGATTGCCTGCTGCCCAGATCACTCTATCTACACAATGCTTTTTTAGTTTTTTGCCTTTGCACTATGTGGCCTGAAGACCATCTTTGTAGAAATGTTGCTTTGTCTGTTCAGTACAAATTCTTCTTTGGTGATTTGCTCCCTACATGTAGAGGAAATTGATGAAACTTTCTAAGTTAAAGCTTAATGTTTTTTCCATGTTGAGTTTTGGTCTAAAATTGACTTTGCAGGTAATGTTCTTTGGTCGACATCCAGATTTTATTTTTTGAATTGCTGGGTTGTTCTTTCAGGTTCCAGTTTTATAACGTCATTAACATATGGTAGGGAAAGCGTCCATAAAGGTGAAGGTAACACATTACAATGACTCTTCTGTTTCGTCCTGGATCTTTATGCTTCTTATGGACATTTTGCACTGTGGCTAATGTAGCTGAGAATTTAGACAATTCGAAGGAAGCCTTCCCCTGGAAAGACCTCAGATTACCAAAACATGTCATCCCTTTGCACTATGACCTCTCCATACACCCGAATTTAACCACGCTCACGTTTGCTGGCCTTGCCAAAATTACAGTTCTTGTAATAGAGCAGACTCATTCTGTCATTCTACATGGCAAGAACCTGGTCATAACCAAGACAAGTGTGGAAAGACTAAAGGGGAGCAGGCTCGTACAACAAGATTTACACCTTCTGGAGAGTCCTGCAAGTGAACAGATTGCACTTCAAGCTGATGATCCATTGAGCCCTGGAGAAAACTATACTCTTCATATTACTTACAGCGCCAACCTATCTGACAGCTTCCATGGGTTTTATAAAGGCTCCTACAGGGCCCCAGATGGAGAGATCAGGTAACCTGCTGTTCAATATGGTTATTTTATATGATGACTGATGACCGAAGTAGATTCAAGAAGACCTTAAAGGGGGGTTTCCAGGATTTCTACAGTAGATCTGATTGCTAATTAACTGTTCAGGTGTAGCTCCGAAACGACACAGCTCTGTAGTGGAGGAGCTGGTTACTGGACCACTGGTCCGGAGCCGGAGCTACTTCTGAACAGCTGATTGTACGGGTGTCGGATACACATACATGTTTATGCAGATGTTAGAGACTTGATTTGTAAGATTACAACTTCCACCTATGTGAACATGTGCTGCTGTAAGGCAACCGCGCTGCCCTCACCCAGTGATCCTGAAGAAATATATTAGTGCCGTCCTCTTTATCCATGTGCTATCATAAAGGTCAGCCATGCTATTACTACAAGCATTATGAGTACTGGTATTGCTGTTATGCTAGATGATACTGTTTATCTGTCATACCATTACAACACTATGATATCTTTTTGCCAGGGTGCTTGCATCAACCCAGTTTGAGCCTACAGCAGCACGTATGGCCTTCCCATGTTTCGATGAGCCCGCCTATAAAGCCAGTTTTTCTATAAAAATACGAAGGGAAGCAAAACACAGTGCTGTGTCCAATATGCCCATCGTAAGTATGTTCTGCTACGTCAGCCATTCACAATAGGCATACACCGCGGCACGCTTCACCTGTTCTTCCCCTCTTGTTGTGTGTGTCTTCATTCTCCAGCAACACCATCCAAAATGCACTTCCTAAGGCCTTGTTCACATTTCCGTTGTTCACTGACGTGTACTCAGCAGGCGTACCATTGATTTTAATGGATCTGTTTACATATCAATATTTTTTTACGGATCATGTTGCGTCTGTATTTGGTCCGTTTTTAACTGAACACTAATAGGAGATACTTTGGAAATTAACTTTCAAATAACATTGTCCACCGAATACGGATTAAACACAGGGAGCAAAAAACAAACACACGAACCAAACACGGACATCTTCATGGGTGAAACACATACTGATTTTTCTCACAGACATCAAACAGACATGTGAACGAGGCCTAAGGCTATGGTTGTGGGCGGGCCGGCAGGACTGTCGCAATCATCATTTCCTACTCCTGTTTTTAGAAGCTGTCTTACATTTAGAACTGTCGGTGGATCTTCTGAAGTTATGTAGAGGCCTGCGCCTCTTCATAATTTGAACCACTGCCAGCTATGGGGCTTTAATAAGATCGGCATCTAAAACGCCAGTCTTAATAAATGTGCCCCATAGTGTAATTCTCATAGACTCCAAAGCTAATGCATTGAGGGCTATGAGAAAAGCAATCTAATGATTGTTTGTTATAGTTCACTGTAGGAACTATAAAAAAGTGTAAAAAAAAAGTTACAAAAAATATAAATATTCAATTCACCCACCCTTTCCCCTAAATGCAAATTAAAAAAATAAACATAATGGGCATCACAGTGTGCGAAAACGCCTGTACCATTAAAATATAAAAATATATTTATTCCATATGGCAAATGGTGAAACAGAAAAAAAAGTCAAAATGGCTGATTCCCCATTTTTTGGGGTTGCTTCATCTCCCACAAAAAAATTTATAAAAAGTGATAAAAAGTCATACACACCGCAAAATGGTATCCATGAAAAGTACAGATTTCCCTACAAACAATGCGCCCTCACACAGCTCCATACGCCTAAAATAAAAAAAAGGTATTGGGGTTCAGAGTATGGCGATGTAAAGAAAAAATATTTTTTTCCATTTAACAGGTCAGTTTTACCACATAGGAAACACTGTAAAAACAAACCCATAATACTGTGGCGGAATTTTTATTTTATTTTTTTCTAATTCCACACTATTTAGAATGTTTTTTTTCCCACTACATTGCTGGGTACAGCAAGTGTGCGGCTGAACAGGGTCCCAGTAGGTAAAAGGTCCCTACCTTAAAAGCAGCTAGAAATGTTATTACTGTCAAACAGAGGTAAGGTATGGAACTAATACATTTGCCGGCTCACAAGAGATACGGAAGGTGCATTACTCTGAGCTGTTGTAGACCTAGGGGTGCATAGAATTGTATGCTGTATCAGTCCACCCATATTCCTCTTGCAGTGACATTCACCTCTCCTTCATTGTTCTTTTTCCAGGTAAAGACTCTACATGTGGCCGATGGGCTTTTAGAAGACCACTTTGATGTCACGGTGAAGATGAGCACCTATCTTGTGGCTTTTATTGTTTCAGACTTCAAATCAATCAGTCAGATCACAAACCATGGAGTCAAGGTAAGGTTCCCAGAATATACACAAAATATACTTACACTGACCCCATCTTATCATTTCCCTAAGACAGTTTTCTGGCATCAAACCGTTACAAATTTGGTGCTGACCAAGCAAAAATTTGTGAATTTTTTTTGGGACATTTTTCCGAAAAGTGGGCGGAATTTACATTAATTATAGTTGAAATCTACACCAGCTCCCTCACTAGCAAAGATTTCGGTTCTTGCGGAGTGATCTGCACAGATGCGCCACAATTAAGAGATGTTTGCCTTTTAATAACTGTGGTGCATCTGACAGCAGCGGAGGGTAAATGAATACCGGCATAAAACACAGGTCTCAATAAAAGTCATCCTTTGTGGGATTTTTCTTTTCATTGTTAGGCACATGGCAAAAAATATTTTTCAAAGGAAATGATCTAAGGTGTCTTGCACGAAATACACACAATTAACAAATGATTTATAATAATTTGGGTTCTTTATGGACATATTTATGTTGCTTCATGCTCTATGACACTTGAAGTATAGAACAAAGGGTGTGTCATGAATGAAATGTCTCAGAATTTTGTTGCTCTACAATGTACATCTGTTCTGGCTATTGGTTCCCCGACCACTGCTCAAAGGTGAATGTGGCTCACAAGGTACAGAAGTTTGGGGTCCTCTGGTGTAGATAATTATAGCAAACATGCACAGCTTATACAGTAGTTCAAGAGTTTTATTGCAGTTTTTGAAGGAACGATTGAGTCTCCTCTTTTTGTACAAGCTTCACATGAACTGTCAGCTGACGGGACTGAGAAGTGATACTCTGCAAAAAGACTGACCCTGCAAACCTCTGTAGCTGAAAAACTGCTGAACATTTTTAATAAAGACCAATTGAAAAAATTATTTTTAGCCCAAAATGAGTAAAATGCTATCATGAAAAATTGCCCCAAAGGCTTCCACAGCATTTGTAGTATTTCGATACAGGGAACTTGGGCCTCTCTGTTTGGCACCTGCCTCCCTTATGCCCCTGGCCAGCTGGCTGATCTCTGTCATTTTTACAACATGTGCAGCCAGAATAAAGACATAATGTAGCTTGCACATAGTACAGTCGTGACCAAAAGTTTTGAGAATTACATAAATATTGGAAAAGTTGCTGCTTAAGTTTTTATAATAGCAATTTGCATATACTCCAGAATGTTATGAAGAGTGATCAGATGAATTGCATAGTCCTTCTTTGCCATGAAAATTAACTTAATCCCAAAAACAACTTTCCACTGCATTTCATTGCTGTCATTAAAGGACCTGCTGAGATCATTTCAGTAATCGTCTTGTTAACTCAGGTGAGAATGTGGACGAGCACAAGGCTGGAGATCATTATGTCAGGCTGATTGGGTTAAAATGGCAGACTTGACATGTTAAAAGGAGGGTGATGCTTGAAATCATTGTTCTTCCATTGTTAACCATGGTGACCTGCAAAGAAACGTGTGCAGCCATCATTGCATTGCATAAAAATGGCTTCACAGGCAAGGATATTGTGGCTACTAAGATTGCACCTCAATCAACAATTTATAGGATCATCAAGAACTTCAAGGAAAGAGGTTCAATTCTTGTTAAGAAGGCTTCAGGGCGTCCAAGAAAGTCCAGCAAGCGCCAGGATCGTCTCCTAAAGAGGATTCAGCTGCGGGATCGGAGTGCCACCAGTGCAGAGCTTGCTCAGGAATGGCAGTAGGCAGGTGTGAGCGCATCTGCACGCACAGTGAGGCGAAGACTTTTGGAAGATGGCCTGGTGTCAAGAAGGGCAGCAAAGAAGCCACTTCTCTCCAAAAAAAACATCAGGGACAGATTGATCTTCTGCAGAAAGTATGGTGAATGGACTGCTGAGGACTGGGGCAAAGTCATATTCTCAGATGAAGCCTCTTTCCGATTGTTTGGGGCATCTGGAAAAAGGCTTGTCCGGAGAAGAAAAGGTGAGCACTACCATCAGTCCTGTGTCATGCCAACAGTAAAGCATCCTGAGACCATTCATGTGTGGGGTTGCTTCTCATCCAAGGGTGTGGGCTCACTCACAATTTTGCCCAAAAACACAGCCATGAATAAAGAATGGTACCAAAACACTCTCCTACAGCAACTTCTTCCAACAATCCAACAACAGTTTGGTGAAGAACAATGCATTTTCCAGCACGATGGAGCACCGTGCCATAAGGCAAAAGTGATAACTAAGTGGCTCGGGGACCAAAATGTTCACATTTTTGGTCCATGGCCTGAAAACTCCCCAGATCTTAATCCCATTGAGAACTTGTGGTCAATCCTCAAGAGGCGGGTGGACAAACAAAAACCCACTAATTCTGACAAACTCCAAGAAGTGATTATGAAAGAATGGGTTGCTATCAGTCAGGAATTGGCCCAGAAGTTGATTGAGAGCATGCCTAGTCGAATTGCAGAGGTCCTGAAAAAGAAGGGCCAACACTGCAAATACTGACTCTTTGCATAAATGTCATGTAATTTTCGATAAAAGCCTTTGAAACGTATGAAGTGCGTGTAATTATATTTCACTACATCACAGAAACAACTGAAACAAAGATCTAAAAGCAGTTTAGCAGCAAACTTTGTGAAAACTAATATTTGTGTCATTCTCAAAACTTTTGCCACGACTGTATATTCATGGCATGGATGCCTCCTTCCATCTTTAAAGGGGTTATCCCATGATTACCGGAAATATAGAAAATTAAAAAATCAGACATCATATAGGACATGACAATCTCTTTTTAACAAAGCTAGAACCAGCCATGTACCTCACATGGATCCAGAGATCTCCTAATTTATTCCTCTGCTAGATTTATATCAAACTGACAGCTCAGGGGGCGTGTCCATGCTCTCCCTATCACAGCTCAGGAGCCAGTTGAAGGATGAAACTGAGCATGTGCGGCCATCTCAGTGAGCAGGTCAAATAAATAAGAAAAGAACAAACAGCAGGTGGCGCTATACAGATACATTTTATGGAATAACTCACTGGCTATACTAAATGTTTAATTACATGCAATTACTAAAGTATTCAGATCCAGGTGCTGGTTTGAAAACTGTAGAATATTTTTCATGGTACAACCCCTTTAATGAAAGAGAGTTCATTGATCTGAATCTGCTCTTATTAATATCATGATGGTTTCCATGCTTTCATTTTAGATATCTGTCTATACTGTTCCACACAAGATAGATCAGGCTGTGTACGCCTTACAAGCAGCAGTAAAACTTCTGGACTTTTATGAGGAATATTTCCGTATACCATACCCTTTGCCAAAACAAGGTATTGTATAATTGACTGACTGATGCTTTTCAGGATGTTTTTTTTTTTAATGCCTTTCTAATGGCTTTGACTACATTCTTATAGATCTTGCGGCAATTCCTGACTTTCAGTCTGGTGCGATGGAAAACTGGGGGCTAACGACTTATAGGGAGTCCGCATTGTTATATGATCCCAAGACATCTACGGCCTCCAATAAACTTTGGATTACAATGGTCATTGCTCATGAGCTGGCTCACCAGGTTAGTAGAGTGCAATCCGAATTACCTTTACGCCTTAAATATGCCTTTTGATGTCAACTTTCCATTCTTCTGAAATACGTATGTGGTACTCTATAACTATTGCTAAAAATACTTGATGTCATTCCACATGTATCATGTACACCACTCTCAATACTATGCAGAACTCGACAAGGGGAAAACCCTGACTCACTAGAGCTGATCCAGGCAGCTTTGCCATGCAAAGGCAACCCAGCGATCCCATGATTACAGCGTTCCTGGGCAACAACGCAAAACCTGTTTTAGGGTCCGCCAATCATCACACTTAATTGATAAAACTGGTCTTCTTATGTAGGGCACAGAGACCTTTTAGAACCCCTCAGGCTTCAGGGACTGATGCAACCACAACCTCTTCACTCCCTATAGTCTCCTGAATGTCAGGTCATATGGAGGCAGAGACATTGTTATAGTCTACAGTCACCCAACACGGAAGGTTAGTTCGTAGTCCGCAACCACTGAAACACGTCTGCTTTTCTTTTTAGTGGTTTGGAAACCTGGTGACGATGGAGTGGTGGAATGATCTGTGGCTGAATGAAGGATTTGCGAAGTTCATGGAGTATATTTCTGTCAACATTACTTATCCAGAGCTGCAAGTTGTAAGTTTATTTTTCTATGGCTTATTTAATTGGGTTGGGCCAACTTTAGTTCTATTCTCACAATAGGGCATAACTAAGTGATCGGTGGATGGGTCTGACCAATGGAATCCCCGCCGATCCCGAAAACGGGGGTCCTGTTCCTCCTTCCTGATGGGGTGGCATGCCGAGCATTCTCCCTGCTACTCCATTCATTCTCTATGGGACTGCTGGATATAGCTGAGTACTGTATTCTGCTGTTTCCGAAAACTTTGCTAAAAATCTTTTGAAATATAATTATTAAATATTCACCTCCCTTTTATTTATCATGTAAAAGAAATCAATAAAAAAAACAAGATAATTGTTGTTTTCACCACCTCCAAAAATGTCTGAACTGTTAAAATAAAAAAAGTTATTGGTATCATATATTTTACCACTTGAATGCCCTAAAAACATACCCATAAAAACCCCACAAAACATGTTTTTTTCCTATTCCCCTCCACATTTTAAATTGTGATTTATTTATTTAAATTTTTTATTTTTTTTTGCAGTTTCTAAAGACATTATATGGAACATTAAATGGTGACATTAAAAATACAACAAAAAAAAGCTCTTATACAGCAAAGTTGTTTGGAAAAATTAAATGTTATAGCTCTTGGAAGGTGATGATGAAAATACAAAAACATCACTGACAAAATTGGCTTGGACCTTAGGGATTGAAGAGATTTTCCAGGTTATAGGTATTCTTAGGATAGATCATCAATATCAGATTGGTGGCTGTGGCACCCCGACCGGTTAGCTGTTTGCAGCTGGCACAGGAACTAACACAGAGAAAGGAACCAGAAGCACAGCTCCGTCCTCTGTATGATGGCCATACAGGGTTACTGCAGCTCAGCTAACATTCACTTACATCCTGGATGGCGGTACACGGTAACTCTAACAGGATAATACTTTTGTCAGAAACCCAGTTTCACATTCAAATACTGTAGAACTATGTGGCAGATTTATTAAGACTGGCGTTTTAGACGCCGGCCCTAATAACCCCTATATCTGGTGGTGGATCGGCTGGCGTTATAAAGAGGCGCAGGCGTCTACATAACTTCGACGGATCCACTGCCGCTTCTAAATAAAAGTCGGCTTCCTTGCTGTCTTACATTTAGACCATTTTCTACACCTAAAACAGGTGTAGAAAATGGTAAATGAGACGGGCCTTCCGGCCTGACCCCTTTCCCGCCCAATCCATGCCCACCTTATTAGACCTGGCGTGAGCGGGGAGAAGTCCCCGCTATGTTTTCTCAAATGACCCCCTATATGTTTTATCAATTTTTGGGGATTTTAGCTACATAGATGTAAGTTTGGATGCAACTGCTGAGCTGTTTTTCTTCTACAGGATGACAAATTTCTAGACAAATGTTTTAGTGCCATGGAAGTAGACTCGTTAAACTCTTCCCATGCAGTGTCCACCCCTGTGGAGAATCCTGAACAGATACTAGAGATGTTTGATGAGGTCTCCTATGATAAGGTAACATATCATCATCATTCATTGTATTACATCATAAACATCGTTTGGGTGCAGTTTTTTTGCCTCTCATCTGCGGCGAGCTGATCTGGCTGCCTGATATGACATGCAACGGTTTGTATCCGGTCAAAACCCGGCATTTATGCTGTAAAGTGGCTCGTTCCTGTTAGTCAATAGGGATCCAGTGATGATCTGTAGAATTCGACAATGCCGGAAAAGTTCACCAGATATGTGAATGTGGCCTAAGTCATAGCATTCAGACTAAGTTACTTATTGTACATGTCCATGCTTTCCTGATGTCCGTGATGCCCCTGCTCTGTACCGTATATCACTTACCAATGAGCACTGACAAGTGAAATAAAAGAAAATAGTTGTGAGTATTTATGTGCATAAGCTATGTGGTCTACTATACCTCCTCCTATCTTCTGTGTATTAGGCTACATGCACACGAACGTTGTTTGTTTCCGTGTCCGTTTCCGTTATTTTTTTTGCAGATAGGATGCAGACCCATTCATTTCAATGGGTCCGCAAAAAATGCGGACAGCACACCATGTGCTATCCGCATCCGTATGTCCGTTCTGTAGCCCCGCAAAAAAAAATAACATGTCCTATTCTTGTCCGTTTTAGGCATTGTTACAATGGATCCCCGAAAAAAAACGGATGCCATCCGTTTTTTTTTTTGCAGATCCGCAATTTGCGGATCGCAAAACACATACGGTCGTGTGCATGTAGCCTTACTGTAATGGTTATGTAGAAAGGTTGTCTCAGTTTAGTCTGGACTGCAGATAAGGTGACCTGCCTTCTGCACTCATGTATGGTCCAAAGGAATGGCCAAAGAGCTGCCATTAATTCCAATGTCTTTTTTACAGGGTGCTTGCATTTTGAACATGTTGCAGGACTACATGGGTTCAGAAAGTTTTGAAGCCGGTATTATACATTACTTACGACGTTTTAGCTATCGCAATGCAAAGAATGAAGACCTGTGGGACAGCATGACAGATGTAAGTTCACTTGGTATAGAAGTAAAGCTTGGTTGATAATGTTCTTTTGGTGGCACCATTAAACATGTTTATTCATATCTGTTTGCATCCATTAGATCTGTCCTTCAGAAGACAGCGCCAGTGGTAACAATGAGAAAAGAGGATTCTGCAGAAAAGGGCAAGAAAAATCTGTATGTAAAATGTGTTTATTGCCAGTGATTCTACAATAATGTCACAATGTATTCTCATACAGAAGCACATCTGTACTATGTAATCCACTGCCCACCCACAGCAAGTTGCCAGAACCACAATATGGCGGCCCTTGATAGGGCTGGGATTTCTAGGATGTCTGGTTATTCCTAGTGTTTTCTGACTGATGATATTCTATTTGTTTCCTACAGCACTGGACAGAAGATAGTATCATTGATGTAAGGGCTATGATGAATACATGGACACTACAGAAAGGTTTTCCATTAGTTACTGTGACAGTAAAAGGAAAGTACATCCACGTACACCAAGAGCATTATCAGAAAGGTGCTAGAGATGCTGAATCTGCAGGGTAAGTTGTATAGTAAAACGGCACTCGGATAACATTGCTGGTGCTTTAAATGAATTATCCATTTGTGTAAGTAAAGCTTAAAAGAATTGTCCGAACCGGACAGCCCCTTCTTACAGTGAAATCTGCAAGTCCGATTTCTATAACCCCTAACTAACAGTTGTGGTCACTGGAGCAAGCTGTGTCCATATGTGTCCCCTGAGCTGACGCTTGGGAAATGTAATATTACATGGCATCTATTCATATGAGTAGGTGAGCTGAGGGAGGTCCCGAGTAAGGCCTCACACACACGACCATATTTTGTATCCATGTCAGATCCACATTTTTGCGGATTGCACATGAACCTATTCATTTCAATGGGTCCGGAAAAAAAAACAAAAAAACAGCCCACACACGGATCTGTGTGCTGTCTGCATCTGTATGTCCTTTCCGCAAAAAGATAGAACATGTCCTCTTCTTGGCTACAAAATGCGAACTACGGACGCAACACCGATGTCACGCGGACCTCATCCGTGTTTTGCAGATCCATGTCTTGCGGACTTCAAAACAGATATAGTCGTGTGCATGAGGCCTAATTGCCATATTTTGTGTTGGTTTGTTAATGGTTAATCTATACAGTTAGTATATAGTTGTCTGTTCTGTGGAATGGTGAGTAAGCAGGTTTTGTATAGAAAAGTGTGGAAACTCTATGAAGTGTTACATGGTAGCTGCAGATCCACTTTTCCCGGCAAACTTGCAACACACAATCTCCTCTCCAGGAGTCTGTAGAAGATCTGAGGTGTTCTTCAGTAGGGTCTTCAAACTAAAAAGCTGTCCTTCTTTATTTAGAACCGAAACGGAAATAAGGTGATCATCCCTGACTTTTTTCCTCTAGTTCCCACCATTCTGTTAACCACCATGTTCCCATCATGTCAGTTCTGCATAAACTGAAGACATTACTGAGCAGCTCTCCAAGGTCCCACAGAAATGTGTACATATTTCCCCTTTCGTATTAGTTGGTGATAGCAGTCTGTGTTTGAGTTATGTCAGAATTTTTGGGGATTGGCTGAAGTTATCTCCTCCAATAAATCCTAAACAAGCATTTAGAGAAAAATTCACAGATAAAGTTTTTAGTTAGTTTTTGCTGTCATGTGACCAGTACTGAAGTCTATGCCAATTATGTTACAATATGTATTATAAGATTATTTCATTTTGTATTATACTGTTTTAACCTCATTGTATTTTGCTGCATATTACTATAGGTTGTTATGGCATATTCCATTGACCTACATCACCAATAAATCAAATGCAGTTCAAAGATTTTTGCTAAAAACTAAGAAAGGTATGTAATACAAGGTAATATACAGTCAATAGTAGAGGTTTATGAAACCTAATACACCAATAAAATGACACATGCCAAATTTCATGTGTCTGTGAAGGTTCTCATTTATCCAGGTCATAGTATATCTGTAAAGAATAAATCAAGGCAACTGGACTTACTGTAGATTTCTTGAAAATGTTTCACTCGTTCTTCCAACGAGCTTTCTCAATTCTGAGTGACTGTACAAGAATTCTCTGGGAATAAATATGTAACTGAATCAACATCTGGTAATTATACCCAGCATGGGGTTAGAGGTCATTATACCCAGCATGGGGTCAAAGGTGTGGATTCCATTATCCTAATTGGAGTCAGTAGGTGATAATGACCTCCCAGAAAAAGGTGTCAAGACAGCATTGTATGTGGCAGACAATAGATGTCTAACCCCCCCGCCTCTATTCAAGCTTGGCTTCTCCATTTTTACGTAGATGGCCTCCTTTACACCTCGTTTGTTCCAATCGGCCTCCTTATCCAAAACACGTACTTGTCTTCAAAGGTGTGACCTGTTTCTTTTAGATGTAAGTACACGGCTGAATCTTGACAGGAGGTTTTGGCTCTTCTATGCTGAGCCTACTGACTCCAATTAGGATAATGGAATCAACACCTTTGACCCCATGCTGGGTATAATGACCTTTGACCCCATGCTGGGTATAATTACAAGATGTTGATTCAGTTACATATTTATTCCCAGAGAATTCTTGTACAGTCACTCAGAATTGAGAAAGCTCGTTGGAAGAACGAGTGAAACGTTTTAAAGAAATCTACAGTAAGTCAAGTTGCCTTGATTTATTCTTTACAGATACAAATTTCATGTGTTGTGAAAAAAATACTAAAAAAGGAGAGCTGCTTAGAGGAGTCCTGAAACGTGGCAACATTTTATTAAGAATATACTCCATTCTCTTGGAGCTAAATAGACTGGTGTACGTTTAATAAAATGGTTGTCTAATGGCTTCTTACACGTTGAACTGTATGGGGTAGTACTATGACTCCCATATTGTACCTCCTGATTTCTTATGGAGACACATAGGGGGTCATTTATTAAGCTGAAAGAGAGGAGCGTCATAAAAGGATTTACTATTTGACGCTCCTCTCTGTCTTTTGACTACTCGCCTGTCAGTCTTCTCACAGAGGCTATTTATATTTCGCTTGTGGCGTCCTCCTTCAATTCTGCCCAAAATCCCTGAAGAAGCCAGATTAGCTGGCGAAACATGTCGGGGGGCAGTTTTAGGTTTTAGTAATCTGTCTGCCCGTGTCCTTGGGTCTGAAAAATACAGCATGTTTGCATAATAGAGCATTTTATCAATAGGAAGTTTAGGCTCCAATGTGAGTCGTGACTTAACTGGCCACCAGTGAACCGTTGGCAGTACCTATGTGATTAAGCAGGGAGAGTGCACATCCCTGCCATTAGCAATCAAATACAAAGACCTCAGACATTGGACACAAGGCACAGCCTAATTTTAATATCTTTTTGTTTAGCTCACAATGAATTGAGTTTTAACGCGTTTAAATAAAAGTTATATTTTATTAATATGTAAACATGTATTTGGGTCAAGTTAGGCACTGAGCCTGTATGGCTTATTTTGTGTATTAAGTTCCATGGGGTACAGCATTCATGGAGATATTCTCCCCTAGAAACATTGCTTCTTGGGAGGAATACCTCTGTGATTCTGTGCTATACATGGACACCATACTAATGTGACTAATGGAGGTGAGTCAAATATGTCATACCTTGTGTGCTATTTTACTAAGTTTGGTACAATTTTACATTATTTCCTTTTGTATTTATGCAACCTATGGACACTGGATAAATTGCTAAATCTTCCCCACTGTTTGACCATTAAAATATGATTAATCCCCTTACAGTCACAGTGAAATGACCAAAACTATCCCAAAAGTACCACTTTTTAAAAAAAATATTGGGTCACATATCATCAATATCAGATCGGCGTGGTCCAACACCCGGCACCCCCGCCAATCAGCTGATTGAAGAGCGGGCTGCACTCCGTGCGAACGCAGCCTTCCCTTCATTGTTTACCTGCTCATCCTCACAACAGCAGCGGTGAGCAGTGTAACTACACCTAAGCCGTCCCGTTCATTTCAAGGAGACGGGTCGTTCCTATTCAAGTGTATAGGAAGGAGCCGTCCCATTGAACTGAATAGGACAGCTTCTTGTAATTACACTGCTCACTGCTGCGATGTCGACAGCGAGCAGGTAAACAGAAGGGAAGGCTGCGCTCACACGGCTGGGGGTGCTAGGTGTCGGACCAATCTGATATTGATAACCTATCCTGAGGATAACTTGGACAACCCATTTAAATGGTTAGTCATAACTTTTTTTTATATATATATATATATATATATATATATATATATATATTTTTTTTTTTTTTTACTTTAGTCAGTGAGGTTAGGAGGAAAATGTTGGTTGCATTCAATTAATTGTATAAAGTTCGGAAGATAAACCCTGTTTCTGACAGTTTTTCTTTTTTACTAGAAACATAGAAACATAGAAACATAGAATGTGTCGGCAGATAAGAACCATTTGGCCCATCTAGACTGCCAAATATACTGAATACTATGAATAGCCCCCGGCCCTATCTTATATGAAGGATGGCCTTGTGCCTATCCCATGCATGCTTAAACTCCTTCACTGTATTTGCAGCTACCACTTCTGCAGGAAGGCTATTCCATGCATCCACTACTCTCTCAGTAAAGTAATACTTCCTTATATTACTTTTAAACCTTTGCCCCTCTAATTTAAAACTGTGTCCTCTTGTGGTAGTTTTTCTTCTTTTAAATATGCTCTCTTCCTTTACCGAGTTGATTCCCTTTATGTATTTAAAAGTTTCTATCATATCCCCTCTGTCTCTTCTTTCTTCCAAGCTATACATATTAAGGTCCTTCATTATTCATTATTATTTTTTTATTGTACAGGGTAGAGTGAATATAGAGAAACCAAATATATGTTGAGACCAAGCACATAAAAGGGGGAAGATGACATAAGGGTACAGATGCTTTCACCATGATCCTTTCCAAAAATGACATTTTTAATGTAATTTAAAAAAAAAATGTAAAAATTGTAAAATGCTCAGCTCTCCCTGCACTTAAAAATGTTTACTAGAAACATATTAGAAACTTGCAGAACTATTCATTTATTCAGTGGTTAAAATGTATTTATATAAAACTGGAAACTGAGCCCTAATTTCAGTACGTAAACAGATCCACAAAATACGGATACCTTCCATGTGCACGCTGCACTTTTCTTACACGGATGGAGTAGGACATGATCAGTAATTATGCAAAAATATGTGTGCATGGCCCCTTAGGAATGAATGGGTCAGTGTGCTCTCCGCAAAAAATATGGTCGTGTGCATGAGCCCTAATATATCTGTTCAGTGGAGAAAGAAGCCAAATCCTTACAGGAGGAAGTTTTAGAGCCAGGACAGGAAGTACCTGTAGAATACGTGGAGTGACTTCAATAAATTATATCCAGAAAACCATCCATCCGGTTCTGTTTTGTATAAAAAATTACATAGAATATTCACATAGGCTGTTAGTATGTGATAAAAAAATATGTAATGGTGGTGTCCTGGTAAATTGTTTGCTTCTAGATATGCTGGTCCTGTCTGAAGAAGTTGAATGGATCAAGTTCAATGTGGGAATGAATGGCTACTACATTGTCCATTATGAAGATGAAGGCTGGGATGCTATGATAAAACTTTTGAAGGAGAATCACACTGCAATTAGCAGCAATGACCGGGCCAATCTCATTAACAATGCATTCCAACTTGTGAGGTAAGTAGACACTACTGACAGTGGCGTACATGGAGAAGTAAGGGCCCCATAGCAAGGATCAAACCAGGCCCCCCACACAGGACAGAAGGTTTTCTGCCTAAACCCTTTTCAATGACCCTGGGGCTATTTTCCCCACTGCCTCTTTTGCTAAAAGTTGTTCCTTTTAGAGGGTAGAGTCCTGACCAAGTTTTCACCTCCAGTAGAAGAGGAGATAATCCCAACTAAGACTGGGCCCCCTCTTGTTTTGGGCCCCATAGCAGTCGCATGGTCTGCCGCTATGGTAGTTACGCCCCTGGCTACTGAGAACATACCTCCTGTAATCTCTAGACTGTGTAACTATAGGCAGCATAGGAGCTGCTACCTATAGCAGAACACCCTGTGAGCCAGCCATAGTTGTTGCACTTACTGGCTGTCGACTACAGGTGAGCAGGAGCTTCACTACCTCCATTCAGAAGGTATTTTCTAGAAAGAAGGAACCTTTGTACAGCAGAACCTATATTACTGAACATTTTTTCCTTCCCATAGATAATAGATATGAATTAAGCTTATATTAGACCTGCAGATCGTCGCTAACGTTAGAGATGATCTGGCAGTGTAAAGGTACTGCCGATTACCCGATGAACGAGCAAACACATCGCCCAATTGGAATCTTTCAGCAGGTTTAAAAATCATTGTTTGCCGGCAGCAGATCATGCTGTCTAATCACAGTCTGCAACCGGCAAACAACAAGTAAGTATGGGGACGAGCAATGGCATTAACAATCGCTCCTCCCCATACTGAGAAGGAGATCGCTGCATGTAATAGCAGCGATCTACTCCACTGACGAGCTGTGAAGGAACGCTAATATAAGCGTCAGTGTGTAACCTGTAATGAGACAGCTCTACCAATGTGACTACCTCTGTGCCCAGATGAATATCTCTGCACCATCTTCTGATGTTGGACTAATAAAGTTTAAGAAGATTAATGTTGGCGCATGGGTCACACACACTGCCGTTTCTAGGGGCGGGCGGGACGGGCGGCCGCCCGGGGCGCTGTCAGAAGGGGGGCGCCAGCAGGGGCGCCCTCTTGTCGTTTCTCTGCCGTGCGCCCTGCCTCCCTCCCTCTGACATCTCGCCTGACCTGCGCCCGAGTGCCGGCCCGAGTCCTCTCACTCTTCAGACAGTGCGGGTGGCACTTACTGACGTCACGCGCCTGCTCCTCCCACTAGGCGGCGCAGGCGCGTGACGTACAGTGAGTGAGTGAGCGCCGCACTGCATGCCTGTTACCGCCCGCCCTGAGCCCCTGAGCAGTGCTGATGCCTGCTGTGAGGTGAGTGATGGTCGGGGGGGGGCATTAATTACAATGGGGGGGGGCATTAATTACAATGGGGGGGCCACTGTGGGAGACATGAAAATGGGGGCCACTGTCACTGTGGGGGACATTAAGTTTAATAAGGATCACTATGGACATTTAGAATGGAGGCTGCTGTTGGTGTCATTACTCATTATAACTGTATAATGTCTGATAGGCCTAGTCCTGAGCTGAGTTATATCACCCTGCCCATGCCCTGTATAATAATGTACCCATCCCTGATACCCCTTAGTTATATTACCCCGCTGGAGTAATATAACTAAGGGGTATCGGGGTACATTATTATACAGGGCAGGGTAATATAACTCAAGACTAGGCCTATCAGACATTATACAGTTATAATGACACCCACAGCAGCCTCCATTCTAAATAATGTCCATAGTGATCCTTATTAAAAATAATGTCCCCCCACAGGCAGGCTCTGCGGGCGGCGGCGCTCACTCACTGTACCTCACGCACTGCGTGACGTACAGTCAGTGAGGTGAGGACCGCCGCCCGCACTGCCTGCCTGTTACCGCCCGTCCGGAGCAGTGCTGAGAAAGAAGCCTGCTGTGAGTGAGAGCCTGAGTCTATGGGACAGTGGGTCACTGGGTGCGTCACTGTGACCGTCCGTGCAATGTGGTTACACATTTTTTACAATGGGGAGACACTTATTTCATCGAGCAGTTTTGAGGGCAGGGGGAGTTTTTTTGACACTCGCCCTGAGAGAAATTTTACCTAGAAACTGCACTGGTCACACATAAACCGAATTTTGCAAGTTGCATAATAATCTGATAAAAAGTCAGACATTTGCATATAATTACATCTTCGCTGTATACGTCCACTGTGTGAGCCCTATCCTTGGTCTATATATCTATGACCTATCAAGGTGGTATACATCAGTACACGTTTTGCACAGTGCAGTCAAATAAATTTTTTCTATGCAAAGGCATCATACAAAAAAGTATGGTGTTACTGTCTTAAGGCGATGTAAGACACTGCATGGCAGTGGTATACAGTCAGGTCCATAAATATTGGGACATCGACACAATTCTAACATTTTTGTCTCTATACACCACCACAATGGATTTGAAATGAAATGAACAAGATGTGCTTTAACTGCAGACTGTCAGCTTTAATTTGAGGGTATTTACATCCAAATCAGGTGAACAGTGTAGGAATTACAACAATTTGCATATGTGCCTCCCACTTGTTAAGGGACCAAAAGTAATGGGACAATTGGCTTCTCAGTTGTTCCGTGGCCAGGTGTGTGTTATTCCCTCATTATCCCAATTACAATGAGCAGATAAAAGGCCCAGAGTTCATTTCAAGTGTGCTATTTGCATTTGGAATCTGTTGCTGTCAACTCTCAAGATGAGATCCAAAGAGCTGTCACTATCAGTGAAGCAAGCCATCATTAGGCTGAAAAAACAAAACAAACCCATCAGAGATAGCAAAAACATTAGGCGTGGCTAAAAAACAACTGTTTGGAACATTCTTAAAAAGAAGGAACGCACCGGTGAGCTTAGCAACACCAAAAGACCCGGAAGACCACGGAAAACATCTGTGGTGGATGACCGAATAATTCTTTCCCTGGTGAAGAAAACACCCTTCACAACAGTTGGCCAGATCAAGAACACTCTGCAGGAGGTAGGTGTATGTATGTCAAAGTCAACAATCAAGAGAAGACTTCACCAGAGTGAATACAGAGGGTTCACCACAAGATGTAAACCATTGGTGATCCTCAAAAACAGGAAGGCCAGATTAGAGTTTGCCAAATGACATCTAAAAAAGCCTTCACTGTTCTAGAACAACATCCTATGGACAGATGAGACCAAGATCAACTTGTACCAGAGTGATGGGAAGAGAAGAGTATGGAGAAGGAAAGGACCTGCTTATGATCCTATTCATACCACCTCATCAGTAAAGCATGGTGGTGGTAGTGTCATGGCGTGGGCATGTATGGCTGCCAATGGAACTGGTTCTCTTGTATTATTGATGATGTGAGTGCTGACAAAAGCAGCAGGATGAATTCTGAAGTCTTTCGGGCAATATTATCTGCTCATATTCAGCCAAATGATTCAGAACTCATTGGACGGCGCTTCACAGTGCAGATGGACAATGGCCCAAAGCATACTGCAAAAGCAATTAAAGAGTTTTTTAAAGGAAAGAAGTAAAATGTTATGCAATGGTCAAGTAAATCACCTGACCTGAATCCGATTGAGCATGCATTTCACTTGCTGAAGACAAAACTGAAGGGAAAATGCCCCAAGAACAAGCAGGAACTGAAGACAGTTGCAGTAGAGGCCTGGTAGAGCATCACCAGGGATGAAACCCAGCGTCTGGTGATGTCTATGCGTTCCAGACTTCAGGCTGTAATTGACAGCAAAGGATTTGCAACCAAGTATTAAAAAGTGAAAGTTTGATTTATGATTATTATTCTGTCCCATTACTTTTGGTCCCTTGACAAGTGGGAGGCACATATGCAAACTGTTGTAATTCCTACACCGATCACCTGATTTGGATGTAAATACCCTCAAATTAAAGCTGACAGTCTGCAGTTACAGCACATCTTGTTCGTTTCATTTCAAATCCATTGTGGTGGTGTATAGAGCCAAAAATGTTAGAATTATGTCGATGTCCCAATATTTATGGACCTGACTGTACGTTGGAGGCATACACTCAAGCAATTTCCCACAATATATACTTCTTATAGAAGTCTCAGATGTGATGTGAACAGAGCCTTATCTCTGCTCCTCCCCAGCAGCTCAGCCATGACTTATATAATATAGCAGTTGTTCTTTCATCCTCAGCATTGGTCGCCTACCGATTGACAAAGCTCTCAGCTTAACAATGTACCTGAAGAAGGAAGATCGGATCATGCCAGTTTTTCAAGGAATGGATGAACTGATCCCTATATACAAACTAATGGAAAAGCGCGACATGAAGGAGGTGGAAGATCAGATGAAAGTAAATATGGATGATGAATTTGCATTGAACAGTAAAAGTCTCATGATTGTGCTCCGATCTGCTAGAGTTATTAGCACTGCACCCTTTCCTATCCACAGGCTTATATTTTAAAGCTTCTCCGCCACCTGATAGATGCCCAGTCATGGACAGATGATGGCACAGTGTCTGAGAGGATGCTCCGCAGTTCTTTGCTTCTGTTCGCTTGTTTCCGGAAATACCAGCCATGTATCGAGAAGGCCCAGGAATACTTTAACAACTGGAAGGAATCCAATGGTTCATTAAGGTTATCCTTAGTCATCTTATACAGAGGGGTTTATCAGACTATGTGATCTGAGATCATAGCTGTGAAGTCTGAAGCAGAGTACATGACTTTTAATGTAATCTTTGTATGACAGTGTCCAGACATAGTGGGGCAGATTTACTCTGTCTAAGAATACAAATCACAGTCTTAATATTAGACAAATGTACTATTCTGGCTCATGGACCTTTATAAATTTGGAGTATCTTAAATCCTGTGCCAGATTTTGCCCAGAAATCTGTCAGTGCACCAAAAATTCTATCCGTGTGCCAAAAAATGTGTCCTTGAGTCTAAAAACTGCCTAGTCTAAGTTTACACTATCTATAAGTAGTGTTGAGCAGCAGCGGCTATATTCGAATTTGCGATATTTCACGAATATTCTGTAGAATATTTGTCATATATTGGCGAATTTGAGGTTATTTAATTGTATGCGAAAAAATGGCGATGTAAAAATAGCGTAATGCGAATTCGGAATGCGAAATACAGGCGTGGGTCACTTTTTGCTACATTTTCCAAGCTGCTAGAAGTTTACTGAGACTGGAGAAAATGGTTGGCACGGCAGAACATTACAATAGCTTTATATACAGATAGAGTGCTCCAATATATTCGCGATTGCACTAATCGGCAGGGATTAGAATATTTTTTCGCACTACGTGCAACTTCACATTTTAGCGGGTCTGACTAAAGATTACTGATTGGTGCACGAAGTATTGTTGTGAACTTGACATTGCTTCCTTCTCATTGGCCCACAAGCAAGAAAAATGGAGCAGATGGAAAAAAATGCTGAATATTTGATATAACGAATACATAGCACTATATTCTAAATATTTGCAAATTCTCGAAGTGGCGATACTCGTGATAGATATTCGATATTCGAATATTTACGCTCTACACTATCTATAAGTAGGCATAGTTTGTTTTAAAAATGTGACAAAATTTTGGCGCATGGAGGTGCATTTAGGCTACGCAGTTCATGTGAAGCCACACACTTCCCCTGAAGCCCACATTTATTAAGAATGGCAAACCCCAGTTTTATATAAGTAATAATAAAAAGTTGGAGTGAATTGTGTCACATTTCTTAAAAGGTGCACACCAATTTTGGCACATTTTACACTGTCCAAAAGCTTCAAAATGAAATTCATGCCTGCTGTGAGCAGGTGTAGATTTGCACTGCAATATGTTCCTTTTTTGGACTTTATTATAAACAAACCTGTCTAAATGTTTTAGGGCATTCCACCTCCCAGTAAACCACACCCACATGTCAACTTTTATATAAAATTATATTTTTACACAATGTGCGACTTTTTAAAACCAAGATAGTGCATCTGTAAGATTTCATTAAAGGATATGTACTCCTTTGGGGGCAGTTTTTTTTATGATTGCATTTTACTTATTTTGGGCTAAAAATCATTTTTTAATTTGGTCTTTATTAAAAATATTGAGCCGTTCTGTCACAAAGGGTTAACTTTTTCTAGCTGTGTGAATGTTACTTTCACTTTGTGCCAGTCATCTAATAACCCTTATCTGTAAATTACTAAAAGTTCATAAACACTTATTTAAGCCACATTCATATCAGTATGATAAGAATTGAGATGTAATGAGTGTTTATAAGGTCAGAGATAAAGAGCAGGTCAGCTCCCTGCCTGACTGAGCAGAGAGAACATTCAGAACCAGCTACTAGATAAACTTACAGCTGTGCAGGAGAAACGGCTCAATATTTTTAATAAAGACCTAGGGATGAGCAAACTTGTGTTTTCAAGTTCGGCGTACAAGGTTCGGATTAGCTAAGAATTCCGTTATGGATTCCACTACCACGGACCATAACTTATGGTCCAGTGGTAGCGGAATCCATAATGGAGTTCTTAGATAACCTGAACCCAAACCTTGCACGCTGAACCTGAAAACACAAGTTCGCTCATCCCTAAATAAAGAACAATTGAAAAAAAGATTTTTAGCTCAAAATAAGTACAATGCAAGAATACAAAAAAATTGCCACCAAAGGTGTACATAGCCTTTAAATGCCTAACTTTATACAGTTACTACCTAAACTTCCCATAGAGGGGGATGGCTGAAGCCCGTGTGTTTATCTTTTAGAGGGGTGGTCAGGTTTTCCTGTCTAACAGCAGGAAATTTGATTTTAAAAAAGCCAATACATATCTGTTCAGTTTCTCTGCTGTGCCAGTGCCACCACTCCTCAGTGGCCTTGTGCCATGTATGCTAGCGTCACAGCTGATTTACTCCTGGGGTAATGTGCATGAATCTATATATGTTTTTTTTTATTCTATCAACTTTCCTGCTGTTAGACATGTTTTAAGCCCAGGAGAACCCCTTAAAGTGATCCTGTCACCAGTGACATCCCTATGAAACTTAGGCTCCATTCCCTAATTAGGATACTTTTTCTTAATATGCAAAGTAGGCCGTTGGTGCAATCAGGACATCACCATTGCTGTTGTTGCACACAAGCTCAACTTTTTTCTGTGTGCAGCCTCCTTTGCCACTGCTTGGTCCTATCAATCAAAGCAGCCAGGGAGGGGCTGGTGACAGAAATGAGCAGAGCTTGGGTGCAACAAGGGAAGTGGTGACACCTCATTGCACTAAAGGCCTAAATTACCATATGTAAAAAAATATATATATGAGGAACGGAGACTTGGATAATTAAAAGAAAAACAGCGTTTTAATCAGGTGAACCACAGCCATGTGTCTATCCAAGCAGATGGATAGGGAGGTCACTGGACAGATTGCCTTTAAAACTGAAATCTACACAGGGGATCCTGAACTTTTCCAAGGCACTTTAAAGTGACTTCGAAGGTCATAATAGGTAATATAAATCATACTGTAGTATACGGAGAAATAACTGCACCTGAAAACAGGGCATCCTCTTATGTGCTCTATAGCACTAGATTCTGCTATTTGTGCTCTCCCATTGTTATATTACAGGGTTTATTTCATTCTACATACACCTGTCCCCTGAGGATACTGACCTTGCTCTGGTAACTTGCTATATATATATATATATATATATATATATATATTTTTTTTATTTTTATTTTTTCTCAGCTTGCCACGTGATGTCGTCTTTGCTGTTTATGCTGTAGGAGCTCAGACATCTGAAGGTTGGGACTATTTGTTTGAGCAATATAAGACTGCTGACACTGGTGAAATGCACCTCATTGAATATGCATTGACTATGACTCAGAATCAGGACAAGCTGCAGTGGTAATAATGCATTTCATTTAGCTATATAAAGACATATCAAGTTATGGTACTTATGTGACATTTATGGCATTATGATTTCATACACTTCAAGCATGTAATTGGTGGAATCCAACCGACACCAGTCCTGAGAATGAGTGGCGATCGGGCCCCACCATTTATGACATATAAGATCATTATGCATAAATGGTATTCATGAGGCCCCTGTAAATTACATTAATGGACACTTATACAAATTTATGCATAGCAAACTGTTGAAAACTTAAAAGGGGTATCCCATCTCGCTGTTTCTAGGGCGAGGTGTGACGAAGCACTGATCCCAGAAGCCTGGACTTATGGAAACAGCTGAGCGGGCCGGCAATCTGCTGTGTACGTAACTCCCATTGCAGTAAATGGGAGTTAGGTGAACGGCATAGCAGAACAAGCTATGCACTGGCCCGCTCAGCAGTTTCCATAAGCCTGGCCACCGGGGGTCAGAGCTTAGTCCCATCTTCCTACTTTGCTCTTGCTATATATATATATATACAGGGAGTGCAGAATTATTAGGCAAGTTGTATTTTTGAGGATTAATTTTATTATTGAACAACAACCATGTTCTCAATGAACCCAAAAAACTCATTAATATCAAAGCTGAATATTTTTGGAAGTAGTTTTTAGTTTGTTTTTAGTTTTAGCTATTTTAGGGGGATATCTGTGTGTGCAGGTGACTATTACTGTGCATAATTATTAGGCAACTTAACAAAAAACAAATATATACCCATTTCAATTATTTATTTTTACCAGTGAAACCAATATAACATCTCAACATTCACAAATATACATTTCTGACATTCAAAAACAAAACAAAAACAAATCAGTGACCAATATAGCCACCTTTCTTTGCAAGGACACTCAAAAGCCTGCCATCCATGGATTCTGTCAGTGTTTTGATCTGTTCACTATCAACATTGCGTGCAGCAGCAACCACAGCCTCCCAGACACTGTTCAGAGAGGTGTACTGTTTTCCCTCCTTGTAAATCTCACATTTGATGATGGACCACAGGTTCTCAATGGGGTTCAGATCAGGTGAACAAGGAGGCCATGTCATTAGATTTTCTTCTTTTATACCCTTTCTTGCCAGCCACGCTGTGGAGTACTTGGACGCGTGTGATGGAGCATTGTCCTGCATGAAAATCATGTTTTTCTTGAAGGATGCAGACTTCTTCCTGTACCACTGCTTGAAGAAGGTGTCTTCCAGAAACTGGCAGTAGGACTGGGAGTTGAGCTTGACTCCATCCTCAACCCGAAAAGGCCCCACAAGTCCATCTTTGATGATACCAGCCCAAACCAGTACTCCACCTCCACCTTGCTGGCGTCTGAGTCGGACTGGAGCTCTCTGCCCTTTACCAATCCAGCCACGGGCCCATCCATCTGGCCCATCAAGACTCACTCTCATTTCATCAGTCCATAAAACCTTAGAAAAATCAGTCTTGAGATATTTCTTGGCCCAGTCTTGACGTTTCAGCTTGTGTGTCTTGTTCAGTGGTGGTCGTCTTTCAGCCTTTCTTACCTTGGCCATGTCTCTGAGTATTGCACACCTTGTGCTTTTGGGCACTCCAGTGATGTTGCAGCTCTGAAATATGGCCAAACTGGTGGCAAGTGGCATCTTGGCAGCTTCACGCTTGACTTTTCTCAGTTCATGGGCAGTTATTTTGCGCCTTGGTTTTTCCACACGCTTCTTGCGACCCTGTTGACTATTTTGAATGAAACGCTTGATTGTTCGATGATCACGCTTCAGAAGCTTTGCAATTTTAAGAGTGCTGCATCCCTCTGCAAGATATCTCACTATTTTTGACTTTTCTGAGCCTGTCAAGTCCTTCTTTTGACCCATTTTGCCAAAGGAAAGGAAGTTGCCTAATAATTATGCACACCTGATATAGGGTGTTGATGTCATTAGACCACACCCCTTCTCATTACAGAGATGCACATCACCTAATATGCTTAATTGGTAGTAGGCTTTCGAGCCTATACAGCTTGGAGTAAGACAACATGCATAAAGAGGATGATGTGGTCAAAATACTCATTTGCCTAATAATTCTGCACGTAGTGTGTGTATATATATATATATATATATATATATATATATATATATATATATATATATATAATGTGCTGTGAAGTGGGAATAGTAATGCTTTCTAGTGCAATGTTTTTTTTTTTCTAGTGTAATGCTTTAGTTTAAATGTCAGTTCTTGTTCCTCTGTCCATGGCATCTAGGATTGCTCCAAACAACATTTCATTGTATTGTACATTGTATTGTACATTGTATTACATTGTATTGTACAGTGACAATAAAGGCATCTTATCTTATCTTATCTCACTCTGGAACTGACAAGATAAGACAACCACTTTAAGGGATACATAGGCTTAAATACAGACCTATACCAGTCCTTAAAGGAACACTAAACCCACGGAATGCACAAAAATAAATCTATATCCCAAAACTTCTTCCCTTGATCTCTACCAATTCCTCTGATGCTATTTGTCTTAAAACTGAAAAATATATAAAGAAATCTATGTGCTCCAGGAGTTCAGCCATTTCCTCTCTCCTTTATTTCGGCTGCATCTGTATAGTTCTATATAGTTTCCTATGGGATCATCAGATTGCTTCTCTCATACACTCCAATGCACTGTAGGCAGCACCAGGTAGGGGCAAGAGGGGGGCAGCGGAAGGGCCATGGGCAATGAGCGCTTTCATTGTGGCAAAAGGGCAGCAGAAAAGCTAGGTGCACCCCTGGCACTGTACAATGTATTCCAATGGAGCAGAGGCTCCATAAGAACTAATATGCACCAGCCTTTTGTCACTCAGGAGGACAGAGGCTGCCGCACACCGATTCTTTCTGGGGGTAGCCGGTGCCCACCGGGTAGCGCGTTCTTCTGTTTTTCTGCTAGTGCAGATGCTATGGTCACAGTTGACCACAGCATCTGAAGGATTAAAAGTACACGATTGGCATTACCGTTGGTCGCGGACATTAGTTCTAGGTGTCTGCAGTTTAAAACAGCAGGCACCCGGAGGCTATGGCACCCACCACGCTTATGCAGATGCCATCTTTAAAGTCCCGGCCATGGCCATACATAGACGGTGCTGGTTGGCAGGGGGTTAAAGTGTAAAAAGAGCCTAAAACCCCCCAAATATTTTAAGGGAATCTGTCAACTTCGAAACACACCACAAACTAGAGTAAGCAGTGTGTAGTCTAATTAGTTCTGAGTCCGATTATGTAATTTTTATCTTCATACTCTCTTGCATTCTGACACGGTGCACAGCTTCAGAATGCAAGTGAGTATGAAGATAAAAATGACATAATTGAACTTGGCGTCACTTACACTATACAATACTTGGAGATGATAGATTCCCTTTAAAAGTTCTGCACTGCTGTCAAGTACTCTGCTGCAAGTGCCAAAGACTCTAGTTTTGTAAGGAATAGGACATTTTGTGATGATTTCCCATATTCCCTAGGCTCATGGATGCGGCTTTGAAAGGAGATCTTATAAAAACTCAAGAACTACCACACATTGTTGTCTCTGTGAGCAGGAACCAAGTTGGTCACCTCTTGGCTTGGCATTTTTTGAAGACTAATTGGCATCAACTCATTCAAAAGTATGTCTCTTCTTCATGCACTTGTGTCATTTAAATACAAGATGTGCTCTACTAATGTAAATTTGTGTATGTTCTAGGTTTGAGTTGGGATCACGTACAATTGGTGACATGGTTGTTGGTGTGACAAAACTGTTTTCTACAAGGGAGTGGCTGGAAGAGGTAACGAGCTTTATTTCCATTTCAGTGTTAATATTTTACAGTAATACCAAATTAGATAATATTGGAATTGGGACAGAAACCCAGATGACAGGGGTCAGAGAGGGCAAAGGGGCTGAAGTAAAAAATAATAGAAAGAAATGGAGGAAAGAAGAAGGTAAAAGTCTGAGCAACCTCACAATAGATGGCCATTTGCCATAAGAAACCGCCTAGGACGGGTACTGCCCAAAAACAATGTGATGTTCAAAGCACCACACCCAAGAAGACAATATACTCATAAAGAAAAAAGGGTGTGTTCACATATAGCGAGCACAACAAATGAATGCTAAAAAAATAAAAAAAAAACATCAGCCAGCAATATAAAGGTTAAAAGCTATTTTTGTGAACAATTGCCATAAAAGAGAGGCAGTTGGGCACAAGAAACGAGAGCGGGCCAAAAGACCATGTGGCTTGTGTTTATGGGGCCCTTGGATAAAAGCTGTTTCGGGACTGTTCATATTTAGGGAAGCTTGTCTGTATCTTAAAGAGAAGGTAGGTCATTTTCTGCCCCTATTGGTCTCCCACCCTCCTTTTTCTGTCTTTTTTTTTATTTATTTTTTTAACTTCAATATTGTTTTTATGTTATTGTATCACTGTACACCAATGTGTACGTGATATTTTGACCACTTCTTCTTACTGCTTTATTTCTGGTTTTGTCTACACTGGAAGGTCTTATTTTACACTGTAATTTCTTCTTATATACTCTATTATATTTTTATGCTTAGCTTGGCCAGTTTTTCTTCTGCATGGTATTCTATGTCATTGCTTTTCATACTGTTTTTATATTTATATTTTATATATATTTTTAACCCCTTCCCGACACCCGTCATACATGTACAGCGGATGTTGGGTCTTTAAAGATGGTGCCCGCTCCAGAGCGGAACAGTAGTAATGCCGATCATGGACATTTAACCCCTCAGATGCCGTGGTCAAATGTCACCATGGCATCTGAGAAGCCAGAAACCCGGAAGTGCTTGCTTCACCAGCAGGAACGCCTTTCCTGGCAGAGATTAGGGAAGGCGTTCCTTGAAAGTAATGAGCCTTTACTAGGCTTCCAGGCTCATTACTTGTATATTTCAATTCAGGCCAGCAGGTGGCAGCACTGAATTGTAATATAGCTATTTCTGTACAGGATAATGGAAACAGTTCAGTTATCCCATACAAATTGCAGTCTGATAATGTTGTAGTCACTTGGGGACCTAAAAAAAAAGTCAAAAGACAAAAAATATTTTTACAAAATATAAAGCTATAAAAAATATCTATAAATTCAAATCACCCCTTTTCCCCAAAATCATTATAAAATTAAAGGGGTTTTCCAAGATTTTTATACTGATGAATAGGTCATCAGTATCTGATCGGTGGGGGTCCGACACGCAGGACCCCTGCCGATCATCTGTGTGAGAAGGTGCCAGTGCTCCTGTGGGCGGCATGGCCTTCTCTCTGATTTTCCCAAGTCAAGTGACGACATGTTCATGTGTCACGTGGTCTAAGAGCAGCTCAGCCCCATTCAAGTGAATGGGGCAGAGTGCAATACCAAGAACAGCCGCTATACAATGTACGGCGCTGTGCTTGGGGAGCTGCAAGAAAGCAGCGTTGCTTACAGGAGCGTTGATGCCTTCTCAAAACAGCTGATCGGCGGGTTTCGGACCCCCACCAATCAGATACTGATGACCTATCCTGAGGATAGGTTATCAGTATAAAAATCTTGGAAAACCCTTTTAAACAATAAAGAAAATCAACATCATGGGCATCACTGTGTCAGAAAACGTCCATACTATTAAAATCTAAAAATATGAAATTGTGAATGGTGTAACCATAAACTATAAAAATGGACGATTTTCAGTTTTTTTTTAGAATTTTTTTTAGGGGGTTAGAATATACAGGGCCAAGCCGCTCACAGCAGTATATTTATAAACTAATCAGTAACTACTTTAACTTTAATAATTGCTCATTGCTGAGCTCTTTACTTATTTTTAGTAACCTAAAAATAGCAGGCAGTGCGGGGGGCGGCGCTCACTCACTGACGTCACGCGCCTGCTCCTCCCACTAGGCGGCGCAGGCGCGTGACGTCAGTGAGTGAGCGCCGCCCCCCGCACTGCCTGCTATTACCGGAGCTAAGACAGAGTAAGATATCCAAATAATCCAAGTAAAGAGCTCAGCAATGAGCAATGATTAAAGTTAAAGTAGTTACTGATTAGTTTATAAATATACTGCTGTGAGCGGCGTGGAGGGGGATCTGTGGATGGCACTGTTTAGGGGGGGGATCTGTGGATGGCACTGTTATGAGGGGGGGGGATCTGTGGATTGCACTGTTTAGGGGAGGGGGGGATCTGTGGATGGCACTGTTCAGGGGAGGGGGGATCTGTGGATGGCACTGTTTAGGGGGGAGATCTGTGGATGGCACTGTTTAGGGGAGGGGGGGATCTGTAGATGGCACTGTTTAGGGGTGGGGGGGATCTGTGGATGGCACGGGGGGGGGGGGGCCATACATTTTTTTGCTATGGGGCCCATGCATTTCTAGCTACGCCCCTGCTCACTATGTAGTATAACTGACTTGTGCTCTTCATTCTCCAGATCAGTATGATTACAGCAATACCACATATGTACAGTTTTTCTTGTATTTTAATACAAAAACAAAAAATTTTGACCCCCATAACTTTGTTACAGTTATGTCTACGGAGATCTGTGAGGGCTCATTTCTTGTGGGACGATCTGTAGTTTTTTATAATAGCATTTTGGGATGTGTGTCTTTTTTATCACCTTTTTAGGTTACTAAAAATAAGTAAAGAGCTCAGCAATGAGCAATTATTAAAGTTAAAGTAGTTACTGATTAGTTTATAAATATACTGCTGTGAGCGGCGTGGCCCTGTATATTCTAACCCCCAGGCAAGCGTGGGAACCATGGGAACGCCTGGGGGTTAGAATATACCATCAGATTTGAGTTTTTACGATCTCACTGAGCTCGTGAAAACTCAGATCCGATGGTATA
This sequence comes from Bufo bufo, assembly GCF_905171765.1. Lineage (NCBI taxonomy): Eukaryota > Metazoa > Chordata > Amphibia > Anura > Bufonidae > Bufo > Bufo bufo. Next base: position 145,473,208 of record NC_053390.1, on the reverse strand, counting down.
TTCTAACCCCCAGGCAAGCGTCCCCATCACCATGGGAACGCCTGGGGGTTAGAATATACTATCGGATCTTCTGAGTTACTCAGTGGCCTGGCTGGAGCCTCCGCAGCCACTGTGTCGGCCCTGCGTGCGCCCTGCTCCAGTCCTGACTCCTCCCCAGCCAGGCCCGGGCCTCGGACCGCCCGCGTCCCGCCCACTACACTAGTCTAGTGTAGTGGGCGGGTGGTCCGCGGCTCGGGCCTGGCTGCCTGTGTGTAGTGTGTGTGTGTAAATAAAAAAAATCAACAGAAGTCGGCACGGACGGGCCCCCAGTGGCGTAGGGCCCCATAGCCACTGCTATGGTTGCTACTGATAGGGAGTGTCGTAAAAACAAAATCCATAAAACTATGGCGGAATTGCATTTTTTTTTTTCAATTTCACCTCATTTGGAAATGTTCAGCTTCCCACAACATTCCATGTAATATTAAATGGTGCCATTAGAAGGTGCAACTTGTCCCACAAAAAACAAGTCCTCATACAGCTATGTGAATGGAAAAAATAAATAAAGTTACGTGTGGCTCTGGGAAGGCAGAAAAATTGCTGCATCAGAAAGGAGTAAATATATTTATATTTTTTAAATTTGTTAATAAAATAAAAATGGAATTGGCCAGGAGAAGAGGAGGGTCTCCGTTATTGGGGATCAATATCCTTGTCATAATTGCAGATCAAAAGTATGTTAAGGGGACAACCAGATACTATGAGTCTCGTTCCTTTCCAACACATCACTAATACAGTAGGATGCCAGCGGTAGAGCGATGCAAGAACCTGGTACCAGTGAGAAATGATCTGTTATACTGGTACAGGGGGAAGACTGCTTTCAAACCTGGCCTTTATGCTTGTGCCCGGATCCATTATCCATTATTCATCACTAACTTTTAATTTCATTTTAGGCAATGCAGTTCTTAGAATCATTGAAAGAAAATGGTTCCCAGCTACGTTGTGTTCAACAAGCAAGGGAGACTATAGAAGAAAACATTCGATGGATGGATAAAAACTTTGACATTGTTAAAACCTGGCTAGAAAATAACAGTCTATAGATCTGGTGCCCACTCTTTGTGAGCCTATGTGAACTTAATTCTGTTCCATGCCTTATGATGACCTGATAAATATCCCTGGTAGGCATAAAAGCAGCCTTTTTAAGCCTCTATGTTGACAGCACGTGTTGGTCATGTCATTCAGAAATCCTTAGCTGAATGTGTCCAATATGATCCCTTTTACCGTCATGTTGTTTCTAGGTGCAAAATCCTGTGCTTGCTAATTTATATCTATAGGAGTTGGATCCCCGTTTTTCTGTTACAGAACTCCAAATCCACTGCATAGACATACACTGTAGATTTAAGACTGTATTCTTGCTGCCTCCATACGGTTATCCATTGACCTCCATAATAACACAGTGGCGGTTTGCTGGTAGCCAACATGTTAGGGAAGGTTGTAGATGACAAAACCTTAGACAGACTGTCTAGACTCGTACTAGATTCATCACAGTGGCTCGGGCTGCAGGGATAGACACTTTTGTGTAACTCTATGTCAATTATTCGTTGGCATATCTGCTATATTTCATAAGCCATATCCCCTTGTATGGTAAATCTTCTATGCTGTCCGCATAGAGATCCTGTCCATAAGGCCTCATGCACACGACCGTGGTGTGTTTTGCGGTCCGCAAACCGTGGATCCGCAAAAAACAAAAGCCGCTTGTGTTGCCTTCCGCAATTTGCGGAACGGAACGGGCGCTGGCAATATAAATGCCTATTCTTGTCCGCAAAGCGCGGACAAGAATAGGACATGTTATATTTTTTTAGCGGGGCCGCGGAACGGAGCCACAGATGCGGACAGCACACGCAGTGCTGTCCGCATCTTTTGCGGCCCCATTGAAGTGAATGGGTCCACCTCAAAGTCGTCAAAACGGCGTCTCGGATGCCGACCTAAACAGCGGTCGTGTGCATGAGGCCTAAGATGGCTGCTGGTGGAGGGCCATGTGACCAGACACATCACTCAGCCTCCTGTATTCTAACACACTTCAGTGGTACTAAACTCCCAACAGTGCAAGTACAGATGGCAGGTGTAGTGTATTTGAATGGAAGAGACATCACATGGCAGTGATTTGCCTGGTCACATGACCCTCCAGCAGCAGCCATTTTATGGACAAGAGCTCTGTGTGGACGCGCACAAAAACTTGGCAAACAATGGAGCATACCCTATGAAATATAGAAAATGGCACAGAATTTCAACAAAGGCTATATCAGTAAGTGCTATATAATCATCTTACGAACAGACGAGTCAACAGTAACAAGACAGTGGTCAACCCTTTTAATTTCTTATGCTTATAACAATGCTGTTGCACACAGAGTGCCTGCTGGGCTGAGGCTAGGTCTACATGAGATACTTAGCGTCCTAGATCATTTACTTGTGGTACTGTTGGAGATGTGTGGGTTGTCACAAGTTTCTTTAGAGATAACTATTGGCAACATATTGGTGTAGCTTGTCTCATTAGAGTAGATTCACATATGCGTTAATCTAATCCGGTAGTCAGCTCCAGCAGAGAACAGACTGCCAGAGTTTAACCGCAGCAATATTTGTCCAGTCAAAAGACAGCATTTATGCCAGACAGTTGTGGGATCCCATTATAGTCATCGCGGTGCAAGGCATGATCAGGCTATGCCAGAAATGGTAAGCTCTGGTAGTCTGTTCTCTGCCGGAAGTTTATTAGTTTCCTGCAGATGTATGTGAATTTAGTCTAACAGTGCAAATATCTCAGGATAAAGTCTAGGGAGTGGGTTAGGACTTATTCACGTGTGAGAAGTTTGTAGGAATGAATGCTGTGAGTAGGATGAATGTGGAGCTTTGCTCAGGGATACTTTATTCTCTTATCGTTTTTATTTTTAGAGCAGTTAAAGGCTATGTACACCTTTGGGGGCAATTTTTTATTATTGCATTGTACTCCTTATCTCTGCTCTGTGACCTTATAAACCAGGGATGGCCAACCTGAGGCTATCCAACTGTTGCAAAACTAGAACTCCCAGCATGCCAACACTGCCTATAGCTATCAGCCTATAACAGGGCATGGTGGGAGTTGTAGTTTTAAAGCAGCTGGAGAGCCGCAAGTTGGCTATCCCTGTTATAAACACTCATTTAGGCTACATTCACACAACCGTATGTAGTTTGTGGTCCACAAAGTACAGATCCGCAAAAAATACGGATAATGTCCGTGTTGCATCTGTTTTTTTTGCGGATCCATTATAACATGTCCTATTCTTGTCCGCAAAACTGACAAGAATAGGACATGCTCTATATTTTTTGCGGGGCTACGGAACGGACATACGGATGCGGACAGCACACGGTGTGCTGTCCGCATTTTTTGTGGACCCATTGAAATGAATAGGTCCTCATCCAATCCGCAAAAAATAACGGAACGGACACGGAAACAAAATATGTTCGTGTGAATGTAGCCTAAAGCTCAATCCTTATCTTATTTAAGCCACATTGTTATCAGTAAGTGTTTATGACCTCTCAGTAGTTTAGAGCTGAGGGTTATTAGATGACTGGCACAAAGTGAAAGTAGCAGTGACACCGATAGACAGCTAGCCCTTTGTGACAGAACAGCTCAATATTTTTATAAGACGAATTGAAAATGATTTTTAGCCAAAAATGAGTAACATGCAATCATAAAAAAAAATTGCCTCCGAAGGTCTACATAGTCTTTAAACCTAAATTATGATACCAGGTTTTAGGATTCAAATAAATGATGGTAGATTTGAGCTGGTCACTAATGGCATCATTAAATACCTTGGGGGAGATTTATCAACGGTTTTTACACCACAGAAGACAATGTGCAAAATGATATACAAAAAAACAATGTTAAATAATATGGTCTTTCAAACAAGATATTCACAAACTAACTGATCAGTGAATCAGCCTTATTCTTCATAAATGGTAGAGAAGTCATTTTATACATAATGACATAATCTGGTGGGTGAGATTTAGACCATTTTCTACTATGCCTTTTAGTGACACAAATGAGTGCGACCGAAGGCAAATATCTGTGAAAAAGTTGATCTTCCATCTTGGATCTTTTCAGTCATTGTCAGGTGCTATACTTGGAAAATTGTTCATTCCAAACAAAAGGATCAAAAACCCATCAATAGAAGACCAGACCACAGATCATAGCAAAGATCCATCAGTAATTTATTGTTCAATCTTGGTCAGCTTAAGGGCTCATTCACACGACCGTGCTGCGTTCTGTGGTCCGCAAAACATGGATGCCACCCGTGTGCCTTCCGCAATTTGTGTAACGGAACAGATGGCCCAACATAGAAATGCCTATTCTTGTCCGCAAAACAGACAAGAATATGACATGATCTATAATTTTTGTGGGGCCACGGAACGGAGCAATGGATGCGGACAACACACGGAGTGCTGTCCGCATCTTTTGCGGCCCCATTGAAGTGAATAGGTCGGATGCAGAACCCCTCATATGCCGTGGTCAAAGGCTTCTAGGCTTATCACTTGTATATTACAATTCAGGCCTGCAGGTGGCAGCACTGAATTGTAGTATGCTGATCTTTGTATGGTGTAATGGATAACATTCCATTACTTGATACAAATTGCAGTCTAATGATTGCATGTTGGGATCCTCTTGGAGACCCCCAAAAAAGTTTTTAAAAATATAAAAATTCTAATCACCCCTTTACCCCAAAATTAAAATAAATAAACAAACATCACAGGCATTGTCTCATCCGCTATAAAAACAAAACCCACATTTGGATTTTTTTTTCCAGCTTTCTACTACATGATATGCAATATTAAATGGTGCCATTAGAAAGTGCAACTTGTCCTGCAACAAAAAAACTAAAAACATTATACGGCTATGTGAATGGAAAAATAAAAAGTTATGGCTCTGAGAAGTAGGGATGAGCGAATCAACTTCGGATGAAACATCCGAAGTCGATTCGCATAATACTTTGAATATTGTACAGAGCGAGCGCTCTGTACAGTATCATCCGAAGTCGATTCGCCCATCCCTACTGAGGCAGGGAGTAAACAAATGAAAGGAAGGGTTTATATAATCCTGCAGTTTTCACACTGGCCACCAGACCTAAAATATGTTAATACGTCTTTTGAGAGCAGCTGCATGGGCTATAGACACAGTGGATAGGAGATTGACACACTGACTTACATGGGAGACTTTACTAGGCATGTTCTGTGACCTTGTTTCTTTGGATAGGACCGCGCTACCTCTGGAATCACAGAGAATCCACAATCGAAGCCAGCAAGATATTCACAAGCATGGGGAAGCAAACAGGCCAATCAAAACCTCTCCTCCTCTCCTTTCCAGGCTTCTATGGAACACCAAAATTGCATCCAATAGTGAAGTACCGTCATGCAAGTCGGAGTAAAAACGGTTTTATTATACTCACAATGCACACGTATAAACAAGCAGTATACAATGGATCAAAATCACCCGACCCGGGTTTCGCTCGGTTGAGCTTCGTCAGGGGTATTCATCCCACCCACTTCAGGGCGGTCTTATAACGGGTCAGGTTGGTTTGCACCCGCCTACCCACACACATATGATCCAATCAATGGTAAATTAAATCATGCACATATACATCCTTTTAAAACAATATAAAATGCATAAAATACAAATACATAAAATACATAAAACAAGGACATCTCAAAATGAATCTATCATATGTCAGTATATAATCACTTGTGGCGATCTATGCCTACTTCTATACTGTCAGTTCCGTTCATGCTACTTCCTCTTTACTATACTCTAAACCTCCCAACCAATCACAGACCACATTATCCTTCACCCTCTTTTCTCCATTCATAAAAAATGGCAACACCCCCATACCACATGATATCTCTTAGCCAGTCACAGATCAAATACGCCTAGGCCCGCCCTACTTCATTCATAAAAACAGCAACTCCCCCATATCACATGGTGCTGTCCAGCCAATCCAGTTCTACAACCTCGGAAGGTCCTTGCTCGATACAACACCACACTCACAGGTCCTAGATCAATCACGAACACTTCGTCGCTTCAGGTAAGACAAGGTTTTAAGTCAAACTCCACATTCAGACCTTTTGGTTGTAGCGTTCCCAGTTTGTATATCCATTCCACCTCACGTTTATTAATCTGTTTTACTCCATCCCCTCCACGCCAGTGGGGCTTAACTTGTTCCAACCCCACAAAGAACAAACCACTCGGATTCTTTTGGTGCACCAATTTAAAGTGCATCGAAACACTATGGGTCTCCAACCCCTTCTTAATGTTCCTCACATGCTCCTGAATTCTTACTTTGAGCTTCCTAAGTGTACGTCCCACATATTGGAGTCCACATGGGCACTCCAACATGTAGACCACCCCTACATTCTCACAAGTAATTTGCCCCTTAATTTTTATATCCACATTTTTTCCATTAGAGTGCACAGATTGAGTATGCATTTTTTTGTCTTCCCTTTTCCGATTTTTACATGGCAAACAGAATCCACACCAGCTAAACTTATTCCCTTTTGTTATCTTCTCTTGATGGTTGGAACTATGTACTAACTTAGTACGCAAACATGGAGCCTTTTTGAAAATAACTACCGGTTTTTGTGGAATATCCTTCCCCAGCACAGGGTCATTTTTTAAGGTGGACCAATTTTTCCTAATGGCATCCTTTATCAAACCAGCCTGCGTATTATATTGGGTTAAAAAGGAAAAGCGGAAATCTTTCTCAATCACCACCTTTTTCTTCTTCCCTTCAACTTCTTCCTCTATCATCCTGCTGCATTCGGCTAGTTCATCTGCCTGATATCCTTTCTCCCTGAACCGTTCCTTAATGACCTCACTTTGTATTCTAAAATCCTCCACTTTGGTACAATTCCTAAAGACCCTCTTAATTTGTCCCTTAGGAATATTTTTCAGCCACGGTGTATGGTGGCAGCTGGAGGTGTCTATGTAGCCATTAACATCCGTCTCTTTGAAGAAAGTTTTAGTTTTAAGCTGGGTACCCTCCACAAAAAGTGTCAGATCCAAAAAATCTACGGAGGTATCACTGACTGTACTAGTGAAGGATAAATTCCATTGATTGTCATTTAACTCCTCGATGAAATCTAAAAGGCCCTGTTTCTCCCCCTTCCACAGGACCAGACAATCATCGATAAATCTCCTCCATGTTATCAATTCTCCAGCTTCCATGGTCTTATTCAACACGGGTGTGATAGTGGCACTTTCCCAGGACCCCATAAAAATATTAGCGAAACTGGGGGCGAATTTCGCCCCCATCGCTGTACCGGTCCGCTGCAGGTAATGTTGCTCCTTGTACCAAAAATAATTGTGACTCAAACAGAAATCAACACACTCCAAAATAAATAAGCCCTGTTGTTGGGTCATCAGGGGATCATTATTCAGAGCGTGTTCGATCGCCTTGAGTCCCAGTTCTTTAGGGATCACTGTATATAATGAGGCCACATCGATAGTGGCCAGCCACATATTGGCAGGACAATCGCCAAAATCTTTAACAAGCTGCAGGACGCTTCCAGTGTCCTTTAAGAAAGATGGCATCAACGGGACATATTTCTGGAGGAAAAAATCCACATATTCCCCCAGTCGGCTGGTCAATGAATTAATGCCAGAAACAATCGGCCTGCCCGGCGGATTGGTCTTACTCTTATGGATTTTAGGCAAAAAATATATAACAGGGGTGACTGGGTGTTTGTTATTTAAATAATCCATTTCTTTTTTATTAATGATCCCTTCTTTGAAGCCCCTAGTCAACAACAAATCAAGTTTAACCTGAAACTCCAAAGCGGGATTTTTCTTGAGTGTCTGGTATGTTCCCACGTCTGCCAAAAGTCTGGACATTTCCCTCTCATACATATCTACATCCATAATAACAACTCCCCCCCCCTTATCCGCCGGTTTTATCACTATTTTCTTATTATTCTCAAGTTGTTTCAAAGCAAGTCTCTGTTCTGGTGTTAAGTTCTGTCTCCTCGGTTTAGCGCCAATTCCCTCAATTTCCTTTAGGACTCCCCTTTTGAAGGCCTCTATGCATTCATTTTCCTTATTCTTCGGAAAAAATTGGGATTTCTCCTTAAGTTGACTATGTACAATGCTGCCTTCCTCCTCAAAATTTCTACATGGGGCCTGGTTAGTTAAACAATATTTGGCTATGTTAAGCTTGCGTACAAATTTATGCACATCTAAAAAGGCCTCAAATTTGTTGATCCCAACAGTGGGGGCAAACTTCAGGCCTTTTCCCAAAACCTCTTTTTCAGATTGAGTCAAAGAATGTGAGCTAAGATTAAAAATACCCACTATATCCCCCTGCTTTTTTTGGGGGTTGGGCTTGTGTTTCTTTCCCCCTCGTTTTCCTCTACATGGCCTCTTTTTTGTGGGGTGCCCTGTTTCCCTGTCACAGGCCTCTGAACGCCCCTCATTGCCTGATGGGGAAAATTCTGTTTATCTGTAGTGCAACTACGCTCCACATTTATTGGTTCCCTTTCTTCTATTTTATTTATCTGTGCACTCGGTTGGGGAACTTTTTCCCAATTCTCATAATTCCTAACATATGGGGGGTTGGAGTAATTTCTTTTCCCATAATAGTTATTTCTTCGAGGAGGATAATAACCTCCTTGTTGCGGTGGATAATGGTTCCTATTATGGTTAAAATTCTTATAATACTGTGGTCTATATTGCCCATATGGCGCTCCCCGATATTCTGGATCCTGATAGGTATTCACCCACGGTTGTGGTCTATAGTTGTTACAACCATCTCTCTGATTATATCTATAATCATCATCTCTACCTTTGTGTCCCTTATAATAATTATTATTACTTCCTGTTCCTTTTGTCTGCAAATTTCTTTGGTTACCCGTGCTATATTCCTGTGTCGGTAAACCCATATCTTTATCCTCTGGTTTCTCTATTGCGCTTCTCTGTTCCTCCATTTTCACTTTCCACTTATAGATTCTGTTGTTCTTATAATCATTACATGTTTTAAAAAACTTTTTCTGTTTTTTTGCAATCACATCTTTCTCTACCTTCATTATAGCATTCTTACTTTTCTCACATAAAAAAACATAATTTTCTTGATCCTTGAAAGGTTCCAGCTTACTCTGCAGGGAATCTATATTATCCTTAATCATTTTCAATCTATTTTTCCTCTTTAGGATAATAAAACGCATGGCTCTAAAGCCGCAATCATTCATTAGTTGTTCCCATTCTCCTAAATCACCTGGGTCATCTGAATTTAATGGTAATTGCCATCTCAAACCTTCAGGTATTTTCCCTTCACAAAGGTATTTCTCCAGAGATGCGATGTCCCAGGTGATTCTGAGTTCTCTGATCAGGTCTCGCTCCAAATCAGAGAAGAGAACCTCCAACACATTAGTCGTTTGCAAATCCTCCTTTACAGAGAATGCTGTTTCTATATCAAACCGCAGATTAGCTCTAAAATCAAATATATCCATCTTACAGCGTACTTGAAGCAAAACCCACAACAGAAGTCTTAAGCTGTTATATCACCTATTGTGAACGGTAGATCCTATGTAATCTATACAGGAGGTGTTATTTGTCATTGTAATTCTGCCTGTGATATTAACAAGATTGCTACTGAAAAGTTACCTATACTGAACAGGAAATCATGACCTATTATTAGACCTAGTGGCCAGTGTGAAAACTCCAGGATTATATACGTAATTGTGATTTAAACAATAGGTCATTTTCTGATACGTTCTTGTTAAGCTGACCATAAAAATGTGTTTTAAATAGGTCATTATCTGATAACCTATTCCCTTTAGGAAAAATCGTCAATTACCGTATTTATCGGCGTATAACACGCACTTTTTCCCCCTGAAAATAGGGGGCAAATCATGTATGCGTGTTATACGCCGATATTCATTGCGCTGTATGAGCCGGGAGAGAGGAGGGGCTGGAGTCCGTAACTAGGGGCGGGGCCCGGTGCAGTCACTGTACTCTTACACCGGGCCCCGCCGCTCACCAAAGTATTTATAAACGTGAATCCTTATCCTGTTATTAAGCTGCCCTCTCCCATGTTCCCCCTGTATCCCCATAGCACTTACTTAAGCTTCAATAGCAGGCAGAGCGGACGGCAGCAGTAACGTCACTCACTGACGTTGAGCGCCTGCTCCGCCCCCTTTATGAATGAAGCAGGCGGAGCAGACGCGCGACGTCAGTGAGTGACGTTACTGCTGCCGTCCGCCCTGCCTGCTATGGAAGCGTGTGAATCGTAAGTGCTGTGGGGATACAGGGGGGACATGGGAAAATGGGAGAGGGCAGCTTAATAACAGGATAAGGATTCACGTTTATAAATACTTCGGTGAGCAGAGGCCCTGTGTATTGGGGGACACTGTTATGAGGGGGATCTGTGGATGACATATAGCAGTGTCATCCACAGATCCCCCCCATAACAGTTCCATCCACAGATCCCCCCACCCCATAGCAGTACAATTTGAAATTTAATTTTTTTCCCTGAAATTTCCCTTAAAATGAAGGGTGCGTGTTATACGCCAGTGCGTGTTATACGCCGATAAATACGGTATCACTGTTCACCAGTAATAAACGTATTAAAAATTCTGATTATGTAATGTTATTTTTTATTATTTTGAGCAGGAATTTTCCGTAAGATGACTATTTGCTATAGTACAGAAAAATGTGCAAATCATCTCTTTCCATGAAAAAAAAAAAAAAAAGCTGAGCATTTAAATGCCCATATGCGAGATAGCTATCCTATAAGTTAATGCTCGACCATTTAGGCTAGGGCTATACAGCGACAGCTGTCGCTGCCAGGATCACCGAGTAGCGATGATCCCATAGAAATGAATGGGATCACCGCTACTCAGTGATCTGGGCTGCGACAGCTGTTGCCGTGTAGCCCTCACCTTAAACAGGCCTTAAGACATGACCTGGATAATACACTGCTCAAAAAAATAAAGGGAACACTTAAACAACACAATGTAACTCCAAGTCAATCACACTTCTGTGAAATAAAACTGTCCACTTAGGAAGCAACACTGAGTGACAATCAATTTCACATACTGTTGTGCAAATGGGATAGACAACAGGTGGAAATTATAGGCAATTAGCAAGACACCCCCAATAAAGGAGTGGTTCTGCAGGTGGTGACCACAGACCACTTCTCAGTTCCTATGCTTCCTGGCTGATGTTTTGGTCACTTTTGAATGCTGGCGGTGCTTTCACTCTAGTGGTAGCATGAGACGGAGTCTACAACCCACACAAGTGGCTCAGGTAGTGCAGCTTATCCAGGATGGCACATCAATGCGAGCTGTGGCAAGAAGGTTTGCTGTGTCTGTCAGCGTAGTGTCCAGAGCATGGAGGCGCTACCAGGAGACAGGCCAGTACATCAGGAGACATGGAGGAGGCCGTAGGAGGGCAACAACCCAGCAGCAGGACCGCTACCTCCGCCTTTGTATAAGGAGGAACACTGCCAGAGCCCTGCAAAATGACCTCCAGCAGGCCACAAATGTGCATGTGTCTGCTCAAATGGTCAGAAACAGACTCCATGAGGGTGATATGAGGGCCCGACGGCCACAGGTGGGGGTTGTGCTTACAGCCCAACACCGTGCAGGACGTTTGGCATTTGCCAGAGAACACCAAGATTGGCAAATTCGCCACTGGCGCCCTGTGCTCTTCACAGATGAAAGCAGGTTCACACTGGCCACATGTGACAGACGTGACAGAGTCTGGAGACGCCGTGGAGAACGTTCTGCTGCCTGCAACATCCTCCAGCATGACCGGTTTGGCATTGGGTCAGTAATGGGGTGGGGTGGCATTTCTTTGGAGGGCCGCACAGCCCTCTATGTGCTCTATCCAGCAACGTCACGTTGCACCACAGACTGTCCAGGAGTTGGCAGATGCTTTAGTCCAGGTCTGGGAGGAGATCCCTCAGGAGACCGTCCGCCACCTCATCAGGAGCATGCACAGGCGTTGTAGGGAGGTCATACAGGCACGTGGAGGCCACACACACTACTGAGCCTCATTTTGACTTGTTTTAAGGACATTACATCAAAGTTGGATCAGCCTGTAGTGTGTTTTTCCACTTTAATTTTGAGTGTGACTCCAAATCCAGACCTCCATGGGTTGAAAAATTTTATTTCCATTTTTTTATTTTTGTGTGATTTTGTTGTCAGCACATTCAACTATGTAAAGAAAAAAGTATTTCAGAAGAATATTTAATTAACTCAGATCTAGGATGTGTTATTTTTGTGTTCCCTTTATTTTTTTGAGCAGTGTAAATAAGCCAGCACCTCATCTGCAGATAGCTTCTTCAGGTTGATTCCCCCTTATCAGTGCAGAGCAGACAGTACTGGCTTAACTGAATCCTATTTGACACAAAATGTACTTGATGTCTGTGTACTGTGTCCCCATTGCTGACACAATAAAAAGCCATTTGTTTTAGTCCTATGGCTGTGTTTTGTTTCATATTAACACACAGAAAAGGGGGAATTTATCAAGCCTTGCATTTCAGAACTAGGACTATAAAAAGTAGCAAAATAAGGGTGTGTGACTTTTTGGGCTTATTTGTGGATGGGAAGTGGACATGCTCAGCCTGTTGTTGATTTAAGTCAGATTTATCAACAAAGTCCCAAAAAGTGTTAGGGCTCATTCAGACGGCCGTATGCTGTCCGCAAAAATACTGAATGCTATCCGTTTTTTTGCGGATACGCAAAAAAAAATGAAACATGTCCTATACTTGTCCGTGAAAATCAGGACATGGCCCCATTGAAGTCTATGGGTCCGCAAAAATACTGAATGCTATCCGTTTTTTTGCAGATCCGTTTTTTTGCGGATCTGCAAAAAAAACGGATAGCATTCAGTATTTTTGCGGACAGCATACGGCCGTCTGAATGAGCCCTTAGACTGAATCTTTTATCATAGGGGTGGGCTGCACACAATGCGGATTTTCATTAGGGAAAAACAAGCAAAGTAAACGAGATTTGACAAATCTGATGCACACTTTGCTTTTTTTCTTAGGTGCAGAAATTGACCTGTAATGTGGATTTTGAAATCTGCAGCATGTCAATTGTTGCTGCATTTGTCCCAAAAAAAGCAATATATAGTGCAGATTTATGTGTGGTTTTTTTTTTGTGGCTTTTATGTGGCTAGATGTGTCGTGCGACATAAAAAGGTATGGCGACATTTCATATTATTTATTTCAATAGTGTCACAATGCGACATGCTGCGACAGTAGCAAATAATCCATCCAATATGCAAACAAATAAAAAAAATGGTGTGGTGTTAAACAGGCAGGAAGTGCTCAAACCCATATGCAGTTGTGCATCTATATACAGGGGAGCAAATCCTGCACTTGGCCCGTTGCTAATGGCAATCCCCAGCAAAAATGCATACAGTAGAGGATGCCTGCGGCGGACCACAAGTACCACAATAGACATCCTACACAAGATAGCAATTATGTGGATGTGATATTCAATATAACAATATAATAGCAAAAACAGGTGCACTCTGCAGATTTTCTAAGCCCTCAAACTGATGATAAAATTTAGAGATTAGCCAACATGTCCTACCAGGAGGACATGTCTGAGCCCGAGCACCGCGCCAAGGTTTCTCAAGTAGCTCGGGTCCTAACACTCACCTACCTGAGCCGTATGGGCAATACCAGGAGCCAGTGGGCAAATTACAGGAACGTTAAGGTCAGATTCAGAGACAAATCACCAGTTACCTCCAGCATGTAACCATGCTTGCAATGGGAGGAAGGAGGAGTCTGCGAGTCCCACTCAAGACTGACTGATATGGCCCAGGCCTGGGCCATATCAGCCCACTGGCTCCTGGTATTGCCCATACGGCTCAGGTAGGTGAGTGTTAGGTCCCCGAGCTACTTGAGAAACCTTGGCGCGGTGCTCGGGCTCAGACATGTCCTACACCGTAGGACATGTTGGCTAATCTCTCAATTTTATCATCAGTTTGAGGGTTTAGTAAGACCGCAGAGTGCACCTGTCTTTGCTATTATTATATTGTAATAATCCATCCAAGTCAGAATTTCGCATCGCAGTCACAGCATGTCGCATTGTGACACTATTGAAATACATTACATGAAATGTCGCGTGACACAGTTAGCTGTGCCCTAAAACTATACATCAGTCTGTTCAGCTCCTTCTGCTGTATAATATGCTATCTGAAGATGCATTTCCAAGAGGTTCCCTTTGATGAGGCTTCACATGCAATATTTGACAAACTTTAAAACTTCCCCTCATGGAAAATCTCTCCTATAGTGTATACGGAATAACATTTACCCTCTGTAGCACACAGTGTTCCTAGAAAGTTTTTGGCTATCCAGACAGTACTTCTAGTTTTCATTGGCTATATCACTGCAGCATGTTGTATTTATTATAATCATGAATACATCAATTGTGTTAGGGAATATGGACTTCATGGGGAGGGGGGGCTTCCCCTCTGTTCGTCTCAGGATGTCCATTCATCGGATTGGCTGGCATATGATACTACATTTCTGACCACATCTTAGCTGGCGGCATGTTCCCCCAGCATTATCTGTTTGCCGCGCTTGTCTGCGGTGAGGACTCCTTTCATTGACAGTATGAGCTAACCCCCTGTAACACAATGACTACGCAGACCACCACCCCAGTTTCATGAAACTTTATTTCTGATAGTGTTCCACAGTTATAAAGCAAAACAGCCCTTATATCACTTCTACTGACACATCCAGTAGAAAAGTCTATTCCTCTGCACCAGGCTTTGTACTATCCACATCAAATCAATTTATTGGGAATCAGTGCAACCATCTCCTGAAAAAATATATATTTTAATATAAGCAAAATGGTAAAGGCCTGTCCATGCCAGAGAAGCCCCATTATATTTTATGTGCATGAAGAATCGGGGAAATGGCGAGTAAAAAGGCACAGTTCTTGTAAAAACATAGAGGATAGGATCTATACTGTACTGATCCACATGAAGCCGCTGTAACATCACTAAAATAATACGAGCATCGCCGTCATGTACACGTTTCTATGTAACCTCACACGTTCTCGAGCTCACGCATCTTATGTGGAAAATATGTGCAAAGGTTGCAGGCCTTGTGGTATTACTTACATCAGACATTTAATTACAACTATAGAAGCTTTGCCCCTCAAAGAACCGAAAAACAGATTTTGCATAGAAGGAAAAAAATAACTCATTTATAACTCTTCCATAAACAGAACAGGGTCTATGGAAAGGTACAGTGTGGAAGGCATGTGCTTGCATCAGTCCTTTTATAATCTGCATCTGAAAGAAAGCACAAGAGGGCGAGGATAGGTCATTACAGTGTAATGGGCAATTCTAGAGTCAACAGCAGGGAATTGGTTCAAACGTTCACACAATAATATCAACAGTGAAGACCGTATCAGGTCAGAACAAAGCACTGTATACGGTCCATCTGAGCGAATGCAGCCTTAGGGCTCAGGCAAAAAACGCCTATCGGATGTGGACAGAAACTACCGCCATGTGGATGAGCCCTTAGGGTGGGGCTGCGCAGTGACAGCAATTCCCAGAAAAGACGTGTGAACAAAAATAATTGTGCAACTTGCTGTTATGCAACTATTTTAAAGCTTTGATTTGGCTGTAAAAACAGAGCCAAATAAAAGTCAGTCATATGCAGCTTGATTTGTGGCCGGATACTCCTGCCAGAGATCCTTAGTCACACGAGCAGCCAAGATCGACTATCCGGCCGTTCCGCAAAAAGATAGGACATGTTCTATCTATTTGCGGAACGGAAGTACGTAGGGTGCCGTTCCGTGCTTCCGTTCCGCATCTGCAGACCCATTGAAGTGAATGGGTCCGCATCCATGATGTGGAATGCCCACGGAACGGCACCCGTGTATTGCGGATCCGCAAATGCGGTCCGCAACGGGGCGCACACGCCCGTGTGAAAGAGTCCTTATTCTCTCCTAAAAGCAGTGCAGTCAAGACAAGAATAGGACATGCTCTATTTTTTTGCGAGGCTGCGGACCGGAAATGTGGATGCGAACAGCACACTGTGTGCTGTCCACATCTTTTCCGGCCCCATTGAAAATGAATGGGCCTGCTTCCATTCCGCATAATTGTGGAACGGATCCGGACCCATTCTACGGCTGTCTGAATGGAGTCTTAGGCTACATTCACACGACCGTATGGGTTTTGCGGTCCGCAAAAAAAATGGACGACATCTGTAAGCCATCCGTTTTTTTTGAGGATCCATTGTAACAATGCCTATCCTTGTCGGCAAAACAGAAAAGAATAGAACATGTTCTATTTTTTTTGCGGAGCTACGGAACGGACATACTGACGCACCCATGAATGGAATGAAATGAATGGGTCCGCAGCCTATCCGGAAAAAAACCCAAAATGGAACGGACACAAAATAACGTTTGTGTGCATGTAGCCTAAAACGGCATTCAACATGGATCACGCCATGCTTTTTTCTGTGATTTTAATGTTATTACAGCGCTGACTTACCAATGCTTTAACTTTTGCTTGTTTTCTGAGCACTAGACTTTTCCAAAGAGCTTTGAGTTGAGGACTAGAACAAGGACAGAAACCGTGTTAAATATGTACATACAATTATATATATTTTTTAAAGCAATTACTAAAATGGTAATAATGGTTCTATAAAGAAATGTACTTTAAAACCAGGCCTTTATGTCCTGAGGCTGTTTCCCTCAGTGACCGGTAATCTAGCAGCAAGTGTCCAGTCCCGATACAGCGCCACCACAAAGAAACTGAAGCATTACACAGTGCCAAATGACTGCTGTGTAATGAGTGGAAAGGTCCTCCAGAGGCAGAGAGCTGTCCTTTGTAGTCACTCTCTGCTCTGAATAACGAGCTGGTAAATGACAGGTCACACACCAACCAAAGGACCAAATAGAAAGTTTAATTAGAATAATTAAAAGCCTGGGACGTAAAGCTCAGTTGATGGAAGGACAGCAATCCATCATATCCTTGGTTAGATAGGTTAGTATCTGCCCTGCATGGAAAGTTATCACATGTACATGAAAGGAAGAGAACACAAGACATTAAAGGCTATGGAGACCTTTGGAGGAATTTCTTTTTCATTATTGCATTTTACTGATGTTGGGCTAAAAATAATTTTTTTCAATCGGTCTATATTACAAATTTTGCACCAGTTTTTCTTCTACGGGTTTCACTTTGCATTTGCAGAAGAAGGCTTTCTGTTTTATTCTGAATCCATAAGAGAACTGTCGGCTGGATTTGTATCTCTTATCTCAGCTTCCCTAACAGCTCATAAACACTCCTAGCTAAATTCCTAACAGTCTGATGAGAATATGTCTTAAAGGGTTTCGGTCATCAGAAAAATCCTTATGTATCTGGCTGACGTTAGCGATGTGCTAATGTCAGCAGAACATAACTATGACTTATAGCTCCCTGCCTGCCGTCGTTCCCTCAAAATAAAGACTTTTATAATATGCTAATGAGCCTCTAGGTGCTAGTGGGGCGTTGCTTCAGCACCTAGAGGCGCCGTCTTCTCACCCTTTGGCACGCCCATGTCCAGTTGATTGACGTCCTAGTTCTCCTCTGTGCCCGTAAAATCCTGCGCCATCCTGTTTAGTATTTGGCGCAGGCGCAGCGAGTGAAGCCGGTAGCAGGAGAGTGTCCTTCACTCACTGCGCCGAATACTAAACGGGACAGTGCACGCGCGGGATTTCGGGGGCACAGAGGAGAACTAGGACGTCAATCAACTGGACATGGGTGTGCCAAAGGGTGAGAAGACGGCGCCTCTAGGTGCTGCAGCAACGCCCCAGTAGCACCTAGAGGCTCATTAGCATATTATAAAAGTCTTTATTTTGAGGGAACGGCGGCAGGCAGGGAGTTATAAGTCATAGTTATGTTCTGCTGACATTAGCACATCGCTAACATCAGCCAGATACATAATGATTTTTCTGATGACAGAAACCCTTTAAATGAGTATTGATGAGCAGATAAGAAAGTACAGACAAGGGCTATAGATCTAGCCAGGGGAGCACTTCCCTGATTGATTCATAGTAAGGTCTCCTGTACACGACCGTATCTTTTTTTGCAGTCTGCAAATCACCTATCCGCAAAACACGGATACCTTCCGCATGCGTTTCGCATTTTGCGGATCAGTATGTCCTGCCCCCTGTTAGAAATGCTTATTCTTGTCTGAAAAACTGACAAGAATAAGGCATGTTCTATTTTATTTTGTGGGGCCGCAGAATGGAAATAAGGATGCATACAGCACATGGTGTGCTGTCCGCATCTTTTGCAGACCCGTTGAAATGAATGGGTCTGCATCCAGTACGCTAAAAATGCGGATCAGATGTGGACCAAAACTATGGTCATGTACATGAGGTCTAAAACAGAAAGCCTTCAAGTCTTTATTTTTAATAAAGACCAATTAAAAAAATTGCTTTGTAGAATCTCACTTGCAGAATCTGCACTGACATTTTGCAAGAATCAATATATGATTTGTGTCATATCCTGTGGTACCAGCCAACAGCGCCACCTGGTGGACAAACTAAATCCACAGGAAAGATCACAAAATAAAGTAAGTATTAGCATACATTTATGATAACTGTCCAAGACAATGTCCACGGGTACGGCCACCCATTTTCTGCAGTAATCTACTGGTATTCCACGGTGGCAAAATTTTGCTGCAGGTTTGCCACAAATGACGCGGGTAAAATACACGGCAGAAATCAATGTAAATTAACATGACACAGATTAACAGGAATCGAATCTTACATTATTTGCAGATTCTACTGCAGTAAATGTCCACAGCATTCGTGAAAATCGCATCCACTTTTCTGCTAGTGTAAACACTGCGGAAACCCACAGCATATACGACACGTGTGGTCCTGCACTAAATGCTCTATTGTTTTTGTAGCATTCTATAGTCATCTCTACTATATAACTTATTCAATCTACCTCCACCAAGTCCATCCAGTGTCATATAATAGCTGGTGCGCCCCAAGTCATTTAAAGGGATTGTCCAAGATTAGAAAAAACATGTCTGATTTCTTCCAAAAGCAGCACAACTCCTTTCCACAGGTTGTGTGTGATACGGCAGCTCTGCCTCACTGGCTGGGATCAAAGGAGCTGAGCTGCAATACGGAACCAATGCACAGAGACAGTGCTGTTTTTGGAGGAAAACAGCCATGTCTTTCTAATCCTGGACAAGCCCTTTAATAACATTTGTCCCACTGATACAAACAGTTAAGAACAGCAATGTGACAGCTCACTGCTCAACAAGCAGGACGAGGTGTCATGTTCTGTGGCATCTGCTAACTACACCGGCTGCTGGTAACTCTGGTCCACCTGATGGCACATTTAAATACATTTTAGCTTTCTTTTCCAGAGAGAATATTTCTATACCTGCAGCCATTATGGCACCAACATTTCTCAGTTGGGTCATGAGGCTGCTGCATGTGGCTCCACAATCATGTCATTCCACCAGCACGTAAAATCATTGTTCCTGCGCAGCAGATTGTGGTATATAAACAATAATCTGCTGCGCTGGAACAATGATTTTCTATGAGGACAAGCGACCGCTGAATGGTTCGCTTGTCCCCCTACAAGCAGCGGTCACCTCCATAGATGATCTGACAGTGATCCTGAACATCTGCTTCATTCCTGATCATCCGTCAGATAACTGACCTGTGTAAAGGGACCCTTAATCTTGCTCCTTAAAGGGGTTCTCCGGGCTTTTAGTATTTATGGCCTATCCTCAGGATAGGTAATCAATATTAGATCGGCAGGGGCCTGACACGCGGCACCCCTGACGATCAGCTGAATGAGGAGACACAACGCACAGAGTGCGCGTGCCGTCTCCTTTTCTGCTGTTGCTATGTCTATGGCAAAGCCGCAGCAGCAGGAAGGGAGACTGAAAGTGCACACTGTGTGCGCGCCGTCTCTTCCTACAGCTGATCGGCGGGGGTGGGGGGTGTCAGACCCCGCCAATCTGATATTGATAAACTATTCTATTTCCTTTGGTACTGTACCAAGGAATATTGTGAGTATTGTGACCTCCCGGAGTTATGTGCTGTTTTGTGGCCAGAATACTCTATATGTATGGTTTATACCTTTGAAGAATCTTGAACCTTCCCTGATGCCTGTGTTTTGTGGACTGAGGAACTCTTCTCAACCTTGTCCTGTAACAGAGATGAAGGATTATGCTGCTGACTATCACTGCACACAGCCTACTTTAGACTTGGAACGAGAAGTATTGATGAAATGTAATAGCATGAGCACGAACTATAATTAGATATAATGTAGTAATTATAGAGGACGGGGCCTTCCAGCAACAGGGCCTCAATTACATGGTCTTGAAGCTGAACAAAACCATTATGTCTTCCTGTCCATATACTGAATGCAAGCCCTTATGTCTGTTCAAAAAGATCATCCATTACAAAACATAAATCCTGTGTGAGTGTATTGAGTCCCATTTTACACCGCCTGTGTATGCGATAACAGGCACCCAAAAATAAAGAGCTGAGAACTACAGTACAGTTCTTGTATGTAGAATAAATAGAACTGGACTGTATGAAATTGTCAGGTTATGGAATGGACATCGGGAAGAAAAACAAGATTTTTGTGAAACTCACCTGTAAAATCTCTTTCTCGCGTGGTTCATTGGGGGACACAGGACCGTGGGTATAGCTTGCTGCTGCCACTAGGAGGCGACACTAGGCTGAAAAAAGACTTAGCTCCTCCCCTGCAGGCTATACTCCCTCCAGCCTCGAGAGAGCATGTCAGTTTGTGTTCAAGCAGTAGGAGCAGTAGAAAACATGTGTCAAGCAAAAGAGAATGCAACCAACGCCGGCGGAAGAAAACCCGCTAAACACCCGACCCGCAACAAGACATCACCATCAACAATAATAAATACTGGGTGGCTGCTGTGTCCCCCAATGAACCACGCGAGAAAGAGATTTTACAGGCGAGTTTCACAAAAATCTCGTTTTCTCGCTGGTATCATTAGGGGACACAGGACCGTGGGACATCCTAAAGCAGTCCACGGGGAGGGAAAAAAAATCCATGCCCATGGAATAGCACTCTTGAGAATGCTTAATGCACTGCTGCCTGCAAGACCCTGCGGCCCGAAGTAGCACTGGCGATGTCTAGGAAGAACCTAGCAAAAAACTTGGTGAACGTGCGCCAGGAAGATCAAGGCGCCGCCATATACAACCGCAAAGCTGATGCAGGGTGAAACATGTATGGCACGAAGGGCTGACCGCTGGTCAGATGTCCCGAACTCCCCTGGGCGGTGTCTTGCCCCGGGAGCGGAATGCCTAAGCAACAGCCAACGAATCCACCTGGAAACACCCCTTGGAGACCATCGAGCCCTTCCAAGGACCTCCAGGAATGACCAGGTAAGAATCCGCACGGTGGAAAGAGCTAGTCATGGACAAGCAAACCTCCGAGCTCGAATCCATACTGATGGAGAGCTCACCCTCACGAGTGCGAGGGAGAAGGAAAAGAAGGGAAAACAAGGTCCTGCCGATGTGGAAGGCGGCGACTACCTTCAGCAAAAAAAGAAGGTAATGGGCGGAGCACTGCCGTACGAGAGTACCTGACAAGAAAAATGTACGTACAAGAAAGGCGCTCCCAACTCCCAAATTCGCTGGGTGGAAAAGCCCAGGAAAAGCCACCTTCCCAGAAATAAAAAAGGGGGGAAGAAGATTTGCAGAGAGGGGTCATGTTCGTCACTGAAACGGCACCAAACGACCCATCGGTCGTCTGGACGAAACCAGGTCCTAACCCTGGAAGCAGAACCAAAATCCCAGATCACAGGATACACCACTGCAAAAGAGGGACGCTCCACGGAAGCGGTCGATTGGCAAACCGATGCCCCCAGAGCCGAAGAGGCTTGCGGGGAGACTGAAAAGCTGTTTGATAACCCACAGAGAAAAACGCTTGAATCAGACACAACCAACCGCAGGCCAAGGAACCAATACATGTGAGATAGGTAGAGTAAGGCCGGTGCGAGAACCACCGACAGTGAGGAGCTCCGTCAGCGACCATATCTTGACAGAGTGGCAACGCTGCTCGCGAAAATTTCGACCAGACCAAGGTAAGAGAAATACCCCTGCTGGATGGAGTGCGATGACTACATCCAACACCCCACCCGTACCAGAGAACACTGGTCACCCAGGAAAAAAAATAAAATGATGAGGGGAGTCCAGAGCGGTGCCACGCATGGCTACTGGACAGGTAGATAGAAGGGAGAGACAAGCAATAATTGGCTCGAGGAGGACGAAAAAATAGAAAAAGGTGTTCCGTTCCCAGGAACGAAACGTCCATCAGCGGTGGTAGGGCATGACAGGACCCCTGCTCCGCCTGGCGTAGTGAGTCTCGTAGTCTACCCACGGAATGGGTAGTGAAAGTATGACCACCACCGGACTGACATGACAGACATTACTCATGTCGTAAGAGAGATAATTGAAGATACAGGTAGGACACCCAAGATCAATAGAAAGGATTCACCTGTAGAAGGAGGGTGTGGAGGAGTCACAGTCCACCAGCCGGGACCGGAACAAATACCCCGTGCCAATGCAGATGAGGGGAAGAAGTAATGTAGGAGCCACTAAGGACTTGCGGGGTGGTCGTGAACCCGGAGCCAGAGAAGGAAAAAGATGGAAGGAGAGAAGAAGTCAGGGCAAAGCTCATTCCCCATCTGGGGCCTGGCACTATACAGAAGAAGCCACAGGATGTAGTGGCGGTGCCATACTCCACCTAAGGAACCCCTGCAAGAGGAACCACAAGTCTATTGCTAGCATCATATTCCAGCTGAGGAGGGGGCCACACGGCAGAGGCCACCGAATGCGGCGCTAGAAGAATCCACCACCAAACGAAGGAGCTGTGGAGGAGGGACCCAAGTATGTTGTGACAACGCAAAGACCCCTCGTATCATTGTAGTCACCACATGTCACCGCATGTCTGAGGACTTGCAGTATAAGACATGGAACCCTACTGCCCCAGTTAAGTAGAGCTAACCTAAAACACCCCACCAGACAAGGGCGCTGAACAGGAGCAACCGCCAAGCTAGCGTCAGGGAAGAGCCCCTACCTGAGGGGGGACGAAGACTGCAACAGCTACGACCCTTAGCCCCAGCGTAAAAGGTGCACATGTGGAGGAGAACACACTGTAAAAACTAAACCAGAGTGTCAGCATAACCACTTTCCCAGATAAGGAAGAGTGGAACTAGAGAATACAGAGTCAGTGTGATCCTCGACTCACTGGAGCGGAATCACCATATTATGTGCAATGGCGTATGCCCTCCACTTTGTTGAGGACAAATACCATGACCAAATGAGATGTGGGTCCCTAAGATACTGAAGTGTTGCCGGGTAACTCCCTGAGAGGACAGGAGACAAATTCATGCCCCAAACCAGCACCAGCAAGAAAAAAGGCCACAACGGGGAAATAGCCATGGTATCCACTGGAGGCATCCATAGTTACCAGATAAAGAGTCCAGGGCACAAAAGGGAGGCTAAGGCATCTAGAGCCCTGGCACAGTGGAGGTGCAGCATCTCAAGATGCTTAGTTATCCACCCGTTAGCGATCACTAACGAAAGGGTAAAATAACAGTAAGCATGGAGATGTCGATGTGACTGAAGAAATAACCTCCAGTGGTAGTGCAATACTCCGCTTAAGGAAGGAGGTAGCAGAACCGTCAGAACCGTATCAAACGGTACTGGAAGTACCCCATCAATGGAGTTTGACAATGTCAACTTCGAGCACTGCCTCAGTGGTAGTGCAACAATTCCGCCCCAAAGGGGGAAAAACGCATACGGCAAGAACTGCATCCGGAGGAAGTGTAAGCACTCCACCTAAGGAAACTGAATCCAATGGCAGAGAAATTTTGCCAATTAAGGAAAGGGTTAATGCATATCGCGAGTCCTGTATCTGGTGAGCGTGCAATTACTCCACCTAGAGAGGGGTAACGCATACGGGAAACACTGTGCCATAACACCACCTATGGAAGAGGCTAATGCATACAGTAAATATTGTACCCGTGGAAATGCAATTCCGCCACCTATAGCCAGTGCTAGTGCTGTTAGTCCACCTATGGAAAGAGGTAATGTCTAAGGCAAGTACTGTATCCAGTAATAGTGCAAATACTCCGCCTAAGGAAGGGGGTAATGGATACGACAAATACTGCTGCCTTCCGTGAATGCAGACTTAGAAGAATGCGCCGGGTAATGACAGAGTCCGAATCAGTGATTCCCCCCCTCGGACAGAACCTCTCCAGGGAGGAAGGGTGCGTCTGAGCGTGATCATGGGGGAGAAGCTTGGGGGTGCAGGAGTGACAGAGGAGGAAATACGTCCTGCTCTGGCCCGCCTGTGTGCAGTCTTGACTCTCAGAGTCACGACCATGGCAGTCGTGGACTGCCCTGGTGGGATTTATCGACCAAACTACCCGAGGGGTGGAATGGGAACTTGCAGAGGTTCACTCACCGGACTGCGTAGGCGGTGTCTTATCAACCAAACGACCCCGGAGGGTGGATTGGGAAGGTCCGGAGAGCCTCCATTGGACTGAGCAGGTGGTACTTTATCAACCAAACGATCCCGGAGGGTGAGTGGGAAGGTCCGGAGATGCTCCACTGGAGTGCACAGGCAGTGCTCATAGACCAAGCAACCCCGGAGGGTGATTGGGAAGGTTCAGGGGTCCTCCGTTGGATTGCGCAGGCAGTGCTCATCAACCAAGCGACCCCGGAGGGTGGTTGGGAAGGTCCGGAGGTCCACCATTGGAATGCACCGGAGGTGCTTATCAACCAAACGACCCCGAAGGGTGATTGGGAAGGTCTAGAGATGCTCCACTGGAGTGCACAGGCGGTGCTTATAACCACACAACCTCAGAGGGTGAGTGGGAAGGTCCTGCACAACTCAGGATGTTGGATTTGGAAACCACAGAGTACCTCCTCTATCCAGGATGCACTCAAGTGGGCAAGAGGCAGGAAGGGGTTAAAATCCTCAACAATAAGACCCAATGCACCGCAGATAGTATAATCCTGTGACAGCCTCAAGCGGAGGCTGGCCAGGAAGGGTTAACCTCCTGGAGGACCGGGGGCGGGCCTCAGCGAGCTACTGGGGGAGGGGGAGACTAGGCGGGAAGGATTCGCACCAGCCCACCCCCCCTCCCCCCTTCACATGGCCGGAAGAGAGCTGCGGCCTAGTAGGCCATGAAGCCGGGGCCTAAAGCTGTGGAGCACGGCCGACTGGGATGTTACTGCCGGCCGGAGAACAAAGCGACTTGGAGTGGCTGGGACCGGAAGGAGAAGGGAGGTAGGCTCAAGAGAAGCCAGGGTTCGGTCGTCCTGTGCGGGCTTTAACCTTTTCGGAGCGGCGCGCACAGCACCTGCTGCCTAGGAGGGTGGATAATAGCGCTGGGGAGCGGGAAGCCTCCTCTGCTCCCCTCCCTGCATGACCGCTGGTAGTAAAGGTCCGGACAACAGCAGCGCGCCGCCCGCTGTGTCCGGACAGTGTCTGTGGACGTGTCCATTAACCCCCAATGCGCCGTGAGGGGAAAGTGGAGAGATGCCCTCAGAAGTCCTAGGGTAACAATATATATGTGGAAGATCTCTCCCAGGAACCAGGAAAAAGAGGGGCGAATCGCTGAGGCCGGTGGGGAAAACGCTGCACGTGCGGAGTTAACCCCCGCAACCCCATGTCGGCGGTGCCGTGCAGACAGATCCCCTCATGGAGAATCTCCATGCCCTAATAGAGAGTCCAGCCCCTGGATGGTACACACAGAATACAGACAGACATACTCACCTGCCTTCATCTGTGTTCTTCACCCTTCTGACATGGACCAGCAGAGCCACCTCTACAGTCCCTGGCACAAGTGACAGGGACCGGGTTGAAGGGCAGGAACAGGTGGCTCCATGGCTGGGGGGAGCAGGAAGGTCAAGCCCTCCTGGTCCACTTTGTCTTCTTGTGGGAGGCAGAGCGGTGGAATAAGCGTCACCGGTCAGCCCCCCCGTGGATGCAGAGCTCTTAGTAGCCCTGGACCCCCAACCTAAAAGGGAAAATTAAAAATGTCTGCCTCCTACGACACTAAGCTAAAAACTGACATGCTCTCTCGAGGCTGGAGTGGGTATAGCCTGCAGGGGAGGAGCTAAGTCTTTCTTCAGCCTAGTGTCGCCTCCTAGTGGCAGCAGCAAGCTATATCCACGGTCCTGTGTCCCCCAATGATACCAGCGAGAAAATGGAACGCCTACAGCTCCAAGAAAAGTACTATGCGCGCAAAAATTATTTTACACATTATCCTTTAAAGGCCTGATTCAGACAGCTGCTCCCATCTATGTCTGGAAAAAAACGACACGCGTCATTCCGTGTGGGCGTCCATATGTTGTCCGTTTCTTATTTGCCTACACATACAGTACACTTGTATGAATGAGTCTACGTTGTAATATGTAATATGGAGCATTCTGCAGGGTTCTCTGCATAGACGGACCAAAAAAGAATCACAAGTTGAATTGTTGGCTTTATTGAATCTGTGTGCTGTGTGAGTACAATCTGTTGCATGCACACATATGATACACGGATGTAACAAACTCCTCTGAATCAGGCTTATGAGTTGTCTCAGGACATATATTGATGGCATAACGCTAGATACCTGATCAGTGAAGAGGGCTGCATAGTCCGCTATTCAATATAATAAGCCGACCACATGGCTTCCAGAGAAATCCAAGCTAAGCTGATGGGAGACAAAGCCCTGACCTGTAGGTATCACAGCCACTGATCAGACACCGATGACACTTCCTCTGACAACCCCTTGAACCAGAGGATGTTGTATCACAGATAATCAATGTTGTATTATGATGACAAATTATGAATTGTAGGAAATGTTATTTTTACCTTTGAAGGCTCTGGAACCTTCCCTGATGCCTTAGATACTGGAGTACTAGAGGAACTCTTCTGAACCTTGTCCTGGAGTAGAGAAGAGTTGTCATATGGAGTTCTGGTTTAGGGCTCATTCTGGCCGAGTTTTTTTTTTTTACTCCTGCAGAAATGTCCTATTCTTGTCCACAAAAGGGACAACAATAGGACATGTTCTATTTTTTTTGCAGGGCCGCGGAATCGACTTATGGCTCGGATCAAAACTATGGCCATGTGCATGAGCCCTTGTAGTGAAGTGCAATCTTCTAAGCTAGTGTCAGGAACATACTGAAATAACTGCTCACATAGTAAGCCATTACTACAAGTACAGTATAGAGCAGGGGTGCACAACCTGCGGCCCGGGGGCCACATGCAGCCCTTGATACCATTCTGTATGGTGACAGACATGTATGTCTATGCTTTGTGGCTGCTCACATGTATTTTTCATGTATTCTCCTATTAGATAGGAATCCTGGAGGTGTAACTAGATATTTATAGTATATTCTGTATGTACAATACGCCATAAATACAGTATTTCAATTGATAATACCCCGTTAACTTTTATTTTCGGCCCTTGGGATTCCTTCAGTCTGACAACGTGGCCCCCAACCAGAATAGGTTGTGCACCCCTGGTATAGACGATGTGATAACCCACTGCAATCTATGTATTTTCAGACTCCTGAGATTACAGAGAGCCAATCCCAATATTATACCTGTGCCCCATAGATGGGACCAATGCATGCATTTAACATTTGCACACTTCATTTTATACTATGGGAACCTTCTATATTCTATTTTCTACATAAAATTACTTTATCCTGTACCTTTGAAGAATTTAACATTTTGTCAGTTGAACTGGTTTCACATGATGCAAAGCCACTGGAGAGGAGATCGATCGCTGCAGCGTCATCCACAGATTTCTAAAAATAAGAGTCGCTAATTTTAACAAGGCGATTCTACAAACGATGGCTGCAGCACAATTTGAATATTCAAAAATACAATTATTTTCAATATGTCTCATAGTGAAATCAAAAGTTGCAGATTTCAGTATGAAAGGAATACCCTCAGTAACACATGTTAATATATATGTTTTTTATTTTCCAATTAAATGAGGAAAGAGTCACTGCCAAACACCTCACAGCCAATCCCACAGATATTGGAGCGCTGGGTTTGCAAAAATTTACTAAGATAAATATATCAGTACTTGAAATGAAATGAAGGTTTATGCTTTTGGTTTACCTTTGGTTTGACAACTTCTGGTTTTGCAGGTTTTCCCTGTAAGTAGACATATGGATGAACAATTCATTACAGTTATCAAGCAAGATACAGTACACACCAAACGACAATGGGGCAGATTTACTTATGAAAGCGTGGCACATTTACTAAGTGTTTTCCATACTTTTTGTGTCTTTTTCAGAGTGTGGATGTGGCTTAAGACGTGAAACTATGCGCCAAAACTTTGCCAGAATTAAGTCAACTAAGGCTATCTGTTTACAAACGATGGTAGTCTGTTTCAGCGGAGTCCCAGAAACTACTGGAGTTTACCATATCTGGCATAGCCGGATACTGCCGAACATCACCGGATGTGTGATCCGTGTTCTTTCTGACACCATGATGGGATCCGACTACTTTCTGATATAAATGCTGGCCTTTGGCTGGACAAGAAGTCATGTATGCAGTACTTTTTATCCGGCATTCAAGCTGGAAAGAAGCCGGATTCCATTGTAGACAGTGGGGATCCAGCAGTGCAAGGCAGTATCCCTCTATGCAGAATACGGTATACTCCGGTAGAGTGTTCTCTGATAGAACAGACTATGCAGAATACAGTTTACTCCGGTAAAGTGGTCTCTGATAGAACAGACTATGCAGAATACAGTATACTCCGGTAGAGTGTTCTCTGATGGAACAGACTATGCAGAATACAGTATACTCCGGTAGAGTGGTCTCTGATAGAACAGACTATGCAGAATACGGTATACTCCGGTAGAGTGTTCTCTGATAGAACAGACTATGCAGAATACAGTATACTCCGGTAGAGTGGTCTCTGATAGAACAGACTATGCAGAATACGGTATACTCCGGTAGAGTGTTCTCTGATAGAACAGACTATGCAGAATACTGTATACTCCGGTAGAGTGTTCTCTGATAGAACAGACTATGCAGAATACGGTATACTCAGGTAGAGTGTTCTCTGCTGGAACAGACTATGCAGAATACAGTATACTCCGGTAGAGTGTTCTCTGATAGAACAGACTATGCAGAATACAGTATACTCCGGTAGAGGGTTCTCTGATAGAACAGACTATGCAGAATACAGTATACTCCGGTAGAGTGTTCTCTGATAGAAAAGACTATGCAGAATACAGTATACTCCGGTAGAGTGTTCTCTGCTGGAACAGACTATGCAGAATACAGTATACTCCGGTAGAGTTTTCTCTGATAGAAAAGACTATGCAGAATACAGTATACTCCGGTAGCGTTTTCTCTGATAGAACAGACTATGCAGAATACAGTATACTCCGGTAGAGTGTTCTCTGATAGAACAGACTATACAGAATACAGTATACTCCGAAAGAGTGTTCTCTGATAGAACAGACTATACAGAATACAGTATACTCCGGTAGAGTGTTCTCTGATAGAACAGACTATACAGAATACAGTATACTCCGGTAGAGTGTTCTCTGATAGAACAGACTATGCAGAATACAGTATACTCCGGTAGAGGGTTCTCTGCTGGAACAGACTATGCAGAATACAGTATACTCCGGTAGAGTGTTCTCTGATAGAACAGACTATACAGAATACAGTATACTCCGAAAGAGTGTTCTCTGATAGAACAGACTATACAGAATACAGTATACTCCGGTAGAGTGTTCTCTGATAGAACAGACTATGCAGAATACAGTATACTCCGGTAGAGGGTTCTCTGCTGGAACAGACTATGCAGAATACAGTATACTCCGGTAGAGTGTTCTCTGATAGAACAGACTATACAGAATACAGTATACTCCGAAAGAGTGTTCTCTGATAGAACAGACTATACAGAATACAGTATACTCCGGTAGAGTGTACTCTGATAGAAAAGACTATGCAGAATACAGTATACTCCGGTAGAGTGGTCTCTGATAGAACAGACTATGCAGAATACAGTATACTCCGGTAGAGTGGTCTCTGATAGAAAAGACTATGCAGAATACAGTATACTCCGGTAGAGTTTTCTCTGATAGAAAAGACTATGCAGAATACAGTATACTCCGGTAGAGTGTTCTCTGATAGAACAGACTATACAGAATACAGTATACTCCGGTAGAGTGTTCTCTGATAGAACAGACTATACAGAATACAGTATACTCCGGTAGAGTGTTCTCTGATAGAACAGACTATACAGAATACAGTATACTCCGGTAGAGTGTTCTCTGATAGAACAGACTATACAGAATACAGTATACTCCGGTAGAGTGTTCTCTGATAGAACAGACTATACAGAATACAGTATACTCCGGTAGAGTGTTCTCTGCTGGAACAGACTATGCAGAATACAGTATACTCCGGTAGAGTGGTCTCTGATAGAACAGACTATGCAGAATACAGTATACTCCGGTAGAGTGGTCTCTGATAGAACAGACTATGCAGAATACAGTATACTCCGGTAGAGTTTGTACCAAAGTTTGTAATCGGATATGTGAAAGTAGCCGGACAAGTTGCATAAACTTAAACAAGACAGTCTAAAGCTGCACCAAACTTAGCATCTAGTACCAGCCACTGTGATAAATCTTGTGCATCTTGGTCTGTCTAGTGTAAATTTACAATGTCTACACCTTAGCCGGGATTAGTAAATCTGCCCCAGCAAGATTACAGATTATTACCTGGTCTTTACCGTCCAGCAAGTGTCTATACTCTGGTGGGATGGTGTCATCTCTATCTCCAAGCTTATCAATATGCTCTTCTTTTGCTTTCTCCTGCACATGGAGCAGATATTACACATCAGTACTTCTTGATATACACACTCTAGTATCTGTCTGTTATATCACATTACCACTAGGTGTTGCAGTGCTGCTAGTATGTAGTAGGAAGAAAAATGGATAGACAGACTAGATAGATAGATGCTATACAGTACAGTACATAGTTTTACGTTCAGGAGCAGTTGTAAAGAAGTGTGATCGCGAGGTTACGGTTTTTGCTCACCTTTACTACGTCCACTACAGGCTTGTTTTCATCTGGATCAGGCTGCCTTTCTCCCAGAGAACCAGACAGCAGATCTAAGGCATCATCAGGGATCTGCACATCATGACAGCATAAAATGTCTGAGTTACAGTCTTCACTATAGATTAGGAAATAGCTTTTTAAAGAGACATCCTAACATCCTGTACGAGCAGAAGGTGAGCTGAGCTGCAGCTGATTTTATCATTAATGCTCCATTGCTAGAGTTCCACTGTGGAACACCCCCCAACCCAGTCCATGAGGCCCCATGTGCTGTACCTAGTAGAAACTCATCAAGACTGGCACTTCATATAGTAAACTATGCCTGCGTGTTGGACAAGTGGTGAGTGAGGTGTAAGGCCTCGTGCACACGACCGTTCCAGCAAAACACGGGAGCCGCCCATGTGCCTTCTGCAATTTGCGGAACGGAACGTGCGGCCCATTGTAGAAATGCCTATTCTTGTCCGCAAAACGGGCAAGAATAGGACATGTTATATTTTTTTTGCGGGGCAACGGATGCGGACAGCACACGGAGTGCTTTCTGCGTCTTTTGCGGCCCCATTGAAGTGAATAGGTCCGCACCCGAGCCGCAAAAACTGCGGCTCGGATGCGGACCAGAACAGCGGTCGTGTGCATGAGGCCTAAGGCTGGGGCTATAAGATGTTGTGTGTTGCGCAACATGAAGACTGCAATTCAACATCGCACCTAATGATTGTCAATGGGATTATAATGTGACATGCGACGTGGTGCTATTGCAACAGTCACAAAAATCCCAAACTATTGGCTTTCGGTAGCAGATCGCAAGCAACTTTGTCCTCATAGACCACCATGCGACTGTTGTGAGATTTGTCACAACTCGCACGCAGTAGCCAGACAACAAGTTGCAGACTGGTCGCACAAATGTTTCTGGTTGTGTAAATTATCCCATGGAGGCCTACTAAGAACTATTTCTACCTACGTTATCCACATTAATTCCATGTCACGCGCTGTGCTCTGAATCCTGGTAGAGATATTCTATTATATATGCCATAAATAAATTTCATGAGAAAACTAAAAAAATCCATTTATATCAAAATTAAAGGCGAAAGAGTGTTACCAGATATAGGATAAACGGACAACCATTCAGGAACTTACAGAGGCAGAGGGTTTTGCTGCTGATGACTGTACCGCAGATGCTTTAGAACAGGAAATTGTTTCTTCCGATTTTCCAGGTGCCTTCTAAAAAAGAAAGAAGAAGAACTTCAGGGATTTGTTTTCCCATTGTTATGAAGTACTGTGCTTGCAGTAGTCCAAAAGGAGAGATCTGGCTGATAGATGGGGACCATCTTCAACCGGCTAATTATGCTCTAATAGACCATATAAAAGGAGCAGTCTAAACAGGGGTACATAATACAGAACTTACCGCAGAGGACTGTACTGGTGCACACTGTGAGGGTGCAGGAGCAATGTCAAAGCCTTCCGTCAGTGCATCCAGCAGTTCATCCTCGCTCATTGCCTGCATGGTCATGGCAATATCATGTAAGAAACAGAAATGACACTGACTATAGGGTTTGATTACAAAGGTAGAACTGATGCTGGTTACATGAGCGGACCTGAAATGTGACACTGCAGCAAACAGTACATGGGAAATAGTATCAGGTGCCCCATACCGGAGAGACAAAAGGCTTCTGCCTAGCAACATTTGCAAACAAACGCCTGCCCCAGAGAAAACCAGCTGCATTCCTAGCAAAAGCAGGCGCCGGAACGGGCAAACCATGGTTATACTAAAGATACTGTTCACAACTGAAGAACCCTGCATGTATTCTAGCCACCAAAGGCTCACAGTAAGGGCTCATGCACACTTGTGGTTTCTTTCTCACAGATACCACACACTGACACATTTCTATGGGACTATATACACATCCTTTTTTTGCGCATCCAGTTGCCTAGTCCGCGAATCTCAGCACAAGTCCTATTCTTTTCCATATATGCAGATGGCAACAGCTCTTTCTATTGAGAGTGAGAAAACTACAGAATACACACAGAACGGATCTGTATTTTGCTGATCTACTTTTTCTGAACCTAAATATGGACACTGCCATGTGCATGAGGCTTAGGCTTTAGGGCTCATGCTCATGACCGTATGTATTTTGCGGTCCGCAAAAAAGACGGATGACGTTCGCGTGCATTCCGTATTTTGCGGAACGGAACAGCTGGCCCCTAATAGAACAGTACTATCCTGGTCCGTAATGCGGACAATAATAGGACATGTTCTATTTTTTTGTGGAATGGAAATACGGAAACGGAATGCACACAGAGTACCTTCCATTTTTTTTGAGGACCCATTGAAATGAATAGTTCCACATACAGTCCGCAAAAAACAAAACGGGACAGACACAGAAAGAAAATAAGTTCACGAGCCCTTAGGATGCATTCACACGACCATATAAATGGATCCGCAATTTTGCAGAACCCATTCATTTCAATGGGGCCGCAAAAGGCATCCGTTGTTCTGTTCCGCAGCCCCGCAAAAAATATAAAGCATGTCCTATTCTTGTCCGCAAAATGCGGAACGCACGCGGCCAGTATCCGTGTTTTGCAGATCCTCAATTTGCGGACCGCAAAACACAGTTGTGTGAATGTAGCTTTAGGCAGATTATTTTCTATATCATGGTAGGTGAAAAACTTAAACTGATGATAGTTTGCCCCCACAAAGGAACAATAAATCTAAAGTCTATATTATGTACATTTACATCTCCTTTATAAGGATCAACAGAGCAGGCAATTATTGGGAGCGATCCATTTGTTCTTGATAATGGCCTGCTCATTAGAAGAGGTGAGAGCTGCATATACATGCTGCAATCATCTCCATTGTATAATGACAAGGGATCTCTAGTGTGATTGCTAGTCTCCATAGTTTAGGGTTATACTTAACCCGCTCCCTGAGTCGCTCTTGATGTCCACACGGCCGCTGCTGCATCTCCCCGTAGCGGGGATCAAAACATCCAGTGACCCAGGAGGGGAGGTGAACAGGGGGTTAGGGTTTGGTGCTGGCTTTAGCCAATAGCAGACTGCGACGGGGATGAGCCTTCCTAGCAGCGCAAGTGACGATGAGATGCAGCGGCGGCCATGTGGGGAGCAGAACGACGCGGGTGCTGGGGAGGAGGGTCATTATAGGGATTGGATAACCCCTTTAAACCTTCTCTATCCCCTGCCATCCACATTCAGTGCAAGCAGGCACAATTCAGTGACATAATCATGTCCACGTGCTGAGCCACAGCGCACACACATTTATGCTCCACTCCATTTTGTGCTGTCTTTGGTTTAGAGTGGCAGACATAATTACCGGTATGTCACAGAATTGTGCAAATGAATGAAGGGTAGATGAGTATTTAAATTGGAGGCAATTAAATCTATTATTACTCACCTTTGATTTTTCCTCAGGTTTTGGCAAAAGAGGCTTGCCATCTTTATCCTGTTATAAGAAAAGAAATGTACAAATTAGGTCATGTCTGTCATTTACACAATGTTGAGGTGGTCAGGAATAATGCTGAAGCAAGTCAGCCTATTCATTTGCTATATGTACATGATATACTGTACACTATTTAGCAAAAGTATCAGGACACACCTATCACTGAATTCAGGTGTTTCATTCAGTCCCACTGCCACAGGTGTATAAAATCCAGCCCCTAGCCATGCAGTCTGCCTTTACAAACATCTGTGACAGAATGGGTCATTCTAAAGAGCTCACTGAATTCCTGCATGGTACTGTAATAGGATGCCACCTCTGCAAGTCAGTTTGTGAAATGTCTTCGCTTCTAGATATTCCATGATCATCTGTGAGTGGTATTATTGGAGAGTGGAAAAGTTTAGAAACCACAGCAATGGAGACGACGTAAAGTTTCACGGCAGGGTCCGAGAGTGCTGAGGAACTTCGTGCATAAGTCACCAAGGCTCTGCTGACTAAATAACTGCAGAGCTCAAAACCTGTGCACCAGGAGCTTCATGGCATGTGTTTCCAGCTGCACGCAAGCGTTACATCACCGAGTACAATGCCAAGTTTCGGATGGAGTGGGGTAAAGCATGCTGCCCCTGGACTCTGGAGCTGTGGAAATGAATCAGGTTTTTCTATATGGCAGCTGATGAGTCTGGGTTTGGTGAATACCAGGAGAATGTTACCGGCCTGACTGCATTTTGTCAACTGGAAAGTTTGGTTGAGGAGGGATAATGCTATGGGTGGTATTGTAGGGTAGGCCTAGACCCCTCAAAGGGGTTCTCCCCTTTTTACCATTGATGACCTATCCTCAGGATTGGTCATCAATATCAGATTGGTGGGGGTTCGACTACCGGCACGCCTGCCGATCAGTGGTTTAAAGAGAAGGCAGTGCTCGTCCCCATTCCCTTCTATGGGACAGCTCCGTCTGTTCAAATGAATACCACAGAGCCGTCCTGAAGAAGCGAATGAGGACGCCATACTTGTAATTACACCTGCTCACCACCGCAATTGCTGCAGCGAGCTGGTAAACAGAACACAGAAGGCAGCGCTCCTATTAGTGCTGCCTTCTCTTGAAACAGCTAATCGGCGGGGTGCCACGAGTCGAACCCCCACCAATCTGATACTGATGACCAATCCCGAGGATAGGTCATCAATAGTAAAAAGCGGACAACCCCTTTAATTTCAGTAAAGCAAAATCTTAATGCAAAAATTCCCTAAACCTTGTAGAAGTCCTTTCTATAACAGTGAAAGTTGTTTTAGTTGCAAAGGGGGACCAACTCCATATAATGCCTTTGGATTTAGAATGGGATATCATAAAAGCTCTTTTGCCATATAGTGTATGTTTCCAACAGGATATTATCTCTATTATTTATTGGAAACAAAATTGCAATGATAAAATAGTTATCCTCGATAAAGGCAGATGCACTGTCTCTAAGGCATGACTGCGGGCACCCCCTCTAAGGCATGACTGCAGGCACCCCCTCTAAGGCATGACTGCGGGCACCCCCTCTAAGGCATGACTGCGGGCACCCCCTCTAAGGCATGACTGCGGGCACCCCCACTAAGGCATGACTGCGGGCACCCCCACTAAGGCATGACTGCGGGCACCCCCTCTAAAGCATGACTGCGGGCACCCCCTCTAAGGCATGACTGCGGGCATTGCATCTAAAATTTGACTACAAGCGCTGCCTCTAAGGCATGAGTGCATGCACCAGCTCTACAATATGACTGCATGTACTGTCTGTAAAGTATGCCTGCGCATACATGGACACTGAATATGTAAATTTTTTTGCATTAGTAAAATAATCAGTCTGCCTACCTTAACTTCCTTTAGTTTGTAATCAGGAGGTATGGTTTTTTCATCCTCGCCAAGCTTTTCCTTATTTTCCTTGCCAGTTTTTTCCTGAATCAAATAGCAATAATGTTATTTTATTTAAAATTAACCTATACCTATAGGATTATTCTAAGGTCTTCTATACAGGAGTGTATTATGCATTTGAGTTGTTCATATATGGAATTGCACCTATAGCCTTTATACGTTTGTACCATGTATAGTATGATGCATTATTGAAGTCAAAGTATAAAAGTTCCAGTCACGTAGCTTTTTCTAAAAATATTCTTTCGCTGCAGGTCCCTGAAGTGAAGTGGGTATATTCACACAAGATTCCAATGCGATATGTTGGGACCGCGCTGCTTCGTTGGTGCAAATAGCACTATCCTCCGGTGCAGTTAACCCCGTAGCCAGATACTGATACTCTCAGCCTAGATTTCCATCCAGCATTTTGTGGATTCCTCTGCAGAGCATCACAAAAAAAAAAAATCACAATTTATTTAATTCGCTATTGTGTGATTTTTGATGCTCTGCAGAGGAATCCACAAAAAGCTGGATGGAAATCTAGGCTGAGAGTATCAGTATCTTGTGTCTGGCTACGGGGTTAACTGCACTGGAGGATAGTGCTATTTGCACCAACGAAGCAGCGCGGTCCCAACATATCGCAGTGGAATGATGCATTACTGAGATTGTTCCCAAGAAGCATTCTAATGGGGAATACAGTGCCTCACATAATCTCTGTGTACCACGGTACAGGGCATACACATGTGGCTTTGCCATGTGCATTTAGCCTTTATTATATGATGACATGTGGAGACATCTATTTGTATATTGGCTGCAGAGTTGCTGTGTGACAAAGCCTGACCCCGATGCATTCCTTCTCCTCCTCGCAATAAAAATTGTGTAAAATAACGTAGTCTTGACATCATGCAGCATAATGGCACTCTGAAGCAATACCTATTTTGTTTAGCGACGATTGCACCACGTGAGTCTCTGTTATATTAGGTCAGACACACTAATGTTGTGTGCAGTGTGATAGGAACACGGTGTTGTGGTGGTATAGAGCCAGCACTAATTGCAATCCTGTTTCATAACGTTGAAG
The DNA here is from genome assembly GCF_905171765.1 of Bufo bufo. Lineage (NCBI taxonomy): Eukaryota > Metazoa > Chordata > Amphibia > Anura > Bufonidae > Bufo > Bufo bufo. The sequence continues at coordinate 145,435,683 of NC_053390.1, read as the reverse complement.
GATCTTCTGAATTGTGTCGCCTGCCGCCACCTAAAAATGGCTGTGAAGCTGCAATACAACTGTACTCCACACAGCAGTATGACTAACTACCAGTTATAGTTTCAAATCAGGAATATTTTTCTTTCCAAGGATTTTCCAAAGAAACCAAAATTACCTTAACTTTATCTGCAACAGGTTTCTTGTCTTTCGGGTCTTCTTTTCTTTTGCCCAATGTGCCAGCCAGGGCATCGAGTGGGTCGTCTTTGCCTGCGGGTGTTTTCTGTAACAAAACACCATTAACACAGATAATATGCATGTCCCTGTACAAAAGCTCATGTAATATTTAATGCCACTGTTGTTTTTGGGCACTTGATGCAGGTCGTTTTTATGGTTGATATATGAGATCATAATACTACACTATCTGCTCACTTACATTATGGCAACTCTACTCTGCTCCAGACGGGTGGCACGCATAAAATGGATTATTGATAAATTTAGGTGTTTAGCTAATGGCAAAATAACCCAAATACTCTACACTAGATATGTACAGTATATAGGAGAACCCAGACAGAAAACATACACAGCTGTGAGGATCTCAAGGTTTCCTTTCTAGTTCAGTAAGTTTTACCATATTGAAAATAGTAATCAACTAAAATATGTCAAATAATCCCTCAAATATGTTAATATGTGGATTACTATTTTCAATTTAGTGAGGCTCTATAGGGCACATAAAGCTGCGTCATATCACTTGGCATTTTGGAAGGGTGAAACCGCTGTCTATTTTTAATATACAATTGTGATAATACAGTATTAGAAAGGAAACAGTCGCTACGGTACAAATACAGTATATGATCGGAAACAGTCGCTACGGTACAATATACATCTACAGCCCTGCATTTCTGATAGGAAATAATAGACACATACAAAATATAATGTCCCACTCATAGGTGACGTTATGACATTCCACATGGAGTTGGAGTTGTATTGCACTAAAGGGTTACTATAAACTCAAAAAGTGAGATATAGCATATAGCTATGCTGCGCCATAATGTTATGTGTGGTTGGACCCCACAAATACTGGAAATTAATTAGGCTCAGAGAGATTATAGCGCCGTTTCCTCTTCACTGATTTTCCCTCAAGGCCATGTGTCACAGGCCTGTTGTTTGCAGAATACGGAGAAGGAACATGGACCACGTACAGCCAGTAACACCATGTTAGGCCTCTTTCACACTTGCATTGTCCGGATCCGGCGTGCACTCCACTTGCCGGAATTACACGCCGGATCCGGAAAAACGCAAGTGTACTGAAAGCATTTGAAGACGGAGCCGTCTTCAAAATGCGTTCAGTGTTACTATGGCAGCCAGGACGCTATTAAAGTCCTGGTTGCCATAGTAGGAGCGGGGAGCGGGGGAGCAGTATACTTACAGTCCGTGCGGCTCCCAGGGCGCTCCAGAATGACGTCAGAGCGCCCCATGCGCATGGATGACGTGATCCATGCGATCACATGATCCATGCGCTTGGGGCGCTCTGACGTCACTCTGGAGCGCCCCGGGAGCCGCACGGACGGTAAGTATACTGCTCCCCCGCTCCCCGCTACACTTTACCATGGCTGCCAGGACTTTAGCGTCCCGGCAGCCATGGTAACCATTCAGAAAAAGCTAAACGTCGGGTCCGGCAATGCGCCGAAACGACGTTTAGCTTAAGGCCGGATCCGGATCAATGCCTTTCAATGGGCATTAATTCCGGATCCGGCCTTGCGGCAAGTCTTCAGGATTTTTGGCCGGAGCAAAAAGCGCAGCAGGAAAATTCTTAAAACGAAATCTTTCTTTATGTAGCAGTAGTAATGACAAGTCTTAAGCTGGTGTTACTTACAGAAGGGGATGGTGCAGCTTGGAGAGCCGAGGAGGAGGAAGAGCCAACTACAACATCAGCTTCTTTCTTTTTTACTTCAGGGGCATCCTAAAATGATAAAGAAAGCAAAAATAAGAAAGTATCAAGTCACTGCTTTGGTATCAACATAAAATCACACTAATCCATTACAATACTAAGGGGGCTGTCTTTAGATCCTACTGGTTTAGGGCGGCACTGGTGGTTAGCACTGGTGCCTTGCAGCATTGGGGTCCTAGGTTCAAATCTTACCAAGGACAATATCTACATTGAGTTTGTATCTTCTCCCGATGTTTGTGATGGTTTCCTCTGGGTACTCCACTTTCCTCCCACACCCAAAGACATACTGATAGGGACCTTAGACCCATTGGGGACAGCTTGATGCTAAAGTCTGTAAAGCGCTGTGGAATATGTCAGCGCTATATACAGTGCTGCCCATAATTATTCATACACCTGGCAAATTTTGACCTAAAGTTACTTTTATTCAACCAGCAAGTAATTTTTTGATGGGAAATGACATGTGTCTCCCAAAAGATAAGACGATGTACAAGAGGCATTATTGTGGAAAAAAAACATTTCTCAGCCTTTATTTACATTTGAGCAAAAAATACAAGATGTTCCGCACTGTGGAAAATCTCAGAGGATGTGGTCGGAAACCAAAAGTGACACCTGTGCTGGCCAGAAGGATAGTTAGAGGTGAAAAAGAATCCAGGGATCACCACCAAGGCCATCCTGGTTAATCTAGGCTCTGCTGGTGGCAATGTCTAAAGGCAGACAATCCAATGGACACTGCACACTGCTGGGTTCCACTTCTCCAGATAAGGCACACAAAAGCTCGCTTGGCCTTTGCAAAAGCTCATCTGGACAAAGAAGAAGACTTCTGGTCTTCTGTGTTATGGTCAGATGAAACAAAATTTTTATTGTTTGGTCACAATGAGGTTTCCTTTATTTGCCGTAAAAAAGGAGAAGCCTTCAACCCAAAGAACACCATCCCCACTGTCAAACATGGTGGTGGGAACCTAATGCTTTGGGGGTGTTTTTCAGCCATTGGACCAGGGAACCTAATCACAGTAAACGGCACCATGAAAAAAGAGCAATACATGAGGATTCTCAACGACAACATCAGGCAGTCTGCAGAGAAACTTGGCCTTGGGCACCAGTGGACATTTCTGCATGACAATGACCCAAAACACACAGCAAAAGTGGTGAAGAAATTGTTAGCAGACAACAACATTAACGTTTTGGAGTGGCCCAGCCAGAATCCAGACTTGAATCCAATTGAGAATCTGTGGAGGGAGCTAAAGATCAGGGTGATGGCAAGAAGACCCTCCAACCTGAAAGATTTGGAGCTCATTGCTAAAGATGAATGGGCAAAATACCTGTGGAGAAATGCAAAAAGCTGGTCTGCAATTATAGGAAGCGATTGATTGCTGTAATAGCCAATAAAGGCTTTTCTGTTGATTATTGAGAAGGGTATGAATCATGTTGGACTGGACACTTTTTGCTCAAATGTAAATAAAAGCTGAGAAATGTTTTTTTACCACAATAATGCCTCTTGTACATCGTCTTATTATCTTTTGGGAGACACCTATGTCATTTCCCATCAAAAAATTACTTGCTGGTTGAATAAAAGTAACTTTAAAGTTAAAATTTGCCAGGGGTATGAATAATTATGGGCAGCACTGTATGTGCATAAAATAAACAAATTGGCTTCTCTATGTATATATAACTATGGAGACTTACTTTAGGTTTGACAGGAGGAGTCTGCTGTGCAGCTGCGGGTTCAGGACATCCAAACTCTTTATCAAATGCATCCACCAATTCACTGTCACTCATGGACTGAAATGAATGGGAGAATAAATGATGGGATTGCATGAATGTAAAGAGAAAATGTGGCTGTGTTCATACTGGCGTCGTGGCTTCTGATTTCACTAAATTTAGGAATAAGAAAGTGTACCTTTTCTTCAGGCACTGGGGGTACCGGCTTTCCACCTTCTTTTCCCTAAAGAACATAAAAGCGCTAAGAAGAGCTGACAATCACAATGCAGACCTATGTCTGGTGTACCAGGCGTCACACTTACATCTAGCAGATGTCTGTATTCTGGGGGGATGGAACTTTCTCTCTTCCCAAGCTCTTCAAGATAGGTCGCTGTGCTCGTTTCCTACAACCAAAACCCAAACATGCAAAAAAAGTTTAGATTTTCATATTTATTTACAGAAAAGAACAGTTTATGTAAAATGTCTATGGATCATTAAATACATGATGTTGCCTGGTGAAAGGGGTGAGGAGATTTACTAAACCACTTAAAGGGGTGGTACTGTTTCATGACCTCCCGCCGTAGGCCCTCTAACTGTGTAGTGGGGTAATGGACAGGGTCCCTGTTTACTTGCAGGAAGACGGATACTTAGAAGATTGTTTCCCTACATGACTGCAGGAGAATCACACTGTAGTGGTGGGAACATCTGAATTGTACGACTAAAGGGTGGACATATCAAGGGGGACCCAATGGCATGGGTGGCACTACTCAGGGGTAGAGCAGTAGTGCCCAGGCTGCACTGCTAAACTGGTGCTTAGCGGTGTGACAGGGACCCCCAGACATAACTTTTTTGGGGCCCCAGAAACACCAAATATGCCTTTGCATAGAAGTATATTCTACTGTCTTTGTACAAATACTAGAAAACTGGAATCGTTTAAGAAAAAATAAGTCTCTCCTTGTAGACGGAGGTTTGATCAAAGCCTCCATTAAACTGAATGCTGCTTATGCTGTTAGTTTCCCCCGTGATTTCCCTGTATGCATCCACTGCCCGATTATCTACAGTACTTTCCTGGAAACTATAGTGGACATCCAGACAAGTTTTCTACTGCAGCTAAATAGATGGAATAAAACGTATACAGACTTACCGTCACTTCTGGACCTGTGTACACTGGGGAATCTGGAACACTGAACTCTGGGCCTTCCAACGTACCCATCAATTCATCTAAAGCACTCTCCATACCTGCCTAAAGAGGGGAAGACAACAAGATTACAAATAAGAATATACTGGCATGCTTACATATGTGAATAATATTATATTACTAATACTGTACAGATTATAGTTTAACCTACTCTGATGTCATATTAACTAAGTAAAGAACACATGAGGATACCAGGGTTATACGCACAGGGCTAAATGTGTGGATCCATAATATGGCACCCATAGACTCATATTGGCACCTCTATGTGCCACCCATTCTACACAGCGGCACAGGAGGCTTTTGTTTCACTGGTTCTGCACAAGTACATTAACTTTTATTTTTTATTCTAGCATATCCTGGTACAGAGGAACAGTACTTTCCTATTTTCAGAGAAATCCAGAAGTAAAGAAGGGACTTTTATACATTATTATACACCTTTTTTTTAATACATCAAAGCCTAAGTAAAACCAATTTGTATAAATAAAAGCTTCAGCGTGCCAGCTGTGCCATAGGCTCTAGAAGGAGCAGCAGGGCACATGCTCAACCACTACTCCATTCAAATTCCTACTATCTTCAATCTATTGGCTGGGAGGAGCAAGGGACCAGGGTTGTCCTTTTTGTCAACTAGTGGTGTCCTAGCGGGTGGACCCCCATGACCTACCATTTGTCAACCTATACAGTGGATAGATGATAAATGGTTCAGGCTAGAATACCCCTTTAAAAGATACCTAAAGGATTATTACCTATATTCTCTTTGGTGTGAATATGGCCTGAAATTATAGACTACATAACAAAATGTGGAAAAGTCACAACATAAACGTCTACCCTTCTACATTGTATGCCCGGTCTGACATGGTGTTGGCAGGCTGACAGCTATACAGCCAAGCAGATTACTGACAACAGCCACAAGGAGAACATGCAAAAACTGGTGGCCACATAGCGGTTTTCTACTCCTGATCTACAGCAATAACCTGAATATTTATTCCTAAACGTGCTAAGATATGTCTGAATAGTTTTACGTGCGCAGCAAATTCATAATCACAAACAGTCTGTCATCAGGAAATTCACAGTTGAACCAGGTACAAAGCCTTGTAGAGCCATCTCAGCTGAATGTAATGATGATCTCTTAGTGATCCTTTACTTCATTCTGCAGAGAAAGTAGTTTTAATCCATATTCAAATGATCAGATAAGTGCACTGAGGGCAGGCCCAAGCCACTCTGTGCACCCTTGCTCCTCCTGCTTCCGCTGCCAGCATCTCCCCCTCCGTGATAGACAGGAGTAGGGTAGTGCATAGTCCTCTCGCTTGGCCTTGTCAATCAAAAAGGTGAAGGGAGGCTGGCAGAGGGAAGCCGAGGTGCAATGGTGCACTTACCTGCTCATCTGCGTATGGACTAAAAGTACCTTTTCTCCAGAATGGAGCAACGGATCACCAAGTGAAATGTATCATTACATTCAGATGAGCTAGCCCTACAAGGCATTGATTCTGCTTTAACTAAGAATTTTTGGGTGACAGAGTCTCTTTAAAGAGGACCTGTCACCTCTCCTGACATTCCTGTTTTAATAGCTTCATGCATTCCCCATTTAATAGCAGTTCTGGAACATCTATTCTTATGGCTCTATGTTGTGCATTTCTTTTATTATTTCTACTAGACGTTATAAATGAATTGCTAGCAGTCTGCAGTAAGGGTACAGAGGGGAGGTAACCAGTTGGGGGTGTGTAACTGCACAGACTCCCTCTATCCAATCACTGCTTCCATTCTCAGTCTGTGCAGATACACCCCCCCAACTGGTTACCTCCCCTCTGTACCCTTACTGCAGACTGCTAGCAATTCATTCATAACGTCTAGTAGAAAAAATAAAGGAATGGCACAGCATAGAGCCATAAGAATAGATGCTCCAGAATTGCTATTACATGGGGAATACATGAAGCTATTAAAACAGGCATGTCAGGAGAGATGACAGGTCCTCTTTAAGTACACATACATACAATCTAGTCTGGAGGATACATACAGAGGGCGCTGTGGCTGCTTTAACTGATGATGCTGTTGATGGGACTACAACGTCAGACTTTGCTTGCTTATCTTTTGCAGCGTCCTTAAAAAAAAGAGACAAAGAGATGTTTAAGGATAAAACACACATTCACAGGAACATACACTAACTGATCCTTACATTTAGTTTAAAGCACAACATCAGAAGAGAACAGTGGAAAACAGACTGGAAACCACAAGGAAAGAATATGCTGAAAATATGTATGGTGGCACATGGAGTCCCCCGCAGCTCTGTACCACACAGATGTAAGGCACCCTTGTGCTGCCACGTGGAGAATCTGTTTAGAATAACTCTGTAATATACAGCATGATTGATACAATGTTTCTTCTGTTGGAATGTGAATGCAAACTCCTGTATGCAATCAATGGCATTTAGAGGTACAGTAGGGACACATAGAAGTCTATGGACGATGGTCTGCAGCTCTGTCCACCTAGAAATGACAGATCAAGTGAAGATCATGTCCCCCTTGAATGAACAAATGAAGATTGCATCTCTAACCTCAACTGTCATTTTTCACTTGATCCTGCTCACTTGATACAAATGAAGCGTATGACTCCAGTCAGCATTTTTAGTAATATAATTAATTAATACTTGATGGACATTAAGTTGCCTGTCTTATAATTCATTAAGAAAGTTTAGGGAAATAAATTGAAATAAATAATCCAAAATAATAAACCCGATAAACATAATTAAACTTCGTATTCTTAAATAGGAAACTGGTCTGCAATAATCAGAAGCAAAGTGTTTCATGCATCTTTGCCAAACCGATCTCACCACTTGAATTTTGCTAGATTTGTAAGCAAGTCACGAAGAACACCCCTTTTCAATTTGATACAAGCCTTACATTTATTCCAGTAAGACTTTGGATCACTGTGATTGACACGTTCCCAACTCAAATTCAGCGCTGCCCAATGTAGTAGAAGGCAGCCCAGGAACCTGGGTGTACACCACACATCAAAATATGGTGGGTTTCAGCACTTCTGTCATACACTCAACAGCTGGAGTTGTTGCCGTGTCCACAATCCCAAAGACCCATATTTCCCGACCCCAGGCATGACCATGACGTACTTTCTTTTATGACTACGACTTCAAAATTATGACAGGGACTACCGAGCAAAACTGGGTTAGTACAAAACGACATACTTCACGATAAAAGTTATAAATGGCAACTATGGTGCGTCAGTTGTGCTGCTTGTTTTCAAGCACCAGAGGGGAGTAAAATGCAGCCACTTTTTCAGAGAGATTTGACTGTTCAAAGAAAGAGCCCTTTCTGATGGGTAAACATGATGACGCACAGTTCCGAGAATATCCATCAGAACAGTGGCGATGAGCAATGCAACGCAGATGTTGATGGCCGTTTTCACTGTCCAGATTGTTTGCAAGTAAAAAGCGCTGGTTCACGAACTCAATGACATCAATGTTACTTGTAACAGGTATAATAGGCTGAAGTGTGTTCTCAAAGAAACGCCATTTTAATTTCAGGGCAACTAAAATTGGCAATTTAGCAGGTAATGCACTTTACAACATAAGCATAGATAAGCGGAAGGCAGAGTGGAGCGATTACTACAGATTACTACTTTCATTTTCCATTAAATTAGTTCAGGTCATCAGACGCAGGCTGAGGTTAGGGACAAAACTCCATTTCATCAATCGGGGGACATAATCTTGATCCAAAGTATTGGCAGGGGACATATACTTTATTTGTGTCCAGGGGGACACGATCTTCATTTGATCCAATTGTGAGGGATGAGAATCCATTTTGTATAAGGCTACTTTCACACTTGCGTTAGGAGCGGATCCGTCTGGTGTCTGTACAGACGGATCCGCTCCTATAATGCAAACGCTTGCATCCGTTCAGAACGGATCCGTCTGCATAACAGTTTTTTTCAGATCTGATTTTTCACTTCGTGAAAACTCAGATCCGACAGTATATTCTAACACAGAGGCGTTCCCATGGTGATGGGGACGCTTCAAGTTAGAATATACTAAAAGAACTGCGTACATGACTGCCCCCCCTCCCTCCCCTGTATTTAACTCATTGGTGGCCAGTTCGGCCGGCCCCCCCCTCCTTCCCTCCCCTATATTTAACTAATTGGTGGCCAGTGCGGCCGCCCCCCCCCCCCTGTTTTTAACTCATTGGTGGCCTCCCCCCCCCCTAATTAAAATGACCGACCCCCCATCATTGGTGGCAGCGGAGAGTTCCGCAATTTTAGAAGCATTACACTTACCTGCGATGTCTGTGACCGGCCGGGCGCTCCTCCTACTGGTAAGTGAAAGGTCTGTGCTATAAGCAATGCGCCGCACAGACCTTTCACTTACCAGTAGGAGGAGCGCCCGGCAGCTCACAGACATCGCAGGTAAGTATAATGCTTCTAAAATTGCTAAGTAACCATGGCAGCCAGGAATGCAGTAGCATCCTGGTTGCCATGGTTACCGATCGGAGTCCCAGCGATTAAACTGGGACTCCGATCTGAACTCTCCACTGCCACCAATGATGGGGGGTCAGTCATTTTAACTAGGGGGGAGGGGGGGGGGCGGCCGCACTGGCCACCAATGATTTAAAAACAGGGGGGGGAGGGAGGGGGGGGCGGCCGCACTGGCCACCAATGAGTTAAAAACAGGGGGGGGGGGGGCGGCCGCACTGGCCACCAATGAGTTAAAAATAGGGGGGGAGGGAGGGGGGCCGGCCGCACTGGCCACCAATGAGTTAAAAACAGGGGGGGAGGGGGGGGGGGCCGCACTGGCCACCAATGAGTTAAATACAGGGGAGGGGGGGGGGGGGAGGGTCTGCCCACCTGCCAGGCAGCAGGGGGCAGTCATGTACACAGTTCTTTTAGTATATTCTTCACCATGGGAAGGCCTCTGTGTTAGAATATACTGTCGGATCTGAGTTTCACAATCTAACTCAAATCCGATGGTATATTCTAACATAGAGGCGTTCCCATGGTGATGGGGACGCTTCAAGTTAAAATATACCATCGGATTGGAGAAAACTCCGATCTGATGGTATATTAATAGGGACTCCTGACTTTACATTGAAAGTCAATGGGGGACGGATCCGTTTGCAATTGCACCATATTGTGTCAACGTCAAACGGATCCGTCCCCATTGACTTGCATTGTAAGTCTGGACAGATCCGTTTGGCCTGCTGAGCGGAACGGAGACCAAGCGGAGCCAGACTGAGGCATTCTGAGCGGATCCGCATCCACTCAGAATGCATTGGGGCTGTACGGATCCGTTCGGGGCCGCTTGTGAGAGCCTTCAAACGGAACTCACAAGCGGAACCCCGAACGCAAGTGTGAAAGTAGCCTTAACATGTCCTCCATCTTGTACATATGTGGAAAAATAAATGAACCAGCTGGCAGGACGTAGGGAGTCTGTGTATATAGATCAAATGCTCCTAGCTGCAAGGCCAAGGTAAGTAGCCCCCTCGCTTCCTTATCAGAGTCTGACATACAAGAGAGTGTTATGCTCCTTGTTAGTTTGGAATGCGCTGCTAACGAATACTAACTTTGAGATAAGATTCTGCAGAACCTTTTTTTTAATTAGTAGAATTTTGTTAGTATGGTACAGAAGTATTACCTTTTATGAATAACCAATCAAATCATTAGTTTCGCTTTCCACCCCTTGATGGTGTGCCAGATTTGTCTGTTATCTATACTGTTATAAAATGTATGCTTTTTATGGAATAAAGTAGAAAAGTTGATTCAGCGGTGTGTCTGTGTCAGCTCCCTCTGGGCGCTCAAAACTTCAATTGGAATCCCGACAATCATAGAGGTAGGGGTTTTTCCCTAACACAATATAACTGTGAAACTAATATACAGTCGGCTGCATTACACTGCTATTCCCTGCTGCAGTATGACTTACTACCAGTTACAGTTTATAATCAGGAATATTTTTCTTTCCAGAAAAAAAAAATTACCTTAACTTTATCTGTAGCAGGTTTTTTGTCTTTCGGGTCTTCTTTCCTTTTGCCTGACGTGGCATCAAGTGGTTTGGTTTTGCCTGCGGGTGTTTTCTGCAACAAACCAAGATGAACACAGATAAGAGGAGTTATACATCTCCCTGTACAATAGCTCATTTATTATTTAAAGGGAACCTGTCACCAGGATTTTGTATAAAGAGCTGAGGACATGGATTGCTAGATCACCGCTAGCACATCCGCAATACCCAGTCCCCATAGTTCTGTGTGCTTTTATTGTGTAATAAAACCGATTTGATAGATATGCAAATTAACCTGAGATGAGTCCTGTCCCTGACTCATCTGACGTACAGAACACATCTAAGGTTAATCTGCATATGGATCAAATCGTTTTTATTACACAATAAAAGCACACAGAGCTATGGGGACTGGGTATTGCGGATGTGCTAGCGGCCATCTAGCAACCCATGTCCTCAGCTTTATACAAAAAATCCCGGTGACAGGTTCCCTTTAATGTCGTTGTTTTGGGGCACTGGATAAAAAGGGGAGGTTGTTCCTATGGTTCATATACGGTAAATCATTTTATACAGACCCAGAATCTGTATCTATATAGGGAGTACATTACATATTTCTTGCCTGCTATGGATAAGAAAATTACATCAGCAAAACTACTACTGAATGCAATTCTCTGACATGAGGCCCCTTTGAAAGTTGCATAATAGCTCAGAATGAGCCTTGATAAATTTAGGATTTTACCTTCGCTGATGGCCAAACAACAGGTATATCTTGAATACAGTAAATAATGAACACTACATAAGTATACAGAAAATCCCAGACAGAAAAGATACACTGCTGTGTGGAGCACAATGGCCTCCATAATTCTTAAATGGATGATGTTTGGAACAACCAGGACTCTTCCTAGAGCTGCACCCCCCCCACCAGGGACTTGATAAGAGTGGTGACCAAGAACCCAATGGTTACTCTGGCTGAGCACCAAAGATCTGGTGTGCAGATGAGAGAAACCATCACTGCAGCACTCCATCAATTTGGGCTTTATGGCAAAGTGGCCAGAAAAAAAGACACAAACACCTCCCCCCTGGAGTTTGCAAAAAATAGCACCTAAAGGACTCTCAGACTGTTAGAAACAGTATTCTCTGGTCTGATGAAACCAAGATTGAACATTTGGCCCCAATTCTAAGCGCTATGTTTGGAGGAAACTAGGCACTGCCCAATATCATCTTTTTCAGCGGCTGGGACAGGGAGGCTTGTCAGAGTTGAGGGAAAGCTGAATGGAGAAATATGCTGAGATATTCTTAATGAAATCCTGATCCAGAAGGCTCTGTACCTCAGACTGGGCTGAAGATTCACCTTCCAACAAGATAATGACCCTAAGCGCACAACCAAGACAACAAAGAAGTGGCTTAGGGACAACTCTGTGAATGTCCTTGAGTGGCCCAGCCAGAGCCTTGACTTGAACCCAACATCTCTGGAAAGACCTGAAAATGGCTCTCCACTTATGGTCCCCATCCAACCTGACAGAGAGGGTTGGCAGAGAAGAATGGCAGAAATCCCCAAATCCAGGTGTGTAAACCTCGTGGCATCGTACCCAAGAATTTATCAAGATCGGCTTTTCCCCCCCGGTTTTGATTCCCCCTGTGCCGCCGGAGGATGAGAGAGAGTTATTTAGAGGCACGTGCCTCTCAATTTCGTCTCATCCTCCTTCTCGCCATGCAGCCTCCTAGCTGTCCTGAATTTCACTCTTTATTAACGCCATAAAACTGGCGTGAATAAAGATAAATGTCCCAGGCCTGCTGCGTCGCCTCCTTTCCTCACCACTACTAAAAAGTGTTGTGAAGGGGGAAATGTTGCAGATTTTGCCACAAATATGGCGTGCAACAATAACTGACTTAACGCCGTTATTGTGGTGTAAATCACATAGAAAATGTCCTCTCTTATTTTACTTTGGCACAAGGGTGCAACCATAACGAAATGTGAAAAAAGTAAAAGGTCTGAAGAGTTTCTGCATGCATTGTATATGTTACCACACAATATAGGACAAATACCTGCATCCTGAATATTTTCTGACAGGAAATAACAGAAGACTCATACAAAATATCTTGTCCCAGTCATAATGCAGGTGACATTAAGATATTCCACGTGGACATTGTGTTGCACTAAAGAGTTAATACGATCTTAAAAAGTAATGGCATATAGCTAGGCTACGCCATAATGTTGTGTGTGTCTGGACCCCACAAATTCTGGAAATGAATTAACCCCAGCGCTATTTTAGCACCGTTTACTCTTCACTGATTTTCCCCGTACAATGTCGCCCCTCAAGGCCATGTGTCACCCTGTTTGCAGAATACTGAGTGTAACGGACCGTTTCCGCAGACAAGGGGTTAAAATCCGTTTAGGCGAAAAGCCCCTTTCTGAGAGACAGGCACAGCTACTGCAGAACACCAACTCCCGAACTGGATACAAAGTAGCACTCCAAACTGGAACCTCACGAATAGCTGCTAGGAGACGAACAGGAAAAGGATACAATCCTGGCAATCGGTCCTCTAACAGCATACAGTGAATCCCCCCAATAACGAGACAAGGCTCCGTTTTGAGGGTCAAGCAGTGGTCTGACTGTACTTCACGTACAGCCTCTTTTATTCATAAACCACAAACATAGTACTGCCCACAGGGGTTTGAAATACAACCAATCAGTAATTAACAACATATACAATGTAACTACAGCAACCAATCGTTCACGCCCCCAGAGGACCAGAATGAAGACTGTGACATAGGACAACATATCCCCACAATGCATCATGGTCTCCTCCCCTCTGTCTGGAGACAACCTGAGGAGCAATCCAATTATCTCTCAGAACAAAGGGAGATCGCCAATACACATGTAGATACAACAGGACAGACATCACCATTTAAACACACAATAGGACAATGGCACAATAGAAACACACCCAGCATATTCCTCCCAAGCTGACAAGTTACAATTATTATAGATTGTTACAACTTTGTGAGTTTACATTGGCCATACATATAACTTACATTAATTCAAACAGTATAACGTGGGGACAAACCTATCCAAAATTCACTTGAATCGGTTCAGGGGTTTAAAAGTTAGTATATGGCCCATAATCCTGGGGCAAGAGGCCAGCAGCCAGTCCTCTCCAAAACCCAGTGGCGAGGTCGGTTTCGCCACACTGAGAAGGAACATGGACCACGTACAGCCAGTAACACCATGTTACCCTAATTCACCTCCTAGTATGAACTGTGGGGAAAACCAGAACACCTACACAGAGTGATCATACACACAACATTTATTTTTATTTTTACACCTGGCGTGAGCGGGGAAAAGTCACAGATTGTGGCGCAAATAACCTTTGCAATGCAATCTGCGACAGATATACGCCGAAAAACTGGCATATATCTGATAGTAAATGACTAGAGATGAGCGAATTTCGGGTTATGAAATTCGTTCATGCTTTGTTTACTGGTAAAAAGTGAATTGCGTTATGGATTCCGTTACCACGGACCGTAACGCAATTCCATGACGGAATGCATAACGGAATGCCTCAAGAGGCATTCCGTTATTCATTCCGTCACAATAGAAGTCTATGGGCTGCAAAACGGATCCGTCCCATGTCCGTTATGCAGGAGAGGACTGCCCTGCATAACGGAAACGGAGCATATCCGTTTTGCAGCCCATAGACTTCTATTATGACGGAATGGCTTAGAATTGCGTTATGGTCCGTAGTAACGGAATCCATAACGCAATTCACCTTTTGCCAGTAAACGAAGCGTGAACGAATTTCAAATTATGAAATTCGCTCATCTCTATAAATGACCCCCTAAATCTGTAACCTTTCTCTACAAAGCCGTAGTAATGACAAGTCTCAGGCTGGTGTTACTTACAGAAGGGGCAGATGGCGCTTGGAGAGCCGAGGAGGAGGAAGAGCCAACTACAACATCAGCTTCTTTCTTTTTTACTTCAGGGGCATCCTAAAATGATAAAGAAAGTAAAAAATCTAAACATATCTAAAGTCACTTTTTTTGTATCAACATAAAATCACCATAACCCATTACAATACTAAAGGGGCTGGCGTTAGATCCATGTGTGGAAATACTGGCTTCTCTATGTATATATAACTATGGAGACTTACTTTAGGTTTGACAGGAGGAGTCTGCTGTGCAGCTGCGGGTTCAGGACATCCAAACTCCTTATCAAATGCATCCACCAATTCACTGTCACTCATGGACTGAAATGAATGGGAGAATAAATGATGGGATTGCATGAATGTAAAGGGAAAATGAGGCTGTGTTCATACTGGCGTCGTGGCTTCTGATTTCACTAAATTTAGGAATAAGAAAGTGTACCTTTTCTTCAGGGACTGGGGGTACCGGCTTTCCACCTTCTTTTCCCTAAAGAACATAAAAGCGCTAAGAAGAGCTGACAATCACAATGCAGACCTATGTCTGGTGTACCAGGCGTCACACTTACATCTAGCAGATGTCTGTATTCTGGGGGGATGGAACTTTCTCTCTTCCCAAGCTCTTCCAGATAGGTCGCTGTGCTCGTTTCCTACAACCAAAACCCAAACATATTTATTTACAGAAAAGAACAGTTTATGTAAAATGTCTATGGATCATTAAATACATGATGTTGCCTGGTGAAAGGGGTGAGGAGATTTACTAAACCACTTAAAGGGGTGGTACTGTTTCATGACCTCCCGCCGTAGGCCCTATAACTGCGTAGTGTAGTGTAACTTAGAGGATGGTTTCCCTACGTGTCTGCAGGGAAATCACACTGTAGTGGTGAATTGTACGACTAAAGCGGCGGACATAACTAGGGGGACCCAGGGGCACGAGCGGCCCTACCAGGACACTGGAATCGTTTGAGAAAAAAAATGGTCTCTCCAAATGAGGTTTGATCAAAGCCTCCATTAAACTGAATGCTGCTTATGCTGTTCGTTTTCCCCGTGATTTCCCTATATGCATCCACTGCTGATTATCTACAGTACTTCCCTGGAAACTATAGTGGACATCCAGACAAGTTTTCTACTGCAGCTAAATAGATGGAATAAAACGTATACAGACTTACCGTCACTTCTGGACCTGTGTACACTGGGGAATCTGGAACACTGAACTCTGGGCCTTCCAACGTACCCATCAATTCATCTAAAGCACTCTCCATACCTGCCTAAAGAGGGGAAGACAACAAGATTACAAATAAATGCTTACATATGTGATTGCGAATAATAGAAAAACAATACATGCACTCCTGTAGCAATCAACCATAATCCGGAGGTTAAAGGGGTATTCCGGTTATAGAAAGTTAGCCCTTATCCACAGGATAGGGGATAACTATTAGATCTGTGGGAGTCCTACTGCTGGGGCCCCCAAGGCCCTATACCTGAGGAGCCCCCCTGAAATGGACGGAGCAGCTGGTTGGAAAAGTGCGCCGCTGCTCCAATCAGTTCTATGGGAGCGCCAGAGATAGCCGAGTGCTGTACTCAGCTATATCCGTGGATAGCGGATAACTTTCTATAACGAAATACCCATTTAGGGTATGGCTACATGGCGCGTGACATTTCATGTAATGTATTCTAATGGTGTCACAATGTAAATGTGACACGTTACAGTATGTGGCATTGCAACACCATTAAAATACACGTGCAGTAGCCATACCCTTTTGTGTCGCATGACACATGTCGACATGTAACCGTCCCCTAAGTTTCCAGTAGTCATGATCACTGCAGTTCACACCATGCATATAAGTAGGCTTGTGCAAACCACACATCTTCTTCCCGTGTTAAAGAGGTTGTTCAAGTTATTATTATTAGGATAGGTCATCAATATCAGATTTGCGGGGGTCCGAAACCCCTGCAAATCAGCCGGTTGAAGAGAAGGTTGAAGTAGTGCTTCCGTTCCGTGCTTCCGTTCAGCACCGCATCTCCCCGGCTTTGCGGACCTATTCAAGTGAATGGGTCCGCATCCATGATGCGGAATGCACATGGAACGGTGTCCGTTTATTGCGGATCCGCATATGCGGTCCGCAATGCGGAAACGAAACCCATATGTTCGTGTGCATGAGGCCTAACTGCCACGGCTTCCAACACTAGACATGGTTGCTGACAGTTGAAACATGGCACTGAGCATGTGCGACCACCTCAGTAGGTAGATCTGTGCACAATACTATACAGATTAAACACAATTCTAATGAAGTAAAGACAATTAGGAGATTTATTAAAACTGGTATTCCCATAGGCCAGTCTTCATTTCCCTGCGCTGGAGTAAAATACGCCTAATTCATTAAGAGGCAGATCCCTCTTAATACATTAGTTGCATCTCCGGCACTCAAATCTACGCACAAATATGGAGTGCGCCATAGTGTGCCACTTTATTTACATTGCCATATCTCACAAATTCACAATTTTTGGAACAGAAAGTAAATTACAAAGGTGACTAGTTTTTCATGCTGAAATATACTAATATTAACATTTAATGTCGGCATAGCCCCTTTCAGCTATTTCTAAACATAAAACCTACACGTGTAAGTAATACACGCACAGAGAACAATCTGGTCTGGAGCGTACGTACAGAGGGTGCGGTGGAGGTCTGAACTGAAGACCCTGTGGATGGGACTACAACATCCGACTTTGCTTGCTTATCTTGTGCAGCGTCCTTAAAAGAGTCAAAGAGGAGTTTAAAGAAACAGAAAAAAATGAAATTAGAGGTGTTCACAGATACGGCAGGGACACATAGATCTGAATCTCTCCAACATCATCAATACATTAATGTTTGCTGCTGTGAACAGAACATGATTTTTAATATAGTAGGTTGTTCCTTCCTCACTTGCTTTATATCTGAGAACATCCTGGGAAGGAAAAAGTTAAAGGGGCTGTGCAGCCTGCTTATCATCAGGATAGGTCATCAATAGCAGGGGTCTGACACCTGGCACCCCCGACTGTCGTGAATGGAGCGAATAGCTGTAATCACACTGCACTGCAAGGGAGACGACCCATAGTGTAATGGACAGAAAGCAGAGCGTTCGCATAGACCGCAGCCTCCTCGCCAAACAGCTGATCGGCGGGGTGCCAGGTGTCGGACCCCCGCCGATCAGATATTGACGACCTATCCTGAGGATAGTAAATGAAGAGAGGTAGCGGCAGCATCTCCAGTGAATCCTTTATTGGACGGACTTTACAGAAAGTGGGCCATAAAATCAAGCAGCAATGTTTCGGCTGTATCCCTATTTATGTCCGTGGGTGCTGCTCTACAAACACTTTTGTCTACTATCCTGAGGATAGGTCATCAATATATATGCCATGACAACCCCTTTAAAGACTAGGCACAATGGGGCACATTTACTATAGTGTTTGTGCCTAATATTAATCGTTCTAGACAGTCTATTTCTATTAGTCACATTTACTACTGAAATTGCGCCTGTTTTGGAGGCTTTTGCAAGTGGTACCTTGGAACTGAACCAGAGTTTGGGAAATGTTTTTTTACAGTAGAAATCAATTTCTGAAGTTATAATGCGAAGTCTCGTGAGACTTTGCAAAGTAATAACTTTGGCTCATCGGAGCCAATACATTCTAATACTGTATGATCCAAAGTCAATTCGCTCGTCCCTAGTGATTTCCATCAGTGATTGTGAGCCAAACCAGGTGCAGCTCTAAACACAGAACAGGTGCCCCTTAGGCCTCTTGCACATGAACATGTGCGCCCCGTGGCCGTGCACGAACACCAACCATGGGGCAGCCTCAGCAGATCGTGGACACATTCACTTTAATGGGTCCGTGATCCGCCTGTTCCACAAAACGATAGAACATGTTCTATCTTTTTGCAGAACGGAAGCACAGGACGAAACCGTAGGGTTCCGTTCCGCATCATTCCACATCTCCAGATTTGCGGACCCATTCAAGTGAATGGGTCTGCATCCGTGATGCGGAATGCCCACGGAACGGCGCCCGTGTATTGCGGATCCGAAAATGCGGTCCGCAATACGGCCACAGAGCACACACATTCGTGTGAAAGAGGCCTTAGGGCCCATTCAGACGGCTGTAGTGCTTTGCGGATCCGCAATTTGCATGCAGATCGTGACCCCATTCAAGCGCGTGTGTGTGAATGGGGTCTGCGGTCCGTATGTTCTACAAAAAGATAGGACAAGTTCTATCTTTTTGCGAACGGAACCCCACGAAAGCACTCCGTAGTACTTCCGTTCCGCACCGCATCTCCGGATTTGCGGACCTATTCAAGTGAATGGGTCCGCATCTGTGATGCAGAATGCATACAGACTGTGCCCCGTGTATTGCAGACCCGCCGTATACGCAATACGGCCACAGGGGACACACGGTTGTGTGCAAGAGGCCTTAGGGTTCATCCACAAACAGCGGGTCCTCAATATACGGGCACCAGCTGTATTCATTCACTTGACTAGGTCCGCAATCTGCAAGATACGGAGCGGAGGTACGGAGGGGAAGCCCATGGAAGCACTGCGGAGCGCTTCTGTGGGATATAAGTCCGTGCATCTGCACCGCAGAATTCAGAACATTTTTTTGCAGTGCGGACTGAATCAAGTGAATGGGCCCGCATCCGTAAACGGCGGCCACACGGCTATTTTGTGGACCGCTACGTTCGTGTGCATGAGCCATAATGAGAGTAACTGAGTACAAACCCCTTGCACTTTATATTAATGAAGCCATTTTAATATTTACGGGGCCTTTAATAATATCAGGTACAGTTTAATAAACCTACTATGCATACTTCCAGGGTTTTTCACCAGATTGTCCCACAAAGCATAACTCGTGTCTAGGTTCTAGGTTCCTTGGTGGACGGTAGTAAGGCTTAATGCCCCACAAATGGTGAGCGAGATGTTGGAGGGATGCGTTATGTATAATATGTTTATACCCACACACCTTAGGTTGAAAAGCTGGAGCCGTTTTGGCAGCGGGAGAGATGCAGCTTTCAAAATCCTTTGAGAATTCATCAACTAAACTGGTGTCGCTCATTGGCTGCAAAGTCAAAATAATAAGACATTGTAAAGAAAATTATAATTAGTTTTGATAAAAGCAGTTTTTCTTGTGCTTCCCCTGATCATAAAGAGTTGGTGCCATATAAAAAGCTGTTCTTATTTCATAGCTTTGCTTGGTACAATTTCTTTTTATCTCAATTATTTACCAAAAATGGACTCTTTTCATAAATGTTCCGCACATGAACAGCCTATGTAACATCTAACTACTGGGACGTGGGGGATGTATGAACTAGGAGATACTGAAAGAGTTCATGTTTGGGGATTCCACACTGTTACATTGTTGGATTCTCATGCTTGTAAAGACAGCAATTCTACTGATAAGTAATATAATCACTCAGATCAGTATTCCCTTATGAGAATGCTGCAGATGCTGCAGAACAGGCATGCTCAACCTGCGGCCCTCCAGCTGTTGTAAAACTACAACTCCCACCATGCCTTGCTGTAAGCTGTTCGGGCATGCTGGGAGTTGTAGTTTTGCAACAGCTGGAGGGCCGCAGGTTGAGCACGCCTGCTGTAGAAGATGCCTTACCGGTGGTTGTTCAGCTGGAGGTGGCACAGGTTTACCGTCGTCCTTCCCCTAGGAAATACATTTACAGACTATGACAAAAAATACTATTTTAAAAATAAATGTTTGTATTTTCAAAGTATCTGTTTGCTTTCATGGAAACATTAAAAACTTCTTCTCTGCCTTGCTGCTCACAGCCTGTTACACTGTATCAGTGAAAGATTTACCAATCAAAATGCGCCAGATGCATCAAATTGTATTATTATATGTACTTATATAGCACTGACTTATTCCACACCGCTCTACAGACAGTAGCATCAAGCAGTCCCCAATGGGGCTCACACTCTAAGGTCCCTATCAGTATGTCTTTGGAGTGTGGGAGGAAACCGGAGGACCCGGAGAAAAGCCACACAAACACGGGGAGAACATACAAACTACATGCAGATGTTGTCCTTGGTCGTACTTGAACCCAGGACCCCAGCGCTGCAAGGTACCAGTGCTAACCACTGAGCCACCTGTCACCAATCCTGACTTGTCTACTTTAGGCTAGGGCTACATGGCGACATGTGTCGCAGAAAAGTCACGCAACTTTTTTTTTTAAATGATAGTCACAGTCGCAGTGCGACACCATCCACTATCATTACAAAAAATGTTGTTAGGCATTGCTGCAACATAAATGTCGCAGTGTAGTTGTACCCTTTTTGTCGTGCTGCTTATTGTCGTTATGTAGCCCTAGCCTTAGGAAATATTTGTATTCCCCATAAAACAGCATTTCTACAGCATGTTTTCCTATAACTGCCTTGTGTCATTCCTCTATTATTCTTCCTAGAAAATTATGAATTCATTGACAACTGGGTGAAACCATTCTCCTTGTAATAGGGGTGTGTCCTTACACCTCCTGGCACTGTTCAGAAAAGACTGGACACCGTCAGTGTGCACAGACACACACCCAACTGGCCACTCACACACGTTGCGGAATACGCACAGTTTTTCGGTGTGGAAAAAAATACTGTGTATTACAGTACCAGCAAAGAGTATGAGATTACACAAATCTCATGTACGCTTTGTGGATTTTTTTCCGTGCGGAAACTGACTTGCCGCACAGATTTTTAAATAAAGGTCAATTATGTTTGCGGTTTTAGCTGCGGATTTCACCCTTTTCAATGGAACGGTGAGATCTGTGGCAAAGCCGCATCAAATCCGCAACAAAAACCAATGTTAGACATTGCGGATTTTGGTGCGAATACGCTGCAGAAATGCACATAAATCCGCACAGATCTTATGTGCGTTCACCCGCACCCGTGTGCAGGTGGCCTTAGGCGTCTGTTGACATATTGATAACATTCTAGGAGGAATAGCTGAGAATTGACCGAATGCAGAGATAGAACAAAAGATGTTCCAGAAATGCTTTATTATGGTAAATACAATCTGGAGCGATGATGGGTCCACTTTAAGAGTTTTGCACAATTTTCTCACATCATCTAACAAAGGTCGTAGTTTAGCAGCAAAATTCTGGTGCAGAGTCAGACAACTAAGGTGGGAATTCATCATTTGTGGCGGTTTTGGTGTCCGTTTTAAGACTGCCTTTGCTTTGCAAGGTTGCGGCAAATTTATGAAATGGCACACAATAATATTTTTGGCGCAAGTGCAGTGTGGTGTACGCCTAGGTCTGTAAAAGTACACCAGGGGGTTCCCTGGAGACGCAGCTTTTAAAAAGCCACACATCATAAATAAACCAAAGGTGTTCTAGTCTGAAGTCCTGACCTACTTTTCGCTCCACTTCTAAGGTTTCACATCACCATTTGTTTTCCTATTCTTCTGACCCGTCAGAAAAACAGTATTAAAAAACAAAACAAAACAAAAAAAACTGGATCCTATGAAAAAAATAATCCTGTTGCATGTGTTATGCACATTTGGCATCCGTTTGAGCCAATTCCGTCTGACCTTCTGCATGCGGTACTTATTTTCCATCTGTGTGTTTGGTTTGGAAAAGTTTTCAGTCTTTGAATGGATACAATGACAGCATGCAGATATTCATGAATATAAAGACCTCAACAAAACGCCCTCAAAATAGCAACAACGATCTTCATAAAATACTAAAAGAGGTTGTGAAAAAATGGGGAGGCCTTCAAAGCCAAAAAATAACTTACTTGCTTTCCGGCACCAGCTCACCGCTCCTTCTGCAGGCATACGATGCTCCGCTGGGCTCCATCGGTGTCAACATCCGGTTTGACATCGCTGCAGCCAATCACTGGCCGTGGTGGAAACCAGATCCCTATATGTCATGTGACCGTTTGTCATGACTTAAGGGGAGCAGGTCACTGCTACAGCGATGTCGAGCCGGATGTTGACATCGAGGGAGCCCAGTGGAGCCTTGTAGGCATGCAGGAGAAGGAGCCAGCACCAGGAAGCAGGTAAGTCATCTTTCCTTTACCAGTCTGGACGAATTGCACAACCCATTTATGATTATTATGACATTACGTATTGATATATAATTAATGCCGTGTATACTCACATCTAGCAAGTGTCTGTACGCTGGGGGGATTGTGTGATCCCTCTTACCAAGTTCCTCGCGGTAAGTGGATGTAATGGTTTCCTATTGATAAGGACAAGAGAACACTAGTGTGACTGTGAGTATCTTATTATCTGAAATGCATTAGCATAACCAACATGTACAATGCAGATACTCTGATCATAACGAGATGGCTTATTGTAGTCACTCTCCATTGACAGTAAATGGGACTTGCTACAGCATCCAGAGAAGGCTGGGTTGCGACATGAGATGGGTGACACAGCATAGGGAGGTAGTCACCAAGGTGGAAACTGAGTCTGGTAATGGGTGGCAGATCTCAGGCTGGTTGCCGGTGCAGAGGATCAGTAATACTGTATGTAATCACTAGTATATGCTTAGACTGTGGCTATGTGCGACATGACTTGCCTGCGACACTTCTGCGAGTTAACTTTAAATACATTGACAGTCCGCTGCGGTGCTGTCTCTAATGTGTTAGGCTGGGGCTTCATGGAGACCTTGTCCTCAATACCTGTGTCTCTGATCCTAATTCCTGTGTTTCCTCCGCACCAGCAATCAGTCTGAGTTCTGCTACCCATTACCACACTCAGTTTCCATCTCAGTGCCTACCTCCCTATGCTGTGCCGTCCATTTCATGTTGTAACCCAGTCTTCTCTGGATGCTGCTCTTGGTATCCTCTGGTTGTGACCCCTGCCAGCTCTTTTGGGGTGCTTATGACTTTTTGATTGCTTGGTATTTCACTTTTTGTGATGGAAGGTGACAAAAAAAAAAATTGTTTTAGCATAGTTTTTATTTTTTCTACGGCGTTCAGGTGAGGGGGTGGATCATGTGATATTTTTGTAGGACCGGTCGTTACGGATCCAGCAATACCCAATATGTCTGGTTTTCTTTTTTTCCCCCAAATTTATTATTTTTTTGTTTTTTGTTTTTACTTGAAGCTTTTTTTTTCTTTATGAAAAACACTTAATTTTCTTTCTTTTTTTTGTCCCACTCTGGGACTTCAACTTCTGGGGTCTGATCCCCTCTGCAATGCATTACAATACAACCTGTATTGTAATGCATGGTCTGTCAGCTTTTATGGTGACAGCCTGCCTGTGAGACTCAACCTAAGGGCTGGATCTCAGAGGCTTCCGTAGAAGGCACGCTCCAATGCCTATGGAATGTATCGGGCTTTCCTTCTCTGCCAGCGGGTCCCCGCCACTGCAGCGAGGGGACCGGATGGGGAAGCGGAGGGCACCCGTACCCTCCGCGAACCCTCTGCATGCCGCGGTCAGTTTTGACCGCGGCATACAAGGGGTTAACATGCCGGCATCTGTGTTTTCACCGATGCCGGCGTATGCAGCAGGGGCCCGGCTGTCAGTGACTGCCGAGTCCGTGCCGCTGATCGGGCAGGTGCAGCTCCTGCACTTGCCTGATCAGCCCGCAGTACATGTACGGCGCGGGTCCTTAACGGGTTCAGGGCATGTGTATTTATATTTTCTACTATTTTAAGACAGTCCTTAAAGTCCTTTTACTAATCTAGTTACTAATCCTTCCTAACTCATGTATACTCTATTTATGGTGTGGAGTCTTACAAATCTACCCCTCCCCCTATTTCCAAGATTATACTTTACAACACAATTTTTAGAGAGGCAATACCCTGAAATTGTACATGGTTTTGTAGCCGCGGCTTGGTACTGGCTGTAACTTATTTTGCTGTTAACCAATATATGCCACCCCTTTAAGAGTCTTCCAAGTCTTATTCTATTTAATGTACGGGAAGCCAGGCTAATGGTCACAAGATATCACGCAATAAAGGTGGCCAGAGATACAGCAAGCATCACGTCGTCGCCGGGTCACTGTCTAAGGCTACATTCACATCACGTTTTTTGGTCCGTGTCTGATCCATATTTTTTGTGAATCGAACGCTGATCCATTTATTTCTATGGGGCAGCAAAAAATGCAGACACCTTACGGATGTCATCTAAATTCTAGGACCTGTCCTATTCTTTTCTGTTTTGCAGACAATAGGCATTTTTACAATGGGGCCCACAGAAAAGTGCAGGATGCACACGGACGTATTTTGTGCATCCCCGATTTCCAGACGGTAAAACAGATATGTTCGCTTGAAAACAGCCTGATAGGCAGAAAGAGAATGCTGCATGTAAATTTCTGGTCAAAACATACTGAATAATCCGAGCTCTAGTATACATACTGTAACCTGCATTACACTGCACACATGTATAATAGACAAAAAGATAAAGCACGGTGTCTTACTGTTACTTCTGGGCCATAAACCTCGGGTAACTCTGGTTCAGATGTAGGGGGGCTTTCCAGGGTGCCCAGCAGTTCATCTAAAGCATCGTCAGACATGGCCTTGCAAAATAAAAATACCATCAGATTAGTGTTGGAGGTAAGAGAAAGAACCCTGTGCCAGTCACATGCGGTGCAGTGACTGGTGTAGCTCATTATGTGCCAATTACACAGGACAGAAACAATGACATTGGGTTTCTATTTGTCAGAAGATTCCGGAGTTCGAAATTAACTCTTAATTTTGTGATCACTGGAATATACACACACACACACACACACACACACATCTATCTATCTATATATATATATATATATATATATATATGACAAAAATCGGACTGCACTCCAAGCATTTCTTCAAAAAAGTGTGTTTTTATTCACCCATATGGTGGCAAAAGCGACGTTTCGGCTCAAGCATGAGAAAGGCTCATGCTTGAGCCGAAACGTCGCTTTTGCCACCATATGGGTGAATAAAAACACACTTTTTTGAAGAAATGCTTGGAGTGCAGTCCGATTTTTGTCTTCTATAAGTGGGTAAGCACCTTTTATCGTACTTGGACATTGCACCCGTCTATTTTTCCATACTTCATAGGGTGGTGCTGCCAGTGGTTTTTTACTCATATATATATATATATATATATATATATATATATATATATATATATATACACACACATACATACATACATACACACACACACACACACTGCTGGCGAGTAGTTTTTCAAGCCATGCATGGCCATTAAAGAGTAACTACACTTTTTTAGTCTGATACTGATAATTCATCCCAAATATCCTTTTTAATCATCGGTTGCAGACTCTAAACTCGCCATCCACCGTCAAATTCGCCTTCGTCTCCAAGGACTCTGAAGCCGATTTTTAAACTAGCGTGGGTGGCTCTAGCCTTGAATGCTCGTCCCCGCTACGATGACATGTTCACAGTGCCATGCGGTCACATGGTATACCTGCGCGGGTGCAACTGCATCTGCTTCAAGCTGTAAAAAGAGTTCCCTACCGTGTGCCAATCAAAACAGTGCAGATATACCATGTGACCGTAGTGGGGGCGAGCGTTCAATGCTAGAGCCGCCCACACTGGTTTTAAAGTCGGATTCGGAGACCCTGGAGACAAAGATGACATTCAATTGGCAATGGGTTGGGGATGACAAGTTTAGGGACTGCAACAGATGATGAAAAAGGATTTTTGGGCAGAATTTACTCGGGGAAAAGAAAGGAACTGGTGAGTGAAGTATATTAGTACGTTATAACTATGCACTTATCTACCACAGATATCTAGACCCACTAGCTGTTGTGGAGGAAGAATTCTTTTTTTTTTCCAGTCAGCTGAATGCAACTATTTTCTCTCATTTCTTCTATATGATTCAGACAGGCTGTGGTTTCGTGTTGAAAAATTAAAGGCTATGTAACACCCTTGGGGCACATTTTTTATTATTATTATTGCATTGTACTCATTTTGAGCCAATAATAATTTTTTTAATTGGTCTTTATAAAAAATATGGAGTCTATTTCTGTACAGCGCTGACCCTTTGGATTTTCTGACTTTTCCGTCAGACCAGGAGCAGACGGACTCCTTAACTCTGACCTCCTGAACACTCATTATAGTTCAGTTCTTATCTTACTAATATGAATGTGGCTTAAATAAGCGTTTATGACCTCCAAGTAGTTTAGAGATAAGGTTTATTAGATGAGGGCACAAAGTGAAAGTACCAGTCACACAGCTAGGAAACCACTTAACTCTTTGTGACAGAAGAGCTCAATATTTTTAATAAAGGCCAATTAAAAACATGAGTTTTAGCCAAAAATGAGTAACATTCAATCATAAACAAAAATTGCCTCTGAAGATGTACATAGCCTTTAACCGTGAGAGGTTTGTGCTGGAGAATATTGCTGTGCAATGAAATGGCTGTAATGCCTCACTAATCACTCAGTGTATAGATGAGAAAAACGTACATGCCAATATGGGCAGCACTAATACTGGTGCCTTGCAGCTCTGGGGTCCTAGGTTCCAATCTGACCAAGGACAACATCTGCATGGAGTGTGTATGTTCTCCTTGTGTTTGTGTGGGAAACACAGGGAACTTACCGTAGATTGTGAGCCCCATTGGGGACAGCTTTAATGCTATTGTCTGTAAAGCACTGCGGAATATGGCAGTGCTTTATAAGTGCGTTAAATAAATAGAAATTGGGTTAATAATGCACATTAATATGGATATTTTAGCATGTTTAGGTGGCATTAGCTACAATGGTTTTCATAGATGATCTATTGTAAGCATGTTCTAATAGCATGCAAGCTTAAAGGAACACTTCAGCAAAATTGCTATGATTCGGGCAGGGCTTGAGTACATGACTCAGATATTCTCTCTGAATCCCTGAATCATACACCCTCCTCCTCAGGCCATGTACGGCCTCATGGGGAAATACATTTATCATTGTGTAAATACACAAATATAGGCTTTATCTTATAATATGTAGAAGCAATATTATTAGCAGATTAGTTCACTTGATTAACCAAACACTGGCTGTTAGCTATCCCCATGGATATCATGGCTGACAAAAAATAGGCAGATCCTGACCAATGAAAATAAATATCTAAATCAGTCAACATGTGCATAAAACCTGGCCAATGTTCGCTGCAGCAGGTTACGTTGCTGCCAGTTGGTGAAGGTTGATAACCCCACACCCATCCTGACTGAGGCTGTTGGAAAACAGCAATTTTGTTATTTGAAAGTGTTCCTTCTAGAAAGCAGAGGAGGTGAATGGAGAAACCTTGTGTACATTTATCCCATAGGCTTACCGGAGCACTGGGCTGCGTGGGAGCAGCTGGAGCTGATGATGTTGGTTTTGCGGCTTTTTTCTGCAACTTCAAGATAATTAAAATTAGTCCCCTGAGTTCGCCTAACAGTACAAGATGAACTGAATACTAAAAAGGATCTCTGCATAAAAAGAACTACCGTATTTTTCGCTTTATAATACACATTTTATTCCCCCAAAAGTGGGGGGGAAATGGCTGTGCGTCTTATAAAGCGAATACTAGTGAGCGCTTCAATTATGGAAGCACTCACTATTATGCATTAGGTGCCGGGAGAGGGGAGTGAAACGCTGTGAGCGCTTCCTGTACTCACCCTCCCTGGTCTTCCTTCCTGGACCCGCATGCGCCCTGTCCTGACAGCATACAGTGTCAGGACGTGGTGCGTGCACTATGACCCGACAATGCACGCAGTCAGGTGAACGTGCAGCGCCGGCCAGAGAAGACAGGAGCACGACTTCTAAAGAGACAGCCAAATCCACAGCGCAGCTGCGGCGCAGGGGAGTTAAGAGAAGTTTTTTTTATTTTAAGGGCTGATATGAGGTCTAGAGAAGGTCTGATTGGCATCTGATGAGGGTCTAATATGAAGGTCTCATGTGATGTCCTGATATGGGGGTCTCATGTGATATCCTGATATGGGGGTCTCATGTGATATCCTGTTATGGGGGTCTGATGTCATGTCTTGGGGGGGTCTGATCTGAGGCTCTGATATGGGGGTCTGATCTGAGGATTTGATATGGGGGTCTGATCTGAGGCTCTGATATGGGGGTCTGATCTGAGGCTCTGATATGGGGGTCTGATCTGAGGCTCTGATATGGGGGTCTGATCTGAGGCTCTGATATGGGGGTCTGATCTGAGGCTCTGATATGGGGGTCTGATCTGAGGCTCTGATATGGGGGTCTGATCTGAGGATTTGATATGGGGGTCTGATCTGAGGCTCTGATATGGGGGTCTGATCTGAGGCTCTGATATGGGGGTCTGATCTGAGGCTCTGATATGGGGGTCTGATCTGAGGCTCTGATATGGGGGTCTGATCTGAGGCTCTGATATGGGGGTCTGATCTGAGGCTCTGATATGGGGGTCTGATCTGAGGCTCTGATATGGGGGTCTGATCTGAGGCTCTGATATGGGGGTCTGATCTGAGGCTTTGATATGGGGGTCTGATCTGAGGCTCTGATATGGGGGTCTGATCTGAGGCTCTGATATGGGGGTCTGATCTGAGGCTCTGATATGGGGGTCTGATCTGAGGCTCTGATATGGGGGTCTGATCTGAGGCTCTGATATGGGGGTCTGATCTGAGGCTCTGATATGGGGGTCTGATCTGAGGCTCTGATATAGGGGTCTGATCTGAGGCTCTGATATGGGGGTCTGATCTGAGGATCTGATATGGGGGTCTGATCTGAGGATCTGATATGGGGGTCTGATCTGAGGATCTGATATGGGGGTCTGATCTGAGGATCTGATATGGGGGTCTGATCTGAGGATCTGATATGGGGGTCTGATGAAAAATATTTTTTCTTATTTTCCTCCATTAAAACCTGGGTTGAGTCTTATCAACAGGTGCGTATTATAAAGTGAAAAATGCGGCGCTTTCTTGCTTGCTGATGAGCAACAATTACACATTTCAGGATAATTATCCAGAATTAGTAGAGTCTGATTATGAAGAAAATATGAACAAACAAACCCAACAAAAAAAAGACAAATAAAATGATAACAATATCTAGTAGTTAGAATTGTGGAGCCTCTAGGTATATAAGGAGGTGTAAAAGTCAATATTGAATATGTACACCACAATCCCTTGCCTATTGTGTATGCAACCTCTAAATCTGAGGTCTCTAACCTTTTGTATGTTGTGTGATCCACATTCAACTTTCATTGATGGTTGGGAGCAACAGCCAATTCAAAAAACTGAGAAAATTTTGAATGTGGAAAACAAAAAACATGAAATTGCTAACATTTACTGACACTAGCATTATACCATCTAAATTGGCACTAATTGGTGGTAATCTAGGATAGGTCTGCAACAATGTCAATTGCCAGTACATATGGTCTTAACTCAGGACTGTGATGGCGAGCCACACAGCATGGGGTGGCGAGCCACATGTGGCTCCCGAGCCACTGGTTGGGGACCACTGCTCTAAATAATATAGGGCCATATTACAGCACACACCATAGGTTATGGGGCCCTTCTGTACCACTTTATGTGGCTGATTCTGTTTGGTACAGAAAAACATAGTGAGAAGGTCCCCCAGATGCTATATTATAGAGGTAGCATAGCTCAGTAATATGAGGCTTTACAAAAGTGGCTACAGCTTCATAGTATACTCAGTGTGACTTCGTATAGGCTTTTGCTCCATTGCTCTGCTTCACGCATTAGCCAGTGGATATCGGACAAATGAGCCCCTTTGTCTACATACCTCTTCAAGCTTAGGTTTCTTCTCTTCGGGTGGTGACTGACAGGTGACAAAATCAGAAGAAAATGCTGCAACAAGATCATCGTCTCCCAAGCTCTTCAGAAACATAAGAAAAGTTAAATTATCAATGTTTCTTATAATATCACACAATAATACACAGTCATTGCATCCAAGCACCGTGCACCTGTACTACACTATCTCCCACTAAGTGGTGCACAATGAGGCTGCCGGTCAATGTGGCTTCCTGGCTGCAGCTATCTGCAAATACTGCTGTGCCCTAATAAGCTTTGAAAGAGACATCCCATACAGTAAAGGGGAAGAAGGGAAGTGCTGTAGATGCATATTCATGTGTGCCTCAGGAGGGAGAGAGTGCCTGACAGTGACGTCACTAGCACTGGTCATCCAGGGTGCATGCTGCAGATCCCTGGGTGACCGCCATATTCAACTACAGTAGGCCATTTCCGTACTACATGAAGCACTGAGAATAGTGTGTGTGCAGAGATGAGTCTGGATGGAAGAAGTAGTCTATGGTTTTCACTCTGTCGTACCTCAGTTTGTGAACCTTTACTGATTTATTCTGCTTCAATATCACTCCATTACCCCAACATTTTCCAGTAATAACCCTAAGTTTAACCAATTAGTTAGCCAACAGATATTTACCTTTTCGGCTTCCTTTGGAGGAGGTGGTGCTGGTTTTTCTCCCTTACCCTATAATAAAGACAACCATATTTCTGTGTTGAAAATACTTTACATATATTGCGGCCACAAGCACTCAGCCACAACCAGAACTTACGTCCAGAAGGTGCCGGTATTCTGGCGGAATCGTGCTGTCTCTCTTTCCCAGCTCTTCCAGATACTCTGAGATGGCTGGGGTGTCCTTAAAGAAGAAATGGATTTGAACATGTGATTTCTTTACAAGTGATGTGACACGGGCTTATTTATTATAGACTAGTCTGTTCTGCTGCATTATATTCTATACGCTATAAGATAAACCCGTCCCATTTCTGTGTGCTCATAGCAAACAAACTCCATGCGGTCAATAGTCAGACTTTCCATGGTTTACTTTCAGTTTGGTCTAGTTTCCTAGGTTAAAGGGACAATTCCACCAAATTTTATTACCACTTTAATAGGTTATATGTGAATATTCTATATACTTTTTTTCTCCATGTATTTCACTTCCTATCCTGGCTCTTAACGTGCTCCTTTGTTTACACTTTTAGCAAGGCAAACAGCCTCGCTTGACTTCCTCGGTCAGACCATTCACTCTGACCAGAGAGGGAAGGGGATAAGTGACTCAATTAGAGCATCACACATTACACCAATAAATACAATGCTCTTTTGTGGCCACCTTCATCTAGGCCTATCAAGAGAACAATAGAGCCATCATACTGTTATCCCAATTCTACATCTACTAATATACTAGCAGATAACATTTTTCCTTGCAGCAGCAGTAAAGTGACAATATATTAACTTCTAAAAAAATATTTTCTATAAATATGGAGTTTAAAAAAAAAATTTAAATTAAAAATACCCCTTTATAACGGAAGCGTCCCTTCTAATCAAATATTTAACTGTTCTCTCAAATGGCTTTTCTTTGTGAATGCTTAAAATATATGAGGAACTCCATACTGGTAATTTATAGGCCTCATATCATATGCCTAATAGTGCCAAAATGACCGGTTAACATTAAGTATTATCCTCAGAAAGAAATGATATCATATAACTAATATAGTACCGAAGCACAAATACAAAATCTGAATAAACACATACAGCAATCTCTGGACCAGTGAATTTTGGAGACTGTGGCACATCTTCTGGACCCCCCAGAGAATCAATTAATAAGTCCAAGGCATCTTGGTCTCCCTTAAAAAAGATATAAAAAGCATTTGGATCAATACCCTTAAAACTGATTTGAATATATGCGAAATTCAACATGAAGTGCATGCAAGCATTTAAAAGGATTATCTGGGATTTCAATATCAATGACTTATGCTTAGGATAGGTCATCAAAAAAGCATATTGGCAGGGCTCCAACTCCTGACACCAATGCTGATCAGCTGTTTGCAGGAGCGGCTGTGGGTCAGAACCAGGCATCAGAAGCACACAGCTTCATACACTGTATAGTGTCCGGGGCAGGTTACTGCAGTGCCTGGTTACAGTGTACTCCAGCTTTTGCAAACAGCCCATCCAATGGCTAAGTCATCAGTATAAGGGTCCATTCACACGTCCGCAAAATGGGTCCGCATCCGTTCCGCAATTTTGCGGAACAGGTGCGGACCCATTCATTTTCGATGGGGCCGGAATGTGCTGTCCGCATATGCGGATCCGCACTTCCGTTCCGCCAAAAAAAATAGAACATGTCCTATTCTTGTTCGCAATTGTGGACAAGAAAAGGAATTTTCTATGAGAGTGAAAATGCGGAACGCATATTGCCGGTGTCCGTGTTTTGCGGATCTGCAAAACACATACGGATGTGTGAATGGACCCTAAGAATTCAGTGTAAGTGTAATTATCTATAGTACAAATTTCTGCAGTTGTGGAGTGTATTATAGCCATCATCCTGCCAGTGATCATGTGGTGCACTGTGGTGTCGAAATCATCTCAGTCCCTTCACATACTCTTAGGACTCGTTAACATGGCAGATTCTGTTTGTGAATTTCCACTCGCTGAAATCCACCCAGAATATGCCTCCCATTGTTTTCAACGGGAATCCGCAGTGCTGTGCATACAGTGTTCACACGCAGATTAGCCGCACTGAGAAAGGCTGAAGCCATGTGTGGATCCGTGGCATGCAAAACTGTGGGAGAAATGCAAGGGAAAGCCTCAGATTTCTGACTGATTCCGTGGTGGATTTTTCCAGTAGAAAAAAAATAACAAAACAGGCCACTAGGTGGTGCAATTGTTTTTGTATTCAGCAGCAAAAGAGCAGAATGTGTCAGCTCCTATTTACCTTCATAAATCTGAAACCCAGATTTACAAATGTGTCTGAGCCAAAAATCCTAAAAGTCTAAAAACCCTAGATGCGCAAAATTACAAGAAAGACTGGCTATTTACCGTGGCTGGTTCAGTCGCAATCTGAGCAACACTGACAGTTTTCTTTTCCTCTTTGACCTATAATAATTGGAAACATCATTTACCATCTAAAATCAATACATAATAGTAAAATACAGAGTACATACAGTACAGACCAAAAGTTTGGACACACCTTCTCATTCAAAGAGTTTTCTTTATTTTCATGACTATGAAGGCATCAAAACTATGAATTAACACATGTGGAATTATATACATAACAAACAAGTGTGAAACAACTGAAAATATGCCATATTCTAGGTTCTTCAAAGTAGCCACCTTTTGCTTTGATTACTGCTTTGCACACTCTTGGCATTCTCTTGATGAGCTTCAAGAGGTAGTCCCCTGAAATGGTCTTCCAACAGTCTTGAAGGAGTTCCCAGAGATGCTTAGCACTTGTTGGCCCTTTTGCCTTCACTCTGCGGTCCAGCTCACCCCAAACCATCTCGATTGGGTTCAGGTCCGGTGACTGTGGAGGCCAGGTCATCTGGCGCAGCACCCCATCACTATCCTTCATGGTCAAATAGCCCTTACTTTCAAAGTTTTCCCAATTTTTCGGCTGACTGACTGACCTTCATTTCTTAAAGTAATGATGGCCACTCGTTTTTCTTTACTTAGCTGCTTTTTTCTTGCCATAATACAAATTCTAACAGTCTATTCAGTAGGACTATCAGCTGTGTATCCACCTGACTTCTCCTCAAAGCAACTGATGATCCCAACCCCATTTATAAGGCAAGAAATCCCACTTATTAAACCTGACAGGGCACACCTGTGAAGTGAAAACCATTTCAGGGGTCTACCTCTTGAAGCTCATCAAGAGAATGCCAAGAGTGTGCAAAGCAGTAATCAAAGCAAAAGGTGGCTACTTTGAAGAACCTAGAATATGACATATTTTCAGTTGTTTCACACTTGTTTGTTATGTATATAATTCCACATGTGTTAATTCATAGTTTTGATGCCTTCAGTGTGAATCAACAATTTTCATAGTCATGAAAATAAAGAAAACTCTTTGAATGAGAAGGTGTGTCCAAACTGTTGGTCTGTACTGTATATAAAACCTCTCTTTAATATGTTTATTGGCTTTTTTATGTAGTCTTGGTGTTTAAAACATTTGTGCTGTTTTTATACCTGCAAGTTCTGATTTGCATTGCTGGAGCCTGAGGGCATATAACCACACTACTGCGCTGGTTCTGTGTTTCAAGTGGTGGTAATAAGAGGAGGCATTCCAGTGAATACCATTCTATGCATGCAAACACTGGCCCATCAGGGGATCCTCTGGTAGACTGGCTCCTACACAGTAACAAGCCCCAGTGATCCATTTGGAGCTGAAGTTGGAGCCAACCAGTTGTGACTAGCTTCTATTTCTTATGGGATCATTCATAAGTAACCTACTAGATTCTGTGTATGTGCAATGACAAAGATTACACTAAAATTAAAAGTGGATGTGACATTTTCTGTACACGTAAAGAAGGAATGGCTTTTAATTGATGGCTACATAAACCACTCATCTTACTGGTTAAAGGCCACTTTCACACGGACAGTATTTTTCATCAGTTGTCATGAAAGGGTAGGGAACTGTGAATCATGCTCCACCTGCATCACTGTCCCTACCTACTTGCACGATCTGTCCTAAGTGACGGCCCACAGCTGGACGGCAGTCCCTTCTTAGCTTAAGTGTGGGGGCTTAAACCAAAATGGGTAAAGAGTAGTAAAACAAATGGAGGTGAAATCCAGACAGGCAAACCAGAACCGGATCAGAATCCAAAATCTGATACCAATACACAGGAGACCAGGAGAAAACATCAGAGATAAAGTAAGCAGGCAAAGGCAAGGTCACAAACTAGGTGAGTCAAATACCAGGGGGTCATAGCAGAGACAAAAAAACAGGCAAAGGTCAGTAAACACTAAACTAGCAAGTGAGGCAGGTATACCAATTAGAGGCAGCTAGCTGCCGGTATAAACAGTCCGCAATCAGGAAGCATTTGACGCCAACACAGAGTCTGATTGGTCCGGCGTCCCGGCTCCCTGATAGGTTCAGTAGCCCCACTGTAAGCAACAGAGTGCCACCGGCACCATCAGTATTTGAAAGCCAAAACCAGGAGCGGGTCCAAAACACAGAGGAGGCATAAATCTTTCCATCTGACTTTTTCTCTGCAGTTTCCTTTTCTAGTTTCGGTTTACTGATCGTGTGAAAGACGGGTAATGAATACATATAGAAAAGGTATAAAACCACCTATATCAGAAATCTAGGAGGCAAAGTAGAGATCCATTTCTTGCATATGAAAGACTGAGGATGTGGCAGAGATATTTTCCCTGAGCACTGGCAGAAGGCAAGTAGCCTCCCAGCCAGTTGTAGCTGAAATTTGAGTCGACGTGGGAGGCAAAATTCCTCTTGGGGCACAATTTATTTTTTTACGTTTTATATGGGTAAGGTCAGGATCAAAGAAGAATTAGAAATTCTTGGTACTCACCACATCTTTAGGTTTACTTGTAGCAACTACAGAGGCCGCAGCCGCTTTACCTACAGCACCTGAAGTCACCTTTAATAAAATGCAATATAAAGTCAGCTGTCTAGTGGCAGTAAGAACAATGTATGAAAATATTCTACAATCCACAACTTATTTTAATCTGTATCAGACTGGACCACCGGAGTATCCTCCGATCGACCCAGGCTGTGATACCAAAGTGGGCCCCAAAGGACCTTAGAAGGCAGTCACTAGGTAATCTTCTATATACCCGGTAAATACAGGCTTAGGGAAGGGATTGATTCTCTTAGATGGCACACCCCCTCGTAGATCCAGCATCCTTCCACTAATAAGCTGTTAACAACTACTTTATTATTTCTTTTTAAAATAAATATTCATATGGTACAAACTAATGCTGATCAAAACTATACGTGACCCCTATGCCACTTGAGTTACTTCTCGTATGTATTGATCCTCTGCTGTGTGCACACACAAGTTGGTATTTGTATTAGCAAGGCTCTGACCCCGGCCTATTAGTTTCTATTATAGGGGATCACATGCTGGCTATAACACAGAAACCCAACACTACTGCCCTCCCGACATGTTTCGCTGATGACGCTGCTTCGGCAGTAAAACGTGCTGGGAGGGCAGTAGTCTTGTGTTTCCATGTTTTAGCCAGCATGTGATCCCCTATAATTGCCACTAGGGTCTATATCTTCAAAACCTATTAAACTTAATTGATTCTAGATGTGACATTTCTGCTACAAATCTGCCATGTGTGAATTTACCTTAATACTTCCAAACATGTCACGTAAAAGCTTTCAATGGGGGTTTCTCACTTCAGCAAATTGCATTTATTATGTAGAAGAAGTTAATACAAGGCCCTTACTAATGTATTGTGAATGTAGATATTGCCTCCTTTGCTGGCTGGATTAATTTTCCATCACATTATACACCGCTCATATCCAGTGGTTATGACCACCCTGCAATCCAGCAGTGTTGGCTGTGCTTGCAGACTATAGGAAAATAAATACAAGGAAATGTCGCACTAGAGAGGGGGGGGATCTCGCAGAGGTGCTCCCACTGACAGACAACACCCAGTCTGACAAAATGTGAATAAATAAATAGTAGTGGGGCACTCTCTATAGTAAAGGGATCTTTATTGGTAATCAGATAAAATATTTAACAGTAATTAACATTCCATAGGTCTGAGATATAGTAATAAAATATCGACAAACTGGATATAATAATTAAAAACTAAAAAAAACAATAAAATCTTATACATAAATATACAGATCCCAATAATCAATATATTCTAAAAAGGCAACACTGTAGGGCCTCCAATAATAAAAATAATCGTAAGAAATAGTCGACCATAAATATTCGACAATAATATTCGATGATAAATATTCGATGATGAAATTGGCTGGTAAAATTCGAAAGTAAGAAAATCACAAAAGAATGAACCATCAAGTTCTTCCGAATATTCGGATTATGTGCCAGCTCCTGACCGATTTTTAGCACACATACAGTTAGTAGCCAAGATTCAGAACACAAATGGAAGTCAACGGCGTTCCACTCGCTACATACAGACAGCGGCGTCCCGCTGTATTTTAAACTGAAAAGCGATCGCTTAATTCTGAATGGAATTTGCATAGTCTTACCGGGAGGTCTTTTAAATGGACTTCAGGCCCTCGACACGGTCTACCTTCTTTGAGGATTAGGATTCCGGTCTCAAGGGCTGTTTGGTTAAGTTTAAATTCCGCGCCAAAACCTCTGAATACACGTGGTCTTGTATTAGAGCCAGATATCTTTCGTGCAGTAGTGGTTTCTTTCTTTGGCGGTTCGATATTTCATACGATGATGTCCATGCCTCCTCAGTCTGGCAATGTGCTTTTCCAAATGGGGGTAATACCAGACGCGTTTCGGGGTTTTAGAGCAGTGACCCCTTCATCAGGCCTGAAGTCCATTTAAAAGACCTCCCAATAAGACTGTGCAAATTCCATTCAAAATTAAGCGATCGCTTTTCAGTTTAAAATACAGCGGGACGCCGCTGTCTGTATGTAGCGAGTGGAACGCCGCTCCATACACTATTGACTTCCATTTGTGTTCTGAATCTTGGCTACTAACTGTATGTGTGCTAAAAATCGGTCAGGAGCTGGCACATAATCCGAATATTCGGAAGAACTTGATGGTTCATTCTTTTGCGATTTTCTTACCTTCGAATTTTACCAGCCAATTTCATCATCGAATATTTATCATCGAATATTATTATCGAATATTTATGGTCGACTATTTCTTACGATTATTTTTATTATTGGAGGCCCTACAGTGTTGCCTTTTTAGAATATATTTATTATTGGGATCTGTATATTTATGTATAAGATTTTACTGTTTTTTTTTAGGTTTTAATCATTATA
Source organism: Bufo bufo (assembly GCF_905171765.1). Classification (NCBI taxonomy): domain Eukaryota; kingdom Metazoa; phylum Chordata; class Amphibia; order Anura; family Bufonidae; genus Bufo; species Bufo bufo. Next base: position 145,397,326 of record NC_053390.1, on the reverse strand, counting down.
TCCAGTTGAGTATTATTGCCATTTTTTGTCGATATTTTATTACTATATCTCTGACCTATGGAATGTTAATTACTGTTAAATATTTTATCTGATTACCAATAAAGATCCCTTTACTATAGAGAGTGCCCCACTACTATTTATTTATTTAGACTATAGGAAAAGGCGCCTATAGTGTGTAGGGTACGGCCACTGCTGCTGAGTGCATGGTGGTCATAACCATGGAAACAAGGTGAATAATGTGATGGAAAAATGAATCCAGCAAAGGAAGCAATATGGATAATAACAATACATTAGTAAGTGTCTTGTATTAACTACTTCTACATAATAAATGTAATTTGATGAAGCGAGACAACCCCTTTAACTTTTTTTTTTTACTATTATTTCTTAGTGGTGCAGCCTCAGAAATATGTTTGGCAAACTGTTAAAGAACAGACGGTATTAAGACTTACTGTGGTATCTGATTTCTGCTTCCGTGGTACCGCTTTTCCTTCTTTTTTGGTCGGGACCTTCTCTGTGCTGGGTTTTCCTGTTGATGACGTTGTGGTAGTACTCTTTGGCTGGCAAAAATATTTACATTGTATTTCTAAGATGAAATGTTTGCACAAAGACAAGGATACATGATATTTTGAATCATACAAGTCAGCCATACTTTCTCTCAGTATTCTCCAACCAGTGGCTTGGGAGCCAGATATGGTTCTTGGGCTCCCTACATGTGGCTCTTCAGTTTTCAACAGCATTATACACTAGCATTACTAGGGTCAAGACCATTTAATTGGCAGCTAACACTAGGATTTTGTCACGGTGGGGAGTGGGGGGGAGGGGAACACCGATGGGAAGCGGGAAAATAAACTAGGCCAGGACACCCGGAAAATGGAGCTGGTCACCACCTAGAGCAAACCTAATGCTAGTCCCGGCTAACTATCAGTATGAACAGGCCTTGATGGTAGGGAAGTTCATACACCGGAAACTAGGGCCCTAACACACCCTGTAGAACCCTGGTTATAGTGTCAGGACTAGAGACGACCGGTTTCTCCACCAGAAGGATGAACCAGAATCTCCCTCAGGCTTAGAAATAGAGAAATGACAGTGAGCAGAAGACTGGAATCCATGCATATGTACTGGAACCCGAACACCATACAGGACACAGTACAAACAACAAACACAGAATCCAGCACACTAGAAACTGCCTGAACCCCCATGCGGACAGGATACATGGTGGCCCCAGGCAGAGCTGCACACTGACTTGTTGTTCCCCCTCCGGGAAACCCTGCAGCCCTCTCACCAAAGGCGTTGATAGGGGACATGTCTAGCACCCATGCAGGACTATACACACCATAGACAGACCAGGCATGGAACAACAACTGGACATACAACACCAACCCGTACATACCACACCACACACAGAATAGGGAAAGGAAGGGAAGGTGACATCGAGATGACACCGATGTCTAACTAGGTGGCCATCAATAACTGGGCAGATGGAATACCCAGGGCAGGAGCATAGCTCCAGCACCAACAGATGCTGGAAGACAACTAACCCCAGACTACCAGCCACAGGCAATATACACACCTAGTGACCACACCCAGCCAGGTAGTTAACCCCATAAGCACCAGACAGGGAAGGGAAACAAACCTTAAAGGAGAAGTGTACACACATGCTGCATAAACTACACTTTGCCCCAGGCAACCAGCATGCACGGCAAACAACACAGAGACCGAGACACAGCCGTGATAGATTTACTACTCAGTTTGGCTTCATATCATCTGTCATATTTCAGTGACTTGTGGCCAACAAAAGCTTGAGGGACACTAATGTGATAAACCCACTGATGGACGGTCATGTGACCAGACAAATCACATGATGTCTCCTCCATTCAAAACACACTGCACCTGCCCTGTGTTTGAATGGAGGTGATCTTCCTGGTCACATGATCCTCCATCAGTGGCCATCTTATGGACAGGATCTCTGTGTAGACATCACAAAAGACTTGGCAAACAAGGGATTATACATTATGAAATATAGAAAATGATGCAGAATTTCAACAAAGGCTATATTAGTAAGTGTCATGTAATCATCTCACAAATACATTGGTCAACAGTAACCAAAAAGTGGCCAGCCCCTTTAAGCCCGAATGCCGACAGCCCTACTATGAATATGTGTTGTACACATGAGTTACAGTCCTTATAGGAATCAATGGATCCATTCTGTACTTCTGACCTCATATGGAATCCATGTGAAAGATAAATTGCAGCATCCTCCATCAGATTTTATATTATAAAGGTACCTTCTCCTAAAAGCATCTCTGCCATACAAAAGCACCATATGGCACCACACCTAGTGGCTATGACTCCATAACACAGAGTTATCAGGCTCTACTGGCAAAAGACACCATACTAAATTACTTTTTTCCCAGTTCAAACACTACTGATGTCTAATCACCTAATGTGTCCCGATAAAGAATAAGTCTGCTCTCATTCTAGTTTTATTTTAATGTATTTTTGTAGTTAAGTGCTACTGGGGATTGATTTTTATTTTACGTTATATTTTTTAATGTGTTGATTATTTAATTTACTCACTTATATATTTATTTTAGGCACTTCTGCAGCACTTTACAGTCATTAGCATCACTCACTGTCCCCAATGGGGCTCACAATCAGTATGGAGTGTGGGAGGAAACCGGAGTACCCGGAGGAAACCCACGCAAACACAGGGAGAACATACAAACTCCACGCATATGTTGCCCTTGGTCAGATTTGAACCTAGGACCCCAGTGCTGCAAGACAGCAGTGCTAATCAATGAGTTACTACGCTGCGGTTGATAGGGTGTACCCTATGTACCCTAGTCAGGAGGTCTGTGGGAGGTTGGTAAATCTGATAGAGTATTATAGTATTAGTAAGAATAATGTTGGCTAATGATGAAATTAATTTCTGGCACGCTTCCATTGAGAATGAACAATCCACTTGTTTACTTCAGACAGTTACAGTAGGCTTTGTGCCTTTGGTACAGTTCTGCTGCGTTCCTCCTAATATGATGACGAAGGATGAATCATATAGGTTTCAGGTGTTTTACTGTGCAAGAGGACAACTACAGAAAGACGTCTATTGCCTTGCCTGGTCCATGTATAGCCCTGACTCATCTGCATTCCATTAAATTATTTGATGAATAGGACAATTTGTGACGAATGAACATGCCTTTACATGTGTCATTCCCGAAGAAACCCAAATCCTTGGGAGGTGTCTGGAGGAGGATCATACCGGCCAATCCCACAGTCTGACTGCTCTTAGAGATCTTGTATTATTAGTTATACTAAAATGAACATTTGCGTCCCATAATATATAACACTTCACTGTCAAAGAGTATAAAAATGTAATGGATGACATGTAAGCTGACATCAGTGAACTTGTAGAGATTCACTTGAAAGTGACGAAGCAACTATAATCACATGGAGCTGCAATGTCAACAGCGAACAGGTAAAAGAGACCGCAGCGTTCATATCAGAGCTATGGTCTATTCAAACAGCTGATTGACGGGGGAGCTGGGAGTTGAACCCCTGCTGATCTGATATTGATGACTTATCTTAAAAGGGGTTCTGCAGTTTATTTAAACTGATGATCTATCCTCTGGATAGATCATCAGCATCTGACCGGCGGTGGTCCGACACCCGGGACCCCCGCCAATTAGCTGTCTCATGGTTTACCGCTGGCCCAGTGACGTCACGACTAGTATCACTGGCCTCGGCGCGGCTAAGCTCCGTTCACTCGAATGGAGCTTAGCCCCGCCCAGGCCAGTTGATACATGTCGTGACGTCACTCGGCTAGCGGTAAACAGTGAGAAGGCCGCGGCGATGCTGGAGTGCCGCTGCCTTCTGAAACAGCTAATCGGCAGGGGTCCCGGGTGTCGGACCACCGCCGGTCAGATGCTGAGGATAGATCATCAGTTTAAACAAACTGCAGAATCCCTTTAAGGATAGGGAACCCATTGAAGCTGGACAACCCCTTGAAAACTTTGTTGAATGGACTGTTCCATACTTTGAATCAAAACTTCCCCTATCTTTATACTTACGGTATACTCTAGCAATAGGGCACTAAAATGTATGATGGTGTATTCTCATGTTTTGGTAAGCTGGCTGCACCAGAAACTATGCAGTAGTCTGTATTGGAAGCAGAAGGTTTCGTCGACTGTGTAGTGGCGGTACAAGGGTGCTGCAGCTTAGTTGCCATTGAGGTGAACGGGATCTGAGTTGCAGTAGGACAGCACAAGAAAGTGACACAATGGATTGAACAATCCATCCACTGTGTAGTTTCCGACGCAACTGTCTGCCCAGTGGAGTTGATGGGTGTTGGACCCCAGGCAATCTTATACTGATGTATAGGTCATCATTACCTACGTCCCAGAGAGACCAGTTTCTGTGAGTTTGATATTGAGAATCTATCCTCAGGACAAGTCATTAATATCTGATTGATGGGGGTCCAACACCCATCAGCTGTTTGAAGAGGCCACGGTACTCCCGTGGGTGTTGCGGCCTACTAACAGCTTACCAAGCGCAGTGCTGTACACTGCAAAGCAGCCGTGCTTGGTATTGCAGCTCAGCCCCATTCACTTAAAAAAGACTGAGCTGCGTCTATGCCATGTGACCGATGAACGTGACGTCATTGGCCTAGGAAGAGGCTGCACCTCTAACTGGAATGCCACAGCCGATTGGTGGGGTGCCAGTGGTCGGACCCCCACGATCAGATATTTAGGACCTATCCTGAGGATAACCCCTTCAGAAAACCCCTTTAAGCTGCACAATCATACTTTTCCGGACACTGCTGTTCCAGGTACAACAGTAACGTGTGGGGGTCCTGTACGGTCAAAGGCTATCAATGTAAAATCCTGGGAAAAGCTGCTTTCACTTCACAGCAGATGGAAGATGATGCGGACAAGAGATTAGATGAGATTATATAACATACAGATTCTCTAAGCCCTGTTATATTTAAACACTCTTTATGAATATGGGCTCATTAGGCCAGTTGCACATAAGTATACACATACGCCATCTGTAAGGTTTCAGCTCCTGTAGCTGCGAGATCAGTGATGTGAGAAAGTGGGTCAGTGACAATCCATACTACAACTCTCTGGACACAGCAGATTTAAAGTGACACTAAAGTTATTAAAATAAATGACAGCAACACGCCCCGTAATATCCTCACTTTACCGAATCTTGTTATTTCACATTAAAACAAGGTCACATAGTGAAATAATATGCATGAAAGCGCATCTGCTTTATCTGTCCTCGCCTTTTCACTGCTACAAACATTTTCATACAACAAGGTAAGGCTGATATGTCGATGGCTCAGGAACAGCTCTGTCTGCAGTGGAAGTTAGTAGGGGGGCCCAAGCAAGTTTATATCTGGGGCTGGGGGCCCCATCACACTGCTAAGCTCCACCCTGTTTTACCCCTAAGCCCTCGTCAGCCCACTAAGCCCCGCTCTCAACATAGTAGTGTAGCCTGGGCATTTCTGCTACAGCTGGGAAGGGCCACCTAGGCCCCTATGTAGCTGAACTGGCTGTGGCCAGCAGGGGGCCCTGTGATCTCCAGGGCCCTAAGCGTTCGCTTAGTATGCATGGTGGTAAAATCTGCCCTAGAAGTTCAATCGTGATGATCCCAGAGATTGGACCCCACTCAATCATAAATTGATGACATATCCCCCCTTTACACTGCCTGAGCCTCGGTCAGATAATCACTAAGAAGAATTTGTAGGAAGGCTCGTTAGCGATGATCTGTCGGTGTAGAGGTGCCGCCAATTACCCGATGAGGAAGTGAAACTCTTGTTCATCAGGTAATAGGATCACTGGTGCGGACACCTAAATCATCATTTTCCGGCGGTAGATCGTGGTGTCTAAACTGCCTCTACTGCCGGCAAGCAATGATTCTGTATGAAAACAAGCGATTGTGTCAGCGACAGCTCCTCCCCATACTGTGGAGGAGATTTCTACATGTAAGTGCAGCAGTCTCCTTCACTGACGAGGAGACGATTGCCGAGAAGGAACACTTCCCTCCCGACAATGGGATACTCAATTAGACCTTTAGGATACCTCTGTAAAGTATAGACCAAACATTTAAAGGGAATCTGTCACCTGCTTTTACCATTTTAAGCTGTCACCATCGCCATGTTCACTAAAGTACCTTATTTCCTGCAGTCTTCTTCTTACTTTATTTCGTTTTGTCCTTTTGATACAAAAAGCCCTTTTTATGATATGCTAATGAAGCTCCAAGGTGCCCAGAGGGGCGTTTTTTTCCTTTCTGGTGCCCAGTGACGCCCCCCTGCAGTGCCCAGCCCGCCTTAATTTGAATCCCAAGAACACCTCCTGATCCTCAAATAACCTCCCACAGCCCCAGCAAACGGTTCCGCCCCCTCCCCACGTCATCGTCTACCTTCTAGAAATGCCCCGTCCTTCTTCCTGTCGGCGGCCAGAAATCTCGCGCAGGCGCAGTACCGCCTGCGGCCTGCGCGATCATCAAGCTCCTGAGGGCAACAGCCTCAAAAGTCTCACTGGGCATGCGCTGAGCCCAGTGACGTAATCTGAGCGCTGTTGCCCTGAGGAGGTTTATGATCGCGCAGGCGGTACTGCGCCTGCACGAGATTTCTGACCGCTGACAGGAAGAAGGACGGGGCATTTCTAGAAGGTAGACGATGACGTGGGGAGGGGCGGAACCGTTTGCCGGGGCTGTGGGAGGTTATTTGAGGATCAGGAGGCGTTCTTGAGATTCAAATTAAGGCGGGCTGGGCACTGCAGGGGGGGAGTCACTGGGCACCAGAGAGGAAAAAAAACGCCCCTCTGGGCACCTTGGAGCTTCATTAGCATATCATAAAAGGGCTTTTTTTTTTATCAAAGGGACAAAACGAAATAAAGTAAGAAGAAGACTGCAGGAAATAAGGTACTTTAGTGAACATGGCGATGGTGACAGCTTAAAATGGTAAAAGCAGGTGACAGATTCCCTTTAAGTAAATCAGGAGCCCTGGCAGCTCCTAACATTGTCCATACAGGTAGCCCGTGGTCTTACAAATGGCAATGTGTGGAATAAAGGAAGGTCATGGTCGCTGGTCACTTACCACAGTTGTTTGTGTGGATTTGGCTGGTTCAGGTTTTGGTGTGGGCTTTGGCTGAAAAGAAACACAAATTGTATAGTTACAAGGCCAGGCTCACAACATAAAAACGCAGCAAGCAGGAAACTATATGCATTTTTTTGTCTTTTGCGAGAGATAAAAACCTGGGTGGTTTTCATATGCAAATATAAGTACATAGATGTAATATATTATATATATATATATATATATATATATATATATATATATATATATATACACACACACACACACACACTCACCTAAAGAATTATTAGGAACACCATACTAATACGGTGTTGGACCCCCTTTTGCCTTCAGAACTCCCTTAATTCTATGTGGCATTGATTCAACAAGGTGCTGATAGCATTCTTTAGAAATGTTGGCCCATATTGATAGGATAGCATCTTGCAGTTGATGGAGATTTGAGGGATGCACATCCAGGGCACGAAGCTCCCGTTCCACCACATCCCAAAGATTCTCTATTGGGTTGAGATCTGGAGACTGTGGGGGCCATTTTAGTACAATGAACTCATTGTCATGTTCAAGAAACCAATTTGAAATAATTCGAGCTTTGTGACATGGTGCATTATCCTGCTGGAAGTAGCCATCAGAGGATGGATACATGTTCTCATTCTGTTTACGCCAAATTCGGACTCTACCATTTGAATGTCTCAACAGAAATCGAGACTCATCAGACCAGGCAACATTTTTCCAGTCTTCAACAGTCCAATTTTGGTGAGCTCGTGCAAATTGTAGCCTCTTTTTCCTATTTGTAGTGGAGATGAGTGGTACCCGGTGGGGTCTTCTGCTGTTGTAGCCCATCCGCCTCAAGGTTGTGCGTGTTGTGGCTTCACAAATGCTTTGCTGCATACCTCGGTTGTAACGAGTGGTTATTTCAGTCAACGTTGCTCTTCTATCAGCTTGAATCAGTCGGCCCATTCTCCTCTGACCTCTAGCATCCACAAGGCATTTTTGCCCACAGGACTGCCGCATACTGGATGTTTTTCCCTTTTCACACCATTCTTTGTAAACCCTAGAAATGGTTGTGCGTGAAAATCCCAGTAACTGAGCAGATTGTGAAATACTCAGACCGGCCCGTCTGGCACCAACAACCATGCCACGCTCAAAATTGCTTAAATCACCTTTCTTTCCCATTCTGACATTCAGTTTGGAGTTCAGGAGATTGTCTTGACCAGGAGCACCCCCCTAAATGCATGGAAGCAACTTCCATGTGATTGGTTGACTAGATAATTGCATTAATGAGAAATAGCACAGGTGTTCCTAATAATTCTTTAGGTGAGTGTATATATATATATATATATATATATATATATATATATATATATATATATATATACACACATGCTATAAAATTATGTCTATCGGTGAACATATAGCACAAACTATACACTGGTGACGAGACAGAATTCATTTATCCCTACTGTCCTGTCCCTAGTAAGGCCTCATGCAACCGGCCGTTGTCAGCCATTGTCTGTATTGCGGCCTGCAAACAGCTTGAATGGGTCCGCAATCCAGAAGGTGCAGTGCTTACGTGGTTTTCTGTCCGTGCCTCCACACCGCAAAAAAGTAGTGCATGTGCTACTTTTTTGCAGTGCAGATCGTCAGATTCAAGTGAATGGGTCCTGCATCCGCATATGGCGCCCCTACGGCCGGTGCCTGTGCATTGCGCACTGCAATTTGCGGTCCATAGTGCGGGCTTGGCCAGAACACATTCGTTTGGGGTGACAACATTGTACTTGCATTACATTTTATTTTAATTTTCTATAGAGAAACCATCTGAAAAAAAGTCACACCCAGAGCAAGCTGCAATTAGAAAAAAAAAATAACTAAATGCCAGAGAACGGTCTAAAATGCCCCTACAAAAAATGCTCTGCTTGAAATGTGCATTATAGTATACTACTTTGCAACATGTAATGTCTGGCCACAGCGTTTTTAGCCAACATGGAAGACTGTAGCATTTTTGGAAAAAACTGCCTAAGTAAGATTTCTAGGAATGAGTAATCTTTTATTCATACACGTTCTGCTTCACCCACCCAGTGGTTTAGAATTTGTAGCCATTCACAGAAGTGTATGACAGCCCCATAAAACCTCAACAGTATGCAAAGCAGTAACACAGCACCCTAGACCTCATCATTGCAGGTATATTTGAGGTTATGCACACCAAATTGCGCCAAATTTCTGAAAATGGCACACAGTAATAATACATTTGTCACAAGTGCAATGTGGTTGCGCCTATTTTTTAAATTACGCATGGGGGATACCTGGTGTGGAGTTGCGGCCTTCTTTGCAACTTTTTAAAAAGTCGCACTTCATAAATGTGCCACTAAAGTGATCTACTCTGAGATTCTGACTACATTTTCACTCCAAATCTATAGATGACCCTGGAAGATGCAGTGTCTAAAAAGTCACTAAACTGTGCAAAAGTGACCCCCAAAAAATTACAAAAGCCCCTATGTGTGACTTTTTGAAGCCAGAATTCTGGCGTGCAGGGCTTTATAAATGAACCCCTAAGGCCCCTTTCACATGGGCGAGTATTCCGCGCGGATGCGATGCGTGAGGTGAACGCATTGCACCCGCACTGAATACCAACCCATTCATTTCTATGGGGCTGTTCAGATGAGCGGTGATTTTCACGCATCACTTGTGCGTTGCGTGAAAATCGCAGCATGCTCAATATTCTGCATTTTTCACGCAACGCAGGCCCCATAGAAGTGAATGGGGTTGCGTGAAAATCGCAAGCATCCGCAAGCAAGTGCGGATGCGGTGCGATTTTCACGCATGGTTGCTAGGTGACAGTCTATTCAATGTATTATTTTCCCTTATAACATGGTTATAAGGGAAAATAATAGCATTCTGAATACAGAATGCTTAGTACAATAGCGCTGGAGGGGTTAAATTTTTTAAAAAAAAATTAACTTACCTTCTCCTCTTGTTCGCGTAGTTCCCTTTACTTCTATAATGATGAACTACCGGCTAGGACCTGTGGTGACGTCAGATCACATGCTCCAATCACATGGTCCATTACCACGGTGATGGACCATGTGATTGGAGCATGTGATCTGACGTCACCAAAGGTCCTTTAGCCCACAGCTCATCATTAAAGAAGTAAAGAAGAGACCGAGAACTACGTGAACAAGAGGAGAAGGTGAGTTTATTTTTATTTTATTTTTTAACCCTCAAGTAATCACCTACTAAGCATTTTGTATTCAGAATACTATTATTTTCCCTTATAACCATTTATAAGGGAAAATAATAACATCTACACAACACCTAACCCAAATCTGAACTTCTGTGAAGAAGTTCGGGTTTGGGTACCAAACATGCGTGATTTTTCTCACGCGAGTGCAAAACGCATTACAATGTTTTGCACTTGCGCGGAAAAATCGCGGGTGTTCCCGCAACGCACCCGCACATTTTCCCGCAACGCCCGTGTGAAAGAGGCCTAAGTGTCTCAACTACATACATAGAGAGGTTTTCGTATGGAATCCAAGAGAAAAAAGTTGCACCATGCTAAGTCGGGAGCCATAATTAAAAGGTATTCATACCCTAGAAAGACTGTTTAAGGCCCCTTTCACACGGGCGAAGTAAAGAAGAGACCGGGAACTACGCGAACAAGAGGAGAAGGTGAGTTTATTTTTTTATATTTTTTTAACCCTCAATTGATCACCTACTAAGCATTCTGTATTCAGAATGGTATTATTTTCCCTTATAACCATGTTATAAGAGAAAATAATAACATCTACACAACACCGATCCCAAATCTGAACTTCTGCGAAGAAGTTCGGGTTTGGGTACCAAACATGCGCGATTTTTCTCACCCGAGTGCAAAACGCATTACAATGTTTTGCACTCGCGCGGAAAAATCGCGGGTGTTCCCGTAACGCACCCGCACATTTTCCCGCAACGCCCGTCTGAAAGAGGCCTAAGGAGGAAAATAACTTTTTAATATAGTGTCACGTGGTGCCATGAGGAGTGGCTACAGCTCTACGCGCCTCCTTACAACCTCAGTGCGCACAGTTCTGCCCATTCATGGGGTCTAAGTCAGAGAACCCAGAGGGGCGTTCATCAAGATATTTTCACTATGGTGGCATAAAAAATTCGCAAATTATGGTGTACACCATATTTGCCCACAATTTGCAACTTATTGATCTTCTTTACACTTTCGAAAGTGGCGAGAAAATAGGGTGGGGCTTAGCAGGAGGGGTGGAGCCTACCACGGCCCATCAGATTTACTAAAGCCAAGTCTGGGGTTGAGCGTAGGTTTGAGTTTCTGGTGCACAGCGAGCCAGAAATGCACCTAATTTACTAAGAGCCATCTGCCTCTTAATAAATTAGGCGCACCTCATTTGAGCGCACGGGAGATCACGACTTGTGTATGGGAACACCAGTCTTGATAAATCTCTCCTACAGAATAAGTAGCCATTCAGTGCCTGTGCACTGGCAGTGAGAAGTTGCAAATATATTGGCAAGACTTGTGATAACCTGTGATAAACTAAGTATTATTAAATATTACGATAAGGTTATATTCATGGGCATGCTGGATTTCCAGGTCTGAACACTGCCTGACTATACAGGCTGTGTACAAGAAGGATTTGTGTCCCTCTGAGACCAGATGATCATGGGTGTCCGATAATGAGAGTTCATGGATCAGTTGTTATCATCCATCATTTCTGTGTCTACAACCTTCATATGACAATGTAGGCACAAGAAGGCTCCAACTAAGGGCTTGTTCACAAGAACGTGTGCTGCCCGTTGCCGTATTGTGGACCGCATTTGCGGATCCGCAATACACGGGCACCGTTCCACGTGCATTCCGCATCACGGATGCGGACCCATTGACTTCAATAGGTCCGCAAATCCGGAGATGCGGAACGGAAGCATGGAACACTACGGAAGCACTAGAGTGCTTCCTGGGGTCCTGTTCCTCCGCACCACAAAAAGATAGAGCATGCTCTATCTTTTTGCGGAATGGTGGGATCGCGGACCCATTCAAGTGAATGGGTCCACGATCCCCATGCGGCTGGGCCACGGTTGGTGCCCGTGCATTGCGGACCGCAATTTGCGGTCCACAGCATGGGCACGGGCTTAACACGGTCGTGTGAACGAGCCCTAATGCTGGTGATCATGAATATGTGTAAGGGTATGGCCACACGGTAAGGTTTCTGCAGGAGTGAATTCAAAAAAGAGAAGTGGTATCTGTCCTTTATAGTTTCTCCCCTTTTATGATCCACTCCTGATTTTGGCTTACATCAGAAAAATAAGCAGGAAAACAAGACGAGTTCTGCAGTTTATTTGGAGGAAATGAATATTCTTGTGGTTTTAACCCTTTCGCTACCAGCGTAGTACACGTACGGCGCTGGGTAAACATGGCGCCCGCTCGCACATGCGAGCAGGCGCCATGGCCGGCGGGTTTCTGCTGTTTCAAACAGCAGAGGCCTGTGGCTAATGACAGCATCCAGCAATGATGGCGATCGGGGTCATTAAAGCCTTTAAATGCTGTGATCAAGTGTGAACACAGCCTCTAAACTTGAAAAACCCGGAAGAGCGCACTTCCAGGTCATTACTGGAAGGGATGAGCGAATCAACTTCGGATGCTTCATCCGAAGTCGATTCGCATTAAACTTTGCTGTACAGTATTAGAATGTATTGGAACCAATGAGCTGAAGTTATTTACAGTAATAAATTCCCAAAGTCATTACACAAAGTCTCGCGAGACTTCACAAAGTAATAACTTCAGCTCATCGGAGCCAATACATTCTAATACTGTATGGCGCTCCCACTCCATACAGTATTACAACAAAATTTTATGCGAATAAACTTCGAATGAAGCATCCGAAGTAGATTCGCTCATCCCTAATTACCAGCATCCCCATGCGGCCAATGGGGATGCTGGCAATTGCCTTTAATACGCTGGGTCTCTTCAGACCTATACATATGTGGTATCGTTGTAATTGTACTGACCCAAAGAATGAAGGGTACAAATCACTTTTGCCGCAAAGGGACAGTAGGGACAAAACCCGTAAAACCGTTTTTTTTCCCAAATTCTACTGCATTTGGATTTTTTTCCCGCTACCCACTACATTGCATACCATATTAAATGGTGGCATTAGAAAGAACAACTTGTCCCGCAAAAAAACAAGCCCTTACCTTATATATGGATATGTGAATGGAAAAATAAAAACAAGTTGTGGCTCCAGGAAGATAGGAAAGAAAAATTAAAACGGAAAAACAAAAAAATCTCTGGTATCCACAGGGTTAAAAGCTGTAAGGAAATGATCACTCATGATCTTCCAGAAGCTGCATAGCCTGGATTTCATTGAGCAAAGACTTTCGTACAGATTTCACCCATAGCAATGCAATGGTAAGGTATACACCCAAATCCGCAGTGAAAAGTCAGCCATATAATAATCATAATAGAAGCAAGGTGGCTCAGTGGTTAGCACACTTGCTTTGTCTATCGTCCTGAATTTTACCAATCAGAAAGTAATAAGTTTGTACGTTGATAGGCTCTATGGTGTGTGTGCGCCTAAAGGTGGCAGACAGAAGCAAGTTACCTTAGTATCTGCTGGTTTCATAGTCCTTTCTTGTGATGTTGGTACCTACAGAACACAAAGAGAAAGTCATTTGGTTTATGGTCTTATAGTATTTATCATCAACATTATTTTTGATCTACAAAGTAAAGGTTCTACAGTACTTCAGGTTAAGTCCAGCACCAAATGGGTGGACATACCATATGTGAAACCTGTACAGCAGAACAGGGATCCAGTTAGGGGGGCCCTATGTCGCCTTATTAGATTTTATACTGCGCTAATGAATGTCACGGATCATAATTACTGGTCGATTAGGAGAGACATAAGGGGGCACTCTACGATGAGCCATTGGAAAGCAAGGGGCTCACATGCTATTATTGAATAGGGGCCCTTCTAGTGTCTGCATCCGTTCCTGACACCCAATGTGCAAAGCTATGAAAACCATAAGAAAATTCATGCAACTAGGTTTTGAGAAACAGTCTGTGCCTAATCTGACCAGGGGTGTGGTGGTGGAGGAGACATGGCCTGATATGTTTGTACCAAAATTGCACCTCAATTCTGGCGGAAGTTCTGCCTGAAAGTTCAGTCTCCATTTAGGCCAATCAATAGTGGTATAAAGTTTCCAACCATGTACCACATTCATCATCCAGCCTGAGCCGCTGTGATACATGTGCTTCAGGTCTAGACAGCCGGTCGATGTTTATGCAGTATACCTAGCTAAGAAGAGATCACCCAATCCTCTTTCTTGTTTTGGGAGGCCAATTTTGAGACAAACTTAAGCCTCTTCTTGGGCAGAAAATGCACAGGTTAAAAAAATCACACCTAAAGCCTCATTCACACATTGTGAGCCAGAACCAGGAGAGGAGGCTACACTGAGATAAGGTAGAAGGGAAAGATCTGCACCTGTTCTGGGTTTAGAGCCGCACCTGGTTTGGGCTCAAAATCACTGATGGAAATCACTGACCAAACACTGACTGTGAATGAGGCATAAAGTTGTGGCAACATTGCAAAAAATATATATAAATTGTCAAAATTTGACTTTTCACTCCCAAAAAAATCAGCAAAGAAAGCAGACATGGTGAAGCTGTAAATACATTCTTTGCAAAAGCAAAGGTTAAAGGGGTATTACCATCTTCAAGATCATTTTGAAAAATTCCCTTTCCTCTTACCCCATTGTTGTCATGTGGCAACCCATAGATATGGCCACCGCTCCACGGTCGCATCTATGGGCCGCACTTGCACAGACTACACTACTTTTCACCCAGGCGGCCGGTCATTTACACAGAAACTCGCAAGCGAGCCGTGCATGCTCTGTATGCAGTGCGGCCTTCCAAGCAAGCGGAGGAGAGAGGACGTGCCCATACGAGCGAGCGGCAGTACAGAGGATGTGCCTTGCTACAGCATGTAACTGGCAGGATAACATCATCCTCTAATCCACCAACGATTTTATTTATTATAACCATCAAAGGGTGTTATCTATTTAGTGCAGGGACGCTGGGGACAATTTTATTTAGTGCAGAGACGCTGGGGACAATTGTAGCAGAGCTGTATGTAGCAGAGCTGTATATGAAGTGGTTCAGCCACAGTGCTGGGGGAAAAGATAAATAGACACATGTAGCAGAGCTGTATTTGAAGTGATTCCAACACAGTGCTGGTAGTGGAGAGCAAAACAGATGTAGCAGAGCTGTATATAAAGCAGTTCAGGGAAGACCGGTGTAGCAGAGCTGTATAGGGGGCGGTTCAGGCACAGTGGTGGTGGAAGAGAGAAATAGACAGATGTAGCAGAGCTGTAAGAGAAGAGATTCAGGGAAGACAGATGTAGCAGCGCTGTATATGCATCTATACAAGTAAAAGGTCTAAGGTTTATACACAATTGTAGTAGAGCTGAATTTGAAAAATATCTGCAGCAGTGCTGGTCAGTGGGGGATGATCATGTTTTATGGGAGTCAAAAGCACAGATCATACGGCTACTGGCTGACGTGCTTGTGGGCTAATGTATAGTAGTGAATTATTGTTTTGCTGCACAGAATGGGTTTGTAAAAGGTAAGACAGGTTCTATGAGTAAAACTGTATTAGACTGCAGGACAGAACATGTTACTGTCTACTGAGGTCACTGACCATAGCTCTCTGAGTGACGATTCCCCAGCAGGGGCCTCACAGACACTGCAGGCTGCCAGACTAATGACTCATACTATCCACATGAACGAGCGCGCAAGGACTGAGTTCGCAGTGTGATGTCATAGGGCCTTCACTCAAACTGCCTAAGCCCGCCCAGCCTTAGGCCTCATGCACACGACCGTTGTTGTGTTCCGTGTTCGTTGTTCCGTTTTCAGTGATTTTCTGCGGACCCATTGACTTTCAATGGGTCCGTTGAAAACTCGGATAATGCACTGTTTGTCATCCGCGTCCGTGATCAGTGTTTCCAGTCCGTCAAAAAAATAAGACCTGTCCTATTTTTTTCACGGACAACGGTTCGCGGACCCATTCAAGTCAATGGGTCTGTGAAAAAACACGGAGGCACACAAGATAGTCATCTGCGTCCGCGTCCGTTTTTTTCCTATCATTTGGAAGGCAAACTTGACTTAGATTTTTTTTTCACTTTTCATGTCTGGTGATCCTCCAAAAATCAAGGAAACAAAAACGGAAACGGATCACGGAGCAGCTTTTTGCAGACCGCAAAAAAATACTGTCGTATGCATGAGGCCTTAGAAGCAGGAAACCAGGAAGTGAACAGCTGGCTGCAGGTGAGGATCAAATAGCAAGATGGGAATAACCCTTTAAGACGCTGTAGCTCATAGCAGACATTAAAGAGGTTTTCCGAGATTTAGACATTGATAACCTATCCTCAGGATAGGTAAGCAATAAAAAAATCTGGGACAACCCCTTTAAATTAAATGCAAACAGATCATTTCACATGCACCAGATTTCTTAAGAGGCATGTAACTTTTAGGAAAGCCTTCACACATGGTAGGTTTTGATGCAGAAATTTCTGCGACTGAAAATCAGTATCATACATGTGTATGATGCTTGTAGAAAGCTAAGCGGGTCTTTTAATATTATCTGTCGCAGATTCGGTCGCAAAAGGGGATTTACGGCTGAATTTGTGACTTTTCCCCACTCACTCCAGGTCTAAAAAAGAGGGCATGGCGTGAGCGGGATGGCCTGTCTCATTTATCATTTTCTAGGCCTGTTTTAGGCAAAGAAAATTATCTAATCTATGCCAGCAAGAGAGCTGGCGTAGATTTCGGCCAGCAGTGGATGCGCCAAGCACAAGGGGTATTAGGACCAGCATCTAAAACGTCAGCCTTAATAAATGACCCCATAGGTGTTTTCTGCCCAAACAACCCCATTTAGATGAACAGAACTGATTTTCAACAACCCTAAGGCCCCTTTCACACGAGCGAGTTTTCCGCGCGGGTGCAATGTGTGACGTGAACGCATTGCACCCGCACTGAATCCGGACCCATTCATTTCTATGGAGCTGTGCACACGAGCGGTGATTTTCACGCATCACTTGTGCTTTGCGTGAAAATCACAGCATGTTCTATATTCTATTTTCACGCAAAGCAGGCCCCATAGTAGTGAATGGGGCTGCGTGAAAATCGCAAGCATCCGCAAGCAAGTGCGGATGCGGTGCGATTTTCACGCATGGTTGCTAGGAGACGATCGGGATGGGGACCCAATCATTATTATTTTCCCTTATAACATGATTATAAGGGAAAATAATAGCATTCTTAATACAGAATGCATAGTACAATAGGGCTGGAGGGGTTAAAAAAAAATAAAAAATAATATAACTCACCTTAATCCACTTGATCGCGCAGCCGGCATCTCTTCTGTCTTCTTCTTTGCTGTGCACAGGAAAAGGACCTTTGATGACGTCACTGCGCTCATCACACGGTCCGTCACATGATCCATCACCATGGTAAAAGATCATGTGATGGACCATGTGATGAGCGCAGTGACGTCATCAAAAAGGTCCTATTCCTCACAGATGAAGACAGAAGAGATACCGGCTGCGCGATCAAGTGGATTAAGGAGAGTTAAATTTTTTATTTTTTTTAACCCCTCCATCCCTATTGTACTATGCATTCTGTATTAAGAATGCTATTATTTTCCCTTATAACCATGTTATAAGGGAAAATAATAAAATCTACACAACACCTAACCCAAACCCGAACTTCTGTGAAGAAGTCTGGGTACCAAACATGCCGATTTTTCTCACGAGCGTGCAAAACGCATTACAATGTCTTGCACCCGCGCGGAAAAAAACACAAACATGGAACGCAATCGCAGTGAAAACTGACTTGTCTTAGTGTCAAAATCGCACCATTTTCCCTGAACGCATCCGGCCCCAATCCGCAACCCCCGTGTGAAAGGGGACTAAGGGCTGTTTCACACGAGCGAGTCCATTGCGGGAATCACGCTCCGTGTGCGAGTGTGATCCTCCGCTCTGGACTTGGTGAATTGTGCTGCCCCTGCGAGCCTGCGCCGGAATGCGTTTGTTCAAGGGGGGGGGGGCAATTTCAAATGACATAATGGAGCCTGCCTGGCTGGAGTGTGACTGTGCACAGTGTCAGTCTGTGGGGGCAGTTCAGTATTACTTAGTGGGGGCACTGGGGGGCAAATTACGTAATGGGCAGTGTGAAGTGAGTTGTGCACTGTCTGTGGGGGCAGTTAGTAATACTTAGTGGGGGCACTGGGGGGTAAATTACGTAATGGGCAGTGTGCAGTTTTGCACTGTCTGTGGGGGCAGTTAGTATTACTTTGTTGGGGCACTGGGGGGCAAATTACGTAATGGGCAGTGCCCATTACGTAATTTGCCCCCACAGACAGTGCACAATGTTGCATGGAATAGGTGTCCGAAAAAGGGGGTGGGTAAAGGGGCGGCAAAATTTGATTTCACCTAGGGTGGCAAAAATCCTTGCACCAGCCCTGGACACATAGCATTATAAATCATGATAATGCCGCGCGCTCCTGCAAGTCCAGAGCAGAGGATCACACTCACACACGGAGCGTGATTCCCACAATAGACTTGCTCGTGTGAAACAGCGCTAAGGCTAGTTCTACACGACGACATTTTGTTGCACGACAATTTTTATAATGATAGTCTATGGTGTCGCACTGCGACATGCTGCGAAGCGACTGTCGCGTCGCAGCTGCAGCATGTCGCATTGCGACACCATAGACTACCATTATAAAAATTGTCGCGAAACATTGGTTCGACAAAATGTCGTGCGACAAATGTTGCAGTGTAGTTGTGCCCTATCTGTCGTGCGACACGTCGTCGTGTAGACCTAGCCTTAAGGTGCCTTCACATGCTGCAGATTTTGTTGCAGAAATTTCTGCAACTTAAAATCAGTTCCATTCATTTGAATGGGGTGGCAATTACATTGATTTCTGATTCAGGTGAATGGTACTGATTTTCAGTTCTGGAAAATTCTGCAACAAAATCTGGGGTGTGAAGGCATCCTTACAGAGTAGGCTACTTTCACACTTGCCTTTCCCTTTGACGGATCTCAATGGCGGGGGAAAATGCATTTGTCCCCATTTATTGTCAATGCCAGAATGCATTCCGTTCCGTTTGGTTGCGTCTCCATCATGGACAGAACACTGCAAACAGCATTTTTCTGTTAGCGATGTGGTGCGGAGCAAGACGGATCCGTCCTGACACACAATGTAAGTCAATAGGCACGGATCAGTTTTCTCTGACACAATAGAAAACAGATCCGTCCCCCATAGACTTTCAATGGAGTTCATGATGGATCCATCTTGGCTATTTTAGAGATAATACAACCGGATCCGTTCATAACGGATGCAGACTGTTGTATTATCATGACGGAAACGTTTTTGCTGATCCATAACGGATCCAGAAAAAATGCTGGTGTGAAAGTGGCCTTAGATGCAATTCTTGCAACTACCCTCTCAAATTTTATTGGTGCAAGATATGGGCCAATAGGTTTCAATAGTAGAGGGAAGGTTTCGGGGGATACAATAATCTCTCAGAAACATACAAACTTGCACTCTGCTAATAATGGCAACGTAGGCCAGCGTTCTAGTTCCTGTAAGTTTCCTTAATTAAAGAGAATTAATTTGTGTAACTATTATTTTTTGTTGGGAAAGGTGGCAACCCTAACAGAACCCCTGCTCCCCAGTGACCCCCATAACTTTTTTTTATAGTTATGTCTACGGGGATGTGTGGGGGCTCATTTGAGGGAAATCTGTCTTTTTTTGACAATACTTTTCTTAATTACTTTTCATCACATTGCAACTTATACAGAATAAGGGTCCATTCACATGACCGTATGTACGGATCCGTAGTCGTTCCGCAATTTTGCGGAAGGTCTGCGGATCCATTCATTTCTATAAACCCTCAAAAGATGCGGACAGCACACCGTGTGCCGTCCGCATCCGTTATTCTGTACCGTGGCTCCGCAGAAAAGATAGAACATGTCCTATTCTTATCCGCAATCGCGGACAAGAATAGGCATTTTCTATTATGGTTGCGGCCATGTGCAGTCCGCAAATTGTGAAACGCACATGGCCGGTGTCCGTGTTTTGCGGATCCGCAAAGCACTACGGCCGTCTGAATGGGCCCTAATGGAAATTGCTCCATTATTCTGTATAGAAATCACTTTAACAGTTTAGTGCTGCCACCTAGTGGCCTGAACTGGGATATACTAATAATGAGCCTGGAAGCTTAGTACAGGCTGCGGCTCATTTTTAGAACAGGGTGCCTTCCCCAATCTCTTAACACTCTCTTTTAACATCTTTTTTTAACACTCTCAGATGCCGTGGTGACATTTGACAAATGCCACAATGGGGCCCACTGAGATTTATCGTCCGAGGGCCCACATAAACTTGGAGCCGGCCCTGCTCAGAAGTACCTAAATAAACAGCAAATTTTATGCTGCAGTTTAAATATGATTTAATCTCATAGCTATTATGGTTCACCATGGATTTAAAACATTTATCAACTTGCATGTGGTCACAACAGATACATCTATTGTGTCCGCATTTATAGCTGCCCTTACTGGTGAGCCATATTGGTTACGACTCTGTCGCTTCCAGGAATAAACTGGGGCTAACCATACTACCTAAAGAGGGGGCTTTGCGTGCCACACACTTGATGCCCCGGTTACCACATTAGACCACTCCTTATCGTAGCTTAGAACTGGGAAGTGCTTTTTTATTATTTTGCAAATGTCCCCATATTCCTCGCTAAATTTGGTAATGAAAAGGGAAGGATTGTCCCTGGATAATTTTGGATCCATTTTATCCGCGATAGGCAATTTTCTTGGAAACACAAGAGAATGTCTGTCCATGGACAAAACCCTATCCCTGGACTTGGAAATAAGACGTGTGGAATATGATCTATGCTGCAATCTATTAGTAATATCGGTAACTTCCTGGATAAACGTCTGTGTCAGAGCAATTGCGTCTGGCACAAATCATCTCACCTTTAGGCCTCATGCCCACGAACGTATTTTTTTCTTTGTCCGTTCTGTTTTTTTTGCGTGTGCTATCCGCATCCGTATGTCCATTCTGTAGCCCCGCAAAAAAAAAATAGAACATGTCCTATTCCTGTCGGTTTTAGGCATTGTTACAATGGATCCGCAAAGAAAAAAAACAAAAACGGACGGCAAATGTGTTTTTTTGCGGATCCGCAATTTGCAGACCGCAAAACACATACGGTTGTGTGCATGTAGCCTTAGGGATATTACGAATGACATGAGATGGATAACAGGAGGTTGCCAGCAGTGTGATATTACCTGCTAACTCCTTCCTGTACGTGGAAGTGCTAACACTAGACCTAAGGCCGAATGCACACGGCCGTGAACGGTCCGTGGTATCCCGACCTGGCATCCAGCTGAGAGCAGGAGCGCACGGCGTCATTGGTTGCTATGACGCCGTGCACTTCATGCCGCCGCTGCACTACAGTAATACACTCGTATAGATCATACCAGTGTATTACTGTAGTGCAGCGGCGGCATGAATCGCACGGCGTCATAGCAACCAATGACGCCGTGCGCTCCTGCTCTCAGCTGGATGCCACGGACCGTGTGCATTCGGCCTAAGGCCGAGTTCACACGAACGTGTGTGACCCGTGCCTGTGCTGCGGCCCGCAAATAGCGGGCCGCAATGCACGATCGCTGGCCGTAGGTCAGCCGCATCGGATCGCGGACCCATTCACTTTAATGGGTCCGCGATCCGGCCGTTCCGCAAAAAGATAGGACTTGTTTTATCTTTTAGCGGAACGGAAGTATGGGAGGTAACCCCACGGAGGCACTCCGTAGTGCTTCCGAGGGGTCCCGTCCCGTGCGGCCGTTCCGCGATTCCGGATTTGCGGACCCATTGAAGTGAATGGGTCCGCATCTGTGAACTTAGCCTAAAGGTGAGATGATTCGTGCCAAGCACAATTGCTCTGACACAGACGTTTATCCAGGAAGCTACCAATATTACTAATAGATTGCAGCATAGATCATATTCCACACGTCTTATTTCCAAGTCCAGGGATAGGGTTTTGTCCATGGACAGACAGACATTCTCTTGTGTTTCCAAGAAAATTGCCTATCGCGGATAAAATGGATCCGAGGGCATCAAGTGTGTGGCACGCAAAGCTCCCTCTTTAGGTAGTATGGTTAGCCCCAGTTTATTCCTGGAAGCGAAAGAGTCGTAACCAATATGGCTCACCAGTAAGGGCAGCTATAAATGCGGACACAATAGATGTATCTGTTGTGACCACATGCAAGTTGATAAATGTTTTAAATCCATGGTGAACCATAATAGCTATGAGATTAAGGCCTCATGCACACGACCATTGTTTTGGTCCGCAGTTTTTGCGGCTTGGATGCGGACCCCTTCACTTCAATGGGGCCGCAAAAGATGCGGACAGCACTCCGTGTGCTGTCCGTATCCGTTGCTCCGTTCCGTGGTCCGCAAAAAAAATATATAACCTTTCCTATTCTTGTCCGTTTTGCAGACAAGAATAGGCAGTTATATCAATAGCTGTCCGTGCCGTTCCGCAAATGGTGGAACGCACATGGACGCCATCCGTGTTTTGCGGATCCGCAAAACACACAACGGTCATGTGCATGAGGCCTAAATCATATTTAAACTGCAACACAAAATTAGCTGTTTATTTAATTACTTGTGAGCTATGTTCACTGCAATATGTGGGTTGTACAACCAACTCTGTCAAGTCCAGGATCCGCAAGCGCATCTCGGATGTGCCACATTACAAACACCGCAACGTGGTACATGGTGGCGACACCTCAGCTCTAACAGTACAAGGTACTGAAAGGGTTAAAGCACCTGTGAGGGGTGGAGATCATAGAAGGAAGCTACTGAATAGAGAAGCCTTTTGGATGTTTCAGTTGTTAACTTGTTTTCCTGCTGGGCTAAACAGAAGCCATGATTTGATATTGCAATACAATTGAGGTTTTTGTTTTAGTTCCGATTTCTTAGTTTTAAACCACTCTTTTTTTTCCTTGTGATTTCTTTGGTAACATGTGTTCCAAATTTTAATCAGTAATTTAGCATCATAGTCATGTGACTCCATCACCCCTTGTGAGAGGTGGAGTAATACTATAAGATATGCTACTGATGGTCATTCAGGACCAGCATGCAAAGGTCCGAAACGCGTAGATTTGACTGCCCTGCGTATGTGGAAGTTTTTATACCGCTGTGAATAAAGGATTCCCTGCTATCAAGAGCTGGATTTTCTCTCTTTTCTTCAGTTTTGCATCAGCCGCGTCCAGGCTTCCTATCCGTGCTCTGGCAGGAGAAGCAGATGAGAGCTGCCTTTTTTCTTCAATTATCTACACTATAATAATATACTACGTTTCCCCATCCGTGACCCACTGCAACTCTCAGGGAAAAGTTCTTCAGAGTCGCTGTGAAGCTCAGAAACAATTGGCAGTCTGATAGGTCTGCTCGCTGCCAGAGAATGTCCCCCCTCCCCCCAAAAAAAGGCTTAATATATGACTCCAGTAACAGCATCATTTCATCAGCAAAGCAGGTTAGCTTGATCTCCCAGCTAATCATCTTAATTCCACCATAAACATCACAGGTCACAAAATGTTTGGCTAATGGTTTTAAAGCAATATCACATGAAAGCAGAGTTACCAGCTCCCCATGTCCTGTCCCCTTCTGGAGATGCACGAGGGCAGACGGGTGTATATTTTGGCCATCTGGTCCAATACCATCTCACAGCCAATCTCAGGTGGCTAAACAATCTCTATTTTGCATGAAAGAACTTTTAAAAACAACTAATTGTTAGAGACAAATCAATCAAGACTCTGAGGCTGGTTTTACTTAACAGCTCAAAAGATGGAAAACTGTGGAAAAACTGCAAAAAACGCTCAGCGGACACGATGTGGACGCAACATGTAAACCTGTCCTGACACCAACAAAAGAACTGTGCAGACAATAATAACCCTCTGTAAATACATCTAAGCTAATGGCCAAGGAAAATGTCTGACAGAGCATTCCAAAAACCAGGTCAGATGTAAAACCTTTAGATGGCCTTATGACTAAAGTGCCCGCCACTGCAGTAGATGTCTTACTATACCAAAAGGTTTTTCCACCAGAAAGATTTTTTTTTTATAATTCTAATCAAGGAAAACTTTTGTAGACCATGAAGTCACTAAATGTGAACTTTTTAGGAAACCAATAGTACCTACACCAATATCCTCAGGCTGAACAAAAATATAAAGACACCACATATGTAATTAGATGAAACGTGTGGTCTCTTAGGTTTTACCTCGTGCCTCTCTTGCTGTCACTCCCACATAACGCCATCCTGTCAGGCACCGCACAATTTCGTGGACTTGTTAGTGCGACAGTATCTGACCATTAGGCTGGGTTCAGACCTGAGCGTATTTGATATGCGCGTTTAACGTGCGTTTTTGTCGCACGTTTTTGTCCATAGTCAACGCGCGTTTGTGTGATTAACAGCAGTGTCCTATGGCTGCAAACGCGCGACAAAACGCCCCAAAGAAGCTCAAGAACTTTTTTGAGCGTAGGGCGTTTTTCAGCGCGTTCAAACGCGCTGTAAAATGCTCAAGTGAGAACCAGGGCCATAGGGAAGCATTGGTTTTCATGTGTTGAGCGTTTTACAGCGCGTTTGAACGCGCTGTAAAACGCTCAAGTGTGAACCCAGCCTTAGGCATGCCTCTGTTTGACCACAGGAGCATGGAAATAGCAACCTCACCTCTTCAGATCACAAAACGCTGTAACCTTTCTTTAGTGGTCAGACTCCATCTCACAAGCATACAACTGTCTACAGAGTTAAAAAATGTTGACTTTTGTCATAGAACCTAAACGGTCATTTCCATCTTCAAAAACCATCACATCGTGTTCTTCCCTGCACCCAAGCCATTTGCTGGGCTAGACACTGCTGCATGTCTCTCAGGGTTGCCAACCGTCCAGAAAATTATGGACAGTCCATAAAAATAGGCGACTTTTTTCCTGAGTCAGTGAAAAAAAAAATGGATGTGTCAGTTGAGGTTGGTGGCACTTGACTAGATTATTTTGGTGGTAATTATCATCATTTGAGTCAAGTCAATGGGGCCATGCTGCAGACCCCTGCACAGCTTGTGGTTGGGAGGGCCAATCTGCAGAAATCTCTTTGAAGGGGATGCAGTGAAAATCAGCACTACGACCATTTCATTTTCAGGATATTTTGGGCTCCCAGAACTTAGACCATCATTGATCGCAGACAAATGCCATCACTTTGTGAGATTAGAATAACCTTGTAAAGGGATTGTGTGATGAAGACAGATGCTCCTCTAAAGACAGCCTTGTTAATGATCACTTCACCCCCAGCCATTAGCTATTTCTACCAGAAGATGCTTCAGCTGGTTAGACTTTTCTTTTTGCTAAAGTGCAGATTGATGAGGAAAAACTAGATTTTTTTGTTTTAGCACAAGACGGTAACATAACAAAATGTGAAAAAAATTCAAGAAGAGGTCTGTACGGTATACTGCAGACGTGTGAACAAAAATGATTCAAGGCAAGGAAAAAAAGCAATCCATCGACTAACAGCATGTGGAGATGTTGAAAACAGTAGAATAGAAACAGAAAAAGCTGGTATATCAGACAGACTCATCCATTTTCATTCTACAACGTGTGAGCTTTATTCACACACCAGACTAGAAAACCCTTTCTTGAGATGTTTCACCAGAGATTATATTATGGAGATGATGTTACATGCATGGTCCGTCCACCGCTTAGTTAGTGTTATAGTTGTGTTATGTCCTCATCCTTCAGGTTTATGCCAATAGAACAAGTATAAATGTGAGTTTGTTACCAAGCTCCAGATCCTGTTCCAAGTTCACGAAGAGCACAGGACATTCCTGACACTTATAAAATGTTGTGCCCACATAACTGGAACGAGGGCATGGACTGTCACATCTCCAGCGTTATTACTAACCTGCAACAAAATGTGAATGCCTATGCAGCTATGCAATTCATTGCAAGTAGTCTATTTGTTCTAGTACAATCCAGAAAAGCAGATGACCGCCTAGTCCGATGCAGAATCCATACTTAAAACTGTCACAGTAACATCCAGCTTGATTATGTGGATATGGTTATAAATAGGAGCCAAAGCAGAATGGTGCTATAATTATAGAGGAAATGTAATACGAGAGGACATCATCTTAAACTAACAGTAGAAGAGCAGTAGAGGAACATCTAACCTGATGAGTCAACTTGGACCTAAGCTTTAATTTCATATGATTCTGTACTTGATATTATAATCTTGTACTAGCATATACTCAGGGCCGATCCTAGGGTCACAGGCGCCTGGGTGCAGAAATATTTCTGGCGCCCCCACATGGGCGTGGTTATCTTACTAACTCCTCCCCTTTACAATGTTTCTATGGCAACAACTTCAGCCCCCAACTTCAGCCCCACGAATCGGCGGCTCGGCTTAAAAAAAAAAAAAAAGTCAAAAAAAATAAGTCCCGGCGGCTCGCTCGGCCAGGGCCGGACTGGGGATAAAAACCAGCCCTGGAAAAAATTGCACACCAGCCCCACAGCATTGCGTCATTATTTACTTGTTTATACTGTAATAGGAGAAAGCATTCATTTTAAAACACGTGTGTAAACACGAATATGAACTTTGCCCCACGATAGCTCTTTTGTAGAACCCCCATAAAAACTTACAGTTACTTGACTTGGCCCTTGGGGATCTCGGACGCCACTTCAACACTTTGGCCGGGGGCTCGGCGGAGCTGATGTTGTGCTTTAACCTAATGAGAAAGATTTCATAATAAGGATTTGGAGAAAGGGCAGAGGGATAGCAGAGCAGGGAGAGGCTGGTGCTGCTACTAGGGGGTCATACCATGGGGGAGTAATAAAGCCCACCATAATGCCCCCCCAGTAGTAATAATTCTCCTTATAATATGCAAAACATTTGTAATGCCCCCAGTTGAGCTAATGTTCCCATAATGTGCCAATATAAAATACCCCTTCTCAGTGCCCCCGTAGATGACCCCCATAGTGCCCCCCCCTTCCCCATAGTACCCACCATAATGTGTCCCAGTATAAAATGCCCCTATACAGAGCCCCCATATAAAATATCTTCTTTTTTAGCCTCAGTAGATGCCCCTATAGTGCCCCCCAATAATCTGCAGTAAGATGTGCCCCCATAGATGCCCCCAATCATGTGTCAGTAATAAGAGCCCCCCCACCATCATGTGCCAGTAGCCAGAGCCCCCCATATCATGTGCCAGTAGCCCTCCTTATCATGTGCCAGTAGCCCCCCTTATCATGTGCCAGTAGCCCCCCTTATCATGTGCCAGTAGCCCCCCTTATCATGTGCCAGTAGCCCCCCATATCATGTGCCAGTAGCCAGAGCCCCCCCCCATATCATGTGCCAGTAGCCAGAGCCCCCCCCCACCATCATGTGCCAGTAGCCAGAGCCCCCCCATATCATGTGTCAGTAGCCAGAGCCCCCCCATATCATGTGTCAGTAGCCAGAGCCCCCCATATCATGTGCCAGTAGCCAGAGTGCCCCCAATCATGTGCCAGAAATAAGAGCCCCCCCACCATCATGTGCCAGTAGCCAGAGCCCCCCCATATCATGTGCCAGTAGCCAGAGCCCCCCATATCATGTGCCAGTAGCCCCCCTTATGTGCCAGTAGCCCCCCTATGTGCCAGTAGCCCCCCTTATCATGTGCCAGTAGACCCCCTTATCATGTGCCAGTAGACCCCTTATCATGTGCCAGTAGCCCCCCTTATCATGTGCCAGTAGCCCCCCATATCATGTGCCAGTAGCCAGAGCCCCCCCCTTATCATGTGCCAGTAGCCAGAGCCCCCCCCATATCATGTGCCAGTAGCCAGATCCCCCCCCCATTATCATGTGCCAGTAGCCAGAGTGCCCCCATATCATGTGCCAGTAGCCAGAGTGCCCCCATATCATGTGCCAGTAGCCCCCCATATCATGTGCCAGCCCAGTAGTCCCCCCTTATCATGTGCCAGCCCAGTAGTCCCCCCTTATCATGTGCCAGCCCAGTAGTCCCCCCCTTATCATGTGCCAGCCCAGTAGCCCCCCTTATCATGTGCCAGCCCAGCCCAGTAGTCCCCCCTTATGTGCCAGCCCAGTAGCCCCCCTTATGTGCCAGCCCAGTAGCCCCCCTTATGTGCCAGCCCAGTATTGTACCTATATAAAAAAATAAAAAAAAATAATACACTTATACTTACCTCCAGCAATGCGATGCGATGCAGGCCGCCTCTTCCGTCTGTGTCCCTCGCTATACGGCTCAGGCGACGCGATGACGTCATCGCGCCGCCTGCACCGGCCTCTGATAGGCTGCCAGCACTAAGCCGGCAGCCTATCAGAGGAACAGGAGGGGACACACCTCTCCCTCCTCTGCCGCAGCACAGGCATCTGTATTGCCGTCCTGAGGACGGCAATACAGATGACTATGGAGATGAGCGCTTCCGCAATGGAGGCGCTCATCTCCTGCTCTGCCCTGCCGCCGGCCGCGGCCGCCCCCACTTGTCACCAGGGCCGCGGCCTTGCGGCACTCAGGCTTGCCGGCCCACCGGGAAATTTCCCGCTATCCCGGCAGGCCAGTCCGGCCCTGCGCTCGGCGCCTTTCGGGTGACAGCGCTGGGGTGCGGGGCACCCACTGCACCCCGTGTAGGATCGGCCCTGCATATACTACTGCTTGGTTAGACTGTTCCAATCACTTTTCTAACTCCTCTATGAAAATCCCTACATGCTACATTCCCCATCTCTATGACACTGCCCTCGTCTGAGGCCTGCCCTGTCCTACTGCCTCCAACTTGATTAGTACTCCATATTTCCAGCTATATCCATGCTGCAGAACGTTTTTTGTAAAAGCATTGTCGACTTTCAGACTCAATTTATGTGCTGCTCCAATTGATTAAAAATTCCTCTTCACTTTGTGTCCACTTCTCCTATGTAGACCTCTGCATCTCCATGGTAACAGACTACAAACAAGCCACGTGTAGTCTGATTATGCAGTTACATTCCCATCCATTTGTCCCTTGCATTTGCTAATACACAGGACAGACAAATTACAGACTAAATTTGGCGCCAGATTTATCAAAGCCCGGTGGCATACACTGAGCAATGATAACCAGGCACAATATTAGGTGCTGATCCTGATTTATGATGAAGCGTACGCCTCGTCAAAACCTAGGCACAGCATCCAACAGTGTGTGCCTGAACAGAAATCTACGCCAGCCACTGAAAACTAGTGTTAAAGATGATAAATGTGGTGGGGCTGACGGCCCTGCCCCCTTCCCACCCCACCATCCTCCTTTTTCGGAAAGTGATGAGGCTGGTGGAGTAATGGCACTTGCACAAAAAGTTTAAAAAGATGCAGTTTGTGCCTTTTTTTTTACACCAACTGGTGTAATCTAATGATAAATGTGGGCGATAGTTTGCACGTAGTCTGTTAACATTGTGGGGCACAGTTCTGTCTAAAAGGTTTGACACAAAACCATATTTTTTTATTTTTTTTATTTTATTAAAACGATTTGCAGTGTTGCTTTCATTATTAAACTATAGCCATAGGGATAATGTGCTTGCAAATCTGCAGTTGTATTAGAACTGCATGGTGCTCCCTAATAGGCATCTGGGAGGTCCTGCAGGGGTGACTGGTCACGGATGTAATCATTTTACACCCACTATTCCTTCATTGATATCCTGGTCAGCTTGCCTTGTATAATAAGTTATATAATGTAAATCAATGAGAGAACATATAGGCTGGGTGCACTCATTCGCTATTAATGGATAACTGGATGTTAATCAACGCCTAATGATAACGTCCACAGACTCCAAATAGCCTTCCCTTCTGGCTTATAGGTAACATAGGTATTACAGAGGAGAGCAGGGGAGATCTTTTTTGGGTACAGGAGAACAGTCTGTAAGATTGACTGGAGAAACCCATGAGATCAGATCAATGAATGGCTTTAGCTTGGCTGATTATGAGATTAGTTGCTAGCATACACTATATCCAACACATAGAACGTTAACCTCTTAGGCCCCTTTTAACATGGGGGAGTTTTCCGCACGGGTGCAATGCGTGAAGTGAACGCATTGCACCCGCACTGAATTCAAACCCATTCACTTCAATGGGGCTGTGCAGATGAGCGGTGATTTTCACGCATCACTTGTGCGTTGCGTGAAAATCGCAGCATGTTCTATATTCTGCATTTTTCACGCAACGCAGGCCCCATAGAAATTAATGGGGCTGCGTGAAAATCGCAAGCATCCGTAAGCAAGTGCGGATGCAGTGCGATTTTCACGCATGGTTGCTAGGAGATGATAAGGATGAGCAACCCCGAACCCCATTCAAGTGTATTCAATGTATTATTTTCCCTTATGACATGGTTATAAGGGAAAATAATAGCATTCTTAATACAGAATGCATAGTAAAATAGTGATGGAGGGGTTAAAAAAATAATAATATATAATTTAACTCCCCCTTAATCCACTTGTTCTCTTCTGTCTTCTTTCTTCAGGACCTGGGTAAAGGACCTTTGATGACATCACTGCGCTCATCACATGGTCCATCACATGATCCATCACCATGGTGATGGATCATGTGACGGACCATGTGATAAGCGCAGTGACATCACCACAGGTCCTTTTTCTCACAGATCCGGAAAGAAGAAGACAGAAGAGATGCCGGCTGCGCGAACAAGTGGATTAAGGTGAGTTAATTTTTTTTTTTTAACCCCTCCAGCCCTATTTTACTAAGCATTCTGTATTAAGAATGCTATTATTTTCCCTTTATAACCATGTTATAAGGGAAAATGATATAATGATCGGGTCCCCATCCCGATCATCTCCTAGCATCCGCGTGTGAAAATCGCACCACATCCGCACTTGCTTGCGGATGCTTGCAATTTTCACCCAGCCCCATTCACTTCTTTCTTTCAAAATTCTTTTTATTTTTCAAGAAAGTTAACATCCACACGGTATAAAAGTTCTTCAGTGACACTTAGTATAAAAGTATACATTCATCATATTGAATTACAAGATGTGATGACAGCCCCATTCACTTCTAAGGGGCCCACGTTGCGTGAAAATCGCACAATATAGAGCATGCTGCTCATGTGCACAGCCCCATAGAAATGAATGGGTCCGGATTCAGTGCGGGTGCAATGCGTTCACCTCACGCATTGCACCCGTGTGAAAGAGGCCTAAGGGTTAAAATCAATATAATGCTATGTGACCCCGGCAGTGCTGTAGGTTCAGGCTGGGTGCCTCGCTGCGAGTCCGCAGCGAGACACTCGCTTGTCTGAAAGGGGCTTAATTGTGATCTGCATGATGGGGAGATTCAGCGAAGGAAGGGAGGTAAACACTGTGGTATTGAAGTGGTTAACATTGTAAAAAAAAATTGTTTCATCAGATTAGAGGTAATCTCGCTTAAAAGTGTTGCATTTCCAACCAAGTACTATAAAGAAATATTATTTACTGCACATAGAGCAGTGAGGACTACTATCAGCTGCTGTTATGAAATAGCCCCCATTTCCTCAGCCACCAAATACACACTGTTTATACTGAGAATAGATAATCTTCCATAGAGATACATATAGTTTACAGGTGAATGTCGGCTGTTATATAAATATACCATCCCCAGACCAAACAGGAACACATATCAGATGTCTTATTCCTATATGAATACACTGTAGCATTCAGATTGCAGGCTGGACACAATCCCGTATCGCCGCGCTCCGACATGAGACCTAATAGCTTAGGTTCTGTTACTATGTTTTTGCCATAAATCAAAGAAATAAGGCCCCTTGTACGGGAAATCCGCTCTTCTAGATCAAGAGAGAAGGGAAACACTGACAACCATTTCCTTACAGCAAGTTTCCCTGCTCTCTAGTGTTTTAATGTACACTCACCTAAAGAATTATTAGGAACACCATACTAATACGGTGTTGGACCCCCTTTTGCCTTCAGAACTGCCTTAATTCTACGTGGCATTAATTCAACAAGGTGCTGATAGCATTCTTTAGAAATGTTGGCCCATATTGATAGGATAGCATCTTGCAATTGATGGAGATTTGAGGGATGCACATCCAGGGCACGAAGCTCCCGTTCCACCACATCCCAAAGATGCTCTATTGGGTTGAGATCTGGTGACTGAGGGGGCCATTTTAGTACAGTGAACTCATTGTCATGTTCAAGAAACCAATTTGAAATGATTCGAGCTTTGTGACATGGTGCATTATCCTGCTGGAAGTAGCCATCAGAGGATGGATACATGTTCTCATTCTGTTTACGCCAAATTCGGACTCTACCATTTGAATGTCTCAACAGAAATCGAGACTCATCAGACCAGGCAACATTTTTCCAGTCTTCAACAGTCCAATTTTGGTGAGCTCATGCAAGTTGTAGCCTCTTTTTCCTATTTGTAGTGGAGATGAGTGGTACCCGGTGGGGTCTTCTGCTGTTGTAGCCCATCCGCCTCAAGGTTGTGCGTGTTGTGGCTTCACAAATGCTTTGCTGCATACCTCGGTTGTAACGAGTGGTTATTTCAGTCAACGTTGCTCTTCTATCAGCTTGAATCAGTCGGCCCATTCTCCTCTGACCTCTAGCATCCACAAGGCATTTTTGCCCACAGGACTGCCGCATACTGGATGTTTTTCCCTTTTCACACCATTCTTTGTAAACCCTAGAAATGGTTGTGCGTGAAAATCCCAGTAACTGAGCAGATTGTGAAATACTCAGACCAGCCCGTCTGGCACCAACAACCATGCCACGCTCAAAATTGCCTAAATCACCTTTCTTTCCCATTCTGACATTCAGTTTGGAGTTCAGGAGATTGTCTTGACCAGGACCACCCCCCTAAATGCAGTGAAGCAACTGCCATGTGATTGGTTGACTAGATAATTGCATTAATGAGAAATAGAACAGGCGTTCCTAATAATTCTTTAGATGAG
Organism: Bufo bufo; assembly: GCF_905171765.1. NCBI lineage: Eukaryota > Metazoa > Chordata > Amphibia > Anura > Bufonidae > Bufo > Bufo bufo. The sequence continues at coordinate 145,364,224 of NC_053390.1, read as the reverse complement.
TGTATATAAAATAGGGCATCTCCCGAGAGAGATCAAGGGGAAAAGTTTAAAAAAACATTTCAGATGGATCCAAAAATAAGATGTGCAGGTGTACACAAAAATATAAAGTGAGTAAAGCTGGCTTCTATCTCATGTTTCTTTTTTTTTGCCTTCCTCTGGATCAACAGCAGGATTACAGGCTGAACTGGATAGTAGTCTGTTCTAATATTGATGACCTATCCTGAGGATAGGTCTTCAATATTTTACTCTCTTTTAGGCCTCATGCACACGACCGTTGTGTGCATCCGTGGCCGTTGTTCCGTTTTCCATGATTTTCTGCGGCGTTAAACTCGGAAAATGCACCGTTGTTCATCCGCGGCCGTGATCCGTGTTTCCTGTCCGTCCAAAAAATATGACCTGTCCTATTTTTTTGACGGACAATGGTTCACGGACCCATTCAAGTCAATGGGTCAGTGAAAAAACACGGATGCACACAAGACTGGCATCCGCGTCCGTGATCCGTAAGCTACTTTCACACAGACGGATCGCAGAAAACTTCGTAAAAACTCAGATCCGACAGTATATTCTAACACAGAGGCGTTCCCATTGTGATGGGGACGCTTCAAGTTAGAATATACTAAGAACTGTGTACATAACTGCCCCCTGCTGCCTGGCAGCACCCGATCTCTTACAGGGGGCTGTGATCAGCACAATTAACCCCTCAGGTGCCGAACCTGAGGGGTTAATTGTGCGTATCATAGCCCCCTGTAAGAGATCAGGTGCTGCCAGGCAGGAGGGGGCAGACCCCCCTCCCCTGTATTTAACTCATTGGTGGCCAGTGCGGCCCCCCTCCCTCCCTCCTCAGTATTATATTCATTGGTGCCCAGTGCGGCCCCCCTCGGCACCTGAGGGGTTAATTGTGCTGATCACAGCCCCCTGTAAGAGATCGGGTGCTGCCAGGCAGCAGGGGGGAGTCATGTACACAGTCCTTAGTATATTCTAACTTGAAGCGTCCCCATCACTATGGGAACGCCTCTGTGTTAGAATATACTGTCGGATATGAGTTTTGCCGATCTAACTCAAATCCGATGGTATATTCTAACAAGGAAGCGTTCCCATGGTGATGGGGACGCTTCAAGTTAAAATATACCATCGGATTGGAGAAAACTCCGATCTGATGGTATATTAATAGGGACTCCTGACTTTACATTGAAAGTCAATGGGGGACGGATCCGTTTGCAATTGCACCATATTGTGTCAACGTCAAACGGATCCGTCCTCATTGACTTGCATTGTAAGTCAGGACGGATCCGTTTGGCTCCGCACGGCCAGGCGGACACCAAAACGACTTTTTCTTCATGTCCGTGGATCCTCCAAAAATCAAGGAAGACCCACGGAAGAAAAAACGGACACGGATCACGGACCTACGGACCCAGTTTTTGCGGACATAAAAAAAAAACGGTCGTGTGCATGAGGCCTTAGGCCCCTTTCACACGGGCGAGTATTCCGCGCGGATGCGATGCGCGAGTTAAATCCATTGCACCCGCACTGAATACCGACTCATTCATTTCTATGGGGCTGTGCACATGAGCGGTGATTTTCACGCATCACTTGTGCGTTGCGTGAAAATCGCAGCATGCTCTATATTCTGCGTTTTTCACGCAACGCAGGCCCCATAGAAGTGAATGGGGTTGCGTGAAAATCGCAAGCATCCGCAAGCAAGTGCGGATGCGGTGCGATTTTCACGCATGGTTGCTAGGTGACAGTCTATTCACTGTATTATTTTCCCTTATAACATGGTTATAAGGGAAAATAATAGCATTCTGAATACAGAATGCTTAGTAGGTGATCAATTGAGGGTTAAAAAATAATAAAAAAATTAACTCACCTTCTCCTCTTGTTCGCGTAGTTCCCGGTCTCTTCTTTACTTCTTAAAAGATGAACTACCGGCTAGGACCTGTGGTGACGTCAGATCACATGCTCCAATCACATGGTCCATCACCACGGTGATGGACCATGTGATTGAAGCATGTGATCTGACGTCACCAAAGGTCCTTTAGCCCACAGCTCATCATTAAAGAAGTAAAGGAGACTGGGAACTACGCGAACAAGAGGAGAAGGTGAGTTAATTTTTTTTATTTTTTTTTAACCCTCAATTGATCACCTACTATGCATTCTGTATTCAGAATGCTATTATTTTCCCTTATAACCATGTTATAAGGGAAAATAATAACATCTACACAACACCTAACCCAAGCCCGAACTTCTGTGAAGAAGTTCGGGTTTGGGTACCAAACATGCGTGATTTTTCTCACGCGAGTGCAAAACGCATTACAATGTTTTGCACTCGCGCGGAAAAATCGCAGGTGTTCCCGCAACGCACCCGCACATTTTCCCGCAACGCCCGTGTGAAAGAGGCCTTAGGGTGGTATTTTTTAGTCACACACTGCTTCAATTGTGTTTCTTTCTGACTTTTTTTTTTATAGAGGCATCTATGGGACAACGCCTAAAAATAAGGCCTCACCCACAGCATGGTGCAATTTGAACAAAATTCCAAGTCACAAAAAATATTACAATAAACAGAATGTTTGTAGTGAGTTTTATCCTTTACTTTTGACCAACATTGTTACAATGGATCAGCAAAAAAAAATAATAAAAAGGATGCCATACGTACGTCATCCATTTTTTTTGCGGACCGCAAAACACAAAAGTTCATGTGCATGTAGGCTTAGTGCATTTTTTTTATACAGATTTTAGTTTGGATTTTTCTGTTTATGTTAACAACCTCCTTAAAGTCTACACGACCATTGTTGTTTCCGCATCTGAGGTTTTTTTCTCTCCGATTTAAGTCCTCTTCCGTTCTTTTATTGCACAAAACATATCCGTATGGTTTCCATACTTGATCAGTTTTTTTGCGGATCGGAATCGGAAACAGTAGCTTATTAATCACCAAACACATGAGCAATATGGGCTGGGCATAGCATTTCTACAGTATGGATACGCAAAATACGGATGAAATACGGATGACATACAGATGTGCTCCGTGTGCGTTCCGTATTTTTTGCGGTCCCATTGACTTGAATGGGGCCTCGGACCATGATTTGCGGACAATAATAGTGCATGCACTACTTTTTTGCAGAACGGAAATACGGAAAGCACACGGAGTACCTTTCGTTGTTTTTGCGGACCCATTGAAGTGAATGGTTCCGCATACGGTCTGCAAAAAAAAAAAAAAACAGAACGAACACGGAAAGAAAATACGTTCGTGTGCATGAGGCCTTGGCTGTGGTTTTTCTGCTAGAAAATCTGTATCTAAAAACTGCACTCAATCTGCATCGAGTGCAGGTAGTGTTAGGCCCCTTTCACACGGGCGAGTATTCCGCGCGGATGCGATGCGTGAGTTGAACGCATTGCACCCGCACTAAATACCGACCCATTCATTTCTATGGGGCTGTTCACATGAGCGGTGATTTTCACGCATCACTTGTGCGTTGCGTGAAAATCGCAGCATGCTCTATTTTGTGCGTTTTTCACGTAAAGCAGGCCCCATAGAAATGAATGGGGTTGCGTGAAAATCACAGGCATCCGCAAGCAAGTACGGATGTTGTGCGATTTTCACGCACGGTTGCTAGGAGACGATCGGGATGGAGACCCGATCATTATTATTTTCCCTTATAACATGGTTATGAGAGAAAATAATAGCATTCTGAATACAGAATGTTAAGTAAAATAGCGCTGGAGGGGTTAAAAAAAAAAATATATAATTAAACTCACCTTAGTCCACTTGATCGCGCAGCCCGGCATCTCTTCTGTCTCCTTCTTTGCTGATTGCAGGAACAGGACCTGTGGTGATGTCACTCCGGTCATCACATTATCTTTTACCATGGTGATGGATCATGTGATGGACCATGTGATGACCGGAGTGACGTCACCACTGTTCCTGCAATCAGCAAAGGAGACAGAAGAGAAGTCGGGCTGCGCGATCAAGTGGACTAAGGTGAGTTTAATTTTTTATTTTTTTAACCCCTCCAGCGCTATTTTACTATGCATTCTGTATTCAGAATGCTATTATTTTCCCTTATAACCATGTTATAAGGGAAAATAATACAATCTACAGAACACCGATCCCAAGCGATTTTTCTCATGCGCGTGCAAAACGCATTACAATGTTTTGCACTCGCGCGGAAAAAAATCGTGCATGTACCCGCAACACACCCGCACCTTTTCCTGCAACGCCCGTGTGAAAGAGGCCTTAGACCCCTTTCACACGAGCAAGTCCCACTTATCGTACTCGCAGTGTGCGTCAGCGAGAGCACCCATCCTGACCTCCCAGCACTGCCGGGGTCACATAGCATTATATTGATTTATGATGCTATGTAAACCTTAGAGGTCTGGAATGTATTGGATAACACTGACATAATGTCAGTGTTATCCAATACATTCCTAAACTATTCAATATACACTACAATATAGTGCCCGTATAATGAAGTCGATGAACAAGCAAACTCTCTCGGCTGATCAGGATGACAGATGCCTGATTATCGGCAGCACATCTCTCTGTGTAATCGGGGACATGATGATGATGATCGGCAGAACTGCCTGTGTAATATGCTGATGGATGTGTTATTGTCAATTGCCATTCATCCTGATCTAATATAGGGCAGGGTAATAGGGCATTTAGTTTGGTTCACTAGAAGATACAGTATGTACATGTTACCATTATATATCGCAGAAAATAATATATCGCAATATATATCGCACATGCTTCAAATTATATTGCAATATAGATATTAGGCCATATCGCCCACCCCTATACCGGTATACATCAGTAGGATATATATACACCTACAGTATATAGCTGTATACATCAGTAGGATACAGTGAGGAACAGAAGTATTTGCGCACTCTGCGATTTTCCAAGTTCTCCCACTTAGAAATCATGGAGGGGTCTGAAATTCACATTGTAGGTGCATTCCCACTCTGAGAGACAGAATCTTAAAAAAAAAAATAAGGAAATCACATTGTATGATTTTTAAAGAATTTATTTGTCTTGCACTGCTGAACATAAGTATTTGAACACCTGAGAAACAGCAAGAATTCTGGCTCTCAAAGACCTGTTACTGTGCCTTCAAAAAGTCCACCTCTAACACTCATTAATCTAACTTAGTAGCACCTGTCTGAGCTGTTTAAAGACCCCGGTCTACCCCACAGTCAGTCAGATGCCAACTACTACCATGGCCAAGACCAAAGAGATGTCAAAAGACACCAGAGACAAAATTGTGGACCTCCACAAGGCTGGAAAGGGCTACAGGGCAATTGCCAAGCAGCTTGGTGAAAATAGATCAACTGTTGGAGCAATTGTTAGAAAATGGAAGAGGCTAAAGACGACTGTCAGTCTCCCTCGGACTGGGGCCGCATGCAAGATCTTACCTCGTGGGGTATCACTGATGATAAGAAAGGTGAGGAATCCGCCCAGAACTACAAGGGAGGAGCTGGTCAATGACATGAAGAGAGCTGGGACCACAGTTTCAAAGGTCACTGTCGGTAGAACACTACGTCGTCATGGTTTCAAATCATGCATTGCACGGAAGGTTCCCCTGCTCAAGTCATCACATGTCCAGGCCTGTCTGAAGTTTGTCAATGACCATCTGGATGATCCAGAAGAGGCATGGGAGAAAGTCATGTGGTCAGATGAGACCAAAGTAGAACTTTTTGGTCTAAACTTCACTCGTCGTGTTTGGAGGAAAAAGAAGGATGAGTTGCATCCCAAGAACACCATCCCTACTGTGAAGCATGGGGGTGGTAACATCATGCTTTGGGTGGTGCTTTTCTGCAAAGGGGACAGGACGACTGCACTGTATTAGGGAGAGGATGAATGGGGCCATTTATTGTAAGATTTTGCGCAACAACCTCTTTCCCTCAGTCAGAGCATTGAAGATGGGTCGTGGCTGGGTCTTCCAACATGACAACGACCCGAAGCACACAGCCAGGATAACCAAGGAGTGGGGAGTGGCCTAGCCAGTCTCCAGACCTAAATCCAATAGAACATCTTTGGAGGGAACTGAAACTCTGTGTTGCTCAGCGACAGCTCCGAAACCTGACAGATCTAGAGGAGATCTGTGTGGAGGAGTGGGCCAAAATCCCTGCAGTGTGTGCAAACCTGGTCAAGAACCACAGGAAACGTTTGACCTCTGTAATTGTAATCAAAGGCTTCTGTACCAAATATTAACACAGATTTTCTCAGGTGTTCAAATACTTATGTTCAGCAGGGCAAGACAAATAAATTCTTTAAAAATCATACAATGTGATTTCCTGATTTTTTTAGAATTTTTATTCTGTCTCAGAGTGGGAATGCATCTACAATGTGAATTTCAGACCCCTCCATGATTTCTAAGTGGGAGAACTTGCAAAATCACAGGGTGTTCAAATACTTCTGTTCCTCACTGTATATATACACACATACAGTATATAGAGGTATACATCAGTAATATATATATATATATATATATATATATATATATTATACACACACACAGTATACAGCGGTATACATCAGTAGGATATATATATATATATATATATATACATACACACACACACACACACACACACACAGTATACAGCGGTATACATCAGTAGGATATATATACACACACAGTATATACTGGTATACATCATACCGATATGTGCAGTATTTACAAACAGCAGCACATGAGCAGAGAGCTGCAGGGTGTCCCTGTGCAGTTCAGAGTGACACATCCTGATGCAAAATATTACAGGGTTGCCTAACAACTGACACAATGGTTGTCTGACTCATGCCATGCGGATTGCATGGGAGGAGGTCCAAGCCTCGGAGACACACCCTTGCCTGACTGAACAAATTTTATTTCTTTTGCGAAGAGAAGGTTAAGAATGTGAACTTTCCTACTGTCTGCAAAGTAAAGCTCTGACGCAAGCCCGGCACATTGCAGATAACAGCCCAGACATGTCATCTACCTCTCTGCTGCATGGCTTCCTATTCATCACGGTGCTAAACAGCTGGTTCTCAGCATGGTCCAATACAGTACATGCATTGCTGATCTCTCATATGGCCTGTGCGTCATCATTTTTTTTAATGTAAGTTAAAACTTACTGGGGGTCATTTACAAAAAGCAGGAAAGCTATACACCTCCGTCCTCAAACTGCTTCAGAAGAAGCAAAAATGATACATGTTGAGTGAATTTGGGGATATGGTGCAAAATGACTGACCGACATTATTGCTCAACCAAAACTTCTGCTAAGCCTCATCCAGGCAGCCATAACACAGGCCAAAGTCCTAGCCCTTCCATGGTGAAATAACCCAAACTAAGAGCATTACATACCCATAGGACAGGTCAGGACTGAAATCCATTAAAAGGCTAAGACCTCATGCACACGAACGTTGTGTGTTTTGGTCCGCAAATCGCGGATCCGCAAAACACAGATGGCGTCCGTGTGCATTCGTGCCGTTCCGCAAATTGCAGGACAGACATTAATATAACTGCCTATTCTTGTCCGCAAGTTCAGAGTCCACATCTTTTGCGGCCCCATTGAAGTGAATGGGTCCGCATCCGAGCCACCAAAACTGCGGCTCGGATGTGGACCAAAACAATGACCGTTGTTTTATTCCGTGTCCGTTGTGTCGTTTTTCATGATTTTCTGCGGACCCACTGACTTTCAATGGGTCCATTGAAAACTCGTCTAATGCACCGTTTGTCATCCGCGTCCGTGGTTCCAGTCCGTCAAAAAAATATAACCTGCCCTATTATTTTCGCGGAAAACGGTTCGCAGACCCATTCAAGTCAAAAAACACGGAGGCACACAAGATTGTCGTCCGCGTCCGTTTTTTTCCTATCATTTGCATGGCAAACCTGTCTTAGATTTTTTTTTACTTTCCTTCATGTCTGGTGATCCTCCAAAAATAAAGGAAGACCCACGGAAACAGATCACGGAACAACGGAACCCCATTTTGCGGAACGGAACACAAAAACGGTCGTGTGCATGAGGCCTAAGTCACATGTCAGTGAAATGGATGTGTGCTGTCTGTGTTCTCCATGGACAGCTCATGGATCCATTGTGCTTATTCACATACCACTGACCATGGAGACTACTTTGGAAGCAAAACATGCCCATAGAAGTCTATGGGTCAATAAAAACCAAGGACAGAACACGGATGCTATTTTTCACGGATTCATTGCATAAAACAATGATTTAAAAAAAAGGAGGATTTATGTTTTTTGCAGATGAAAAAAAACGAATAAACCATGATAAAAAAAAATATATATGCACCCTGAACTTTACAGATGCAACATTTGGATGCAACACAGGCCGAGTATTTGCATCAGCAAAATGCACCAGGACGTGTGAGTGAGACCTATGGATGCAAATGCAGAAGCATTATGGCCCTCAGAATGAGCCCTTAAAAGCCCTTGAACAAGCCCTGAGCCCTATATAGGCACATGGACACCATCTCTGTGAGGCCTCCTGCACACGACTGTAGGTGTCCCATTGCCGTGTGGCGGACCGAGTTTGCGGATCCGCAATACAAGGGCACCATTCCGTGTGCATAAAAATCTATATAACAGATCTATACTGTCAGTTTGTTAACGCTTTTCTATGGCCATGACTTTTAAATATCTGTACTTTCATATTTCCCAAATGTCAAATGATGTAGCTATGATGTCATGTGAAATGCACAATTTGCGGGTTTCTGTTAACCAAAATAACCTAATTACAGGTTTTAAACTGGCAGAATGAGCAGAATATCACTCATGCCGGTTAAATGTAACACATAGGAGCTAACTAGTATGTGGTAGCCTGAAATGCCTCCTAAGGCCTCCTGCACACGAACGTGTGCTTCCCGTTGCCATATTGCGGACCACATTTGCGGATTCGCAATACACCGGCGCCGTTCTGTGGCCTTTTTCGCATCACGGATGCGGACCCATTCACTTCAATGGGTCCGCAAATCCGGAGATGCGGGACGGAAGCACGGAACAGAACCCTACGGAAGCACTACGGAGTGCTTCCGTGGGGTTTCGTCCCGTACTTCCGTTCTGCAAAAGATATAGAACATGTCCTATCTTTTTGCGGAATGGCCGGATCACGGACCTATTAAAGTGCTGCGGCTGCCCCAGGGACGGTGTTCGTGTATTGCGGCCCGTATTTTGCGGGCTGCAGCACGGCCAGAGGGCGCACGCGTTCGTGTGCAGGAGGCCTAAGAGTGGCCTTCATTCTGGCAGACCTGGACCAAGCACACCGTACATGTGAACGGCTGATGTGTAATGCAGCCGCAGGGGTCAATGTATCACCAGACACAGGTTCCCGGGAAATAATATGGGAGGATATAAAGACTAGAGCTGAAAAGCACCGCTACAGACCATATACACAGATATGCAGTATTTTACAGGCTACATTTGGTTCTATTCCTTCCTACTTCCGAGGGGTGCGCGTGTACAAGCTGAAAACAATGGAGTATTCCAGCAATAGACCAAACAAGCCCCCAACAATGTATTTACTTACATTTCCTGTAATCTGCCGGTAGACAATCAACTGAAACTACTACATGCAAGAAACACATAAGGAGGTTTCTATGGTGCTTAAAAGTGTTTTTCCCACAAACGACACTTATCCCATATCCCCAGGATAGGGAATATGTGACGTCCTGGAGACCCAAGAATGGAGAAGTTGGGCTCATGCATGACTACTCTTCCATTCAGTATTGTCGATGACGGCACCGAGCAGGACCTCCGCACATATTGTATGTCCTGTGGATAACTGCAAGCACTAAAAATCCCTTAAACCCTGGGAATACACTACTGTTGACCCATCCTCAGCATAGGTCATCAATATCTGATCTGCGGGAGTCTGACTCTCGGCTGTTTGAAGAAGATCCCCACCGGGCACAGCGCGTACATTGTATAGCGGCTGCGCTTGATACTGCAACCCAGGCCGTTTCACCTGAATGGGACAGAGGTGCAAACTGACCATATGACCCATGAATATGACATCACTGGTCCAGAAAGGGGCTCAGTGGAGTGCCAAAGCTTCTTCAAACAACTGATCGACAGCCGTACTGAGAGTTAAACCCCCACCGATCAGATATTGATAACCTTTTCTGAGGAGAAGCTATCCATATTCAACTCCCAAGGCGACTGGTGACTTCATACCATACATACCCCTTGGACCTATAGTGCAGTGCCACTGCCTAGACCTAAGGCTGGAAACACACATGCAGTCTTTGATGCAATTTACGGTAAGTTGCAGTTTTTGATGCATTTTTTTCATCCAAAGCCAGACATGCATACATACAGGAGAAGCATTATTGTGGTAACAGAAAGGGCTTTTTTTTGTCATCAAAGCCAGAATTAATATGTTGAGCAACAAAAAATTACGGAACTGTTGTGTTTATTGTTCTGTAGTTTTAAGACGGCTTCATTTCCATTTATTTTTTTCAAATAGCAGCATGCTCTGGGTGTTTATTTCAGGAGTTTTCCTAAACACTACGGGTGCATTCATATGACCGTATGTATTTTGTGATCCGCAAAAAAATACGGATGACGTCTGTGTTGCATCCGTTTTTTTTGAGGATCCATCGCAACAATGTCTGTCTTTGTCCACAAAACAGACAAGAATAGAACATGTTTTATCTTTTTTGTGGGGCTACAGCCATACGGATGTGGACAGCCATTGAAATGAATGGGTCTGCCTCCTATCTGCAAAATGTCATGTGAATGGGGCCTACTCAAGAGGAAAAAAAAAATGTATCTAAATTTTTTTTTTTTAAATGCATGAATTTCATGGCATTTACTTACATGCCAAAAAAGCCTCCAAACTTGTGCTCCTGGCTTTGAGTAAAAAAACAAAAACGGCATGTGTGATTCTAAGCCTTTGATTTGGAAAAGATTCAACAATCTAATGTTCATCGAGACAACCCAACTGTCCTAGAAAAGCAAACGTCACGGAACTGAGGGTGCGGCATGTTTGATTTCAACATACCTGATCCTTCATCGAAGTTTTAGGTCCCTTTCACACGAGCGAGTTTTCCGCGCGGATGCAATGCGTGAAGTGAACGCATAGCACCCGCACTGAATCCTGACCCATTCATTTCAATGGGGCTGTGTACATGAGCGTTGTTTTTCACGCATCAGTTCTGCGTTGCGTGAAAATAGCAGCATGTTCTATATTCTGCGTTTTTCACGCAGCCCTGGCCCCATAGAAGTGAATGGGGCTGCGTGAAAAACGCATTGCATCCGCAAGCAAGTGCGGGTGCGATGCGTTTTTCACTGATGGTTGCTAAGAGATGTTGTTTGTAAACATTCAGTTTTTTATCACGCGCGTGAAAAACACATCAAAATGCATTGCACCCGCGCGGAAAAAAACTGAACAACTAAGCGCAACCGCAGACAAAACTGACTGAACTTGCTTGCAAAATAGTGCGAGTTTCACTGAACGCACCCTGAACGCATCCGGCCCCAATCCGCAACGCCCGTGTGAAACCAGCCTTACAGTAGGAGGCTTTCGTGTGGCTGTCATACTGGTTTGCGCAGGAGCTGTATATTTAGCCGAAGACTGAAAAGTACGCCATCACATGTAATGAAAGGGGCTTGGCCTGAATAGGCTTTGCACCTCATGGTGCCATTGAAACATAGGTTGCTATGGACTGGGTTTTCTGCCTTTTTTCCCCTTGTCTGTTCCCTGTGTTTCTGTTTATTTCCCTCAGGTCAAGTAAGCCAGCTGGATACCGGGCAGCTTCTGGATTGGTCAGTGTGGCTGAAGGGTCAGTGTTTACTATTGGTTAAATCGGTTGCTGTCCGGTTGCTGGGCCTTGTTCTATTTTTATCTAGGTCCTGGATTGGTTTATGGAGCGGTTCGGCGGGAATTCTACCTATTTAAGAAGGTGTCGTACCTGTGAAGATCAGTCGCCGTGTCAAGAACAGAGAAGAGGCTTGTCCCGCCCACCCTCCCTGAATATTGTCGCGGTCTTTGTTTCTTTAACCACCTCCGGACCGCCTAACGCAGGATCGCGTTCCGGAGGTGGCAGCCCTGCGCACAGTCACGCATATATGCGTCATCTCGCGAGACGCGAGATTTCCTGTGAACGCGCGCACACAGGCGCGCGCGCTCACAGGAACGGAAGGTAAGAGAGTTGATCTCCAGCCTGCCAGCGGCGATCGTTCGCTGGCAGGCTGGAGATGTGTTTTTTTTAACCCCTAACAGGTATATTAGACGCTGTTTTGATAACAGCGTCTAATATACCTGCTACCTGGTCCTCTGGTGGTCCCCTTTGTTTGGATCGACCACCAGAGGACACAGGTAGCTCAGTAAAGTCCCACCAAGCACCACTACACTACACTACACTACACCCCCCCCCCCGTCACTTATTAACCCCTTATTAGCCCATGATCACCCCTGATCACCCCATATAGACTCCCTGATCACCCCCCTGTCATTGATTACCCCCCTGTCATTGATCAACCCCCTGTAAAGCTCCATAAGACGTCCGCATGATTTTTACGGATCCACTGATAGATGGATCGGATCCGCAAAACGCATCCGGACGTCTGAATGAAGCCTTACAGGGGCATGATCAATGACTGTGGTTATCACCCCATATACAGGGAGTGCAGAATTATTAGGCAAGTTGTATTTTTGAGGATTAATTTTATTATTGAACAACAACCATGTTCTCAATGAACCCAAAAAAACTCATTAATATCAAAGCTGAATATTTTTGGAAGTAGTTTTTAGTTTGTTTTTAGTTTTAGCTATTTTAGGGGGATATCTGTGTGTGCAGGTGACTATTACTGTGCATAATTATTAGGCAACTTAACAATAAACAAATATATACCCATTTCAATTATTTATTTTTACCAGTGAAACCAATATAACATCTCAACATTCACAAATATACATTTCTGACATTCAAAAACAAAACAAAAACAAATCAGTGACCAATATAGCCACCTTTCTTTGCAAGGACACTCAAAAGCCTGCCATCCATGGATTCTGTCAGTGTTTTGATCTGTTCACCATCAACATTGCGTGCAGCAGCAACCACAGCCTCCCAGACACTGTTCAGAGAGGTGTACTGTTTTCCCTCCTTGTAAATCTCACATTTGATGATGGACCACAGGTTCTCAATGGGGTTCAGATCAGGTGAACAAGGAGGCCATGTCATTAGATTTTCTTCTTTTATACCCTTTCTTGCCAGCCACTCTGTGGAGTACTTGGACGCGTGTGATGGAGCATTGTCCTGCATGAAAATCATGTTTTTCTTGAAGGATGGGATGCAGACTTCTTCCTGTACCACTGCTTGAAGAAGGTGTCTTCCAGAAACTGGCAGTAGGACTGGGAGTTGAGCTTGACTCCATCCTCAACCCGAAAAGGCCCCACAAGCTCATCTTTGATGATACCAGCCCAAACCAGTACTCCACCTCCACCTTGCTGGCGTCTGAGTCGGACTGGAGCTCTCTGCCCTTTACCAATCCAGCCACGGGCCCATCCATCTGGCCCATCAAGACTCACTCTCATTTCATCAGTCCATAAAACCTTAGAAAAATCAGTCTTGAGATATTTCTTGGCCCAGTCTTGACGTTTCAGCTTGTGTGTCTTGTTCAGTGGTGGTCGTCTTTCAGCCTTTCTTACCTTGGCCATGTCTCTGAGTATTGCACACCTTGTGCTTTTGGGCACTCCAGTGATGTTGCAGCTCTGAAATATGGCCAAACTGGTGGCAAGTGGCATCTTGGCAGCTGCACGCTTGACTTTTCTCAGTTCATGGGCAGTTATTTTGCGCCTTGGTTTTTCCACACGCTTCTTGCGACCCTGTTGACTATTTTGAATGAAACGCTTGATTGTTCGATGATCACGCTTCAGAAGCTTTGCAATTTTAAGAGTGCTGCATCCCTCTGCAAGATATCTCACTATTTTTGACTTTTCTGAGCCTGTCAAGTCCTTCTTTTGACCCATTTTGCCAAAGGAAAGGAAGATGCGTAATAATTATGCACATCTAATATAGGGTGTTGATGTCATTAGACCACACCCCTTCTCATTACAGAGATGCACATCACCTAATATGCTTAATTGGTAGTAGGCTTTCGAGCCTATACAGCTTGGAGTAAGACAACATGCATAAAGAGGATGATGTGGTCAAAATACTAATTTGCCTAATAATTCTGCACGCAGTGTAGACTCCCTGATCACCCCCCTGTCATTGATTACCCCCCTGTAAAGCTCCATTCAGATGTCCGCATGATTTTTACGGATGCACTGATAGATGGATCGGATCCGCAAAACGCATCCGGACGTCTGAATGAAGCCTTACAGGGGCGTGATCAATGACTGTGGTGATCACCCCATATAGACTCCCTGATCACCCCCCTGTCATTGATTACCCCCCTGTAAAGCTCCATTCAGATGTCCGCATGATTTTTACGGATGCACTGATAGATGGATCGGATCCGCAAAACGCATCCGGACGTCTGAATGAAACCTTACAGGGGCATGATCAATGACTGTGGTGATCACCCCATATAGACTCCCTGATCACCCCCCTGTCATTGATCACCCCCCCTGTCATTGATCACCCCCCCTGTCATTGATCACCCCCCCTGTCATTGATCACCCCCCCTGTAAGGCTCCATTCAGACATTTTTTTGGCCCAAGTTAGCGGAATTTTTTTTTTTTTTCTTACAAAGTCTCATATTCCACTAACTTGTGTCAAAAAATAAAATCTCACACGAACTCACCATACCCCTCACGGAATCCAAATGCGTAATTTTTTTTAGACATTTATATTCCAGACTTCTTCTCACGCTTTAGGGCCCCTAGAATACCAGGGCAGTATAAATACCCCACATGTGACCCCATTTCGGAAAGAAGACACCCCCAGGTATTCCGTGAGGGGCATATTGAGTCCATGAAAGATTGAAATTTTTGTCCCAAGTTAGCGGAACGGGAGACTTTGTGAGAAAAAAATTAAAAATATCAATTTCCGCTAACTTGTGCCAAAAAAAAAAAATTTCTATGAACTCGCCATGCCCCTCATTGAATACCTTGGGGTGTCTTCTTTCCAAAATGGGGTCACATGTGGGGTATTTATACTGCCCTGGCATTCTAGGGGCCCCAAAGCGTGAGAAGAAGTCTGGTATTAAAATGTCTAAAAATGCCCTCCTAAAAGGACTTTGGGCACCTTTGCGCATCTAGGCTGCAAAAAAGTGTCACACATCTGGTATCGCCGTACTCAGGAGAAGTTGGGGAATGTGTTTTGGGGTGTCATTTTACATATACCGATGCTGGGTGAGAGAAATATCTTGGTCAAATGCCAACTTTGTATAAAAAAATGGGAAAAGTTGTCTTTTGCCAAGATATTTCTCTCACCCAGCATGGGTATATGTAAAATGACACCCCAAAACACATTCCCCAACTTCTCCTGAATACGACGATACCACATGTGTGACACTTTTTTGCAGCCTAGGTGGGCAAAGGGGCCCATATTCCAAAGAGCACCTTTCGGATTTCACAGGTCATTTTTTACAGAATTTGATTTCAAACTCCTTACCACACATTTGGGCCCCTAGAATGCCAGGGCATTATAACTACCCCACAAGTGACCCCATTTTGGAAAGAAGAGACCCCAAGGTATTCGCTGATGGGCATAGTTAGTTCATGGAAGTTTTTATTTTTTGTCACAAGTTAGTGGAATATGAGACTTTGTATGAAAAAAAAAAAAAAAATCATCATTTTCCACTAACTTGTGACAAAAAATAAAAAATTCTAGGAACTTGCCATGCCCCTCACGGAATACCTTGGGGTGTCTTCTTTCCAAAATGGGGTCACTTGTGGGGTAGTTATACTGCCCTGGCATTCTAGGGGCCCAAATGTGTGGTAAGGAGTTTGAAATCAAATTCTGTAAAAAATGACCTGTGAAATCCGAAAGGTGCTCTTTGGAATATGGGCCCCTTTGCCCACCTAGGCTGCAAAAAAGTGTCACACATCTGGTATCTCCGTACTCAGGAGAAGTTGGGGAATGTGTTTTGGGGTGTCATTTTACATATACCCATGCTGGGTGAGAGAAATATCTTGGCAAAAGACAACTTTTCCCATTTTTTTATACAAAGTTGGCATTTGACCAAGATATTTATCTCACCCAGCATCGGTATATGTAAAATGACACCCCAAAACACATTCCTCAACTTCTCCTGAATAAAGAGATACCAGATGTGTGACACTTTTTTGCAGCCTAGGTGGGCAAAGGGGCCCATATTCCAAAGAGCACCTTTCGGATTTCACTCGTCATTTTTTACAGAATTTGATTTCAAACTCCTTACCACACATTTGGGCCCCTAGAATGCCAGGGCAGTATAACTACCCCACAAGTGACCCCATTTTGGAAAGAAAAGACCCCAAGGTATTTCGTGATGGGCATAGTGAGTTCATAGAAGTTTTTATTTTTTGTCACAAGTTAGTGGAATATGAGACTTTGTAAGAAAAAAAAAAAAAAGAAAAAAAATCATCATTTTCCGCTAACTTGTGACAAAAAATAAAAAGTTCTATGAACTCACTATGCCCATCAGCGAATACCTTAGGGTGTGTACTTTCCGAAATGGGGTCATTTGTGGGGTGTTTGTACTGTCTGGGCATTGTAGAACCTCAGGAAACATGACAAGTGCTCAGAAAGTCAGAGCTGCTTCAAAAAGCGGAAATTCACATTTTTGTACAATAGTTTGTAAACGCTATAACTTTTACCCAAAGCATTTTTTTTTTTTACCCAAACATTTTTTTTTTATCAAAGACATGTAGAACAAAAAATTTAAAGCAAAATTTATATATGGATGTAGTTTTTTTTGCAAAATTTTACAACTGAAAAATGTCATTTTTTTGCAAAAAAATCGTTAAATTTCAATTAATAACAAAAAAAGTAAAAATGTCAGCAGCAATGAAATACCACCAAATGAAAGCTCTATTAGTGAGAAGAAAAGGAGGTAAAATTCATTTGGGTGGTAAGTTGCATGACCGAGCAATAAACGGTGAAAGTAGTGTAGGTCAGAAGTGTAAAAAGTGGCCTGGTCTTTCAGGGTGTTTAAGCACTGGGGGCTGAGGTGGTTAAAGGGGGGGTTAGTCGCTCAGAATTCTGGGTGGATTTAAATTAATTCAGTAAATGGACTTTAATTTTATTAATATGGTTTTATATTGGTTTAAAATGGTTGAGTTATGTAACCCCCAATAATTTAATAAAGACCGCGGCCTCTTCATCCACTTGAAGTTTCTGTTGTTTTATTAATTATTATTACAGCTTATGGTGGTGAAGGTATATGCTTTTAAAGGTTATTGTTGAATATGGCACCATTGGGAAAGGCTGTTGTTGTGGCCATTTTTCCACTGAATTATTTTAATGACAAAAAAATAGAGGAATGTAAAAATCTGTAGCTCCTACATGCAGATACACGTTTCTCTAGAAAAACGGTTCTAGGGGCATCTCCTGGAAGTGCTGCGGTTTCTGCTGGAATTATGGTCTGGTTCTCCACTGTATACACCATTGTTATGCTTGATCCTGGGAAACCAGGAGAGTGGCCAAAAAGGGCATAATATATGTATTACCTTTAGACAATGTTCGCATGTGGCATATTTGTTGCAGATTTTTAGTGCAGATTTGACAGTGAAATTCTGCAATGAAGTATAGTACAATGCATTTGAATGGCTCCACTCCTCCATGAATGGTTCCAAATCTGCTGCAGATTTCGCCAATGGAAATACAAAGGATCAAATCTCTGCATGTCTTCTAGCGGATTCCACAATATGTCCACAGCCATAATAGTCAGCTGAGTGAGGACACGTCTCTTTAGGTGTCAGATAAAAGACAGCTACTTGTGGCAAATGTCAAAGCCACTGCTAGAGGAACACTACGGAGTGCTTTCTGGGGTTCCGTTCCGTGCTTCTATCTAAAAGTTCTATCTTTTTGCGGAACGGAAGGATCGCGGACCCATTCAAGTGAATGGGTCTGCGATCCCCATGCGTCGGCCCCACGGATGTTTAAAATGAGCCAACCAGAAAGACACACAAGTTAAGAAAAACACTACTGCAAGAAACGTTTGTACTATATTTCATAATTCCCATAGACTTAGGCTACTTTCACACTTGCGGCAGGACGGATCAGACAGGCTGTTCACCCTGTCGGATTCGTCCTTCCACTATTTCACCATACCGCCGCTCCGTCCCTATTGACTATAATGGAGACGGGGGCGGAGCTCCGGCGCAGTTCGGCAGTGCACGGCGAAAGACTGCCGGACTTTTTAGTCCGGTGAACTCTCACCGCGAACTGTTGTGCTGCGCCGGAGCTCCGTCCTGTCCCCATTATAGTCAATAGGGACGGAGTGGCGGTCCGGCGAAATAGCGGAAGGACGGATCCGACAGGGTGAACAGCCTGTCGGATCCGTCCTGCCACAAGTGTGAAAGTACCCTTACTTCTAACATCTGGAGGTGATGCAAAAAAAAAAAAGAAATGAAAAAAGTGACAACGCGCACAATAGTCGGGCAAAGACAATAGAAAAAAAAACTGGGCCAAAATTATTATAGTCCGGCGGCGTATGTCGGGCTATGATAATCAGGCTCGCTGGTGGCAGTCCGTAAGCCTGAACTGAGCTCTATGCTTGCCTTTGGCTGGCATAAATTCCAGTGTTCTTCTACGCCAAAAAACTGGTGAAGATGATAAATGTAGTGGTGGCTGCTGGCCCTGCCCTCTTCTGGGACAGTGGCAAGGCTGGATGAGTAACGAAAAAGTTATATTTTGTGACTTTTTCACGCCACAAAATTGATGACTCTAAATGATAAATTTGGTCCTGTGTGAATCTACATGCACACGACCGTGGTGTGTTTTGCGGTCCGCAAATTGCGGATCCACAAAACACGGATGGTATCCGTGAGCGTTCCGCAATTTGTGGAACGGCATGGACAGCCTTTAAAATAACTGCCTATTCTTGTCCACAAACTGCGGACAAGAATAGGACATGTTATATTTTTTTGCGGGGCCACGGAACGGAGCAACGGATGCGGACAGCACACACAGTGATGTCCACATCTTTTGCGGCCCCATTGAAGTGAATGGGTCTGCATCCGTCTGCGTTCCGTAGCCCCGCAAAAAAAATAGAACATGTCCTAGTCTGTTTTAGGCATTGTTACAATGGATCCGCAAAAAAAAAAAAAAAAAAAGATGGTAAACGGATGTCATCCTTTTTTTTTTTTGCGGACCGCAAAACACATACGGTCGTGTGCATGTAGCCTAAGGTTACTTTCTCACTAGCGTTAATTTTTTCCTGTATTGAGATCCGTCATAGGGGATCAATACCGGAAAAAAATGCTTTTGTCCCCATTCTTTGTCAATGGGGACAAAACTGAACTGAACAGAACGGAATGCTCAAAAATGCATTCCGTTCCATATAGTTGCGTTCCCATACCGGAGAGCAAACGGCAGCATGTTGTAGTTTGCTTTCCGACCTGGGATGCGGAGCGAGACGGATCCGGCATGACTCCCAATGCGGGACGGATCCGTTTTTCTCTGACACAATCTGCCACAATAGAAAACGGATCCGTCCCCCACTGACTTTCAATGGAGTTCATGACGGATCCGTCTTGGCTATGTTAAAGATAATACAAGCGGATCCGTTCATAACGGATGCAGACGGTTGTATTATCAGTAACAGAAGTGTTGTTGCTGAGCCCTGCTTGTAACTTGCGAGGTGGGGCATCCATGATCTGTACTTGTTAGAGCTCATGCACATGACCGTGGTTTGGGTCTTCATCTGATCCATTTTTTTTGCAGGTCAGATGCAGACCCATTCACTTCAATGGGGCCGCAAAAGATGCTGACAGCACCCTGTTTGTTCCGTGCCATCTGCAAAATTATAGAACATGTCCTGTTCTTGCCCGCATTACGGACAAGGATAGAATTGTTCTATTAGGGGCCGACTGTTACCACAAAACAGCCAATGGTCGTGTGCATGAGCTCTTACTTCAGCATATTCCTCTGATGCTCAACTGGAAAAAAACATGATGTGAACAGGCTCTTGCAGTAATTGCTCTGCCGTACGGTACACCAAGAATAGTACATAATAGTCCTTCAGAAGCTAATCCATGACGTGGTTCCATGACATCATGCCTGGAGGTTTCTGTAGGGTATCATCTAGTGTGTCTGGATCAAAGAAAATACATGCAGTGCAATAACCATATAATCTCCCTGATGACATGATCTCGTCATGCCCCCTCATCTAGAGACAATGAATGACGCTCTGTACAGTATGCAGAAGGTATAAGGACATGGCACCAGAGTTTCCAAAGTTACTTGTGTTTTGAACCACACCTGGGAAAGGTACAGCGGAAAGTATGTGAGAGAACACTCCCCACCCTGGAGTGTGCCTACTCTACAGAAATAACACCTTCTGAACCTTTCACATCACGTTACGCAAGACACAAAATCTGAGCCAAAAGATACGTAATCTACAGGGCAGGAATAGAAGGGGAAGTGGTGCACCAAGGACCACTGAAATTACTAATAACCTACTATGAACTAAGAACCAATAGCATGCCTTCCCCATTAGGGTCCATTCACACGTCCATAGAACGGGTCCCCATCCGTTTCCGCAATTCTGTGGAACTAGTGCGGACCCATTCATTCTCAATGGGGACGGAAAGCATTGGCATTGTGCTGCATTTCCGGTCTGCGGCTCCTGAAAAAAATAAAAAAAATAGAACAAGTCCTATCCTTGTCTGCAATAGAGGACAATAATAGGCATTTCTATAGGGGTGCCGGCCCGGTGTATTGCGGATCCGCAATACACTACGGACGTGTGAAATTACTGTGGATCAGTACACCTGGATGCCATTCCAGGAGTTTACAAGTGATGGTCTCATTCACTTCAATTAACTGCAATGGGATCAGTGCCACAGTAACCAGCTCTGTCCGCCACACAATGGATGTAGTTGTGGCCCAGACTTCAGGTGCTTGAGCAACTGCAGAACAGCTGATTGGTGGGAGGTGTGAGATGATGGGCCCCCACAATTAGGGATTGATGGCCTATCCTGAGGATCGCCCATTGCTTGTAAAATGGTGGATAACCCCTTTAATGACCAAGCTAATTTTGGGGCCGACGTTTTGTTTTGTTCTCTTCCCATCTTCAGTTGACATAGCCGTACGAAGGCTTGCTTTTTTGTGTGACAAATTGTACTTTTTAAAGGAACCATTTAATGGGTTATATAAAGTATTTGAGAAACTGTGAAAAAAAATATTTGTGGAATGGAAATGTAAAAAAAAAACTAAAAAAGGTCGTTTTGCATATTTCACTCTTTTTTTGTTACTTTAAACTTTTTTCTTTTTCCACAGACAGAGCTGTGTGAGAGCTCATCTTTTGTGGGCCGAGCTGAAGACTTATTGAGACTACCTTTGTGTACATTTGACTTTTTGATCATTTGTAATTCAACTTTTTTGGGGGGGGGGGAGGCAAGGTGGTCAAAAAGACAATTCTGGCATTGAAGATTTTTTTCTTACGTCATTCACCTTGCATGATAAATAATATGACATTTTAACTTTATTTTTTACTAGCTGAAGGACCCGGCTTCACACGGGTATATTTCATTTAATGTTTGTGTGTGTCATTAAAAGATATCAACAGTATCCACTATAACAGCACCCCACCCCTTAACAGTGACCTCCACAGCGCCCCACCCCTTAACACTGACCCCCCCCCCCAACAGTACCCCATCCCTTAAAATTGGACCTCCCCAGCAGCCCACCCCTTTAACAGTGACTTTCACAGCAATCTGTCCCTAACACTGACCTCCATTGCGGACAATCCCCTTAACTGTGACCTCCACAGCAGTCTGCCCCTACGGTGGCCATAGGTCCAGTTTTAGGCAGGACAGTCTTGCTTTCAGACTCCCTGTTCTCCATCTGGCGTAGGGCCTGGACGGACACAGGGATGTCCTTTTGAAGCTGCAGGGAGAAGTCACCCTCCCTCCCACCCCTGCAGCTGACAGAAGTTGATTTTTAACCTCATTTTCTCAATCCCTGTCGGCTGAGGAGTGGGAGGGGCGTGGCCTAACTGGATCGGGGGTGTATCCTTTTGAACAGCTCACTCTAAGACAGCAGTACAGTGCTGTCTGAGTGTGAGCTGCAGGGAGAAAGTCACCCTCCCTCCCACCTCTGCAGCTGACAGAAGTTGATTTTTAACTTAATTTTTCCAATTCCTACCGACTAAAAAGTGGGAGGGGCTTGGGGCGGAGTTTTAAGTTAATCTTTTGAGGGTGGACACATTGTGGCAGGGGGCGTGTCTGGGCTCCTTCCTGCAAGAGTGACGCCCCTCTGGGCACCTTACTGGCTCATTTGCATAACAAATAAACTGGATTTACAGAGGATATAAACATCTATTGCTGGAACCAAGGCACATCTAGAAATAAGGTACTAAGTGCTATTAGGCCATGGCTTTACTTCAATAGTGATTATCCTGGTGACAGATTTCCTTTAAAGCTGACCTACAGCAGTGAAGAAAAATGGCTGGGTTGTTATGGAAACCTGGAGTAAAACTGTATGTGGAGGCTGGAGGACCTGCGAGCTTCTATTGGCTGATAAGGGTCATGTGACCAAGCTTCTATTGGCTAATGCATTTTTTGGGAAAACCTTAGGAACGGTATGTCCTAGAGAGCTGAAACCTGAGAGTCTAAAACCTTCCCGGACACCTGATGTACCTGTGTGCCAAATTTCGTGATTGAAAATGCGACGGTTCAAATTCCTTTAGCGGACATACACTCAGCTTTATATATTAGACTTATCTTTTTAATATGAGAAATGGAAAGTTTTTTTTAATATTTAAAAAAATTTTTTTTAAACTTTAGTCCCCTTAGGGGACTTGAAATTGTGATCACCCATACTAATACTTCCATACGGCTGTGAATAGCAATTTTACCAGAATTCTATCACACCCTGCCAGAGGCACAGTGTAATGGGGCCAAAACATTTTCACTTAGGGATGTACTCCTTTTTGTTGCCAGCGGTTTAGACATTAATGGCTGTGTGGTGTTATTTTGAGGGCACACCAAATTTAGGCCTATTGCAGACGGCCGAATGGCTTTTTCAGTATTTTGCAGTCATCCACTTTTGTAAATACCCTCAAATTAAAGCTGACAGTCTGCAGTTAAAGCACATCTTGTTTGTTTCATTTCAAATCCATTGTGGTGGTGTATAGAGCCAAAAATGTTACAATTGTGTCGATGTCCCAATATTTATGGACCTGACTGTAGCATGGCCAATTTAAAGTACATATAAATCTATATAACAGATCTATACTGTCAGTTTGTTAACGCTTTTCTATGGCCATGACTTTTAAATATCTGTACTTTCATATTTCCCAAATGTCAAATAATGTAGCTATGAGGTCATGTGAAATGCACAATTTGCGGGTTTCTGTTAACCAAAATAACCTAATTACAGGTTTTAAACTGGGCTCTAACTGATGACACATGAGCAGAATATCACTCATCCCGGCTAAATGTAACACATAGGAGGTAACTAGTATGTGGTAGCCTGAAATGCCTCCTAAGGCCTCCTGCACACGAACGTGTGCTTCCCGTTGCTGTATTGCGGACCACATTTGCGGATCCGCAATACACAGGCGCCGTTCTGTGGCCTTTCCGCATCACGGATGCGGACCCATTCACTTCAATGGGTCCGCAAATCCGGAGATGCGGAATGGTGCGGAATGAAGCACGGAACGGAACCCTACGGTAGCACTACGGAGTGCTTCCGTGGGGTTTCGTCCCGTACTTCCGTTCCGCAAAATGATAGAACATGTCCTATCTTTTTGCGGAACGGCCGGATCGTGGACCCAATAAAGTGAATGGGTCCGCGATCCGCTGCAGCTGCCCCACGGACGGTGTTCGTGCATTGCGGCCAACATTTTGCGGGCTGCAGCACGACCACGGGGCGCACACGTTCGTGTGCAGGAGGCCTAACAATCACACATTATGCACACAAACGTATTTTGTTTCTGTGTCCGTTCCGTTTTTTTTGCAGATAGGATGCGGACCCATTCATTTCAATGGGTCCGCAAAAAATGCGGACAGCACACCGTGTGCTGTCCATATCAGTATGTCCGTTCAGTAGCCCCGCAAAAAAAAAATAGAACATGTCCTATTCTTGTCCATTTTGTGGACAAGGATAGGCATTGTTACAATGGATCCGCAAAAAAAAACAGATGACGTCATCCTTTTTTTTTTTTTGCGGACCACAAAACACATATGGTCGTGTGCATGTAGCCTAATTCACACGTCAGTGTTTTGGTCAGTGATTTCCATCAGTGATTGTGAGCCAGAACCAGGATTGGAGCCTCCACAGACATAAGATATAAGGGAAAGATCTGCTCCTGTTCTGTGTTTGGAGCCGCACCTGGTTTTGGCTCAAAATCACTGATCGAACACTGACTGCGTGAATGAGGCATAATGGTGGTCATACATGGCTGTCTCATCCATGGGACATGTAATGACACACTCATTAGGTCATCACATCAGCCGTGAGGGCATCTCCTGCATGTTGAGGGGTAGCAGAGACTGAAGAGGGACAGTGAATCCTCCTAATAGGAGCAGTGGGGGATCCGTAAGTTGAGTTGACTTTAAATAATTATAATTTTACACCATGGTAAGCCATAAAATATATAAATAATTTAATTAAGTAAATGGCCGGACAACCCCTTTAACACCTTGGCGACATCCGCTTAAGTATATGGTGGATGTCTGGCCTGAGCGGGTGACATAGCCGGTAGGCGTATTCTATTTTACACAGCGGACATCTTGCAGCAGTGTTTGATCACATACATTTAACCTCTCAAATGCCAAGGTCAACTGCGACCACAGCATCTAAGCAGTTATTTAGAGGGAGGGCTTAAAGGGAACCTTCATCTGCACTATCCTGCCCTCACTGAGGACAGCATAGTATAGTGACAGACGCACTGATTTCAGAAGTCTGTCCCCCCTGTGATGGCAGTTAGCTTAGAGCACTGATATGCCGAACACAACAGAGTGCGCCACTGCTCTTGTCCCCCCGCCTCCAGACAATGGGGCGCTGCTGCTAGATGAGGCTAATTTATAACGAGCCGTGTGCCTCCTCATAAATTAGGCACATCTGTGGCAGTCCCTGCGCCTGGTGTAAAAACTACGGCAGCCCCTGGTTGGCAAGCGTAAATGTTAGTAAATTTGCCAAGACCCCCGTCCCAATCACCCCCAACTGGCGGACACGGCGTAAAGCTGGCCGTGTGATAAAATATTGTCGCACAGCTGGTTAAAAAAGGGGTCTTTATTTAACCAGGGGCTGTCTAAATCACCGATCTTATTAAATAACCCCCCATATATTTTCGCCTTTCTCCATTTTACAAATACAAATAAACAAAAAAAAAAAAAAACATCATTGGTATTGCCACTTCTGAAAATGTCAAACTATCAAAATATGAAACTATTTATCCTACGGGGTGAACGCTGTAATAGAAAAAAAAATTTAAATGCCAGAATCAACTTTTTTTGGTTGCTTCCACTTCCCAAAATTTT
The DNA here is from genome assembly GCF_905171765.1 of Bufo bufo. Classification (NCBI taxonomy): domain Eukaryota; kingdom Metazoa; phylum Chordata; class Amphibia; order Anura; family Bufonidae; genus Bufo; species Bufo bufo. The sequence continues at coordinate 145,338,646 of NC_053390.1, read as the reverse complement.
TTATTGAAAAAGTGATTGCCAAGCGAAAAACATGAGCCCCCACAGAGCTCCGTAGATGGAAATATAAAAAAAAGTTATGGGTATCAGGATATTGCAATGCAAATATTTTTTTTTAAGGTATATACACTATATATATATAATTATTTAGGCCTCTTGCACACGACCGTATGGCTTTTTCAGTATTTTGCGGTCCGCAAAAAACGATCCTCAAAAAATGCGGATGACATCCGTGTGCATTCCGTTTTTTGCGAAATGGAACAGCTGGCCCCTGATAGAACAGTACTATCCTTGTCCGCTATGCGGACATGTTCTATCTTTGAACGGAAAAACGGAAATGGAAGGCATACGGAGTAAATTCCGTTTTTTTTGTGGATCCATTGAAATGAATGGTTCCGTATACGGTTCCGTATCCTTACTGGATAGATAAAAACAAAAATGAAAATTGCCCCAATCCTTAAGGGGTTAAAACCAAATTCCTAGTAACTGAATCTGATTAAGCATCTGTTGGAAGTGCTGGAAAAACAAGCCTGAGCTATGGAGGCCCCACCTGCTAATATCTTGGTGCCAGATGCCACACAACCCCCCAGAGGCCTTATGGAAAATACTGTTTTGGCTGCGTGAATTTTTTTCTTGGTTTTCTGGCTTGAAAAAATTAAATAAAAAATGCCAAGAAAGCATAAAATTCTAGGAAATTATCTTAAAACTCAACTACATAAAACTGTATTTGTTATTAACGTTTTTGGTGTAAAGACACTGAAAAATCTAGCATTTGGCCCAAAAACAATAGTGATAACAGCATGTGCTACTTTGAAACCTTCCATTAATTGCTTGCAAGCGCCAAGTTGAGAAATCTGACCCATCACTTGGACAGTGCGCCAGTCCTAGTAACAAAGCTCCCCCCTACTTACTAAAGGTTACAGTATGCCGATGTGGAGTCCAACATTCCGATATCTAAGTATTAATTGGTTTGGAGATAACATCTTCATGCAAACGTATAGAGGAGAGACTGGGCTGCTCTCTGAACCAATTGCTCAAGTCCTTGGCATTATTGCCTTACAACTCTGGAATCCTGAGTTCAAATCCTCAGATCCTACCCAATCGGTGCCTCGGTTTGCGTGGGTTTCCTTTCGAAAAATGTACTGACCGGTCAATTGGTTTCTGATGTAACTGCAAATATCTTTCGTAGGAAAGTCAGGTTGTAAGCTCCATCGGTAGAAGGGACTGATAGGAATCTCTGTATAGACCCGCCGAATATGTAGGTATAAGCTCTCATACACAAGACCGTTCAGTGTTTTGCGGATACAGGCTGTGTGACATCCGCATTTTGCGGAACGGAACAGCCGGCCCCTAATAGAACAGTCTTATCCTTGTTCGTAATGTGGACAATAATAGGACATGTTCTATCATCTTTTCCACATCCAACCCCCAAAAAATGTGGACAAAAAATACTTTTGTGTACATGAGCCCTAAGGCCTATCGGTTCGCAGTCGTGTACACACTCAATCATTTCATTGGGCAGAGACATCAAACCATGTGTGTCCAGATTAAATGACCATTTCACTCTGCTTGTACAAACTGGGGGTCATTTACTAAGACTGGCTTTTTATGCTGCCATAAGATTCGTCAAGGAGTGCGCCTTATCATAAATTAGGCGCATCTACGGCCTGGCCATGGCTGTAGTAGTTTTTCCCTGACATTTACACCTGAATGTGAAGGTGAAGGGCTTAATGCACACAAACATATTTTTTTTCCGTGTTCGTTCTGGTTTTTTTGCAGCCTGTATGCGGAACCAATCACTTCAATTGGGCTGCAAAAAATGGAAATGATCATGTGTCTGTATGTCCACATGACCATTCCGCAAAAATACAGAACATGTCCTATTATTGTCCACATTACGGGCAAGGATAGGACAATTCTCTCCACAAAATTTGGAATGCACATGGCCGGTATCCGCGTTTTGCGGATCTACAATTTGCGGACGCAAAACATCCAACGGTCATGTACATGAGTCCCTAACGTAGGTAAACTTGCTGTGGTCGTCCCCGTCCTGCCAAACTGTCGACAATGACGTAAAACTGGCCATGTGACTAAATATTGTTGTACATCTGGTCAAAAAAAGGGACTTTGTGTATAAAGTCCCACTGTGTATTCAGACGGCGTTGTCTCAGCTCAGTGTTACTATTCACGTTTGGGTGCGTTCTCTTAGGGAGTTTAACATTTGCCTGTGGGGCTCGGCCCTTCCCTGCATTCATCAAATGTTACATACAGCTGTCAAAACGCCCATCTACAGTATGAACAGTCACAAATTGTAGGAATTTTTGCTCATCTTCCTCATAATTTCTTCTTTAGCGCTTGACTGCTTGCAGTAGTAGAAGTAGACTGCATAGCATACAGGTAGTAGGCCCCGTAGTCCCTGGTCTCTGTTTGGGGGTCACAATGTAAAGCGCCATTTAAAAGGGTTTTGCCATCTCAACATCTGCCCTATCACTAGGATATGCCACAAATGTCATATAGGTGCAGGTCCCAGATCTGGGACCTGCTCCTATCTCCAGAATGGGGACCTTGAACTGAGGGAGAGTGCACTGTGCATGCCCGGCATCCTCTCTATTCGCTGCTATGAATGGAGCGCTGCATGCTCACTCAGCTATTTCCGGAAGTCCCATAGCAGTGAATGGAGAGCAAGCTGCGTAAGCATGACCACCTCTCCATTCACCGCTCTGAGACTGACGAAAATAGCCGAGCAAGCTTTTGGCTATTTTTGGAACTCCCATAGTGGTGAATGGAGGGTGTCCGCAAATGTGTGGCTGTTCTCCCTTCACTTTGAGGGCCCTGCTCTGGAGATGGCATAAGGTCCCAGAGGTGGGACGCACACCAAGCTGATATTGTAATGTTGAGATGGAAAAACCCCTTTTAGGTTTTACATACTGGAACCCCGATGGATATATTAAAGCCCCGACGGAACCCTGATGGACCCCATTATAGGACAACTATAGGATTAATGGGGAACCATTCTAAAATCGAACAAACGCCATGATGCTAGTGTGAACAGAACACAATGTTAACACTCACACACACTGGGGCCAACATTACAGGAGTGCAGTTAACAGTACCTATCGGTATATCTGAGGGAAGCCACACAAACATTGTCACTAAGGCTGGGTTCACATCACGTTTTGGGCCTCCTCTTCACATATACATTGGGGAAAAAAAGGATACTAAAACGCAGCACACACTCTTGGATCCTGCAGAGTTTGGTAAAAAACCCACTTTTTTTTACAGTGGAAGTCTATGGTGAACGGATGCCACTGTATGGCATCTGTCTGAGGCATCCGTTTAATGTATACGTTTTTTGTATATGCTAAACGGATGGGAAAAAAGTGATGTGAACCCGGCCTAAAGTGATCAGATACAAACCCAGGTCCAGAGCACTGGCACAAAGGTGCTGCCCCATAAGTCCCCATACGCCTGCAGATAAATGAAACATATACACTGTATACTGCTGATATACCAAACTGAAGCATATGTAACGGACAGCCAATAGCACGGGCCTGTGTGCAAAACATGGCTTATTCCAGATGAAAACCTACATACAAATTAGGCCTCGTTCACATTTCCGTATCCATCTGTGTTTTATCCGTGAAAATATCCGTGAAGAATCCGTCTTTAGTCTGTGTGTCATCGTAAGACCTTATGCACACAACCGTATGTATTTTGCAGTCTGCAAATTGTGGATGCGCAAAATATGCCATTTTTTGTGGACCCATAGACTTCAATAGGTGTGTTTGGTCCATATCTGGAACCAAAAGTAGTGTGCGTCACCGTGAAATCACCGGTGTGGGAGAAAAATACATTTGTGTAAATGCCGCCGACTGCATGTTCATTGGGCAAACCAAATCTTTTGACAGGTTAAAAAAATTATCTTTTGGTGGCAGATCGTGCCGTGTAATAGGCGCTCTGATGCCGGCAAACAGTGATTCAGTATAGGGAGAAATGACGCATAGCGATCGATGCTCCCTATTCTGAGGAGGAAATCGCTGCATGAAATATAGCAGTGGCCTCCTCCGCTAGCGAGCAGGCGACTGCCGGGAAGGAACGCTTCCTTACTGACAATTGCCGGAAGAATCAGTCAGTCCAATACAGGCTTAGGCCTCTTGCACACGAACGTTGTGCATCCGTTCCGCGCATTGGGGACCACAATTTGCGGTCCCAAATGCACGGGCAACGTCCGTGCGGCAGGAGGGAAGGATCGAGACCCATTCAACTTGAATGGTTCCGTGATCCGTCCGCACCGCAAAATAGAACACGGACAAACACCACAGAAGCACTCAGTCGTGCTTCCGTTCCGCATTTCTGTTATTGCGGACCCATTTAAGTGACTGGGTCCGGATCCGTGATTTGGAGTGCACATTGGCCGGAGCCCGTGTATTGCGGACCCGCCATATGCGGGCCGCAATACGGGCACACAACGTTCGTGGCCTTAAAAGGGGTTGTCTCGCTTCAGCAAATGGCATTTATTATGTAGAGAAAGTTAATACAAGGCACTTACTAATGGATTGTGATTGTCCATATTGCCTCCTTTGCTGGCTTCATTCATTTTTCCATCACATTATACACTGCTCATTTCCATGGTTACGACCACCCTTCAATCCATCAGTGGTGGTCGTGCTTGCACACTACAGGAAAAAGCACTAGCCTATATGCTCTGCTATGGTCCCAGCCACCAAAGTGGCCGATGCTTTATCCTATAGTGTGCAAGTCTGACCACCACTGATCGATTGAAGGGTGGTCGTAACCCCTGGGTATGAGCAGTGTAGAATGATGTGATAGAAAAATGAATCCATTCAGCAAAGGAGGCAACATGGACAATCACTATCCATTAGTAAGTGCCTTGTATTAACTTTCTCTACATGATAAAAGCCATGAGACACCCCCTTTAAGTCTAGGCCTGGGATAACAGACAGTAGTAAGGATAGTGTCTTGCGCTGCTTATCACTATAGATTATACAATTACTAATAATTAACCAGCTTTCATCAATTTCACTATAAGCACAGATTTACATTCTGTTTCAGCCTCTCTACGTTCTCGTACCCAATATTGCAGTAAGAAGCCGGGTCCCACCAGTGACACGAATATGCCTTTTATCTCCCAGGTCACCCTTGTCAGTGGCTCGGGACTGAAGGCACAGGCGAATAACACCGCCACACCCTGCAAATAAAACTCTCCAGAACTTCTCCATCGCTCAGCTCAGTAAGGATTCCTTGCCCCACATGCACGCAGACCTTTGGAGATACTTTGCCTACACTACGCACCCACCCATCTCAGACAAGTCACCGTAAACCTGTGTCACAAAAAGAACCGCCACCATCCTGCCGTCATGCCGGCTGCTGTCACAGCAAGACTGACAGAGCTGCAGTAAAATAAAACCGTACCTTATGTCAAGAGCCCTGCGTCCTCACTGATATCCTGCCCTGCAGCTCAACCACAACATCAGAGTTTCTTTTCGGTGTGCTGGCAAACCCCTCTGCTACGTAACCAGGCTCTTCCCAAATCTCATGCACACATGACATGACAGGGCCATCCCAAACTGCAACTGTAAGAACCTTAATCTCCACCCAAAGGAGTGACTAGCTCTCCTAGCACTTAACCCTCTGAGGCCATGTGCGCTGCAGAAATATGCTGTGATCTGCATAGTAAAAGTCAAGCACCACACAGCAAATAAAAAGATGTAATAGTAAAAGATGCAACATTTTCACTACAGAGAACATACAGTACTAATGTATTATGGGATATTAAATGTCCTTTTACAAGGGCTGATAATCAGCGATGGCCAGTCCGCCGTGTTCGCCCGCAAACACATGCGAGCTGCCATCTTAGCTCACAAGTCCGGCGATGCACAGGTAAGTCCTTACCTGTGCGCGAGCCGGTCTGAAACAAATGCGGTCTTCGGGTGCAGGCAGTTCTGAGAACAGCCCGATGAAGGCCCCCGGCAGCTGTTCTCAGAACTGCCTGCTCCCGGTGACCGCATTTGATTTCAGACCGGCTCGCAGCACAGGTAAGGACTTACCTGTGCATCGCCGGACTTGTGAGTTAAGGCGGCAGCTCGCATGCGTTCGCGGACGAACACGGCGAACTGGCCATCACTGCTGATAATATCCCATGAGGAGTTGGTCCATATTTCTATGAGAGAGTTTTCTAGGCATGCTCTGCGACCTGTGAAGAGGTCAGGAGTAGTGTTGAGCAAACTTGTGTTTTAAGTTCGGCTTATCGAAGAATCGCGTTATGGATTCCGCTACCACGGACCAAGTTATGGTCCGTGGTAGCGGAATCCATAATGCGATTCTTCGATAACCCGACCCGAACCAGAACTTAAAACACAAGTTCGCTCAACACTAGTCAGGAGGGAGAAGATAAGCTGTAACAATCAGCAACTGCGAATGGTGGATCCTGTGTTATCTACATATAGGTGATATCTGTCATTCGAAAGGCACATTTACACTGGGCGGATGACAAGACAATTATCGGGAAGGTAGCGTTCCTTCCTGACAATTGCCTTCTCGTCAGTGGAGGTGAAAAGCTGCGTTTACATGCAGCAGTCACCTCCACTGTATGGAGATGAGCGTTGGCTACTGCCATCACTCGTCCCCATACAGATTTATTGTTTCTGGTTAGCAGATCTCTGTTCCACCAACAGAAAGGATGACTGTTCGCACCAAAGATCATTTCACTCGATGAACTAGCGTTTTTTCTTAATCATTAAGTGATCTAAGGCACCTTTACATGGGCAGATTATCAGGAAAAAGCATTCCTGCCTGACGTGTAAATGCGCCTTAATCCTGCCTGTAATGATAAGCAGATAACTGCAGTAAAGTGATCTGTACAGACCAATAAATGGCACCTATTATTAGGCTTAGTGGCCAGTGCGAAAATTGCAGGATTTCTTTTAAAGGGCGCCTGTCACCTAGAAAATGCATATTAAACCGCCAGCAGTACCTTATTGCAGCCTGTACCATGACTATAAAGGTGTCTGTGTCTTTTCTGTGCAATGCAGCAAAAGTCTGAAAAAATACTTTTATTTAACTGGGCACGCTATGTAAACCATAGTCTTGAAGTCAAGGGGCAGCGGCTTTCTAGCCTGAAGTCAAGCGGGCCCGTCCCCTTTACCTCCCCTTAGCGTTTGATTGATAGGATTTCCTTCACTACTGGACGCATGAATGTAGTCTTGTGCGTGCGCCGTGTCCCTGCAATACCGGCGCCTGTGCTGTGCCTGTTCCACTCCGCTATGAGCTCAATGCTCAGGCACACGAGAGCCTGGGCAAGCGCGAGACTACATTCAAGCAACCGGCAGTGAAGGAATCGGGCATCCTATCAATCAAACGCTTTAGGGAGGTAAAGGGGGCGGGGAGCGCTTGACTTCAAGCGAGAAAGCCGCTGCCCCTTGACTTCAAGACTATGGTTTACATAGCGCGGCCAGTTGAATAAAAAGTCTTTTTTCAGACTTTTGCCTCATTGCACAGAAAAGACACAGACTCCTTTAGGCCTAGTTCACACGAACGTGTGTGATCCGTACCCACTTCAATGGGTCCGCAAATCCGAAATTGCGGAACGGCCGCACGGAACGGGACCCCTCGGAAGCACTACGGAGTGCTTCCGTGGGGTTGCCTCCCGTACTTCAGTTCCGCAAAAAGATAGAACATGTCCTATCTTTTTGCGGAACGGGCGAATCGCGGACCTATTAAAGTGAATGGGTCCGCGATCCGATGCGGCTGACCTACGGCCGGCGATCGTGCATTGCGGCCCGCAATTTTCGGGCCGCAGCACGGGCACGGGTCACACACATTCATGTGAACTCGACCTTATAATCATACTACAGGCTGCAATAAGGTACTGCTGGCGGTTTAATATGCATTTTCTAGGTGACCGGTTCCCTTTAAATATAGAAAATTTAACATAACATTACCAAAAAATTATTTAAAAATCATTTTCTGTTGACACATTCCCTTTAAAGCACCATTAAATTAAAGTTCACAAGTTTAGCCAACAATTGGAGGGTTTTGCAGTAATAGTAGTAGAGATGGCTGAACTTTTTCACCCTGTACAAGCTTCGCAGACTTGATGGACAGTAGGCTGTATTGGTGAACTGGTAAAGAGGTGAGATTTGCTTTTCGTGAGATTTTGAGAACAATATATGAACGGATTCTCCCACTGAATTCTGCGGACCAGCGAATCTGTGAAACAGGTAGTAGACATGAAGGGCATTGTCCTTACCTTGCTACTGCTAGCGGCTGCAGCACTGGTGCTTGCACTTGTTGCACTAGCTCCATGTTTTTTCTGTAAAATGGAACAAACCAGAAAATGTTATTTTAAGGATTGTGCTCCGCAGTCATATACAATACAAGAGAGGTACAAATTATAAATGCTAGGCAGCAAATGCGTAATAACTGCCCTATAAGTGCTTCATGAAATTAGCGAGACAGAGGCCTTTACTGGGCTAAGGCTACTTTCACACTTGCCTTTACATTTTCCGGTATTGAGATCCGTCATAGGATCTCAAGTCAATACCGGAGAAAAATGCTTCCGTTTTGTCCCCATTCATTGTCAAAGGGGACAAAACGTAACTGAACAGAAAGGAATGCTCCAAAATGCATTCCGTTCCGTTGCGTTCCCATACCGCAGCAAGCTACGGTTTTCTTTCAGTCATGGGATACAGAGCAAAACGGATCTGGCATGACCCACAATGCAAGTCAATGGGGACGGATCCGTTTTCTCAGACACAATGGAAAAAGGATCCATCCCCCATTTACTTTCAATGGAGTTCATGACGGATCAGTCATTGCTATGTTAAAGATAATACAACCAGATCCGCTCATAACGGATGCAAATGGTTGTATTATCAGTAACGGAAGCAGGTTTTTTTTTGCTGATCCCTGCCGGATCAGGCAAAAACGCAAGTGTGAAAGTAGCCTAATATGACCATAGGATGTTAGGCTTGGTCACACACAGCAGATGCTACTGTCACATGTGGCAAGTGCCATACAATGCCACAATACTTGTACGCAAAATTGTGCCACAATAGTTAAGTCTTACAACAGTGACCGTTTCATCTAATGCAATAAGCCCTGTAAACCACCTGGTTTTAAACTTGTAAATTAGATTCCAATCTCTTCGAACTTTTTTCAAAACAATTATTTTTTTTTAAAGTGATGTAAAACACTGTCAAAACAGTAAAGTGTGAACAAGGCCTTAATATCAAAACATTGCATAAAATACATAAGACACACGCTAAAAACCACTGAAAGACATGACCTAGTCACAAGTCTCTTGTACTAGTGATAAAACCCAATGATATGGTTTTAAATGTACTTAGTAGCAAGTTTTAGTAATGCTATGGTAACTCTGGTATTGCTAGGTAACATAGTATTCTAAGTATTCTGTGCTGACATGAGCTAGCTGGATAGCCACAAGCAGGGTCATCAGAGCCACATGGGGAGCACCATAACATCATACGTGCCACCATGGCAATATGTGGAACACTGATATAGAAAGTGCAGCAGGATGTGTGTGCTTTATGGCAGCAGAAATGAATTGCTATCAATTGGTAGAGAATTGTCACAGATTACTACAGTCCTTAGGAAGTGATGCAGTACACCCCTTCCACTAGAGACCAAGAAGTGACAGGAGTGATGTAAATAGAGCCTTATATCTGCACATAATGTATATTTTCTTATTATACAAAAGTTCATCCAGACCAAAAAATCCCTTTAGGGGTCCCAACAAAAAAGTTTAATGTATATAAAACTAATTCTTTAATTGTACCTTTAAAATTAAACCTACAGACGACAGATCATGAACAATTAAAACTATCAGGGACTGGCAATATGTGACTTATAGTCTTGGAATTGCTGGGAGGACTGAGTGGGTGCTTTATTTATCTGTGTGTTTATGGATATTATTACCACATTGTGGTATATGAAACAGACTCACGTCCATCTGTCACCATCCACAGTGGCCACTGGGGACGATTAGGACTTATCACAAATTGGCGATCAGGCAGCCACACTGTTTATTATAAGTCTGCGCAAATCTACTTGGCAGTTTTCTGCTCCATTCACTAGGTGCACACACAATGTGGCTGTCTGTATTACCACATATCAATTGTTCCCTGCCAGCGTTCATGCACTGTGGCTACTTGTATTACCACATTCAAATTGCTCACTTATGGCATGTATACACTGTGGCCATTTGTATCGCCTCATTCAAATAACTCACTGCCAGTGTTCATACAATGTGGCTATTTGTATCACCACGTGCAGATTCACTGCCAGCGGTCACACAATGTGGTTAAATCTATCACCGCATGCAGATTGATCACTGCCAGTGTACATACATTGTGGCTGTTTGTATCACCATGTGCAGATTCACTGCCAGCGTTCACACAATGTGGTTTTTTTGTATCACCACATGCCGATTAATCACTGCCAGTGTTTGAAAAGTGTGGCTGTTTGTATCACCACACTCAAATTACTATCTGCCGGCGTTCCAGCCCATCCACATATGCATGACTGAGTGGAGGCATATGTGGATGGGCTGGAACGCCGGCAGATAGTAATCTGAGTGTGGTGATACAAAAAAACCACATTGTGTGAACGCTGGCAGTGAATCTGCACATGGTGATACAAACAGCCACAATGTATGTACACTGGCAGTGATCAATCTGCATGCGGTGATAGATTTAACCACATTGTGTGAACGCTGGCAGTGAATCTGCACATGGTGATACAAACAGCCACAATGTATGTACACTGGCAGTGATCAATCTGCATGCGGTGATAGATTTAACCACATTGTGTGACCGCTGGCAGTGAATCTGCACGTGGTGATACAAATAGCCACATTGTATGAACACTGGCAGTGAGTTATTTGAATGAGGCGATACAAATGGCCACAGTGTATACATGCCATAAGTGAGCAATTTGTATGTGGTAATACAAATAGCCACAGTGCATGAACGCTGGCAGGGAACAATTGATATGTGGTAATACAGACAGCCACATTGTGTGTGCACCTAGTGAATGGAGCAGAAAACTGCCAAGTAGATTTGCGCAGACTTATAATAAACAGTGTGGCTGCCTGATCGCCAATTTGTGATAAGTCCTAACCGTCCCCAGTGGCCACTGTGGATGGTGACAGAGGGACGTGAGTCTGTTCCATATAACACAATGTGGTAATAACATCCATAAACATATAGATAAATAAAGCACCCACTCAGTCCTCCCAGCAATTCCAAGACTATAAGTCACATATTGCCAGTCCCTGATAGTTTTAATTGTTCATGATCTGTCGTCTGTAGGTTTAATTTTAAAAGTACAATTAAAGAATTAGTTTTATATACATTAAACTTTTTTGTTGGGACCCCTAAAGGGATTTTTTGGTCTGGATGAACTTTTGTATAATAAGTGAATTTTCATCCCGAGGGCTCCAACCTAGGGCTCATTTTGTTGTTTATTTAATGTATATTTTGCTACTGTATCTTGCTTTATTAAGGGCTCTTTCACACCTGCGTTATTGTCTTCCGGCATAGAGTTCCGTCGTCGGGGCTCTATGCCGGAAGAATCCTGATCAGGATTATACTAATGCATTCTGAATGGAGAGAAATCCGTTCAGGATGCATCAGGATGTCTTCAGTTCCGGTACGGAACGTTTTTTGGCCGGAGAAAATACCGCAGCATGCTGCGCTTTTTGCTCCGGCCAAAAATCCTGAAGACTTGCCGCAAGGCCGGATCCGGGATCAATGCCCATTGAAAGGCATTGATCCGGATCCGGCCTTAAGCTAAACGTCGTTTCGGCGCATTGCCGGACCCGACATTTAGCTTTTTCAGAGTGGTTACCATGGCTGCCGGGACGCTAAAGTCCTGACAGCCATGGTAAGTGTAGCGGGGAGCGGGGGAGCAGCATACTTACCGTCCGTGCGGCTCCCCGGGCGCTCCAGAGTGACGTCAGGGCGCCCCAAGCGCATGGATCACGTGATCACATGGATCACGTAATCCATGCGCATGGGGCGCTCTGACGTCATTCTGGAGCGCCCCGGGAGCCGCACGGACTGTAAGTATACCGCTCCCCAGCTCCCCGCTCCTACTATGGCAACCAGGACTTTAATAGCGTCCTGGATGCCATAGTAACACTGAAAGCATTTGGAAGACGGTTCCGTCTTCAAATGCTTTCAGTACACTTGCGTTGTTACGGATCCGGCAGGCACCTCCGGCAACGGAAGTGCATGCCGGATCCCAACAACGCAAGTGTGATAGAGGCCTTAGGCCTTCACAACACAGATCTTTCATTAACTTGTCCACCCTCTAATAATAATGAGATGACACTGCTCATTCTGTCCCAGTCTATACAGCAAAGTTGACAAGGGTGTATATAACAATTTGAATAATATTTAAGGATTTTTTCTTGTTCCCTTTAATTAGCTTCTAATAAAAATGTATCCTTTAAATTAGTGATCCCCAACCACCAGGCCATGGACCATACCGGGCTGTGGATCATCTGGTATTGGTCTGTAGGGGTCGCCGAAGTTGAACAGCAGGGACTGAAACTGTGTCTCGCTGTTCAGCCTCATAGGCTGAAGGCCGCTAGGTCTGAGGCCTATGAGGCAGTGGTTCGGTGCAGGATGGTTGCAATGACTGACAGCATCACAGACAGTGGGAATGAGGTGAGTATTTTTATTTATTTTTTGTAGACACTACTGCAGGCACTATAGGGGAGGGGAATTATATATACAGGGGGATTAATTGTAAAAGAGGCCACTACTGGGGGGCACTGTATGTGAAGAGACCACTACTGGTGGGCATTATATGTAAACAGGCCCCTACTGCGGAGCATTATATGTACAGATGGCACTACTGGGGGGAAATTATAAGTAGAGATGGCACTACTGGGGGGGCATTATATATACAGATGGCACTACTGGGGCATTATATCTATTGAGGCCTAAATGGAAATTACTTCTGAGTGGGACTGGGGCCTAAATGGGGATGATTACTAAGTAGGAGCATAAAAGGAGGCATTATTACTAAATAGGCGTGTTCTGTGTGTCCATTTATGCAGAAACAAGTTGTGGTCAGGAGACGTCAGAGTGATCTGTCAATGACTGAAAAAAAAGGAAAGGGAACAACTCAGTCAAAGGAGAAATCACCTGTAAGTCCCTGTGTGGGGGGCTTAAATGGGATTATTAACCACTTCCCGACCACCCATTGACTATAAACATCCTTGGGCGGTCGGTTTATCTCTGAATGGACGTTCTGGAACGTCCTTTCAGAGATGGCAGCTGCACGCTAATCGTACAGCTGCCGAGCACGGGGTCCGCTGTTAGTGACAGCAGGACACCCCAGAGAGAAGGCAGGGACCGTTCCTGTATGTCCCTGCCTTATAGATCGCTGTATACACAACTCTCAACAAGCGCTGTGTATACAGATCAGGAAGCGCTATGCCACTTCCTGTCCCGGCCCGGTGGTCATGTGACCGCCGGGGTCGGGGGAGTGCAGGAGCTGACGGGTCTTTCATAGACCACAATCAGCCCTGCACCGAGGCTGTACAGTGCAGTATTATGCTGTACAGCCTCTCTGGGGGCTGTATTTCCCCTGTAACTGGGGCTACTATGTCAGCCCAGTTACAGGAGAAATCAATAGTAAAAAAAAAAAAAGAAGTTAAATGTCCCCCAGAGGTCTTGTATGACCTTATGGGGGGACAAAGTGTATAAAAAAAATTAAAAAAAAAAAAAAAAAAGTTTCACATTTAAAAATTCCCCCCAAAACTGTTATTTAAAAAATGTTAAACATAGAAGAAAATATAAAAAATAGACATATTTGGTATGACCACGTCCGCAACGACCAGCTCTATTATAATATCTTATGATCTACCCCATCAGGTGAACACCGTAAAAATAAACATTACGTCAAAACAGAATTTTTTGCTAGATCACCTCCCAAAAAACAATGTTAAATTAATCAAAAAGTCATATGTACCCCAAAATGGTAGCAATAAAAACGTCACCTCATACCACAAAAAATGAGCCCCCACACAGAAAAATAAAAAACTTGCAACACACAAACATGAATTCGTTTTATTGTGTAAAACGAATTTTTTTCAAATAAATTGATATATTTGGTATTGCCACATCCGTAACAATTGGCTCTACAAAAATATCACATGATCTACCCCATCAAGTGAACGGTTTAAAAAAAAAAAAATATGGCAAAACAGCTTTTTTTTGTCACCTCACAAATCAATCAAAAAGTCGTATGTACCCCAAAATGGTAGCAATAATAGACGTTATTATTGCTACCATTTTGGGGTACATACGACTCACCTCATCCCGCAAAAAACAAGCCCTCACAAAAACATGATTTTTTTTCTAAAAATGTTTTTATTGTGTAAAACGTAAAAAAAAAAAAAAAAAAAAAACATATTTGGTATAGTTGTGTCCGTAATGACTGGATCTATAAAAATATCCCATGATCTAACCCATTAAGTAAACGATATAAAAGAAAATAGAAAAATGACACCTCCCAAAAAATTAGAAAAAAAGCAACCAGAAAGCCACATGTACCCCAAAATGGTGCCAATAAAAACTACAGCTTGTCCCGCACAAAATAAGCCCTCACGCAGCTTATTCAACAAAAAATAAAAAAGTTATCGCTCTTAAAGTGACACATGTCAGATTTGCAAAATTAGGCCTGGCCAGGAAGGGGGTAAATGGCCCGGTCTGGAAGTGGTTAATGACTGGGATCTAAGAGGGTATATGGTCATGGTGGAGTGGTATAATGATGTTATCCATTTTATATTTGTATGTGTCAGTATATGCTATTTTTGTAGCAGATCTCGTCACAGCGTTATTACGTATGGTTTTACGGCATCACATGACTATTAGCCCATTTAAGGAATTAATGGCCTGATATGGTTGAGAACTAAAAAGCCAATCATTCCATGTATAATTAGCTCATCTTTAATACTATGACTAAATCAATTTTATTCCCATATAGTCATATAAGTCCAGCCACACCTACAGTGTAAAACATTCGTCATTATAATTACTGATTTAGAGCATGGAAAAAAATGTTGCCGTCATCCACTGAACTTGCTAAACCGGACCCGGCCACTGCAGTAGTGCAGTCTAGTCTCTGGTATGAGGCCGGTAGGACCACGCACTAGATGAAGGTCCTGTTGATTGTGCTGGATGACATGACTCAACATGCATAGAAATAGTAGGTGAACGTGTCACTCATTTCCTTTAATGCACATGTATTTCAAAATGCCCGTATATATTGCTGCTGTTTTACAAAGCGGGCAAACATTACACCTATATATACGAGCATATAGAAAATGTTTGATTCTGCATGTGTCCTAACTGCCCTCTTATAACCAGCCACTTTCTGTAAAGTAGGTGGCCTCAGGGGCGGATTGGGAACTTAAAAGAGGCCCTGGAAAAAATACTAAAAGTGGCCCCGTTTTGTAGTCGGGTCCATACTGATGGAAGGCAGGCCAGCGATACCATATTGTGGCAAATTATACTAGGGCTGAAACGATTTATCGATGTAATAGAGGCAAAAAAATCCCCAATGCATTTTCCCTGCATCGACGATTCGTTTAAAATCACATGACCGCGGAGCGTGAGTAAAGTGAAGCCTCTCACTCACCGCTCCGTGGCCTCCCGACTCGGCACCGCGCTGCACTGGCCAGGGCCTTGCGTGCACACATCATCAGCGCGCTGGCTGACGCTGTGTGTGACGTCAGGTCCCTCCCAGTGCATGCTGGGAAGAAGACGCGGTCGGTCTCCTGCGGACTCCATGTCAGCGCACTGCTAGGATAGGTAAGTATAAAGTGAGCGGGGAGCGGGGGCACCTGTGATTTGAAGGGGCTGTTGGTGCTGAGGGACATGGATGGCAATGGCATGGAGGGCCTGATGGCGCTGGGGGAGTGGGGGATGAGACATGGATGGCATAGACAGGCTGATGGCGCTGGTTTGGGGACATGGCATGGAGGGGCTGATCTGATGGCACTGGGGGAGTGGGGGACATGGTGGATGGCATGGAGGCACTGGGGGAGGGGGACATGGCAATGGATGGCATGGAGGCACTGGGGGAGGGGGACATGGCAATGGATGGCATGGAGGGGCGTATGGCACCGGGGGGAGTGGGGGACATGGCATGGAGGGGCTGATCTGATGGCACTGAGTGGGAGACATGGCAATTGGGCTGGCAATGGATGGCATGGCAGAAGAACAGCCTGCTGCAGTATACAGTATTGGGTATAGCCGGATACAACCAGCTATAAGCTCTCATTGACTATAACGTGGTCCAAGGCCATCTGGCCATGTTCTGGAATACATGCTGCGTATCGTCCAAAGCTTTTTTTTTGGTCCGGCCAAAACCCAGCTTGACTGCTGTAACAAGGCCTGACCCCATTACAGTCAATCGCTGGAGCAGCCGGCAGATAATCCAGCTATACCCGATATGGTACATTCCGGCTATTCTTCTGACAGAATGTACGGTATATTGCAGCTGTGAATGAAGCCTTATGTGTGTGCAATTATGTGCTATACCACTTTAAGAAATAGAAATATGGTTTTTCTTATTAGAATACTCGATTAATCGTAAAAATATTGCTAAAAAAATCGTCATTACACCACCACAACAAAGCCAAATATCACAGCCCATCATAAAATACTGCAAACAGAACAAAATACATCCCCAAAAACCTTCACTGGCCGGCCGTGAGGAGGGTTCAGGCAGGCCCGTGGGCATCGGCCCATCTGGAAATTTCCCTGTAAGGTCTATGGCAAATCCGCCCCTGGGTGGCCTGCTGGAGGCGTACACAGCTCTCATGGGGCCCTACAGCAAAACTTAGTATAGGCCCCCACCCAGTCACTCCCAGGCAACGTAGAACACAAACCACAATGCCCCAGATTTCTGATAAATTTACTTTTTTTTTTATTGAAAAAGTGAAAGAAATTTTGAGTGGAATTGGAATTCAGTGGAATAAATTTTATCTGACTTCAACCATATTTCCCAATGATTTTGCACCAGACAACTGGCATAAGCACATTGATAAATCTCCCCCATTCAACTCTAAATCACTGCTTCACTCCATTAATGTTACAAAACTATCTACCACTATAGAGCTCAGTGCATAAGACGTTATACAGTTATAACCGACTGCAATGGAAACTGTAATCATCTCTTTGCACTGAGCTCCCCCTAGTGGCAGCTGTGTAAAAATGCTGTGTTTTCAAGTCAAAAAGTTCATTGAGGTGCCCTCTCCTCCTGTAGCAGTTGCGTGGTCTGCATCCATTGAAGGTAAGCCACTGTGGCCTGCTCAGCTTTGTAGAAGAACCTACACAAAGGAGTCAAGGCAGCAACATGACTACCAAGTATCCTGCCATCAAATGTAGAGTTTAAAAAAAAAAAATCTGTGCCTAATAACCAGTGTCACCAAGGGCCAGGAATGGTGGAAAGCCTTCAAAATATATATTTTTACATATTTACGGGACACTGAACATCTCCAACATATACCAAACAAGTAAACTACAGTAAAGGGGTTCTCCGGGCTACAGATAGGTCATCTATATCAGATCGGTTGTGTTTGACACTCAGCACCCCCATGATTAGGCTGGGTTCACATCACTGTTTATTTGCAGGATTTTGTAACGAATCTCAGATGGGAATGGCTTAAACAGAGACCAAATGTGCATAACTGATGTTCAGTACCTGTTTGTTTTTTTTACAGGATCCGTTATTCTCTTTATTTTTCTGTTCAGAAGAACCTGGCCTAAGTTGTTTTGGGCCTCTGGAAACTACACTAAGTATGGAGCTGGAGGCAGACAGCGCCATAGACTGTGTAGTGGCCATACTCTGGTACTGCAGCTCAGTTCCAATTCAGATGAATGATAGCTGAGCTGAAAGGACAGTGTATGGAGCCTTCTGCTTTCGCTCCATAGGCAGTTCTTTTTCTTTGCCAGGACAGCCTGAAACAGCTGATCAGTGAAGGTGCCAGGTGTCTGATATTGATGACTTATTCTGGCTGCTGAAGTGTCGGACCCGTATACTACACATGACCACTGCAACCAATCACTGGCCTCAGTGGTCTCGTGCTGGATACCACATGTCATCACTACAGCCAAAACATTATGTCACAGCCGCAGCAGCAGGGAGGAGAAGAGATGTAGAGCTGGAATGGAAAGGCTGCTCTTTCATAGGAAAACAGGATTTTCAGGGCTATATCTCCAATATAGCTTTCCCCCGTAGACCTGAGTGATCTATGGTGGAGCTATGGTATATACCTGAAAATCCCATTTGAAAGAAGACCTATTGAGTGAAGAAGACCTACTTTGCAGAGATTTTGCAGCACTTGTAAGATATAGACGGAACTAAGGACTTGAATTTATTTTATACTAACGGAAATGGAGGGGGTTCAGTACAATACTGATAGGTGCAAACAAAAAAGAATAATCCCTTTAAGGGGGTTTTCCAGGATTCCTCAAGATAGGTCATTAATTTCCGATTGGCTGGGGTCCAACACCCGGCACCCCTGCCGATCAGCTGGTTGAAGGCTGCGCTCACCTTCACTGTTTACCTGTTCGCCGTCGACATCGCAGCGTTGAGCAGGTGTAATTACAAGATGTCCCATACACTTCTGTGGGACGGCTCTGTAGTGTACACTTGAATAGGAACGAGCCGTCCCATTGAAGTGAATGGGACATCTTGTAATTACACCTGCTCAACGCTGCGATGGCGAACAGGTAAACAATGAAGGGAAGGCAGCGCTTGCACAGATCGGCGGGGATGCTGGGTGTTAGACCCCTGCCGATCTGATATTGACCTGAGGATAGGTCATCAGTATTATAATCCTGGAAAACTCTTTAAGGAGGGGCTCTCCACCACCACATATACTGTACATGAATATTTCATATTTCTGAATGCACAACCTATCATATATACACCATAACCTTTACATCTTACTAGATGCCTAGGAGATAATACAACCAGTATAGATGGACTATCAGTGATTTGAGAGCTGTCATTTGGCACAAGATGAAAGTTCTTCTGAAAATTGGAGTCAAATATCCCAAAAATGGAGCAAAACATGTTTTCAAGTGCGTGCCTGCCAATAGCCCTGCTAAATTATGGTATAACATGTAATGTATGCAAGGTTTGGATAATTGTAATGGATATGTCCTATAAAAAAAATAAGGAGTGCCCTCTGTGTTGTAAGCGGGATGCACGGTGTCACACCTAACAATGAGCTTCCATGATGTGCAGTCACTCGATGTTCATCCCACCAGAGCCGCTTACTCACCAGATGTTCCCTGAGGGTTTGCGGATTCCTAGCTGATGCAGTTTTTGCTGAGTCTTTTTTTTAGCCAAAAGGCCTCATGCACACGGCCTTTGTTTTGGTCCGCATCCGAGCCGCAGTTTTGGCGGCTCGGATGCGGACCCATTCACTTCAATGGGGCCGCAAAAGATGCGGGCAGCACTCCGTCACTCTGTTCCGTGGCCCCGCAAAAAATAAATAAATAACATGTCCTATTCTTGTCCGCGCTTTGCGGACAAGAATAGGCAGTTATATTAAAGGCTGTCCGTGCAGTTCCAGAAATCGCGGAACGCGCACGGACGCCATCCGTGTTTTGCGGATCCGCGATTTGCGTGTGCATGTAGCCAAACATGAATGAAAAGAGAATTAAAGTTGTCTTTAGGATCTTAGGATCCACTACTGGCCTTGACTACAAAAAATGCATAAAAACTTGTACCAAAGTTCTCTAGATTTGATAAATTCCCCCAAATAAGGCATACAGTGCATCTACAACTTCACTGATTTTGCTTAGCTCAGCAATCTTCCCACTAGAATTGCATTACAGTCTACCGGCCATCTTCAGCTCCACAAACACTTTAGTTATTGCAATGGGTGAGGTCTCAGAGCTTACACTGCTATGGTTTAACATTATTAATTGCCATTTATAGAATTTTTAATTGCTATTATTAAAGGGCTTCTGTCAGCCCACTAAACCGTTTTTTTTTTTTTTTTCTTAATAATAACCCCTACACTGCGATTTATCCATACATAAGTAAAATAAGAATTTTGGTTCAGTAGAATTTGCTAAAACCCTATTTTTATAATATGTAAATGACCTTGCTACCAGCAAGTAGGGCGGCTACTTGCTGGTAGCAGCCGCATCCTCCGATGGTAATGACGCCCCCTCTGCTTGTTGATTGACAGGGCCAGCGGACGGGATCTTTCTCCGCTGGCCCTGCCTGTTTTCATTCAATATCTGGCGCCTGCGCCGCGGCCGTACCTCTCTTCAATCGGCGCAGGCGCACTGAGAGGCGGCCACTCACTCGGCCGCTTCATCCTCAATGCGCCTGCGCGGGGTGTAGATGTGACGTCATCGGCGCAGGCGCATTGAGGATGAAGCGGCCGAGTGAGTGGCCGCCTCTCAGTGCGCCTGCGCCGATTGAAGATAGGTACGGCCGCGGCGCAGGCGCCAGATATTGAATGAAAACAGGCAGGGCCAGCGGAGAAAGATCCCGTCCGCTGGCCCTGTCAATCAACAAGCAGAGGGGGCGTCATTACCATCGGAGGATGCGGCTGCTACCAGCAAGTAGCCGCCCTACTTGCTGGTAGCAAGGTAATTTACATATTATAAAAATAGGGTTTTAGCAAATTCTACTGAACCAAAATTCTTATTTTACTTATGTATGGATAAATTGCAGTGTAGGGGTTATTATTAAGCAAAAAAAAAAAAAAACGGTTTAGTGGGCTGACAGAAGCCCTTTAAAGGGGTTTTCCAAGTATTTTATACTGATGATGTAATCTCAGCATAGGTCATCAGTATCTGATCGGTGGGCGTCCCCCGCCTATCAGGTCCTTGAATAGGCCACGGCACTCCAGTGAGTGCCGAGGTCTTCTTGCAGGTTGCAATAAGCCAGTGATGTCACGTTCATCGGTCACAGGGCCTAGGCACAGCTCAGTACCATTCAAGTCAATGGGGCTGTGCTGCGACACCAAACACAGCCTCTATCTAATGTACAGCACTGTGCTTGGTAAGCTGCGAGGAGGCCTCCTCAAACAGCTGATGGGCAGAGGTCCCTAGTGTTAGACCCCCACTGATCAGGTACTAATGTCCTATCCTGAGGATACGTCATCAATATAAAACACGTATTACTATTATAGGGTCACCAAAGATGTGGACAAGCCTTGCAATACCCTAAAATAAAAAATAATCCTCTAATCAAGCGTTTCTCCAGCACAGTCTTCGTGGCACTGATCTGGTCCTCCGGCTTGTTTACGAACTACAGTACAACTGCTGCAACCAATCACATGCCTCCCTCGTGTCCCTCTTTTTGACTCAATTCTTTCTGTTCCTCTTTTTGACCTGATAAATAAATGAGCAATAAAGAGGACTTGTCAGTTCTCCTGACAGATCTGTTCTAGCAGCTACTTACTGGTACATCCTTCATAAAATATCAATTTCTGGAGCCTCGATTCTTATGACTCTACGTTGTGCCATGTCTGTATTATTCCTGCTAGAAGTTTACAAATAAATTGCCAGCAGTCTGCAGTAAAGGTACTGCTGGGTGTTACCAGTAGCGGCTGTGTCTGTTCAATCAGTGCTTCTGGTGTTAGACTGTACAGTGTCTGGCTGCAGTGGTGATGTTCCGTACACCTGCACGTTATCGACACTGTGAAGCAGCAGCAGGAGGACCAGACCAGTGCTGCAGAGTACGGCCTTGGAAAAAAGGGTAGGTATAAGGTGTTTTTTTGTTTTTTTTTACTCAGGCAACTGGAGGGATCTTCACTTCTCTCGGGCAACCCCTGTACCGTTACTGCAGGCTGCTAGCAATTCATTCATAACTTCTAGTAGAAATAATAAGGGAATGGCACAACATAGAGTAACAAGAGCAGATGCTCCAGAAACATTATTACTTGGGGAATGCAAGTACCGGTAGTTACTAAAACAGACATGTCAGGAGAGGTGACAGCAAATCTATAATAAACTTACTTAACTACTCCAGAAACTATTTGCTTCCTACCTGTAAAATAGACCTCAACTTGTATATTTTTTCATTATTAGGTGCAATTTGGACTTTAATTCTATAAGCCATAGCAGGAAGTGTGTGTATGGGGGGGTAAGGGCGAGTGGGGCACGTAGAGGGTTGAGGGTGTGTCTGGGCAGTTGATATACATGGGGAAGCAGGGAGCCGCTCCGCTCCACTATTCAGCTGAGCTGCAGTGCTCCACAGCAGCCACACATGGCGCTGCTGGGCTGTATAGGAGGAACGTTCAGGCCCGGGAATCAGCCTCTTCCTACACAGCACAGCAGCGCGGCGTGTGTGTGACCACATCATTCTGCTGCTGGGGAACGTCACATCTACGCGATCATCAGGGAAAGATGAGTACTTGTGTTTTCTTTTACTAATGAAGCTGGAGAGGGCACTACTGAAACGGGCAGAATGTGGGCATTGCTACTGTGAGGGGGCAGAATGTGGATATTACTACTGTGAGGGAAAACAAAGTGTGTATTACTACTGTGAGGGGGACTATGTGGTCATTACTACTACGAGGGGGCACAATGTGGGTATTACTACTGTGAAGGGGCACAATGTGGTTATAACTACAGTGAGGGGGCAAAATGTGTGCATTACTACTGTGAGGGGGCACAATGTGGATATTACTACTGTGAGGAGGCAGAATGTGGGCATTACTACTGTGAGAGGGGCACAATGTGTGTACTACTACTGTGAGGGGGACTATGTGGGCATAACTACTACGAGGGGGCACAATGTGGGCATTACTACAAGGGAGCACAATGTGGGTATTACTACTGTGAAGGGGCACAATGTGGTCCTAACTACAGTGAGGGGGCACAATGTGGTCCTTACTACTGTGAGGGGGCACAATGTGGGCATTACTACTGTGAGGGGGCACAATGTCGGCATAACTACTGTGATGGGGCACAATGTGGATATAAGTACTGTGAGGGGGCACAATGTGGGTGGTATACAATCAATGTCCTGAGAGGTCCACTGCTAAGAACAGTGTCTGGCTGCAGTGGTGATGTTCAATAATAACCTGTGGGAATATTTTTCCACTGCTCATGTAAAATTAATGTGTCTGTTTTCTTCTACGCTGCAGGTTATTGTGATTGCAACTAATGTCTATTCCAGCTATCAGTATCCTAAACTACTGTTCATATTGTGGGGTTTTGCTCTGGTAGACAGGGTAAGCGGGTGCACTATAGAGGCAAAATACAAGTTCTTAACTCAAAACGTCAGTGTTTATTCACGCTTGAGGCAATTGCACAAAACAGCACATAACTTTGCAGTCTTGGTGTTAATTCACACATAATGGAAAGTTCATACAACACAAGTCACCTTGCTGGCAGTTCTGCCTCCAGTAGTCCACAGCAGGCTTTAGGGGGCCTGTTTCCACAGCATGCAGCTCTCAGGCATGGCACAAAGCCTCAGATCCCAAAAACAGAGACATCTCTGCTGAGCCCAGCTGCATATTTAAGGACAGCCAGCTGCTGCCAAAACCCAGACCAGCACTTAAACTCTGGTCCAGTATTTGACCTCACCTGGCTAGAAACCAGTCCAGCCGGACATGCTGGAAGGAAAATACTTGCAAGACGGTTGTCACAATATATATATCACTTTGTGGTTTATTTTAGTTTTCCTATTTGTCCTTAAAAAATGTTGGCTGTCCATGAGTAGGATATGTTGTTCAGAAAAAAAGAAAATATTGGGTTGGCAACCCTGTTGGCTGTGATAGTAACACATCCCTTATTTTAAAGATATGTTAATGAATCTACATAATTATGTCTGCATTCCTTCAAGAAGAATCCATTCATTCCATAAACAAGACAAACATTGTATATGACAGTACTAAAGAATAAGTCATCTGCAGCGGAAGGGCAAACCATAAAAACTATTCAGTTTAGGTAATTTCAGGTTAGGGTACTTTCAAACTTGCGTTAAACTTTTCAGGTATTGAGTTCCATCCTAGGGGTTCAAATAATACCGGAAAAAAACTGATCAGTTTTATCCTAATGCATTCTGAATGGAGAGAAATCCGTTCAGTATGCATCAGGATGTCTTCAGTTCAGTCACTGTACAGTTTTTAAATGGAGAAAATACAAAATTCCGGAACACACAAAATACATACGGACGTGTGCATGAGGCCTAAATCCGCATGATCAGTATTACAACACCGTGATACAGCAATATTTTTGCATCCATGTTCTGGACATAAAACATGGACTGTCTGCGGATCAAAGGGTTGTGGGGATGGGGAATTGGGTCTCGTAGATACTAAGGCCCCTTTCACACGGGCGAGTTTTCCGCGCGGGTGCAATGCGTGAGTTGAACGTATTGCACCTGCATTCATGACCCATTCATTTCTATGGGGCTGTTTACATGAGCGGTGATTTTCACGCATCACTTGTGCGTTGCGTGAAAATCGCAGCAAGCTCTATTTTGTGCGTTTTTCACGCAACGCAGGCCCCATAGAAGTGAATGGGGCTGCGTGAAAATCGCAAGCATCCGCAAGCAAGTGCGGATGCGGTGCGATTTTCACACACGGTTGCTAGGAGACGATAGGGATGGAGACCCGATTATTATTATTTTCCCTTATAACATGGTTATAAGGGAAAATAATAGCATTTTGAATACAGAATGCATAGTAAAATAGCGCTGGAGGGGTTAAAAAAATAAATAAAAAATAATTAAACTCACCTTAATCCACTTGATCGCGCAGCCCGGCTTCTCTTCTGTCTCCTTCTTTGCTGATTGCAGGAAAAGGACCTGTGGTGGCGTCACTCCGGTCATCACATGATCTTTTACCATGGTGATGGATCATGTGATGGACTATGTGATGACCGGAGTGACGTCACCACAGGTCCTTTTCCTGCAATCAGCAAAGAAGGAGACAGAAGAGAAGCCGGGCTGCGCGATCAAGTGGACTAAGGTGAGTTTAAATATTATTTTATTTTTTTTAACCCCTCTAGCACTATTGTACTATGCGTTCTGTATTCAGAATGCTATTATTTTCCCTTATAACCATGTTATAAGGGAAAATAATAATGATCGGGTCTCCATCCCGATGGTCACCTAGCAACCGTGCGTGAAAATCTCACCGCATCCGCCCATGCTTGCGGATGCTTGCGATTTTCACGCAGCCCTATTCACTTCTATGGGGCCTGCGTTGCGTGAAAAATGCACAAAATAGAGCATTTTCACTAGACAGAATAGTGTGGTAGACTGTGCTACTCTGACTGCCGAAAATGCCAGAAAGGAATGGAAAACCGGCCAGTCGGTTCTCTCACTAAAGGACAACTGTCAATCATCAATGGGTGGGCAGAAAGAGCGGAAGCTCATGAATAAGCTGGACTCTGTGACTCTTCTCCGGTGTGTGCCTCCAGTATTAGGGCTCATGCACACCATGCACAATATTTTTTTTTCCTTGTCCGTTATGTTTTTTTTTTTTGCGGCCCGTATGCAGAACCATTCACTTCAATGGGTTCACCAAAAAAACGGAAATGACTCTGTGTGCATTCCATTTCTATATGCCCACATGGCCGTTCCACAAAAAAGTTAGAACATGTCCTATTCTTGTCAGTTTTGCAGACAAAGATAGGCATTGTTACAATGGATTGGGGGGAAAAAAGGATGCAATACGGATGTCACACGGACGTCATCCATATTTTTTGCGGATCCGTGTTTTGCGGTCTGTAAAATATATACTTTCGTGTGCATGAGCCCTTAATCTGTAAATTCTCAGCAGCAAGTATGCCACGTCATCATGCTGCCCTCGGTGGGAGCAGCATAAAGGAGGTAACAAGTCCCCTTAAGTTTTCTTTATATCTGTAGATAGGCGGAGTGTGCAGGTTAAGAGGACCCATTTGCATCCCCAGGGAGTAAACACTGAACACTTCTTGTTGGATGAATGCAAGCAGAGATACTGAAATCCAGGACTGATACAGAAAGTCAGTGGCGGACTGGGGTGCTTAGGGCCCACAATAAAATTCATTCTGGGGG
Source organism: Bufo bufo (assembly GCF_905171765.1). Taxonomy (NCBI): domain Eukaryota; kingdom Metazoa; phylum Chordata; class Amphibia; order Anura; family Bufonidae; genus Bufo; species Bufo bufo. The sequence continues at coordinate 145,312,561 of NC_053390.1, read as the reverse complement.
CCCACTGTACAGCTACATGCAGATATTACCTAACCTCTGTTTGCAAATCCCTAAAACATTTCTTTCAGTAGCACGCTGCCTGGCCTGTGGCTTAGGCCCCATTCACACAACCATATTTTTGTTCTGCATCCGATCCACATTTTCTGCGGAATGGATGCAGACCTATTCATTTCAATCCGTATGTCCGTTCTGCAGCCCTGCAAAAAAGATTGAACATGTGAATGCACCCTTAGATAGTTCTGTCCTGGAGCCCCCTGTCAGTATCCCGCTGCCTGCCTTGAATTACAGCCCTCATAGCTATATCAGCCAGGAACCCATGACCACGCAGCAGCGGGCAGCAGCAAGACGCTTCAAGATGATTGATGACGGGAGCCCCTGCAGTGACATCAAGAAGGTGGGCCGCTGGGGAAAGATACTGGCCGGCCTGCCCAGAAGTCCACCCGGTCTCCTGATGTGTCTAATAATAATAGGCTGGCTAGTGTGGTAAATATACCCACTTTTTATATGGATGCACAGGCTGGTTGAGATGCTCTGCCCTCCCAACCTGTGTGTAGTGCAGGGGGTGGAGGACTAGGGGCCCAACCTGGCTCAGGGGCCCAGCAGGGAATTCACCTGCTCCCCTGTCATTCAGTCCGAGCCTGCAGAAAGTATATTAGGAAATATAACTTCTAACTTTTCACCATACAAGTACCATTTACTTGCTGAAACAGTACTACGCCTTTAAGGCAGTGACTATTAGCGGAAGGCAGTGACTATTAGCGGACTGAGGCTTTTTAGTAGACAGGCAGCTTTATTACCTAAGCGCTTAGAAATGGAAGCACGCAGATAAGGAATTACTCTGCATGCAGCTGCCAAGCAGTTCTGTATTTCCAGGCTCCACACTGCCGTTATCACATCCTCCTCCAGTACTATATACGGCATAACCTCTGGTCTACTGATATGCCATCAGACTCCCAAGCTTCAAAGCAATAAAGAGCTAATGTGTAGATGACTGTAGGTCAGTAGTTCAGGTGGATTTACACGGCCTGAATATCAGGCCAATTATCGGGGGGGGGGGGGTAAAACGTTCCTACGAACACTCGTTCCCAATAATCTGCCCGTCTAAAGGTGCCGCAGATCACCCGAAATGCTTGTTCATCAGGTGAAATGATTAGAGATGCGGACTAGGGATCGTCCGATATTGATTTTTTAGAGCCGATACCGATAATCTGTGAACTTTCAGGCCGATAGCCGATAATTTATACCGATATTTTATATCTCATAATATATATTATATTAGTTGGTAGTCACTGAGGTGGTGGAAATTTGCATTTGGCACTAGTATATTATAAATGTAAATTATAAATTAATAAAGCCCTAAGTTGGTAGTCAATTTATAATTTACATTTATAATATACTAGTGCCAAATGCAAATTTCCACACCATCCCCCCCATTGACTTTATTAACCCCTATCAGACCTCAGATCAGTCCTTTATTAACCCCTATCAGACCTTTATTAACCCCTATCAGACCTCAGATCAGACCTTTATTAACCCCTATCAGACCTCAGATCAAACCATTATTAACCCCTATCAGACCTCAGATCAAACCATTATTAACCCTTATCAGACCTCAGATCAGACCTTTATTAACCCCTATCAGACCTCAGATCAGACCTTTATTAACCCCTATCAGACCTCAGATGAATAAAATAAACTCCTCACCTCTCCTGTGCCGCGGCTCCTCTTCATCTCCGGGTCCGGCGTCTTGCTCCCCTGTGTTCTCCGGCCCGCGCTGCACTGTCACCTGACAGCGTTCAGCGTCAGGTCATAGTGTGCGCACTACGTCCTGACGCTGTACGGGGTCAGGACAGTGCAGCGCGGGCCCCATCAAAGAAGACCAGGGAGTATCGGAAGCGCTTGTTGCGCTTCATCCCTGCTCCCGGCACCCGATGCATACTAGTGCTCGCTTCCATAATGGAAGCGCTCACTAGTATTCGCTTTGTACGCATTATCGGTATATCGGCAAGGTTAGTTGCTGATACCGATAATGTACAAAATCCTGAATATCAGCCAATAATAACGGTAATTCCGCTAATCGGTCGATCCCTAATGCGGACACCCCAAGCATCGTTCCCAGGCAGCAGATCGTGATGTCTAACCATCACTCTGCTGCCCAGGAGCAATGTTTTGTATGGGGATGAGCGATAGCAGCGATCACTCCATCTGGCCCATCAAGACTCACTCTCATTTCCTCAGTCCATAAAACCTTAGAAAAATCAGTCTTGAGATATTTCTTGGCCCAGTCTTGACGTTTCAGCTTGTGTGTCTTGTTCAGTGGTGGTCGTCTTTCAGCCTTTCTTACCTTGGCCATGTCTCTGAGTATTGCACACCTTGTGCTTTTGGGCACTCCAGTGATGTTGCAGCTCTGAAATATGGCCAAACTGGTGGCAAGTGGCATCTTGGCAGCTGCACGCTTGACTTTTCTCAGTTCATGGGCAGTTATTTTGCGCCTTGGTTTTTCCACACGCTTCTTGCGACCCTGTTGACTATTTTGAATGAAACGCTTGATTGTTCGATGATCACGCTTCAGAAGCTTTGCAATTTTAAGAGTGCTGCATCCCTCTGCAAGATATCTCACTATTTTTGACTTTTCTGAGCCTGTCAAGTCCTTCTTTTTGACCCATTTTGCCAAAGGAAAGGAAGTTGCCTAATAATTATGCACACCTGATATAGGGTGTTGATGTCATTAGACCACACCCCTTCTCATTACAGAGATGCACATCACCTAATATGCTTAATTGGTAGTAGGCTTTCGAGCCTATACCGCTTGGAGTAATACAACATGCATAAAGAGGATGATGTGGTCAAAATACTCATTTGCCTAATAATTCTGCACTCCCTGTAGTTGTAAAGCGAGCAGCAAAACTAATTACCCAAACCATGTAGTACTGCGTGAACTGCTTGACCATTCCCATGAAACACCAAAAAAGATCCTTCACCTTAGGCATTTAGTGGTCTGTCTTCTCTTATAAGAAGCATCAATTTACCCAAAATCCTAAAGCTCAGAATACTTTGGGGGCTTTCAGATGTATTCTCTATAGGCAGGCATCAGCTATGTCTCTTTACAGGGCAGGTACTAAAAGGGTACTGATGTAGTATGGACGCTGTAGCAGGAACTATTACGTTGTGGTAGACACGGTTACATGCAGAAGGTACTATTAGGTAGACACTGGTGTGGCAGGTTTAGAATCGTAAAGCACTTTTACTTCTTTGTTGGGCAGTACTATGGGCACTACAACGTCAAAGCCACTCACCCAGCCAATCCTGCTCTGCACTGACAAGGGGCAAGCACCCTAAAACAGAAATCTGTGGGTGGGTGTCTCTTTATTATGGAAACAATTCTGGTTTTAGCTACTGTAATATCCCAAATCACTGCTCCAAGACCTGTTTAAAAGGTCAGACCAGCTACCCAAATAGAGCAGTATACAACTAGGTCCTACTTTCTATAAATTAATTTGAGGCCTAGGCCCAAGGAGGAGTCATTTTGGAGCAGATTCCCATCTATAAGAGGAAACCTGTTGTAGTAGATGGGCAATCTTATTTTGAACAAAGCGTCTGCTAAGACCTCATGTTCATGTATACAGTTAACCAGCTGAAGGACCTGGCGTCGCACGGGTATATTTAATCTATTTAATTTAATGTTTGTGCGTGTCGTTAAAAGATATTGACAGTATCCACTATAACAGTGACATCTACAGCACCCCGCCGCCTTAACAGTGACCTCCACAGCCCCCCCACAGTGCAGCGTCTCCTTAAAATGGGACGTCCACAGTAGCCCACCCCCTTAACTTTGACCTTCACAGCAGCCTGTCCCTTTAACACTGAGTTCCACAGCACCCCGCCCTCTTAACAGTGACCTCTACAGCTCCCGCCCCTTAACATTGACCATAGGTTACAGTCCTCTTACCAGTGACCTCCACCATTCCCGGCCCCCTTAACAGAGACTTCCACAGCAGCTGCCCCTTTAACAGTGACCTCCATAGCAGACCGTCCCCTTAATTGTGACCTCCACAGCAGCCTGCACCTAGGGTGGCCAGAGTTCCGGTTTTAGGCAGGACACCTGGACGGACACAGGGATTTTAGGCAGGACACCGGCGCAGGTCCTGGAAGGACACAGGGATGTCCTTTTGAACAGCTCACTCTCAGACAGCAGCACTGTGCTGTCTGAGCGTGAGCTGCAGGGAGAAGTCACCCTCCCTCCCACCCCTGCAGCTGACAGAAGTTGATTTTTACCTTCATTTTTTCAATCCCTGTCGACTGCGGAGTTGGAAGGGGCGTGGCTGGACTGAGTCAGGGCGTGACTTAGCGTGACTTGGGGGCGGGGTTTTAAATCCGTCTTTTGAGGGTGGCCTGAATGGTCACCCTACCTTCCCCCTGAACTGTGACCTCCACAGCACTCCGTTCCCTTAACAGCGTAATCCACAGCAATCTGTCACCAGGATAATAGCTATTGAAGTAAAGCCATGTAATAGCACTTAGTACCTTATTTCAAGATGTGCCTTTGTTTCAGCAATAGATGTTTTCTATCTTCTGAAAATCCAGTTTATTTGGTATGCAAATGAGCCAGTAAGGTGCCCAGAGGGGCGTCACTCTTGCAGAAAGGAGCCCAGGCACCCCTCCTGCTAGTGGTCAAGCCTGCCCTCATGCTGGGAGCAGGGAAAAGGGGGGCAAAGTTATGGCTTGAATGTGATGTAGGAGGGGAGGGTGGACACATTGTGGCAGGGGCCGAGTCTGGGCTCCTTCCTGCAAGAGTGACGCCCCTCTGGGCACCTTACTGGCTCATTTGCATACCAAATAAACTGGATTTTCAGAGGATAAAAATATCTATTGCTGGAACAAAGGCACATCTGGAAATAAGGGACTAAGTGCTATTAGACTATGGCTTTACTTCAATAGCTATTATCCTGGTGACAGATTTCCTTTAAAGCTGACCTACAGCAGTGAAGAAAAAATGGCTGGGTTGTTATGGAAACGTGGAGTAAAACTGTGTGTATGTGGAGACTAAGGGCCTGCGAGCTTCTATTGGCTGATAAGGGTCATGTGAACAGGCTTCTATTGGCTAATGCATTTTTTGGGAATATCTCGGGAACGGTATGTGCTAGAGAGCTGAGACCTGAGAGTCTAAAACCTTCCCGGACACCTGATGTACCTGTGTGTCAAATTTCGTGATTGTAAATGCGACGGTGCGGATTCCTTTAGCGGAAATACATACACACACACACACACACACACATATACACTCAGGTTTATATATTAGATGTAGCATTAGTAACATAAATAATCTATATATCCAACGTTTGCAGAGTGCTGTTGCAATGCGTGTTTGCTGTTGACTTGTAGGGTAGAAATCCAATAGGTGACACTCAGGGCTGTGGAGTCGGTAGATAAATGGTCCGACAACTCCGACTCCTCTGTATTTAATATGCAAATGTATTTTATAGTATAAAATACATTTGCATATTAAATACAGAGGAGTCGGAGTTACCAAAAACTGAGGAGTCGGACCATTTATCTACCGACTCCACAGCCCTGGTGACACTTGAGGGTTACCTTTTGTCCTCCTGGATAAGAACTTAGGCCTACTTCACATATCTCCGTGATCAGTCTCACATTTTCTGAAGCCAGAACTGATCCCATAGTTTTCTATGGGATTGTTCACGTACATCCAGAGCATCACTTATAACACCTGATGTCAAAAAGTGCTGGAAAGAAAAATGCTGCATACTACGTTTTTATGTCCGGCGCTATCAATCTATAGACCCTGGACCTGAGCACTAAAATGCAGCACACAAGCTGATAGGTGGAGGTGTTGGACTCCTGACGATCTGATATTGATGACCTGTCCTGTGGATAGGCCATCAGTACTAAACACCCGGAAAACCTCTTTAATTTCCCTACACACTCTGACTTGAAAGTCTCCTAAGATCTGCTCTGAAAAGATATTTACAGAATTTCGAGTCTATGCAACAAATCTTAGTGTTCAATCTTATTTTTTGTTTTGATTATTGACAGATCAAACAAAAAATCACAGCCTTTTACTAGTTTATTTGGTGACCTAAATAGTAATTCTGACATGTTGGGTTGACCACTAGAGGGCAGACTACAAAGACACTAGAAGAAAAAAAAAACACATTTCAGAGTGAAGCCATTGAATGAGAAGTATCAGGGCCGTGACTTATTACCAGCCACATAGCAATGTCACAGAAACCTCTGCATCCAAAAAGTTGTTTGTACAAAACTCAAGATTTGGGAAAACAAGGCCTTCTACTAACGCTACCATCTATAATGAGTTCTGTTTCAGTAGAGAGTAAATTGGATAACGGCATGACAAACATTTGCTAATATACTTTAATACTGAAATAGTCGCACTGCGCCACCAATGTTTTTGATACTGGGGGGGGGGGGGTGCACTGCGCCACCAATGAAGATAATTAACGTTTAATACAGATAAAGGAGGCGGGTGCCGGTGGCAGAATCACATAGACGGCACCCGACCTCTATGACAGTGAGCCGGTACAAAAGTATTGATAATTCGATGCCCGGTGCAACCCTAGGTTTGTTGGGTGACTGCATTTTTACGCGGCATTAAGGGACAATCAAATAGATCATCAGTATTAACAAATTGGAAACCCCTTTAATGATCGTTTATCGCATTACCCACAATGACTACTGCATGTAAATGGCACTTAATCAATATGCTGTATTGCTGGAGCTCATTAATGGCATGTGCACATGGCAGTGTAGCTTATGCAGATTTTCCGCATAGATTTTCACGCATTGCAAACCGTTGAATCAGCACTGAACATCCGCACAAACAACTGGCATTCCAAATTACCGCTCCGTGTAGAGGAGATTTTGAAGACCTCATTAACTTTACTGGTGATGTATTGCGCTGCGCATTCGCTGCATGAAAATCAGAACATAAAATCCACACGGTAATGCGCGCCGTGCGCATGTGGCCTAACGGGCAGCAATTTACTTGTATAAAAAGGATCCTATGTTTCACTGTCCATAAACCGCTCATCTTGTGGTTGGCGGCATAGTTATACTGTGTATTTGCACTGAATGCGCTACTTTACAACAAACAAGTGTGTAAATCACTGGCAAAGTGTTTGTGTAGTGACTAGTAGGTGACAGGCCTGAGAAGACCTTGGCCATTTTATGTTTGGGTGTGTCGTGTTAATGTTTTGCACAATCCTAGAAGATACCTGCAGAAGAGCTACGAACAGAAGTGGAATGAGGAATATCAGCATTCCTGATGTACGGACATGACTGTGAACACCCTGGTAAGACGGAGCTGTGATCAGCACTTATCACCACTATGTCCTGGGGGTTACCAAGTGCCTCTGAATTAAAGGACTTGACATCTACACTTAGCATGTGGCAAGAATACTTACTGAAAAGATGCTTCTATATTTTCAGTGAATATCAGTCCATGATAAAAATCAGAAAGTGGCAAATACATGTTAGACTTGTTCACACAGGGTAAGGGCTCATGTACACGACCGCATGTTTGGTCCGCATCTGATCTGCTTTCCTTGCGGATCGGATGCGGACTCATTCATTTCAATACAATTAAAATTAAATTAAATTTGCAGCCCTGCAAAAAAGATAGAACACGTCCTATTATTGTACATTTTGCGGACAAGGATAAGATATTGCTATTGCAGTGAAAAAGAAATTGGCGGCATGCACATGGCCAAGATCCGCGATTTGCGGACCGAAAAACGCATACGGTCATGTGCATGAGGCCTATGTCTGATGTCAAGAACAGTGTAGTCTGCAGTACTATTCGTACTGCCAAAAATATCAGAACCCTAATGGACACCCTTATTATTATAACTGAATGGGATCCAACATGGCTGGCACGGCTTTGTTATCTAGATATCAGGTATAATCTATGCCGGTTTCCTGGCATAGATTATAATAAATATGCTTTTTGGTAAAGTGAGGTGTAAAATTCCACCACAAAATTTTTTTTTGCACAAGCATGGCAAGCGCCAAGCTCTGTGACTTTTTGAACCCAGTTTTCTGGTAATCAGGGTTGATAAATGTACTCCTAAGTGTTGCTAATCTAAAGAGCGATCCATCTGAGCAATGAAGACTGGCTTATACTTTAAATGGAGTCTGTCAGCAGTTTTGACCATACTAAACTGCACACAGCAGTAGGTAGGAGCTGGGGAAAGTGGGACAAACAGACATTTTTTTGAGATTTTATATTTCTGTTTGTCCGCATGGCTGTTCCGCAAAAAAGTAGCGCATGTCCTATTATTGTCCGCAAATCACGGTCAGAGGCCCTATTCAAGTCAATGGGTCCACAAAAAATACGGAACGCACACGGAACACATCCGTATGTCATCCGTATTTTGCGGATCCATACTGTAGAAATGCTATGCCCAGCCCATATTGATCATGTGTTTGGTGATTAAAAAGTTACTGTTACTGTATATGATCCGCAAAAAAAACTATCAAATATGGAAACCATACGGATATGTTTTGTGCGATAACGGAATGGAAGAGGACTTAAATCAGAGAGAAAAAAACCTCAGATACTGAACAACGGATCCGTGAAAAAAGGACCACAAAACAACAATGGTCGTGTGTCATGCCCCACTCTGACGATGTGCGGAGGTCAGCCAGGATTGCAGCACGAGTCTAGTATTTGTTTTGATGCTGTGCTGGATCCGCCTCGCATCAGGTGCACTGGGTGGAGTCATTAGTTTAAATAGTCTTCAGCTAAGGTGCTCTGAGCGGATTATACTCTTCATTGTGGTCTTGGAAGCTAGGATGGAACGTTGGCTGTTTGTTCCTGCTCTCAGCAGATAAGTGTCTTTGGTTGTTTATGTCATCTATCCCATCCAGGTTCTGTGCGAGCTGGCAGTTCCTTTCTCCCCACTTCACCATCTCAGGGAGTTCAGGGTTCTGTTAGCATAGGCTGGTGGACACAGCAAATCTACCATCAAGATTTGATCTGTGGGCTGAGCATTGTAGGGAAAGAGGTCAGGGATAAATTAGGAGGTGACCCTTCCCCCGTCTCTCGTCCAGAGCCTGGTTGGTGTGTATTCTGTTTAACTGTGCATGTCCGCCGTGACATCGTGTGCATGAGCCGTTACTCACCAGTGAGACTGGAAGTAATAGAAAATCGACCAGCGCTCGATATATAACCAAGCAGCGCTCACTATAGACAGAGAATCTGCCTGTGTACATGAATCCTTAATTATATCACCTATCTTTGGCATTTCCTCTCAGTATAGCCGGGACCACAAGTATCCACATCAAACTTAGGTCTCGTTCACACCAATGGTAGTATTACTTGGCCTCTGTGTAGAAGTGCTATTTCAGCACCATGGTGAAATTATTTAGGTACTAGCTGATGACCCGGCATTGCTCGGGTATTTATTTATTGCAATTTTATATTAAATAACAGTGACTTTCACAATGGCCGCACCTTTAACGGTGACCGCCGCTTTAACAGTGACTTTCACAGTGACCGCTCCTTTAACAGTGACTTTTTGTCACGAGGGTGTCAAGAGCCACGCCTGACTCCGTTATACCCGGGGTCAGGAAGTCGCAGCGGGTGGCTGCGCGCTCTATGTAGTAAGATTGTGCTGTTTCTTTATGGTAGCTTTCTGGGTTTGCCTTGCAACCCTTTTTGGCTCACTCAGGGATCCGTAGCTCCTTCTCCTCAGCTGTTTCTTGTCCAGCAATCCCAACCTCCTTATATTCCCCTCTCTCACTTCTCTGGTTGCCAGATATAGAGCTTCCTGCCTGGACTTCTATACTGACCCACTGGAGCTGTGTAGCTGTGTTCCCTGGTTGTTGTTCCAGAACGTTACCCTCCGGGTCCCTGTTGGACCTTTGTGGTCTGCTGTTGTCGCCCACCTGGGATTATATGTTTGTCTGTATTGTCTGTCCTCTCCTTGGTGTTTTTCTCTTAGTGTCAGTGGTGCGGACTAGTGATCCCACCGCCCCGTTCACTACATAGGGCTCATCTTAGGGAAAGCCAGGGTTTAGGCACGTGATCGGCGTACGGGTGAGGAACCCGTCTAGGGACGTCAGGGCAGTCAGGTGCCAGCCGCAAGGTGAGTCAGGGGTCACCACCTTTCCCTCTCCCTTGGACACGGCCTTCCCATTTCCCTCCCTTTGCGTGACGCCGGTCATTACACTTTTACAGTGATCAAAGGCAACACATATCCTCAGTGAACCCAGAGAACATTACTCGGTAGATGCAAATAGCAGGACATCACAGGCTATTTCCTATTCAGCGTCCTGTTACCACCACTACATCTATTGTTTTGTAGCAAAACCAAAGACATAGATATTATGTTAAAAGCTCCAGTGTCTGTACTACGTCCACTGCATTCCTCCTGCCAGAAGAATAGCGTTAATAAAATTTGCATCACGTTTGAGATTTACTTATTTTGCTTGTTTCCAAAGATGTTAAGTGCAGTTTTCCTTTTATTTATTTTTTACCACAAGCAAAAAAGCTGAAGCCGCTGCACATCTGCATCATTTCCTAAAGGTGGCCACACACATTACTCGAAATTTATTCAAAAATGATGATTTCAACCAAAATGAACAAAGAACAGTCGTCAACATTTTCATGCATAGTTGAACAAAAGATCTTTCTATAAAATGATATTGCTACAAGATGTGGACTTACCTCCGCTGTTTCACTGCTTTTCTTATCTGTAGGCTTGGATGTGCCATCTGTTTTCTTCCCACCTTGCTGAAATAAAACACAATTCGACTGTTATCTACTATTCCAGTGTCACGCCTGAAAGCAAAACACTATTTTACGGTATCTTTTCTTTTATGGCACGCCTTCCCGGTAGCCTGGCTGTATGTAGTGTGACACAGTGAGGGGAATGGTCTGGGAAAACAGCCAGGTGGGGTCAAATACTAGACTGGATTATATACTTTTTTCAATTGTCTGTTTATTAAAGTTTCAGACACAGATTAATTTACAACAGTAGCTTAGACCGTATTTTTTCCATTGTAAAAACATTATGTTAAGGTACAGAAAGTGAGGATAGCAATGGTCGTAAAATCAGCTGGGTACATGCCCCAGATGAGTGGAAGCAGAGTAGTCATATTCAGGTTGAACACATGAAGAAGCCAACATCTTTAAATTTTACTTCTGAAAGGTGGCGTCAATAGTATCAGCCAGTATAAAATAAAAAAGGACAAGACAGGACAGGATACATCCGGGGTAAGTATCTGAGGGAGAACAAAGCCTAATTTAGGCTGGGACACCAAATACCAAATCCCAGGTTTTCCAAGTATGATCAAATCTATCAATCTGGTTAAGCAGGGTAGCCAAAGGGTATTCCATTCTCCTGACCTCCATTATGCTGGTTATAAGATCAGTTTGTGAGGGGGAGTTTGTGCGTTTCCAAAAACTGGCTATTAAGCGTCTAGCTGCCGTCAGCACATGAAGCATTAGCAGCAGGAAGTGCTTTTTCAAGGGTATGTGAGGCATGTTCAATAAGTAAGTGATGGGCTTCAAAGGGAACCTAACATCTAATTGCTGGTCTGGGTTTTTGGAAGCACCTGGCTGTCCTTAAATAGGCAGCTGGGTTCAGCAGCAGGATCTCTGTCTTGGGATCTGAGGTTTGGTGCCAGGTTGGCTAAGACCCATGGGCCGAGGAAACAGGCCCCCTAAAGACTGCCGTGGACTTCTGGAGGCAGAACTGACATCAAGGTGACTTGTCTTATATTAACTTTCTAATTTGTGTGAAGTAACTCCAAGATGTACTTTCCATTGTGTGTGAAGTAAACACCAAGACTGCAAAGTAACGCATTGTTTTGTGCATTTGCCTCAAGTGTGAATAAACCCTGAAGTTTTGCGTTAAGAACTAGTCTTTTGCCTCTGTACTGCGTCCGCTTACCCTATCTACCAGAGCGAAACCCCACAGTAGTCATATACCAAACTTGATATAATGCAGAAAAATTACAAACCACAAACCAACTCTCAAACAACACATACGCCATTTTATATCACTTAGGGCTCATTCACACGACCGTATGGTTGCCGTGCCCGTGCTGCAGACGGTAAATAGCAGTCCGCAATGCATAGGCACCAGCGGTGTAAATTCTTTATTGCGATGCAGACCCATTGACTTGAATGGGTCAGCGATCCGCAAAATACTGCAGAGGATAGGACATGTCCTATCTTTTGCGTTGCGGATGCACAGACTCGAGACTTCCAAGTGTTTCCGTGGGGTTCCGATCCATGCCTCTACTCCGCAAAAGATAGGATATGTCCTATCTTTTGCTATATTTTGCAGATCACGGATCCATTCAAGTCAGGCCGGTGTCTGTGTATTGCTGACCCGCCATTTGGGGTCTGCAATATGGACACAGAACTCTTACTGTTATGTGAATGGCCCCTTAGGCTAAGTGCACATGTATCTGCTGCCGATTCCGGCATGCAGCAGTATTTTGTCTGGCAAAATGTTGGTATTCACACCAGAACCTGTGGGATCCCATTCTTCTGAATGGTATCTAGAGTGGAACGGGTCGGTCCAGCATATGTCGGATCTGGCGATTCCAGTATTCTGATCCTTAGCCAGAATAAAATACCGGAACTATAGCGCAGATGTGAACCTACACCTAAATTAAAACAGAGAACTATGGTTGGATTCCACCTCTGATTTTACAGTTGTAAATCTTTCCTCCGGATTCCCAGACATTAAGAAATACTGAGAAGCTGCATGACAACTATATAAAAGCCACAGGGCGTGATACTGTAGCCGTGATATCATTGGGCCCTGGCCGGATGAGTCTATACACACACTTTATTGTAATAATGCTTTCTCCCTAAGGTTATGTGCACACCTGTACCATACTTCCGGGACTCTGTTCCGGCATAGGAGCAGAAAACCGGAACTATATGCCGGACAATGCCAATGCCCAAAGGATACTACTCCTCTTTTCACTTCCCAATAGTCAGCCTATCCCCATCACCACTATAAAGTACGGTATATATTTTTTTCTAGTAGCACCTAAAGCAATCAGGACACACCCTTCCTATTTGGAGTTTATAAATTACACCAAATTTAGCAAATGTTGGTCTACTTGGTCCACTTTTTGAGGAATCGCTCAGGGAGTGGCTGCACAGGGAGTGCCTAATGGTAATAAAAGCTTAAAGATGGCCCTCAACTCTTTCTATACGATACTCCCAACCCGCTCTAGTTCCTCGCCCTCTATCTGCTCATAAGTCCGTTAGCGCCGTCCCACCTTCCTGTTCTTTCCTTACTTCCTTCGCCCAGTTTATTAATTACTTGTTCACATTGTTCTTTATTCTCATGACTGCCGTCGGGTGTCTGCATTTAAAATACTGCCCCATGCAGCGGTATTTTGTCTTTTTGTGCTGTAATGTGTGGAAGCTTCTGCCAGAGCCCCTGCCGCAGATGTGAAACTAGTCTAAGAAATATGCAACCAGCTCCTCTTCTAACATGTAGGAACAAGCCTAATTATGGCACCCATGGTTTTCATTACAAGCAGAAATAAAATCCAGAAATAACAAAGAAAGTATAAAAGTCAGTTCATGCAGAAATTCACACTACTTTCTCCATGGGCAACCATTGAGCTGACCATGTACCTGAGATACAAATCAGCCAAATCTGACAATCCTGGCAGGATCAGCTGACAATCTTCTGTGGAATGACTCTTCCACTGCTGATGCAGACATTGATAGGAAAAAAATTGACCATGTTGGATTTTACATGCGGATCCTTTGCTTCTAAGACAAGTCGCTGTCGCTTCTAAGATTAGTCACTCCATTGACTAAAACATGCACATCGATCATAGGTCAGGAGAAATAGTCGAAGCTCAAGTGTATGGCTGGCTGTAGGCTCTGTTCACACGTGCCAAGGATTTGATGATCAATTCTTTATCCTATTGACTTACGACTGGTCTGATAATTTTCTGTTTGTCTACTCTCTTTCAGCACACTTCATTATTCTGGATATCACAGAGCAATGGAAAGTTGATGGAGAAGAACCAACGCATGTCTGAATAGCACTCATTACAGTTGAGATCCTAGCGTGGTGCACATAACTCCTTCATTTCAGATACTTGAACATGGTTCTTACACACCATACTCACAGAACCAATGTATGAATTGCCTAAAGTTACTTATTCAAGCCTGCATTTTGCAGAAATCTATAAACTCTAAAATTCCAATCATTATGTCTTGTAAAGCTAGTAGATTGTCACGGTCACGTAGGTTAAATTTTTCACAAGTATAAAGCCTTATATCTGTCCAACATACTGTATAATGATTGGCTAAATTAAATAATAGTGGAAAACGTGTCAATGATTTTCAAAAGTAAAATGTCTTTAGTAAGGATAGGTTCACACCTGGCAGTCTGTTCCTACAGAGGCAGTTACTGTATCCAGCATAGCCCGATACTGCTGCAAACCACCTGATCCCCATGCACTATAATGGGATATAACGGGAATCCGGAAGGTTTCCGGTATAAATGCCAGCTGCATCTGTCCCACCAGATCCCATTACGGCTATGCTGGATACGGTAACTCCGGTAGTCTGTTCCTCTGCCGGAACAGGCTACCAGATTTACCTGCCTCAGATGTGAACCTACACTGATAATGATGACCAGCAACCGGACAGGATAGGTAACCTGCACTGGGCAAATAGAGAAGCAAATACAGTGCAAAGACAGAGGACATTAAAATGTCTTGATCAGTGTGCTAAGGCCCCCATGACTGCTAAAACGAGGAGAGAAGTGCTCAGATAGAACACTGTCTCTCCTCGCTGTACAAGGTGGGGTCAACAGAAAGTCTACGAGCCAGTCTCCAGCCATGAGGAGAAATGGCTCTCTGTGTGAGTTCTTCCATCTCCTCATTTTCATAATTGGAGTGAGGAGTGGTAAAACGGTGCCAGGCTGTTTTCTGTTCAAGGTTGGTTTGTTTTAGATCTACCCATTCATGTGAATCCATAAACACAGGATATTATGAGAAGTAATTACACACTATTGGTCTCCCGGGCCTACAAACTCAAAACAGAAGAAAGCTCTTAACTCCTCATGTTAGTAGATATGGTAGTGTTCACATCTACTATTTATGTCTGGCCAGTACTATTTTGCCTGAACATAACAGAACTGATGGAAAAGTTGAGCACCTGCCTTGTATCTATACCTGAGAAATGTTTTTCTGTCTAATGTGGAGACATCACAACTAGTGCCACCAAACACAAGACTGACCTTAGTTAATCTCCTGTGTTTTTGTACTCCAACACTGTAAAAAAGACTGGTAGGCCAGACATATCAGACTGTGTCTTATGTCCTCAAAGAATGCATTCTCCATCAAATAATATACAATTAATATTATTGGACGCTACAACCAAACTGTTCCCTCCACCATCATTATATCTTCTGAGAAAAAGAATTAGCCACAGACCTGTTATTTCTGTGAATCTGTTATCAGGCCTGGACCATAACGTTAGGAGCCACTTGATGACACACTGTTGGGCTGGGTCAGTACTGACATTATGGTTAAGTCACTAGAAGGTCTCCCCTTCCCAGATATAACTCTCCTAAGTAGTTACAACAGTGTCCCCCTCTTGTAGTAAAGGCCTCTTTCCAGTCTACATGGCAGACCACCATTCCCCAGTAGTCATAGAAGTCCCAACTATTTTTTCAGTGGTCACATCCTCTTTTCACTTCCCAATAGTCAACCTATCCCCATCACCACTATAAAGTACTTTATATATTTGTTTCTAGTAGCACCAAAAGCAATCAGGAAGGACACACCCTTTATTTATAAATTACGCCAAATTTAGCAAAATTTGGTCTCCTTGGTTCACTTTTTGAGGAGTGGCTGCACAGGGAGGGCCTAATGATGAATTAGCTTAAATATGCCACATCTCAACTCTACTCCCGGCCTGCTGTAGCCCCTCATCCTCTCTCTGCTTATAGGCCGACTCGCCCCCTCCCACCTTACCTCGCCCTCCCAGTTTATTAATTACTTGTTCATATTGTTCTTTATTCTCACGAGTACAGTTCCATCGATGTCTTTTTTCACTTCTGTACATTGACATCCAGGCACTATGAATACCGATCATATATTGACATAGAGGTTTAATCATTGTATAACTAATGATATATATATATATATATATACATATATATACACACACACACATACACACAAACTCTTGCTTTGATCTTTTAAAAAAAAAAAAAGATTTCAAAAGAAAAGAAAACAGCCTGACATGTGTTGCTTTTACACAAGGTAGTAAAAGCTCAAGATGGTAAAAGGATACCAGCACTGGGCTGTCTGAATGTAGCCTGCACTACAGTTGCTTCTGAAGGAGGGGGTAAAAGGAACCTTGGATTCTATTCTTAACCGTGGAAACAACAGTACGTATTTTTCTGTCTGTGTTGCATCAGTTGTTTTTTTTTTGTGGCCCCGTTGACTTCAATGAGTCTGTGGTCCGCATTTGCAGACAAGATTAGGACACTTTTTTTTTCTTTTGCTAAATGGACATACAGATGCGGACAGCACACGTCGGTGAAAAACGGAAATGTGTGCAAATTCTGATTCTGATGAATGAAGAAGATCTCCCTGATGAAACACTGATGACCTGCCCTAAGGATTGGTCATTGTTTACTCTGGAAAAGGTTTTTAAAGAGGACCTCACCACACCTGAGATGCCCGGTTTAATAGCTTCATGCATTCCCCATGTAATAACACTTCTGGAGCATCTATTCTCATGGCTCTATGATGTTCCATTCCTTTATTATTCCTTCTAGAAGATAAATGAATGAATTGCTATTAACCTTCAGCAAGGGTACAGAGGGGAGGTAACCAGTTGGGGTGTGTACCTGCACAGACTCACTCTATCAGTGCTGCCATTGTCAGACTGTGCAGGTACACCCCCCCAACTGGTTACCATCCCTCTGAACCCTTACTGAAGGCTAATAGCAATTCATTCATAACTTCTAGTAGAAATAATAAAGGAATAGTACAACATAGAGCCATAAGAATAGATGTTCCAGAATTGCTATTACATGGGGAATGCATTTAGCTAATAAAACCGGCATGTCAGGAGCGGTGACAGGTCCTCTTTAACCACCTCCGGACCGCCTAACGCAGGATTGCGTTCCGGAGGTGGCAGCGCTGCGCAGAGTCACGCATATACGCGTCATCTCGCGAGACGCGAGATTTCGCTCCAAGCCGGCCCGCGCATGCGCATCGCGGGCCGGCAAAATTAAAAGAAGTATTTCGTCACCAGCCTGCCAGCAACGATCATTGGCTGGCAGGCTGGCGATTTTCAAAAAATCCAATCCAAAGTCATATAACAGATCATATTAGTAAATATGATCTGTTATATGGCTTGTCTGCTCCTGTGCTGGTCCTTTTCGTCGGTTGGATCCAGCACAGGAGCAGACTGAACTGTGAGTAGCACCAACACTACACCTTAGCCCCAGATCACCCACCTGCACCCCAATTAACCCTTTGATCACCCCTTTGATCGCCCCTGTCAATCACTAGTGAAAGGAAAAAAAGTGATCAGTGTAAACTGTCACTTTTTTTTTTTCACTGGTATTGGCTGTTAGGTTTTAGGGATAGTTTAGGCCCCTTGGTTAGGTAGTTAGCGTCAGTTAGCGCCCACCCCACCGCACCGCAATCACTTTTATTCGCTGTTTAGCGTATCGCTAATCAGCATTTGTACTTTTATAGTATCTGTAAGTGATCAAAACTGATCACGGTCAGATCTATAATAGTATTAGTGTCACTTTAGTTTGCCCTCCACCCAAAACGCAGTGTTTGCCCGATCAGGCCTGATCGGTCGCCCACACGTGCGTTCACCCACGCCCGCCCCACCGCAGTGACAAAAAATTATTATTTTTTGATCACTGCACATTCATTTTACACGCACTGCGGCGATAAAAAAATCAGTTTTGATATTTTTTATCAACCGCAGCAGCCTCCGGTACTTCGCTAGCCTCCCCTTTGTAAGACAGGTTTGCTTTTTTTCTTGGGTAGTCTCAGGGAATACCCCTAAATTTAGTAGTCCAAAATGTCAAACAGGGGGTATTCTTCTGAAGAGGCCTACAGGATTCTGACCCAGTCGGATGAGGAGTGGGAACCCTCATCTGACGAATCTAGCGGGTCAGAATATGAACCTGTGGAAAGCAGTGGCTCTCTGACCCAAAGTTCGGACGAGGAGGTGGAGGTCCCTGGCAGCACCAGGCGTACCCGGCCCCATGTCGCTAGACCACAGGTTACGCAGGATCCGCTTCAAGAGCAGCAGAGTGGGGCTGTCGCTGCCGGATCACGTGGTGAGGCATACACCAGAAGCAGCCCTTCCTGGACCTAGTACCAGCACTGCCGTACAACATGGTGAAGTAGCGAGCACCAGAAGGGCAGTTGAAGCTGGTACGGTGGCACGTGCAATAGTTACCCCGTCGCAGCCACCGCAAAGACAGGCCCGTAGAGCCCCTAGAGTCCCTGAGGTGCTGGCAAATCCTGATTGGCAGTCACCAACTTCAGCCGCACCAGTAGTTCCCCCTTTCACCGCCCAGTCTGGAGTTCGGGTTGAGACGGCTCAAATCGGTTCGGCCCTGGGATTTTTTGAGCTGTTCTTGACTGCGGAGCTCTTGGACTTAGTCGTGGCAGAGACCAACCAATATGCCACACAATTTATAACCGCTAACCCGGGAAGCTATTATGCCCAGCCTTTCCGGTGGAAACCAGTCCAAGTTTCCGAACTTAAAATTTTTTTGGGCCTTCTCCTCAACATGGGCCTGACAAAAAAGCATGAATTGCGGTCATATTGGTCAACGCACCCAATTCATCACATGCCCATGTTCTCTGCTGCTATGTCCAGGACACGATTTGAGACCATCCTACGTTTTCTGCATTTTAGCGACAATACCACCTCCCGTCCCAGAGGCCACCCTGCTTTTGACCGGCTCCACAAAATTCGGCCCCTCATAGACCATTTCAACCAGAAATTTGCAGATTTGTATACCCCTGAGCAAAACATCTGCGTAGACGAGTCCCTAATACATTTTACCGGGCGCCTTGGCTTCAAACAATACATCCCAAGCAAGCGTGCCCGGTATGGGGTCAAATTGTATAAGCTCTGTGAAAGGGCCACAGGCTATACCCACAAATTTCGGATCTATGAGGGAAAAGATCAGACCCTGGAGCCGGTCGGTTGCCCTGACTACCTGGGGAGCAGTGGGAAGACAGTCTGGGACTTGGTGTCACCCTTATTCGGCAAGGGGTACCATCTTTATGTGGACAATTTCTACACAAGTGTGGCCCTCTTTAGGCATTTGTTTATAGAACGGATTTGCGCCTGTGGCACCGCGCGAACTAGTCGCGTGGGCTTCCCCCAACGGCTTGTAACCACCCGTCTTGCAAGGGGGCAGAGGGCTGCCTTGTGTAACGAAGAACTGCTCGCGGTGAAATGGAGAGACAAGCGTGACGTTTACATGCTCTCCTCCATTCACGCAGACACGACAATCCAAATTGAGCGAGCAACCCGTGTCATTGAAAAGCCCCTCTGTGTCCACGACTATAATGCGCTCATGGGAGGGGTGGACTTCAATGACCAGATGTTGTCTCCGTATTTAGTTTCCCGCAGAACCAGACGCTGGTATAAGAAGGTGTCTGTATATTTAATTCAATTGGCGCTCTACAATAGTTTTGTTCTCTACAGTAAGGCTGGGAGAACAGGATCCTTCCTCAAATTCCAGGAAGAGATCATCGAGAACCTCCTTTACCCAGGAGGTTCCGTGGCCCCATCCACCAGTGTAGTTAGCCGTCTACACGAGCGACATTTCCCCAGTGTCGTTCCTGGTACCTCAACCCAACCGTCACCCCGAAAAAGATGTCGTGTCTGTAGCAGGAGTGGAATAAGGCGTGACACCCGCTATTTCTGTCCTGACTGTGCTGACCACCCTGCCCTATGCTATGGAGAGTGTTTCCGGAAGTACCACACACAGGTACACCTAGCATAGGGATCACATCTCACAGGACAGGCACACAGGGCTATTAGGGCCCATTCACTCACAGCTGCTGCAAACCTCTCCTTTCACCTGGGATAAAGTGCATAACGTACTTCGCCACATCTTTGGGCGATTTGCGCTTTGCACATTGTCCCATGGGGAAGGAGAGGTTTGTTCTATAAAAGGTAAAAAAAACTAAACAAAAAAAAAAATACCGGTAAGTAAAAAAGTTAAATGTTCAGTTAAAAAAGTTTAAAAAAAGTTTCTATGTTCTGTTCAACAGTTAATAAAGTTATTGCTTTGCGGCCTGGTTTTTTCTTTTTTGTTTTGTTTTTTTTACCTTTCAGGTGGACCAACCGATCGACTAGCTGCAGCACTGATGTGCATTCGGACAGAAGCATTGCGCTGCTGTCAGATTACACGCAAGTCGGTGTATGCGGCGCTGCAAGACGAGATTTCTCCTCTGCAGTAAAAGATAAGTTTGCCGAGGCATATGAGCTGAGGAGGTGGCGGTGTTCATATACTTTGGCAAACACTTTGTATATATAAAAAAAAAAATCCCGGCAATGATTTATTCATCCACATCGATTGATGTGAATGGAGAAATCTGGTTTGCCAGGGCATACGAGCTGAAGTGGGTATGGATGTTGGGCGGAGCTCCTATGTCCTGGCAGACGCCTTTCCCCTCCTTTTTCTTTTTTTGGCAGAGATTTTTTCATCCACATTGATCGATGCGAATGAAGAAATCTGTGCCGTTCATTTTTTTCTTTCAGCCCAGAGGCTGAACGGAAAAAAAAAATCTCATTACCCGTATGCTCAATATAAGGAGAATAGCAGAAACTCCTAATGCTGGGCATACATGTAATGATTGCGGAGACCCTCAAATGCCAGGGCAGTACAAACACCCCACAAATAACACCATTTTGGAAAGAAGATACCCCAAGGTATTCGCTGAGGGGCATATTGAGTCCATGAAAGATTGAAATTTTTGTCCCAAGTTAGCGGAAAGGGAGACTTTGTGAGAACAAAATCAAAAAAATCTATTTCCGCTAACTTGTGCCAAAATTTTTTTTTTTCAATGAACTCGCCATGCCCCTCATTGAATACCTTGGGGTGTCTTCTTTCCAAAATGGGGTCACATGTGGGGTATTTATACTGCCCTGGCATTTTAGGGGCCCCAAAGCGTGAGAAGAAGTCTGGTATCCAAATGTCTAAAAATGCCCTCCTAAAAGGAATTTGGGCACCTTTGCCCACCTAGGCTGCAAAAAAGTGTCACACATGTGGTATCTCCGTATTCAGCAGAAGTTGGGGAATATGTTTTGGGGTGTCATTTTACATATACCCATGCTGGGTGAGATAAATATCTTGGTCAAATGCCAACTTTGTATAAAAAAAATGGGAAAAGTTGTCTTTTGCCAAGATATTTCTCTCACCCAGCATGGGTATATGTAAAATGACACCCCAAAACACATTCCCCACCTTCTCCTGAGTACGGAGATACCAGATGTGTGACACTTTTTTGCAGCCTAGGTGGGCAAAGGGGCCCATATTCCAAAGAGCACCTTTCGGATTTGACAGGTCATTTTTTTCAGAATTTGATTTCAAACTCCTTACCACACATTTGGGCAGGTCATTTACCTACTTACCAGACATTAGGGCCCCTGGAAAATGCCAGGGCAGTATAACTACCCCACAAGTGACCCCATTTTGGAAAGAAGACACCCCAAGGTATTCCGTGAGGGGCATGGCAAGTTCCTAGAATTTTTTATTTTTTGTCACAAGTTAGTGGAAAATGATGATTTTTTTTTTTTTCATACAAAGTCTCATATTCCACTAACTTGTGACAAAAAATAAAAATTTCCATGAACTCACTATGCCCATCAGCGAATACCTTGGGGTCTCTTCTTTCCAAAATGGGGTCACTTGTGGGGTAGTTATACTGCCCTGGCATTCTAGGGGCCCAAATGTGTGGTAAGGAGTTTGAAATCAAATTCTGAAAAAAATGACCTGTCAAATCCGAAAGGTGCTCTTTGGAATATGGGCCCCTTTGCCCACCTAGGCTGCAAAAAAGTGTCACACATCTGGTATCTCCGTACTCAGGAGAAGGTGGGGAATGTGTTTTGGGGTGTCATTTTACATATACCCATGCTGGGTGAGAGAAATATCTTGGCAAAAGACAACTTTTCCCATTTTTTTATACAAAGTTGGCATTTGACCAAGATATTTATCTCACCCAGCATGGGTATATGTAAAAAGACACCCTAAAACACATTCCTCAACTTCTCCTGAGTACGGGGATACCAGATGTGTGACACTTTTTTGCAGCCTAGGTGGGCAAAGGGGCCCACATTCCAAAGAGCACCTTTTGGATTTCATAGGTCATTTTTTACTGAATTTGATTTCAAACTCCTTAACACACATTTGGGCCCCTAGAATGCCAGGGCAGTATAACTACCCCACAAGTGACCCCATTTTGGAAAGAAGAGACCCCAAGGTATTCGCTGATGGGCATAGTGAGTTCATGGAAGTTTTTATTTTTTGTCACAAGTTAGTGGAATATGAGACTTTGTATGAAAAAAAAAAAAAAAAAAAAAATCATCATTTTCCACTAACTTGTGACAAAAAATAAAAAATTCTAGGAACTCGCCATGCCCCTCACGGAATACCTTGGGGTGTCTTCTTTCCAAAATGGGGTCACTTGTGGGGTAGTTATACTGCCCTGTCATTCTAGGGGCCCAAATGTGTGGTAAGGAGTTTGAAATCAAATTCTGAAAAAAATGACCTGTCAAATCCGAAAGGTGCTCTTTGGAATATGGGCCCCTTTGCCCACCTAGGCTGCAAAAAAGTGTCACACATCTGGTATCTCCGTACTCAGGAGAAGGTGGGGAATGTGTTTTGGGGTGTCATTTTATATATACCCATGCTGGGTGAGATAAATATCTTGGTCAAATGCCAACTTTGTATAAAAAAATGGGAAAAGTTGTCTTTTGCCAAGATATTTCTCTCACCCAGCATGGGTATATGTAAAATGACACCCCAAAACACATTCCCCACCTTCTCCTGAGTACGGAGATACCAGATGTGTGACACTTTTTTGCAGCCTAGGTGGGCAAAGGGGCCCATATTCCAAAGAGCACCTTTCGGATTTGACAGGTCATTTTTTTCAGAATTTGATTTCAAACTCCTTACCACACATTTGGGCCCCTAGAATGCCAGGGCAGTATAACTACCCCACAAGTGACCCCATTTTGGAAAGAAGAGACCCCAAGGTATTTCGTGATGGGCATAGTGAGTTCATAGAAGTTTTTATTTTTTGTCACAAGTTAGTGGAATATGAGACTTTGTAAGAAAAAAAAAAAAAAAAAAATCATCATTTTCCGCTAACTTGTGACAAAAAATAAAAAGTTCGATGAACTCACTATGCCCATCAGCGAATACCTTAGGGTGTGTACTTTCCGAAATGGGGTCATTTGTGGGGTGTTTGTACTGTCTGGCCATTGTAGAACCTCAGGAAACATGACAGGTGCTCAGAAAGTCAGAGCTGCTTCAAAAAGCGGAAATTCACATTTTTGTACCATAGTTTGTAAACGCTATAACTTTTACCCAAACCATTTTTTTTTTACCCAAACATTTTTTTTTTATCAAAGACATGTAGAACTATAAATTTAGAGCAAAATTTCTATATGGATCTCGTTTTTTTTGCAAAATTTTACAACTGAAAGTGAAAAATGTCATTTTTTTGCAAAAAAATCGTTAAATTTCGATTAATAACAAAAAAAGTAAAAATGTCAGCAGCAATGAAATACCACCAAATGAAAGCTCTATTAGTGAGAAGAAAAGGAGGTAAAATTCATTTGGGTGGTAAGTTGCATGACCGAGCAATAAACGGTGAAAGTAGTGTAGGTCAGAAGTGTAAAAAGTGGCCTGGTCTTTCAGGGTGTTTAAGCACTGGGGGCTGAAGTGGTTAAGGCTAGGGCTACATGGCGACATGCAGTCACATGCTGGAGTACCATAAAACAACCTCAATGTCTCCCTACGGGAAAGAATGTTACACAATTATACTAAATTGTACTATTTGCACAAGACACTTGCCAGGTCCCCCTCCGATCTCTACTTCCAGACCCCACTCAACCCAGGAAATGTAAGGTGACCTGCCTCGACCAGTGGCTGTGATATTCTCACCTGCCAGATACCTAAGAGCCACAATAAATTCAGAATAAAACACTAAGGCCTCTTGCACACAAATGTTGTGTGCCCGTGGTCCACAATCACGGAGATGCAGAACTCCAGCACGGATCGGAACACCACGAAAGCACTTCCGTGGTGTTTCTGTCAGTGCCTCCGCACCGCAAAAAAATAGAATTTGTTCTATTTTTTTGCGGTGCGGACGGATCACAGACTTATTTAAGTTGAATGGGTCTCGATCCGTCCCGGCTGCCGCACAGAAGTTGCTTGTGCATTGGGCACCGCAAATTGCAGTCCCCAACGCATGGAACGGCTGCACAATGTTCGTGTAAAAGAGGCCTAAAACTGAGTGTCCAGAGCTGTATACTGTGTAAATGATTAACATTTATTCTGCTTTGTCACCTGCTTTGTCAGGTCTGAGAAGTTACAACAAAACGACGTGAAAAGCCGCACAAGTTACATTTGGATTTTCTCCGATTTTACTCCCTGCATTACAAAGGGTGGAATCCACAATGAAAATCTGCAGCATAAATTGACATGTTGCGGGTTTAAAAGCTGCACTACGTGTCCGTTTCTATGTGGATTCTTTCTATTCTTTGGGAAATACGCAAAAGCTAGATGGAAAACCTGCAGCATATCTGCCCTTACATACCCTTACACCAATAACGGTCTACAGGTGCTCAGCCTTTTCTTGAATTGATTGATTACAATTAGCAGAATCCTTGCTTGTGTTATAATGAGAGATAACCTGTTATCACATAGACCGTTCCCTGATAGATGACCTAAGAAATTAGTGGTACCCACTGAGGATCAGATGTACCCCCAGATCAGTTGTCTCATTTAGGTTGAGTTCACACTGAGTAAATATCTTTTCCATGGGGGGTATTAGGGGTGGGCGATATAGACGATATGCGATATAAACGATATAAATCTGGCCAACGATAGAGATTTTGTTTATATCGCCAGATCGCAGTAGAACATGGCATGCGCCGCTCTCGGCACTCAGCATGTTCTCCTGAGCGGCTGCCGCTGACCACCAATGAGAACAGAGTAGGAGGAGGAGGGGAGGGACTGTGGCCGCTGACCACCAATGAGAACAGAGAGGAGGAGGAGGGGAGGGACTGAATACAAACGTAGCCTGCATGTGCCGGCCATATCCCATACCCGGCCTCTATTACTGCGCACTGTGATCTGCCGCAATTAAACCCTCAGGTCCTGCAGTAATAGAGGCCAGGTATGGGATATGGCCGGCACATGCAGGCTACGTTTGTATTCGGGCATATTCACTATATTCATTGGTGGCGCAGTGGCTACAGCCCCCCCTACTCTACTCCCCCTCTTTGAAGTATTATATTAATTGCGCCCCCCCCCGATTCCTCCACACGATTAAATCATTGGTGGCAACGGCACCAGGATGGCAGCTTCTGATTGGAGCCCCAGCAGTGTAATCACGGGGCTCCGATCGGTTACCATGGCAGCCAGGATGCTACCGAAGCCCTGGCTGCCATAGTCGGCTCCCTGCTGCTGTGAGCTCTATTATGGTGAATAGGACAAGGGTTCTAGCCCCTAAGGAGGCTAATAGTTATTAAATAAAAAGTGAAAAAAAAAATAAAAAGTTTACCCCCCCCCCCCCCGAAATATAGAATATATCGCACATGCTTAAAATTATATCGCAATATAGATTTTAGGCCATATCGCCCACCCCTAGGGGGTATGCATCTGACAGTATTCAGTCGTACAGTACAATGTGATGGGTACATTCACTTCAATGAGACAAACTGCGTACAAAGGATTCGTCCTGAGAGAATGGCGCAGTGTAACCAAAAATGTAATCTAACTGGAAGCGTCAGTGCACTGGATCATCAGATTCTATATATACATGAAACCTGTGATGATAATACTGACAGCAATCATAATTATGAGATTATTAAAATGATTAAAATTAGACTTTAAAATTAGAACAGTTCAATAAAGTGGAGTTAATGATTATCGTGTTTGGCAATTTTATAATTATGTTTAATGGTTTGCAGACCCAATTATCTCTACCACGCCTCTTACTTTACATATTCCACTCTGGGGATTTCATTCTGATTTGTATTAAGTAAAGAGAATTACTTCTTCACAGCAGTGATTGAACTGCAGCCATCAGCATCAGGCTGGGGCTACACAGCGACTTTACCTGCGACACACATCGAGCAACCAAAGATCGCAGCAACCCAATGCCAATGTACTGTACCTCGCAGCATAATAAAAGCTGAAAGGGAAGAAAGGCACTCTACCATTGTTTTAGCACTTTTTTTCACGCCATACAGATTATTATGACTGCCGGTATCATATCTACGAATCTTTACGCTTTAAAAAAATAAAAAAATTTTAATCAAAATTTTATTGATTTTAAATTCATTGTAGGCTTTTATCTATGACAGGGTACTTTTATTGATCCCCTGGCTGCCACAGTAATCCATCAACACCCAGCAATCATACTGCAGTCTGCCAGATGAAAGAGGAACCGCCTCCATCTGTCATGGCTGACAAAGGCATCCAAGGGATTAAAGAGGGTTTACCACTAACAACACTTATCCCCTACCCACAGGATAAAGGGACAAGGGCTAGGCTACACTGCAAATTTTTGTAGCGCATTCAACTGAAAGCATTCATTTGGACTGCAGCTGTAGATCAATAGATTTATGTGGGTCCCAGTGGTTAGACCTTTTCCCAAAGACCAGGCACTTATTCTGATGGAACAGAGTAAAAATATAGAGCCTACTACTAGAGAATCTCAAGGCTGCACAGAGAAAGGGGCTCCACATTTTTAATAAAGACAAGTTGAAAAAAAAAATAAAAAAACAGACACTTCTCCCCCTTCTTTTGGATAGAGGGCTGCAAATACTAGAAGGAAAGGTGGCCATGTGCATGGAGAAGCTATAGAGACCTCTGGATGCTCTGATGTGCACATTTCTATGGCTCCCATTCAGTAAAGGGGTACAGTGCCTTGCAAAAGTATTCACCCCCTTGACTTTTTTCGTATTTTGGTGCCTCACAACCTGGAATTAACATGGATTGTTTGAGGATTTGCATAATTTAACTTAGGCTACTTTCACACTAGCGTTCGGGTGTCCGCTCGTGCGCACCGTTTGAAGGGGCTCACGAGCGGCCCCGAACGCATCCGTCTGGCCCCAATGCATTCTCAATGGATGCGGATCCACTGAGAATGCATCCGCCTGCCAGCGTTCAGCCTCCGCTCCGCTCAGTGAGCGGACACCTGAACGCTGCTTGCAGCGTTCGGGTGTCCGCCTGGCCGTGCGGAGGCGAGCGGATCCGTCCACACTTACAATGGAAGTCAATGGGGACGGATCCGCTTGAAGATGACACCATATGGCTCAATCTTCAAGCGGATCCGTTCCCCATTGACTTTCAATGTAAAGTCTGAACGGATCCGCTCAGACAACTTTCACACTTAGAAAATTTTCTAAGTTTTAATGCAGACGCATCCGTTCTGAACGGATGCGAACGTCTGCATTATCGGAGCGGATCCGTCTGATGAAACATCAGACGGATCCGCTCCGAACGCTAGTGTGAAAGTAGCCTTATAGAACATGCCCACAACTTTGAAAATGTTTTTTATTTATTTATTGTAAAGCAAACAACAAATAGGACAAAATAACAGAAAAAGTCAATGTGCAGAACTATTCACCCCCCTAAAGTCAATACTTTGTAGAGCCACCTTTTGCGGCAATCACAGCTCCAAGTCGCTGTGGATAAGTCTCTATGAGCTTGCCACATCTTACCACTGGGATTTTTGCCCATTCCTCCTTGCAAAACTGCTCCAGCTCCTTCAAGTTGGATGGTTTGTGCTTGTGAACAGCAATCTTTAAGACTGACCACAGATCTTCTATTGGATTGAGATCTGGGCTTTGACTAGGCCATTCCCACACATGTACATGTTTGCCCTTAAACCACTCAAGTGTTGCTTTAGCAGTGTGTTTGGGGTCATTGTCCTGCTGGAAGGTGAACCTCCGTCCTAGCCTCAAATCACACACAGAGTGGTACAGGTTTTGCACAAGAATATCCCTGTATTTAGCACCATCCATCTTTCCCTCAACTCTGACCAGTTTCCCAGTCGGTGATGTGATGTGTTGGGTTTGCGCCAGACATAGCGTTTTGTTTGATGGCCGAAAAGTTCTATTTTAGTCTCATCAGACCAGAGCACCTTCCTTCATACATTTTGGGAGTCTCCCACATGCCTTTTCGCAAACTCACAACGTGCCTTTTTGTTTTTAGCTGAAAGTAATGACTTTCTTCTGGCCACTCTGCCATTAAGCCCAACTCTGTGGAGCTTACGGCTTATTGTCGTCCTATGTACAGATACTCCATTCTCTGCTGTGGAACTCTGCAGCTCCTCCAGGGTTACCTTAGGTCTATGTGCTGCCTCTCTGATTAATGCCCTCCTTGCCCGGTCCGTGAGTTTTGGTGGGTGGCCGTCTCTTGGCAGGTTTGCTGTTGTGCCATGTTCTTTCCATTTGGTTATAATAGATTTGATGGTGCTCCTGGGGATCATCAAAGATTTAGATATTTTTTCTATAACCTAACCCTGACTTGTACTTCTCAACAACATTGTCCCTTACTTGTTTGGAGAGTTCCTTGGTCTTCATGGCAGTGTTTGGTTAGTGATGCCTCTTGTTTAGGTGTTGCAGCCTCTGGGGCCTTTCAAAAAAGGTGTGTATATGTAATGACAGATCCTGTGACACTTAGATTGCACACAGGTGGACATCATTTCACCAATCATGTGACTTCTGAGCTTTTTATGGGCTTCCTAACAAAGGGGGTGAATACACACGCACATGCCCATTTTCTGTTTTCTATTTCTAAACAATACATGCAATATTCTCAACTGGCGCTTTACCACATAAAAATCGCAGCAGTGTTCTAGCAGTCCCGTATCCTGCTATGTCGGATTATGTGCAGACCAGCTGTACAAAACACAAATATATTTTCAAGCTATGACTCATCTCAGGTTAATTTGCATATGTAACAAATCGGTTTTTATACACAATAAAAGCACACAGAGCTATGGGGACTGGATATTGCGGATGTGCTAGCGGTGATCTAGCAACCCATGTCCTCAGCTCTATACCCAAAATCCAGGTGACAGGTTCCCTTTAAGCTAAAATGAATGTTTAGGAGGTCAAAGATCAGAGAGCCCCTCAGATGAGCTGCCTAATGGAACAGAGTGAAAATTCAGACCCTGCTACCTGTTTTTTACGGATCCGTTGTTCCTTTTTTTGTTTCCGTTTCCTTTCCGTTTTTCCGTTCCCTTTTTCCGTATGCCATATACAGTATACAGTAATTACATAGAAAAAATTGGGCTGGGCATAACATTTTCAATAGATGGTTCCGCAAAAACGGAACGGATACGGAAGACATACGGATGCATTTCCATATGTGTTCCGTTTTTTTTGCGGACCCATTGACTTGAATGGAGCCAAGCACTGTGATTTGCGGACAAGAATAGGACATGTTCTATCTTTTGACGGTACGGAAATACGGAAATACTGAAACGGAATGCACACGGAGACACTTCTGTTTTTTTGCTGAACCATTGAAATGAATGGTTCAGTATATGTACCGCTTACTGAACTAAAAAAACGGCCAGTATACTGAACACAAAATACTGTTGTGTGCATGAGCCCTAAGGAACAGCGTGCAAGAAATATGTGGAATCGAGGGGGGAGTAAAATAAATATATATAACAAAAGCTTGTGAGGTATATAATGAGTGTATGATGAGCTGAGGTGTATATATATATATAATATTATGAGGTATATAAGTATATACCTCACATATACAGTGTGTTAAACCTCATACTACATCATACACTCCTTATATTACACATATACAGTGTGTTATATATTATATATCTCGCTCATACTGCATCATACACACATTATATAGTAATTGTTATGTGTGTATGATGTATGAGCTGAGGTATATAATACATATAACACACTGTATATATACAGTCCTGATCAAAAGTTTAAGACCACTTAAAAAATGGCAGAAAATCTTATTTTACATTGTTGGATCTTAACAAGGTTCCAAGTAGAGCTTCAACATGCAACAAGAAGAAATGGGAGTGAGACAAAACATTTTTTGAGCATTCAATTAATTGAAAATAACGATTAAACGGAAACAGGCTGTATTTCAGCTGATCCAAATTTTAGGACCACATGCCTTTAAAAGGCCAAATCTGTGCAAAGATGTGGATTCATTGTCATTTTCTGTCAGGTAGTAACACGTTGTGATGGCAAAGGCAAAAAAACTCTCTCTTTTTGAACGTGGTCGGGTTGTTGAACTGCATAAGCAGGGTCTCTCACAGCGCGCCATCTTTTTTTAAATGATCCTGAGGGTTATGGAACAAAAAAGTCAAGATGAAGACCCCAAAAAATTTCATCAGCACTGAGCCGGAGGATCCAAATGGCTGTCCGTCAAGACACTGGACGATCCTCGACCCAAATTAAGGCCCTTACTGGTGCTGACTGCAGCCCCATAACCATCAGACCGCATCTGAGACTGAAGGGCTACAAAAACAAAAAACGTCTTCAAAGACCTTGTCTCCTTGAACGCCACAGAACTGCTCGTTTGGACTTTGCAAGAGAGCACCAAACATGGGACATTCAAAGGTGGAAGAAAGTTTTATTCTCTGATGAGAATTTTTTTTACCTTGATGGTCCTGATGGTTTCCAACGTTACTGGCATGACAAGCAGATCCCACCTGAGATGTTTTCTACGCGCCACAGTGGAGGGGGCGCCATAATGGTCTGGGGTGCTTTTTCCTTCAGTGGAACAATGGAGCTTCAGGAAGTGCAGGGTTGTCAAACGGCCGCTGGCTATGTCCAGATGTTGCAGAGAGCATTCCTCATGACTGAGGGCCCTCGTCTGTGTGGTAACGACTGGGTTTTTCAACAGGACAACGCTACAGTACACAATGCCCGCAGGACAAGGGACTTCTTCCAGGAGA
Organism: Bufo bufo; assembly: GCF_905171765.1. Taxonomy (NCBI): domain Eukaryota; kingdom Metazoa; phylum Chordata; class Amphibia; order Anura; family Bufonidae; genus Bufo; species Bufo bufo. The sequence continues at coordinate 145,281,325 of NC_053390.1, read as the reverse complement.
ATAACATCACTCTTTTGGCCCATCCTACGTGTTCCCCTGATCTAAATCCAATGGAGAACCTTTGGGGATGGATGGAAAGGGAAGTTTTCAAAAATGGACAACAGTTCCTGACAGTAGATGGCCTTCGTGCGGCCGTCTTCACCACTTGGAGAAATGTTCCCACTCACCTCATGGAAACGCTTGCATCAAGCATGCCGAAACGGATTTTGGAAGTGATTAACAATAACGGCGGAGCTACTCATTACTGAGTTCATGTTTGGAAGTTGGATTTCTGTTTTGGGGGGGTTTAGTGTTTTTTTGGAGGTGTGGTCCTAAACTTTTGATCAGCTGAAAAACAGCCTGTTTCAGTTTATTCATTGTTTTCCTTAAATTGAATGTTCAAAAAATGTTTTGTCTCACTCCCATTTCTTCTTGTTGCATGTTGAAGCTCTACTTGGAACCTTGTTAAGATCCAGCCATGCTAAATATGATTTTTTGCCATTTTTCAAGTGGTCTTAAACTTTTGATCAGGACTGTATAATAGTATGAGGTATATAAAGAGTCCTTATATACCTCATATTACAGTGTGTTATATATCATATACCTCGCTCATACTATATCATACACACATTATAGTATGTAATTGTAATGTGTGTATGATGTATGAGCTGAGGTATATAATACATATAACACACTATATGTATAATAGTATGAGGTATATATAACACACAGTATATGTTATGTATACTATTATCAGGTATATAAGGACTCTAAGGAGTGTATGATGTAGTATGAGCGAGGTATATGATATATAACACACTGTAATATGAGGTATATAAGGACTCCTTATATACCTCATACTATTATACATATACAGTGTGTTATATATACCTCATACTATTATACATATACAGTGTGTTATATGTATTATATACCTCAGCTCATACATTATACACACAATACAATTACTATATAATGTGTATGATGTAGTACGAGGTATATATAATACATAACACACTGTATATGTATAATAGTATATGAGGTATATAAGGTGTGTAATATGATGTCGTAGGTAACACACTGTATATCTACTATGACTATGGCACTCTGTTTCTCCACTCTGCCCCACACTGACCACTTTCTCGCCTCCAATGACGTCAGTCACATTGACTAGCGTCGCCTACGGGGTCCCCTCCGGGGACGTTCCAGGCAGGCACGCCCACACGCGTAGTCTCTCCTGTACTCCCTCGAAGTTGGCACTGGCAGCCAAAAGACATGGCGGACTCAGAGACTTCGGACGGGCGGGCACGAGCGGTGTAAGCATTATCGGTGGTATCGGCAGATTAGATGCCGATAACTTGCAAAAATAGGAATATCGGCCAAACCGATAAATCGGTCGGATCTCTACTCCTCTGTATAACAAGGTATTCTACAGCCAAATGTGGGGCCATCTGAGCAACAGCTAAAGCGTGGCTGAAACTGAGTCAGCAGGACAATGATCCCTGATACACTAGCAAACCTACAACAGAATGGCTGAACAAGAAAAGAATCAAGATCTTCTAATGGCCCAAAGTCCAGACATCAACCAACCGAACTGCTGTGGTGGCACCTTAAAGAAAATGTGTCATCAGAAAGTAACCTATTGTTTAAATCACTCATTTTTGGTGATATTTTTAATTTTCGATGTCATCTATATTTAAACAAAAAACATAAAATCCTGCAGTTTCCGCCCTGCCCACTAAACCTAATAATAGGCACCACTTCTTGGTCTGTACAGATCACATTACTGCAGTTATCTGCTTATCTATACACAGAGGTGATATCATTACAGGCAGGATTAGAAGGCCACAGCTTATCAGCTCCCTCCTGACCTCTGCACAGGTCACAGAGCAATAGAATCAATGAGGATCATGGCATTAGTGGGCATCCCAACAGCAAAGTGTGGAGAACCCCTATAAAATCAGGAGGGCTGCCAGCTGTGGCTGCCAAGCAGGGTGCCAGGCACCAGTACCATGTTGATACTGGGATTACTGCTGAGTACAGAGTAACACATAGGAGATGCCTGGGAAGTGTGTGACCTCTGACAGGACGGAGCTCCCAGGAGACAGCGGAGGAATTCCGGGAACTCCGGGCAGGAATGAGAGGCAGAGCACACAGCACACCTTGCAGAGCACACAGCCCGGCCTGCAGAGCACACAGCACACCTTGCAGAGCCCGGCAGAGCTCACTTGCAGAGCCCAGAGCCCGGCAGAGCACACTTGCAGAGCGCAGAGCCCGGCAGAGCACACTTGCAGAGCGCAGAGCACAGAGCCCGGCAGAGCACACTTGCAGAGCGCAGAGCCCGGCAGAGCACACTTGCAGAGCGCAGAGCACAGAGCCCGGCAGAGCACACTTGCAGAGCCCGGCAGAGCACACTTGCAGAGCCCGGCAGAGCACACTTGCAGAGCGCAGAGCCCGGCAGAGCACACTTGCAGAGCACAGAGCACACTTGCAGAGCGCAGAGCCCGGCAGAGCTCACTTGCAGAGCGCAGAGCCCGGCAGAGCACACTTGCAGAGCGCAGAGCCCGGCAGAGCACACTTGCAGAGCACAGAGCCCGGCAGAGCACACTTGCAGAGCGCAGAGCCCGGCAGAGCACACTTGCAGAGCGCAGAGCACAGAGCCCGGCAGAGCACACTTGCAGAGCCCGGCAGAGCACACTTGCAGAGCCCGTCAGAGCACACTTGCAGAGCGCAGAGCCCGGCAGAGCACACTTGCAGAGCACAGAGCACACTTGCAGAGCGCAGAGCCCGGCAGAGCTCACTTGCAGAGCGCAGAGCCCGGCAGAGCACACTTGCAGAGCGCAGAGCCCGGCAGAGCACACTTGCAGAGCGCAGAGCCCGGCAGAGCACACTTGCAGAGCCCGGCAGAGCACACTTGCAGAGCGCAGAGCCCGGCAGAGCTCACTTGCAGAGCGCAGAGCCCGGCAGAGCACACTTGCAGAGCCCGGCAGAGCACACTTGCAGAGCGCAGAGCCCGGCAGAGCTCACTTGCAGAGCACAGAGCCCGGCAGAGCCCACTTGCAGAGCACAGAGCCCGGCAGAGCACACTTGCAGAGCGCAGAGCCCGGCAGAGCACACTTGCAGAGCCCGGCAGAGCACACTTGCAGAGCGCAGAGCCCGGCAGAGCTCACTTGCAGAGCACAGAGCCCGGCAGAGCCCACTTGCAGAGCACAGAGCCCGGCAGAGCCCACTTGCAGAACCCCGCAGAGGACCCGGGGAGGCAGGTATTTACCGTAGCGTACCACCAGCTCGCGAATGCCATGGTGAAGGCTTCTGCTGGAGAAGAAGGCAGAAGAGGTGTGCGGCGGCGGAGGGCAGAGATGAGGGCAGAGCCTCCGCTTCATGACAAGAAGGGGAGGGTTATGTTTTGGGGTTGAGTGCTGAGGGAATGCAGACTCCACCACACCCTGCTAGCATCTCCTCCAGGAGGCTGGAGCTCAGCCAGGAGTAGGTGCGCTGTATGTGTCCTAGGCATGTAGTAATCAGTGCTGCAGACCATGATGGGAGTTGTAGTGTCCAGGGCTGCCCCCGCTGCGTGACTCACTCTGGAAGCATGTCCTTGCCCCCTGGCAGACGCCCTCGCCCGGCGGCACTTACCCCCTTGGGCTTCTTCCCCTTCGGCGGCATGATGTCAGCGTCCGTCCTGTGGTCACCGGCTCCGGGAACTGCAGAATAACACAACAAAAGTCAAAATGACAGCAGGACTTCCTACTAGTGCACGAAGCAGCGTCTCCGACCTCGTTCAGACGAGGCCCCTCCTTATTCTCCGCTGTCCCAATGCCAAGGGGCTGCCCACCCGGCTCTGCTGCCTCAGCCTGCACTCACATTACGCGACTGTTTACATTGCCTTGTGTGTTGTTGCGGTTTCTGCAGCCCCCACGGTAGGTGTAAACAGTCCCCACCGGGGGGGACATGACCCAGATGAGGCCTGGGTGTGACACAGTGGAGCAGACCAGTCAGACAGACAGGGCAGCATTCCTCTGTGTGACTGCTACACAGACCTGTCACATGTCACTGTCCTAAAGCTGAACTACTCCACACCTGGTGATGACATACCGCCATACCTATGGAATGTACATACCGTACTTAGTCACCTCCACAGTCATCCAGTCACTCATTCCGCACAGCCCCCAATGCAGTTTTTCATCACAAAAAAATTGCGCATCAAAGTTGCACCAAATTCATCGGCTAGCGTACAGCAGAGTTCACTGCGTCACTGCTGGATTAGCATTAGAGAGGAGCAAAGTTTTGGAAAATTCGATTTGGCTGCTTCGCCGAATTTCACCCAAAAATTTGTTTTGTGACAAATTAATTCATCACGAAGTGCAATTCTTTGTAAGTAGTGGGTGAAAGGACAGGGAAAGGCGATTGCGCCGCTCCCTTCCCGTCATTGTACCCCTCAGATGCCACATTCATCGCTGATTGCGGCATCTGACAAAAATAAAATCATACTTACCTCATCCATTTGATAGCGAAGAGCAGGCCGCCGCCATCTTGATTAAAAAAATCTAGCGCAAAAACCCGCGCGACCCCTGGTGATCTTCAATCAAGATGGCGGTGGCCGACTCTTCACGCTCAAACGGATGAGGTAAGTATGTTTTTTTTTACCTCAATTAATCACATTTTCCCTGAAACTCGACTCAAAGACTTCGATTCGCTCAACGCTAATCAGCACCATTGACGGATACGTATATTCACAAGCGACAGATTTGATGACGAGATTTTGGTGACTGTCCTATTTTTCTGAAGCCTCATTCACATGAAAGGAACTGATTTTCCGCCACATAAGGCTACTTTCACACTAGCGTCACGGACCTCCAGCAGGCTGTCCCGTCGGGTGAACAGCCTGCCGGATCCGTCCTGCCGCTAGTGACCGCGTGCCCCCGGACTGCCGCTCCGTCCCCATTGACTATAAGGGGGGGGGGGGGGGGGGTAATGCGAGAGGCTGCCGGAATAAAACGACGACATGGCCGACATTTATTCCGGCAGCCTCTTGCCGCGGCTCCGCCGGAACTCTGCCCCGCCCCCATTATAGTCAATGGGGACGTAGCGGCAGTCCGAGGGCACACGGTCACTAGCGGCAGGACGGATCCGGCAGGCTGTTCACCCGCCGGAGCAGCCTGCCGGAGGTCCGTGACGCTAGTGTGAAAGTAGCCTAAAACAGCCAAAAGTTATGCAGGTGCCCAAGTCTGTAACTTTTGTAGGCCAGTTTTCTGGCATAAAGCCAGCGATAAGTTCCTCCTGTTGTGTAAAAAAGGATTTTGAAATAGGATCTTCTGTAAAATGACTGTTTTTCCTTCTTGTGGTCTGCTGCCACCTAGTGGACAGTGTTAAAATAAAAATAGGTCAAAGGAGAGATCCCATACCTCTGAGCTCAGCACCACCTACCTTCTCGAAATAGGAGGTGTTCTGAGTTAGGCTACTTTCACACTTGCGGCAGGACGGATCCGACAGGCTGTTCACCATGTCGGATCCGTCCTTCCGCTATTTCGCCGGACCGCCGCTCCGTCCCCATTGACTATAATAGGGACGGGGGCGGAGCTCCGGCGCAGCACGGCGAAAGCCGCCGGACTAAAAAGTCCTGCATGTCCGACTTTTTAGTCCGGCGGCTTTCGCCGTGCTGCGCCGGAGCTCCGCCCCCGTCCCCATTATAGTCAATGGGGACGGAGCGGCGTTCCGGCGGCACGGCGAAATAGCAGAAGGACGGATCCGACATGGTGAACAGCCTGTCAGATCCGTCCTGCCGCAAGTGTGAAAGTACCCTTAGGGCTCATGCACACAAGCGTATTTTTTGTCCGTGTTCGATCCTTTTTTTTTTTTGCGGCCCGTTTGCGGAACCATTCATTTCAATGGGGCCGCAAAACAAACAAAATAACTTTGCGTGCACTCCGTGTCCGTATGTCCGCAAAAAAATAGAACATGTCCTATTCTTGTCCATTTTGCAGACATGACATGGATTTCATCCGTTTTTTGGTGGATCCGTGTTTTGCGGTCGTGTGCATGAGCCCTTATGGGTTCTGATCTCATTTTAAAAAAGCCCAAACTGTACTTCTCCAGTTAACGCAGAGATGCTAATAGAATTAATGGATGCTTCAGACGGTATGTCTGCAGGCCACCTAATGCTGCTGTATAAAAAAATACACCAGATGACGTACTTCAAAAGCAGCCTAGTCATCATTTATGGCTTGTAATAAATAATGTATATTCTTATCAACAGGAAACTCGGGCGTTTCTTTGGTCTCAAACACCGGGATTTTCGGTCTTAGGAAACCTACCAAATTCCATATTGGTTTAAAGGATTTATATCTCATATTTATGTTTGGTGTGCCTGAGTTCGTAAAAATATCCTGGAAAACTTACTGGTCATATTATTGGCTCAAATTAGAATTATGCCATACAGCCTTCCATAGCCAGCCTCCTGTCACATGACTAAGGCCTATTGCACACGACCGTATGGCTTTTTCAGTGTTTTGCGATCCGTTTTTCACGGATCCGTTGTTCCGTTTTTTGTTTCCGTTGTGTTTCCGTTTCTGTTCCGTTTTTCCGTATGGCATATACAGTATACAGTAATTACATAGATAAAATTGGGCTGGGCATAACATTTTCAATAGATGGTTCAGCAAAAAACGGAACGGAAACGGAAGACATACGGATGCATTTCCGTATGTGTTCCGTTTTTTTGCGGACCCATTGACTTGAATCAGGACTGTGATTTGCGGGCAATAATAGGATATGTTCTATGTTAAAACGGAACGGAAAAACGGAAATACGGAAACGGAATGCATACGGAGTACATTCCGTTTTTTTTGCGGAACAATTGAAATGAATGGTTCCGTATACGGAACGCAAAAAACGGCCAGTAAACGGGAAAAAAAAACGTCCGTGTGCAGGAGGCCTAAGAGGAAGGTGAAAGGGGGGCTAGCTAAGACCCTTTGAAAATAGCTTGCTCTAAGCCGCACTGGGTTCAGAGTCCAGAGATAAACCTAGTTGTAGGTCTGGCCAACTTTCCGCTGCTTTCCCAGTGAGGATCCCCACTAGTCTAATTGGTTTTTTACTCCTTTTTATTTCTGTACTGTTTGCTGGCGTATACGCTCCCTGAAGAAGCGAGGCGAAACGCGCGTCGGGTTGGCATCCTTTCTCCCCCTCTGCTCCTGGTCAGTATTTGTTTTCCTAAGGCCTCCTGCACACAACCGTTTTTTTTCCCCGTTTACTGGCCGTTTTTTACGGTCCATATACGGAACCATTCATTTCAATGGTTTAGCAAAAAAAACGGAATGTACTCCGTATGCATTCCGTATTTCCGTTTTTCCGTTCCGTTTAAAGTTAGAACATTTCCTATTATTGCCCGCAAATCACGTTCCGTGGCTCCATTCAAGTCAATGGGTCTGCAAAAAAACTGAACACATACGGAAATGCATCCGTATGTCTTCCATTTCCGTTCCGTTTTTTGCGCAACCATCTATTGAAAATGTTATGCCCAGCCCAATTTTATCTATGTAATTACTGTATACTGTTATGCTTAGGCCTCCTGCACACGACCGTATGGCTTTTTCAGTGTTTTGCAGTCCGTTTTTCACGGATCCGTTGTTCCGTTTTTTATTTCCGTTGTGTTTCCGTTTCTGTTCCGTTTTTCCGTATGGCATATACAGTATACAGTAATTACATAGATAAAATTGGGCTGGGCATAACATTTTCAATAGATGGTTCCGCAAAAAACGGAATGGAAACGGAAGAAATACGGATGCCTTTCCGTATGTGTTCCTTTTTTTTTGCGGACCCATTGACTTGAATGGAGCCACGGAACGTGATTTGCAGGCAATAATAGGACATGTTCTATCTTTAAACGGAACGGAAATACGGAAATGGAATGCATACGGAGTACATTCCGTTTTTTTTGCGGAACCATTGAAATGAATGGTTCCGTTTACGGACCGTATACGGAACGCAATAAATGGCCAGTAAACGGGGAAAAAAACGGTCGTGTGCAGGAGGCCTTACTCTGCACCACCAATAATCCTGTCATTCAGGATATTGGTGGGAATGCTATATATTGTAAGGTCCTTTTCCTTGCCTTTGGCAGTATGTCCTGTTGGAGACTCCATGCAACAGTTAATGAGAATTGCACTGGTAGCATATGAGCAGGTTAATATGTTATAGCATAAGGTCAGTATACGAGATTTATGAGGTATTTAACTTACATGTGTATTAGGCCTCATGCACACGACCATTTTTTTTTGCGGTCCGCAAAACGGCTTTCCGTTGTTCCGTGATCCGTGACCGTTTTTTCTTCCGTGGGTCTTCCTTGATTTTTGGAGGATCCACGGACATGAAAAAAAAGTCGTTTTGCTGTCCGCCTGGCCGTGCGGAGCCAAACGGATCCGTCCTGACTTACAATGCAAGTCAATGGGGACGGATCCGTTTGACGTTGATACAATATGGTTCAATTGCAAACGGATCCGTCCCCCATTGACTTTCAATGTAAAGTCAGGAGTCCCTATTATACAATCGGATCTGAGTTTTCTCCAATCCGATGGTATATTTTAACTTGAAGCGTCCCCATCACCATGGGAACGCCTCTATGTTAGAATATACCATCGGATTTGAGTTAGATCGTGAAACTCAGATCCGACAGTATATTCTAACACAGAGGCGTTCCCATGGTGATGGGGACGCTTCAGGTTACAATATACTAAAAGAACTGTGTACATGACTGCCCCCCCCCTGTATTTAACACATTGGTGGCCAGTGCGGCCGGCCCCCCCTCCCTCCTTACCTTGTATTTAACACATTGGTGGCCAGTGCGGCCGACCCCCCTCCCTCCCTTGTATTTAACACATCGGTGGCCAGTGCGGCCCCCCTCCCTCCCTCCCTTGTATTTAATACATTGGTGGCCAGTGCGGCCGGCCCCCCCCCTAATTAAAATGACCAACCCCCCCATCATTGGTGGCAGCGGAGAGGTCCGATCAGAGTCCCAGTTTAATCGCTGGGACTCCGATCGGTAACGCTACTGCAGTCCTGGCTGCCATGGTTACTTAACAATTTTAGAAGCATTATACTTACCTGCGATGTCTGTGACCGGCCGGGCGCTCCTCCTACTGGTAAGTGAAAGGTCTGTGCTATAAGCAATGCACCGCACAGACCTTTCACTTACCAGTAGGAGGAGCGCCCGGCCGGTCACAGACATCGCAGGTAAGTATAATGCTTCTAAAATTGCTAAGTAACCATGGCAGCCAGGACTGCAGTAGCGTCTTGGCTGCCATGGTAACCGATCGGAGCCCCAGCGATTAAACTGGGACTCCGATCGGAACTCTTCGCTGCCACCAATGATGGGGGGTCGGTCATTTTAATTAGGAGGGGACGGCCGCACTGGCCACCAATGTGTTAAATACAAGTGAGGGAGGGGGGGGGGGCGGCCGCACTGGCCACCAATGTGTTAAATACAAGGGAGGGAGGGGGGGCCGGCCGCACTGGCCACCAATGTGTTAAATACAAGGGAGGGAGGGGGTGCCGGCCGCACTGGCCACCAATGTGTTAAATACAAGGGAGGGGGGACCGGCCGCACTGGCCACCAATGTGTTAAATACAAGGGAGGGAGGGGGGGCCGGCCGGACTGGCCACCAATGTGTTAAATACAAGGGGGGGGGGGGGGGGGGCGGCCGCACTGGCCACCAATGTGTTAAATACAAGGGAGGGAGGGAGAGGGGGGGGTCTGCCCCCTGCTGCCTGGCAGCACCTGCCAGGCAGCAGGGGGCAGTCACGTACACAGTTCTTTTAGTATATTCTAACCTGAAGTGTCCCCATCACCATGGGAACTCCTCTGTGTTAGAATATACTGTCGGATCTGAGTTTTCACGAAGTGAAAACTCAGATCTAAAAAGCTTTTATGCAGACGGATCAGCGGATCCGTCTGTGTGAAAGTAGCTTACGGACAAGGATGACGGACGTGGATGGCAATCTTGTGTGCATCCGTGTTTTTTCACGAACCCATTGACTTGAATGGGTCCGTGAACCATTGTCCGTCAAAAAAATAGGACAGGTCATATTTTTTGGACGGACAGGAAACACGGATCACGGATGCGGCTGCAAAACGGTGCATTTTCCGATTTTTCCACTGACCCATTGAAAGTCAATGGGTCCGCGAAAAAAACGGAACAACGGCCGCGGATGCACAACGGTCGTGTGCATGAGGCCTTACACAGTAATTAGACTAAGACCCTGATGCATACATCAGGCATGCTCAACCTGCGGCCCTCCAGCTGTTGCAAAACTTAACTCCCAGCATTCCCGAACAGCCTACAGCTATCAGCCTACAGCAGGGCATTGTGGGAGTTGTAGTTTTACAACAGCTGGAGAGCCACAGGTTGAGCATCCCTGCACTATGTAATTCTGATGGTACAAAGCCAACTGTAGGAGTTTTGCGGGGAGGGTGGATTTTTACTTTTCGCAGTATTGTTCTGCACTGCTACCACTGTATGTATTATAATATGTATTTATCTTTTCTCTTTTTAAATAATAAAGAATGAATTTATATTACCGTATATGTGTGGAGTAATATTTTTGTTGTACTATGGTCTAGTGACACATATTTTGAATTATTGGTATTTTGATATTGGTTGCTCTATGTTACAGATGATACAAACGGATCCGTTCTGAACGGATGCATGCAGTTTTATTATCAGTGCGGATCTGTCTGTGCAGGTCCATGACGGATCCGCACCAAACGCGAATGTGAAAGTAGCCTAAGGGGCATGTCTGAGATATGAAGCATGTTTTAAATGTGCAGATTTTTTTCCCTCTGTATTTCAATAGGGCTTTGAAAATCGCCTTATACAGCCATCATTGCATCTGACACTTCACTCGGGGTGATGATCGGCGCAATTCTCATGAAAGAGCATACGTAGGAACGCCTATTCCCGATTATTGCCCTGTGTCCCACCGATCACCCGATGAACGATCAAACATTTGTTAATCCGGTGAAAGCGTTGTTGATTCAGACACTGAAATCATCATTTCTGGGCCGCACATGGTCCTGTGTAAGTCTGCTGCCCAGAACTAATGATGCTCTATGGGGACGAGTTATTGTAGTAGCTATTACTCGTCCCAATCCAGAAGAGGTGATTGATTGTCTATGCATCGGCCTATGTAAAGGGGCCTTAAGGACCCTTGCAGAGGAGCGTGAGCGGATTAGGTGCGGATGTGTTACGGATGCATTCACTGAAAAATGCGCGATTTCGCAAGCAAGTTCATTCAGTTTTGTATGCGATCGCATTCAGTTCAGTTTTTATCATGCGGGTGCAATGCGATTTAATGCATTTTGCATGCGCGTGATAAAATACTGAAGGTATACAAACATCTCTTAGCAACGATCCGTGAAAAACGCAGCCCCATTCACTTTTATGGGGCCAGCGTTACATGAAAATCGCAGAATATAGAACATGCTGCGACTTGTGCGTTGCGTCTCTTGTACACAGACTCATTAATTTGAATGGGGCCGGATTCCGTGCGGGCGCAATGCGTTCGCATCACACATTGCACCCGCGCGGAATACTCGCTCGTGTGAAAGGGGCCTAAAGCGGTTGTGTCACTTTAGAAAATGGCATTTATTATGTAGAAGTTAATACAAGCCACTTCCTAATGTATTGTGATTCTCCATATTGCCTCCTTTGCAGGCGGAATTCAGTTTTCCATCACATTATACACCACTCGTTTCCATGGTTATGACCACCATGCAATCCGGCAGCAGTGGCCGTGTTAGTCGCTATAGAAAAAAGCACCAGCCTATGTGAGCGCCCACAGTCCTGCCCACCAGAGGGGCCAGCGCTTTTTCCTATAGTGTGCATGCACGACCTGATGGATTGGTGGGTGGTCGTAACCATGGAAATGAGCCGTGTATAATGAGATGAAAAAATTATCTAGCCAGCAAAGGAAGCAATATGGACAATCACAATACATTAGTAAGTGCCTTGTATTAACTTTCTCTACATGATAAATGCCACTTGCTGAACGGAGGCAACCCCTTTAAGGATGTGGCTACACTGCGACTTTTTGTAGCGCGACTGATTGATTTCAACCATTGAGCTACAGCTTCAGTCCAAATGAATGTATCCAGTTGAATGCAATCTTGTGCAATGCATACTGTAGTTAAAATCAGTAACGGCAGAAAAAGCCGCACTGTAGCCCAGGTCCCCAAAATAGCTTGCCATAGAACAGAGAAGTAAAGAGGACGGTTTTTTCAGCCATCGGACCATGCACTGCTGCGGAGCAAGGACATAATTGATACAGGAGGTGAACAAGCTGCAGTAATCCATTAGACCAGCAGGTGGCAATATCAGACATCTAAAACAGTGAGTACATTTACAATATCAGTCATCTGGATCAGGGAGGTAACAATGTAAATCTTTTGTTGTCAGATGTAGCTTGAGGTTACACAGTGACATATGTCACATGAAAAAAAAATTCAGAAAGGTCACGTGACCAAAAACATTTGTGTGACTAGTCCGCAACTTGCTGTTGTACCACTGTTTTAGAGCTGAGAATCGTCTGGAAGGTTGCAGTCATATCTGTTGCATTGAGGTCTATGCTAGCAGGACCCTGTGCAACATGTGACCAAAAATCCAACACATCTGGATTTTTGCGATTCTGGCATCTCGGTGACAGAATGTCGCGAGTGGTGTTGTGACACCAGTCATTAGATGCAATGTATGTAATGTAATCTACGTGACACATATTGCCATGTAGCTTCAGTCGGATTTGTTTTTTCCGGATGACACTGGAAAGATGGATCCGGCATTTCAATGCATTTGTAAGACGGATCAGGATCCTGATTAGTCATACAAATGCCATCAGTTGGCATACGTTTTGACAGATCCGACTGCTGTCCGATATGCAGGACGGAAAACATAGTCCCTTTAAGTTATACACTGCCTGTCCAAAAAAAAAGTCGCCACCTGGATTTAACTAAGCAAATAGTTCTGAGCCTCCTATTGGATAATTACTGCATGGGCCATTATCTTTCAGCTGCAACAAGTTATTTAACCCCAACTGGTGCAATGAGTTGCTTCTCATTTCTTAAACAATCATGTCGAAAGACACATCTCATGGTCGTGGAAAAGATGTTAGTCTGTTTGAGAAGGGTGAAATCATTGGCATGTATCAAGCAGAGAAAACATCTAAGGAGATTGCAGAAACTACTAAAATGTGGTTAAAAACTGTCCAACGCATTATTAAAAACTGGAAGGATAGTGGGGACCCCTCGTATTCGAGGAATAAATGTGTCGGGGAAAAAAATCCTGAATGATCATGATCGGCGATCACTTAAACGTTTGGTGAAATCAAATCGAAGAAAAACAACAGTAGAACTCAGGGCTATGTTTAATATTGAAATTAAGAGCATTTCCACACGCACAATGCGAAGGAAACTCAAGGGATTGGGACTGACCAGCTGTGTAGCCGTAAGAAAACCAATAATCAGTGAGTCAAACCAGAAAAAAAGGCTTCAATTTGCTAGGGAGCATAAAGATTGGACTCTGGAGCAATGGATGAAGGTCATGTGGTCTGATGAGTCCAGATTTACCCTGTTCCAGAGTGATGGGCACATCAGGGTAAGAAGAGAGGCAGATGAAGTGATGCACCCATCATGCCTAGTGCCTACTGTACAAGCCTGTGGGGGCTATGATCTGGGGTTGCTGCAGTTGGTCAGGTCTAGGTTCAGCAACAGTATGTGCTCCAAGAATGAGGTCAGCTGATTACCTGAACATACTGAATGACCAGGCAATTCCATTGTAGAGGGAAGTCAGGTGGGCGTATATATAGATATATATATGTATCTGCTCCTTCATTGATATGTGTCTATATGTATATATATGGGCCCCTTTATATGGCCAATAGGGATATATATTTCCTGTATGGCCTTGTATATATTGGCCCTGTATGGCAAGTGGGGACATATGTATGTCCCCTGTATGTGATGCCCCAGGTATATGCGAGTGTGTGTGCGTATATATAGATATGTGTGTATGTATTTGCACACATGTCTATATATATACACTTATGTCAGCATGACAGTATGTATGTGGGCTTATTGCTGCCCATTCATATCCCCGGTTTTGTATGTATGTATGTGTATATGTTTATAGATGTGCCCAAGCATATATACAGTCAGGTCCATAAATATTGGGACATTGACACAATTCTAACATTTGTGGGTCTATACACCACCACAATGGATTGGAAATTAAACGAACAAGATGTGCTTTAACTGCAGACTGTCAGCTTTAATTTGAGGGTATTTACATCCAAATCAGGTGAACGGTGTAGGAATTACAGTTTTCATATGTGCCTCCCACTTGTTAAGGAACCAAAAGTAATGGGACAGAATGATAATCATAAATCAAACTTTCACTTTTTAATACTAGGTTGCAAATCCTTTGCAGTCAATTACAGCCTGAAGTCTGGAACGCATAGACATCACCAGACGCTGGATTTCATCCCTGGTGATGCTCTGCCAGGCCTCTACTGCAACTGTCTTCAGTTCCTGCTTGTTCTTGGGGCATTTTCCCTTCAGTTTTGTCTTCAGTAAGTGAAATGCATGCTCAATCGGATTTAGGTCAGGTGATTGACTTGGCCATTGCATAACATTCCATTTCTTTCCCTTAAAAAACTCTTTGGTTGCTTTTGCAGTATGCTTTGGGTCATTGTCCATCTGCACTGTGAAGCGCTGTCCAATGAGTTCTGAAGCATTTGGCTGAATATGAGCAGAAAATATTGCCCGAAACTGTGACGGTAACGTACACTACACACAGGGGGGAGGATAGTGACCACTACGCTCCACCCTCACCCCTGGCCCTGCCTACTTGCCTCGCAAGTCCTAATGATAGGGGACAACTAGACGGCAGTCCCTAACTTAGGATACGTGCTGGGAAGACAGACAAGACAAATAACGGAACGTGAATAGACCGGATCAATACCTAGAGAGCTACGCAGTACTAAGGAATGAGCAGAGAATAGTCAGGAAAAGCCGAGGTCAAATACCAGGAGAGAAACGAAGTACAACAGGAGTTCGCAAAGAATCGTCAGATGGAAGCCGGGGTCAGGATACCAGGAGAGATGCGCAGTACAGGAGGAGCAGGCAGAGAATCGTCAGGGAACACAGGATCAGGTAAGTATGCAGGAACAAAACAATCACCAGATACCTAAAATTAACAGGCAACCTGTGGCCAGCAGGTTGCCTGTATTTATAGTGGGGAGTGAGGGTCATGTGACGTGGCCAGCATCACATGACCGACCGATCGAGGAACCAAGTGATCAGCTCGGCTCTCAAGGCAGACCTAGGAGCAGGGAGCTTCCCAGGTAGCAAAGCTGCCCTGGGAACAAGGTCAAGCTCTGCGGCTGATGGGAGACCGAGTGCGCCTTCGGCACCCCATTACAGTAACACTTAAGAATTCATCCTGCTGCTTTTGTCAGCAGTCACATAATCAATAAATACAAGAGAACCAGTTCCATTGGCAGCCATACATGCCCACGCCGTGACACT
Organism: Bufo bufo; assembly: GCF_905171765.1. Classification (NCBI taxonomy): domain Eukaryota; kingdom Metazoa; phylum Chordata; class Amphibia; order Anura; family Bufonidae; genus Bufo; species Bufo bufo. The sequence continues at coordinate 145,265,775 of NC_053390.1, read as the reverse complement.
ACCACCACCATGCTTCACTGATGAGGTGGTATGCTTAGGATCATGAGCAGTTCCTTTCCTTCTCCATACTCTTCTCTTCCCATCACTCTGGTACAAGTTGATCCTGGTCTCATCTGTCCATAGGATGTTGTTCCAGAACTGTGAAGGCTTTTTTAGATGTCGTTTGGCAAACTCTAATCTGGCCTTCCTGTTTTTGAGGTTCACCAATGGTTTACATCTTGTGGTGAACCCTCTGTATTCACTCTGGTGAAGTCTTCTCTTGATTGTTGACTTTGACACACATACACCTACCTCCTGGAGAGTGTTCTTGATCTGGCCAACTGTTCTGAAGGGTGTTTTCTTCACCAGGGAAAGAATTCTTAGGTCATCCACCACAGTTGTTTTTCGTGGTCTTCCGGGTCTTTTGGTGTTGCTGAGCTCACCATTGCGTTCCTTCTTTTTAAGAATGTTCCAAACAGTTGTTTTGGCCACATTTAATGTTTTTGCCATCTCTCTGATGGGTTTGTTTTGTTTTTACAGCCTAATGATGGCTTGCTTCACTGATAGTGACAGCTCTTTGGATCTCATCTTGAGAGTTGACAGCAACAGATTCCAAATGCAAATAGCATACTTGAAATGAACTGTGGACCTTTAATCTGCTCATTGTAATTGGGATAATGAGGGAATAACACACACCTGGCCATGGAACAGCTGAGAAGCCAATTGTCCCATTACTTTTGGTCCCTTAACAAGTGGGAGGCACATGCAAACTGTTGTAATTCCTACACCGTTCACCTGATTTGGATGTAAATACCCTCAAATTAAAGATGACAGTCTGCAGTTAAGGCTACTTTCACACTAGCGTTCGGAGCGGATCCGTCTGATGTTTCATCAGACGGATCCGCTCCGATAATGCAGACGTTCGCATCCGTTCAGAACGGATGCGTCTGCATTAAAACTTAGAAAATTTTCTAAGTGTGAAAGTTGTCTGAGCGGATCCGTTCAGACTTTACATTGAAAGTCAATGGGGAACGGATCCGCTTGAAGATTGAGCCATATTGTGTCATCTTCAAGCGGATCCGTCCCCATTGACTTCCATTATAAGTCTGGACGGATCCGCTCGCCTCCGCACGGCCAGGCGGACACCCGAACGCTGCAAGCAGCGTTCAGGTGTCCGCTCACCGAGTGGAGCGGAGGCTGAACGCTGGCAGGCGGATGCATTCTCAGTGGATCCGCCTCCACTGAGAATGCATTAGGGCCAGACGGATGCGTTCGGGGCCGCTCGTGAGCCCCTTCAAACGGGGCGCACGAGCGGACACCCGAACGCTAGTGTGAAAGTAGCCTAAAGCACATCTTGTTCTTTTCATTTCAAATCCATTGTGGGGGTGTATAGAGCCAAAAATGTTAGAATTGTGTCAATGTCCCAATCTTTATGGACCTGACTTTATATACAGTGATCCCTCAAGATACAATGGCCTCAGGATACAATATTTTCAACATACAATGGTCTTTTCTGACCCATCGTAAGTTGAAACTAGACTCAATATACAATGTCTCAAACTCAGATCCAGCCAATCAAGGCCACTTCTCTGGTAATAGCTGGATTAGTTGCTAGTTAGCAGCTATTCCTGATTGTAATATGTAATGACTTGTTTTATCTGTCTCAGTTTTCTGCTTATTTTCCTTAAAGAGGACCTTTCATGGTTTTGTACTAACGGAGATAAATACCTTTACTTGCGGGTACCCCCTGCTGATGCTGCCACCCTGCCTGATTTTTTAAAATAGCGCTCGTACACCCTGCTGTGCCCCCCTGCACTTTTCTGTGCTCAGTATGCTAATACTGAGCATCGGTACAGGGAGGAGGAGACGCCAGGAGAAGGTGAGCTTTTTTTTCTCCCTGGCTTGGATCACGGCACAGCCAGGGAGAAGGAGATGCCCATTGAGAACCCTGGCATCTACTCCTCCCTGTACCGATGCTCCGTATTAAACAAAACCTACAAAAAAATGGAGCTCACAGAGTACCAGTAAAAAATATTATATTCTATTAAATCACAGAAATGTAAAAAGACAATGTCACTTTAAAAGGAAAGGTAGCAGAAAGAAACACACCATCCTGGTCGTTACACAGGCTAATTGTTAATAATATGTTGTAAATTCTTATATAGAAGATTTAACCCATATGTTAAATCATATAAACAATAATAACTGTCAGGAACCCATATTCGTTCACACAGGACGAAGGCACACCGAAACGCGGGTCGGGGTAGGGTAAGTTCCTTGCAGTAGGTCCCAGGCTTTCATGCAAAGGGTAGACTTATTTCTTTGATCCCGGGCACTACTTTATTGCTATTCTTTAATGAATTGGTGTGAACGATTATGGGTTCATGAGTTATTATTGTTTATATAATTTAACATATGGGACATACTCTTACTAAATCTTCTATATAAGAATTTACAACATATTATTAACATTTAGCCTGTGTAACGACCAGAATGGTGTGTTTATTTCTGCTACCGTTCCTTTTAAAGTGACATTGTCTTTTTACATTTCTGTGATTTAAAGGATAACTGTCACACTTAGACCCTAATTTCAATTTTCATATATGTAGTTACTAATAACATGATATTCCAGAATCAGTTACTATTAGACTGACTTACCCCATATTTAATAAGATTCAGCCCTTAGCAACCAGTCTGCATAAAACTGCAATTTCACTATTCAGTTAAGATGGCCGCCACTGCCCTCACCCTGAGGCTAATCCCGCCTGCCCTCACTAGCCAGTAACAATAGCCCCCCAAAAGTGTCAGTAACCAGAGCCCTCCCCCTAAAGGGTTAATCTCCTGCAGCACAAAGGGGTCCTCTTACCACATGTTGCTTTCATTTATACACTGAGCAGATGGCAGATCTCCCTTCCCTGGTCTGCGCTGCTTCAACTCTGCATTCTCCAGGTCTGCTGAGTGAGGGAGCGTCTGCCAAGCGCAGGGACAGGGAGAAGTGCACACAGCCCAAGCACTGTTATCAGCTGCTGGGGAGGACCTGGCTTTATACATTTACTTACAGTCCCTGGCTGTCTGTAATCTGACCTTGCAGACTGCATGCTTCTGTCCTCCCAACAGATAGCAACCCTATTTTAAGCACAGGTAAAAGTAGGCAGTACAGGGAACAAAAATGTGGAATTAAGGAGTAATTGAATACACAGTGAAAATTTGAAATAGGGCCACCAAGGAGATATTAATCCCCACAATCCAATACTCCAAAAAAAATTAAAAATACGACAGTTATACTTTAATAAAATATAATAATTTTTACTGGTACTGTGAGCTCCATTTTTGTTTGTAGGTTTTGTTCTGGATTCAGGAGCTGGTACTTACCGTATATCCCTTTATAGTTGGCCCCCTTATTTTGCCACAATATGTATTGATGTACTACTATTATAGTCTTGGCATGTGGGCCACTTTTGGTCTCCTTTCTATATTTACCGATGCTCAGTATTAGCATACTGAGCGCGAAAAGTGCAGGGGGGCACAGCGGGGCGTAAGAGCGCTATTTTAAAAAATCAGGCAGGGTGGTAGCATCAGCAGGGGGTACCCGCAAGTAAGGCTGCGTTCACACGGGCGAGTTTTCCGCGCGGGTGCAATGCGGTAGGTGAACGCATTGCACCCGCACTGAATCCTGACCCATTCATTTCTATGGGGCTGTTCAGATGAGCGGTGATTTTCACGCATCACTTGTGTGTTGCGTGAAAATCGCAGCATGCTCTATATTCTGCGTTTTTCACGCAACGCAGGCCCCATAGAAGTGAATGGGGTTGCGTGAAAATCGCAAGCATCCGCAAGCAAGTGCGGATGCGGTGCGATTTTCACGCATGGTTGCTAGGTGACAGTCTATTCACTGTATTATTTTCCCTTATAACATGGTTATCAGGGAAAATAATAGCATTCTGAAAACAGAATGCTTAGTACAAGGTCAATTGAGGGTTAAAAATACTAAAAAAAATTAACTCACCTTCTCCTCTTGTTCGCGTAGTTCTCCCGTTCTTTAGTTCTTTAAAAGATAAACTATGGGCTAAAGGACCTTTGGTGATGTCAGATCACATGCTCCAATCACATGGTCCATCACCATGTTATAAGGGAAAATAATAACATCTACACAACCCCGATCCCAAACCTGAACTTCTGTGAAGAAGTTCGGGTCTGGGTACCACAGTCGGTTTTTTATCACGCGCGTGCAAAACACATTGCACCCGCACGATAAAAACTGAACATCGGAACGCAATCGCAGTCAAAACTGACTGCAATTGCATTCCTACTCGCGCGGGTTTGCCGCAACACACCGGGACGCATCCGGAACTAATCCGGACACGCTCGTGTGAACCCAGCCTAAAGGTATTTATCTCCGTTAGTACAAAACCATAAAATGTCCTCTTTAAATCTTCATTTTTTGCCATCTTGGATGACATTTTGGGACTTTGGAACCGATTACTCAACTTACAATGGTTTCAATATACAATGGTCGTCCTGGAACCGATTTAATATTGTAACTTGAGGGTCCACTGTATATTGTATGCTGTGCACTCTCAGAACCAACGTAACATTTTGGTAACATGTCAGCTGTTTGCCGTGTATAGTATCCATTTTAATGCATTTGAGATCCAAATATTTTATGGCCTCTGATTAAGTGTTTTTAACTCCTTTCCCTGCATGCATTTTGGGTGTTAGGCCTCTTTCACACGGGCGAGTTATCCACGCGGGTGCAATGTGTGAGGTGAACACATTGCACCCACACTGAATCCGGACCCATTAATTTCTATGGGGCTGTGCACATGAGCGGTGATTTTCACGCATCACTTGTGCGTTGCGTGAAAATCAGAGCATGCTCTATATTCTGGGTTTTTCACGCAACGCAGGCCCCATAGAAGTGAATGGGGCTGCATGAAAATCGCAAGCAAGTGCGGATGCAGTGCGATTTCGCGCAAGGTTGCTAGGAGATGATCAGGATGGGGACCCAATCATTATTATTTTCCCTTATAACATGGTTATAAGGGAAAATAATAGCATTCTTAATAGTAAAATAGGGATGGAGGGGTTAAAAAAAATTAAGAATAATTAAACTCACCTCATCCACTTGTTCGCGCTGCCCGGCTTTTCTTCTTTCTTCTTCTTTGATGATCTGGGAGGAAAAGGACCTTTGGTGACGTCACTGCGCTTATCACATGGTCCATCACCATGGTGATGGATCATGTGATGGACCATGTGATGAGCGCAGTGACGTCACCAAAGGTCTTTTTCCTCTCAGGTCATCAAAGAACCCCTCCATCCCTATTTTACTAAGCATTCTGTATTAAGAATGCTATTGTTTTCCCTTATAACCATGTTATAAGGGAAAATAATAAAATCTACACAACACCGATCCCAAACCTGAACTTCTGTGATGAAGTCCGGGTTCGGGTACCAAACATGCCGATTTTTCTCATGCGCGTGCAAAACACATTAAAACGCTTTGCACTCGCACGGAAAAATCGCGCATTTTCCCGCGACGCACCCGCATCCTATCCGGCCCTCACACGCGACGCCCGTGTGAAAGAGGCCTTAGTGACCAAGCATTTTTTTCATTTTTTGATTGTCTCCTTCCAAGAGCTTTAACTTATTTATTTTTCGATCTATGCAGCCGTATGACATTTTGGTGTACTGTACATATAACTTACTTTTATTAAAAGAACAACACATAATGCACTCTACAAACCAAATAAAGTACAAAGGTATATTGTATTGCCAATGCTATGCTAATAAATTAGAGATGCTTAGCAAATACATTTTGTACAAAATTATTTGAGCCCGTCTGACGCACGCCAAGGCGATCTCTATTACTTTTATTAAAAGGGTTTTCTGAGATTTTTATACTGAGGATAGGTCATCAGTATCTGATTGGTGGGGGTCTGACACCCGGCCCCCCACCGATCAGCTGTTTGAGAAGTGACCGACACTCCTGTGTCTTCCGGTGCCTTCTCAAACAGCTGGTTGACGGGTGTCCTGGGTGTCAGATCCCCACCGATCAGATACAGATGACCTATCTAAAGGATAGCTCATCAGCATAAAAATCCCAGAAGACCCTTTTAACTTTTTCTCTGGGGGATAGGAAAAAACTGCGATACTGCCACTGAGTTTTTACGTTATAAATTTAGCGGGGTTCATTTTTCAGCATAAGGCTCCATTTACACGTCCGCAAGTGTGGTCCGCATTTGTTCCGCAATTGTGCGGAACAGGTGCTGACCCATTCATTCTCTATGGGGATGGAATGGATGCGGAGAGCACACTATGTGCTCTCTGCATCTGCATTTCCGGAGTGCGCCTCCGATCTTCCGGTCCACAGCGCCACAAGAAAATAGAGCATGTCCTATTCTTGTCCGCAATTGCGGACAAGAATAGGCATTTCTATGGGGGTGCCAGCCAGGTGTATTGCGGATCCGCAATGCACTACGGACTTCTTAATGGACCCTAAATAACATGATAACTTTATGGTCTAGGTCAGTACAATTACAGCGATACCAAATACATATAGTTTTTTGAAGGTTTACTACTTTTGCACAATAAAGGAAAAAAATGAAAATATTTTTGCATTACCGCATCCCAAGATAACTTATTTTTCTTTCTACATAGCTGTGTTAGGGCTTGATTTTTGTGGGAACAACTTGAAGTTTTTATTTGAATCATTTTGGGCATATAACGCTTTTTAATAGTTTTTTTTTTATTCTGTATTTTTTGTTGGCGAATAAGCAAAAAACAACAATTCTGGCACTTTTTATTTTTTATGGCATTTACCGTATGGGATAAATTACATCATAAATGTTGTGCAGGTCGGCAATACCAAATATGTGGAGGGGATTTTGTCTTTGACATTTTTTTCCATTGAAAAGCTTTTTTTTTCAATGAAAAAAGGTGTATTTGTTTTAACTTGGAGATTTTTTTTATTTAATAAAATCTTTTTTTTTCAACCACTTACTAGTCCCACAAGGGGGCTGTAACAGGTGATATTTTGATCACTTCTGTAATTCGTTGTAGAGCTTATGCTGTACAAAGCATTATACTGTCAGTGCTATACTGCACCACGGAGGCGTAGCCTGATAGTAAACACTGCAAGCAGGCCTGGAGCCTTCATTAGGTCCCAGGCTGCCATGCACAGCATTGGCACCCCGCACTGTCATTTGTGGTGTGCCTATGGGAGACAGAAGGAGAGTGCTCCCTCTGTAACAGCTTAGATCCAGTGGTTTATTGACTGCAGCATCTAAGGGGTTTAACAGCTCAGATCAGTGATTTTGCCAATCTGGGCCGTTAAAGCAGGAACCCGGCTCACATATGAGAGCTGAGCCCCTGCTCTCCACTGCATGACGGCCTACAATAAAAACTCGTATTGGCAGTTATTAAGGGGTTAAGAGCACAAGCTCTTGTTAATGTATACAGTATGTTTGTGGTATCCATTATTTTTACATTGTTTTTATGCAGAAATCTCTGCTTGGATGTGAGTTTTAGGTGCAAATGTTTATTTTAATGCATTAAAAAAAATGTATTTCTGTTTGTCACAAATTTAAATGAAGGTGGACATGACTATCGACAGTCAACTAGTGATTATGAAGATATGTGCATGTAACTTTAGATGTCAGGTGTATGTATGAACTCTGCGCAAGTTGAAGTTTTATTTTTAGGAGGTGTGATGCATATACCGTACCTTTCAGCTCAAGTAACATTTTTACCCACTAATGTCAACTTTTAGCCAATTTTTATAAAAAAAATTATACTTTGATGCAAAGTTGCAGGAATGTGTATAAAGTGCTGAATGGCATTTTGACATTGTTTAAAAAAATATATGGGGGGGTTAGTATGGTTTTTTTATTCAATAATTTTAGTTTTATTTGTACATGTTGAAACTGTAAAAATTGTCCTGGCAACCAGAGGTGCAAAATGTCGAAACACCCCGGGCAGCGAAACAGTTATAGGGTCACTTGAGTGTTCGTAAAGCTTTTGATATGTCCGAGGCTCATCAAATGTTTTGACCACTGGGGGTCTGGGATCGTTACAAGGAGGAGAGAAATCACTCATTTTGCGCTCACTCGCTGCAGGAGAGGAAGCAAGACGGACTCGATAGAAAGTCTATGGGCCCTCCTTGATTCCATCCTTGAGGAGAGAGCGTGCTTTGTGAGTGGTTTTCTCTCCTCTTCTGATCAAAACGTTTGATATGTCTCTAAGTTATTCCCCCATAACAGTCGGCCTGTACATAATAAAACTCCTTTGAAATGTTACAGTTTTACAGTTGTTATCAGTCCTTTGTAGAAGGCAGAACACTATCAATCTGTGCAATGTGGCTGAACAGGTTTGAGGAGTTGATCTGCATCACTGTGCCCATTACCTTGGTAGTTGTTTAGCCACATTCAGAATTGCTTTCTGACACTCAATACCTGAATTCTCTCCTTAGAACGTATTCACATTGATGAGAAGTGTGCAGGAGGTCCCCTGTCCCCTGACCTGTCACACAAGATTTTGTGGCCCTCCGTTCTTATAATAAAGTACGGTTTCTCACTGACGTCAGGGAGTCAATATGGCCGTCTCACTACTGACAAGGTGTTTTCTTTCCATTGGACATAGGAGAGAAAGAATAGGGTGGCACTGGTTTGAGCCATGCCAACGTCATTGCTTAGTTCTTTTCACACTGCTGACAGTTTGTTACAGTGTATACGTTTCTGCAGTTCTAGACTTGACAGCAGCAGAGATTTCTCTCCTCTTATGTATTCCTGACTGATAGCTCTTACATACTGTGATATATTGCAGCATGAATGTGAACAAAAAGTGTTACTATTAAATGACAGCAAGCAGAGATATTGAAAACCATGAAGAATTGTTGCAAAGAATATATAACGTTTCATTTGTTCTGATAAGTAAAGGTCTAGATTCAGCCTGCGGCCCTCCAGCTATTGTAAAACTACAACTCCCAGCATGCCCTAATAGCTGTAGGTTGTCTAGGCATGCTGGGAGTTGTAGTTTTGCAACAGCTGGAGGGCTGCAGGTTGGGCATCCCTGGTCTAGAAAATTGTGAGTTACTGAAACAAAGGTGCCACCGATCAGCTAATGTCCATTGGGTGAAAGCGTAGTTGTTGCGGTCACCTAAATCACTGTTAGGGCTCAAGCACAAAACCGTATGTATTTTGCGGTCTGCAAAAAATACGGATGACGTCCGTGTGCATTCTGTATTTTGCGGAACGGAACAGCTGGCCCCTAATAGAACAGCACTATCCTTGTCCGTTATGCAGACAATAATATATGTTCTATTTTCTTGCAAAACGGACATACAGAAACGGAATGCACATAGAGTAACTTAGTTTTTTTGTTGTTTTTTTGCGAACCCATTGAAATGAATGGTTCAACATACGCAAAAAAAAAACCGGAATGGACACGGAAAGTAAATACGTCTGTGTGCATGAGCCCGAACTTAGAAGCAGACTGTCCTGTGTAAACTGAATGTGTTTGGGGACAAGCGATCACTGTAGTGATTGTCCATTCCCATACAGAGGAGATTGGTGCACGTAAAAGCAGCTCTGACAAGCATGCAATAATTGCCTACTTTACCGACCCGTGTCTGTACACCAGAAAATCTAATTGTAAATTTGCACTATAATTAATGACAGTTTCAGGTGCAAAGTGTAGTGTAGTATGTGGGTGATTGAGTCAGCACAACCCTGTATGCAGGTGCACATCGCTATGGCAAAATACATATACAAACGCAAAATACAAATGCAATAGCACTCTGCAACCAGCACTCTGCCCTGCCTCTATGCTGGATGAGGCATTGGTGTACATTTTGGCCAAAGCGTAATAAGCCACTCACCTTGTCTCACACCAATGCCTCATCCAGCATAGAGGCAGGGCGGAGTGCTGGTTGCAGAGTGCTATTGCATTTGTATTTTGTGTTTGTATATGTATTTCGCCATAACGATGTGCACCTGCATACAGGGTTGTGCTGACCCAATCCCCCACATTTTTTCTTTGTAGTATATATTGTAGGCGTGGCGATCTCCTTGGAGTCATGCACACCTGACCAGTCAATCTGTCCTGGAGGCTGGTTTTAAAGTCAGTATAAAACTGAGTCTGTTTATATAGAACCTACCAGTAGCCATTTGGCTCTAGGAGAAGTATATAGTGGGATCAGCATGCATGTTGGTACTTGCATCCCTGGATCCGATGAAAGCTGTAATGGCACCGGACGCGGTTAAAAGCAGAGTGTGCTTGGCGTGCATGCTGACCTGCATTCCCTGGACTTTGTGTGGCTGTCATGGCCCATAAACAGGTAGGAACTAGTGTTAGGGACCACTCCATAGAGGCGACCTTGACGTGGTGAGTGGCTTATTACGCTTTGGCCAAAATGTACACCAATGCCTCATCCAGCATGGAGGCAGGGCAGAATGCTGGTTGCAGAGTGCTATTGCATTTGTATTTTACGTTTGTAGTGTAGTATATCTGCTGGACCGTGGGAGGCCAAGCCCCACCAGCTTAAAAAAAGTGTGAGTGTTGCGAAAATTTGCCACTTTTCTGGAACATGGTAAATTCCCTCCTAAGGCTGAATGCACACGACTGTGAAACACGGACGTGAGTGGTCTGTGGTATCCCGGCCTGGCATCCTGATGAGAGCAGGAGCACACAGCGTCATTGGTTGCTACGACGCCGTGCGCTTCGTGCCGCCGCTGCAGTACAGTAATACTCTCGTATAGATCATATGAGTGTATCACTGTACTGCAGCAGCGGTACGAAGCGCACGGCATCATAGCAACCAATGGGGCCGTGCTCTCCAGCACTCAGCAGGATGCCAGGCCGGGATACCACGGACCGCTCACGTCCATGTTCCACAGTCGTGTGCATTCTGCCTAAGTGTGTAAAACTTCAGAACCCTTCATTGTTCAATCACATCTCTCTAGAAATTAGTCTTTATTGTAGGAAAGTGTTACACTCATTAAAGGGGTTGTGCCAAGTTTTTAAGATATCCCCGCCGATCCTAAGAACAGGGGTTCCATCCCCTAATCTGATGCAGTAGCAGGTCGAGCATGCACCCAACCACTCCTTCATTCTTCATGGGAGCGCCCGAAATAGCACTGTACTCCGTTATCTTTGGCAATCCCATTGAGACTAGAGTGGCAAGGTGCATGCTCAACCATCAGATTGGGGGAACAGGAGCCAGTTCTCGGGATCAGCAGGGATCCCAGCAGTGGGACTCCCACCAATCAGTTAGTTACCCCCTCTTGAAACTTGAAACAAGATCTTTAAATAAATTGGCTGCATTTTATGGATCTGTATTAATTTCATTAAAAAAAACACACTAATTATTGTATTCATGTTTCCATTTTTATACCTGCATCTTTTAATTTGTATGTTGGCCCTTAAAAATGCAGCTTGTACTAATAAATCTGTATGGGTATTATTTTCGACCGATAGAAGTCAATGGGTTGAATTCAAATGCACATCTTTTGTGTTTGCCTAGTCCACATGTGCATATTTGTTCCATTTTTTATCATGCATATTTTTTCAACATCACAAAAACAGCAAAAAAACATTTAATCGATTGAAGAGAATCTGCCAGCAGTATTGACCATTCTAAACTGCTGGCAGCAGCAGGTAGTGGCGAGTGGGACAAACATTCATTTTGTGGAGCTTTTATCATCAGGAGTAGAGCGAATGTGGAGGTGGAACTTCACTGTGAAGTGCTGTCAGCATTGAGCTGCTTTACAACCCTCACCACCATGACACCACTCCAGCTGGAGGGGCCGTGACACAGCTCAATGCAGGGAGCAGGTCATAGTGAAGCTCTGCCTCCTGGCCACTGACAGACTTCCTTTTAAAAAACAGAACAAATCTAAAGAAAACGACGACTCGGAACACGGTATAGAACAAAAATATATACAATATGGAAACAAAAATAGGAATTTTAAGGCAAGCTTCACATATGCGGTAAGAGATCTGGCAGGCTGGACCTCTCTGGATCTGGTATTGGTGGAGATCCGGCCACCACCTGGCAAATATAGCGGGATTCGGCCACAAAAAAAAGCTGCACTTTATAACAGTAACGCTCCTCCCTTGTCACTTTATAACAATAAAGAATAAAGTGAACATAAACAGTAACAGGTGATACACAACCTATGATGCACCGATTATGCAACATACCATCTCAAAAACACCAGAAATATACCGCTTTCTGGTTTTCCAATTGCATTGAAAAAAAATTAAGTATGGACTGATCTATGCCAAGGGCAGCAAGTACTGTATGAATGAGGAATACATGCTGACCCCCAGTGACGAGAAGAAAAGAGCCATTCCTGGTCCACGGTCACCGTTCCTACACAATATTCTGTGGTATACGGTATAGTGGATATATTGCGGTTTATACTGTATCTTACATTGACACACATCGGGACCTATTTACTGAGTTCATTGTTGTTGGATACGGTGTAACTACTAAGCTACGTCAGGTATGTCCTGTCACAGCTCCCTGTGACTTAGAAGCTATGCCCCCTCTTTCCGGTAGTGTCCCAGCCTGAATGTCGTACCCCATTGTGCATGCTACCTACTCCCAGATAAACATTCAGCTATTCAATAAGACATTTCGCACAGTGAAAGTTGGAAGACAAGTGTTTAGCTGTCAGGGTCTCGTACGAGCACATACAAAGGGTCATATGGGAGCAGCATAAAGCAAACACCTTCAACGTTATGTAACCACGAGAAGGAACATATGAAAAAACATAAAATACATCGAAAAAGGGAAATATCCTTACCTTCTATTGACAGTTAAGCTGGGAAGCTCTTTCGTGGCTTGACTGCTAATCAGTATGTCTTGTCATAGGCATCTTGTCTAAGCAAAGGAATGAGTGAGATAGGAGTGGCCGGCCTTAGGCAAATATTTCTGAGCCGTCCAAAGCCAGGCATGTTGCAGAACATAACTGTAGAGTGACTTAATCTATGTGATACCTTTAAAGGGAAACTTCTACCAGGTGAACTAGTGGAAGCAATTGTCCAAAAGTCGGCATGCCAGTCCTAGCCACACTAGCTCATGTGACCTTCTCAAAAGAGGTGGCCCATGTGGCAAGCTGGTTTCCAGCCCCTTTACTGGCGCCTTCAGAGGCAGCGTAGTGTCTGAAATGGCATGCAGCGTTTATATGGCATTCCTGTTTTTATGAGACATGTAGTAGGTGCAAGCGTTCTTAGGCTAGGGCGACATGTGTCGTGCGACTTCTTGTCGCAGAAAAGTTGCGCAATATTTTTATAATGCGACACGACAGTCACCAAAAAGGCATCCAATGCAAACCCGCGCGAGTAGGTACCCAATTGCAGTCAGTTTTGACAGCGATTGTGTTCCGATGTTCAGTTTTTATTGCGCGGGTGCAATGTGTTTTGCACGTGCGTGATAAAAAACCGACTGTGGTACCCAGACCCGAACTTCTTCACAGAAGTTCAGGTTTGGGTTAGTTGTAGTGTAGATGTTATTATTTTCCCTTATAACATGGTTATAAGGGAAAATAATAGCATTCTGAATACAGAATGCATAGTACAGAAGGGCTGGAGGGGTTAAAAAAATAAAAATAAAAAATTAACTCAACTTAATCCACTTGTTCGCGCAGCCCGGCATCTCTTCTGTCTTCTTTTGTGAGGAATAGGACCATGTTATAAGGGAAAATAATGATCGGGTCCCCATCCCGATCGTCTCCTAGCAACCGTGCGTGAAAATCGCACCGCATCCGCACTTGCTTGCGGATGATTGCGATTTTCACGCAACCCCATTCACTTCTATGGGGCCTGCGTTACGTAAAAAAAACACACAAAGAGGAGCATGCTGCGATTTTCACGCAATGCACAAGTGATGCGTGAAAATCACCGCTCATCTGCACAGCCCCATAGAAATGAATGGGTCCGGATTCAGTGCGGGTGCAATGCGTTCACCTCACGCATTGCACCCGCGCGGAAATCTCGCCCGTGTGAAAGGGGCCTTACAGTGGCTCACATACTTCAGAGCACACGGGTCGATTTACTAAGCCTGTACATGGCGTCACCTTAGGTGGTAATGTATCAAGTATGTTGTATCAGAAAAGTGGAATGATTTTCCCTGTTTTGTCATTGGAGCAATCATTTGCACCACATTTTTTATGTATTTGTGCCATTGTTAGGGTTGTTTGTACCATGCACTGCCAGTTTAGGCTACTTTCACACTCGCGTTTTGACTTTCCGTTTGTCAGATCCGTTCAGGGCTCTCACAAGCGGTCCAAAGCAAATCAGTTTTGCCCTAATGCATTTGGAATGGAAAAGGATCCGCTCAAAATGCATTAGTTTGCCTCTGATCAGTCTCCATTCCGCTCTGGGGGCGGACACCAAAACGCTGCCTGCAGCGTTTTGTTGTCCGCTTGACGAAACTGAGCCAAATGGATCCGTTCTGGCACACAATGTAAGTCAATGAGGACGGATCTGTTTTCTCTGACACAATCTAGCACAATAGAAAACGGATCCGTCTCCCATTGACTTTCAATGGAGTTCATGACGGATCCGTCTTGGCTATGTTACAGATAATACAAACTGATCCGTTCATGATGGATGCATGCGGTTGTATTATTGTAACAGATCCGTTTTTGCAGATCCATGACGGATCTGCCCAAAACGCGAGTGTAAAAATAGTCTTACATTTACTACAGGGTGTCTAGAAGTTTTGTGGCCAGAGCTATATTTTTAGCCAATTTATCACTGCAAATTTTAGCAAAAAATTCACAAAAAAGTTGCAACTGTCCCCTGATGGTGTGCAAAATGCAATAAATATGATTAGGCGACAGTTTAAAAAAAATTATTACATTTTGTAAATTTATTGCAAAGAAACTGGCTTCAAAAAGTGGAAAAAGTTGCAAATTGATACATTGCTTCCTTAGGCCTCTTTTACACTACCGTTTTTATTTTTCCATTTTGCGGGCGGTTTTTTGCGTTCCATATACGGTCCGTATACAGAACCATTCATTTCAATGGTTCAGCAAAAAAAACTGAATGTACTCCGTATGCATTCCGTTTCCGTATTTCCGTTCCGTTGAAAGATAGAACATGTCCTATTATTGCCCGCAAATCATGTTCCGTGGTTCCATTCAAGTCAAGGGGTCCGCAAAAAAAATTACTGTATACTGTATATGCCATACGGAAAAAAGGAACGGAAACACAACGGAAACAAAAAAACAGAACAATGGATCCGTGAAAAACGGTCCGCAAAACACTGAAATAGCCATACGGTAGTGTGAAAGAGGCCTTAGGCTGTGTGGATCTGCACAAAATTTATCATAGTGGCTCAGGCTGGATGATAAATTTGGTGCAGGGATAGACAAACTTGCGGAGGCACGGACAGAAAACCCACGGAAGCACTGTTAACAAACAATGGGATGCAAAATGTAGGGCATCCCTGGTCAAAATTACTGTTACTGTGAACAGTTAAGGGTACTTTCACACTAGCGTTATTCTTTTCCGGTATTGAGTTCAGTCACAGGGGCTCAATACCGGAAAAAAATGATCAGTTTTCTCCTAATGCATTCTGAATGGAGAGCATTCCGTTCAGGATGCATCAGTTCAGTCCCTCTTACGTTTTTTGCATGCTGCAGTTTTCTCTCCGGCCAAAAATCCTGAACACTTGCCGGAATGCTGGATCCGGCATTAATTTCCATTGAAATGTATTAGTGCCGGATCGACGGATCCGTTCTTCCGGTCCGCGCATGCGCAGACCATTAAATCTGTGAAAAAAATATATACCGCATCCGTTTTTCCGGATGACATCGGAGAGACGGATCCGGTATTTCAATGCATTTGTCAGACGGATCCGGCTATAAAAAGTGTTTACAAGCTGTGATACATGTGAAAGGGGTGCTACTAGTTTAGGGGCGTAGCTAAATACTCATGGGCCCTGGTATAAGAGTTCAGCTTGGGGCCCCCCTTCCCTCAATGCTTTGTGGCCAGGGAAGCACATCCCCTTTGTGCTGCCTGAGGCAAAAATTTAAATGGCATCCCCTCCATGCCAAATTCTTGACCTAACCCCTTCTCTCCTACCTGAGGTGTAACTTGACCAGAATGCACTATCTATAATACTGGTGTCTTCTTATGTGGCACAAGGGTCTTTGGGCCCCCTTAAGCAACTGGGCCCGGTAGCGACTGCTACGTCTGCACCCCCTATAGCTATGCCCCTATACTAGGTACTAACCATGCAGGGTGCCCAAAGTTTTGCTTCGGGCTCTTTTACTTTTTTTTTATTTTTAAAATGTAAAAGATGAAAATAAAAAAAATGTTTTTGCTTAGAATACAAAGGGAATGTGTCTTTAATAAATATTTAACTTTGTGTATTTTGGAAATCATTTAATCTTCTACTTGCTTCACTGTTCACAGTAACAGCAATTTTGATCGGGTTGCCTAAACCTTTGCATGCCACTGTATCTGTATGTAATTTGTGTTAATGTAATCTTTAGAAAAAGCTGCTTTTTTCTTTTGGAAAACAGCTTGCAGGTGCCCAGATAGTCGGGCTTTCCTATTTAAGGTGCCCAAAACAGCCTTCTTTCCCCAACGTCTTCCCCTCCCCATAGCTTCTCAATGCTTCCTCCTCAGGGGTGCACCTAGCCCGGTAGCAACTGCTACCTCTGCACCCCCTATAGCTACGCCCCTGCAGGGTGGTCATAACCATGGAAACAAGCCGTGTATAATGTGATGATAAAATTTAACATTGCCAGCAAAGGAGGCAATATGGACAATCACAATCCATTAGTAAGTGCCTTGTATTAACTTTGTCTACATGATAAATGCCACTTGCTGAAGTGAGACAACCCCTTTAAGCTTGAGGCGAGGTGCTTATACACAGCATCTGAACAAGTAGCGCTGCCGGGTAAAGCATGGAAGATGGCTGCAGCAAACCAGTGCTCTAATGGAACAGAGCTAAAAAGCTACTAACACAGTAATAAAGCACTACTTATAGGCAGTCAATTGTATAGCATACGGTAATTGTTTCCGTGTACTGAATTAATGATAATTTCATACTGCTTATAAAGCAGAATAACTCAGCTGTCCATGCGTCTCTCTGCAGGAATTAAAGGGGTTTTCCCACCATGAACATTTATAACACAGGGATCTCAAGTCTCCCGGAGGTTCAGGGAGTCTCCCGCTATTAGATAGCGGCTCCCTGACGCCCACATGTGAGACAATATACAGGAAAGGTTTACTGATAGCAGAGCAGAGAGATAAGAAAAGTGACAGGACACAGAGTTTAGATTACAGGTTGAATTAACCCTTTAGGGTCAAATTGGCTTCTCAAGGAGATATATATGTTAAAGGCATCCCTTCTTCTGTCTCATTCAGTAGCTATAGAACTATTGAGAGAGATGTATTTACAAAAAATACATTTACACATTTAACCCTCCATTTTAATTATATTATTTACCCCAGTGTTAAATTCACCCCCCCCCCTGGATGCTTGTTTTTTTCCTACAGTGGGGTAGATAATTACACACAGGGTTTTAAAGAATAAACTTCCTGACTCAGACCAAGAGCCGACTCAGCGAGTCAGCAAGTGAATCCAAGCATCCGTCATCAGCGCATGCGCATTGCGCAACCTAAGCTTTGGTTCACTTGCTTCATGTCAGCTCAGCGAATGAACCGAAGATTCGATTCATGAATCGGTTCATTTGAATGAACTGATTTAAATGAACCGATTCATGTGAAAGATCCGAACTTCCCATCTCTAGTTTACTCGCAGTAAACCTTTCCGGCAACCTGTAACAGTGTCCCCTTCTCGGCGCGTGCGCACAGTGCAAGAAGAAGCCAATGCCAGCAGTCCGCAACGGCGCATCAGGCTGAGCCTGTGCGCACGCGCGGGATCTCAAAGCGGGAGGAGGGGGAGGGAGGGAGAGGCGGCACTGAGGAGTAGAAGGCGGCGCTGGGCACGAACGGCGATGCGTGCGGCCGGGCACCATGTATCCACAGACCTCCCCTGCTTGGGCACCTTAATTCAATGATTGACAGGTTAGTAAAACCTGTTTTTCCGCAGAATAAAGCCACAAATAGCTTTTATAAGGCCACCTTAGAAATCAGAATGCTACCCTGGACATGAGCAGATGTTTAGCTCACAGGGCTTATAGGTGGTGACAGAATCCCTTTAATCATATACATAAATATGATAATTTGGGCAGGGTAATGAGCCCAGTCCTCCACACCATAGAGCAAAGTGTGCAGATACTGCATATGTTTGGAAAATGTAATAAAAAGTTAGTGAAAGAAAACCTCCCTGAAATGGGTTTTTGCAGGTTGGGATGTCTGATAACATAAGGAAAACCAGCACCCGATCCTTTACAGAGGGGGCATGGACATCCGTTATTATATGCTGTGGGTGATATGGAAGCAGAAATCTGTGCTATTGTTATTCCCCTACAGGCTTTAGTCCCGCTTGCAAATCTAGGACGTAGCTTCTCAGCATTTACCATGGTCACAAATGGCAAAGGATCTGACAACTCCAACTCTGCTAAACTGCAAAAAGGTCAGCTTGGACTGCAAAAATTTCTCTCATAGAAGAGTGAGACTTCTCAAATGCGTCTGCCAGATGAGATGAAACCAAAACATGGCGGTGAAAAACATCTGCATAAAAGGTTTACCCAAGACCTGGCCTGCCGACTCCCTAGGCAAGGTGGCCTCTGAAGCATTCACTCAGCTAGTGGGGTCTGAAGCAGCATCCTCAATCGCCATCAAAAGGATCCACTGCTCTCTGAGGCCCAAGCCGGCTAAAAAAGATACACCCCGCGATGTGATCTGCGGTCTTCTTTCATATGTGGACACTTTCAAGATCCTAACTCCAGCCAGAGGACATCTATCACCTATGAAGGAGCTGTCCTGTCCCTTTATCAGGACATTGCTCCCTCTACCCTCAGCAAGAGATACATTCTACGGCCGCTACTAGAACAGCTTTGCAGGAATAATGGGGGAGATTTATCAAACTGGTGCAAAGTAAAAATGGCTTAGTTGCCTATAGCAACCAATTAGATTCCACCTTTCATTTTTCAAAGGAGCTGTGAACAATGAAAGGTGGAATGTGATTGGTTGCTATGGGAATCTCAATAAATTTCCCCCAATATGTCCTATTCTTGACTCTATCCTTCTGGAGTTTCCATCCTCTATAACGGTCGCAGGATCCGTATACATTACAGTACCTCAGAGGACAGGAAAAAAGCTTGGCCTGTCTTAAACCTTACTCCAATTGAGATTCCATCATGGATGCCAGCAGAGAACCCAGCGACCTTACTGCCTCTTCCCAGACATGACCCCTGGATCTGAGCTTCCAACGGGAAGAGGGCACAACGTGCATAGCAGAAGACCTGAACTGAAGATGGATTGGTGAGACCATCGTTTCAAGCTACCTCTTAGAACGGAACTGTTTTTCTCTCTAATAGTTGGTATGTTCGCCGTGCCATCTATAGGATCCCCACAAGGCGCTGAGGTCATTGGTCATATAATGCTCATGTATTCTGTGCACTATACGAGTATATGAGGAATAATGACTTTGCCTAAGATATAGAAAGTGTTTGTTTATTAAAAATAACTTTGGATGAGACTTTATATAACGTACAACGTGAATGGTCTAATTGAGGCCATTTGTTATTGTCTCATTTCACTATTGGTCTCATTTCATTCAGTCTAGCTTTATTTTTCCATAAGTTTGGTAGAGTTATTTATAATGTGGGTGTACTCCTATGCCACTTATTTGGATAGACGATCTTGAAGGCTTTTGGCCAGGACAGCTTCGGATCTGTTGCTTTCCTTGTTACCCCCATTTTACCCATACCCACAGGGTGCATATTGCATTAGTGCTGCTGCCTATTCATCGTCATATTTGGGCAGGGTGAGGGCCCACACTTTTTTTCATATATCCTGTCAAATGGGCTTTTCCCTAGATTGAAACTACCTGGTTGTAGATTTACTCTTCAGAAGGGCTCATGCACACGGCTGTTGTTTTGGTCCGCATCCGAGCCGCAGTTTTGGCGGCTCAGATGCGGACCCATTCACTTCAATGGGGCTGCAAAAGATGTGGACAGCACTCCTTGTGCTGTCCACATCCGTTGCTTCGTTCCGTGGTCCGCAAAAAAATAAATAACCTGTCCTATTCTTGTCCGCGTTTTGCGGACAAGAATAGGCAATTATATTAATGGCTGTCCATGCCATTCCGCAAATTGTGGAACGCACACGGACGCCATCCGTGTTTTGCGGATCCGCGATTTGTGGACCGCAAAACACACAACGGCCGTGTGCATGAGGCGGAACTCAAAGGTTCAGTCTATAGTCTATTCCCCCCACCCTGTTTCTTTTTCTATTCTTTTTCCTCCTCTCCCTTTTCCACACTCCTATATTGTGACATTGTATTGATTCTATATGCAAGTCCAGTTTCTTGGACACATGTCTACACTTACTTTTACAACCTTCAACCTTAATGGCTTTAACTCCCTCCATAAGAGGAGCCATGCGCTCCTTCTAATACGCAAACTTAAGGCACACATACTACAGTATTCTTCCAAGAAACCAATTTTAAAATCACTCGCATACCCAAACTACCTAAATCCCCTTATACACACTGGTTCCATAGTTCCCATGCTACATCAGCATCCATAGCCATACATCACTCTGTCCCGTTTCTTCTGAAACAACAATATTGCAACACTGAGGGGAGGATTCTGTTGGTTAAGGGTGAAATTGCAGCCACAACATATACCATAGCTAATTCCTATGCCCCAAACACAAATCAAGTCCCCTGGTTAATTAAAGCTCTAGAGACCTTACACCTTTTTTGCAGAAGGTCACATTATACTGGGTACTGATTTAAACCTGACGCTAGATTTACTTCTTGACTCCTCATGGCAGAAATCCCAGATTCCTCCAGTTATGCTGGATAAACTACAAGATAAAATGAGGGATTTACATCTTGATATCTGGAGATAGTGTAATCTGTTATTAACAGATTTACGCCACTTTTTGGTGTATTTCTGTCGCAGATTGTGGCACAAGGTTATTTGCGCCACAATCTGCAACTTTTCCCTAAACACGCCAGGTCTAAAAAAGGGCGTATAGGTCCTATGAGGAGAGTCATCTTCAGAACTTCTTTGTACCTAATGAGGCATCTCCGGAGGCGCCACCTACCATATTTTTCGCTTTATAAGACGCACTCCCCCCAGTGCGTCTTATAAAGCGAATGGTGCCATTTTTACATGGGTGACACTGATACATCGCCGTATGCTGCACAGCATGGCCTGCGATGTATTAGTTACAGTAAACCTCTATCACCCGGGGTGGGAGGAGGGCTGGAGGCCGGCAACTGCTGTTGCACTCGCGGCCGGACCCGACGTAGTAACTGTACTCCGCTCACAGCAGTCTTTATATGTAAAGTTTATTTATTTAATGCTCAAGCAGTGGCTCCCTCTTTGTAAAACTACCATAATCGTCTGTAGTAGTACTAGCTCACTCAAAGCAGCGGTCAGGCCGGCAGTGTAACGTCACTCAGTCGGTCATGCCCCTCCCACTTGATTAATGAAGCTGTCAGGAGTGTGACTGACTGAGTGAGTGACGTTACGCTGCCAGCCTGACCGCTGCTTTGAGTGAGCTAGTACTACTACAGACGATTATGGTAGTTTAACAAAGCAGAGCCACCGCTTGAGCATTAAATAAATAGACTTTACATATAAAGACTGCTGTGAGCGGGGCCCGGTGTAATGGGGTCATGGACATGAGGGGGCACATTAATAATGTAATAATGTGACACATAGGGCCATGAGGGGGACCAGCATAAGATGCTATATGTGTGTCATCCACACATCCCCCCATAACAGTGTCATCTACACATCCCCCTATAAGTATCCACACATCCCCCATAACAGTGCGTCATCCACAGATATCCCCCATAACAGTGCATCATCCACAGATATCCCCCATAACAGTGCGTCATCCACAGATATCCCCCATAACAGTACGTCATCCACAAATATCCCCCATAATAGTGCGTCATCCACAGATCCCCATAACAGTGCGTCATCCACAGATCCTCCATAACAGTGCGTCATCCACAGATCCCCCATAACAGTGCGTCATCCACAGATCCCCCATAACAGTGCGTCATCCACAGATCCCCCATAACAGTGTCATCCACAGATCCCCCATAACAATGCATCAGCCACAGATCCGCCCATAACAGTGTCATCCTCAGACCACCATTAGTTCAAAACTTACCAAAAGCACACCTTTTGTTTCAAATTTTTTTTTTCTTATTTTCCACCTGAAAAAACCTAGGTGCGTGCGTCTTATCGTCAGGTGCGTCTCATAAAAGCGAAAAATACGGTAGTTATTGCTTTAGAAATCAGCAGTAAAAAACAAAAACAAAATGACTCCCTCCTCGCAGAAATAGCTCAACAAACACTCTCAAACTGAGGCCCTTCAACAGGCAGAAACTCAAACAGGTTCTCAACCTAAGATCAGCTAAATATCACCTCAATTTTCGGCATACAATTTACGCTCATGGCAATAAAGGTGGAAAGTTTATGTCGCACTAATTAAAAAAACATTGATAGATATGCCCCCTCTCATATAATCTTCTGCAGTTATTCCAACTCAATTCCGTGGGGGTCATTTTTCACATCCTGACCTGGAATCCAGAAGTCTGCTGACCCATACTCAAACTGTGAGCACAGGACAAAAGACCTGTGGTCGGGGCAGGAACTCATGATGCAGTGAGGTGGGCTCAGATGAGTCGTGGTCTGTCTGAGAATTCCAGCCCTCACACTTCCTCCCAGGCCAAAGGTAGCCATGGGGTACTGACTGGGGTCCCACAATAAAGTGTTTAGCAATGATCACTACTGTGTGGAGATGTATTACTGTATATACAACACAGAAATAAAGGCTTGTGCAGACCTGCTACTGCTTGATATCTATGGATATTTGCCATAATCACTCAATCATGAACCTTGGCTGGAGGTGCATAAAGAAATAAAAATGTCTCTGGTAGAGGGTGTTACAACTGTGGGGTGAAGTGGTTTGAACGTGTGTAATGGTGGTCACAAAAATGAATTAACAAGAAATGATGGTTTTCTATACAAGCCTGTATCTTTGCAGCAGGAAACAAAGTAAGGTCAGGGAAGACAGTTCTACTGTGCCGCAGCCTATGATGCCTTCCTTAGATCATGCACTCGAAATATCACTCAATGGTGCTGAAAGTTGAGACTTTAGGCCTCATGCACACGACCGTTGTTGTGTTCCGTTCCGCAAAATGGGGTTCCGTTGTTCCGTGATCCATTTTTGTTTCCGTGTGTCTTCCTTTATTTTTGGAGGATCACCAGACATGAAGGAAAGTAAAAAAAAATCTAAGTCAAGTTTGCCATGCAAATGATAGGAAAAATACGGATGCGGACGCACGGACGCGGATGACAATCTTGTATCTTTCTGCGTTTTTTCACGGTCCCATTGACTTGAATGGGTCCGCGAACCGTTTTCTGTGAAAAAAATAGGACAGGTTATATTTTTTTGATGGACTGGAACCACGGATCACGGACGCGGATGGCAAACGGAGCATCAGCCGAGTTTTCAACGGACCCATTGAAAGTCAATGGGTCTGCAGAAAATCACGAAAAACGGAACAACGGACACGGAACACAACAACGGTCGTGTGCATGAGGCCAAAATGGTTAGTTGCAATCTGGACACTTTGAAAATTGCTCAAGGATGCAACACATGATTATGGCATTGAGTGATTACCCATTCTCATAAGGAACAGGGGGTCAGTAAATAATTTATTATGTGGGGTACCTCAATATTGTTTCATGCAATACTCTTTTGCGCACAGTTGGAGATGCCAGATTCTGACCTATCCCTGCCAAACATATTTTTCTTACTTATGGGAATGTCTGTGTATACATCAGGAGATTTTCCTGTGGCCTGTAGATGTGCTGTGAACGAAGCCTAAGGGCTCATGCACACAAACGTTTTTTGCGTTCCGTATACGGGCCATATTTTAAATCGGTATACGGACGGAACCATTAATTTTCAATGGGTCTGCAAAAGATCCGTTGCTCCGTCCCGTGGCCCCGCAAAAATGATGAGTCCTGTCCTATTCTTGTCCGTTTTGCGGACAAGAATAGGCATTTCTATAATGGACCTCCTGTTCCGTTCCGCAAACTGCGGAAGGCACACAGGTGGCATCCGTTTTTTGCGGATCTGCAATTTGCGGACCACGAAAAACAGCACGGTCGTGTGCATGAGCCCTAAGGGAAAGCATAGTTGCACTCAGCTTCCAGTACAGAATGGGCCAGGCGCTGCCCTGCTGCATTTCTACAGTAATGCTTAGGGTACAGACACAGTCAGGTTTCCTGATGCAGTTTTGGAAGCCAAATCAGGAGTGGATCTTTAAAAATAAGTGAAAGTATAAAGAACAGATAGGACTCCTGTTTTTGGCATGCTGAAACCTGACCGTATGGCTGTACCCTTACACTGTACCTGTTGTAGATATCAGTCTGTAGCTCCAAACAATGGAATCAGATGACAGCTGCATGACAAAATATATAAAAAAGGTGGATACCTAAAATAATGCATTGTATGTAATGTTTGCTAATGGAGAAGCTGCTCTGTACACTGCTGCATTAAAGTAGACACCTAGTAGATAGACCATTTCCGTGCTGTGTATTTACTTCTATGTAAGAAAAGGTTTTCTTCATACAGTCTATCTAGTCACAATCTATACATTCAGTCATATTACTGAAGGTCATTCTCTGATAAATGTTGCACATTTTAGGTGATAGCCTTTATAGACTTTGCCTAGTATACCGTTTCCTTTACCCAGATATCATTCTTTAGTGTTGTGTGTGATTTGGGCAAAATCCAACGAAGTCAAATGCTTTCCCTAACGCCATTTACAAAATATAGGTACTGTTACTGCACCTTTATCCTTGTGCCAAGTTTTTACTTACTGGGTACCCTATCTATAGGATAGGGGATACGTATCTGGTAGGAGTCTGACTCCTACTGATCCTAAGAACTGAATCGTACAATTGACAGTGATGAGCTCCCCATATGTAGGCCACAACAGTATAACCACTCAGTATTATCTGTATATAATAGAGACCCTGTTCACACTGCAGCAGGTTCACTATATATATTGCTTCACTTGAAGCAATGTACCATTATACTGTTACTAAAAAATAGGGTAAAAAAACGGTGGTTTCTATTGCATTTAAAGTTGATAATGTTACAAGTCTTTAGACGTCTTCCCACATTAGTGTAAGGGTTTTAGTCAGTGTAATACTCATTGCTCTTAAAAGGTACTGTTACAAGCAGTGAGTGTGGTCCCACCAACCAACCGATTTGACTTAAAGCTAGTCCTGAGGGCGTTATCCTGGAGGTCCCTGGGTTTTCACCTTTTAACTACTATACAGGGATCTGGTCTTCACTGCAGGGAAGCCACCAGGCCGCTACCTGTTGAAATAGCCTTAGTGTGGTTGGCTGCTGACCCATTGGGGTCAGAGACAGCAATGCCAAGCACTGAGGTATCAGGTAATACATATAGTCAGGAAACAGGCAGAGGTCAGGGGCGGCATAGTATGTGCGAATCCGTGAAACAGTACAGAGGTCAGAGCATGTGGCATAGGGTCATTATGGTGAACACATAAGTGATAGTAAGTGGTTAGGTGATTGTCTTGATTTTTTTATTATTTTTGATAACCCAGTCAGCAAAAAATTTTATGCACTCCTCCAGGTTCAAAAGATTATTGGGGACATTTATCAAAACTGGTGCAAAGGAAAACTGACTTAGAAGACCCTAAGATCCCTTTCACACCGGCGGGTTTTCCGCGCGGGTGTAATGCATGAGGTGAACGCATTGCACCCGCACTGAATCCGGACCCATTCACTCCAATGGGGCTGTGCACATGAGCAGTGATTTTCACGCATCACTTGTGCGTTGCGTGAAAATCGCAGCATGTTCTATATTGTGTGTTTTTCACGCAGCACAGGCCCCATAGAAGTGAATGGGGCTGCGTGAAAATCGCAAGCATCCGCAAGCAAGTGCGGATGCGGTGCGATTTTCACGCATGGTTGCTAGGTAACGATCAGGATTGGGACCTGATC
This sequence comes from Bufo bufo, assembly GCF_905171765.1. NCBI lineage: Eukaryota > Metazoa > Chordata > Amphibia > Anura > Bufonidae > Bufo > Bufo bufo. The sequence goes on along the minus strand of NC_053390.1, from coordinate 145,239,627 downwards.
TTTATTATTTTCACTTATAACATGGTTATAAGGGAAAATAATAGCATTATTAATACAGAATACTAACTAAATTAGGGCTGGAGGGGTAAAAAAAAAATAATTTTTTTTTAATTAAACTCACCTCATCCACTTGTTCGCGAAGCCTGGCTCATCTTCATTCTTCTTCTTTGAGGACCTGGAAGGAAAAGGACCTTTGATGACATCACTGCGCTCATCACATGGTCCATCACCATGGCGATGGATCATGTGATGGACCATGTGATGAGCGCAGTGACGTCACCAAAGGTCCTTTTCCTCCCAGGTCCTTAAAGAAGAAGAATGAAGACGAGCCGGGCTTCGCAAACAAGTGGATTAGGTGAGTTTAATAAAAAAATATATATATATTTTAACCCCTGCATCACTAATTTACTTAGCATTCTGTATTAAGAATGCTATTATTTTCCCTTATAACCATGTTATAACGGATAATAATAAAATCTACACAACACCTAACCCAAACCCGAACTTCTGTGAAGAAGTCCGGGTTCGGGTCTGGGTACCAAACATGCCGTTTAAAACGCTTTGCACTCACACGGAAAAATTGTGCTTTTTCCCACAATGCACCCGCATCCTATCCGACCCTCACACGAGACGACCGTGTGAAAGAGACCTAAGGAGGTCAAAAAATGAAAGGTGGAATCTGGTTGGTTTCAAACTTAGCCAGTTTCCCTTTGTACCAGTTTTGATAAATCTCTCCCATGAAAAATATTAATACATTAGTTTGTTTTTAATCGGAGGAGTCTCATAATGTATTTTCTCCCTTTATATGTTCTTCTCTGATTCTGGTCCTGTTTCTAAATGACAATGCAGTTCTGTGATGGAACTAACCATAAGTGCCCCATTTTCATGATGCTGGACTGAAGGGATTTTACAGTATATAAAATGATCTCATATTACTTCTTTCTTTCAAAATTCTTTTTATTTTTCAAGAAAATTAACATCCACATGGTATAAAATGTTCTACAGTGACATTTAGTATAATGGTATACATTCACCGTATTGAATTACAAGATGTGATAACATTTGAACATTTTACAGTAAGACAGTTTACATTAGTATAAGGGATTTTTTATATAAATTTGAATGATTAGGATAAGCAATAGATCTCATATTACTTCTCAAGAGTTATTATCATCTGCTCTTTTGCATCAGAGTCTATTGAAAGATAGTAGAGATATGGAGGTAAATATGGACATGAGATATGAATTGTGATTTGATATTGAGGCAAAAAGGTTTTCTCTGTTTCATTCTGTACATATTTGCCAGAAAAAAAATGATTATACGTGATTGAGTCTGTACAGCAGCACACAGATGCCATACAGCTTTGCATTAGAGAAGAAATTTGGTCAAGAATAGTGCATTGTCTCCTCTGCTGTAAAGCAGTGATGAGAAAATTCCTGGAGCACTATATCCTGAAGCAACCAGGTGACATTTAATGAAATTTTGTGTATTTTCCAGAACTATCAGGAAATACTGGAAAGTCCACTTTTTCAAGGGACTACATTCTCCAGATTCTGAATAACATTGGGTTTGGTTTAGCATGTTTAAATGTGTTGTCTGTAAATGTTAACCCCTTCAGTACCGAGCCACTTTTCACCTTAAAACCCAGGCCGATTTTTGCAAATCTGAGATGTGTCACTTTATGTGGTAATAACTTTAGAACGCATTTACTTATCCAAGCCGTTCTGAGATTGTATTCTCGTGACACATTGTACTCCATGACAGTGGTAAATTTGAGTCGATATATTTCACCTTTATTTATAAAATAATCCCAAATTTTGAAAATCTTTGAAAAATTCACAATTTTCTAAATTTGAATTTCTCTACATTTAACCACCTCAGCCCCCAGTGCTTAAACACCCTGAAAGACCAGGCCACTTTTTACACTTCTGACCTACACTACTTTCACCGTTTATTGCTCGGTCATGCAACTTACCACCCAAATGAATTTTACCTCCTTTTCTTCTCACTAATAGAGCTTTCATTTGGTGGTATTTCTTTGCTGCTGACATTTTTACTTTTTTTGTTATTAATCGAAATTTAACGATTTTTTTGAAAAAAAATGACATTTTTCACTTTCAGTTGTAAAATTTTGCAAAAAAAACGAGATCCATATATAAATTTTGCTCTAAATTAATTGTTCTACATGTCTTTGATAAAAAAAAAATGTTTGGGTAAAAAAAAATGGTTTGGGTAAAAGTTATAGCGTTTACAAACTATGGTACAAAAATGTGAATTTCCGCTTTTTGAAGCAGCTCTGACTTTCTGAGCACCTGTCATGTTTCCTGAGGTTCTACAATGCCCAGACAGTACAAACACCCCACAAATGACCCCATTTCGGAAAGTACACACCCTAAGGTATTCGCTGATGGGCATAGTGAGTTCATAGAACTTTTTATTTTTTGTCACAAGTTAGCGGAAAATGATGATTTCTTTTTTTTTTTTCTTACAAAGTCTCATATTCCACTAACTTGTGACAAAAAATAAAAAGTTCTATGAACTCACTATGCCCATCAGCGAATACCTTGGGGTCTCTTCTTTCCAAAATGGGGTCACGTGTGGGGTAGTTATACTGCCCTGGCATTCTAGGGGCCCAAATGTGTGGTAAGGAGTTTGAAATCAAATTCAGTAAAAAATGACCTGTGAAATCCGAAAGGTGCTCTTTGGAATGTGGGCCCCTTTGCCCACCTAGGCTGCAAAAAAGTGTCACACATCTGGTATCTCCGTACTCAGGAGAAGTTGAGGAATGTGTTTTGGGGTGTCTTTTTACATATACCCATGCTGGGTGAGAGAAATATCTTGGTCAAATGCCAACTTTGTATAAAAAAAATGGGAAAAGTTGTCTTTTGCCAAGATATTTCTCTCACCCAGCATGGGTATATGTAAAATGACACCCCAAAACACATTCCCCACCTTCTCCTGAGTACGGAGATACCAGATGTGTGACACTTTTTTGCAGCCTAGGTGGGCAAAGGGGCCCACATTCCAAAGAGCACCTTTCGGATTTCACAGGTCATTTTTTACTGAATTTGATTTCAAACTCCTTACCACACATTTGGGCCCCTAGAATGCCAGGGCAGTATAACTACCCCACAAGTGACCCCATTTTGGAAAGAAGAGACCCCAAGGTATTCGCTGATGGGCATAGTAAGTTCATGGAAGTTTTTATTTTTTGTCACAAGTTAGTGGAATATGAGACTTTGTATGGAAAAAAAAAATAAAAAAAAATCATCATTTTCCACTAACTAGTGACAAAAAATAAAAAATTCCAGGAACTTGCCATGCCCCTCACGGAATACCTTGGGGTGTCTTCTTTCCAAAATGGGGTCACTTGTGGGGTAGTTATACTGCCCTGGCATTTTCCAGGGGCCCTAATGTGTGGTAAGTAGGTAAATGACCTGTGAAATCCGAAAGGTGCTCTTTGGAATATGGGCCCCTTTGCCCACCTAGGCTGCAAAAAAGTGTCGCACATCTGGTATCTCCGTACTCAGGAGAAGGTGGGGAATGTGTTTTGTGGTGTCATTTTACATATACCCATGCTGGGTGAGAGAAATATCTTGGCAAAAGACAACTTTTCCCATTTTTTTATACAAAGTTGGCATTTGACCAAGATATTTATCTCACCCAGCATGGGTATATGTAAAAAGACACCCCAAAACACATTCCTCAACTTCTCCTGAATACAGAGATACCAGATGTGTGACACTTTTTTGCAGCCTAGGTGGGCAAAGGGGTCCAAATTCCTTTTAGGAGGGCATTTTTAGACATTTGGATACCAGACTTCTTCTCACGCTTTGGGGCCCCTAAAATGCCAGGGCAGTATAAATACCCCACATGTGACCCCATTTTGGAAAGAAGACACCCCAAGGTATTCAATGAGGGGCATGGCGAGTTCATTGAAAAAAAAAAATTTTGGCACAAGTTAGCGGAAATAGATTTTTTTGATTTTGTTCTCACAAAGTCTCCCTTTCCGCTAACTTGGGACAAAAATTTCAATCTTTCATTGACTCAATATGCCCCTCAGCGAATACCTTGGGGTGTCTTCTTTCCAAAATGGTGTTATTTGTGGGGTGTTTGTACTGCCCTGGCATTTGAGGGTCTCCGCAATCATTACATGTATGCCCAGCATTAGGAGTTTCTGCTATTCTCCTTATATTGAGCATACGGGTAATGAGATTTTTTTTTTCCGTTCAGCCTCTGGGCTGAAAGAAAAAAATGAACGGCACAGATTTCTTCATTCGCATCGATCAATGTGGATGAAAAAATCTCTGCCAAAAAAAGAAAAAGGAGGGGAAAGGCGTCTGCCAGGACATAGGAGCTCCGCCCAACATCCATACCCACTTCAGCTCGTATGCCCTGGCAAACCAGATTTCTCCATTCACATCAATCGATGTGGATGAATAAATCATTGCCGGGATTTTTTTTTTAATATATATACAAAGTGTTTGCCAAAGTATATGAACACCGCCACCTCCTCAACTCATATGCCTCGGCAAACATATCTTTTACTGCAGAGGAGAAATCTCGTCTTGCAGCGCCGCATACACCGACTTGCGTGTAATCTGACAGCAGCGCAATGCTTCTGTCCGAATGCACATCAGTGCTGCAGCTGGTCGATCGGTTGGTCCACCTGGAAGGTAAAAAAAACAAAACAAAAAAGAAAAAACCAGGCCGCAAAGCAATAACTTTATTAACTTTAGAACAGAACATATTAACTTTTTTAAACTTTTTTAACTTTTTTACTTACCGGTAATTTTTTTTTTGTTTAGTTTTTTTTACCTTTATAGAACAAACCTCTCCTTCCCCATGGGACAATGTGCAAAGCGCAAATCGCCCAAAGATGTGGCGAAGTACGTTATGCACTTTATCCCAGGTGAAAGGAGAGGTTTGCAGCAGCTGAGAGAGAAAGGGCCCTAATAGCCCTGTGTGCCTGTCCTGTGAGATGCAATCCCTATGCTAGGTGTACCTGTGTGTGGTACTTCCGGAAACACTCACCAAAGCATAGGGCAGGGTGGTCAGGACAGTCAGGACAGAAATAGCGGGTGTCACGCCTTATTCCACTCCTGCTACAGACACGACATCTTTTTCGGGGTGACGGTTGGGTTGAGGTACCAGGAACGACACTGGGGAAATGTCGCTCGTGTAGACGGCTAACTACACTGGTGGATGGGGCCACGGAACCTCCTGGGTAAAGGAGGTTCTCGATGATCTCTTCCTGGAATTTGAGGAAAGATCGTGTTCTCCCAGCCTTACTGTAGAGAACAAAACTATTGTACAGCGCCAATTGAATTAAATATACAGACACCTTCTTATACCAGCGTCTGGTTCTGCGGGAAACTAAATACGGAGACAACATCTGGTCATTGAAGTCCACCCCTCCCATGAGCGCATTATAGTCGTGGACACAGAGGGGCTTTTCAATGACACGGGTTGCTCGCTCAATTTGGATTGTCGTGTCTGCGTGAATGGAGGAGAGCATGTAAACGTCACGCTTGTCTCTCCATTTCACCGCGAGCAGTTCTTCGTTACACAAGGCAGCCCTCTCCCCCCTTGCAAGACGGGTGGTTACAAGCCGTTGGGGGAAGCCCACGCGACTAGTTCGCGCGGTGCCACAGGCGCAAATCCGTTCTAGAAACAAATGCCTAAAGAGGGCCACACTTGTGTAAAAATTGTCCACATAAAGATGGTACCCCTTGCCGAATAAGGGTGACACCAAGTCCCAGACTGTCTTCCCACTGCTCCCCAGGTAGTCAGGGCAACCGACCGGCTCCAGGGTCTGATCTTTTCCCTCATAGATCCGAAATTTGTGGGTATAGCCTGTGGCCCTTTCACAGAGCTTATACAATTTGACCCCATACCGGGCACGCTTGCTTGGGATGTACTGTTTGAAGCCAAGGCGCCCGGTAAAATGTATTAGGGACTCGTCTACGCAGATGTTTTGCTCGGGGGTATACAAATCTGCAAATTTCTGGTTGAAATGGTCTATGAGGGGCCGAATTTTGTGGAGCCGGTCAAAAGCTGGGTGGCCTCTGGGACGGGAGGTGGTGTTGTCGCTAAAATGCAGGAAACGGAGGATGGCCTCAAATCGTGCCCTGGACATAGCAGCAGAGAACATGGGCATGTGATGAATCGGGTGCGTTGACCAATATGACCGCAATTCATGCTTTTTTGTCAGGCCCATGTTGAGGAGAAGGCCCAAAAAAATTTTAAGTTCGGAAACTTGGACTGGTTTCCACCGGAAAGGCTGGGCATAAAAGCTTCCCGGGTTGGCGGATATAAATTGTGTGGCATACTGGTTGGTCTCTGCCACGACTAAGTCCAAGAGCTCCGCAGTCAAGAACAGCTCAAAAAATCCCAGGGCCGAACCGATTTGAGCCGTCTCAACCCGAACTCCAGACTGGGCGGTGAAAGGGGGAACTACAGGTGCGGCTGAAGTTGGTGACTGCCAATCAGGGTTAGCCAGCACCTCAGGGATTCTAGGGGCTCTACGAGCCTGTCTGTGCGGTGGCTGCGACGGGGTAACTAGTGCACGTGCCACTGTACCAGCTTCAACTGCCCTTCTGGTGCTCGCCACGTCACCATGTTGTACGGCAGTGCTGGTACTAGGTCCAGGGAGGGCTGCGCTGCTGGTGTATGCCTCACCACGTGATCCGGCAGCGACAGCCCCACTCTGCTGCTCTTGAAGCGGATCCTGCATAACCTGTGGTCTAGCGACACGGGGCCGGGTACGCCTGGTGCTGCCAGGGACCTCCACCTCCTCGTCCGAACTTTGGGTCAGAGAGCCACTGCTTTCCACAGGTTCATATTCTGACCCGCTAGATTCATCAGATGAGGGTTCCCACTCCTCATCCGACTGGGTCAGAATCCTGTAGGCCTCTTCAGAAGAATACCCCCTGTTTGACATTTTGGACTACTAAATTTAGGGGTATTCCCTGAGACTACCCAAGAAAAAAAGCAAGCCTGTCTTACAAAGGGGAGGCTAGCGAAGTACCGGAGGCCGCTGTGGTTGATAAAAAATATCAAAACTGATTTTTTTATCGCCGCAGTGCGTGTAAAATGAATGTGCAGTGATCAAAAAATATATATTTTTTGTCACTGCGGTGGGGCGGGCGTGGGTGAACGCACGTGTGGGCGACCGATCAGGCCTGATCGGGCAAACACTGCGTTTTGGGTGGAGGGCGAACTAAAGTGACACTAATACTATTATAGATCTGACCGTGATCAGTTTTGATCACTTACAGATACTATAAAAGTACAAATGCTGATTAGCGATACGCTATTCAGCGAATAAAAGTGACTGCGGTGCGGTGGGGTGGGCGCTAACTGACGCTAACTACCTAACCAAGGGGCCTAAACTATCCCTAAAACCTAACAGCCAATACTAGTGAAAAAAAAAAGTGACAGTTTACACAGTTTACACTTTTTTCCTTTCACTGGTGATTGACAGGGGCGATCAAAGGGGTGATCAAAGGGTTAATTGGGGTGCAGGGGGGTGATCAGGGGCTACAGTGAAGTGTTTGGTGTACTTACAGTTCAGTCTGCTTCTCTGCTGGATCCAACCGACGAAAAGGACCAGCAGAGGAGCAGAGAAGCCATATAACAGATCATATTTACTAATATGATCTGTTATATGACTTTTGATTGGATTTTTTAAAAATCGCCAGCCTGCCAGCCAATGATCGTTGCTGGCAGGCTGGTGACGAACTTCTTCTTTGAATTTTGCCGGCCCGCGATGCGCATGCGTCTCGCGAGATGACGCGTATATGCGTGATTGTGCGCAGCGCTGCCACCTCCGGAACGCGAATCTGCATACAGCGGTCCGGAGGTGGTTAAGGCCTCATGCACACGACCGTTGTGTGCATCCGTGGCCGTTGTTCCGTTTTCCGTGATTTTCTGCGGACCCATTTTTGGGAAAACTCCGAAAATGCACCGTTGTTCATCCGCGGCCGTGATCCGTGTTTCCTGTCCGTCAAAAAAACCTGTCCTATTTTTTTGACGGACAACGGTTCACGGACCCATTCAAGTCAATGGGTCCGTGAAAAAACACGGATGCACACAAGATTGGCATCCGCGTCCGTGATCCGTGGCCGCAGGCTACTTTCACACAGACGGATCCGCAGATCCGTCTGCATAAAAGCTTTTTCAGAGCTGAGTTTTTACTTCGTGAAAACTCAGATCCGACAGTATATTCTAACACAGAGGCGTTCCCATAGTGATGGGGACGCTTCAAGTTAGAATATACTAAGAACTGTGTACATGACTGCCCCCTGCTGCCTGGCAGCACCCGATGTCTTACAGGGGGCTGTGATCCGCACAATTAACCCTGCAGGTGCCGCACCTAAGGGGTTAATTGTGCGTATCATAGCCCCCTGTAAGAGATCAGGTGCTGCCAGGCAGGAGGGGGCACAGCCCCCTCCCTCCCCAGTTTTAAATTCATTGGTGGCCAGTGTGCCCCCCTCCCTCCCTCCCCTGTATTACATTCATTGGTGGCCAGTGCGGCCCCCACTCCCTCCCCTGTATTACTGTACATTCATTGGTGGCCAGTGCGGACCCCCCTCCCTCCCCCTCCTAATTAAAATCTCCCCCCTATCATTGGTGGCAGCGGAGAGTTCCGATCGGAGTCCCAGTTTAATGGCTGGGGCTCCGATCAGTAACCATGGCAACCAGGACGCTACTGCAGTCCTGGTTGCCATGGTTACTTAGCAATTTTTAGAAGCATTATACTTACCTGCAATGTCTGTGACCGGCCGGGCGCTCCTCCTACTGGTAAGTGACAGGTCTGTGCTATAAGCAATGCGCCGCAGAGACCTTTCACTTACCAGTAGGAGGTGCGCCCGGATCCGTCCCCATTGACTTGCATTGTAAATCAGGACGGATCCGTTTGGCTCCGCACAGCCAGGGGGACACCAAAACGACTTTTTCCTTCATGTTCGTGGATCCTCCAAAAATCAAGGAAGACCCACGGAAGAAAAAACGGACACGGATCACGGACCTACGGACCCCGTTTTTGCGGACCGCAAAAAAAAAAACGGTCGTGTGCATGAGACCTAAGACAGATAGTAATACCTCAGAAAATGGTTATCAATCAACATTCCCCATATGTCTGCTTTATGTCATTTTTTTTTTTTTAGGACATTAGAAGGCTTAGAAGTTTAGAAGCTATTTTTCAAATTTTCAACAAAATTTCCAAAAACATTTTTTTAAGCACCAATTCAGTTATACAGTGATTTTCAGCAGCTTATGTAATGGAAACCACCCGAAAATGACCCCATTTAGAAACTACATCCCTCAAATTTTTTAAAACTGATGTTATAAACTTTGTTAACCCTTGAGGTGTTCCACAAGAATTAACAGGAAATTGAGGTAACATTTCTAAATTTCTAATTCTTTTTTTAGATTTTCCATTTTCTTCCATTTTTGCTGTAACATAGCAAGAGTTAAAAGAAAATTAAACCTCATTATTTATTACCCTGATACTTCAGTTTACAAACCCCCCAAAAAATGTGCTCAAAAATGGTCGTATGAGCGCATGACAGGATTCAAAAGGGAAGGAGCGCCATAGGGCTTTTGGAGGACAGAATTTGCAGTATTGGCTTTTGGGAGCTATGTCACACAGAATTAGGAAACACTAGGCTGTGAAAATGAAAAATTACCTTTACACACACATTTTTCACTTTCACAAGGGGTAACAGGACAAAATGCACCCCACATTTTGTTACCCATTTCCCCCTGAATATGGCAACACCCCACATGTGCTCAAAAATGCATGCATAAGCGCATGTCAGGGTTCAAAAGGGAAGGAGCGCCATATGGCTTTTGGAGGACAGATTTTGCAGGATTGGCTTCTGGGAGCTATGTCGCATATGAAGACACGCCTACAGTGGAAACCCTGTACCCCTACAGTGGAAACCCCCAAAAAGTGACCCTATTCCGGAAACTAGACACCTCAAGGAGTTTTTTAAGGTGTGTATGAGCACTTTGATCCATCAGGCATTTCACAGAATTAGGAAACACTTGGCTGTGAAAATGAAAAATTACAAATTTTTCCATAAAAAGTTGCTTCACACCCTCATTTTTCACTTTCACAAGGGGTAACAGGACAAAATGCACCCCACATTTTGTTACCCATTTCCCCCTGAATACGGCAACACCACATATGTGCTTGTAGCCTGCTGTATGGGCGCATAGCAGGGCTCTAGAGGCAAAGTGCAAAATATGGTTTTTGCAGGCTTGAATAAACAGACATGGATTTTAGGTGCCATGTCGCATTTAAAAGTTTCCTGAGGTCCCCAGAAATTAAAAACCCCAAGAAGTGACCCCATTTTGGAAAGGGCACCCCCGTACGAACATTTTAATGGGTGGAAAGGGCACTTTTGACCTAACAGGTGTTTCACAGAAATGAATATGTAGTGGTTGGTGAAAAGTGGATATGTAAGCTATGCAGACTAAATCAGAGATATAAGGTGGTAAAACTACAGGGTACATCAAGGATGAAATTAAATTAATACTCCATGGATGAGTGGTAGATTCTGAAACAATCTTTGATGCACAGGCCAGGTTTTTCAGGGCAGGTTTTCACAATGGTAAATGGTGTCTTTCCTTATCCCCCTTTTGGAACACACCCTGCATCTTTTTTGGGTCCTTCCCTTCCTCGCTGTTTGGGGGACTTCACCAGGGAAATGTTGCCCTGGCACAACTCGGGCACCTTAACTTGCAGAAGTACTGGGGTCCTCCATTGCTTGGTTTGGAAGAATTATCACCACCTCTTGAAATTGTAGGAATGTTCTTGTCTGGACTCTAGATCTAAATAGCACATATGCATTGTACACCGCCATCTGTACAATGTGCACGGCCAGCTTTTTGTACCACACTTTTGTTTTTCATGTGGCACTGTAGGGCTTCAGAACTTGATCTGAAAGATCAACCCCACCCATGTGCCTGTTGTAGTCCAGAATGCAGTCTGGTTTGGGGACAGTGGTAGTGGTACCATGTACAGGGGCAGGGGAGCTGGTGTTACTATGAATGGTGGTCAGCAAAAGGACATCCCTCTTGTCCTTGTACTTAACCACCAACATGTTCTCATTGAGGAGAGCATGGCTGTCTCCTTTTCTTAGTGGTTGCCCTACCAGGGATCTAGGGAGGCCTCTTTGATTTTTGCGTACTGTGCCGCATACCACAGTACCTCTGGAACTTAGTGACCGGAACAGTGGTAACATAGTAACATAGAACATAAGGCTGAAAAAAGACATTTGTCCATCCAGGTCGGCCTGTCATCCTGCAAGTTGATCCAGAGGAAGGCAAAAAAAAAACTGTGAGGTAGAAGCCAATTTTCCCCACTTTAGGGGAATAAAAAATTCCTTCCCGACTCCAATCAGGCAATCAGAATAACTCCCTGGATCAACGACCCCTCTCTACTAGCCATAGCCTGTAATATTATTACACTCCAGAAATACATCCAGGCCCCTCTTGAACTCCTTTATTGTACTCACCATCACCACCTCCTCGGGCAGAGAGTTCCATAGTGTCACTGCTCTTACCGTAAAGAATCCTCTTCTATGTTTGTGTACAAACCTTCTTTCCTCCAGACGCAGAGGATGTCCCCTCGTCACAGTCACAGTTCTGGGGATAAATAGATGATGGAATAGATCTCTATACTGACCCCTATTATATTTATACATATTAATTAGATCTCCCCTCAGTCGTCATTTTTCTAAAGTGAATAACCCTAATTTTGACAATCTTTCAGGGTACTGTAGTTGCCCCATTCCAGTTATTACTTTAGTTGCCCTCCTCTGGACCCTCTCCAGCTCTGCTATGTCTGCCTTGTTTACAGGAGCCCAGAACTGTACACAGTACTCCATGTGTGGTCTGACTAGCGATTTGTAAAGTGGTAGGACTATGTTCTCATCACGGGCATCTATGCCCCTTCTGATGCAACCCATTATCTTATTGGCCTTGGCAGCAGCTGCCTGACACTGGTTTTTGCAGCTTAGTTTGCTGTTTATTAAAATTCCTAGATCCTTTTCCATGTCAGTGTTACCGAGTGTTTTACCATTTAGTATGTACGGGTGACTTGCATTATTCCTTCCCATGTGCATAACTTTACATTTGTCAGTGTTAAACCTCATCTGCCACTTATCTGCCCAAGCATCCAATCTATCCAGATCCCTCTGTAGTAGTATACTGTCCTTTTCAGTGTTAATTACTTTACACAGTTTAGTGTCATCTGCGAAAATTGATACTTTACTATGCAAGCCTTCTACGAGATCATTAATAAATATATTGAAGAGAATAGGGCCCAATACTGACCCCTGAGGTACCCCACTAGTGACAGTGACCCAATCTGAGTGTGCACCGTTAATAACCACCCTCTGTTTTCTATCATTGAGCCAGTTACTTACCTACATACAGACGTTTTCTCCCAATCCGAGCATTCTCATTTTATATACTAACCTTTTATGTGGTACAGTGTCAAATGCTTTGGAGAAGTCCAGATATACGACATCCATTGATTCGCCGCTGTCAAGTCTAGAACTTACCTCCTCATAGAAACTGATTAAATTAGTTTGGCATGACCTATACCTCATGAAGCCATGCTGATATGGCGTTATTTGCTTATTTCCGTTAAGATGCTCTAACATAGCATCTCTCAGAAAACCTTCAAACAGTTTACCCACAACAGATGTTAAACTTACCGGCCTATAGTTTCCAGGCTCTGTTTTTGGACCCTTTTTGAATAGGGTAGACTCGTGTAGTAATTATCCATGTATAGATGGTAACCCTTATCCAGCAGTGGGTGAAGTAAGTCCCACACTATCTTCCCACTAACTTCTAGGACGGGGGGGCATTCTGGGGGTTCAATCCAGGTGTCCCTCCCTTCATAAACCCGGAACTTGTGAGTCTACCCAGAGCTACTCCCACAGATTTTATACAGTTTTATGCTATACCTTGCCCGCTTGCTGTGCAGGTACTGGCGGAATTTTACCCTCCCTTTGAAAAGTAATAGGGATTCGTCTATGCAGACATTTTGTTCTGGGGTGTACACTTCTGAAAACTTTGCGTTGAAGTGGTCAAGGACGGGCCTAATTTTGAACAGACGGTCAAATGCGGGGTCATTCTGGGGTGGGCACTGTGCATTATCGTTGTAATGCAAAAACTTAAAGGGTTTCTGTCACCCCATTAAACCGTTTTTTTTCTTTTTCTTTAATAATAATCCCTATAGTGCGATCTCATGATACATAATCAAATTAATAATTTTGGTTCAGTAGATTTTGCTAAAAAACGATTTTTAAAATATGCTAATTACCTTGCTACCAGCAAGTAGGGCGGCTACTTGCTGGTAGCAGCCGCATCCTCCGATGGTAATGACGCCCCCTCGGCATGCTGATTGACAGGGCCAGGGAAGGTAATCCTTCTCTGCTGGCGCTGTTAGAATTTGAAATCTCGCGCCTGCGCCGTACCTGTCTTAAATCGGCGCAGGCGCACTGAGAGGCGGCCGCTCTGCTCGACCGCTCCATCCTCAATGCGCCTGCGTCGATGACGTCATCGCATACACCCGGAAGAGAAGACGGGCCATGGTATTACTGTAAATTGGAGTTTGATACAAGACATCCGCACTCTAATACTGATTAATCTTTGGTTTTTTAACAACGCTCATATGCAGCTAGAGCCCCCAAAAGGTCATCATCTCTGCTGCATTTACTGGGGTCCAACCTTGGGGTCTAGCATATGGCCTTGTGGGGTTCTGGGAAATAAATTGTTGGGCGTATAAATTTGTTTGGGTTACCATCAAATTTATAAAATCTTCAGAGAAAAAAAAAATATAAAAATTTCTGTAAAGCCTGCACAATCTATCTTAATTCCTGAGTTGCCCACAAACTCAGGAATTTGGGGCTGATAATCCTCAGGGGGTGGGGTCCATGTGGGCTCACTCTGGGGCGCTGCCTCCGCTGCTACCCTGGGGCGCCTTCTAGAACCCTCATCAGCGGATGATGATGAGGGGGTAGAGGAAAGTGGCATCCTCTTCTCCCTCACTGGCAGACTCAGTATCGGAAGCAAGCTTCTTCAGCTGAGTATATTCGGGATGGACGGGCCATTTTTATTTTATTGGGGTGTGACGTGTGAAATATGTAAACCTTTATTTATTGTGAGGGGTGTGTATGCTGTGTTTTCACACGTGACGGGGCTTGTAACAAATTTGAAATAAAATTTAGGAGAAAAAAAAGTTGTTAAAAAAATACAAAAAAAAGTATTTTCTGAAGAAAAAAATGTATTTTCTGCACAAAAAAAAAACCTTGCCATGTAAACTGAGCAGACGCGATCAGTAATGGACACTACTGATTGGTGCTCAGTGGTTGCAAAATGCACATACGCTACCTGAAATTTATATATATATATAATAAAGAAACTCTGCGGCATGTGTGTTTAGTCACCCGGTGTCATGCGACGTTTCAGTCCTCTCAGTGGGACTATTCTCAAGCAGTGGTTTATTTATTCTTTATATATATAAATAAATATATATATATATATAAATATATATTTATAAACTACCACTAAGTGCAGGTCTTTTTTCACACAAAAAACTAAACAATGTGCAGATGCAAATGAGCACACTACTGATCGATGCTGTGCAGCACGCACGTACACAGATCATGTGTGCGTGCAAAAACTATAGTATAAAAATTCACTACAGTGCTCTGCAAAATGCACGCACGCAGATGGTGCGTTTGTGCAAAAATCTAAACTGACACTAACTGAAATATATATAAATATATATATATATATATATATATATATATATATATATATATATATATAGTGACACAGTGAGGGGTTGTGTCTGGCAAGGCAGGTATTTTCCTCCCAGCATGTGCGGCTGGGCTGGTTTCCAGCCAGGTGAGGTCAAATACCAGACCGAAGTTTAAGTGCCGTTCCGGGTTTTGCAGCACCTGGCTGTCCTTAAATAGGCAGCTCTGCTCAGCAGAGAGGTCTCTGTTTTTGGGATCTGAGGCTTTGTGCCCAGCTGGAGAGCTGAGAGCCACACGCTGGGATAAACAAGTCCCCTAAAGCCTGCTGTGGACTACTGGAGGCAGAACTGCCAGCAAGGTGACTTGTGTTATATAAACTTTCCATTGTGTGTGAATTAACACCAAGACTGGAAAGTTACGTGCTGTTTTGTGCAATTGCCTCAAGTGTGAATAAACACTGACGTTTTCGAGTTAAGAACTTGTATTTTGCCTCTGTACTGCGCCTGCTTACCCTGTCTACCAGAGTGAAACCCCACAATATATAACTACCACTAACTGCAGTTCTTTTTTCACACAAAAACCCCCCAAAAAACGTAAAAAAATATGCAGATGTAAATGAGCACACTACTGATCGGTGCTCATGCAAAAACTGTAGTATAAAAATTCACTACAGTGTTTAAAAAGGGAACACTGGCTAAAAATTTACTCATGTCTATATATAGTCTATATATAGAGAAATATAGAACTCTATATATATTTATATAAAGCCCTAACTACAATTTCTTCTTTTCAAACTAAAAAAAAAGGGAGAATTGGCAAAGAAATCAACACAAATGTGGAAAAAAAAAAAAAAACGCCAAAAGATTATCCCCAGGTGCTGATCAGGCAGGTATGCACTGAACAGCACTTGGCGGTCACAAGTCGCACGCAGAAAAGTGGTGCGGAAATTTGTAAAAAAAAAGACCAAAAAAAGCGCAGAGTCCAAATGCCATCCGTAAAAAAAAGGCAACGTGCCATGCAGAGCGGCCATCGTACCCCAGTCACCGAGCGATTTCGCTCAGGGACCGAGTGTACACAGCACCGTACATGTACGGCGCTGGGATTTTGGACCCACTTTCCAACTCCATACATGTACGGCGCTGGTATCCTACGGGTTAATATTTGCTATTTCTTCGTTGGCTTTTATATGAGTTTGACAAAAAATCTAGTAGAGAAAAAGTACTTGAATCTGACATCAACTGGACCTGATAGGTTCTGGATTACCAAACATTCTGTATTATCAGAAGCTCATAAAACATACTTGTAAAAATAAATAACGTTTAGGAAGATAGTAGGTACTAAAAACATGTTTCTATCACCTTTTTCTTTTAATTAGTTAATTATGATATATATAACGCAGGTCCCCTGCCGAGAAGGCATCTGTGAGCGCCGTTGCCTTCACGCAACTTACCAAACAAAATACTGTACATTGTACAGCGGCTGTGCTTGGTATGTCGCTCAGACCCATTCACTTCTATGGGACTGGATGACAAATGACACAGGAGCGCCAGTGCCTTCTAAAACAGCTGATTGGCAGGGGTGCTGGGTTTCGGACCCCCACCGATCAGATACTGATGACCTATCCCTAAACCCTTTTAAGTCCCACACACATTAGCATATTGTCTGATGAACCAGCTGAGAACAGTGAGTTTGGCCAACAAATTAATGATAGGGATCTCACGACTCTCCCTGATAGATGATGTTGGGGGAGAGAAGTAACAGGCAAAATACATTTTTTTGCCTAATCCTATGAGATAAGTCACTGTCAGAAGTGTCTGCCTACAACTTTTTCCTCTCTGCCCATTCAGTACACATACATGTTCAGCTGAACAATACCTGTGTGAGGGAGTCTTGGGACATACAGTAGCTGTCGGCCAAACAGTTATTGAATGTGTATGGCTAGCTTTAGGCAACTGGTGTTTTGTAGAAGATGCACCTAGAAATTGTGTCTAAGTTTTTTGGTCTATTTTCTTCCCTCTGAATGACTATTGGCTAGCACCTTGTTATTATAAAGTTAGTAGTTGAAAGGAAGCCCATATGTCTTTCAGACACAGTGCCATCTTTTGATGGTGTCTTCCCTGTGTAGTGTCCCACTAGGTAAAGGTGGGCACTGCACAAAAGGGGTTAATGTGTCTTTATTACATTTAATGTTATGTGTATGCATTTCCCTGTGTTAGCTGGTGTCAGGCCTGTCAGGGTGTAGTTTAGCCTCCCAGACGTTAGAGGGAGATAGAGAGCCCTAGATATAAATAGGAAGGCCCAGACAGGGGAGAGTTAGTTCATTCCAGGGGACTAGAGGAGTTACTTCGTCCACCTGAAGCTCCTGAGGCTAGGATTAGCTCAGTAGAGGCACCCCAGTTGCAGGACAGGACCTCCTGGGAGAAACCCACAGTCAGGATCTTACAAGCAAAGATAAGTAACACTGATGGGCAGACGCTTTAGAAAGAAAAGCAAGGATTTAATACAAGAGGAAGATATATATACACCAAGGATTTAAGCCACCAATTAGGCATCCGGGCCTTGGGATTGAAACCAGACAGGAGTTCTAGAAAAGGACAGTGTACGCTATTTCTGAGGAAAGGTACAACCTGATTCTGAGTGTGTTGTGGATTTACCCTCTGAGTATCTTGCATAATTACTACCTGCCATCGTGTGGAATAAAGCCTGCTTGTAAAGCTGTGATCTAAAGGACTGTGTTACCATCTGTATGTACAAAGTTGGACTGTTCAGTAAAGCAACGTTTGGTTCACTATACCATCTGTGTACCTCAATTATTCCAACGATAAATCGGTGTGCCACCGTTACAGGTACTGGCGTCACGAATCCAACAGGGACCTTGCCCCAGACACTCAAAATACCTGTAACATCCAGGGCACCTCATCCACCATCAGGCCTGGTCCCTACATACCGAGTGTGCCCCAGAGGAACTGTGTCTACCTCTCATTCACTGCCGCATGCCTGCCCAGGGTTCTCCAATACAGTGAGCAACCCTCGATTGCCTATAACCGTGACCTCGCTTCGCTATACCCTGCAGGTCTGGCGTGCTGCACCTGAGGTGAGCTACTGTGATGTCACAAGTTAGAGTCAGGTAAAATAACATGACATCACAAATGTTTTTTTTTTTTCATTTAACTGCTGTGACATTTCAACTGTTCAGTCAAGTAACCTATTGTGACATCACTAGTGTGTTTTAGTCAGGTAAGCAGCTGTGACATCACAACCGTGTTTCTGTCAGATAACCTCCCGTGGCATCACAAATGGATTCCGAGAATGCTAATGTGACATCTAAGTAGATTTCTTCAGGTGGGTTATTGTGACTTCACAAGTAGGTTTTAGTCAGGTAAGTTAGTGTGACCTCACAAGTGGGTTTTAGTCAGGTAAATTATTGTGTGATACATGTGTTTTAGTCAGGTAAGTTATTGTGACCTCACAAGTAGGCTTTAGTCAGGTAAGTTATTGTGTCATACATGTGTTTTAGTCAGGTTGTAAATAGCAAATGGACATTACGATAGATTTTAGATCATGAATTGAGAACTGCAGGGAGGGCATTTGATGATTTTTCACAACCATACTTTAGCTTTTTGCCCATCAATAACCCAATTATTAATATTTTTTTTTACCGTGTATAGATGTTGAATGCCAAACAACTTTACTGAGGCAGAAATAAAATCTCCGGAATGGCATCCCTTAAACTGAGGTCAAAATTGTTTAGCTATACTAAGCTAAGATATACTAAGGATTGTTCCTTAGTTGTCTCACTTCAGCAAATGGCATTCATCATGTAGACAAAGTTATTACAAGGCAGTTACTAATGTATTGTGATTGTCCATATTGCCTCATTTGCTGGTTTGATTTATTTTTCCATTGCATTATACAGTGATCCGTCAAGATACAATGGTCGCAGGGTACATTATTTTTAACATACAGTGGTCTTTTCTCACCCATCGTAAGTTGAAACTAAACTCAACATACAATGCCTCAGACTTACATCCAACCAATCAAGGCCACTTCTCTGGTAAAATAGCTGGATTGGTTGCTAGTTAGCAGCTATCCCTGACTGTTATATGCAAGTACTTGTTTTATCTGTCTCAGTTATCTGCTTATTTTTCTTAAATTTTCATTTCTCTTATCTTGGATGACATTTTGGGGCTTTGGAACCGGTTACTCAACTTACAATGGTTTCAACATACAATGGTCGTCCTAGCACCAATGAATATTGCAACTTGAGCGACCACTGTATACTTCTCCTTTCCAGGGATTACGACCACCGCTGCAGCACAGATACTAGGAAGCCATGCTTGCACACTATAGGAAAAATCTACGGCCAACGCATACTCCCGTGGTTCCAGCCACCAGAGAGGCTGGTGGTAAGAAGATTACCTTCACTACAGTTTACATCATGTACCTTTCTAACAGGCCAGAGAATAATTTTTTTTGTGGGAGTCCTTCTTTATGGTCTCTCAGATAGGGCAGAATGACAATGGCAATAGATTACCTTTAAGGGCCACCTAAACTATAGGATCCCAACTTGACAGGCTGTCATGGACCGACATGGGGTCTGGGGAATCCAAGAACAGTCATTTGAATCCCATTTCTCTGACCACAGGCCCTTTACTTTTTACTAGTCTCACTCATGGTGGAATCTACCAGGTCTCACTTTTAGGCTCCTCATGCTTCCTCAGCAGTAGTAGGTGCCCTTACACATTAGACTAAAGTTGATGGAAATAGACGATTTCAATCATAGTGAACATTTGTTGAGTGAAACTTAACAATGAACATTTTAGCAGATTGATGACACACCGTCATTGTCCAAAAAGAAGTCAATCATGTAGTCATACAAAAAGTGCGCTAATATATTTTTTTCAGTACACTATTGCTGTAGCTTTCCATTTCACTATTAGGCCTCATGCACACGGCCGTTGTTTGGGTCCGCATCCGAGCCGCCGTTTTTGCGGCTTGGATGCGGACCCATTCCCTTCAATGGGGCTGCAAAAGATGCAGACAGCACTCCGTGTGCTGTCCGCATCCGTTGCACCGTTCCGTGGCCCCGCAAAAAAAATATAACATGTCCTATTCTTGTCCGTTTTGCGGACAAGAAAGGCATGTCTACAATGGGCCGCCCGTTCCGTTCCGCAAATTGCGGAAGGCACACGGGCGGCTTCCATTTTTTGTGGATCCGCGGTTTGTGGACCGCAAAAAACGGCACGGTTGTGCGCATGTAGCCTTAATGTCCATCTGCACAAGTGCTAATACAGTCTTTAGTGGCTCCATGGTGGCATACACACTTTAACCATTACATATCATTTGAAATCTCAGAAACCTTGTTTTACGTTTATGACATTAATTATGTTATAAAAATATGATCCATGAAGGCCCAATTCCCACCAAACTGAAAAAAGAAAAGACTGATACATGTTAACTAGTGATGAGCGAAGTTTTCAAAAATTCTATTTGGCTGCTTTGCCGACGGAGTTGCATTCCTGCCTGGGAAACACGTGCTTCCAGAGTTTTTACTTTTCAGATGCTACTCCGGAGCAGGAGCGATCTGTAAAGAACTGACGTCCACCATACTAGTACAGCAGATGTTGGGTTGAAATACATTCCGTGCTACCAAACATACAGGAGAATACAGCAATACATTTCTATTACATCCAGTGATCTCTCCTCTGATATAGATGCTATCTTTCCTCATCTTCTTCCATGATGCACCATAATGACTTCTTTCAGCCATGTCTCATCTCTGCAGAGTTTGTCACACAGACATTAGGTACCTATTTTTCCATCATCCGATCCGCCTTCTGAACACCCCATCCTGCCACCCCCAATACTTTACCTGCTGTGCTCCCCAGTTCTACCAAATACTATACTGCAGAAACAGATATTCCCCCTGAATATACTAGAACCACACAGATGGTGCCCCCTTCAATTATTATTGCCACACAGGGCACTCGCAAAATAATTGCACCCAGTAAATAGTGCACCTGACAGTGATAGTGCTGCAAACATAGTATCCTCCAAAATAATTATGCTAAGCTGGTACTGTGCCAGGGTGCCCCCACAGTAATAGTGTTCCCCAAAGTCCCACCAATAGTAATAATTCTCTCCCAGATTGTCAGTAGTAATAGTGCCTCCAATAGTAATAATATGCCCCAGAAGTAATGATGCCCCCATAATGTCCATAGTAGTAATAATGTTCCCCATAATCCCTCAGCAGTAATAAAGCCTATCATAAGAGCCCCCAGTAGTAACAGTAATGTCTGCATAGCACCCCCAGAAGTAATAATGCCCATCTATGGTGCCCTCAGTAGTAATAAAGCCCATCATAATGCCCCGTAGTAGTAATAAAGCCCATAATATTGCACCAAGTAGTAATAAAGCCCACCATAATACCCCTAGTAGTATTAAAGACCCCTTAGTGTGCCCCAGAAATAAATATGCCCCTTATAGTGCCCCCAGTAGTACAGCCCTTTAAAGTGCCCCTAGTATTAAAAAGCCCACCATAGTGCCCCTTGTAGTTTTTAAAATGCACCTTTATTGTGCCGCCAGTAGTACTAATTTCCCCATAGTGCCCCCCAGTAATAATAATGTGCACTTATTAGTGGTCTAATAGTATGCTGCCCCAAGGTGCCAAAGGAAAATAACTAAATGAAATACCTCACTCGGGTTCCAGCCTAGTGGCCTGTGGCCTATAAAAGTGAATGGCAGGGCAGGGAAACCTTGTCCCGTGTCCTGACAGACTATTCACCTGCACAGGAATGGAGTTGAATATGGAGTAGCCCTAGCGACCAGTAATGAAATATTGCTGGATGATACGCCAGTCACAAGAACCCTCTCACCCTGTGATATGTACCCCCTGAGGTACACACACCGCAGGGTGCGAGACAGTGGTCTAAAGCATCAAGGAATTACTGAAGCTTTGAAAAGGACACTCAGCTTAAAGAGGACCTGTATACAGTATATTTTTGTTTTAATTAAGTACCTTTACTTGCGTGGTACCCTCCGCTGATCCTACCATCATTGTTGTTTTTTTCGAATACCCCTCACAATCTTTGTTGTGCCCCAATGCAGTTTTCGCGCCCAGTATGTTAATACTGAGCATCGGTAAAGGAAGGAGGCGACACCTCAGTGGTGCGCATCACAGCCAGTCAGAAGGAGACGCCCACTGAGAAACCCCGGCGTCTCCTCCTCCCTGTACCGATACTCAGTATTAACATATTGGGCGCAAAAACTGCAGGGGGCACAGCAGGGCATGCAAGGGGTATTTGAAAAAAAACAACAATGATGGCAGGATCAGCGGAGCATAACCCGCAAGTAAAGGTCTTTAATTAAACCAAAAATACATGAAAGGTCCTCTTTAAACTGGATAAGGTCAAGTTTAATACTTAGGTTACCTCAAAGAGATTCATTGAATGTAGACTTCTTGAAGTTATTCGATACAGTATTGCAGCTCACAACACAGGTTCAAACATCAGCTAATAGTTTTCAGTCTTACTTTTTCTGCCAATTACTTACACACAACCTGTGAAGGGTTTTGCAGTATGATGAGGGTGTGGATAGGGCGAGTTACAGGTGAAGAATATCTGTATTGTCAGATAAGTGTGTGAGTCATGACAAAAATACTTTACTGCCCTCTAAGTATTTACTTATCATGGCTATATATTCTGAACGGTGAAAGTGTTGTGGTGATATTATAGGCCCATTTTCTATATTTTAGACTAGACTCAATCAGTAAAATTACTGTTCATTGTGTAAACACATATGGGTTCATTTATTAAAACTGCCATTTTAGACGCCGCTCTTAGTACCCCTTGCTATGGCATATGATGCACCTAAGTTATGTAGAGGCGCCGGTCTACGCCAGCTCCATTTTTGGTGTAGATTTAGATAATTTTCTATATCTAAAACAGGTGTAAAAAATGATAAATGACCCGCACCCTTTCCTGCCCACGGCAATTTTTTTTTAGATCTGGCGTGAGTGGGGAAAAGTTGCAGATTCAGCAACAAATCCACTTTGCGACCGAATTTGCAACAGATAAATGCCTAAAATTGACCCCCATAGTCGCCATGGAAAGGCTAATGTCTACTATTAATCCCTCAGACTCTGCAGGTCAGCCTGCAATATGCATTAAATGCTCTCATGTCAACCATTGCACCTTCTGTAAAAAATATCTATTCCACATGAAGGTTCATCAGTAATTATTTGGATACTAACCATTCAAGTGTACCTGCAATCATATCTCACAATGTAGCTCCTTTGACTGGTACATGCTTAAAGGGGTTGTCCACTCATTTACCAGTAAAGGCCTATCCTCAGGATAGAATATCACTGCAGGGCCAAACTAGGAACTTACATTGGCCCTTTGAAAAAACTAAAAGTGGCTGCATGGTGTAGGCGCATCCCGATTGACACAAGGCAGGGAAACACAAGCAGGCAGCGCCAGCAATACCATAGTGCGGCACAATATACTGCCCAAGCAGAGCCAAATACCACAATGCCTTGCAAAAGGCCCCAGCAGCACAAAATAATACCTCCCCAGAATCTGCCCCTCTGTGGTGGCCATGCAACCACAGAGGCATCTCATTAGCTCCAAAAACGCAAAGAGCCAATGTCATAAAGAACTATCTTCAGAGTAAAGAAGAATAAGGAGTCCTTTTGTGTCTGTATTGTTGGAGGTGTTTGTAGTGTACGGGAGCTGTAATGCCCGTCACTACAGAAGGGTCACTTGTGTGCTGTCGTTTCCCCTTATTTATGGGGAGGTTGGTATAAGTCATCTTCATAAAATATAATGTAATGTAATGCTATGTACTTCCCTGTTACTGTGAAATGTGCACGTGCAGGCCAGCTAGGGGTGTCATTCCAGCTCTGAGTCAATAGAGGGAGCTAGGGAGCCCTAGGTTATATAAGGCCCAGTCAGGGAAAGGAAAAAAAAAAATCAGACTATGTCTGAGTTAAGTCCAGGCCATGAGCCTGTGAAAGCAGAGCAGGCCTGGAGCTTGCAGACTAGGAGAGGGTATTGCAGTCCCTGTAACCGGGTTCCAGATCCAAGGAGAAGGTTCCCCTCCTGAGTCCATATTTGCAGAAGCAGGAACACCACGGTTAACCAGCCTGAGGAAACTGAGAGAGGCAGAGGCAAGTCTGGGAAAGCAAGAGGTACTAAAGACAGCAGAGGAGGTACTTGATAATTACAGACCCAAGGATATACGCCAGAGCTAGGGCATTGGGCCTTGGGGAATAGTTTCCATGTCCCAGGATCAGTCAGGAATAGAGTGCAAGCCGCCTGTACTGCAAGTCCTGTGTTTAACCCTCTGAGATCACCTTGCTACATATTGCCTGCATTTTTTGTACCGAAACCAACTGTCTTCAAAGGAACTGCGCTTCCATCTATGTCCATGTATGATGACTACTTAAGATCAAGTAAAATTCAAGTTCTGTTTTATCATCACGTGGTTCCTCAGTTATTCCTGCTATCAGCAAACGGTGTGCCACCGTTACTTGGCACTGGCGTCACGAACACTACCTTTCACTACTTGCCCTTGCAGAGAGTCAGCTGTCTCAGGTTAGTGGTCACAATTGCACTACAACACCCAGGAACACTATTAACCCTAACTTGAGTACGCTGCAGCTCTCTTTTGGCGTCACGAACAGGATGCGCACGCTTTCTAGTGCAAGAAGCGTGAACTTTGTGCCTTATCCAGTTTGCCCTGTGACCAAAGTGACAAATTGCCTGTTTATTTAAAGTGGACTTTGTGGACTGAAAAACATACAAAAAGTGTCCCTAAAACCTCCAAAAAGCGCTGTGCAGTGTTGCGCTATCAAGAGGAAGAAAATCGCCACATCAGAGTGTGTTTTTATGGACTTTTTATCATCCTGCTTGCTGTCACTGAATAGCTGCATTATGGCGCCCAAGATGGCCGCTGGCGCCGTTGGACTTCTTCCTGCGCCATCACTGTCTGCAGTGGCGCGAATATTTGGCGCCAAAACCCTCCAAGAGGGAGGAGAAAGCTGCCCTGGGACACCACCCACCTTGATGGATTATAATGTGGCCGCCGTCCCTATTGTGTTATGCCTAGGGGGCGGGCCTGTGACCAGGAGAGATCTGCCCAGCCCGAGGGAGGAGCCGGTGTTTGAGCTGAAAGAAGCTGGTGAGAAGATGGCGACGCCGGACGCTAGCATGCCCGAGCCAGAGCCCATTGGAGAGTGGGGCGCCACTCCACCAGACTCCCCTACACTGGAGCCGCCTGCAAGCGGACCGTCGGCTGTGGAATTGCTGCAGAGAAGGATATACCGGGTGGAAAGACACGGTTACGCTGGGTGTGTCCAGTGGGTCCCTTTCCCCAGAACCGAAGCAGAAGTGGAAGCTCTGCTGGATACACCCCCTCCAATCAAAATAGTACGGGGAGACAGCTTCCAAATATGGCCTGCTAGGCCAGAACAATTGCTGCGGGAGCCCAGTGATTATTCCTCTGAAGAGTAGTCAGAGGAGTTTGACACACACCTGTGAGTAGGCCTGTTTGGCCATTTTGCATATCCTCACAGAGACATTACCTTTGTTGCAGGAACTGTCCCTTACGTTTGCCAGGCTGGTGGAGCTTGCTGCCAGTTCTCCACGGCCGGTGGCATTTTCGTGAAGCCAAGTTGCCACTGTGAACCACTGCTCCCAGTCTGCCCTTTTCTGTTCTCGGGACACCCTGCCTGCGTCTGAAAAAAGATTGCTTAATAAATCCCAGTTGTGCCTTTGTTTGCACCTTTTCCCCTGTTAACCCCCATTTCAGGTTGAAAGGGTTCTTTTTGTCAGCACCGTTTTAAAGGGTAAGCAGGACTTGCCAGGATAACATGGCCCTGGTATTGTCAGAGTCCTGTATTGTCATTTTATATGTGTGCTGCTGACCGTATTTATTAACAGGTGTTATTCAAGTCGATGTGCCCAGAGATGGACTTCCTATGTGCGAGCCTCTGAGATATTGCTTTTATTATGGACTTATTCATTGTCATGGACTATCCTGGTTCCTTAACATCCGCTGTGCCAGGTCAGCGCCCCAGTTCCACTCACTATCCTGAGAGAAGAGAACGACGCCCCTTGTCACCGCACTTCACCTTTGCCAATTGGACCTGATATGAATGTATATGCAGATGAATTACATATATGTATGCCTGCATGTGCCTTTTTCTATTTCAGGAAAAATTCCAGTTGGGCGGGCCCTGATGGAGTACGAGGTCGTACTCAGCTTAAAGCAGCGGGGTATGTAGTGTACGGGAGCTGTAATGCCCGTCACTACAGAAGGGTCACTTGTGTGCTGTTGTTTCCCCTTATTTATGGGGAGGTTGGTATAAGTCATCTTCATAAAATATAATGTAATGTAATGCTATGTACTTCCCTGTTACTGTGAAATGTGCACGTGCAGGCCAGCTAGGGGTGTCATTCCAGCTCTGAGTCAATAGAGGGAGCTAGGGAGCCCTAGGTTATATAAGGCCCAGTCAGGGAAAGGAAAAAAAAAAATCAGACTATGTCTGAGTTAAGTCCAGGCCATGAGCCTGTGAAAGCAGAGCAGGCCTGGAGCTTGCAGACTAGGAGAGGGTATTGCAGTCCCTGTAACCGGGTTCCAGATCCAAGGAGAAGGTTCCCCTCCTGAGTCCATATTTGCAGAAGCAGGAACACCACGGTTAACCAGCCTGAGGAAACTGAGAGAGGCAGAGGCAAGTCTGGGAAAGCAAGAGGTACTAAAGACAGCAGAGGAGGTACTTGATAATTACAGACCCAAGGATATATGCCAGAGCTAGGGCATTGGGCCTTGGGGAATAGTTTCCATGTCCCAGGATCAGTCAGGAATAGAGTGCAAGCCGCCTGTACTGCAAGTCCTGTGTTTAACCCTCTGAGATCACCTTGCTACATATTGCCTGCATTTTTTGTACCGAAACCAACTGTCTTCAAAGGAACTGCGCTTCCATCTATGTCCATGTATGATGACTACTTAAGATCAAGTAAAATTCAAGTTCTGTTTTATCATCACGTGGTTCCTCAGTTATTCCTGCTATCAGCAAACGGTGTGCTGTGCCACCGTTACTTGGCACTGGCGTCACGAACACTACCTTTCACTACTTGCCCTTGCAGAGAGTCAGCTGTCTCAGGTTAGTTGTCACAATTGCACTACAACACCCAGGAACACTATT
This sequence comes from Bufo bufo, assembly GCF_905171765.1. Lineage (NCBI taxonomy): Eukaryota > Metazoa > Chordata > Amphibia > Anura > Bufonidae > Bufo > Bufo bufo. Next base: position 145,212,633 of record NC_053390.1, on the reverse strand, counting down.
AACCCTAACTTGAGTACGCTGCATGTTATTTAGATTTTTAGTAAAGGAAACTCCGCTTCCATTCTTACCTTGCAGTCAGACTGTAGAGAGCAGAGGCTCAGGGTTGTCCTGCACGGAGGAGAATGTTTAGAATTAGTACAGCAATCCACCTAGAGATTCATCACTCATTTATTATGCAGAGACTTTCCTGACGGCCGCTTAAAGGAAGGCTTTTATATTTAGCCAATGAGATAGGCTGTTTGCTTTGCTTCTTGGCAGCATGCAGAAATGTTGTCAGCAACGCATAGCTTCACTTTATAGATTAGCCCTGTGTGTAGGCAAGGATTACCCGTCCGGGATGATGGCTTTATCATAGGCAGAGTTGCCACAAAGCGAAAGTTTACTACAACATCATTATGTATTATAGATGCACAGAACATATAGAAGAAACTTGTGCCTCTGCCTTCAATGCAACATGGCAACTGCCCATAGAAATATGCATTAATCTACGTCATAAGGTCAATATAGTCCTTGGGAAGCAAGTCTTCAATGGTTCATTAAAGACCTCTTTCATATGAGCTTATTTGTGCAGTACCCCAGACTTGGGGGTACTACAATTTTGTAAATAGTTTTGTATTGTTATGTGTTTTGTATTGTATCAGATGGCTATATTTACCAGTAAGATATGGATGGTAAGGGTTAACCAGGAGCAGGGCTAACCACCCTGTTCCTCCTCTCTTGGTAGGAGTGAGCCGGTCCTGCTTCCTGCCAAGAGGGAAAGTTCCTGTGAAGACTGTGTGGAGAGGAAGCACAAGCCAGAGCTCCTGCTCCTGTTACAGACTCTCCAGAGAGATCACTTATTCTTCTGCCTCAAGTGAAGTCTTGAGAAGTTTGGCAGCAGAGTAAACTGCAATAACCATTATCTCCAGACACTGCTGCAAGGTGAGGGATTACAGCAAAGACACCCATTACCCAGAATGTTACAAGGCCAGTATGAGTTCAGTGTTATATTCCACCATTCCAGCACTCTTCATAATCCTTAATGGTGCTAGAGAAGATTGCACTTAAAATATGCTGCTATTGAATGTATTTGAAGTTCCACATTGCACTTAGTAAAAAAAGACTTTGTGATATGTTTAATTCTGGCCTCATTCTTCAATACTACATTTCCACTGCAATGATCCCCAGGGAGCAACGGCCTGAGGGAGTACACCATGACAAAACACTTCAACAGGGCCACTACCACTCCCATCCTCTGCACCGGCTCCCCCAGGGCTTGCTACATTTGCAATCCCTATATGGCATGTATTTTGTGTACTGGAATCCACTTCTATTGTTAAAGAATAGGGCTAGTCACATGAGCGTATAATTTCCGTCAGTATTTGAAATCCACTGCATGTCCTAGTTTTGTGTGTATTTGCTTTCAGATACTCACATTATAGTCTATGGGGGTGTGTAAAAAAATGCAGGAAGGAAAGAATAAGCATACCAATCCGGATGAATTACTGAAGCAATACTGATGACAATACGGATGGTATATCATCCGAAATCTGTGTGTATTCTAGAGATGGAATACAGACAGATTTCAATATGCTCTGCCAAATGTAGAGGATTTTCATGTTGTCTAAGCTCTGTAAAGTCGGAGTGGCCTCTGTACAGTCTGGGATGAACCAGAAATTTTCTTGGTGGAAATACTGGATTATTAAGTGTTCTTGCATGGCAAGACCACTTACTGTTATCTCACATATATATTCTTATTATTATAGCCAAATTTACCACCCTAACTCCTCCCACAGTTTTTACACTACATAGACAGTAATATACCGAAACGTGCGGATTGTTCCCGATTGGTGTGCTATTACTTTATGGAATGTTTCGCCGAATGGTTAACAAAATATCAGCGTTTTTGTGGCGAAATTGGTCCCATAGGAATGAATGGCGGAATGTTCAAAACTAGAGTGGAAGCTGAAAAATCAGGACATGATTTCTAAATTGCCACCACTCCCTCATTTTCAAGCCCACCTACACAAATCGTATATCAAAACGTTCAACTATCCCTGCTGCCACAAAAAATGTCCATGGCTAAGCCATAGTCCTGATAGTTTTCACAATATGACCATTTGTTTGCAACTTACGCCGCCGATTGACATTCATTGAAACTCCACTCTAGCCACCTCAAATTTGAAGGGCAATTTCTAAACTGCGACTGTGCCTTCATTTTTAATATTTCAGAGATATATGCATCAAAATGTAGGCCTGGGTCTTGTGATTCTCACAATATAAAGCTCTTCTCTGTAGGATTTATAACTTGTAAACTACAACCGTTTGAAGATAGCAACCACCAGTGAAGTGAGCAAGTTGGAGCAGTTTGTTTTAACCGCTCTTCTCTACCCTTGCTGTAGAGTGAGTTGCCATAGGAACCCAGGTGTGTGAGCAGCCAGCAGAGTGACAAAAGCTAGAGTGTCAGCTGAAAAAATCAGGACATGATTTATAAACTGCCACCACTCATTTTTAAGCTACCACCTCATTTTCAAGCCCACCTACACAAATCGGCTGCTAATGTTTTTTAGAAATGTATGTTTTAATGTAACTGTGAAGCATTTTGGGCAACAACATTGCAATTAAATGTGCTATATAAATAAATAAATAAATAAATAAAAGTTGAACTGCATTTCTCATTCTATCAAGATTGCCATGTGCACTTTTTAAATTTGATCAATCAATTGGTTAGTGTAATGTTTACTATCTTTGCTCATTTCAAACACGCCACACAGTTACTCTGCCCACTCCATAAAGTTACTCTGTCCAGTCCAACCTTTCCACAGTTACTCCAGCCACTCCAACCACACAACAGTTACTCAAGCCCCTCCACCCAGTTACTCCGCCCACTCCAGTTGTAGACTACTGGTGGAGGCAAGAACACTTCACACAATTTCCCCAGAAATTGTAGCTTTTCTAGTTTTATCATGATCTTCATATAGGGTACTGGGCATCAAAAGAACACAGGCAGCCAATATGACTGAGGAATGCAAATAGTACAGTGGCTCGAAACCTCCCTTACCAACTGGATGCGGTGCACAACCCTTGCGACCTACCCCTGGTCGCAATAAGAGCAAAAAATGATACGTATATAGGTAGGGGGCACTCGACTATCTGGAACCAGATGGATGTTCAATACGGTATTTCAATTATATTAAAATTATATTTAATCCAATAGCATAGGTAAATACACAAAACAAAATTAAATCACAATTAAATCACACATAAAAAGGCGCCATATAAAAAGCAAATGTATAAAATCACACAGATTGCAAAACACTGGATGTTCCAGACATGAATCAGCAAACTGTAATGACCGACGACACGCACAGGGAGGAAAACAGGGAAAGCCCTGCCCAAGGGAGAGGGAAAGGTGGTGACCCCTAACTCACCTTGCGGCTGGCACCTGACTGCCCTGACGTCCCTAGACGGGTTCCTCACCCGTGCGGCGATCGCGTGCCTAAACCCTGGCTTTCCCTAATATGAGCCCTGGATAGTGAACAGGCCAGTGGGATCGCTAGTCCACACCACTATCACTAAGAGGGAAACACCAGGGAGAGGACAGACAAAACATACAAACACATACACCCAGGTGGGCGACCACAATAAACCAAAAAGGTCCAACAGGGATCTGGAGGGTAGCGTACTGGACCAACTACCAGCGAACGCAGCAACACAGCTCCAGAAGGTCAGAATAGATGTCCAGGCAGGAAGCTCTATCTCTGGCAACCAGAGAAGTGTGAGAGAGAAATATAAGGAGGTCTGGGAGTGCTGGACAAGGAACAGCTGAGGAGAAGGAGCTACGGATCCCTGAGTGAGCCAAAAGGGTTTGCTAAGCAAACCCAGAAAGCTACCATAAGGAAAACAGCCCTATCTTAAATAGAGCGTGCAGCCAACCGCTGCGACTTCCTGACCCCGGGTATAACGGAGTCAGGCGTGGGTCTTGACACCCTCGTGACAGTACCCCCCTCTCTACGAGGGGCCTCCGGACACTCAGGACCAGGTCTCCCAGGATGAGAGGCATGAAAAACCCGAACTAACCTGTCGGCGTTTACCTCAGACGCAGGAACCCACATTCTTTCCTCGGGACCGTAACCTCTCCAATGCACCAGATATTGAAGAGAGCGGCGGACCCAACGAGAATGAACAATTTTGGATATCTGAAATTCTAGGTTACTATCCACGACAACAGGAGGGGGTGGCAGCGGTGATGGTTCTAGAGGTGGAACATATTTTTTGAGTAACGACTTATGAAAAACATTATGAATTTTAAAAGTCTGAGGTAACTCCAGGCGAAAAGCCACGGGGTTGATGATGGCTACAATTTTGTAAGGGCCAATAAACCTAGGACCCAGTTTCCAAGAGGGAACCTTCAATTTAATATTCCTAGTAGACAACCACACATAGTCATTCACTCCTAGGTCCGGACCTGGCGACCGTCTCTTATCAGCCATGCATTTGTATTTACCTCCCATATTTTTCAAGTTAGCTTGCACCTTCTGCCATACCGATGAAAGAGATGACGAAAACCATTCCTTTTCGGGAACCCCAGAAGACCCCCCCTCTTTGAAAGTACAGAATTGGGGATGAAAACCATATGCACCAAGAAATGGTGACTTGCCAGTGGATTCCTGACGACGATTATTTATGGCAAACTCAGCTAACGGTAAATATGATGACCACAACTCTTGGTTTTCAGACACAAAACATCTTAGATATGTCTCAAGGTTTTGGTTGGTACGCTCAGTCTGTCCATTCGACTGAGGATGGAAAGCAGAGGAAAAGGACAAGTGTACCCACAAACGAGAACAAAAAGCTTTCCAAAATTTAGAAATAAACTGGGTACCCCGATCCGAAACAACATCGGAGGGGACCCCGTGAAGCTTCACGATTTCACTGACGAATACCTGAGCAAGAGTCTTAGCATTAGGTAGTGCGGGTAACGCAATGAAGTGTACCATTTTGCTAAACCTGTCCACTACTACCAAAATAACTGTTTTACCCGCAGACAAAGGTAAGTCAGTGATAAAATCCATTGACAGATGTGTCCACGGTCTATTGGGAATGACGAGTGGTAATAGAGACCCTGCAGGACGTGTATGTGAAACTTTTGCGCGCGCACAGGTAGAACAAGAAGACACAAAATCCAATACATCCTGACGCAACCTTGGCCACCAAAAACGACGAGACAATAGTTCCAAGGTTGCTTTACTACCCGGGTGCCCAGCAAGTGCCGAATTATGATGTTCCTTTAATAATTCGAAACGTAAGTTCAACGGTACAAACAATTTCTCTGAGGGGCAAGAGACCGGGGCGTCCCCCTGGGCCTCTAACACCTTCCCCTCCAAAACAGAGTGTACCGCAGAAACAACCACTCCTCCAGGGAAACAACGAGATAGTGCATCAGCCTTGGTGTTCTTTGCCCCAGGACGATAGGTAATCACAAAGTTAAACCTGGTAAAAAATAGCGACCACCTAGCCTGTCTAGCAGTGAGACGCTTAGCTGATTCGAGGTACAGAAGATTTTTGTGGTCCGTAATTACAGTGACGGGGTGGACTGCCCCCTCTAAGAAATGACGCCACTCCTCAAACGCAAGTTAAATAGCTAATAGTTCCCTATTGCCAATATCGTAGTTCTTTTCTGCTGCAGATAGTTTTTTAGAAAAGAAAGCACAAGGACGCCATTTGCCAGGAGACGGACCCTGAGACAGCACCGCCCCCACTCCCACCTCTGACGCATCGACTTCAACAATAAAAGGCTGAGAGACATCAGGTTGGACCAGTACAGGTGCTGAGGTAAACCTCTCTTTTAGAGAGGAAAAAGCAACTTTAGCGGCGTCAGACCATTTAGAAAAATCAGTCCCCTTCCTAGTCATGTCAGTAAGCGGTTTTACAATAAGTGAATAATTTTTAATGAATTTCCTATAGAAATTCGCGAAGCCCAAGAACCGTTGTAGTGCTTTGAGGTTCTCAGGAAGATCCCAATCTAAAATTGCCTGGACCTTCCTAGGATCCATACGGAAACCTGACGCAGATAAAAAATAACCCAGGAATTGTATCTCCTGAACGGCGAAGACACATTTTTCAATTTTAGCATATAATTCATTCGTCCGTAGGACCTGCAGTACTTGTCTGACATGCACCTCATGTGTTTTCAGATCGGACGAATAAATTAAAATATCATCTTAGGTATATTACCACAAACCTGCCGATTAGATGACTAAAAATGTCATTAACGAAATGTTGAAAGACGGCAGGAGCATTGGTCAGACCGAAAGGCATAACTAGATTTTCATAATGCCCCTCAGGGGTGTTAAACGCTGTCTTCCACTCATCCCCCTCCTTAATACGAATCAGATTGTAGGCACCCCTAAGATCAAGTTTGGAGAACCACCTAGCACCCGCAATCTGATTAACCACCTCAGCCCCCAGTGCTTAAACACCCTGAAAGACCAGGCCACTTTTTACACTTCTGACCTACACTACTTTCACCATTTATTGCTCGGTCATGCAACTTACCACCCAAATGAATTTTACCTCCTTTTCTTCTCACTAATAGAGCTTTCATTTGGTGGTATTTCATTGCTGCTGACATTTTTACTTTTTTTGTTATTAATCGAAATTTAACGATTTTTTTTGCAAAAAAATGACATTTTTCACTTTCAGTTGTAAAATTTTGCAAAAAAAATGACATCCATATATAAATTTTGCTCTAAATTTATTGTTCTACATGTCTTTGATAAAAAAAAAATGTTTGGGTAAAAAAAAAATGGTTTGGGTAAAAGTTATAGCGTTTACAAACTATGGTACAAAAATGTGAATTTCCGCTTTTTGAAGCAGCTCTGACTTTCTGAGCACCTGTCATGTTTCCTGAGGTTCTACAATGCCCAGACAGTACAAACACCCCACAAATGACCCCATTTCGGAAAGTACACACCCTAAGGTATTCGCTGATGGGCATAGTGAGTTCATAGAACTTTTTATTTTTTGTCACAAGTTAGCGGAAAATGATGATTTTTTTTTTTTTTTTTTTTTTTTCTTACAAAGTCTCATATTCCACTAACTTGTGACAAAAAATAAAAACTTCCATGAACTCACTATGCCCATCACGAAATACCTTGGGGTCTCTTCTTTCCAAAATGGGGTCACTTGTGGGGTAGTTATACTGCCCTGGCATTCTAGGGGCCCAAATGTGTGGTAAGGAGTTTGAAATCAAATTCTGTAAAAACTGACCAGTGAAATCCGAAAGGTGCTCTTTGGAATGTGGGCCCCTTTGCCCACCTAGGCTGCAAAAAAGTGTCACACATCTGGTATCTCCGTATTCAGTAGAAGTTGGGGAATGTGTTTTGGGGTGTCATTTTACATATACCCATGCTGGGTGAGATAAATATCTTGGTCAAATGCCAACTTTGTATAAAAAAATGGGAAAAGTTGTCTTTTGCCAAGATATTTATCTCACCCAGCATGGGTATATGTAAAATGACACCCCAAAACACATTCCCCAACTTCTCCTGAATACGGAGATACCAGATGTGTGACACTTTTTTGCAGCCTAGGTGGGCAAAGGGGCCCATATTCCAAAGAGCACCTTTCGGATTTCACTCGTCATTTTTTACAGAATTTGATTTCAAACTCCTTACCACACATTTGGGCCCCTAGAATGCCAGGGCAGTATAACTACCCCACAAGTGACCCCATTTTGGAAAGAAGAGACCCCAAGGTATTCGCTGATGGGCATAGTGAGTTCATAGAAGTTTTTATTTTTTGTCACAAGTTAGTGGAATATGAGACTTTGTATGAAAAAAAAAAAAAAAAAAAAAAATCATCATTTTCCACTAACTTGTGACAAAAAATAAAAAATTCTAGGAACTCGCCATGCCCCTCACGGAATACCTTGGGGTGTCTTCTTTCCAAAATGGGGTCACTTGTGGGGTAGTTATACTGCCCTGGCATTTTCCAGGGGCCCTAATGTGTGGTAAGTAGGTAAATGACCAGTGAAATCCGAAAGGTGCTCTTTGGAATATGGGCCCCTTTGCCCACCTAGGCTGCAAAAAAGTGTCACACATCTGGTATCTCCGTACTCGGGAGAAGTTGGGGAATGTGTTTTGGGGTGTCTTTTTACATATACCCATGCTGGGTGAGAGAAATATCTTGGCAAAAGACAACTTTTCCCATTTTTTTATACAAAGTTGGCATTTGACCAAGATATTTCTCTCACCCAGCATGGGTATATGTAAAATGACACCCCAAAACACATTCCCCACCTTCTCCTGAGTACGGAGATACCAGATGTGTGACACTTTTTTGCAGCCTAGGTGGGCAAAGGGGCCCATATTCCAAAGAGCACCTTTCGGATTTCACTCGTCATTTTTTACAGAATTTGATTTCAAACTCCTTACCACACATTTGGGCCCCTAGAATGCCAGGGCAGTATAACTACCCCACAAGTGACCCCATTTTGGAAAGAATAGACCCCAAGGTATTCGCTGATGGGCATAGTGAGTTCATGGAAGTTTTTATTTTTTGTCACAAGTTAGTGGAATATGAGACTTTGTATGAAAAAAAAAAAAAAAAAAAAAATCATCATTTTCCACTAACTTGTGACAAAAAATAAAAAATTCTAGGAACTCGCCATGCCCCTCACGGAATACCTTGGGGTGTCTTCTTTCCAAAATGGGGTCACTTGTGGGGTAGTTATACTGCCCTGGCATTTTCCAGGGGCCCTAATGTGTGGTAAGTAGGTAAATGACCAGTGAAATCAGAAAGGTGCTCTTTGGAATATGGGCCCCTTTGCCCACCTAGGCTGCAAAAAAGTGTCACACATCTGGTATCTCCGTACTCGGGAGAAGTTGGGGAATGTGTTTTGGGGTGTCTTTTTACATATACCCATGCTGGGTGAGAGAAATATCTTGGCAAAAGACAACTTTTCCCATTTTTTTATACAAAGTTGGCATTTGACCAAGATATTTATCTCACCCAGCATGGGTATATGTAAAATGACACCCCAAAACACATTCCCCAACTTCTCCTGAGTACGGCGATACCAGATGTGTGACACTTTTTTGCAGCCTAGATGCGCAAAGGGGCCCAAATTCCTTTTAGGAGGGCCTTTTTAGACATTTGGATACCAGACTTCTTCTCACGCTTTGGGGCCCCTAGAATGCCAGGGCAGTATAAATACCCCACATGTGACCCCATTTTGGAAAGAAGACACCCCAAGGTATTCAATGAGGGGCATGGCGAGTTCATAGAAATTTTTTTTTTTTGGCACAAGTTAGCGGAAATTGATATTTTTTATTTTTTTCTCACAAAGTCTCCCGTTCCGCTAACTTGGGACAAAAATTTCAATCTTTCATGGACTCAATATGCCCCTCACTGAATACCTGGGGGTGTCTTCTTTCCGAAATGGGGTCACATGTGGGGTATTTATACTGCCCTGGCATTCTAGGGGCCCTAAAGCGTGAGAAGAAGTCTGGAATATAAATGTCTAAAAAATTTTACGCATTTGGATTCCGTGAGGGGTATGGTGAGTTCATGTCAAATTTTATTTTTTGTCACAAGTTAGTGGAATATGAGACTTTGTAAGAAAAAAAAATAATAATTCCGCTAACTTGGGCCAAAAAAATGTCTGAATGGAGCCTTACAGGGGGGTGATCAATGACAGGGGGGTGATCAATGACAGGGGGGGTGATCAATGACAGGGGGGGTGATCAATGACAGGGGGGGTGATCAATGACAGGGGTGGTGATCAATGACAGGGGGGTGATCAGGGAGTCTATATGGGGTGATAACCACAGTCATTGATCACGCCCGTGTAAGGCTTCATTCAGACGTCCGGATGCGTTTTGCGGATCCGATCCATCTATCAGTGGATCCGTAAAAATCATGCGGACGTCTGAATGGAGCTTTACAGGGGGGTGATCAATGACAGGGGGGTAATCAATGACAGGGGGGTGATCAGGGAGTCTATATGGGGTGATCACCACAGTCATTGATCATGCCCCTGTAAGGCTTCATTCAGACGTCCGGATGCGTTTTGCGGATCCGATCCATCTATCAGTGGATCCGTAAAAATCATGCGGACATCTGAATGGAGCTTTACAGGGGGGTGATCAATGACAGGGGGGTAATCAATGACAGGGGGGTGATCAGGGAGTCTATATGGGGTGATCACCACAGTCATTGATCATGCCCCTGTAAGGCTTCATTCAGACGTCCGGATGCGTTTTGCGGATCCGATCCATCTATCAGTGGATCCGTAAAAATCATGCGGACGTCTGAATGGAGCTTTACAGGGGGGTAATCAATGACAGGGGGGTGATCAATGACAGGGGGGTGATCAGGGAGTCTATATGGGGTGATAACCACAGTCATTGATCATGCCCCTGTAAGGCTTCATTCAGACGTCCGGATGCGTTTTGCGGATCCGATCCATCTATCAGTGGATCCGTAAAAATCATGCGGACATCTGAATGGAGCTTTACAGGGGGGTGATCAGGGAGTCTATATGGGGTGATCACCACAGTCATTGATCATGCCCCTGTAAGGCTTCATTCAGACGTCCGGATGCGTTTTGCGGATCCGATCCATCTATCAGTGGATCCGTAAAAATCATGCGGACGTCTGAATGGAGCTTTACAGGGGGGTAATCAATGACAGGGGGGTGATCAATGACAGGGGGGTGATCAGGGAGTCTATATGGGGTGATAACCACAGTCATTGATCATGCCCCTGTAAGGCTTCATTCAGACGTCCGGATGCGTTTTGCGGATCCGATCCATCTATCAGTGGATCCGTAAAAATCATGCGGACATCTGAATGGAGCTTTACAGGGGGTTGATCAATGACAGGGGGGTAATCAATGACAGGGGGGTGATCAGGGAGTCTATATGGGGTGATCAGGGGTGATCAGGGGCTAATAAGGGGTTAATAAGTGACGGGGGGGGGGGGTAGTGTAGTGTAGTGGTGCTTGGTGGGACTTTACTGAGCTACCTGTGTCCTCTGGTGGTCGATCCAAACAAATGGGACCACCAGAGGACCAGGTAGCAGGTATATTAGACGCTGTTATCAAAACAGCGTCTAATATACCTGTTAGGGGTTAAAAAAAACACATCTCCAGCCTGCCAGCGAACGATCGCCGCTGGCAGGCTGGAGATCAACTCTCTTACCTTCCGTTCCTGTGAGCGCGCGCGCCTGTGTGCGCGCGTTCACAGGAAATCTCGCGTCTCGCGAGAGGACGCGTATATGCGTCCAGGAGGAATGAATCAACCACCTCCAGGACGCGTCTGTGCGTACAGCGGTCCGGAGGTGGTTAAACAGGTCAGGAATGAGAGGAAGAGGGTATGGGTCTCGGATGGTTATCTGATTTAATTCGCGAAAATCTAAGCAAGGACGCAGGCCCCCATCTTTCTTTTTAACGAAGAAAAACCCTGCAGCCACGGGTGAAGAAGAGGGTCTGATGTGTCCCTTAGCCAAGCTCTCGGAGATATAATCTTTCATGGCTTGTCTCTCTGGACCCGAAAGATTATATAACCTGGTCTTGGGTAATTTTGCGCCGGGAATAAGGTTAACCGGGCAATCATAAGGACGATGAGGTGGTAACTTCTGACAACCCTTTTCAGAAAAAACATCCTCAAAGTCCGAAATAAATGTAGGTAGGGTAGTTATGGAGGCGACTAAGCAATTGCTATTTAAGCAATTTTCTCTGCACTGCTCACTCCACTCCAATATCTCCCTGGCCTGCCAATCCACCACTGGATTGTGCGCTACCAACCAGGGAAGACCCAGCACTACCGGAGTGGGAAGCCCCTCCAGAACATAACCTGAAAGCATCTCGTTATGGTGGTCCCCTACCCGATGGTGTAAATTATGAACCATGTGCGTGAGGTTTCTCTGAGACAGGGGAGCAGAATCAATAGCGAATATGGGAATGGGTCTCTGTAAAGTACAGAGAGACAAAACCAAAGTGCGGGCAAAATGGGCATCTATCAAATTTACCCCTGCTCCACTGTCTAGAAAGAAAGAAATAGTCTCCGTCTTATCACCAAAAATAATAACCGCTGGCAACACAAATTGCGATGTACGTATGGAGGAAACGTATACCCCCCGGCTGACATCCTCCACACAGCCTGGGGTTAGTAGTTTTTCCGACGGTCTTTTGTTTCTGAGGAAAGAAGGACAGACATTAATGAAATGACCCCTCTCCCCACAAAAAAAACAAACCCCACGCCTACGGCGAACCTCAGGAGGACGGACCTGACGAGTAGTTCCTCCTAGCTGCATAGGCTCGTCTAAGTCCGTACAGACTAACTGCTGCTTGGGAGGAGTTACCAATTGCTCCGGTTTTTTCAACCTGACCCTAAGGCGTCTATCTATTCGGATAGAAAGGGACATAACCGCATCAAGGGAAAAGGGGGTCTCATATAATGCAAGCGCATCCTTAACCCTTTCGGATAACCCAGAGCAGAACTGACTCCTGAGAGCCGGGTCGTTCCATTGGGTATCCGTAGCCCACCTACGGAATTCAGAGCAATACTCCTCTACCGGCCGCTCTCCTTGTAAGAGTCTCCGTAATCTTGATTCAGCCAGGGCGACTCGGTCAGGGTCATCATATATGAGACCCAAGGCCCCAAAAAACTCATCCACTGACCGAAGAGCCTGGGAATCAGTAGGTAAAGAGAACGCCCAGGACTGCGGATCCCCCTGCAGCAGGGAAATAACAACCCCCACCCGCTGATCTTCATTACCAGAGGAGTAAGGGCGCAGTTTAAAATATAACTTACAGGCCTCACGGAATGTCAAAAACTTGTCCCTTCCCCCAGAAAATCTGTCAGAGAGAGGGACCTTGGGTTCCGCAACAACCTGGTTACCAGTAGCAACCGCTGGGCTTGCAGTCAGTTGTAATTGCTGCTGTTGCTGGAGGACTGACGCCTTCAATCCTACCACCTCCAAAGACAGGCCATGAAATTGTTTGGACAGAGCAGCAATTTGATCCATACTGGATTCTAAGTAGGTAAAAATTTTTTTTTTTTTTACCTACACAAAATAATGGCCAGAGATAATGTAATGACCGACGACACGCACAGGGAGGAAAACAGGGAAAGCCCTGCCCAAGGGAGAGGGAAAGGTGGTGACCCCTAACTCACCTTGCGGCTGGCACCTGACTGCCCTGACGTCCCTAGACGGGTTCCTCACCCGTGCGGCGATCGCGTGCCTAAACCCTGGCTTTCCCTAATATGAGCCCTGGATAGTGAACAGGCCGGTGGGATCGCTAGTCCACACCACTATCACTAAGAGGGAAACACCAGGGAGAGGACAGACAAAACATACAAACACATACACCCAGGTGGGCGACCACAATAAACCAAAAAGGTCCAACAGGGATCTGGAGGGTAGCGTACTGGACCAACTACCAGCGAACGCAGCAATACAGCTCCAGAAGGTCAGAATAGATGTCCAGGCAGGAAGCTCTATCTCTGGCAACCAGAGAAGTGTGAGAGAGAAATATAAGGAGGTCTGGGAGTGCTGGACAAGGAACAGCTGAGGAGAAGGAGCTACGGATCCCTGAGTGAGCCAAAAGGGTTTGCTAAGCAAACCCAGAAAGCTACCATAAGGAAAACAGCCCTATCTTAAATAGAGCGTGCAGCCAACCGCTGCGACTTCCTGACCCCGGGTATAACGGAGTCAGGCGTGGGTCTTGACACCCTCGTGACAGTACCCCCCTCTCTACGAGGGGCCTCCGGACACTCAGGACCAGGTCTCCCAGGATGAGAGGCATGAAAAACCCGAACTAACCTGTCGGCGTTTACCTCAGACGCAGGAACCCACATTCTTTCCTCGGGACCGTAACCTCTCCAATGCACCAGATATTGAAGAGAGCGGCGGACCCAACGAGAATGAACAATTTTGGATATCTGAAATTCTAGGTTACTATCCACGACAACAGGAGGGGGTGGCAGCGGTGATGGTTCTAGAGGTGGAACATATTTTTTGAGTAACAACTTATGAAAAACATTATGAATTTTAAAAGTCTGAGGTAACTCCAGGCGAAAAGCCACGGGGTTGATGATGGCTACAATTTTGTAAGGGCCAATAAACCTAGGACCCAGTTTCCAAGAGGGAACCTTCAATTTAATATTCCTAGTAGACAACCACACATAGTCATTCACTCCTAGGTCCGGACCTGGCGACCGTCTCTTATCAGCCATGCATTTGTATTTACCTCCCATATTTTTCAAGTTAGCTTGCACCTTCTGCCATACCGATGAAAGAGATGACGAAAACCATTCCTTTTCGGGAACCCCAGAAGACCCCCCCCTCTTTGAAAGTACAGAATTGGGGATGAAAACCATATGCACCAAGAAATGGTGACTTGCCAGTGGATTCCTGACGACGATTATTTATGGCAAACTCAGCTAACGGTAAATATGATGACCACAACTCTTGGTTTTCAGACACAAAACATCTTAGATATGTCTCAAGGTTTTGGTTGGTACGCTCAGTCTGTCCATTCGACTGAGGATGGAAAGCAGAGGAAAAGGACAAGTGTACCCACAAACGAGAACAAAAAGCTTTCCAAAATTTAGAAATAAACTGGGTACCCCGATCCGAAACAACATCGGAGGGGACCCCGTGAAGCTTCACGATTTCACTGACGAATACCTGAGCAAGAGTCTTAGCATTAGGTAGTGCGGGTAACGCAATGAAGTGTACCATTTTGCTAAACCTGTCCACTACTACCAAAATAACTGTTTTACCCGCAGACAAAGGTAAGTCAGTGATAAAATCCATTGACAGATGTGTCCACGGTCTATTGGGAATGACGAGTGGTAATAGAGACCCTGCAGGACGTGTATGTGAAACTTTTGCGCGCGCACAGGTAGAACAAGAAGACACAAAATCCAATACATCCTGACGCAACCTTGGCCACCAAAAACGACGAGACAATAGTTCCAAGGTTGCTTTACTACCCGGGTGCCCAGCAAGTGCCGAATTATGATGTTCCTTTAATAATTCGAAACGTAAGTTCAACGGTACAAACAATTTCTCTGAGGGGCAAGAGACCGGGGCGTCCCCCTGGGCCTCTAACACCTTCCCCTCCAAAACAGAGTGTACCGCAGAAACAACCACTCCTCCAGGGAAACAACGAGATAGTGCATCAGCCTTGGTGTTCTTTGCCCCAGGACGATAGGTAATCACAAAGTTAAACCTGGTAAAAAATAGCGACCACCTAGCCTGTCTAGCAGTGAGACGCTTAGCTGATTCGAGGTACAGAAGATTTTTGTGGTCCGTAATTACAGTGACGGGGTGGACTGCCCCCTCTAAGAAATGACGCCACTCCTCAAACGCAAGTTAAATAGCTAATAGTTCCCTATTGCCAATATCGTAGTTCTTTTCTGCTGCAGATAGTTTTTTAGAAAAGAAAGCACAAGGACGCCATTTGCCAGGAGACGGACCCTGAGACAGCACCGCCCCCACTCCCACCTCTGACGCATCGACTTCAACAATAAAAGGCTGAGAGACATCAGGTTGGACCAGTACAGGTGCTGAGGTAAACCTCTCTTTTAGAGAGGAAAAAGCAACTTTAGCGGCGTCAGACCATTTAGAAAAATCAGTCCCCTTCCTAGTCATGTCAGTAAGCGGTTTTACAATAAGTGAATAATTTTTAATGAATTTCCTATAGAAATTCGCGAAGCCCAAGAACCGTTGTAGTGCTTTGAGGTTCTCAGGAAGATCCCAATCTAAAATTGCCTGGACCTTCCTAGGATCCATACGGAAACCTGACGCAGATAAAAAATAACCCAGGAATTGTATCTCCTGAACGGCGAAGACACATTTTTCAATTTTAGCATATAATTAATTCGTCCGTAGGACCTGCAGTACTTGTCTGACATGCACCTCATGTGTTTTCAGATCGGACGAATAAATTAAAATATCATCTAGGTATATTACCACAAACCTGCCGATTAGATGACTAAAAATGTCATTAACGAAATGTTGAAAGACGGCAGGAGCGTTGGTCAGACCGAAAGGCATAACTAGATTTTCATAATGCCCCTCAGGGGTGTTAAACGCTGTCTTCCACTCATCCCCCTCCTTAATACGAATCAGATTGTAGGCACCCCTAAGATCAAGTTTGGAGAACCACCTAGCACCCGCAATCTGATTAAACAGGTCAGGAATGAGAGGAAGAGGGTATGGGTCTCGGATGGTTATCTGATTTAATTCGCGAAAATCTAAGCAAGGACGCAGGCCCCCATCTTTCTTTTTAACGAAGAAAAACCCTGCAGCCACGGGTGAAGAAGAGGGTCTGATGTGTCCCTTAGCCAAGCTCTCGGAGATATAATCTTTCATGGCTTGTCTCTCTGGACCCGAAAGATTATATAACCTGGTCTTGGGTAATTTTGCGCCGGGAATAAGGTTAACCGGGCAATCATAAGGACGATGAGGTGGTAACTTCTGACAACCCTTTTCAGAAAAAACATCCTCAAAGTCCGAAATAAATGTAGGTAGGGTAGTTATGGAGGCGACTAAGCAATTGCTATTTAAGCAATTTTCTCTGCACTGCTCACTCCACTCCAATATCTCCCTGGCCTGCCAATCCACCACTGGATTGTGCGCTACCAACCAGGGAAGACCCAGCACTACCGGAGTGGGAAGCCCCTCCAGAACATAACCTGAAAGCATCTCGTTATGGTGGTCCCCTACCCGATGGTGTAAATTATGAACCATGTGCGTGAGGTTTCTCTGAGACAGGGGAGCAGAATCAATAGCGAATATGGGAATGGGTCTCTGTAAAGTACAGAGAGACAAAACCAAAGTGCGGGCAAAATGGGCATCTATCAAATTTACCCCTGCTCCACTGTCTAGAAAGAAAGAAATAGTCTCCGTCTTATCACCAAAAATAATAACCGCTGGCAACACAAATTGCGATGTACGTATGGAGGAAACGTATACCCCCCGGCTGACATCCTCCACACAGCCTGGGGTTAGTAGTTTTTCCGACGGTCTTTTGTTTCTGAGGAAAGAAGGACAGACATTAATGAAATGACCCCTCTCCCCACAAAAAAAACAAACCCCACGCCTACGGCGAGCCTCAGGAGGACGGACCTGACGAGTAGTTCCTCCTAGCTGCATAGGCTCGTCTAAGTCCGTACAGACTAACTGCTGCTTGGGAGGAGTTACCAATTGCTCCGGTTTTTTCAACCTGACCCTAAGGCGTCTATCTATTCGGATAGAAAGGGACATAACCGCATCAAGGGAAAAGGGGGTCTCATATAATGCAAGCGCATCCTTAACCCTTTCGGATAACCCAGAGCAGAACTGACTCCTGAGAGCCGGGTCGTTCCATTGGGTATCCGTAGCCCACCTACGGAATTCAGAGCAATACTCCTCTACCGGCCGCTCTCCTTGTAAGAGTCTCCGTAATCTTGATTCAGCCAGGGCGACTCGGTCAGGGTCATCATATATGAGACCCAAGGCCCCAAAAAACTCATCCACTGACCGAAGAGCCTGGGAATCAGTAGGTAAAGAGAACGCCCAGGACTGCGGATCCCCCTGCAGCAGGGAAATAACAACCCCCACCCGCTGATCTTCATTACCAGAGGAGTAAGGGCGCAGTTTAAAATATAACTTACAGGCCTCACGGAATGTCAAAAACTTGTCCCTTCCCCCAGAAAATCTGTCAGAGAGAGGGACCTTGGGTTCCGCAACAACCTGGTTACCAGTAGCAACCGCTGGGCTTGCAGTCAGTTGTAATTGCTGCTGTTGCTGGAGGACCGACGCCTTCAATCCTACCACCTCCAAAGACAGGCCATGAAATTGTTTGGACAGAGCAGCAATTTGATCCATACTGGATTCTAAGTAGGTAAAAATTTTTTTTTTTTTTACCTACACAAAATAATGGCCAGAGATAATGTAATGACCGACGACACGCACAGGGAGGAAAACAGGGAAAGCCCTGCCCAAGGGAGAGGGAAAGGTGGTGACCCCTAACTCACCTTGCGGCTGGCACCTGACTGCCCTGACGTCCCTAGACGGGTTCCTCACCCGTGCGGCGATCGCGTGCCTAAACCCTGGCTTTCCCTAATATGAGCCCTGGATAGTGAACAGGCCGGTGGGATCGCTAGTCCACACCACTATCACTAAGAGGGAAACACCAGGGAGAGGACAGACAAAACATACAAACACATACACCCAGGTGGGCGACCACAATAAACCAAAAAGGTCCAACAGGGATCTGGAGGGTAGCGTACTGGACCAACTACCAGCGAACGCAGCAATACAGCTCCAGAAGGTCAGAATAGATGTCCAGGCAGGAAGCTCTATCTCTGGCAACCAGAGAAGTGTGAGAGAGAAATATAAGGAGGTCTGGGAGTGCTGGACAAGGAACAGCTGAGGAGAAGGAGCTACGGATCCCTGAGTGAGCCAAAAGGGTTTGCTAAGCAAACCCAGAAAGCTACCATAAGGAAAACAGCCCTATCTTAAATAGAGCGTGCAGCCAACCGCTGCGACTTCCTGACCCCGGGTATAACGGAGTCAGGCGTGGGTCTTGACACCCTCGTGACACAAACTCAGCAAACTCCAGGTGTTCAATAACAAATATCGCTATCACCTCAATATGATGTGGCAAAATGGGAGATACTGCAGCTCTCTTCCCAATATGTCAATGGGATAGGTGAATGGAAATCAGTCCGCAATATTAAAGTCGACAAAGTCCAATAGGATTTACAATCATCCACAATGGTAAAGTCCACAAACACCAAATGTGGCTCAATGGAACTATTCCTTCAACATAGGGTGATGTTTATATGCGTTGCTGCAGCCTGCTGCCCGATGTAACGATGCAGCCTGCTGCCCAATTTATCTAGACTCTGTAATTAGTATAAACAATATATATATATTGTATCTGGTTAGGGCATAGGTAAATATATATGTGTAGATTTTCAGTATGTTACCCCTCCAGAAGGCGTGTGATACAGTTCAATCCCTTTAGGAAAGATCGGGTCTGCATGCGGTCAAGTCGAGTGCCCTCTACCTATATACGTATCATTTTTAGCCAATATGACTGGTCAAAGACTCCAATCTACAGATACATATGTGTATAAATGGCCAGTAAATGCTTGAAGATGTAAGTTCACATCCTCATTAAAGCTTTCCATTCTTCCGATCCCTCATTTTGAGTTTTTTTTCTCCCCTCAAAAATAACATCTGTTGAAAGTGACACAAACTGATCATAACTGATAACTGACCCTTTTTTTCCTGTTCTTCTGATGGATCAGAAGAATGGAAAGCTAAATGGTGATGTGAACTCGATCTAATACATGACTGTGTTGTACGTCTAGTAGAGGGAATCCTAAGCATCTCCTCTGAGACATTCAATACCCTGAAAGGTTATATATACGAATGAGGATTGTCATCACCAGAAATCTCCTTTAGGAAACCCTCACAGGTGGCTGATACACTAGACAAGCAAAGTAGTTGAGATTTTAGATTTTTTTTTAGGTTTGCTCTCTGTGCTGTTAGCAGATCCTGACACCATCTACAAAATTGGGGAATGTAGACATTACATGAGCCAGAATAGAGAGTAGCAAAGAAAGAGGGGGTCCTGCCCTGTCTATATATTATATGGTTAGCCTTTCATTTGATTGGCTACTACAATTCCTCTGTAGCAGCTGCAAAATTATGTCTGGATGAAACCTGGTAATATTAGCTGATTGCTGAGGGCTTTTAGGGATCCTGCGTGCAGCAATACAGTGTTTGACAGTGTGGCTGTTTTTAGAATAGTTTACTTGATGAAATAATATGATATACTGTAGTATGCAACGGCACGTGCTTCTAAGGGTACGGGCAGATGCAGTTTTGGAAGCCGAAATCAGGAGTGGATCATAAAAGGAGAGAAAATATAAAGGACATATTGACTTCTACTCTTATTTGAATTCACTTTTGGTTTTGGATTCCAAAACTGCATCAGGAAACCTGACCATGTGGCCAGGGGTGGACACAGACAGCAGAGGGCCCCTGTGCAAAGCCTGGGCCCCTCCACCCCCCATGCCAAATTCTCAACCTAACCTATTACCTCCTTATATTACATACAGCAATACAAAACATACAAGGTAAGGCTACTTTCACACCAGCGGCACTATGATCCGTCCGGACACAAACCACAGCATGCAGCGGTTTGTGTCCCGCTGATTCAATGCATTTTTGCCAGATTGTGGCCGGATCTCTACCATACCACATTATAGTTGGGGCCAGCGGGCATTCTGTCTGCATCCAGCAGTGCCGGATCCAGTGAATTCTCAGCTGGAACAGCCTGACAGAATCACTAACGCAGATGTGAAAGTAGCCTAATACAGCACCACATACCTTGTACATTCAGTGACGTCTTCTTAGATCTTCTCTTTCCTCATCTTCTCCTTTCAGACCAGACCACCATGATGATTCCTTTCAGCTGTCTCTTCTCTCTGCAGTGTTTGACAGACAGACATCTTAGTTTCCTACTTTTCCAACATCCTCCAACCTTCTGAACACCCCATCCTGTGCCTGCTGTGCTCCCCAATACTATACTGCAGAAACAGATAAACCCCCTGAAAATACTAGTACCAGATAGTGCCCCTTCAATAATTATTGGCACACAGTGCCCTAAAAAATAACTGTGCTCAGCAAATAGTGTCCCTGGCACTAATAAACATAATGTCCCCCAAAAATAATGATACCAAAAAATGCCCTGTTGTGTGGCAGTAAAAAAAATACCTCCTCTTAGTGCCCCTAGTAGAGCCAATGTCCCTATAGTGCCCTCATAATGTGTGCCAATGCCCCCTACTGTGTGCCCCCAAAAAAACCTCTTAGTGCCCCCAGTTGAGCTAATGTCCCCATAGTGCCCCATAATTTTGCACTAGTATAAAATGCTCCTATATGGTGCTCCTCCCCCTGTTCCATGGTGCCTGACATAATGTGCCAGTATAAAATGCCCCTATAGAGTGCCCCAAGTAGATTCCCCGATAATGTTCCTCTCCCCCATTCCCCATAGTGCCCATATAATGTATGCCAGTATAAAATGCCTCTATTTTACTCATCCCCACCCCCATATTGCACATATAGTTTGTGACAGTATAAAATGCCCCTATATAATGCCCCCCAGCAGATTCCCCCATAGTGCTCCTCGCCCCCACTTTCCCATAGTGCCCCCCATGTGTGACAGTATATAATGGCAATATATAGGGCTCCCAGTAGATGCCCTTATATGGCTCCCCCCCCATAGTGCCAGTATAATTCTAATATATAGGGCTCCCAGTAGATGCCCCCATAGTGCTCCTCTCCCCATATGTGCCAGTAAATAATGCCCCCTAGTAGATGCCCCCATAGTGCTCCTCCCTCCCATGTGTGCCAGTAAATAATGCCCCGTAAACGAAAAGAAGATATAGGACGGCTCTGCCTCTAACTAGGGATGGCAAGGTGCGCCAAACTGATGTCGCACTTCAATCACCAAGAGAAAATTGTATCAAAAGAGTGAATGGGCACTCTTATAACTGGACCACAGATCTAGTATAGTAACACTATCTTTATTGTAAATCATAAAACATTAATACACAATAGGTAATATAGCATGTAAATCCAGATCAGAATTCTATATAGATATCCATGCTAGTACGCATTAAAATATAATATTCTAAAAATGCAGGCCTGTAAGTACACAATAAAGTGAACAACAAAATACAATTCAATAAAATAGGTCAATAAAATATAGATACTGAGAATAACAATCAATTCCAATCCTAATGGTAGCGTATTAAATAGACAAGCTTCAAGGGGGCATTATTTCCCGGCCAGATAGATATTAATACATATGAATCAAGTCAGTCCAATCCCCAGCTTGCAAGAGTGGACTGACTTAGATAATTACAGCAGTGACTGATTATGGGTGAGTTCCTGTGAATAAAGACAGTCAAGTCCGAAGTACTAGTAAAACAGTGCTGGTGAAAGAGTGCTAATAGTAAATAATAAATGATAAATCAATCCAAGTCCATCCGTCTATTCAAATGCTAAAATAGATGTGCAAACGAATCGTGCTTAGTATATAACGTGTTGCTGTGCTCAAATTAATACAGTCACAATGGTAAATCATATATTGCCCTTTGATCTGGTGGGGCTCGGCAATGTTAATATAGAAGCTGAGTCTCACTTATTGCCGTTTTCCTAGAGATTTCTGCTCCTTCGTAGATGGAATCTGCAGATCAGGTGAGGTAGGTGGAATAGGGGCAGAGGCCTCCAGGCCAGGGGGGGGTCATAGTGCTGATAGACAGCCAGACTAGTACCCCTCGTGATCCGAAGGCGTCCACCCCATTATAGAAACCCAAACCCAAATAGGCCTCCGCCCCTATTCCACCTACCCCACCTGACCTGCAGATTCCATCTACGAAGGAGCAGAAATTTATACCTATGACATTGTAATATACCAATTGATTATAACTTTTAGTGAATGACCCCCAATGGATCTATGGATTTGGTATATATTATACCTTATTCTGCCCTTACTACATCCTTTATTACATGTCATATTTTGAGAGGGGCAGGAGTAGATATTTGTGAGTGAGAAAGGACAGCCTCTAGTTTAAAACTATCTCTGCGCTATTATCATTATCGTGACGGCCAAATATATGGCCATGACGAATATTTGACTTCAGATTTACATATGCATGGTGGTCTAACATTTTGCACAATTTTTTGGGGATACACACCTTTTAAACAAAGTCGTCTTGAAGTTTTTTAAAGAATATTTTTGAAAATGTCTGTAGCAGATTTCTATTAAACATCACATATAGGGACTCTATTGGATATGATTGTAGACAACTTACTAAAACAAACAGTTATATGGAGAATAACCCATAAGTAAACGATAGTTTGGGACAGTAAAAAAAACGCATTGTCCCTTTTTATATTAAAAAAATCGCCAAGCAAATGCAACAGTGTAGTAATGGGACATATGGCCATAATGTTGTAGATATATTTCATACCCATATATTTAGGTATTTATTTCAAGAAGTTTTATCACTTTTTTATTAACTTTTGAACTATTTGATATAATTGTCTATACAATATGAGAACGCAATCAGCTGCTATGAAAATAATTTATAGGAAGTGTTTCTTTTGAACTAAAGACTCTGTGGAATAAAAAACGCATGAATACATAAAAAACCGCAATGAAACCGCAATGCATGGAGGAGCTTATTTAACAATACCAGATCCACTGGATCCATTTCGGATTTACTGTGGAGCCTTTCTGGAAGGTAAAGGAATAAAAGCCGGCCAGCCAGATCTAACAAAGCCACTGAGGAAGAAGGCAGGATAACCTTCGAAACGCGTCTGGCGTGGATGAATTGGATCTGGCAATAACCGGCTAAATTGAAATAATAACAGCTTTATATCATCTGCTGTTTAGAGAAAGCGCTTTCAAGCCAAAGGAATCACAGTCCTTCTGGGCACAGTTTGGCAACTTACAGGTACTATCAGGGAGCCTGTGAAACCTAACCACCTGTATGGGTGCTGTGGGAAGCATGAGAAACGCCCACCATAATTAAAGAACTGAACTGTGAACTTGCGGTAAGACAGACAGAGACAGATCTCTTACCGGCAGCCGGACTTGTATAACCTCCAGACCGGACTGCACAGAATTTATATACCATTGAAATCGGCCCTCAAGAGGTAAGCTTACCCTCTACTCACGCCACGTGGGACGCCACGGAGTGAACACCAGGACTGAACGTGAGTAATAAACTAACACTGCTGAACCTTTTGATATATATTGCTATAGAACTTTGCCATATTTATGGTGTCGAATCAAAAGCCTCTGGATTGAAACATTTAAGTATAAGTTCTACCACCAGGAAATCTGCAATACTGTAACAAAAAGTTTAATCTCTAGGAAAACGGCAATAAGTGAGACTCAGCTTCTATATTAACATTGCCGAGCCCCTCCAGATCAAAGGGCAATATATGATTTACCATTGTGACTGTATTAATTTGAGCACAGCAACACGTTATATACTAAGCACGATTCGTTTGCACATCTATTTTAGCATTTGAATAGACGGATGGACTTGGATTGATTTATCATTTACTATTTACTATTAGCACTCTTTCACCAGCACTGTTTTACTAGTACTTCGGACTTGACTGTCTTTATTCACAGGAACTCACCCATAATCAGTCACTGCTGTAATTATCTAAGTCAGTCCACTCTTGCAAGCTGGGGATTGGACTGACTTGATTCATATGTATTAATATCTGGCCGGGAAATAATGCCCCCTTGTAGATGCCCCCATAGTGCTCCCTCCCATCTGTGCCAGTAAATAATGCCTCCTAGTAGATATCTGCATAATGCTCCTCTCCCCCCATGTGTACCAGTAAATAATGCCCCCTAGTAGATGTCCCCATAGTGCTCCTCTCCACCCATGTGTGCTAGTATAATGCCCCCTAGTAGATGCCCCCATAGTGCTCCTCTCCCCCCTTCCCCATTCTGGGCAACAGCATATTGTTAAAAAAAATAAAATTAACTCACATACTTACCTCCATGACACTCTCAGTGAAGCGATGAAGGTCTTTTCCGGCCACGTAGTACGGCTCAGGCGGTGCAATCCGCCTGCACCGGCCTCTGATAGGCTGCAGGCACTAGGCCTGCAGCCTATCAGAGGAATAGGTAAGGGAAACACCTCTCCCCTGCCTCGCTGCAGCATCCATCTGTATCGATGTCCTGAGGACGGTGATACAGATGAATATAGAGATGAAGGCTTACACAATGGAAGCGCTCATCTCTCCCTGCCATGCCACGGAACCTCTCACGGGCCCCCCTACCGCACTAGGCCTCTGTGCAGCTGAACCGGCTGCACAGGCGGTATGTCCGCCCCCGCCAGGGGCGGATACAGACAGCAGAGAGCCCCTGTGCAAAGAATGTGCCTGGGCCCACCTCCCCCAAGCCAAATTCTCAACATAACCGTCCTAACATTGCTTATAGCAAAACAAAACATACAGGGTAAGGCAACTTTCACACCTGCAGCACTACGCTCCGGCCACCTGATCCGGCAGAGAATGCATGGAATTGGCCGGACACAAACTCAGGCATGCAGCGGTTTGTGTCCCGCTGATTCTCTGCATTTTTGCCAGATTGTGACTGGATCTCTGCCAGACCCCATTATAGTTAATGGGGCCGGCAGGCATTCTGTCTGCATCCAGCAGTGCTGGAGCATTCCGGCAGGCTGTTTTCTGCTGGAAGAGCCTGCCAGAATCACTAATTCAGATGTGAAGGTAGCCTAATACAGGTCCACATACCTCTTACATCCAGTGATGTCTCCTTTGATGTAGATGTTCTCTGTCCTCATCTTCTTTATTCAGATCAGACCGCCATGATGATTTATTTCAGCCATCTCTTCTCTCTGCAGAGTTTGACAGACTTAGTTTCCTAGTTTTCCATCATCCTCCCACCTTCTGAACACCCCATACTGCCACCACCAATACTGTGCCCACTGTGCTCCCTATTCTAGTTACACACAGATAGTTCCCCTTCAATATTTATTGGCACACAGTGTCCTAAAAAGTAACTGCGCCCAGGATACTGTCCCTGACACTAATAGTGTAAACATAATGTTCCCCAAAAATTATTTTACTAAGCTGATACTGTGCCAGGGTGCCCACCAAAGTAACAGTGCTCCCAAAAGTCCCACCAATTGAAATAATTATCTGCCAGACAACACGTAGTAGTAATAGTGCCCCTACAGTAATAATGTCCACATTGTGTCCCAGAAGTAATAATGCTCCCATAGTGCTCATACTAGTATTCAAGTTCCTTATAGTGCCTCAACTGTAATAAAGCCCACCATAATGCCCCCGGTAGTAATAATTGTCTTTATAATGTGTAACAGTAGAAAAATGCCCCCTTATAATGTGTGCCAGTACATAAAAATGCCCTGTTGTGTGGCAGAACCTCCTTTTAGAGCCCCCTGTAGAGCCAATGTCCCCATAGTACCCTCAATGTGTGACAATGCCCCCTACTGTGTGCCCAAAAAACTCCCTTAGTGTCCACAGTTGAGCCAAGGTTCCCATAGTGCCCTATAATTTGCGCCAGTATAAAATACTCTGATATCGTGTATCTCTCCTTGTCCCAATGGTGCCTGACAATGTGCCAGTATAAAATGCCCCCATAATGTGTGCTAGTATATAGATAGGGTCATCAGTAGATGCCCCCATAGTGCTCCCCCCTTTTCCATAGTGCCCCCCATGTGTGCTAGCATATAAGATTGGGCCCCCATATGTAACATCAGAGAGTTATGTTACTAAACTCTTTTTCCCCGCTACTATTTGTTGGTAACATGTGCCTTGTCATCTAATGTGATTTTATTTAATATTCCTCACAAATGTGCATATTCTAAGCCTGTTACATGTATTTGCTGTAATTTTCATGTACACCAGCAGGTGTCAGCAATGTGTCAGCAGGGCCTTAGTTCAGTTTAGCATATCTAGACTGGAATAGTACATTCCAGTTTAGCTCCCCCCTCTTTGAGGAGGTGTGGAATGTTCCCACATCCTGCCTCATGGGGAGGAAAGGAAGTTAGTGTTAGTGTGCCAGCCACCCCGGCTAGGGGAAGGCTGTGCTGGTAGGAGCTCCCAGTTCTAGGGATCCCAACCCAGGATCGAGTCTCGGCTGAGACCAAAGATCTTCATCCCCAGTCTGAGCCCTTCAGCCTCAACTGGTGACAAGCAAGCAGCCATCTCCAGAACTCCAGGAAGAGCCATTCTCTGTGAGCATAACTGTGAGTACCATCCAGAGACCAAGAGAAGCTAAATTCCTCCTCAGCTAGTCAGTCCCCAACACAGCAGAAGATAGACAGATCAGAAAACAGATTCCTGCCATATTCTCCAGGCACATGATAGGAGCAGAAGAGATATTGATCCCTGCCATACATTGCCAATACCTGCTGGGACCCAAAGACTATTGCTGTACCTCATATGGATTAAAGCTGCAACCAGTAAAGACAAGTTGAATTATATTACAAGTCTGGATCTCATTCCTTACTACCAAGTTCCTCAATTACTCCTACTAGCAACACACTCATTTATTGCAAGTGAGCCAGGATCCAGGAGTCCAGCCGTACCAAGGTAGGAGACACAGTTGACACTATACCTACTACTACACAGAAACATTACCCCACTCGGGCATTCCTCACCTGGTACGTGAGTTGCAACACCTTAAAGGGCCCTGAGGCTGTACCCTGCGTACACTGCTTTTGGCGTCACGAACAAAAACTATAGACTTATATACCCATATCCGGACCCACTGCATATTTTGGCGTCCGTGTAACCGTACCACGGTCCTGCTCATTGCACATAGTGCTCCTCCCCCTCCATTGTGCCCCCACCATGTCTGCCAATATATAAGATAGAGCCCCAGAAGATACCCCCATAGTGCTCCTCTCCCCCCTTCTCCATAGTTACCCGCAGTAGACATAGTACAGTAGTGTAGTAAGCCAAAGCTGATTTCTGCTTATGTCCCACAAACTTTCTGGTTGAAGAAGTATGTGAAATCGAGCTTGTTGTTCAGTAAGCTAATAACGCATTCTAGTAAAATACTGTATATGCTCTACTAGTATAAAGTATCTCTATCATCTCTTATGTAGAATTTTTTAAATAGACTTCTAGGCTGTTGGAGCAGCACTGCCCTCTTATGGTTAAAGGGAACCTGTCGGCAACATTTGCCAAATAAAACTAATGGCGTGGTCTGCAGTTCACATTACACTGAAATGAGTGACCTCTCCAGTAAAACTCCTAGCAGTGCCTTTTTAGCAGAAACTTTGAAAAAGTACCTGTCTGTATGTAAATTTGGTACTTGAAGTAATTGGGGCATTTCATAGTACCATTATGACCTTGAAAGTTGGGGTCCATTCAATACATATGTAATACCCCAGAGTGGTATTACCATTCCTACACCCTACGATGGCGAACCTTTTAGAGACCGAATGCCCAAACTGCAACCCAAAACCCACTTATTTATCACAAGGTGCCAACAGGGCAATTTACCCTGAATACTACAGTTCAATATAGTGCATCTTCCATGTACTTTATCACTTAGCTATAATAGCTACATTCAGTGCGCTGCCTGTGCTGTTCATAGTGCGCCCTGCGCTGATGAATGGCAGGAAAAGTCAAAGGCATATTAGACTTTTTCCAGGGAGTGGGTGCCCACAGGGAGGGCTCTGAGTGCCACCTCTGGCACCCGTGCCATAGGTTCGCCACCACTGCCCTACTACTATCTCTAATGGGCTAACCATAATGTCATCTGGATATTTATTCCAGGTCCTCTTACACTGTGCATTAACCCCTGACTTCCCGACCAGCCCCCTAGTACTACGCCACCCGATCAGCTGCAGGGGTCCGGCTGTTCCCGTTAGCTGGACCCCTGCTGTATGCGCCGGCATTGGTGAAAACACAGATGCCGGTGCATTAACCCTCACTATGCCCCGGTCAGCGCTGACCGTGGGGTGTGTGGAGGGAGGGAGCTCCCTCTCTGTCCCCATCGGGTCCCTGTGCTACTGTGACGTGGACCCGATGGCTGGGACGGCAGCCCGATGCCTTCCTTACACTGTGTAATACACTTACAGCCAATGCATTACAATACAGATGTATTGTAATGCATTGGAGAGGGGATCAGACCCTCAAAGGTTGGGGGCAAAAAAAAAGTTAAAATAAAGTTTAGCATAATAAAAAAAATAAGTTTCAAGTAAAAAAAAAAGCATTCTTTTCCCATAATTAAGTAGGAAAAAAATAGGAAAAAAAAGAAAAGTAGACATATTAGGTATCGCCGCGTCCGTATCGACCGGCTCTATAAAGATATCACATGGTCCACACCGTCAGGTGAACGCTGTGAAAAAAAAAAAAAACATGCCAAAACCTTCCCTCACAAAAAGTGTAATACCACATTATCAAAAAGTCATATGTCTCCCAAAATGGTACCAATCAAACCGTCATCTCATCCCGCAAAAAATTAGACCCTACCTAAGACCATTGCTCAAAAAGTAAAAAAAATATGGCTTTCAGAAAATGGCAACAAAAAAAAAAGATATTTTTCTTGTCAAAAATGCTTCTACTATGTAAAACTGTGTAAATATTCGCAATTAAAGGGGTTGTCCAAGTTGTTTTTTTGTTCTTTATATGTTTGTAACTAATCAAATGTAACAGCTGTAGCCAGACTTACTGCACTACATACATATATACATACATATATTCAATGTACAGCACCTCATCCAGCCTATGTTCATCTAAAACGATTGATTATTAAAGAAACTGAGATGACTTCTAGGTATAGAGGAAAGCTGCCAGTGTCCTCTTCTCCCCAGGACCTACCTTCTCAAAGTTGCTGCAGAGACCCCCATATTCAATCATCTGGTAGCATCTTGCTGCTGTGTGAGCAGGTAATATTTGAATGTATCCATACAGTGGGCCCCCAAAATACATTTTATTGGTGGGCCCTAGGCACTCTAGTCCAACACTGTATAGTTCTGTATATTACACTGCCTCCCATGTAAAGTCCTGTATATTACACTGCCTCCCACGTATAGTCCTGTATATTACACTGTCCCCCATGTATAGTTCTGTATATTACACTGCCTCCCATGTATAGTCCTGTATATTACACTGTCCCCATGTATAGTCCTGTATATTACACTGCACCCCATGTATAGTCCTGTATATTACACTGCACCCCATGTATAGTCCTGTATATTACACTGCCTCCCATGTATAGTCCTGTATATTACACTGTCCCCCATGTATAGTCCTGTATATTACACTGCCTCCCATGTATAGTCCTGTATATTACACTGTCCCCATGTATAGTCCTGTATATTACACTGCCTCCCATGTATAGTCCTGTATATTACACTGTCCCCCATGTATAGTTCTGTATATTACACTGCACCCCATGTATAGTCCTGTATATTACACTGCACCCCATGTATAGTCCTGTATATTACACTGCACCCCATGTATAGTCCTGTATATTACACTGCCTCCCATGTATAGTCCTGTATATTACACTGTCCCCCATGTATAGTCCTGTATATTACACTGCCTCCCATGTATAGTCCTGTATATTACACTGTCCCCATGTATAGTCCTGTATATTACACTGCCTCCCATGTATAGTCCTGTATATTACACTGTCCCCCATGTATAGTTCTGTATATTACACTGCACCCCATGTATAGTCCTGTATATTACACTGCACCCCATGTATAGTCCTGTATATTACACTGCACCCCATGTATAGTCCTGTATATTACACTGCCTCCCATGTATAGTCCTGTATATTACACTGTCCCCCATGTATAGTCCTGTATATTACACTGCCTCCCATGTATAGTCCTGTATATTACACTGTCCCCATGTATAGTCCTGTATATTACACTGCCTCCCATGTATAGTCCTGTATATTACACTGTCCCCCATGTATAGTTCTGTATATTACACTGCACCCCATGTATAGTCCTGTATATTACACTGCCTCCCATGTATAGTCCTGTATACTACACTGTCCCCCATGTATAGTCCTGTATATTACACTGCACCTCATGTACAGCCCTGTATATTACACTGCCCCATGTATAGTCCTGTATATTACACTGCCTCCCATGTATAGTCCTGTATATTACACTGTCCCCCATGTATAGTTCTGTATATTACACTGCACCCCATGTATAGTCCTGTATATTACACTGTCCCCCATGTATAGTCCTGTATATTACACTGTCCCCATGTATAGTCCTGTATATTACACTGCCTCCCATGTATAGTCCTGTATATTACACTGTCCCCCATGTATAGTCCTGTATATTACACTGCCTCCCATGTATAGTCCTGTATATTACACTGTCCCCCATGTATAGTCCTGTATATTACACTGCACCCCATGTATAGTCCTGTATATTACACTGCCTCCCATGTATAGTCCTGTATATTACACTGTCCCCCATGTATAGTCCTGTATATTACACTGCACCTCATGTACAGCCCTGTATATTACACTGCACCCCATGTATAGTCCTGTATATTACACTGCACCCCATGTATAGTCCTGTATATTATACTGCACCCCATGTATAGTCCTGTATATTACACTGCACCCCATATATCGTCCTGTACATTGCACTGCACCTCATGTATACTCCTGTATATTACACTGCACCTCATGTATAGTCCTGTATATTACACTGCACCCCATGTATAGTCCTGTACATTGCACTGCACCCCATGTATACTCCTGTATATTACACTGCACCCCATGTATAGTCCTGTATATTACACTGCACCCCATGTATAGTCCTGTATATTACACTATAACCCATGTATAGTCCTGTATATAGCACAATAATCCACTGTAAACTATCGGAAATATATTTAAAATGTTTTATTGTGAAAATGTAACATTATAGATAACTATCTGTAAGCACTCCAATCATCTCACAGTTTATTACTACCATCATGTCACACACAATGCATCTCTTCCATCTTATACATAATTTGTCACTCCCACCATCTCCATCTCATACACAATATATTAGAAACCATCATTGCACAATGTATTTCTCCCATCATCTCACACATTGGGTCAGATCAACAGTAAAACTGTCCTTGTTGCCCCTAGCAACCAATCACAGAACTGCTTTCATTTTTCCAAAGCAATTTTAAAAATGAAAACTGAGAGATTCAGAGATTTAGATGGCAATGGGGCAGATGTGGTGAAGTGGGCAAAAATAAAAAAGTTTTTTGTTGCAACCAATGGCAGCGCAGATTTTATCTTCCAAGAGCAGAATATGAAATGAAACCTGTGCTGTTATTGGCTGCTACAAGGACCAAAGTTCTACTTTTAGACATGTATATAGATGCAGTGTTATTAAAAAATTATCCCAAGAACACCCCTCAGTGCAAAGTGTGACCCCATTACATTCAATAGGGCCACTCTCATGCTAAGGAACTTCTTGTGATGTCATCATTAGAATGGCATGGGCGTGTGCTTAATCCCCCCCCCCCCCACTTGCTATGACCCCTTTACTTGTGATGTCATAATAGAGGCATGACTCACCTACTTATGACATAATAATCAGGGGGTGTGGTCTAATCCTATAAATCGGGGTCACACCCTGACAGCAGTGTCAGTTTCTCTAGCTGTCTGTCACCATGGGGAAATCTAGGAAGAGGAGGAGGTTGGTTCCAAAGACTGTTCCTGTGGTGAATGCTGTAGAGAGCATGGATGTCGGCCCTCGCCAGTATCCAGATGATGAAGAAATGAAATCTGTTCCCAGCGATGACGACAAGATGGATATTGGCCCTCGCCAGTATCCTGATGATGTCGAGATGGAGGATCTTCAGGGGGTCACCACCAACATCAGGGCCTCTTACCCCCGGAAGAGAAAGCGGCCATCTTGTACCATCTGCCGCCGGCTATAACATCTGCCGATAGGCCCTCAAAATAACATCTGCCCCTGGGCCATCAAAATAACATCTGCTGCTTGGTTCCCATTTACTATCTGCCGCCTAGGGCCATTTACCATCTGCGGCTTGGGGCCATTTACCATCTGCAGCTTGTGGCCCATTTACCATCTACCCCTTGGGGCCCACTTACCATCTACAGATGGTTTTTACCATCCAAACTATCTGAAATTCCCATGAAGATGAGAAGAGCACCACCAGATCTGGTAAGTTTGGCCGCTTCCCGTCGTCTTCTCCTTGTTTTTTTGCAAACTGTTTTTCTTATTTGGATATTTTCTCTTCTAAGATCTGACTACAAAACAACATGAGGAACCTCCCGTGACACTATTCCGTCCCTGAAAATCTGCCAGAAGTTCGACCCCCAACCTCCTCTCTACAAATTAGCGGACCTGAATCCAGCCTATCCTGCTGACGGAGCCACTGCCTCCCTTAAAGAGCCGCCTCAGAAAATGCGCTGAAAACCTAAACTGTTTTATAATAAACATAGTTTCTTTTAAAAGAAAAAATGTTTTTTTATTTATCTTAATTATCAAATTGCACAAATTGTACTCAGCCCTATTTTCTATGGGTATCCTAAGGGCGTTGGTTCAGAGCTGGAGCCTGAAGGGATGAGTTAAGAATTTTCAAAGGTGTATTATGTAAGCTCTCAATTTTTTGTTTGTGCCTTATACTATGCCAGAAAACTAACACAAGTTTCAAAATTAATTATCCCCCCAGGTAATACTTTATGCCCTAGTGATATCTCCCTTAACGGTATGTTTACAAAGTGTGAGCCCAGTACATTCAATATGGCCGCTCTCATGCTAAGGCACCATTTGTGATGTCATCATTAGAATCCTAACATGGTTACACTTCTTGTGGTGTCATCATTAGAATTCTGACAGGCACGGTCACTTTTGTTTCCTTAGAAACACTATTTGTGATGTCATCTGCTAGAGAATATGAGGCTACATGCACATGAGAGTAAAAAAAAAAAGAACGCCCATTAAAACTCACTGTCCATTTTTCATGGGCATTTTTCAACCATTTTTGCATCCTGGTCATCAGTCTTTTTTTAATGGCCGTTTTGCATCAGTTTTTCATAGTCTTTCAAAATGTCTATTAAAAACAGATGAATGTGATTGGCTTTTATTTGATAAAAATCTCAACTCCTGCAGTGCCCTGAGTATACATAATGGTCCCAAACAGTAATAATGCCCCCCATAGTGGCTCCAGAAGTAATAATGTCCCCTATGGAGGCCCATAATGTCCCCCATAGTGGCTCCAGCAGTAATAATGTCCCGTATGTAGGCCCAAAATGTCCCCCATAGTGTCCCCAACAGTAATAATGTCCCCCATACAGGGAGTGCAGAATTATTAGGCAAGTTGTATTTTTGAGGATTAATTTTATTATTGAACAACAACCATGTTCTCAATGAACCCAAAAAACTCATTAATATCAAAGCTGAATATTTTTGGAAGTAGTTTTTAGTTTGTTTTTAGTTTTAGCTATTTTAGGGGGATATCTGTGTGTGCAGGTGACTATTACTGTGCATAATTATTAGGCAACTTAACAAAAAACAAATATATACCCATTTCAATTATTTATTTTTACCAGTGAAACCAATATAACATCTCAACATTCACAAATATACATTTCTGACATTCAAAAACAAAACAAAAACAAATCAGTGACCAATATAGCCACCTTTCTTTGCAAGGACACTCAAAAGCCTGCCATCCATGGATTCTGTCAGTGTTTTGATCTGTTCACTATCAACATTGCGTGCAGCAGCAACCACAGCCTCCCAGACACTGTTCAGAGAGGTGTACAGTTTTCCCTCCTTGTAAATCTCACATTTGATGATGGACCACAGGTTCTCAATGGGGTTCAGATCAGGTGAACAAGGAGGCCATGTCATTAGATTTTCTTCTTTTATACCCTTTCTTGCCAGCCACGCTGTGGAGTACTTGGACGCGTGTGATGGAGCATTGTCCTGCATTAAAATCATGTTTTTCTTGAAGGATGCAGACTTCTTCCTGTACCACTGCTTGAAGAAGGTGTCTTCCAGAAACTGGCAGTAGGAATGGGAGTTGAGCTTGACTCCATCCTCAACCCGAAAAGGCCCCACAAGCTCATCTTTGATGATACCAGCCCAAACCAGTACTCCACCTCCACCTTGCTGGCGTCTGAGTCGGACTGGAGCTCTCTGCCCTTTACCAATCCAGCCACGGGCCCATCCATCTGGCCCATCAAGACTCACTCTCATTTCATCAGTCCATAAAACCTTAGAAAAATCAGTCTTGAGATATTTCTTGGCCCAGTCTTGACGTTTCAGCTTGTGTGTCTTGTTCAGTGGTGGTCGTCTTTCAGCCTTTCTTACCTTGGCCATGTCTCTGAGTATTGCACACCTTGTGCTTTTGGGCACTCCAGTGATGTTGCAGCTCTGAAATATGGCCAAACTGGTGGCAAGTGGCATCTTGGCAGCTGCACGCTTGACTTTTCTCAGTTCATGGGCAGTTATTTTGCGCCTTGGTTTTTCCATACGCTTCTTGCGACCCTGTTAACTATTTTGAATGAAACGCTTGATTGTTCGATGATCACGCTTCAGAAGCTTTGCAATTTTAAGAGTGATGCATCCCTCTGCAAGATATCTCACTATTTTTGACTTTTCTGAGCCTGTCAAGTCCTTCTTTTGACCCATTTTGCCAAAGGAAAGGAAATTGCCTAATAATTATGCACACCTAATATAGGGTGTTGATGTCATTAGACCACACCCCTTCTAATTACAGAGATGCACATCACCTAATATGCTTAATTGGTAGTAGGCTTTCGAGCCTATACAGCTTGGAGTAAGACAACATGCATAAAGAGGATGATGTGGTCAAAATACTCATTTGCCTAATAATTCTGCACGCAGTGTAGTGGCCTATAATGACCCCAATAGTGTCCCCAGCAGTAATAATGTCCGCCATAGTGTCTAGTGTCCCCAGCAGTAATAATGTCCGCCATAGTGTCCCCCAGCTGTAATGTTTCTTTTTAGCAAATAAAAAAATCACTCACCTCACTCCATTTGCATACGTAGAGGTAGTTGCTCCTCTCTTGATTGTGAAGGACCTGCACTAAGTGTGGTCACATCACTGCACCATCCCAGAATGATCACGTTGTGACGTCTAACGCTGAGCACATGATCCTTCGGCAGGTCCTTTTCAATCAAGAGAAGAGCGACTGCCTCTGTGAGTGCAAGTGGATGAGGTGCATGTTTTTTTTATTTATTTTTTACTCCATAACCATATTGCATCCTGTATGTATAGTCCTGTATATTACACTGCACCTCATGTATATTCCATATTATACTGCACCCGATGTATAGTCCTGTGTTATATATTATACTGCACCTCATGTATAGTCCTGTATATTACCCTGCCGTCATGTATAGTCCTGTATATTATACTGCACCCCTTGTATAGTCCTGTATATTATACTGCACTCCTTGTATAGTCCTGTATATAACACTGCACCCCATCTATAGTCCTGTATATTACACTGCCCCCCATGTATAGTCCTGTATATTACACTGCACTCCATGTATAGTCCTGTATATTATACTGCACCCCATGTATAGTCCTGTATATTACACTGCACCCAAAGTATAGTCCTGTATATTATACTGCACCCCATGTATAGTCCTGTATATTACACTGCACCTCATGTATATTCCATATTATACTGCACCCGATGTATAGTCCTGTATTATATATTATACTGCACCTCATGTATAGTCCTGTATATTACCCTGCCGTCATGTATAGTCCTGTATATTATACTGCACCCCTTGTATAGTCCTGTATATTATACTGCACCCCTTGTATAGTCCTGTATATAACACTGCACCCCATCTATAGTCCTGTATATTACACTGCCCCCCATGTATAGTCCTGTATATTACACTGCACTCCATGTATAGTCCTGTATATTATACTGCACCCCATGTATAGTCCTGTATATTACACTGCACCCAAAGTATAGTCCTGTATATTATACTGCACCCCATGTATAGTCCTGTATATTATACTGAACCCCATGTATAGTCTTGTATATTGCACTGCAATCCATGTATACTCATGTATATTTCACTGCACCTCAATTATTGTCCTGCATATTGCACTATACCCATGTATAGTCCCGTATATTACACTGCACCCCATGTATAGTTCTGTATATTATACTGCACCCATGTCCCATCCTGTATATTACATTGCACCTCATGTATAGCCCTAATGTCACGACTGTGACTGATCCAGACAGGTCTGGGAGGAGAAGGTCGCAGCGACTTGCTACTCGCGATAGCTTGTGAGTTTGCTCCGTGGTTCAGGGTATGTCATCTGGGTTTTGCCTTGTGAACCTTTTTGTCCTGACTGGGAGTTTGTAG
Organism: Bufo bufo; assembly: GCF_905171765.1. Taxonomy (NCBI): domain Eukaryota; kingdom Metazoa; phylum Chordata; class Amphibia; order Anura; family Bufonidae; genus Bufo; species Bufo bufo. The sequence continues at coordinate 145,175,668 of NC_053390.1, read as the reverse complement.
GCATCCTCCTCAGGTGAGTCCTGTCTGCCACTCCGAGCTACTATATTAGTTTCACTTTCACTTGCAGTCATTGCCAGATATAGTCCTTACTTCCAGTGCTACTCTGACCTTGGAAGGAGATCGTTTGATGGTGTTGCTGTGGAACTCTTGTCCGGCGTGGACTGTCGTGTTTGGGATCGCCTTCTCTGCTCGTGACTGGATAAGTCTATCTCTGCTGTTGTTTGTATGTTCCTGTCTTCCCCTGTTGTATTCCTAGACGTGAGTGATGGTGACTAGCGCTCCCATCGGCCTTTCCCCAGTCCAGTCTTGTTAGGGCGACTGAGGGTTTAGGCATCCTGCTCGCCGCACGGGTTCACACCCCGTCTAAGGTATCAGGGCAGACAGGTGCCAGCTAAGGGTTAGTCAGGGGTGGCCATTCTATTTCCCATCCGTAGATAAGGGTCCCCCTTCCCCTCCGTCTGGTGCGACACGACTGCTGCTGGGATAGCGGTCGTGACAGTATATCTGGCCTTTAAAAAAAAAAAAAAAAAAAAAAAATGACATTTCTTTTTTTCATTTTTTTTTCTGCTTGCTGTTTTGCTTTGTATTTTGTCTGTTCCACTATGGATCCGGTTTCGGTTTTGGCGAAACAATTACAGGGGTTATCCCTTGAAGTGGCAGGATTAAAAGCAACAGTGCTGCAGCAGCAATCCTTGGGTTCCACCGTTGCTACGGGAAACCAAGGTACTCCTGAGCCAAAAGTGGCTTTACCTGATAGGTTCTCTGGAGGGAGAGACCAATTTGTAACCTTCAGAGAAGCTTGCAAATTGTTCTTCAGGTTACGCCCTAGATCCTCCGGCGGTGAGGAACAACGGGTGGGCATTGTAATTTCTCTCCTGCAAGGAGATCCGCAGGCTTGGGCTTTCTCCCTACCATCAGACTCTCCGGCCTTACATTCAGTGGAGGAGTTTATTGAAGCCCTGGGTCTCGTATATGATGACCCGGACAGGGTCTCACTGGCTGAGTCTAAGCTACGTAGACTTCGGCAAGAGAACCGGTCTGCTGAACTATATTGTTCCGAATTCCGTAGGTGGGCTACTGATACGTTATGGAACGACTCGGCCCTTAGGAGTCAGTTCTGCCAGGGGTTGTCTGAAAAATTAAAAGACGCGCTGGCGGTATACGAGGTCCCTGGGTCTCTTGAGGCTGCTATGTCTCTGTCCATAAGAATCGACAGACGACTCAGGGAGAGACTATTAAATTTTACGGAGGCCTCTATAGGGCAGGGATCGGTCTGTTATGGTCCAGTCGAACCAATGCAAATAGGGGGCGCCACTAGACGGGTGAATCCTCCTAAGTTCCGCCGTACGTCAGAGGTTTGTTTTCGTTGTGGGGGGAGCGGTCATTTTGTAAAGGTTTGTCCCTCAGACCCCAAGAGACCACAAACTAAGGAGCCGCCGGAAAACTAGAGTCCCCAGATTGTGCGGAGGAGAACAGTCTGGGCGTATTCGTTTCCTCCATACGCATGTCTCAGTTTTTGTTGTCCGCTACCGTTGAGGCGGGCAATAAGACTGAGATCTGTTCTGTCTTTTTGGACAGTGGGGCGGGGGTCAGCTTGGTGGATTAACGGTTTGCTCAGGCTCTGGGTTTAACTCCGGAACCGGTATGCAGAACTATTCCTGTGTTTGCCATCGACTCCTCCCCTCTTACTCAGAGAGAGTTAACTCAGATCATCCATAATATCCATCTGCAGGTAGGGGACCTCCATAAAGAGCATATCTCTTGTTATGTCCTGGACGGTCTTCCGGCTCCTATGGTATTGGGGCTTCCCTGGCTGGTGACTCACAATCCAGTTGTGGATTGGCAGGCCGGGGAGATTGTGGAGTGGAGTGAACATTGTAAGGACAACTGCTTGAGTAGTAGGTGCTCTACACTCTCTGTAACATCTTTACCTGCCTTTCTGTAAGATTTTATGGATGTGTTCTCTGAGAAGGGTTGTCAGGGGTTACCACCTCATCGTCCATATGATTGCCCGATTAATCTATTACCTGGGGCAAAACTACCTAAAACCCGGTTATACAATCTTTCCGGCCTGGAGAGGAAGGCTATGAAAGATTATATTTCGGAGAGTTTGGCTAAGGGACACATCAGACCCTCTTCTTCACCTGTGGCTGCAGGGTTCTTTTTCGTTAAAAAGAAAGATGGGGGCCTACGTCCTTGCCTGGATTTCCGGGAATTAAACCGGATAACTATCCGAGATCCCTATCATCTTCCTCTCATTCCCGACCTCTTTAATCAGGTTGCTGGTGCTAAATGGTTCTCCAAAATGGATCTCAGAGGAGCCTATAACCTGGTTCGCATCAAAGAGGGGGATGAGTGGAAGACGGCTTTTAATACTCCGGAAGGGCATTATGAAAATCTGGTCATGCCATTTGGTCTTACTAATGCGCCTGCGGTATTCCAACATTTCGTCAACGATATTTTTAGTCACCTTATCGGGAGATTTGTTGTGAAATATCTTGATGACATCCTGGTCTATTCCCCGGATCTGGATACACATAAGATCCATGTGAGACAAGTGCTGCAGATATTAAGGGCCAACAAATTGTTTGCTAAGTTAGAAAAATGTGTGTTCGCCGTAAAAGAACTGCCATTTCTGGGGTATGTGTTGTCAGATTCAGGTTTCCGCATGGATCCAGAGAAAGTCCGGGCGATTATAGACTGGGATCTGCCTGAGAACCTGAAGGCATTGCAACGCTTCCTGGGGTTTGCCAATTTTTATAGAAAGTTTATAAAGAACTATTCCTTGGTGGTCAAACCACTGACGGACATGACCCGAAAGGGATCCGATTTTTCCAAATGGTCACATGCAGCCAAAACTGCCTTTGCATCTCTGAAGGAGAGATTCACCTCGGCCCCTATTCTCGTACAGCCAGATGTCTCGCTTCCTTTTATTGTAGAGGTTGACGCATCAGAGGTGGGGGTGGGAGCGGTACTATCTCAGGGCCCGTCCCCTGGTGAATGGCGTCCGTGTGCTTTCTTTACGAAGAAATTGTCTACTGCAGAAAGGAACTATGATATTGGCAACAGGGAACTTTTGGCTATTAAGTTGGCTTTTGAGGAGTGGCGTCATTTTTTGGAGGGGGCGGTTCATCCCGTCACGGTGATTACTGATCACAAAAACGTATTATATCTGGAGTCTGCTAAACGTCTCACCCCTAGACAGGCTCGGTGGTCGTTATTTTTTGCTAGGTTTAATTTTGTAATAACCTATCGCCCGGGGGCAAAAAATACTAAGGCGGATGCATTGTCTCGAAGTTTTCCTGGAGGGGGTGATGTTGAGGTACCAGAGCCCATTTTGCAAAAGGGGGTGGTGGTCTCTGTATTACACTCAGGTTTGGAGGGGAGAGTGTTGGAAGCTCAGGGGGACGCCCCGGCCTCCTGCCCCTCGGGTAAACTGTTTGTGCCATAAAATTTACGACTGGAGATACTAAAAGAACACCATAACTCCACACTGGCAGGACACCCAGGTAGTAGGGCAACCTCTGAGTTAGTGTCTCGTCGGTTCTGGTGGCCTAAATGGCGCCAGGAGGTGTTGAATTTTGTGTCTGCATGTGCTACCTGTGCTCGTTCTAAGGTAGATCATACTCGTCCGGCAGGGCGTCTTTTACCTCTGGCCATCCCCAACAGGCCTTGGACGCACCTGTCAATGGATTTCATTACGGATCTACCAGTATCAGCGGGGAAGACTGTTATTCTTGTAGTTGTTGACAGATTCAGCAAAATGGTGCACTTTATTGCTCTTGCCGCATTGCCTAATGCTAACACACTGGCTCAGGTTTTTATTGACCACATCGTGAAGCTTCACGGGGTCCCTTCCGATATTGTTTCGGATCGTGGTACCCAATTTGTTTCTAAATTTTGGAAAGCTTTTTGTTCTCGTTTAGGAGTTCATCTGTCGTTTTCTTCATCTTTCCATCCACAGTCCAACACTCAGACTGAACGTACCAATCAAAACCTAGAGACATATTTGAGATGCTTTGTTTCCGAAAATCAGGAGGAATGGTCATCTTATTTACCGTTAGCCGAGTTTGCCATTAATAATCGTCGTCAAGAATCCACCGATAAGTCACAATTTTTTGGTGCGTATGGTTTCCATCCTCAGTTTTGTACGTTTAGTGAGGGGGGGGCCGTCTGGGATTCCCGAGGAGGAACGATTTGCGTCTTCACTTTCTTCAGTGTGGCAGAGTGTGCAAGAAAGTTTGAAGAGAATTGGTGGTAGATACAAACGTGCGGCTGATAGGAAGCGCTCTGAAGGTCCGGACCTTGGGGTGAATGACTTGGTGTGGTTGTCTACCAGAAATATCAAGTTGAAGGTTCCCTCGTGGAAATTAGGTCCGAGATTTATTGGTCCTTATAGGGTAATTAAGATCAATAACCCGGTGGCTTTTCGTCTGGAGCTACCTCAGACTCTAAGGATCCATAATGTCTTCCACAGATCTCTGCTTAAGAGATATGTAGAACCTCCTGAACCATTGCCACTACCGCCTCCACCGGTGGTTGTTGATGGCAGTCTTGAGTTTCAGGTAGAAAAGATTGTTGATTCACGATATGTTCGCCGCTCTCTTCAGTACCTGGTGCACTGGAAAGGTTATGGTTCCGAAGAGAGAATGTGGGTTCCAGCATCAGAGATAAAAGCGGACAGACTCATTCGGGCTTTTCATAGCTCCCATCCGGAGAGGCCAGGTCTTGAGGGTCCAGGGGCCCCTCGTAGAAAGGGGGGTACTGTCACGACTGTGACTGATCCAGACAGGTCTGGGAGGAGAAGGTCGTGGCGACTTGCTACTCGCGATAGCTTGTGAGTTTGCTCCGTGGTTCAGGGTATGTCATCTGGGTTTTGCCTTGTGAACCTTTTTGTCCTGACTGGGAGTTTGTAGGCATCCTCCTCAGGTGAGTCCTGTCTGCCACTCCCAGCTACTATATTAGTTTCACTTTCACTTGCAGTCATTGCCAGATATAGTCCTTACTTCCAGTGCTACTCTTACCTTGGAAGGAGATCGTTTGATGGTGTTGCTGTGGAACTCTTGTCCGGCGTGGACTGTCGTGTTTGGGATCGCCTTCTCTGCTCGTGACTGGATAAGTCTATCTCTGCTGTTGTTTGTTTGTTGCTGTCTTCCCCTGTTGTTTTCCTAGACGTGAGTGATGGTGACTAGCGCTCCCATCGGCCTTTCCCCAGTCCAGTCTTGTTAGGGCGACTGAGGGTTTAGGCATCCTGCTCGCCGCACGGATTCACACCCCGTCTAGGGTATCAGGGCAGACAGGTGCCAGCTTAGGGTTAGTCAGGGGTGGCCATTCTATTTCCCATCCGTAGATAAGGGTCCCCCTTCCCCTCCGTCTGGTGCGACACGACTGCTGCTGGGATAGCGGTCGTGACACCTAAATATTACACTGCACCCACTGTATAGTCCTGTATATTACACTTCACCTCATGTATAGTCCAGTATATTATATTGCACCCATGTCCCGCATGTATAGTCCAGTATATTACACTGCACCCCATGTATAGTCCTGTATATTACACTACACCTCATGTATATTCCATATTATACTGCACCCGATGTATAGTCCTGTATTATATATTATACTGCACCTCATGTATAGTCCTGTATATTATACTGCACCCCATGTATAGTCCTGTATATTATACTGCACTCCATGTATAGTCCTGTATATTACACTGCACTTCATGTATAATCTTGTATATTATACTGCACCCCATGTATAGTCCTGTATATTACACTGCACCCAAAGTATAGTCCTGTATATTATACTGCACCTCATGTATAGTCCTGTATATTATACTGAACCCCATGTATAGTCCTGTATATTATACTGAACCCCATGTATAGTCTTGTATATTGCACTGCAATCCATGTATACTCATGTATATTTCACTGCACCTCAATTATAGTCCTGCATATTGCACTACACCCATGTATAGTCCTTTATATTATACTGCACTCCATGTATTGTCTTGCATATTACACTGCACCCCATGTATACTCCCGTATATTACACTGCACCCCATATATAGTTCTGTATACTGTATTATACTGCACCCATGTCCCATCCTGTATATTACACTGCACCTCATGTATAGTCCTATATATTACATTGCACCCGATGTATAGTCCTTTATATTACACTGCAGCCATGTATAGTCCTGTATATTATACTGTACCCCGTGTATAATCCTGTACATTACACTGCACCCATGTCCAGTGCTGTATACTGTATTACATTGCACCGCATTTATAGTCCTGTATATTACACTGCACCCCATGTATAGTCCTGTATATTATACTGCACCCCAAGTATAGTCCTGTATATTATAGTGCACCCCATGTATAGTCCTATATACAGCTGTGTTCAAAATTATTCAACTTCCACTGAAATTGAGTGTTTTGGCCAGTTTGACATTGATTTTGATCATTTCAGTCATCTTGTTTACAATTAAATCAAAGAGGCACTTGTAAGTCAGACAAATATAACATAACATTTATAATGAAATAACCACAAATGTCTTTTCTGTGCTCACATCATTATCAGTTTTATTCAACCCCCAAGTGGCATTCAATCTTAGTACTTAGCACAACATCCTTTTCCAGTTATAACAGCTTTTAAACGTGAAGCATAGCTTGACACAAGTGTCTTGCAGCGATCTACGGATATCTTCGCCCATTCTTCATGGGCAAAAGCCTCCAGTTCAGTCACATTCTTAGGCTTGCGCGCTGCAACTCCTTTCTTTAAGTCCCACCAGAGGTTCTCAATCGGATTTAAGTCTGGTGACTGCGATGGCCACTTCAAAATGTTCCAGCCTTTAATCTGCAACCATGCTCTAGTGGACTTGGAGGTATGCTTGGGATCATTGTCCTGTTGAAAGGTCCAACGTCTCCCAAGCCTCAGGTTTGTGACGGACTGCATCACATTTTCATCCAATATCTCCTGGTACTGAAGAGAATTCATGGTACCTTGCACACGCTGAAGCTTCCCTGTACCTGTAGAAGCAAAACAGCCCCAAAGCATGATTGACCCCCCGCCATGCTTCACAGTAGGCAAGGTGTTCTTTTCTTCATAGGCCTTGTTCTTCCTCCTCCAAACATAGCGTTGATCCATGGGCCCAAACAGTTCTAATTTTGTTTCATCAGTCCACAGAACACTATTCCAAAACTTTTATGGTTTGTCCACATGACTTTTGGCATACTGCAGTCGACTCTTCTTATTCTTTGGAGACAGCAAGGGGGTGCGCCTGGGAGTTTTGGCATGGAGGCCTTCATTACGCAGTGTGCGCCTTATTGTCTGAGCTGAAACTTCAGTACCCACATCTGACAAATCTTTTTTCAGTTCCTCAGCAGTCACACGGGGACTTTTCGCCACTTTGCGCTTCAGGTAGCGCACAGCAGTCGAAGTCAGCATCTTCTTTCTGCCACGACCAGGTAGCGTTTCAACAGTGCCCTTTGCCTTGAATTTGCGAATGATGCTTCCTATGGTGTCTCTTGGTATGTTTAACATCTTTGCAATCTTCTTATAGCCAGTGCCCTTCCACCTCTTCTCTGGTCTTCCTGGACCATTCTCTTGACTTCACCATGTTTGTAAACACACCAGTAAATGTCTAGAAGGAGCTGAGTATCACAGTCCTTTTAAATCTGCCTAATTGGTGCTTATTATGCTTGATTGCTGCTCCCTGACATCCACAGGTGTTTTCAATACCTGATCGAAAACACTTGAATGAACCTCTGTTCTTAAGAGTGGTAGTCTTTTTTTTATTATTATTATTAACTTTATTCTTTTCTTTCTTTTTTAAAACATATAATCCTTGTTCACATCAATGACATAATATAACATATTCCATATACAACTGTAATAAATATTATTAATTATCGCCCAAAACTTCTAATGGCATCTTTCCATTTCTCATTGGAAAAAAGAGGCTGAAGTTCTTTTTCCCATTTTCTTTTAGCAAGTATTGTAATCCGTTCTTTCTTTCCTTCTATCAATATCCCGTATCTTTTTTTTGTTATACCTCTTTTTTCTCCTCAGTCAGTGAATTTATATATTCGCTCTTATTATTCCTTTCTATATTTGTCTAGTTTTACCCCTTTCCTCAAAGCGTTCCTGAACTGGAAGTATTTATAGATATCCTTTTGGGGGATCCCAAACTCCCTAGCAAGTGTATTAAAATCCTTCAGTTTATCATCTTCAAATACTTGAGCTAAATATTTTATCCCCTTTTTTTCCCAGTCAATATAACTCCTAATCGTTTGGAGTTCCTTCAAGTTTAAATTTTTCCAGATAGGTGTACAGGGAGTGCAGAATTATTAGGCAAGTTGTATTTTTGAGGATTAATTTTATTATTGAACAACAACCATGTTCTTAATGAACCCAAAAAACTCATTAATATCAAAGCTGAATATTTTTGGAAGTAGTTTTTAGTTTGTTTTTAGTTTTAGCTATTTTAGGGGGATATCTGTGTGTGCAGGTGACTATTACTGTGCATAATTATTAGGCAACTTTAACAAAAAACAAATATATACCCATTTCAATTATTTATTTTTACCAGTGAAACCAATATAACATCTCAACATTCACAAATATACATTTCTGACATTCAAAAACAAAACAAAAACAAATCAGTGACCAATATAGCCACCTTTCTTTGCAAGGACACTCAAAAGCCTGCCATCCATGGATTCTGTCAGTGTTTTGATCTGTTCACCATCAACATTGCGTGCAGCAGCAACCACAGCCTCCCAGACACTGTTCAGAGAGGTGTACTGTTTTCCCTCCTTGTAAATCTCACATTTGATGATGGACCACAGGTTCTCAATGGGGTTCAGATCAGGTGAACAAGGAGGCCATGTCATTAGATTTTCTTCTTTTATACCCTTTCTTGCCAGCCACGCTGTGGAGTACTTGGACGCGTGTGATGGAGCATTGTCCTGCATGAAAATCATGTTTTTCTTGAAGGATGCAGACTTCCTACTGTACCACTGCTTGAAGAAGGTGTCTTCCAGAAACTGGCAGTAGGACTGGGAGTTTAGCTTGACTCCATACTCAACCCGAAAAGGCCCCACAAGCTCATCTTTGATGATACCAGCCCAAACCAGTACTCCACCTCCACCTTGCTGGCGTCTGAGTCGGACTGGAGCTCTCTGCCCTTTACCAATCCAGCCACGGGCCCATCCATCTGGCCCATCAAGACTCACTCTCATTTCATCAGTCCATAAAACCTTAGAAAAATCAGTCTTGAGATATTTCTTGGCCCAGTCTTGACGTTTCAGCTTGTGTGTCTTGTTCAGTGGTGGTCGTCTTTCAGCCTTTCTTACCTTGGCCATGTCTCTGAGTATTGCACACCTTGTGCTTTTGGGCACTCCAGTGATGTTGCAGCTCTGAAATATGGCCAAACTGGTGGCAAGTGGCATCTTGGCAGCTGCACGCTTGACTTTTCTCAGTTCATGGGCAGTTATTTTGCGCCTTGGTTTTTCCACACGCTTCTTGCGACCCTGTTGACTATTTTGAATGAAACGCTTGATTGTTCGATGATCACGCTTCAGAAGCTTTGCAATTTTAAGAGTGATGCATCCCTCTGCAAGATATCTCACTATTTTTGACTTTTCTGAGCCTGTCAAGTCCTTCTTTTGACCCATTTTGCCAAAGGAAAGGAAGTTGCCTAATAATTATGCAGACCTGATATAGGGTGTTGATGTCATTAGACCACACCCCTTCTCATTACAGAGATGCACATCACCTAACATGCTTAATTGGTAGTAGGCTTTCGAGCCTATACAGCTTAGAGTAAGACAACATGCATAAAGAGGATGATGTGGTCAAAATACTTATTTGCCTAATAATTCTGCACGCAGTGTATATTGGAGAAAACCTTTTATCCCCAGTAATTTTTTAATCTGCACCCATATGTGATCCATTGAGTTCATAATTCTATTTCCTGTAGTATTTTTATCTAGTGTACCCGATTCCATTATCTCTAGGTGATTGAGTTCCCCTCTCCAACCCATTTTATTTAGTTCCTGTCTTCCCCCCAAGCTATTCAAACTATCTCTAATCTGACTATATTGTGTTATCAAATAATACATAAACCAATTAGGTACCACCAAACCACCCTCTCTCACTGGGAGCTGAAGCACTTCTTTTTTTATCCTAGGGATAGAGCCTTTCCATATGAATTCCCCCATTAGGCGATCAAGTAATCTAAATATCTTCTGCGGGAGTCTTATTGGGGCATTTTGTAACACATAAAGTAACTTTGGGAGAAATATCATTTTTATTAGATTTACTCGATCTTGAATAGAGAGTGGCAATCTTTTCCAAATATGTATTTTAGTTCTAAGTTTTTTTATTACGGGAAGTACATTTAATTTTTCATAATCTTCTATATTGCCGGAGATTTGTATGCCTAAATATTTAAAACTCTCGTGTTTCTCAAGTACATGGAACCTTACATCCCTCCCTAACTGCCCATCACCCAATACCATCATATGGGATTTCCCCCAATTAATATTTAGTCCAGAAAAAGAACCAAACTTAGTCTTAAAGGGGTTGAATAATTGTGTCAATGAAGAAATCACAAAAAAAACATTTAATACTGTATTACAAAAACAATTGATGTCATTTTAGTTGCATTTGGTTCTTTAAAAAGTCCTTGTAAGATTTCATTCTGAACACAATTACAAATGTACACTAAATTCCCTAAAACCCTTTACAGCATTGGGGGTTGAATAATTTTGAACACAACTGTATTATACTGAACCCAATGTATAGTCTTGTATATTGCACTGCAATCCATGTATACTCATGTATATTACACTGCACCTCAATTATAGTCCTGCATATTGCACCTCATCTAAGTATAGTCCTGTATATTATACTGCACCCCATGTTATGTCCTGTATATTAGTATAGAGATCACGAGGCGACCACGGCACTCTGTCTAAGATTGGTAGGTTTAGGGTGCGCATCTAGGTGCGTTCCTGGCTCCACCTCTTGGAACTGATAGGTAATAGAGTAATTTAGACAGCACTCCAATATTAGATTAATGCTTTTTTATTTGCCGGACATAGAGGTCCTTTTTTGGGACTGAAGTGAAGCAACGTTTCGGGCAAAAAGCATGCCCTTCATCAGGCTAGTTGCTTGAGCGGATTCGTGGCCCGCTACCGCCCCTCTATCGGACACCACATTAGAGGAAATGCCATGTAGTTTCACGTTGTTGTCGACAAACACCTGTGCAAGAGTTTTAGCATTGGGTAGACTAGGTAATGCAATAAAGTGTGCCATTTTACTAAAACGATCTACAACCACCAGAATCACAGTTTTTCCCGAAGAATTCGGTAAATCCGTGATAAAATCCATGGACAAATGGGTCAAAGGTCTGGACGGGATGGGCAATGGAAGCAGAGATCCGGAAGGCCGAGTATGTGTCACCTTAGCACGTGCACAGGTACCACAGGCTGACACATAGTCCTCAACACACTTACGCAACCCCGGCCACCAAAATCTGCGAGAAATGAGATAGACCATCGATCTGCTCCCAGGGTGCCCAGCAAGCACCGTACAGTGATGTTCCTCGAACACCTTGTGACGTAATTCGGAGGGAACAAAAAACTTCCCCGGAGGACAAGAGTCCGGAGCATCCTCCTGTGCCTCCAACACCCTGGCCTCAATATCAGGATAAAGAGCAGATATGACTACCCCTTCAGATAAAATGGGACTAGGGTCATTAGACTCACCCCCCCAGGAAAGCTACGCGACAAAGCATCCGCCTTGACGTTTTTTAACCGCAGGGCGGTAAGTGACGAAGAAGTTAAATCTGGTGAAAAACAATGACCATCTGGCCTGCCTTGGGTTCAGTCGCTTAACCGACTCCAGGTAGGCTAGATTCTTGTGATCCGTAATTACCGTAATAGGGTGAATAGCTCCTTCCAACCAATGCCGCCATTCCTCGAACGCCAACTTAATGGCCAGCAATTCCCTATTCCCCACATCATAATTCCTTTCAGCACTAGAGAGTTTTCTAGAGAAAAATGCACATGGGCGCCATTTACTAGCTGAAGTACCTTGCAACAAGATTGCTCCTACCCCTACCTCGGACGCGTCAACCTCAACAATAAATGGCTGAGTAACATCCGGTTGCATCAGAATAGGGGCCGAAGCAAAACATTCTTTCACAGCAGAAAAGGCCTGTAATGCCGCATCAGACTAGACAGAAATATCTGCACCCTTCCTAGTCATGTCTGTTAAAGGTTTACTCACCGATGAAAAGTTCAAGATAAATTTACGGTAGTAGTTGGTAAACCCCAAAAACCGATCCCACTCCAACACGGCACGGACCTTCTCGGGATCCATACGAAAACCTGAGGATGAGAGCAGGTAACCCAGAAATTGCACTTCCTGTACAGCAAATACACACTTTTCCATCTTAGCATACAACTTATTCTCTCTTAGGATCTGTAACACCTGTCTCACATGATCCTGATGAGTCTCCATATCAGGCGAATAAATTAGTATGTCATCAAGGTATACAACGACAAACCTCCCCACCAGATGATGAAAGATGTCATTGACAAAGTGTTGAAAAACCACAGGAGCATTGGTTAACCCAAAGGGCATGACCAGGTTTTCAAAATGACCCTCAGGGGTATTAAATGCGGTCTTCCACTCATCCCCCTCCTTGATCCTTACCAGATTATATGCCCCCCTCAGATCCAACTTAGAAAACACCTTGGCCCCGACAATCTGACTAAACAAATCCGGAATCAAAGAAAGGGGGTAAGGATCACGGATGGTAATACGATTGAGCTCACGGAAGTCCAGGCATGGTCTCAGGGTACCATCTTTTTTCTTTACAAAGAAAAACTCAGCAGCCACTGGGGACTTGGATGGTCTAATATGTCCCTTTGCCAAACTCTCGGTAATATACTCTCGCATGGCCTTTCTTTCGGGTTCTGAAAGATTATACAACCGAGATTTGGGCAATTTAGCTTAGAGAATAAGATTGTCGGGACAGTCATACTCCCGGTGCGGAGGCAACTCCTGATTACCACTCTCAGAGAAAACATCAGAAAATTCTGAAATTAATGAGGGTACAGTTTTAGTGGTCACCATAGAGAATGATGCATTAAGACAGTTGTCCATGCAAAAATCACTCCAATCGAGAATCTGTCTCGCTTGCCAGTCGATGTTAGGGTTATGTTTGCTTAACCATGGTAATCCCAACACCAACGGAGCAGGCAGACCCTCCAATACATAACAGGAGATAGATTCCTGATGCAAATCACCCACTCTTAAATGAATGTCATTCACTACCTGCGACAGGCATTTTTGGGTGAGAGGTGCTGAGTCAATTGCAAAGACAGAAATACTTTTCTCTAATGCATTAGTAGTCAACCCATGAATGCGTACAAACTCTCCATCAATCAAGTTAACTCCTGCCCCACTGTCGATAAATGCTTCGATTTTCACAGTTTTGGGCTCTAGCGCCACCTCGGCAGACAGGAGAAAACGGGTACTACCAGTAAAAGACAAATGTAGGTTTTCTTGCTCCCCATGCACACCACCAATAGTAATTTGAGGATTAAAAGTTTTTTTCTTTTTGTTTACACCTTGATGCTGCAAGTACGGACAAATATTCACAAAATGTCCCTTCTTGCCACAATAAAAGCAGACTCCTTTCACATGACCCAAGCTTTTGCCAGGAGTAGCTCCTCCTAACTGCATAGGCTCATAACAAGGCGCAACTACCAGTGTCTCTCCCCTATAAGTGTCAAAGGAAGCAGTACCCTTATTGGACAGTACATCCTGAAGGTGAGGACCCCTAGATCTCTCCCTCAGGCGTCTATCTACAGGGTGGGCCATTTATATGGATACACCTTAATAAAATGGGAATGGTTGGTGATATTAACTTCCTGTTTGTGTCACATTAGTATATGTGAGGGGGGAAACTTTTCAAGATGGGTGGTGACCATAGCGGCCATTTTGAAGTCAGCCATTTTGAATCCAACTTTTGTTTTTTCAATAGGAAGAGGGTTATGTGACACATCAAACTTATTGGGAATTTCACAAGAAAAACAATGATGTGCTTGGTTTTAACGTAACTTTATTCCTTCATGAGTTATTTACAAGTTTCTCTTTGTTTACAGCAATTGACATGTCGCCGAGGTTAACACGTGAGGAGCGGATAGAAATTGTGTTGATGTCTGGTGAACGCAGTAACTGGGTCATTGCAGCAGATTTCAATGCAAGACACCCTACGAGACCACCCATCTCCCATGCTACAGTTAGCAAACTGCTTGCTAAGTTTTGTGAAACTGGTTCAGTGTTGGATTTGCCAAAATGTGAACGCATGAAATCTGTCTCTAATGAAGAAACATCAGTGGCTGTCCTAGCTTCATTCAGCAAGAGCCCACAGCGTAGCACTCGCTGCATGTCACTGGAGAGTGGCATTAGTCGAACATCCCTTCGGCGGATATTAGCTACTCACAAATGGCACCCTTACAAACTCCAGCTACTGCAGCATCTCAACGAGGATGACCCAGATCGGCGCACTGAATTTGCAGAATGGGCAAAACAAAAATTGGAACAGGACCCTCAGTTTACGCAGAAGATTTTGTTCAGTGATGAGGCAAACTTTTATGTGAATGGTGAAGTTAACAAACAAAACCACCGCTATTGGTCTGACACTAACCCACATTGGATAGATCCCTCCAAGACTGTTGGAACAAAAAAATTGATGGTATGGTGTGGTATATGGGGTACAAAGATAGTGGGGCCATTCTTCATCAATGGAAACCTCAAGGCCACTGGATATGCGAAATTGCTACATGATGATGTGTTTCCCTCTTTATGCACTGAAGCTGGCACGTTCCCTGAGTTTTTCCAGCAAGATGGTGCACCACCACATTATGGGTGTCAGGTCCGAGCATTCCTAGATGAACAGTTTCCTGGAAAGTGGATTGGTCATCGTGGGCCAGTTGAATGGCCCCCAAGGTCTCCTGATCTGACCCCCTTAGACTTTTATCTTTGGGGTCATCTGAAGGCAATTGTCTATACTGTGAAGATACGAGATGTGCAGCACCTGAAACTACGGATACTGGAAGCCTGTGCTAGCATTTCTCTTGCGGTGTTGCTATCAGTGTGGGAAGAGTGGGAGAAGAGGTTTGCATTGACAATCCAACACAATGGGCAGCACATTGAACACATTTTATAAGTGGTCAGAAACTTGTATATAACTCATGAAAGAATAAAGTTAGGTTAAAACCAAGCACACCATTGTTTTTCTTGTGAAATTCCCAATAAGTTTGATGTGTCACATGACCCTCTTCCTATTGAAAAAAACAAAAGTTGGATTCAAAATGGCCGACTTCAAAATGGCCGCCATGGTCACCACCCATCTTGAAAAGTTTCCCCCCTCCTGTGACACAAACATTATCACCAACCATTCCCATTTTATTAAGGTGTATCCATATAAATGGCCCACCCTGTACAATACCTTTCCAAAGTACCTAAATTATCTGTTTTAAATTTTATTGTTGACCGTTTTCTGGCTGAAAAAATTGAAATTATCCAGATAATCTTGACTCCTGAAAGAGATTATAACAACAATTCAGGTCTAATGTACAGTCTATGTCTGCTAGAATTCCACCTATCTTCTTTAAAGTACATTCTTTGTGTTCTAGTTTGCATAAGTTGCAGCTACAATTTGAAATGAATGAGCTGAGATTTTTTCTTTATGCACAGCGAATTGTTTTTTTTACATTTACTAAGTATAAAGTTGAATTGGAACTTGGTTAATGGGGATCTGTCTAAGTGCATAAATAAAGGCCCCGGTATAAATGATCTGGTAGTTACCCAATCTTTTAGAGAGTGAACAGGACATAGTATGGATGATTGGATTTTATTCAGGCTTAACCAAATTCCTTTACCGCGTTGATCAGTCTTAGGCCCCCTGCACACGAACGTGTGAATGCACGAACACAGTCACAGCTGCAGCGGATCGCGGACCCATTCACTTTAATGGGTCCACGATCCGGCCGTTCCGCAAAAAGATAGGACATGTTCTATCTTTTTGCGGAACAGAAGTACGGGACGAAACCCCACGGAAGCACTCCGTAGTGATTCCGTAGGGTTCCGTTCTGTGCTTCCGTTCCGCACAATTCCGCATCTCCGGATTTGCGGACCCATTCAAGTGAATCAATTTTGCCCTAATGCATGGAATGAATGGAAAAGGATCCGCTCAGAATGCATCAGTTTCCCTCTGTTCAGTCACCATTCCGCTCTATAGACGGACACCAAAACGCTGTCCGCTTGACGAAATTGAGTCAAACGGATCCGTCCTGGCACACAATGTAAGTCAATGGGAAATCTGCCAAAAAAGTGAAATTTAAAAATTTGATCTCCATTTTCCTTTAATTCTTGTGGAATGCCTAAAGGGTTAACAAAGTTAGTAAAATCGGTTTTGAATACCTTGAGGGGTGTAGTTTCTACAATGGGGTCATTTATGGGGGTATCCACTATGTAGGCCCCAGAAAGTGACTTCAGACCTGAACTGGTCCTTAAAAAGTGAGTTTTGGCAATTTTCTTAAAAATTTGAAGAATTGCTTCTAAACTTCAAAGCCTTCTAACGTCCTAAAAAAATAAAATGACATTTCCAAAATGATGCCAACATAAAGTAGACATATGGGGAATGTTAAGTAATAAATATTTTATGAGGTATCACTTTCTGTTTTAAAAGCAGAGAAATTGAAATTTAGAAAATTAAAATTAAAATTTAAATTTTTTTGGTAAATTTGGGATTTTTTCATAAATAAAGGTGAAATATTTTGACTCAAATTTATGACTGTAATGAAGTACAATGTGTCACGAGAAAACAATCTCTGAATGACTTGGATAAGTAAAGGCGTTCCAAAGTTATTACCACATAAAGTGAGATATGTCAGTTTTTCTAAATTAGGCCTGGTCAGGAAGGGGGCAAATGGGCCCGATGGCAAGTGGTTAAAATTATTTGTTTTGTTAGACAAATATGATCCAATGAGTGATTTTTTTTCCCCCACCGTGGCGGAATACATACGTTTGGAAAAAACTCTCCCCATTGGGATCACTCTGGCTATAAAATTTTACGATTCCAGAGCTGATTGCAAACATTTTAGCGTGGTTTTCTTAGATCTTAATAGATTGTTTAATAGGATTTGAGAAGAATACATTTTTTCTTCTGGGATTTTAAATTACATTTTTTCAGTATTTATGGATATGCCCAAAATGTGATAGATTTAGTAGGGTATACAGTCTTTTCTTCCGCTAGTGGAATTTCAAAGTAATCTGAGATATTTTAGAATGAATTGAAGGGCTTCTGTCACCCCACTAAACTCATTTTTTTTTGTGTACTTATAATCCCTATCCTGCCATATTGCCATACATTATGTTATTAATCATTTAAAAAAATCGCGCGCCTGTGTTGATTCGGCGCAGCCGCTCTGAGATAAGGAGGCTCGCCTCCTCAGCACTCCCTCAGTGCGCCTGCGCCGATGACGTCTTCTCTTTCGGTGACGTCATCGGCACAGGCGCACTGAGGGAGTGCTGAGGAAGCGAGCCTCCTTATCTCAGAGCGCCTGCGCCGAATCAACACAGGCGCACGATTTTTGAAATGCTGACAGGGCTGGCCGGAGGAGGAGATCGCGGCTGGCCCTGTCAATCAACAGAAGGAGGGGGCGGTTTTCTGCGGCTGCTACCAGCAAGTAGACGCCCTACTTGCTGGTAGAAAGGTAATTAGCATATCATAAAAGTAAGTTTTTTGCTAAATCTACTGAACGAAAATTATTAATAACATAATGTATGGCAATATGGCAGGATAAGGATTATAAGTACAGAAGAAAAAAAATGAGTTTAGTGGGGTGACAGAAGCCCTTTAAGTAATTTACTGCAACCGTCAGATTTTTGCTTACCCATAAATAAAATATCATCTAGGTAATGGATCACATAGCCTCCATTTGTATGACTTTCTAACATCCACTGAAGGAATGTTGAAAAAGCCTTGAAGTAGTAACAAGATAAGGAGAATCCCATAGGAAGAGCTCTGTCGTAATAAAACTTTCCTTCAAATTGAAAGCCCAGTGAATTATAACCTGCTGGGTTAATAGGCAACAATCTGAAAGCTGAATTCGGGTCCATTCACACGTCCGCAATTCTGTTCCGCATTTTGCGGAACGAATTGCGGACCCATTCATTTCTATGGGGCCACACTATGTGCTGTCCGGATCCGGAAATGCAGAAAATTGCGGGTGTCCGTGTTTTGCGGAACCGTGGATCCGCAAAACACATATGGATGTGTGAATGGACCCTTAATGTCTGTTTTTGTCATGAGTGCATTTTTTTCCGCTTTATTAATCAAGTATAATGCTTGATCAAAGGAAGCGTAGTGAACTGTTGCAGAATTTTTGTCAATTAAATCATTTACTGAATTATATTGAAGTGATGGATGAGGCGATAACTGTTAACCTCTTTTTTTGGAAATAAACCTAGGGGGATAATCTAAAATTTTGAAAAGGAGGTTGTAGGAAAGGACCAGCAACTCTATTTTCTGAAACAGCTTTTTTATTTATATTTACTGATTTCAAATTTGTGATGAAAGAACATCCCAAACATGAGTAAAACCTTCAATTAGTGTTTTAGCCATCGGTTTGTTTGGGTACATTTTTTAATAGTGTATGAGCCTTGGTAGGATAAATGGGGTCACTTCCTCTATTGGATTCTTTACTGTTTGTGTAGTGTTGACCGTGTTTCTTAAAACATTTTGTTGCTGGATGGCTTCCAGTGCAAAAAGTGCACTTGTGACAAATACCAGACCTCGTGCCCGCTTGACGTCGTCTACGTCGAGCTCACGAGTCGCGGTATGGTCACGGGTTACCAAAAACGTGATGTTACGCCCTCCAGAGGAGCAGATAAGGTCAGCTTGGTACAGTTTACACACACACCTCCTGTCCAAGCGGGCACAGAGAGGCATCAAGCTGAGAGAGCCTTTTCACTGCCGCAGTGAAAACAGCGCTGTCTCAGCCCGGGTATCTGCCACTAGCCTCGTTTGATATAAGCCCGGTCAGCTAACGGGATTATATAGGGTGAGAATCCAACCCGCGGTAGCTTATAACTAGGTCAAAACACGGACGTGGGGATTCGTGATCGAGATACAAGGTAGCACAAGATTAAATGATATATTTAATTGCCTTAAGGGCACCCTAGATATAACACAATATACACAGAGAATATATACAGTGGGCTAAGGTTACAGATACAGTTTATATGGGTACAACAGGGTTAAGCAGAGCAAAAGTCAGTTACCGGTTAAGATGAAAGTTCTTTTTGGCTGTGGTGTATTCATTGCTGTAGTCACATGAAGGGCAGTGATCTCAGCTAGTTCCTGGGTACCCCTAAACGCATGACACGATGTGACCCTTCTTCAGAGAAAGACACGCCCGCTTGCTGGCACAAGCCTTTTAACCTGTAGCCGGCCCCTCCCCTCCCCTCCCCTCCCGGACTTTGGGAGGGGTCCACCCCCCCTCTGCTGGACTGGCTGCAAATGACCCACAAAACCATTTAGGGTTCATAGCTTCAGGCCATAAGTTCACAGGGAGATGGTTCTGGGACCAACGGATCCGCCTGGGTTCCGGCTACAAGTAGAGTCCAAATATGGTACCGTTAGTTGGTTTCTGTGGGGAGATATGTATATCTCCCTTCCCTGGCATCCCACCATCAAACCAAGAACATGGGCACGTTCCTCGTGGCCACCGGGACACAAATATTTATCCGGTTTGCGCCTGCGATGGGCGGGCGATTCATAATTCATTATAAAATGTAGGTGCAAACATGTCTGGGAGGTAGCATTGATCCTGGCAAGGGCTGATACCTCCTGCTGGGGGGTTTTCCTGCAGGATCCGTGCTGGCTGACTGGAGGTGTGAAATGTAACAAAAGGTGGCCTGCTAGGAGTTTTCTACTAACTGGCTTCGGCTTTGAAGAAGGGCCCCCCTGTGGAGCTTGATTTCCTCTGCCATCTTTCAGCAAATGTTGGGTGTGAGGACATGGCTTATATTTGCAATTTGATTTCCATCTGTATGCCGACTCATTAAAGGCAAAACAAATTCCTTTCTTGGGGAATTGCTGACGAAAAAGGTTGGACCTTTGGAGCAACATAAGGTTGATCCAAAGGCCCACATCCTTTGACACCCAATTTAAATTTGGGTATACTGCCAGCTCCTGGCAGAAGAATTCATCATAGTTGCACCAAGCAGTACCTTCAACATTTTTATATGCTTCAAGGATGCTGTCCAAGTGATGAAATAATCCGCTACAATGTACAGGATGTTTCTCGACCATTAATGCCGCATAGATGCACAATGCTTGAAGCCAATTTAAGAATGTTTTTTGCTGGTTTCTTTTTCTTTCCTCATTTTTTTTTTCTAATTTCAAAGTTTCTTTTGAAGATGGGAGGAGAGAAAATACATCAATGAATTCTCTATTCCAAATTTTCTTTTGTTTGAAGTGGCAAATGAAATCTCAGAGGGGAAATCTGGCATGGCAGTTTCTTTTAACGAGGTTTCTTTTATTCCATTGCCAGTTTCCAAAGACGGGACTAAACATTTGTCAATAGGGATTGTTGGATTCTTATTTGTGTTAAATATTAATATATTAATTTTCCCTTATACTACCCCGATCCGAGCTCCTGCCTGGCGATGACTAGACAGAGTTCGGATTTGAGTAGCCTCTTTTTGTGAAATAAAGGAAAGGAATTCCTAAAGTAGCAAAAGTCTTTCATCTATAAAAGTGTCAGGATTTCAAGGATTATGCTTGATAGAAGGGTTAGTGCCCTGCATGATGCAGTCACTATGTAATATTGGTGTAGATATATCTCTACGGTGTAGATGTATTTCTGCTTCTTACAGCATCTAGAGGTGGCGAATAGCTCCTCTTCTCCTTCCTGGTCCTCTTTGTGGGCGGGGGAGAATGCGGAGCATCGATGTGACAGAAGGCGTCAGCGATGATGTCATTAGACGTAGCCGTCTCTGCGCTCCTAGTTAAAGTGGATGCGCAGACCGGATCAATTGATTGAAGAGCCTGGATTCCTGCAGCGCTGGATTCCTCCTGAAGACATTGTCTGAGCCAAGCTTCTCTACCGTAAGATTCTGCTTTTGTAATTAGTCGTTTTAGTAATTCTTCCATTTCTTCTTTCAGGTGCAGGTCCGGATTCTTCACTGCCACTTACGTGAGTGCGCAGCTGCTAAGGGTACTTTCACACTTGTGGCAGAGTGATTCAGCAAGCAGTTCCATCGCCGGAACTGCCTGTCGGATCAGACAATCTGCATGCAAACTGAGAGCATTTGTAGACAGATCCTGATGCGGATCCGTCTCACAAATGCATTGCAAGAACGGATCCGTCTCTCTGTTTGTCATACGGGCATCTTCAGACCGGAAGGACGGATCCGGCATTCCGGTATTTTTAATGCAAGTCTTCCGGAATTTTGGACAGAGATAAAACCGCAGTATACTGCGGTATTTCCTCCATCCAAAATGCCGTTCAGTGACTGAACTGAAGACATCTTAATGCATCCTGAACGGATTTCTCTCCATTCAGAATGCATGGGGATAAAACTGATCAGCTATTTTCCGGTATAGAGCCCCTAGGACGGAACTCTATACCGGAAAAGAAAAACTCTAGTGTGAAAGTACCATTACTTGTCTCTTCTTTTTTTTTAGGTATCCCGCGAGACCATCCGTTGACCATCCTCCAATCAAGCGGAGCCTTTTCCTTCCATGAAGACTTCAGCCTGTACCAACCACATCAGTTACCAGGTAAGAAAATACAACACATGTAATATTTGGCCATGCAATTAGTGGGGGTCATGACACCATGTCCCCCTCATTTGCATTTGCAAATAAGGTTTGTTCAAACAAGGGAAGGCTGTGTTCGCACGGAGCGCGGCCTTCCCTTCAACCAGCTGATTGACTGGGTATCGGACCGTTGTCGATCTGATATTGATGACCTATCCTAAGGATAGGTCATCAGTATTAAAATCCTGGTAAACCACTTTAAGTGTTGAGCTAATTGTTTGCAGATGCCCCGCATCTATACTTTATGGATATACCATAGTAGAGAATCGATGACATTGAGCGTATCATTCAGGGAAAATAATTTTGCAATCTGATTTTTTAATTGATAGGGATTAAGTTTCCAGGAGGGGGGCTGGGATTGGGCAAATTATCTGAAAGTATTAAGCTAACAGGCACATGGTCCAAACATGTTATGTGTTCAGTAGAAATATGTGTAGCCTGGTGGATAAGGTCAGGGGAGATAAGGAAATATTCAATTCTAGACTGAGAAAGGTGTACCTGAGCAATGACGGTAGAATCCCTCTCCCCTACATGGGGATATCTCCAGATATCATGGAGTCGTGTTTCTTTAAGAATGGATGCAGTTGGGTCTTTAAAGATTGTGCCTGGTCCAGAGTGGAGTGGGTGCCATAGCCACTGTGTTTCTGCTGTTTCACCAAACAGACACCCGGGGCTAATGTCTGAGATCGGTAAATAATGCCGATCACAGACATTTAACCACTCAGATGCCTTGGGGGAGCTGTTCATTCCTTGTGGTAGCCCACATCCCTCTGAAGTAGTTTAGTATGGAGGCGTGAAGGTAGCAGCGTTCCATATGAACATAGAGCAACTCCCATAGACTGCAAGGCAACTTAAAATATGTAAAAAAAAAAGTAAAAGAAAACAATAAAACAAATATAAAGATCATTTACATCGCTGTGTCCCAAAACGCCCGTGCCATTAAAATATAATGTATTTATTCCGTATGGTGAATGCCGAAATGGAAAGACATAAAATGATTCACAGTTTTTTCTTGCTTCTCCTCCCCCCAAAAAAGTTATAAAAAGTGATGAAAAAGTCATACATATTCCAAAATGTTCTTACTAAAGACTACAGATCGCCTCGCAAAAAATGAGTCCCCCCTCCCACATAGCTCCATAGACATACATATAAAAAAGTATTAAAACACAAGAAAAATTATTCAAATGTGGCATCACTGCAATAGTACCAACACAGAGAATAAAGCGAACAGGTCAGTTTTACTGGATAGGGAACGCTGTAAAAACTATAATAACACTATGGTGGGATATTTTTTCCAATTTTACCCCATTTGGAATTTTTTTCAACTTCTTGTTCCACGAAAAAGGGTTAATGGACGAAAGAGATGACTTTCCTGTACCATAAATCTAGCTTATTTCTAATCCTGCTGCACCAACTCAAATTAAAAGGGGGTTGTCTGGGCTTTTTCTATTGATGACATATCTTAAGGATAGGTCATCAATATTAGATCGGCGGGGGTCCGACACCTGGCACCCCCGCCGATCAGCTGTATGGGCAGACAGCGCGTGCAGTGCGCACGTGCCGTCTCCCTTCGCTCTTCCTGTCCACTGCTGTATGTTTATGGAACAGCAGCAGCAGATAGGAAGAGAGAAGAGAGAAGGCACGTGCGCACTGCGTGCACCTTCCCCTTATACAGCTGATCGGTGGAGGTGCCAGGTGTCGGACCCCCGCCGATCTGCTATTGACCTATCCTGAGGATAGGTCATTAATAGAAAAAGTCCGGACAACCCCTTTAATGTTGATTCCAGCCCAGTGGGGTTAGATGTCATCTTAGTTCAGAGGTAACGTGCAGATGACTACAGACCCATTCAGTATGCGAGCAGATCCTTTACTGATGCTGAAAGATGTAATTCTCAGACTGAGAATAAAACATTAGTTGTTGTTTGGGGATGTGAATATTTTCCCACTAATCTTTATGAATTTGATTTTAAAATTATAACAGATCACAAGCCATTGGAAGCTCAATCAAATCCATCGAGCCTGTGATACTCAACTACTCAACGCTATGTTCTCACACCATCGATGAGACTAATCTTTCTTTGAATCAGGGAAATGATTCAACTGGGTGTCTATCCCTCATAAACAGTGTTGCTCGCGAATATTCTAATCACAAATGTTTATCGCGAATATCGGCACTTCGAAAATTCGCGAAGATGTAGAATATAGTGCTATATCTTCTAATCTCGAATGTTGAAAGATTTTTTTTCTTCAGTACTACTGATCCCTCCCTGCTTCTTGCTTGTGGGCCAATGAGAAGACTGCAATATCTTTGTCAGAGCTTAGCAACATCCCTAGCAACCAATAGGAAAGTTGCCTACCCCTTACTATATAAGAACCTCCCCAGCAGCCATTTTCTGTAGTTTTATGGAGTTCTGAGAGAGACAGCAGTGTCATTGCTATGCTCTGTGCTTTGCTGTGTCATTACATTAGATAGTTAGTTAGACCATATTGTGAGGGGTAGCTTTCTTTCAGGGGATTATCCTCACAGGTACAGCTTCAGGACACCAGGTTTCAGGTCCAAATAGTGCATTTATTGTGGCACACCAGCACAAGCAAAACAACAAAAATAATAAACACTCGCCCGTCCAGGCTCTAACTAATACATTATATCCCTGACTCACCTAAGTCACCCTTCACACACACGTGAACCCATGTGGCTTTCCCAGCCTAATGTCCATCAGCCTCCTGGCTGTTACCACACCAGTGTCTTTTGGGGGATTGTGGTCTAGTCGTCCGCCCAATGCTGACAATGCGACCCTTATCCCTAAGCATCGCGGGACCCCCCAAACCTCAGGCTAATCCCAGCCTCGTGGTCTCTCGGCGCTCCCAGCTTAGACCACACAGAGCCCCCCGCTGATTCCCCTGTCTGTTATGCTGGCTGCTGCCGCCCGCCGCACTGTAAATTAATTTACAATACCTGGCTGTGGGCTGACGGCGGGCGGCGGATAGTATTCACATAGGGGGGCGGAGTCCTGGACCCAGCGGAGGCAGAGAGAGAGCTGTACAGTGCGTGCTGTGCGGCGCAGGCTGAGTTGACGTCACGTCACACTGCATCTGTGTGCCACGCGCTCCTGCTAGCTGGTGAGGTGAGGGCATATAAAAAAAGAAGTATGTACCATTTTACCCCTCCTACACCTCCTCTGCTGTCCCCTGTATTACCCTGATACCCCTCAGTTATATAATATATCTGAGGGGTATCAGGGTAAATTATACAGGGGGTAATATAACTAGGGGTATCAGGGTACATGAGGGGTAATATAACTGAGGAGGGCTAGGCTACTATCAGACATTATTCAGGGGTAATATAACTTATCTTACCCCTCACCCCTGTATTATGTCCCTGATAGCCCTCCTCAGTTACAGTCATGTGAAAAAATTAGGACACCCTTTGAAAGCATGTGGTTTTTTGTAACATTTTTAATAAATGGTTATTTCATCTCCGTTTCAACAATACAGAGAGATTAAAGTAATCCAACTAAACAAAGAAAACTGAAGAAAAGTCTTTTCAAGATCTTCTGTAAATGTCATTCTACAAAAATGCCTATTCTAACTGAGGAAAAAGATAGGACACCCTCACATGTATTCCCTCTTAAATTGGCTCAGATCTCACACAGGTATATCACACCAGGTGCACATAATTAGTAGATCGTTACTCTGCATGTTGAATGAGGCTTGCCCTATTTAAACCTCAGACATTTAGTTTGGTGTGCTCCTGACTGTTGAAGTGAGAGTGAGCACCATGGTGAGAGCAAAAGAGCTGTCAGAGGACTTCAGAAAAAAGATTGTAGCAGCCTATGAGTCTGGGAAGGGATTTAAAAAGATCTCAAAAGATTTTGAAATCAGCCATTCCACTGTCCGGAAGATAGTCTACAAGTGGAGGGCTTTCAAAACAACTGCCAACATGCCCAGGACTGGTCGCCCCAGCAAGTTCACCCCAAGAGCAGACCGCAAGATGCTAAAAGAGGTATCCAAAAACCCTAAAGTGTCATCTCGAGAACTACAGCAGGCTCTGGCTACTGTTGATGTAGAAGTACATGCCTCTACAATCAGAAAGAGACTGTACAAGTTTAACTTGCATGGGAGGTGTGCAAGGAGGAAACCTTTGCTTTCCAAGAGAAACATCGAGGCCAGACTGACATTTGCCAGCGATAAAGTTGACAAAGACCAGGACTTCTGGAATAATGTTCTTTGGACAGATGAGTCCAAAATTGAATTATTTGGACACAACAGCAGAGGACATGTTTGGCGTAAACCAAACACAGCATTCCAAGAAAAGAACCTCATACCAACTGTGAAGCATGGAGGTGGAAGTGTCATGGTTTGGGGCTGCTTTGCTGCAGCAGGACCTGGTCAGCTCACCATCATAGAATCCACGATGAATTCTACTGTGTATCAGAAGGTGCTTGAAGAACATGTGAGACCATCAGTTAGAAAATTAAAGCTGAAGCGGAACTGGACCATGCAACATGACAATGACCCAAAACATACTAGTAAATCAACCAAAGATTGGCTGAAAAAGAAGAAATGGAGAGTCCTGGAATGGCCAAGTCAAAGTCCAGATTTGAATCCCATTGAGATGCTGTGGGGTGACTTGAAAAGGGCTGTACGTGCAAGAAACCCCTCAAACATCTCACAGCTGAAAAAGTTCTGCATTGAGGAGTGGGGTAAAATTTCCTCAGACCGATGTCGAAGACTGGTAGATGGCTACAAGAACCGTCTCACTGCAGTTATTTCAGCCAAAGGAGGTAACACTCGCTATTAGGGGCAAGGGTGTCCTATCTTTTTCCTCAGTTAGAATAGGCATTTTTGTAGAATGACATTTACAGAAGATCTTGAAAAGACTTTTCTTCAGTTTTCTTTGTTTAGTTGGATTACTTTAATCTCTCTGTATTGTTGAAACGGAGATGAAATAACCATTTATTAAAAATGTTACAAAAAACCACATGCTTTCAAAGGGTGTCCTAATTTTTTCACATGACTGTATATTACCCCTGTATAATGTACCCTGATAGATACCCCTTAGTTATATTACCCCCTTTATAATGTCCCCTGATAGCCCTCCTCAGTTATATTACCGCTGTATAATGTACCCTGATACCCCTCAATTATATAATATAACTGAGGGGTATCAGGTTAAATTATACAGGGCGGGGAAATATAACTAAGGGGTATCAGGGGACATTATTATACAGGGGTAATATAACTGAGGAGGGCTATCAGGGGACATTATACAGGGGTAATATAACTTATATTCCCCCTGTATAATGTCCTTGATAGCCCTCCTCAGTTATATTATCCCTGTATAATGTACCCTGATACCCCTTAGTTATATTACCCCCTGTATAATTTACCCTGATACCCCTCAGTTATATTACCCCCTGTATAATGTCCCCTGATAGCCCTCCTCAGTCATATGTCATCCACAGATCCTCCATAACAGTGTGTCATCCACAGATCCCCCATAACAATGTGTCATCCACAGATCCCCCATAACAGTGTGTCATTCACAGATGCCCCCATATCAGTGTGTCATCCACAGATCCCCATAACAGTGTGTCATCCACAGATCCCCCATAACAGTGTGTTATCCACAGACCCCCCATAACAGTGTGTCACCCACAGATCCCCCATAACAGTGTGTCACCCACAGATCCCCCATAACAGTGTGTCATCCACAGATCCCCCATAACAGTGTGTCCTCCACAGATCCCCCATAACACTGTGTCATCCACAGATCCCCCATAACAGTGCACCTGAAAGGAGAGACTGAAAGGAGGGAAGCAAGCAGAGGACAGCATAGCAGACGACTGAATAGCTTCTTTTGTAAGTAAATTATTTTATTATAGTGCTGAAACTGCTTTAAACTCTAAAGAAAAGTTTTGGAGAGTGTTTCTCTCTTTCTCAGGTCTGAAGCAATACCGAGGAAGAAAGGAAAACTCTTGAAAGCTTGTCTTTTAAGTATTAGGATAGTAAAATAAAAAGGTATTCCTGCATACCGCAAAACTCTCGTATTTTGTAATCTAATTTATATATACTTATTTTGTTTTTTTTAGTAGTATGATTAAGTGGTGAAAATTATTAGTGCCCCCCCCATTTTTGACTGTGATATCTTATGTGCCCCCTCTATATATTGTTCCTAGGCACAGAGGCGGAGTCACGGCAACGCTAGGGTGAGGCCCGGCCTGTGTGTGTATGTATATAATATATATATACACTGCTCAAAAAAATAAAGGCAACACTTAAACAACACAATGTAACTCCAAGTCAATCACACTTCTGTGAAATCAAACTGTCCACTTAGGAAGCAACACTGAGTGACAATCAATTTCACATGCTGTTGTGCAAATGGGATAGACAACAGGTGAAAATTATAGGCAATTAGCAAGACACCCCCAATAAAGGAGTGGTTCTGCAGGTGGTGACCACAGACCACTTCTCAGTTCCTATGCTTCCTGGCGGTGCTTTCACTCTAGTGGTAGCATGAGACGGAGTCTACAACCCACACAAGTGGCTCAGGTAGTGCAGCTTATCCAGGGTGGCACATCAATGCGAGCTGTGGCAAGAAGGTTTGCTGTGTCTGTCAGCGTAGTGTCCAGAGCATGGAGGCGCTACCAGGAGACAGGCCAGTACATCAGGAGACGTGGAGGAGGCCGTAGGAGGGCAACAACCCAGCAGCAGAACCGCGGCCCTGCAAAATGACCTCCAGCAGGCCACAAATGTGCATGTGTCTGCTCAAACGGTCAGAAACAGACTCCATGAGGGTGATATGAGGGCCCGACGTCCACAGGTGGGGGTTGTGCTTACAGCCCAACACCGTGCAGGACGTTTGGCATTTGCCAGAGAACACCAAGATTGGCAAATTCGCCACTGGCGCCCTGTGCTCTTCACAGATGAAAGCAGGTTCACATTGAGCACATGTGACAGACGTGACAGAGTCTGGAGACGCCGTGGAGAACGTTCTGCTGCCTGCAACATCCTCCAGTATGACCGGTTTGGCATTGGGTCAGTAATGGTGTGGGGTGGCATTTCTTTGGAGGGACGCACAGCCCTCCATGTGCTCGCCAGAGGTAGCCTGACTGCCATTAGGTACCGAGATGAGATCCTCAGACCCCTTGTGAGACCATATGCTGGTGCGGTTGGCCCTGGGTTCCTCCTAATGCAAGACAATGCTAGACCTCATGTGGCTGGAGTGTGTCAGCAGTTCCTGCAAGACGAAGGCATTAATGCTATGGACTGGCCCGCCCGTTCCCCAGACCTGAATCCAATTGAGCACATCTGGGACATCATGTCTCGCTCTATCCACCAACGTCACGTTGCACCACAGACTGTCCAGGAGTTGGCAGATGCTTTAGTCCAGGTCTTGGAGGAGATCCCTCAGGAGACCGTCCGCCACCTCATTAGGAGCATGCACAGGCGTTGTAGGGAGGTCATACAGGCATGTGGAGGCCACACACACTACTGAGCCTCATTTTGACTTGTTTTAAGGACATTACATCAAAGTTGGATCAGCCTGTAGTGTGTTTTTCCACTTTAATTTTGAGTGTGACTCCAAATCCAGACCTCCATGGGTTGAAAAATTTGATTTCCATTTTTTTATTTTTGTGTGATTTTGTTGTCAGCACATTCAACTATGTAAAGAACAAAGTATTTCAGAAGAATATTTAATTAATTCAGATCTAGGATGTGTTATTTTTGTGTTCCCTTTATTTTTTTGAGCAGTGTATATATATATACATACATACACACGTGCACGGGGCGTGTGTGTTTGTGTTGTGCTTTAGGGTGCACACCCTAATGCAATAGGCTGCGCACGCCTATGAGCCTGATATAGTGTAGTTGATAGGTTCCAGTGCAGGGTGTTAGGTAATGTGCTAGGAATTACTGTGATGTAATACAGACATAGTGCTGTGATGTCACAACAATACTTAGTGCACCAATCAGTAATATCTACTCAGACCTGATAAAATGTGAAGTTGCATGTATTGCGCCAAAAAGTATGCGCATCTTGCCGATTTGCGCAATCGCAAATATATTGGAACACTCTATCTGCATATAAAACTATTGTTCTTCCTCACAGTCACAAAAGTTGCTGACAACCATTTTCTCCAGTATCAGGAAACTTCTGGCAGCTTGAAAAATGCAAAAGTGAGCCATGCCTGTATTGCACACGCAATACGCGCATATTACATTGCCGATTTTTGCAATCAAGAGAATAATGCTGAATTCTCAAATTTTATAATATATGGCGAATATTAGGCTATGCCGCTCATCACTACTCATAAAGTTCGTACATGAATTTGTAGTGCATTGGTCCAGTAATAGGAAAAGGCTATTTTCACTAGTGGACATGATGCATACTGATCACTGAAAATGACCCAAAATTATAGCTGAGATGCAGTATACTGTATGTTGCAAATTCATTTTTCCTTATTAGTCAATATCCTTCCAATGAATATTTTGATGTATAGTTGTATACCACTGGAATTCCTAAAACCTCTTTTTACCATGCCACACCTAGGAGTGGATTGGGTATTTAACGTGACCCTGGAAAAAAGCTAAACATTGTCCCAGGATGTAGATAGGTCTAAGAAATAGGGCCAACACAAGTATGAAGCCAGAAATATAGTGCAGCACAAACTACCGCCCCAGCAGAACAACATATCACAGTGCAGCACAAAATACTGGCCCAGCAGCACCAGATAGCAGCACAAAATACCTCCCCAGATGCTGCCCGTCTGTGGTGGCAAGGGCCAGCTGACACATTTTGTTCTCTTCCTCCTGCTATCTCTAAGATATGGAGGAGGGGGCTGAGAAGGTGAAACATGGGTCACAGCATCAAGCCAGCTCTAACAAAAGCATGCTGCCTGATATTTCAGTGCTACCAAGCATGCAGGAGACTATACAGCACTATATCCTATCAAATCCTCAACTTCTTCATTCAGCCCATACTGCCATGATGACTTCTTTCAGCCATGCCTCATCTCTGCAGAGTTTGCCATACAGACAACTCAGATTTTTTTCTGATTTTCTCAACACAAACTCTTTGGTGCTCCAATAGTGTAATCCTGCTGCCCAAACCCCCCCCCCCCTTCCCCCTCAATACTGCTGTTCTCCCCAATTCTACAACTGCAGAAAAATAGTGCCACACAGATCGTGCCACTGGCCCTAAAAATACTTGTATCATATAAAAATCATTGTGCCAAGCAGAGTGCACTCTACAGTTAATAGTTCTCCCTTATACTGTACCCAATGCTAATAGTTCCCCCCTAAGGGGAACCTATCACTTTGTACACACTGTGCTTTCTGTGGGCAACATAGTCTAGAGAAGAGGAGCTGAGCAGATTAATATATAGTTTTGTCTGAAAAAATTGTATTAATTTAAATCTCTGCTCTTTCCATATTTTGTGTCCTATGGACAGTATTATTAGTGACTGACAGCCTTCCCTATATACAGAGATACCTGACAAGCACTCACCTGAGTTCAAATAAGTAAATCTTGCTTGTTGATGTTAGATACTTGACAAAAAATTACTTGAATGATGAAGACTATGCAAAGTGGCCACCAGATGGCACCCAATCCATTAAAATTTACAATGCATTCTACAAGTCCCTTTCACTGTTTTCACATCATGTTATGTTGTTGCCCTGTTTTAAAATGAAAAAAAAAATAATAATAATATAAAAATCAAGCTTTCCCCATATACTCAATACATGACGAATTGAAAACAGAATGCAGAATGTTCAGAATCTTTGCTAATTTATATTTTTAAATTTTAATTAAAACTAAGTAGCAGCGATTACAATCTCTAGTCTTCTTGGGCATGATGCCACAAGGTTAGCACACTTGATTTGGGGATTTTCTGATATTCTTCTCTGCGGATCCTCTCAAGCTCTGTCAAGTTGGATAGGGACTGTCGGTGGACAGCAATTTTCAGGTCTCTCCAGAGATATTCAATTGGGTTCAAGTCAGGGCTCTGACTGGGTCACTCAAGGACATTCACAAAGTTGTCTGTAAGTCACTTCTGTGTTGTCTTGTGTGCTTATGGTCATTGTCTTGTTGGAACGTGAACCTTTGTCCCAGTCTGAGGTCCAGAGCACTCAATCAGGTTTTCATTACCATATTGATGTACTTTGCTCCATTCAGCTTTCCTTCAACCCTGACCAGTCTCCCTGTCCCAGCCTTGGTTAAACATCCCAAAGCATGATGCTGCCACTGCCATGCTTAACTATAGAGATGATACTGGGCAGTACCTGGTTTTATCCAAACATGAAGATTAGAATTGAGGCCAAAACGTTTCATCTTTGTTTCTTCAGACCAGAGAATCTTTAGTCTGAGTCTGAGAGTCATTAAAGGGAACCTGTCACCTGGATTTTGGGTATAGAGCCGAGGACATGGGTTGCTAGATGGCCGCTAGCACATCCGCAATACCCAGTCCCCATAGCTGTGTGTGCTTTTATTGTGTAAAAAAAACGATTTGATACATATGCAAATTAACATAAAAGAGTCATATCTTACTTGTGTGACCAGAGAAGAGTCATATTTTCAAGCTCTGACTCATCTCAGGTTAATTTGCATATGTATCAAATCGGTTTTTATACACAATAAAAGCACACAGAGCTATGGGGACTGGGTATTGCGGATGTGCTAGCGGCCATCTAGCAACCCATGTCCTCAGCTCTATACACAAAATCCTGGTGACAGGTTCCCTTTAAGGTGCTTTGCAAACTCCAGGTGGGCTTTTATATGTCTTTTACTGAGGAGAGGCGTCACGGATGTTCCCGCGACAGGTTTCAGGAGATCGGTGAGAATGGTAACACAGAGTTTGATCTGACATGTTTTCCGTTTGGATTAAATGACATCTGTGTTTCTGGTACTTGTCACACCTTCTTTCCCAATGTGTGGCTATTTAGGTCATTTAGCCTTCTCTATTTATTGTTGTTTCTCCCACTATGCTATGCAGATTATAGCTTCAGTTTGAGCTGTGGTTAGCTAGTGTGTGGATCTTGGCTGAGTTTCTGGTGCTGCCATAGCCTCTGGAAGTTAAGTGTTTTC
The DNA here is from genome assembly GCF_905171765.1 of Bufo bufo. Lineage (NCBI taxonomy): Eukaryota > Metazoa > Chordata > Amphibia > Anura > Bufonidae > Bufo > Bufo bufo. The sequence goes on along the minus strand of NC_053390.1, from coordinate 145,142,651 downwards.
TTTCCTTTTTGTATTTCGTTTGGGTTATTTTGTGTGTTGCATTTCCCTGTCATTTGTATTAAAGGGGGTGTCTGGGTTCAGAGCTAAACCCGGACATATCCCTATTTTCACCCAGGCAGCCCCCCTGACTTGAGCATCGGAGCAGTTCATGCTCCGATACTCTCCTTTGCCCTGCCCTGAATTGCGCAGGGCAAAGGCATTTTCTGGAGTTCCGATGACATACTGGGCTCTCCTTAGGGCTGCCAGGCGGAGGCTCGCCCATCAGAGCCGGTGACGTCAGCGAACACACTGCTGGGCGGAAACCTCTGCCCAGCAGTGTGTTATTGTAAATAAAATATCTCGGAGACCATCGGAGCATCAGGGGGGGGCTGCCTGGGTGAAATTATGGTTATGTCCGGCTTCAGCTCTGAACCTGGACAACCCCTTTAAGGCCTGAGGGAGACTCCTGTTCATCCTTCCTTTTGGAGGAACAGGTTGTCTCAGTCCTGACATTAGTACCAGGGTCCTATAGGGTGAGTTAGGACATTAGGTATTCCTGTGTATAAACTCACCTACCTCGGGGGTCTGTTCATACTAGTAGTTAGTCAGGACTTTGATTAGGGTTTTACTAGGAGGTGTCCTTATCCTTTCCCTAGTTTCCAGGCCTTATTCCCTCTCCCCTTTTCATCCATGTTCGGTGTGGTGTTTCCCTCCCACACTCGAACGTGACAAGAGGCTTCTTTATGGCTACTCTGCCATAAAGCCCCGATTGTTGGAGTGCTACAGTGATGGTTGACCTTCTGGAAGTTTCTCCCATCTGCATACACGATCTTTGGAACTCAGCCAGAGTGACCATTGGTCCCTCGGTCACCTTTCTTACCAAGGCCCTTCTCCCCTGATTACTTGGTTACTTTTGTGGGGCGACCAGCTCTAGGAAGAGTCCTGGATGTTCCAAACTTTTTCCATTTAAGAATTATGGAGGCCATTGTGCTGTTGAGAACTTTCAGTGCAGCATATCACAATCCTGTTACTGAGCTCTATAGGAAGTTCTTTCCTCCTCGTGGTTTGGTTTTTGCTTTAGTAAGTATTGCCAGCTGTGAGACATTATATACAGTAGATTGGGTTGTGCCTTTGTGAATCATGTCCAACTGAACTGAATTTACCAGAGAAGGACTCTAATCAAAGTGTAGAAACATCTCAAAGGTGATCAAGAGATGGCGGCCCCAGACTAAATTAGAACTTACTGTATGGCCATGCAAATATTTAATTTTTCCTTTTTAATACATTTGCAAACATTTCTAAAATTCTCTTTTTACTTTCTCATTATGTGGAATTGAGTGAAGACGTAAAAGAGGGAAAAAACTTGATTTTTTTTTATTTTAGCACAAGTTCTTTGGAACTCCCACGAAATTTAAACCAGCTTGCTGTATGGAGCGACTGAATAAGCCGGCAAATATTTAAAGCTCCATTGAAGCAATAGGGAAACAACAGACGCTAGACGGTAAGCCAAATATCGATTTAAAGTTTTCTTCGATTCAAAGCTCATATCGACCTTAAAAGGATATGCTATAAGAGACTTTTCACATTATCAGGATTCCTGTGGACACTTTATGAACATATTGCGCTCCCAGTGAATACACCTACAACATTTTCAGTGACATTCAGTTTCCCAAATTGGGATAGAGCGCTAGAAGATAATACTCCCTCTTTCCCAAATAACAGCATATACTTGAAGTTTTTTGGTGTGATATATATTATTGAATTTATCGACACTATTGAGTGGTATCGAATATTCTATCGAATATTTCAACATTTAATTTTCTACCATTCAATTTATTGAATATTTCTATCGAATATATTTTTATCGAATATAGTATCGATCATATCTACCACAATATATGTGACTGTAATGTTGTATATTATTGCTACATTGTTCTTTTAAATTTTATTACTTGTATTTTATGGGGATTTAATAAATATTTTCTGCACATGTCAATTTGGTTGCCAAGTGTATGAGTGCTCGCTCATTTTCCTATTACTCCATTTGCCTTTTAAGAGAGGGTGGGGTGATTCCCTCTATATGAGCTTGCAGCACCATACCGTAACTACTTGCTAGTGAGCCACCACAACCTACTACTATATATAAATAACTCCCTTGGTCTTACAATTTATGAAGTCTTTTATTTTATGAGTGTAGTTATTCACCGAACAGGTCACAGTTTTAGTAGTTTGTATAAAATTGCAGGCCTTACAAGTGCCACATCTAAAAAACCCTATTGGTCTTCTATCAAGCAATGTACCCTTTTTTGTCGGACCAGTATAGTGGCTGTGTACCAACCGGTCCTTTAGACTTCTACCCTTTCTATATGTAATCTGTCAGAAGGGACGGATCACTTTAGAGAGATCCTTATCCATGGCAAGAATAGGCCAATAGGTTCTCAGAATGGCTAATACTTCTTTGTTGGCTACATCGAAAGTCGAGATAAGACGAATCAGATTATCATCATTGTTTTTAGTGGCTTTTGGCACCAGGAGGTCACTCATTTTTTACTTTCTGATATCTGGAATGCTTCTTTCAAGATAGATCCAGGGTAACCTCTCGGGGACAATCTGTTTTGTAATTTTCTCGACTCACGATAGAAGTTCTCGTTATTGGAGCAATTCCTGCGGATACACAAATATTGCCCCTTGGGGATACCTCTTTTAACTGTTTATTACCGGGTGATGCCTCTCCCAATGTAAAATACTATTGGTGGCGGTAGGTTTTCGGTACACTGATGTAGTTAAATTCCCTAAGGTGAGTTTTACTTCAACATCCAGAAAGGTTATACACTCAGGTTGAATTTTGGATGTAAAGCTCAGACCTCTTTACCATTCTAAATAAGAAAGACATTACTAAACGAGATAGACGAGGCGGCAAATCATAATGAGGTGGTTATTATGGGGGACTTCAACTACCCAGATATAGACTGGGAAACTGAAACTTGTATATCTCATAAGGGAAACAGGTTCATGGCTATAACCAAAGACAATTACCTCTCCCAACTGGTTCAGGACCCGACTAGAGGGACGGCCATACTGGACTTAGTACTAACCAATAGACCTGACAGAACAACAGACGTGCAGGTCGGGGGACACCTGGGAAATAGTGACCATAAAGTAATAACCTTCCAATTATCATTCAAAAGAGCGTTTCTACAGGGAGGAACAAAAATACCAAACTTCAAAAAAGCTAAATTTAGCCAACTAAGAGAGGCCATAGGCCAAACTAACTGGGACAAAGTCCTCACAAATACAGACACAAAATGGGATATCTTTAAAAACATCCTAAAAACTCATTGTCAGAGGTACATACCGTATGGTAATAAAAGGTTAAGGAACAAAAAGAAACCAATGTGGATAAATAGAACTGTAAAGAAAGCAATAAATGACAAAAAGAAAGCATATAAAACACTAAAACAGGAGGGTTGCACGGAAGCACTGAAAAACTATAAGGAAAAAAATAGAACATGTAAAAAACAAATAAAAGCGGCCAAACTAGAGACCGAGAGATTAATTGCCAAAGAGAGTAAAACCAACCCTAAAATGTTCTTCAATTATATAAATGTTAAAAAGTATAAAGCTGAAGGTGTTGGCCCTTTAAAGAGTAATGAGGGGGGAGTCGCAGAGAGCGACGAGGAGAAAGCAAAGCTGTTAAATATTTTTTTCTCCAATGTATTCACTGAGGAAAATAAATTGTCAGATGACATGCAGAATGCAAAAATAAATTCCCCATTAAAAGTGTCCTGTCTGACCCAGGAAGAAGTACATCAGCGGCTTAAAAAGATTAAAATAGACAAATCGCCAGGACCGGATGGCATACACCCCCGTATCCTAAAGGAATTAAGTAATGTCCTAGCCAGACCCTTATTTCTGATATTTGCAGACTCTATACTGACAGGGAATGTCCCACAGGATTGGCGCGTGGCATATGTGGTGCCAATATTCAAAAAGGGGCCAAAAACAGAGCCTGGAAACTATAGGCCGGTAAGTTTAACATCTGTTGTGGGTAAACTGTTTGAAGGTTTTCTGAGAGATGCTATATTAGAGCATCTCAACGGAAATGAGCAAATAACGCCATATCAGCATGGCTTCGTGAGGGATCGGTCATGTCAAACTAATTTAATCAGTTTCTATGAGGAGGTAAGTTCTAGACTTGACAGCGGCGAATCAATGGATGTCGTATATCTGGACTTCTCCAAAGCATTTGACACTGTACCGCATAAAAGGTTAGTATATAAAATGAGAATGCTCGGACTGGGAGAAAACATCTGTATGTGGGTAAGTAACTGGCTGAGTGATAGAAAACAGAGGGTGGTTATTAACGGTACACATTCAGATTGGGTCACTGTCACTAGTGGGGTACCTCAGGGGTCAGTATTGGGCCCTATTCTCTTCAATATATTTATTAATGATCTTGTAGAAGGCTTGCATAGTAAAGTATCAATTTTCGCAGATGACACTAAACTGTGTAAAGTAATTTACACTGAAGAGGACAGTATACTACTACAGAGGGATCTGGATAGATTGGAGGCTTGGGCAGATAAGTGGCAGATGAGGTTTAATACTGATAAATGTAAGGTTATGCACATGGGAAGGAAAAATGCAAGTCACCCGTACATACTAAATGGTAAAACACTCGGTAACACTGACATGGAAAAGGATCTAGGAATTTTAATAAACAGCAAACTAAACAGCAAAAACCAGTGTCAGGCAGCTGCTGCCAAGGCCAACAAGATAATGGGTTGCATCAAAAGGGGCATAGATTCCCGTGATATGAACATAGTCCTACCACTTTACAAATCGCTAGTCAGACCACACATGGAGTACTGTGTACAGTTCTGGGCTCCTGTAAACAAGGCAGACATAGCAGAGCTGGAGAGGGTTCAGAGGAGGGCAACTAAAGTAATAACTGGAATGGGGCAACTACAGTACCCTGAAAGATTATCAAAATTAGGGTTATTCACTTTAGAAAAAAGACGACTGAGGGGAGATCTAATTAATATGTATAAATATATCAGGGGTCAGTACAGAGATCTATCCCATCAGCTATTTATCCCCAGGACTGTGACTGTGACGAGGGGACATCCTCTGCGTCTGGAGGAAAGAAGGTTTGTACACAAACATAGAAGAGGATTCTTTACGGTAAGAGCAGTGAGACTATGGAACTCTCTGCCTGAGGAGGTGGTGATGGTGAGTACAATAAAGGAATTCAAGAGGGGCCTGGATGTGTTTCTAGAGCGTAATAATATTACAGGCTATAGCTACTAGAGAGGGGTCGTTGATCCAGGGAGTTATTCTGATTGGAGTCGGGAAGAAATTTTTTATTCCCCTAAAGTGGTGAAAATTGGCTTCTACCTCACAGGGTTTTTTGCCTTCCTCTGGATCAACTTGCAGGATAACAGGCCGAACTGGATGGACAAATGTCTTTTTTCGGCCTTATGTACTATGTTACTATGTTACTATGATGTAACGAGTCCAAAAAAGGATCTTATCGTTCCACCAGATCTGATGGTCTGGGAAAACGTATTGGTCCTCCCACCAGCCCAGGAGGAGATTAGCATAAGTGGGGGCACAAGGGCTCCCCATTGCTGTCCCCCTGAGCTGGTGGTAGAAAGATCCATTAAACACAAAAAAATTATGAGTTAGGGTATATTCAAGAAGACGCATGATGAACTGATTATGGTTCCGATAGTAAATACCTCTGAGGTAGTGGGCTGTTGCCGCCATGCCTCTATCATGTGGTATAGATGTGTATAAGGATTCCACGTCTATACTAGCAAGGAAACAATGGGAATCGATGGATATGGTTTTGATCTTGCGTAAAAAGTCCATAGTATCTCTAGTATATGATGGTAATGACAAAACAAAATCCCTCAAAACTCTGTCTAGATATATACCACAATGATGAGTGAGAGAGTCGACTCCAGATACAATGGGACGACCCTTGAGTAACTGGAGCCCCTTATGCACTTTCGGAAGACTATAAATGTAGCCAATTGAGGAGACTTAGGAAAAAGAAATAGGAATTCCGTATTATCAATGACTCCCTGTTCAAGACCGTTTTGGAGAATGGTTTTAAGTTGTGTCTGGAACATGGGAGAGGGATCACTCGGGAGAGTTCTATAGCTGTCCTTATCATTTAGCAGATCTAGGCACATTTTTTTTCATATTTTTTTGTGGTCAAGTATGACTAGATTACCACCTTTATCAGAAGGTTTTATTACAATTATATTATCACTTTCAAGGCTTCTAAGGGCCATGGATTCACAGTAAGATAAATTGTGATATATAGACTGGTTACTGTTAAGTTGTTCTAATTCAGCAACTACCAGTTGTAAAAAGATGTCTATATGTTCCGAATTCATTAATGGTGGTAATCTAGTGCTAGTTGGACGTAAATTAGTGAATGATCCATCACCTGGTTCTCTTGATCCCTCTTCCCAAAGGTCAAGCAGTATCTGTAAATCAGAGAAGTCATCTAGGTTAATTCCCAGTGCAGTACATGTTTGTTTATTAGTATTTTGATAGAACTTGTGCCACTTTAGCCTTCTACAGAAAAGATTAAGATCCTTCACCCATGTGAATTTATTTAGTTCTGTAGTGGGTACGAAGGAAAGGCCTCTCTGTAAAAGGTTAATTTGAGTATCTATAGGAAAATGAGCGAGCACTCATACACTTGGCAACCAAATTGACATGTGCAGAAAATATTTATTAAATCCCCATAAAATACAAATAATAAAATTTATAAGAACAATGTAGCAATAATATACAACATTACAATCACATATATTGTGGTAGATATGATCGATACTATATTCGATAAAAATATATTCAATAGAAATATTCGATAAATTGAATGGTAGAAAATTCAATGTTGAAATATTCGATAAATTCAATAATATATATCACACCAAAAAACTTCAAGTATATGCTGTTATTTGGGAAAGAGGGGGTATTATCTTCTAGAGCTCTATCCCAATTTGGAAAACTGAGTGTCACTGAAAATGTTGTAGGTGTATTCACTGGGAGCGCAATATGTTCATAAAGTGTCCACAGGAATCCTGATAATGTGAAAAGTCTCTTATAGCATATCCTTTTAAGGTCGATATGAGCTTTGAATCGAAGAAAACTTTAAATCGATATTTGGCTTACCGTCTAGCATCTGCTGTCTCCCTATTGCTTCAATGGAGCTTTAAATATTTGCCGGCTTATTCAGTCGCTCCATACAGCAAGCTGGTTTAAATTTCGCGGGAGTTCCAAAGATCGCGGGAGTTGCCACTCTGTTCCGCAATTTCCTTTGGTGCAGCTTTCGACGATAAGAATAGTTAATCCTTTGCTGTAGAAATTTTCTTCTGTATGGCCATACAGTATTATCGGAGGCTTTTCAATGCAGGTACATCACTTGTTTCACCACACGCGTTTCGGGTAGATTCACTCTCCCTTCCTCAGTGGTCCATATGAGTGTAGTTATTCAATAACTACTACTTCAGATAATTTCAGTATCTGTTAGTATACGAGCGGAAAGATTAATAATTTGAAGACCATCAGTTAGGGGTTGTTGTCGCCACCCTTTGTCCGGTCTCTTAGTTGGTAGGGACTTTGGTTGTTTGATAAAAAAGGAACCTGAGATGGATGAGAAGAGGCATACGAGGAAGAGGAAGAGGAGGGAGGGGGAGGAGGAGGAGGAGGGTGATATGACCCTCCACCTGCGGCCAAAATTCCCTCGCTGTCTTCCCCATTTTTGCCATCTACGTCCAGGTCTACGAGTGGAAGGATTATAACCACTCTTGTTGTAGTTGGTATTTTTAAATGTACCTGAAGGTTCTGAATCAGAAAACTCTACTTCTGATCATGATATCTCAGACTCAGAATGAGTAACTATTTTATTATCAAAATTATATGCTTTGTTGTCCCTAAATTCCACAAGATCCCTAGTAAATTGTCTATGCTTTCTTTCCTTTAAAAGATTCTGAAAGCGTTCAATTGAGGTCTGGAGAGAAGATTCTCTCCTATTGAAATCTAAGTCACTCTTAAATTTAAGTGCACACTCGGTAAGTTCCTTAAGTATAATAGAGGTCTGTTCAAGGACCTTTTTCTCCTCCTCAAGGAGAAGAGACATTAATTTCAACGAGCGCTATTAGTTATTTCTTGTTCCCACTTGTTTAATAACAGTGAAGACAGGATACGGGCTGCTGGCTTGATCGGAATGCGTAGGCCCTTAGGTACAATTTTATGTTCAAGGTAACTCGGTAAATTTGAGTGTAGTGATAGTAGGAGTAATAGAGGAATTTTGCAGAAGAAATTATGTCCAAACAGTATACAGCTTTGGTCTCTTGGTCCCAGCAGGTTTTGGTAATGATTGGCAGGAATGAGTGCTTCTGCTTTAAATGTGACTTCTGCTGTGTGGGGACAGACAAGCTGAGGAGGGAATAGCTTCTCCTAGGTCTCTTGACTTATCTCTCAGATGGATTCTCAGGGGATGCTTTCTTCCTGGAATTCTGGAGTTTGTCTGTAGTTTTCTACTTTTCCTCATCCAGCAGAACTGAAGGTGCTCGGACTGGGTATATGGCCAAGTCTCACAGAGGGGGAGCTATGCTGGAATAATCTATTCCAGCCTAGATTCACTAAATTGGGACTTGTACTTGCCAATGTGTTGCTGCCACCTACTGGTAACCAGGCAAATTGCATGAACAATTACATTTAACATGGTTTTATGCACATTTGTGGAGGACATAAGCAAAATCACATCAGATGACAGTATGAAGGCTCTTAGAAGATAGTAGCGGGGTAGAGGCATGCAGTAACACAACTCTGGGGTGTTACAGTTCCCATTATAGTAAATTGGGCCGGATGGAGATTGCAAGCTCCCAGCAATGCTAGAATGCTGAGATCCGGCAGGCTGTTCCCTGCCAGATGTCTAGCGCTAGTGTGAAACTACCATTAGTTGCCAATAGCAACCAATCAGATTCCACCTTTAATTTTAGTGATCCTTTAAATAATGAAGAATCACATTAAGCACACAGCAGCTCTCACCTTCCCCTTTTCCAGTCGAGACGGATGACGCACCCGGATGCGTAATAGTGGATTCAAGAAAAATAGGAAAATCTAGCTCAAGAATGGTGGAAAAAATTGTAGCTTTATTGCGCATAAAATCTTCGACAAAAACAGGAATAGTTACCGAACTAATATTTTATGCCGCAATAAAGTAAAAAAAAATTCCACCATTCTTGAGCTGGATTTTCCTTTTTTTTTTTATAATGAAATATGGAATCTGATTGGTTGCTATGGGCAACGAAACCAGTCTTCAGAGGTGTGATGCTTAACCCATAGGATACCAGTATCGTACATGTGCGGCGCTGAAATGTGGGACAGAAATCCAGAAGTCACTGATAGCCAGACCCCTGCTGTATGCGCCGGCATTGGTGAAAACACAGATGCCGGCGCATTAACCCTCGCACTGCAGCGGTCAGCGCTGACCGCGGCACGTGCGGGATCCTGCCGGGTGTGGGTGGCCATCGGGTCCCCTTACTGCTGGGACGGGGACCCGATGGCAGGGAAGGCAGCCCTATGCCTTCCTTAGGCATCATGGCTGCCTTTCGTGACAACTTGTGAGATCCAGCCCCATGGATCTCACAGGCAGGAAGCTGTAAGCTGTAAGTGTATTAAACAATTTACCCATGAGAGATGTTAAACTTACTGGCCTATAGTTTCCGGGCTCTGTTTTTTGGCCCTTTTGTAATATTGGCACTGCATTTGCTATGCGCCAATCCAGTGGAACACTCCCTGTCAGTATAGCGTCCTTAAATATCAGAAAAAAGGGTCTGGCTATGACATTAGTTAATTCTCTTAGGATACGGGGGTGTATGCCATCCGGTCCTGGCGATTTTGTCTATTTTAATCTTTTTCAGACGCCGCTGTACTTCTTCCTGGGTCAGACAGGGCACTTTTAATGGGGAATTAACTTTTACATTCTGCATTTCACCTGACAGTTTATTTTCTTCAGTGAATACAGTGGAGAAAAAAATATTTTATAGCTTTGCTTTCTCCTCATCGCTCTCTGCAACTCCCCCTCATCACTCTGTAAAGGGCCGACGCCTTCAGATTTATACTTTTTACCATTTATATAATTGAAAAACATTTTAGGGTTAGTTTTTCTTTATTTGGCAATTCATCTCTCGATCTCTAGTTTGGCTGCTTTTATTTGTTTTTTGCATATTCAATTTTTTTTCCTTATAGTTTTTCAGTGCTTCCTCGCTACCCTCCTGTTTTAGTGATTAAATGCTTTCTTTTTGTCATTTATTGCTTTCTTTACAGTTCTATTTATCCGCAAATTTTTTTTCTTGTTCATTAACCTTTTATTCCCATTCTCAGAATTAGATTTTAGGATGCTTTTAAAAATATCCCATTTTGTGGCTGTATTTTTTTTTAGGACTTTGTCCCAGTTAGTTAGGCCTATGGCGTCTCTTAGTTGGCTAAATGTAGCTTTTTTGAAGTCTGGTATTTTTTGTTTCTCCCTGAAGAAACACTCTTTTGAATGATAACTGAAAGGTTATTACTTTATGGTCACTATTTCTTAGGTGTCCCCCGACCTGCACATCTGTTGTCAGATCTATTGGTTAATACAGAGTCCAGTATGGCCGTCCCTCTAGTCGGGTCCTGAACCAGTTGGGAAAGGTAATTGTCTTTGGTTATTGCCAAGAACCTGTTTCCTTTATGAGATATACAAGTTTCAGTTTCCCAGTCTATATCTGGGTAGTTGAAGTCCCCCATAATAACGACCTCATTATGATCTGCCGCCTCTTCTATCTCGGTTAGTAGCAGATTTTCTGTGGACTCTGGTATATTAGGTGGTTTATAATAAACTCCTATTAGTTTATTTTTTGCTTTATTTGGCAATTCATCTCTCGATCTCTAGTTTGGCTGCTTTTATTTGTTTTTTGCATATTAAATTTTTTTTCCTTATAGTTTTTCAGTGCTTCCTCGCTACCCTCCTGTTTTAGTGATTAAATGCTTTCTTTTTGTCATTTATTTCTTTTTTTTACAGTTCTATTTATCCGCAATTTTTTTTTCTTGTTCATTAACCTTTTATTCCCATTCTCACAATTAGATTTTAGGATGCTTTTAAAAATATCCCATTTTGTGGCTGTATTTTTTTTTAGGACTTTGTCCCAGTTAGTTAGGCCTATGGCCTCTCTTAGTTGGCTAAATTTAGCTTTTTTGAAGTCTGGTATTTTTTGTTTCTCCCTGAAGAAACACTCTTTTGAATGATAACTGAAAGGTTATTACTTTATGGTCACTATTTCTTAGGTGTCCCCCGACCTGCACATCTGTTGTCAGATCTATTGGTTAATACAGAGTCCAGTATGGCCGTCCCTCTAGTCGGGTCCTGAACCAGTTGGGAAAGGTAATTGTCTTTGGTTATTGCCAAGAACCTGTTTCCTTTATGAGATATACAAGTTTCAGTTTCCCAGTCTATATCTGAGTAGTTGAAGTCCCCCATAATAACGACCTCATTATGATCTGCCGCCTCTTCTATCTCGGTTAGTAGCAGATTTTCTGTGGACTCTGGTATATTAGGTGGTTTATAATAAACTCCTATTAGTAATTTATTATTGTTTTTGCCTCCATGTATTTCTACCCACAGTGACTCCATATGTTCATGTCCATCACTTATATCTTCCTGGAGAGTCTGCTTTAGACAGGACTTTAGATCAGTTTTGGCGATCCTTTCTAAACAGACTGTGACCCTGTACATTAACCGCCCAGTCATAGATATCATCCAGCCTATGTTTATGTCAGCCTATGTCATAGTCCTCCTCACACATCACTAATTCCAGTTCCCCAGTTTTATTAGTCAGGTTTCTGGAATTAGTATACATACATTTAAGAGGTTTATGAATAATTTGTACCCTACACTTTTCCTTCTGAGCTGTTCTAGTCCCTCCTTCCATTTCTCCCCCAGTCCCGTTACCTTGCCCCTGGTCTCTATCTGCACTTTCTTCCCATCCTATAACGTAATTACCCTCCCCCCAGTCCCTAGTTTAAACACTCCTCCAACCTTCTAGCCATCTTCTCCACCAACACAGCTGCCTCTTCCTCATTGAGGTGCAGCCTATCGCTACGATAGAGCCTGTAACCAACAGAGAAGTCGGACCAGTTCTGCAGGAACCCAAACCACTCCTTCCTACACCAGTTTTTGAGCCACTTGTTAACCTCTCTAATCTCCCACTGCCTTTCTTGTGTGGCTCGTGGTACCGTTAGCATTTAGGAAAATACTACCTTTGAGGTCCTTGCCCTAAACTTTTGACCTAAATCCCTAAAATCATTTTTAAGGACTCTTGACCTACATCTAACTTTGTCATTGGTTCCTATACGGACCATGACCGCTGGATCTTCTCCAGCCCCTCCCAGTAATCTGTCAACCCGATCCGCGATGTGCCGAACTTGAGCGTCAGGAAGACAACACACCGTTCGACGATCCCGGTCTTTGTGACATATTGCCCTATCTGTACCCCTAATTATTCAGTCTCCCATTACCAGCACCTGTCTGGCCTGCCCTGCTCTCCTGGTCCCCTGCTTACTGGAGCTGACATTCCCCTGACTGGCAGAGAAAGTGTCTGGCTGCAGCAGTGCTCTCCCTAAACTGACATCCCCCTCATCTGCCAACCTTGCAAACTTTTAATTCAAATTATTATTTACAGTTGATGGGCACCAGATTCACCCCCAGCTATGCCAATTTGTTCATGGCAGCTTGGAAACAGAACATCATAACACCCAAGCTGGGGTCGGGTCTGGTGCTCTGGCGGCGCTACATCGATGATATTATACTGGTGTGGGACAGGTCGCAATGTGATTTGGTGCGGTTTTTGGACAAGCTAAATCGAAATGAACTCAACCTTAAATTCACACCGAACATCAGCGCACAAATGGTGCAATTTTTGGATCTCAACATAGAAACGAACGGTTCCAAATTCTTGTGTAGCACATATCAAAAATCTGTATCGAGGAACAGCTTTATTTTAAATACAAGCTGTTATTTGCCTCGATGGCTGTTGAATGTACCATTCAGCCAATTCTGTAGGTTGAAGCGCAACTGTACCAAGGACGAACAGTTCGAACGGGAAGCAATAACCATGAAAAACCAATTTGTGGAAAAACAGTATCCACCCGTGCTCCTGGATGATGCATTGGATAGAGTGAAAAATTTAGATAGACGCACATTTTTTGAAGAAAAGAATAAAGAAAGCAACCAAGGAAAAGTAACATCTAAGTTAATATTACCCTTCAATGTGGAATATAAAAAGATATTAAAAGTGGTGAACAAACACTGGCACATGTTGCGTGAAGATAAAATCTTGGCTACTGCTCTGCCAATTAAACCCCCTTTTGTTTATACAAAGGCAGCAAATCTGGGGTTGCAAGTAGCTCCTACTATTAAGAAAAATGAAGAAAAAAAGATCCATAATTACACCTTGGATGACCCTAAAGGGGTTTTACAGATGTGGGACTTGTGGAAACTGTAGAACAACAAAATTCCCCAGGAAAACCACAAAAATTATCTCCCAAACCAATTCCTATGAATGGGAGATCAATGAAATATTATCATGCAATAGTGAAGCTGTTATTTATGTGTTGGAGTGCCCATGCATGAAACAATATGTGGGTCGCACCAGTAGGACCCTTAAGATCAGGGTCTCCGAACACATAAATAACATTAAGAAGGGTTACAACAAACATGTGTTGTCTAATCATTTTAAAACACACCATGCAAGTGATCCAACAGGCTTAAAGTATGCAGCTCTACAGACTGTTAAGAAAGACTGGAGGGGGGGGGGGGGGCGACTTTATATCTAAAATGCCCAGGTACGAGTCTAAAATGATTTATGAATTTGGAACTATAGCACCTAGGGGACTCAATAACCTATATTTTATGATTGAATGAGTACTCAATATTGGATTGTTTAGTATATGCAATGATTAGTCACGGTCCGATCCAGGTTTTGATTTTAACTTAGGCTCCATATAACTAACAATATGTCCCCCTTTCTTCATTTAGCATATTGCCACTGAGGAAGAAACCCATGCGGTTTTGAAACGCGTCTGGCTAGAAAAGTGACTGCACCCCTGTTACAATTGGTGTAATATTCCTATGACTGGGAATTGAAAATTGGAAATTCGCAAGTGTGAAGTTGGACCAGCGTAGTGCAACAATCTGTGGGCTGTGAGCGTCCGGAACTTTGTATTGTGCAGGTGTCTAGCATTGCTAGCAACCAGAGACCACACGTGGAACAGCCAGCGTCCGAAAAACACTTAAGTGGACTTGCGCACCACCACTGTTAATTATCTAACGCACCCATCAGTGTGAATTGAGACACTGGACACTCACATATGCCCCATAGAACATTCTACCACCCTATGGAAAATACACCATTTAAGAAAATCTAAAAGAAAACAACGTAGGGCTGCAGTCCATATATTATAGAATAAGCTGCGAGAGCTCCGCAACTTAATATAAAGGAGGGACCGTGACTATTAATTATTTATTTTTATGTATTTATTTTTATTGCTAATTTTAGATTCATTATTGTATTTGATTTTGTGCTGCCATATGGTGCATCTATGTCAGCATAAGAGTGTATATTTGTATGTATGACTGGCCAATATCTGGCATCATTTTATAGGTTGGGATTAAATTGGATGTAATTGACTTCTTGTGAGCTGGTCATTCTTTTGTAGAACCGTGCAAACTTGTTGGGGTGTCAGATCAGGGCTAGCCTCCCTGGCACTCTACCCTGCTTTCTGTTACCCAGCTAGCTACCTCACTTTCCCTAAGCCTCCTCACTACCACCCTCCCTAACATCTACCCCATAGAGTGCTTGCTAAGTGAGCAGCAAACTCTTTTCCAAATTGTCAACGCTTCTCAGTGTTGAAATTCACCCGTTTAGATACTCGATGTGCGATTCCAAATGTGTAATTTGCTCACATTTTGAACAAATATATGCACCCTCAAACGGCTGTTCCAGGACTGCATACATTAGACAAGATGTGCACTGGACTGCGCTGTCAATAATGGAACACATACTAAGCAGGGATTACGCAAGAGAAGAGAAAAATACAATATAGTGCAATGATAAGAATCTAACTTACTGTAGTCCCCGAATCTGAAGTCACGCAATCTAAAGTCACACACTTAATACAAACACACACTTGAACACGCGAACGCTCACAAACTTGCGTTATTTGCCTGCTTGAATAAATGCAGCTCTCAAACCAGACTGTTTTTTTCCTCTGGATGAAAAAAAATAAAAAATAAAATAAAGTAAAATAGAAGTAAATAAAGAAAAAAAGAAAAGTAAACATATTAGGTATCGCCGATTTCGTATCGACCAGCTCTACAAAAGTATCACATGACCTAACCCCTCAGGTGAACACCGTAAAAAAAATAAAAATAAAAACTGTGCTAAAAAAACATTTTTTTGTCACCTTACATAACTAAAAGTGAAACACCAAGCAATCAAAAAGGCGTATTCCCCCCAAAATAGTACCAATCTAAAAGTCACCTCATCCCGCAAAAAATTTGCCCCTACCTAAGACATTCACCCAAAAAAGAAAAAAAACGATGATTCTCAGACTATGGAGACACTAAAACATTATTTTTTTGTTTCAAAAATGATATTATTGTGTAAAACTTAAATAGATTAAAAAAAGTACACATATTAGGTATTGCGAGGTCCTTAACGACCTGCTCTATAAAAATATCACATGACCTAACCTCTCAGGTGAACACCGTAATTTTTTTAAAATAAAAACCTTGTCATCAAAAAAGCAATTTTTTGTCACCTTACATCACAAAAAGTGTAATACCAAGCGATCAAAAAGTCATAGGCACCCCAAAATCATACCAATCAAACTGTCATCTCATCCTGCAAAAGATGAGACCCTACCTAAGACAATCACCCAAATAATAAAAAAAACTATGGCTCTCAGACTATGGAGACAGTAAGGCCTCTTTCACACGGGCGAGTTTTCCGCGCGGGTGCAATGCGTGAGGTGAACGCATTGCACCTGCACTGAATCCTGGCTTATTCATTTCTATAGGGCTGTGTACATGAGCATTGTTTTTCACGCTGCACTTGTGCGTTGCGTGAAAATCGCAGCATGCTCTATATTCTGCATTTTTCACGCAACGCAGTCCCTGTAGAAATCAATGGGGCTGCGTGAAAATCGCATTGCATCCGGATGGCATGCGTTGCGTTTTTAACGCAAGTAACTTAGCAACACAGAATGGATTTAAGACAGGAAGTTGAGTTGCTCAGTGTCTGGCTCCAGGCGGCAGGAGTTTGTTTGCAGCACACTTTTCCAGCCCTTGCGGACCATTGCTTTATCAAAAAAGCCATGCCGAGGACACCACGGCCTATGGATGTAGAGAGGCTGATAGTCCTCGTCCAAGAGAGGCCTTGCATCGGGGATACGCGAAGTGGGGACTACCACGATCATTACAAAAAAGATGAGGCCTGGGTGGAAATAACCAAGGAGCTTTTTTCAACCATCTGAGATAAAACACATGGGAAAAGTCGCCAGAATTTAGGTAAGCAGCCAATGTATGCATGTGTGATTCTTGCTGTCTGCCCTAGCATAGCACATGTCATATGTTATCTTCCCTAGCATAGCACATCTCATATATTATCTTTCCTAGCATAGAACATGTCATATGTTATCATTTGTAGGATTGTATATTTTGGTTAATTTTCCTTTCTTGTCTTTTTATTACAAGTGGATGAGGCAAAGAATCGTTGGCGGAGCTGCAGGGACCAGTTCCGCAAGGAAGAGTGGTTCCGCTAGCACCAAGAAAAGGCCATATATGTTTCGGGACCAACTGATGTTCCTCCGTGAGGTCATGGAGCTGCGTCCGTAAGTTAATTCTACACAATGACCACTACAGGTTTATCCATATATACTGTTTGTAGACTATGTAGTTAAAGGGGTACTCCCATCTTACACAATTAGGCATATCGCTAGGATATGCCCCCATTGTCTGATAGGTGCGGGTCCCACCACTGGGACCCGCACCTATATCGAGAACAGAGTAGGGAGCGCTGTGGCTGGAGGCCCCCAGATTTCCCGGGGTCCGTCCACCACCAAGCGCCCATAGAAATGAATCAAGGGCGGCTGCACATGTGCAGTGCGCTCTCCTTCACTTTCGGGCTCCGTTCTCGATATAGGTGCTGGTCCCAGTGGTGGGACTCCCACCTATAAGACAATGGGGGCATATCCTAGTGATATGCCCCCAGTGTCTGAGATGAGAAAACCCCTCTAATGTTAGGCTACTTTCACACTAGCGTTCGGGTGTCCGCTCGTGCGCACCGTTTGAAGGGGCTCACGAGCGGCCCCGAACGCAGCCGTCCGGCCCCAATGCATTCTGAGTGGAGGCGGATCCACTGAGAATGCATCCGCCTGCCAGCGCTTAGCCTCAGTGAGCGGACACCTGAACGCTGCTTGCAGCGTTCGGGTGTCCACCTGGCCGTGCGGAGGCGAGCGGATCCGTCCACACTTACAATGTAAGTCAATGGGGACGGATCCGCTTGAAGATGACACTATATGGCTCAATCTTCAAGCGGATCCGTTCCCCATTGACTTTCAATGTAAAGTCTGAACGGATCCGCTCAGACAACTTTCACACTTAGAAAATTTTCTAAGTTTTAATGCAGACGCATCCGTTCTGAACGGATGCGAACGTCTGCATTATCGGAGCGGATCCGTCTGATGAAACATCAGACGGATCCGCTCCGAACGCAAGTGTGAAAGTAGCCTTATATAGGTTAAATATGTTCATGTTCAAAAGGAATATTTGCTTATCAATAGCAACCATAAAAATTACTCCTTTACATGAGCAAAAGTTGGTGAACAACATGACAAGTGGATTAGGATTTGTTTTTATGGGCAGCGATGATACTTCTAATTTCCAAAATGTAATATGTTGGTGTAGTTCATGTAGTATTATGTGCTATAAATAATTTGAGGATTATAGTAATATGTGACGTGAATAGTAATAAATAAAAATACTGTTCATCTACTAATGTACTATTTGTGTATTTTTAAACAACAGGGGACAACCTACAGGAGGAAGGGGAGGAGTCTGTGCCACAGCTGTTAAGTGCTTGTGAGTAAGACACTCCCTCTGTTCCAGCACAGGTGGACACTGCACTAGGACCAAGCACGGCACCATCCAGGACAGATGGCAGGCGGGATTACATGCATGGCTTAATGTAGAAAAATTTGCCTTAGCATCCTAAACCTAACACAGGAATAGTCTCTCTGTGCATTTATTGGGAGGTATGAAAGTGTGGTTATTTCACATGTTGCTGCTAGTTTTTTTTTAATTAAAATTAAAAGGGACGAGGTATATTACTGTAAACATGTTAGTCCACCCATGATTTTTGTTTCACTAGTTAAAAAATAAAAAAGAATTGAAGAGGTGGTTGGTATCCCTGGATTGGTTTGTAGTTATTTTAGGGTCAGTACCTGTTTTAAGGGTTCTGTATTTATTCTGGGTCTTGGTTCTGTATATAGTCTGGGATCTGTAACTTATTTAGTGATCATGTCAGCATGGTAGGCAGGGAAACACACACTCACGCAGTGAGTCCTGAGTGAAACCAACCTGCTTTCCCTGCCTACTTGCAGCCCTAAGTGGCAAGTCCGCAACTGGTCGACATTCCCTGTACTGCTAAAGTGCAAGACAGACACAGAAGGCAACCAAACAGAGAAGGTTTGTACAGAAATAGGTCAAAACCACGTTACAGTACAAAATCAGAGAACGGAGGGTAGCCATAATAGCAAAACCAAAGTTAGAACTAGACAAGTATCACGGTACAAAATCACAAGACACTGGAAGGTTAGAGGCAAGCCAAGGTCAGTATACTAAACAAGCCAAAACACTCACAGACAGAACCAGGAGCACAGCAAGGGAGTAAACCTATAACTGGCAAGGGTGAATTGCCAGCAAGGTCTTTAACCCCTTCCCGCCCAGCACCGTAATAGTACGGTGCAGTGGGACTTGACTTGCCGCCCAGCGCCGTACTATTACTGCGATCAGTGGCGGGGTCCGGCAGTCACTGATAGCCGGACCCCTGCTATATGCACCGGCATCAGTGAAAACACATTAACCCTTGATGTGCTGTGGCACGTGCGATGTGTGGAGAGGGAGAGAGCTTACTTAGCCATCTTGGCTGCCTTGCCTTCCGTGACAGCCTGTGAGATCCAGCCCCCTGGATCTCACAGGAAGCAGGCTGTAAGTTTATTACAGTTTGTAATACACTTACAGCTAATGCATCACAATACAGAAGTATTGTGATGCATTGTAAAGGGGATCAGACCCCTAAAAGTTGAAGTACCAGATTGGGCCAAAAATGTAAGTGAAAAAAAGTTAAAAAAATAAAGTTTTACAAAAAAATTGAAAGTTTCAAGTAAAAAAAACCCTCCTTTTCCCAAAATCAAGTAAAAAATTTTTTTTTTTGGTATATTAGGTATCGCCGTGTCCGTATTGACCGGATCTATAAAAATATCACATGATCTAACCTCTCAGATGAACACCATCAAATAAATAAAATAAAATAAAAACTGTGCTAAAAAAACTTTTTTGTCACCTTACATCACTAAAAGCGCAACACCAAGCGATCAAAACGGCGTATGCCCCCATAATAGTACCAATGTAACCGTCACCTCATCCTGCAAAAAATTAGCCCCTACCTAAGAAAATCGCCCAAAAAATAAAAAAACTATGGCTCTCAGACTATGGAGACACTAAAACATGATATTTTTTTGTTTAAAAAATGCTTTTATTGTGTTAAATATAAAAAAATATGAAAAAAGTAGACATATTAGGTATTGCCACATCCGTAACGACCGGCTCTATAAAAATATCACATGACCTAACCCCTCAGGTGAACACCGTAAAAAATAAAATAAAAAGCCATTTTTTTTGTCACCTTACATCACAAAAAGTGTAATGGCAAGCAATCAAAAAGTCATATGCACCCCAAAATGATATCCTACCTAAGACAATTGCACAAAAAAAATTAAAATATATGGCTCAGACTATGATTTTATTTTGTTTCAAAAATGATATTATTGTGTAAAACTGAAATAAATAAAAAAAAGTATACATATTAGGTATTGCCACGTCCGTAACGACCTGCTCTATAAAAATATCACATGACCTCCTCACTGGGTATGGCTAGCCCATAAGGCATTTATCAGAGATAAATTAATAGCTATTGGGTCAAAGAGGGAAAAGGATAGAGAACAGGCACAGTCCTATTTAAAGTCAAAGCTAGCTAGACTAGTCCATGCTCTTCAACAACATCCATCTTTATACCGCCAACAGGCCATCAAAACCATTAAGTTACAATTTCACTCTATTCTGTCACATAGGACTGAAAAAGCCCTACGCTGGACCAAAGCTAAGTACTATAAATGCGCCAAAAAACCTGATAAACTATTGTCTAGAAGGCTTAAATCCCAGCAACGCATTAATCAAGTCCTGCGGATTCAAATTCAAGAAGGCCAAGTCACGAGTAACCCTAACCATATCTATAATAGTTTTCATGATTTTTATCAAGACCTGTATAAACATAGAAAGCCCCAAATGTCTATAATAACCGATGCCTTCCTTTCCAAAGCCAACCTCCCTAAACTCACCTCTGAAGCTCTCCAACAGCTCAATGGGGAGGTGTCTATTGAAGAAGTTGAGTTGATCCTTAAAAATCTGAAATTAGGGAAGGTCTGACTGCCCTCTATTTTAAAAAAATCTCCCAAATACTCCCTCCACACATTAGAACATACTGTAACCATCTCCTCCAGGGCAATGCAATGCCTAATGAATTCCTTGATGCTCTTATAACAGTTATCCCCAAACCTAATAGGAACACTCTCTCTACAGCTAATTATAGACCGATCTCTTTATTAAACCTTGACACTAAGATCTTCACATCTGTTCTAACCCGCAGATTAAACCATTTACTTCCCCTCCTGATCCACCCTGATCAAGTTGGATTCATCCCTCAAAGAGAAGCCCCAGATAATGTGCGCAAAATTCTTAATGTAATCTCATGGTCACATCAACACCAACATCCCCTAACATTACTTTCATTGGACCTGTAGAAAGCCTTTGATTGTCTCTCTTGGGAATACATGCTATCAGTCCTTAGAATTATGGGTTTCCATGGCCCCTTTGTCCAAGCCTTGGCGACGCTTTACTCACACCCCACAGCTTTTCTAAATTAGCCTCTACTTCCCCCTCTCCTGTCAATATTGGAAGGGGCACAAGGCAGGGATGTCTTTTATCCCCAGCCCTCTTTGCCTTGGCAATCGAACCGTTAGCTGCCCTTAAAAGTCAGGATACTGATATCACTGGCATTACTGTTGGGGCCCAGGAACTAAAGGTGAACTTATTTGCAGATGACCTGCTCCTTACAATCACCAACCCAGTTGTTTCCCTCCCCAATCTTACTTCCCTCATACAAGAGTTCTCTAGGGCTTCTGGTTTGAAAATTAAACCTTCTAAATCTGAGGTCCTCCATTGTAACACCCCTTCCAGTGTTATCGCTCTGATGGAAAGGGAATTTGGTTTCCGCACCTGCCCTAGCAAGTTATCCTATCTAGGAATATATATCACTTCACAACTGTCCAATATGTACAAAGTAAACTACACTCCCCTCTTCAGAGATTAGGTCTTACTTGGCTAAATGGGACTCACCTTTATTATCTTGGCTAGGTAGAATTCATACCATTAAGATGGTGGTATTACCACGTCTGTTGTATCTGTTTAGAACCTTACCCATCCCGGTTCTCTTAGCAGACCTACATCGGCTACATAGAGATATCTCTTCTTTCATCTGGGTGAGGATTAAACTTGAAGTTATTTTTTTTAATAAACGAATGGGAGGTCTTTCAGTTCTCAATTTGATCAAATATTACAAAGTAGCTCGTTTAGCACAGCTTCTTTTGGTCCATGGTCGTCAACGCCCTCCGATGTGGGTGGCCCTGGAGAAATACATGATTGCCCCATTTTCCTGGTCTGCATTATTCTGGGATACAAATCCTCTCCCTACTGACCTCAAATCCAAGGCCCTACTACCTTTCTACGCTATTCAACTATGGAGGTCAGTCCATTTTAAGGCAGGTCTCCAGTCCAGACCTGCTCCCCTTACTCCTCTATTCGCTAATCTGGCCTTTCCACCTGGGATGGACTTGAGTGGTTTCTCATGGTGGTCCGCCAACCGTCTGATAAGACTACATTACTTTCTTATTGCTGGTAAACTACCATCTGCAGATCAGTTATTATCTAAATATTCTATCCCTACATCTGAAAGCTACAGACTGATTCAGATTTTATCTTTTTGGCGGTCCATTGTGAGGACCCTCTCATACATTTTCTGCTCTCCTTTAGAACGTTTCATTTTACATTCTTTTGTACTGGTATCTCTCCTCTATTGTTGGTTAAATACTCCATCCAGTGTCAACAAGCTATCCTATATGTCAAAGTGGGAGAAGAACATCCATTGCTCAATGTCTATTGCTATTAGTGTTGTGAAGCTGTCACCAGGGGCAGTTGGCAGGTATTTGTTTTCGGGGCTGCAATGCTATTGGATCAATGTACCATATATGGTGGGCATGCCCTGTAGCAAGCTCTTTTTGGTCAGGAGTATGCTCAATCTTATCAAATGTTCTGGGCACCACTTTTCATAAGACCCCATCGGTTTGTCACCTTGGAGATGAGCCTGTAAGCTTAAAATACGCCCCATTTAAGTTGGCCCAATACTTTTTGCTCATGGCACGTATACACATCGCGGCTAAATGGCGATCCAACGCCCTTTGTCTTGCTGAGGTTGTGCAACGGATGGATAGAATGGCCATATATGAAAAGATTACAGCTACTATGAGAGATACGGTCGAATCATACTTAAAACTCTGGCAGCCGTGGCTGGCCTCCTCCCACACATCTCATAGGATACCCTACTTGACAATGTAACTTTGGTGAGAGGTAATTGGCTTCTTCTACAGTCTATTTTGGGATGCATGAGACCTATGTCCGTAACACCTGGCCTCTACCTTTATCTGAGAAATCCAAAGCTTTGCACTCATAGGGATACCATGTTTTTGTTCCTTGATGTATATGTTTTTTTTCTTTTACTTGTTTCTGTTTGTCAGATGTTACGTTCATTAAACTTTGTATCTATCATTAACCACCTCCTGCGTGAGGTGCACTTCTATGATAATGTTTTTGTTTTCTGTAACCTTGCCTTATTATATACCTTAATAAAGCCAACTATTTGAAACTAAAAATATGACCTAACCCCTCAGATGAACACCGTCAAAAAAATAAAATAAAAACGGTGTCAAAAAGCCATTTTTTTGTCACCTTACATCACAAAAAGTGTAATAGCAAGCGATCAAAAAGTCATACGTGGGGGTGGGGCCTGCTGTCGTGCGACATGGCCGCCTAGAATAAGAGCTCCGCTAACACAACAGTGACAATATAGCACTTAGCTCTGGAATCATGCCAATTCCCGAACTTGACAGCGTGTTAACCCCCGCCATATTTATGTCACAACCACCCATAATGACGAGGGGCAAAATGTCTATCGAAGCGCAAGGGAAACTGTGCTTCTTTTTTGAGAAGTAGCACGCACAAGATGGCGGATATGGCACTCCCTTCTCACCAATGAGACAGGAAGCGCAGCCACCCGACAATGCTACAAGTGAAGAAAGCAAAAAAGGAAAGAAAGAGTAAGTTTAAGAAACTAATGTCAAAAATCAAACCCCTGGAAACTCTCAATAAAAGAAACCTCTCCCCCACACGGACTTCACAATTAAAATCTCTGAGACTCCAACTCAGAGAACTCCTACTGTACAAATATGAACGAAACCTCAGGAAGACTAAAGCCATATATTATTCACAACACAATAAAGCAGGGAAACTACTTGCACATAAGATCAAACAAAAAGCAGTAAAATCAAGGATCCCTTTCTCAAAAACAAGTCTACTAATGCCCACATATATGACCCAGACAAAATTGCCAATGAATTCAAATCCTATTACGCATCACTATACAATCTAGAGGGAAATAACGTAGCTACCCAACCACAGCAGACATCAATAAATACATATTTAGAATCTCTTCATCTCCTTAAACTAAACACTTCCCAATTGGAATGTCCAAATGCACCAATAACCTGGAAAGAGGGCTTAATGACTATCAGCTCCCTACATCTACATAAAGCTCCAGGTCCAGATGGTTTATCAAATATATACTATAAATTTTATAGAGACATTTTGACACCATACTTAACTCATACTCTACAACATGCCATAGAGAAATGCTAGAAGCTACAATTGTTACTATACCCAAACCAGGCAAAACCCCTGATGCCCCTCAAAACTTTCAGCCAATTTCCTTGCTTAAGTCAGATGTTAAAATATACGCCAAAATTCTCCCCAAACATCTGGCCGCAATAATTCCACACCTTGTATCTTCTGACCAAACAGGCTTTATAAAAGGCCGGCAGATTTATGAAAATACTAGAAGGGTCATTAATATATTAGATGATCTGGAAAGACAAAAAAAACCCACAGTGCTTGTAATATTAGATGCAGAGAAGGTGTTCGACCGGGTAAATTGGTTGTTCGTCTTTTTTGTCCTGAGACATATGGAGTTTGAAGGAGCATGTCTCAATGCGATCTCAGCGCTCTATTCGACCCCCTCCGCAAGAGTATAAGCTAACTCTACCCTATCAGACCATCTCCTCATAACGAATGGAACTAGACAGGGCTGCTCCCTATCTCCCATCATATTTGTGTTATCCATTGAACCATTAGCGCAAGCTATCAGAACTCACATGTAGGTAACCGCACACATCACACATCACATATCTCTGTATGCAGATGATATAATCTTATCCTTCACTCACCCACCTAGAAGATCCTTGGGAATAGCTATGGATCTCATAAAAACCTTTGGAGAACTCTCTTTCTATAAGCTCAACAACACAAATCCTGCCCCTCAACATCCCTCAATCAGAGGAACATTACATAAAAAAACAATTTTGCTCTAGATTGGCAGACCCAACAGATAGATTTCCTGGGCCTAAAACTCACAGGTTTAATGAAAACCTGATATAAATACAACTGTATACCACTGCTAGACACTCTAACATCAGACCTATCATCTATGGCCCTGAAAGGGATCTCCTGGATAGGTAGGATAGCTGCCTTCAAAATGATGGTGCTACCTAAGCTCCTGTATATCTTTTAGATTCTCCCTATCTTAGTCCCCAAATCGTTTTTCACCAAAGCAACTCGAATGATTAATGCCTACACATGGGCGGGCAAAAAACCAAGGATATCCGCTTCCTTGCTAAACAAACATAAAGCCCATGGATGCATAGGCCTACCTAATGTGTTTGATTACTTCTTGGCAACTCAAATTTAACAGTTGCAAGACTGGTGGCAGGGAGATCTTAGTAAACATTGGGTGCTTATAGAAGAGTCTTTGATACCCAGACTTCCCTGAGGTCTCTACTGCTAGTGTCTCTCCTCCCCTCCTTCTCCTCCAACCAATTTCCTTGCCTGGTGGGAGCAGCAATAAAACATTGGAAAGAATTCCATACCCTAACCAAAGGTGACCCTACATCATCTTCTTGTTCCCAGCTTGGACTTGGGCACATGGGTAAATCTGGGCATAACTAAATTAGCCCAGGTAGCATCAACGTCTAATTTGCACCTTTTTCAAGACCTCTGTGACAAATACAAACTCCCAACCAAAGAATTTTACAATTATTTGAGACTACGTCACCTAGTTCAATCTGAACTTAGCGTTTCTGTCAACATTAACCGATCTATACTGGAACTTTGGTCAATTCCTAGAGAGAGGAAAATGCCCCTCAGGCCTACATATGTCAAGCTGGGAAACAAAGAGACATTCAGAATTGAATAAATCCTTCTCCAACGCCCAGTGGTCAACGGCTTTACGCCTATCTGCCAGACTTCTTAGATGCTCCTCGCACTATAAAACTATAATGAAGACCACCAAGTCTTTAAGATG
Source organism: Bufo bufo (assembly GCF_905171765.1). NCBI lineage: Eukaryota > Metazoa > Chordata > Amphibia > Anura > Bufonidae > Bufo > Bufo bufo. The sequence continues at coordinate 145,116,528 of NC_053390.1, read as the reverse complement.
GCCTCGGAATTGGCTGGTTTTCCTGTACATTTTACTTTATTTTATTTTACTTTATTTGTTTTATACATTTGTTAAAATATACCAACATATGCCGGTACTGCGATAACGATTATGTACATTGTTACTTTGTGAAATCTTTCAATAAAGAATATTGTTGGAAAAAGTCATACGCACCCCAAAATCATACCAATCAAACCGTCATCTCATCCCTCTCTGTTATGGGGCCACTATTGTCACGGTTACTACTACTGCTGCTGCCACTGTCCCTACTCTGTCATGGGGCCACTACTTGAATCTTGGGGGACTGCACAGTAAAGTCCACAGCGATAAATTAGACCTGACGCTTTTATTGACCTGTAATACTGACACACAATAATTCCACAGCTAACAGAAGGGATTAGTTATGAATCTTGGTGCCCTGCACAGTGATGTAGACAGCGATAAATTACAATTGCCTGTAATACTGATGGCACGGTACCTACAGAACGAATTAACTATGAATGTGGGTGCACCAGAACGTAATGCACATGGCGATACCCTCTCCCTGCACTGTCCCTGCAGTTTAAGTTCCAAGCCTTCATACTGAGATTGGGCCATATGATTAGGCCTGGGTAAACCAGATCTATCGCGATTCATGATGACTTAATTAAGAACAAATCTAATTTTTTTTTAAGAACTTTGGTGAATCGTCCGAATCAAATTTTTGAAAACTTCACTCATCTCTAGTTATAACCATACAATGAGTAATATTTGTAGTCTCCAGTATCTCCTTGCAATAATATGATCTTTCCCATCTGCTTGCACAGTAGTGGTAAAATACCTAACCGTAGGTCTGATGATACCATTTGTGCATAAGCCAGCCGAAAGATGTGGACTAGATAGATAGACAGATATGAAGTTCTGTGGAATTCTCATCAAATAATGAAAGTGTGTTGAGCTTTAAATGATTTTGGTATTAATACAATCCATAATTATCATACAACATGCAAAATAGTGAAAATGAATATCTGACAGTCAGACTGGTTTCTTTTAATTCCTTATTTGTCATGTAGAACGGAACAAGTTAACCTTGGTTGTGCCTGTGCATAAATCATGTCCTTGTTAGTATTCCTTATTTCATCACATCTAGCGCAATATATCTATTTACTGTCACCTGCAAATTGATGTGTCAGTTCTATTTTCCATACAAGATGTATGTATTGATTTCAGTTTTTTTTTTGCTCTCCAGACAAGTGCTCCCTAACATTTAATTGCTCATTAACCAGTATGTTGTGGTGCAAAAAACAAAAAAAAAACAAAAACAAAAACAGAAATGTATTGGCTACACTCAATACATTGGGACAAATTTATCAACAGGAGAATACTGTATCCAAATATTAGTAAACACGCATCTAATATCCTATCTGGACCCTGAGACACCCTCCTCTGTGACCTGCCACAAACATACTAATGTAGTTTATCCCACCTAAAGCATTTCTATGTAATGAATAGGGCATTTCAAATAAAGTATTATCATAATATACATGCAATAAAAATGTTTAGTCTTCTTATGTACATTGCTTTTTCCTCTCTGTTAGCACCCACTGATGTTTATCTTTCTAGACCATCTTCTTTTGTAGGCAGAAGTGGACCAACATGCTCAGTAGTTTTCCGTCTCCCTTCTTCCTCAGCATAGGGAAAAAAGCAAATCACACACACCAAAACTGAATTAAAAAATAGAGTTACATTAATGTAATTTAAGTCTACTGTGTGTTTTCCCTTTGCTGGAAGAAAACTCATCATAACCATAGATACAGTTGCAAGAAAAAGTATGTGAACCCTTTGGAATGATATGGATTTCTGCACAAATTGGTCATAAAATGTGATCTGATCTTCATCTAAGTCGCAACAATAGACAATCAGAGTCTGCTTAAACTAATAACACACAAATAATTAAATGTTAACATGCTTTTATTGAACACACCATGTAAACATTCACAGTGCAGGTGGAAAAAGTATGTTAACCCTTCGATTTAATAACTGGTTGAACCTCCTTTGGCAGCAATAACTTCAACCAAACGTTTCCTGTAGTTGCAGATCAAACGTGCACAACGGTCAGGAGTAATTCTTGACCATTCCTCTTTATAGAACTGTTTCAGTTCAGCAATATTTTTGGGATGTCTGGTGTGAATCGCTTTCTTTTGGTCATGCCACAGCATCTCGATCGGGTTGAGGTCGGGACTCTGACTGGGCCACTCCAGAAGGCGTATTTTCTTCTGTTTAAGCCATTCTGTTGTTGATTTACTTCTATGCTTTGGGTCGTTGTCCTGTTGCAACACCCATCTTCTGTTGAGCTTCAGCTGGTGGACAGATGGCCTTAAGTTCTACTGCAAAATGTCTTGATAAACTTGGGAATTAATTTTCCTTCGATGATAGCAATCCGTCCAGGCCCTGACACAGCAAAGCAGCCCCAAACCATGATGCCCCCACCACCATACTTCACAGTTGAGATGAGGTTTTGATGTTGGTGTGCTATGCCTCTTTTTCTCCACACATAATGTTGTGTGTTTCTTCCAAACAACTCAACTTTGGTTTCATCTGTCCACAGAATATTTTGCCAGTACTGCTGTGGAACATCCAGGTGCTCTTGTGCAAACTGTAAACATTCAGCAATGTTTTTTTTGGACAGCAGTGGCTTCCTCTGTGGTATGCTCCCATTAAATCCATTGTTGTTTAGTGTTTTACGTATCGTAGATTCGCTAACAGGGATGTTAGCATATGCCAGAGACTTTTGTAAGTCTTTAGCTGACACTCTAAGATTCTTCTTCACCTCATTGAGCAGTCAGAGCTGTGCTCTTGCAGTCATCTTTACAGGACGGCCACTCCTAGGGAGAGTAGCAGCAGTGCTGAACTTTCCCCATTTATAGACAATTTGTCTTACCGTGGACTGATGAACAGCAAGGCTCTTGGAGATACTTTTATAACCCTTTCCGGCTTTATGCAAGTCAACAATGCTTAATCGTAGGTCTTCTGAGAGCTCTTTTGTGCGAGGCATCATTCACATCAGGCAATGCTTCTTGTGAAAAGCAAACCCAGAACTGGTGTGTGTTTTTTTATACGGCAGCTGTAACCAACACCTCCAATCTCATCTCATTGACTGGACTCCAGTTGGCTGACACCTCACTCCAATTAGCTCTTGGAGATGTCATTAGTCTAGGGGTTCACATACTTTTTACACCTGCACTGTGAATGTTTACATGGTGTATTCAATAAAAACATTGTAACATTTAATTCTGTGTGTGTTATTAGTTTAAGCAGACTGTGATTGTCTATTGTTGTGACTTAGATAAAGATCAGATCACATTTTATGACCAATTTGTGCAGAAATCCATATCATTCCAAAGGGTTCACATACTTTTTTTTTATTGCAACTGTATGTTGTTGCTAAAACCACTTTCATTTTTTAATGTGTTTTTTTGCTGCATCCAAAACGCAACACAACCACGATGTGTGGCAGCACCCTCGGCCCAAAAAGTGATGACACTTGCACTCAAGTATGGTTGGTGGTGCCAATGGAAGGCTGTTGCCCATGGGGGTCCATGGTCAGCTCTACATCTTTTCAAGACAGGCTCATGATACTGAGGAAGGTCCCTTCTTGGACCAAAACATCTTGACAGTGTGAGCCATATCAATTATCATAATTGTTATACTTTATGGACCCATACTGATAATTGAACTGATTTATATTATGAAATAAAAGAGCAAAAGAAAAGAAAATAAGTGCTGATATCTTAAGCACCCTCAAATTCTGCTTTTTCCTGCATTTCTTTTCTAATTCACAGACACACCCCACTTTTAGCCTCTGCTCTGCCAAAGAGAACCTCTTCTCTACCACTTTAAACAACCCCTCACATTATTGGATACAAGACTTCTCTTGCGCTTTCCCTGTCTTACATAGAAACATAGAAACATAGAAACATAGAATGTGTCGGCAGATAAGAACCATTTGGCCCATCTAGTCTGCCCAATATACTGAATACTATGGATAGCCCCCGGCCCTATCTTATATGAAGGATGGCCTTATGCCTATCCCATGCATGCTTAAACCCCTTCACTGTATTTGCAGCTACCACTTCTGCAGGAAGGCTATTCCATGCATCCACTACTCTCTCAGTAAAGTAATACTTCCTTATATTACTTTTAAACCTTTGCCCCTCTAATTTAAAACTGTGTCCTCTTGTGGTAGTTTTTCTTCTTTTAAATATGCTCTCTTCCTTTACCGAGTTGATTCCCTTTATGTATTTAAAAGTTTCTATCATATCCCCTCTGTCTCTTCTTTCTTCCAAGCTATACATATTAAGGTCCTTTAACCTTTCCTGGTAAGTTTTATCCTGCAATCCATGTACTAGTTTAGTAGCTCTTCTCTGAACTCTCTCTAGAGTATCTATATCCTTCTGGAGATATGGCCTCCAGTACTGCGCACAATACTCCAAGTGAGGTCTCACCAGTGTTCTGTACAGCGGCATAAGCACTGTCTTCTGGAACTCACTCACTTATTCCATATGACATTCTTCAACCTTCTAAATTCTTGTTTAAAATTTACCTCTGGCATAAGCAACATTACCCCTTCAAATAGCTGATTGATTGGGCTACTAAGATTTGGACCCCCATCAATCTTATACTGTTAAACTATCCTAAGGATAGACCATCAGTATTGTGATCTTGGATAGCCCCATACCTACTTATGAAATGACCTCATTTAAAATGTTATCACCCAGTGGATACACAAAAGGAGCCTTTTTTTCTTCTACTACCAGGAAAGTATATACCAGTGATGGTGAACCTTGTACAGACCAAGTGCCCAAACTGCAACCCAAAACCCACTTTATCGCAAAGTGCCAAAAACGGCAATGTAACCTGGATACTACAGTCCAATATAGTATACTGTATCTTCTATGTACTTTATCATTTAGATATAATAGCCTGCCTACAATCAATGCACTGCCCTGCGCTGATGAATGGCAGGAAAAGTCTGAGGCATATTGGTACACCATAGACTTTATCCAGGGTGCGGGTGCCCACAGAGAGGGCTCTGAGTGCCACCTCTGGCACCAGTGCCATAGGTTCGCCACCACTGGTATATACAGTCTGCAATCATAATGTCAAATATCCTTGAGGATGGATTTGTGTCCCACAAAGGACACTGAACCTCTTGGCCAGTGACATCACTTGGACACATCACATTGGTGGGACATACTGTACAGCACAGATGTATCTTAGGTCATCAATATTATACTCCCAGAAAACTCCTTTATGAAGACTGATCATTAAAAATGTATTTGAATTCATAATCAGGTATCAAGCCTAATGCAGCCGCATCTGAAGGAGGGATTTAAGTTTAGCAAAATATTCATTTGTGGGGTTATGTGGTAGGATTTCATAATTTACATTGTCATCCAGTAATCTCTTTGCCATGGCAACATAGTCATCTCTGTTTTGAATGACTATATTGTTACCCTTGTGACTACTCTTTATAATGACATTTTGATTAGCCTGTAGCTCTTCTAAAGCTTTTCTCTCTTCTGGTGTAAGGATCGAAAAAATCTTATGTTTGCTTGGTCTTATATTTTTGAGATCCTGGTTGGTGAATGTCTACAACAGTATTGAGGTATCTTTATTGGAGTCATTTTTTTTATCTAGGTTTGAGGGAAAAGAAGGTTTAACTCTGATCTCCTCTGCTTCATTCTCCAAACTAATTGCTCCAAGGTTAATACTGTTAATACTGCCTTCAAAATTCTGACATGTGTCTCCATCATTTTTGTGATACTTTCCAGTTTTCTGGCAAATATTCTAATATCTTTAGCCCAAATAAAATAATTGAATGCTACAGTAGGAATAAATCTACTATAGATATACACTAACGAGCAATAGGGTAACAATGTTTAGAACTATTGACTTTCAGGCTCCATATCTCACCATCCACTACAGCTTCAAATGTGTGACTACCATCATTTTATAGACAATCATCTTGGCTATCCCATACATAAATTGGACTTGCAACTATTTAGCACATGATTAGTTATGCAGATTCTTGTCATGTAACTGCATAAGTTCTGCTCCTGGTGGTAGAACAATCTTTTTCTTCTTGTATATTACAACTTATTCCCACATTCCCTAATAGCTCAGTGTGTTATTATGGTTGATTCCCAAGTGAAAGGTCACTGGTTAGAATCCAGGAGCAGCCATGAAGAAAATTTCCCAAGAAAAGAGAAACAGTATTATCCAGCTTATCGATAGCGGTATCTCGGCCAAGAAAATTGCCAAACTGCATCATGTGAGTGTCATGACAGTTGTAAGAATATGAAAGGAAGTCTGTCCATCCATTCCAAAACCAATAGGTGGATGTCCAGGCAAAATATCGGAGTCAACAAGTCGCTCATCACAAGATCTATCTTCAGTCGCGACAAACACAGCGGTGGATGTGGCTCATATGCTTCGTAATAGTGAGATCACAGACATCCATGCAAGCACTGTGCAACACGGATAACACAAGTCTGTTTTTAGGCCACACAAGAATTGTGGCCTAAAAAAAGGTGAAGAAGTCTCGACTTCAATATCGTCATAAAAAGCGTCATCTCGAGTTTGCAAAAACGTACAAACAGTGGACAGTAGAAGATTGGAAACAGGTAATTTGGAGAGATGAGACGAAAGTCAATAGACGGATCGAGAAATTTAAGGAACTGTCAAGTTCATTGAAGAAAGCCTGATGATGTGTTGTTGTTTCACAGCCAAAGGCGTTGGATACTTGGCAAGGGTCGATGGTTACTTCATACACTCGAGTACTATGTGTCACGGGGTAGCGTCACGGGTATAAAGATAGAGCGGAGGTGCACCCCCTGAGCTGCAACCCGGTCCCCTGTCCCTGCCTACTTGCACCACCCACCCTAGGTGACAGGGCGCAATTGGGCGACAGTCTCTGACCTGAGTAAGTGCAAGCAGAGAGATAGAGACAGCAGGGAAGCGGACAGCCAATGAGAGGTAGCACTCGAGCGGACAGAGAGGTGGAACAAGTAAGGTACCAATAAAAACGGAAAGGTGAGGCGGGTCAACTAGCCGGGGTCAGTCCAGGAGGTCACGTCAGTACAAGAGAAGAGGCAAAGACAAAATCCAAAAGCAAGCCGAGGTCAAAATCCGAGAGGTTGCGTCAAGGTTCAGGGAGCAGGCAGAAGAGGTGTCAGGAAGCAGATTAAGGGTCAAATCCAAAGGTAAGCTAAATAACAATAATAATACACAGCCTAAGGCTGAGTTCACACGGGCGTTGCGGAAAAATGTGCGGGTGCGTTGCGGGAACACGCACGATTTTTCCGCGCGAGTGCATGTCTGGTACCCAAACCCGAACTTCTTCACAGAAGTTCGGGTTTGGGATCGGTGTTCTGTAGATTGCATTATTTTCCCTTATAACATGGTTATAAGGGAAAATAATAGCATTCTGAATACAGAATGCATACTAAAATAGCGCTGGAGGGGTTAAAATAAATAAATAAATAAATAATTTAACTCACCTTAATCCACTTGATCGCGGAGTCGGCATCTCCTTCTGTCTTCATCTTAGCTTTGTGGAGGAACAGGACCTGTGGTGACGTCACTCCGGTCATCACATGATCCATCACATGATCTTTTACCATGGTGATGGATCATGTGATGGATCATGTGATGGCTGGAGTGACGTCACCACAGGTCCTGTTGCTCCACACAGCTATGATGAAGACAGAAGGAGATGCCGGCTCCGCGATCAAGTGGATTAAGGTGAGTTTAATTTTATTTTTATTTTTTTTAACCCCTCCAGCGCTATTTTAGTATGCATTCTGTATTCAGAATGCTATTATTTTCCCTTATAACCATGTTATAAGGGAAAATAATAATGATTGGGTCTCCATCCTGATGGTCTCCTAGCAATTGTGCGTGAAAATCGCACCGCATCCGCACTTGCTTGCGGATGCTTGCGATTTTCACGCAACCCCATTCACTTCTATAGGGCCTGCGTTGCAGAATATAGAGCATGCTGCGATTTTCACGCAACGCACAAGTGATGCGTGAAAATCACCGCTCATGTGAACAGCCCCATAGAAATGAATGGGTCCAGATTCAGTGCGGGTGCAATGCGTTCACCTCCCGCATTGCACCCGCGCGGAATACTCGCCCGTGTGAACTCAGCCTAAGGGACCAAAATCACAGCAGGTTGCCTGTATTTATAGTGGGGAGTGAGGGTCATGTGACGTGGCCAGCGTCACATGACCGACAGACAGATAAGTCGAGCACCGAGTGATCAGCTCGGCGCTCAAGGCAGACCTAGGAGCAGGGAGCCTCCCAGCTAGCAAAGCCGCACTGGGAACGAAGCCGAACACAGATCCTCGCTCCCGAAGCTAAGCAGCAGGTCTGCGGCTGATGAGAGACCGAGTGCGCCTTCGGCACCTCGTTACAGTACCCCCCCCTTTTACGAGAAGCCACCGGACCCAAGCCCTTGGGTACAAATCTCCCAGGATGCTCATCATGAAACTTCTTGATGAGCCTCGGGGCGTGGATCTCAGTAGCTGGGACCCAAGACCTCTCCTCGGGTCCATAGCCCTTCCAGTGGACCAGGTATTGAAAGGAGTTCCTAACATTTCTAACATCAATAATTCTAGAGATGATGAATTCCTCCTGACCTTCAACCTTCACAGGTGGAGGAGGTTTTTTAACCGGAACCACTGGTGACACACATCTCTTAAGCAACGACTTATGAAACACATCATGTATACGAAAGGAGTCGGGTAGCTTAAGTCTAAAGGACACTGGGTTAACAACCTCAATAATATTGTATGGTCCAGTGAAACGCGGAGAGAACTTCCTAGAACACTGTTTCAAAGCAAGATTCTTAGTCGACAACCACACCTTATCGCCGAGTACAAAATTTACCCCCTTGGAACGTCTCTTATTGGCATGTTTACACTGGGTTTCCTGGGCCTTTTCCAGGTTTGTTTGAACCTCTGCCCAGACTGTGCACAATCTAGAGGTAAAAGAATCTGCCTGCGGGTTGAGTGAGGATACAGAGGGACTAGAACAAAAGCGAGGATGCAAACTACTGTTACAAAAAAAAAGGTACACCCCCGTGGAAGAATTAACTCGATTGTTAATAGCGAATTCTGCCAACGGGAGGTATCTCACCCATAAGAGTTGATTATGTGATACATAGCACCTTAGAGAAAGCTCCACTGCCTGATTTAACCGTTCCGTCTGCCCATTGGTCTGTGGATGGAAAGCAGATGAAAAGGATAAAGAGATGTCGCATCTTCGACAAAAAGCCCTCCAGAAACCAGAAACAAACTGAACGCCTCTATCAGAGACGATATTCTCAGGGACACCATGCAGACGTACCACATAGAAACATAGAAACATAGAATGTGTCGGCAGATAAGAACCATTTGGCCCATCTAGTCTGCCCAATATATCTGAATCCTATTAATAGTCCCTGGCCCTATCTTATATGAAGGATAGCCTTATGCCTATCCCATGCATGCTTAAACTCCTTCACTGTATTTGCAGCTACCACTTCTACAGGAAGGCTATTCCATGCATCCACTACTCTCTCAGTAAAGTAATACACATGTTCAATGAACAAGGATGCTAAGGTCCTCGTATCAGGGAGCTTACTTAAAGGAACAAAGTGCACCATCTTGCTAAAATGGTCAACCACTACCCACACCACTGATTTCCCCTCAGATATAAAATCCATGGAAATGTGAGACCATGGCTTGCAGGGAATGGGTAGTGGTTGTAGTTCACCAGCGGGAAGTGTTCTCGGGGTCTTAGACCTTGCACAAACATCGCAAGCCAAAACATAAGACCGTACATCCTTAGACAAAGTGGGCCACCAGAAAGACCTGAGCAGCAATGCCTTAGTGGCAGCAATACCTGGATGACCAGAGAGCACGGAGTCGTGACATTCACCCAATAATTGAAAACGAAAGCACTCAGGAACAAATAACGTATCTGCCGGTGTTTGTGGAGGAGCAAGTTGCTGAGCCCGTTGAATCTCAGAGGAAAGATTTGCAGAAACTGCTGCCACAAAGATGCTTGCAGGCAAGATGGGTACCGGGGGTGTCAGGAGGTTGGACGGCATTAAAACTCCGGGACAAGGCATCTGCCTTAATATTTTTACTTCCTGGTCTGAAAGTAACGGAGAAATTAAAACGAGCAAAAAACCGGGCCCACCTGGCTTGTCTAGGATTAAGGCGTTTGGCCGCCTCAAGAAACACTAAGTTCTTATGATAGGTGAGGACAGTAATACGGTGTCTAGCCCCTTCTAAAAAATGCCTCCATTCCTCAAATACCCATTTTATGGCCAGTAATTCACGGTTTCCAATACTGTAATTTCTCTCTGAAGGAGAGAACTTACGAGAGAAGAAGGGGCATGGCCTTAAATTAGTGAGGTTAGAAGACCCCTGGGAAAGGATGGCCCCCACACCATCCTCTGAGGCATCAACCTCCCCCACAAAAGGTTCCTCTGTATCGGGCTGTACCAAGACTGGAGCCATCTGAAAACTATTTTTAAGGGTATCAAAGGCCCGACAGGCCTCCAACGACCAGTTAACCAAATCAGAACCTTTTTTAAATAAGTCAGTAAGGGGCTTGGCAATAACAGAAAAATTCTTTATGCATTTACGGTAAAAATTGGCGAATCCTAAAAAGCGTTGGAGTGCCTTTAAGGAGGATGGTCTTAACCAGTCTTGGATAGCCTGAACCTTACTGGGATTTATTTTAAATGAATGAGGAGTAAGACTATAGCCGAGATAAGGAATCTCTTGAACTCCAAACACACATTTTTCTAATTTAACGGACAGATGATTCTCCCTGAGGATTTTAAAAACCAATCTGATGTGAGACACATGAGAATCCCAGTCAGGTGAAAAGACAACAATATCATTGAGATAAACATTCATAACTTTGCCGATGAGTTCTCTAAAAATGTCATTCATGAAATTCTGAAACACAGCTGGGGCATTGCAAAGACCGAATTGCATAACAAGATACTCAAAGTGTCCCTCTGGAGTATTAAAAGCAGTTTTCCACTCATCTCCCTCCTTAATATGAACTAGGTTATACTGTCCTCTCAAATCAAATTTTGAAAACCATGAAGGACCCAAAATCTGGTTAAACAAATCAGGAATCAACGGGATGGAATACTGATTCCTAATAGTGATTTTATTCAAATTTCTATAGTCAATGCAGGGCCTGAGACCACCGCCCTTTTAAACGAAAAAGAATCCTGCTCCCAGGGGAGAGGTGGAGGGCCTAATATGTCCCTTCTTGAGACTCTCCTGGATATAGTCTTTCATGGCCCTGTGCTCAGGACCGGAAAGATTATAAATCCGTCCTTTAGGAAATTTGGACTCGGGTACCAAGTCGATAACACAGTCATAAGACCTATGGGGAGGGAGAGTATCTGTCTCAGTGGTGGAAAAAACATCTGAATAATCAGAAATAAAATGAGGAATAATATCTGATGAAACCCCAGCTTGAACTACGGTTAAGCAAGAACTACATTTAGTTCCCCATCTCTCTAACTCCCCCGAACTCCAGTTAATGACCGGATTGTGTTGCTGAAGCCAGGGCATACCAAAGACTACCTGAACAGGAAGATTCTCTAAAACAAAGAAAGAGCATTTCTCTGAGTGACAGACCCCCACAGACAGGGTAACTTCACTTATGGAGTTTTACCGTGACCCCTAGCAGGGGGTTAGAATCGATGGCGACCACCTGGATCGGGGTGGACAATTCTAGTATAGGAATTCAGATTTGTTCAACAAATTTGCAATCAATAAAACTAAAAGCTGACCCTGAATCAACAAAGGCATTTCCTGACCCCTTTAGGACTCCAAAGACAATAGAAACCGGAAACAATAATTTACTTCTTACCACCTCCGGGAGTACCTTGTCCTTGGATCCTTCAGACTTGGATGACTTTCCAGAAGGCGTAGCTTTAGGACACTGACGGATCCAGTGGTCGGGATCCCCACAATAAAAACAAGAGCCCCGACGACGGCGTAGCTCTCTTCGCCTCATCCCGAGTTGCATGGGCTCGTCCGAGTGGGCCTCCATCTTGGGTTCAATGGGGGAAACCTCAGGTAGAAGAAGGGTATGAGGAGAAAACAAATGCTCTCGCTGTCTCTCTCTGATCCGTCTATCTAGTCTGATGGCTAGCGTCATGGTCTCCTCTAAAGAGTCAGGACAGGGATAACAAACCAACATGTCTTTTAATTTCTCAGTCAAGCCTGCCCTAAATTGACATTTGAGTGCTGGTTCGTTCCAACCCGAGGGAACGCACCACTTGCGGAACCGCGTACAATAATCCTCCACGGGACGATTCCCCTGAGTGAGGGCCTTAAGATTGGATTCTGCCACAGAGGCTCGGTCTGGTTCATCATAAAGAACCCCTAACGCCTGGAAAAAGAGGTCCACAGAACTAAGACAAGGGGAATCCGGAGGCAAAGAAAAGGCCCATTCCTGGGGGTCCCCTTGAAGCTGGGAGATGATAATACCAACCCTCTGTGGATCAGAACCAGAGGAGTGAGGATGCAGTCGAAAATAAAGTTTACAGCTTTTCTTGAAAGCTAAATAACTTCGGCGGTCACCCGAAAACTGATCGGGTAATTTAATGTGTGGTTCCACCTGAACGGTGGCGGGAGCAAGAATGGGGGGAGTTCGGACGGTCTCCTGAACCTGTAGTCTCTCCCTAAGTTCCTGTACTATTTGAGCAAGACCCTGCACATGTTCGGTGAGGCTCTGTAGAGGGTCCATGCTAAATTAAGGCCTGTGATTCTGTCACGGTGTAGCGTCACGGGTTTAAAGATAGAGCGGAGGTGCACTCCCTGAGCTGCCACCCGGTCCCCTGACCCTGCCTACTTGAACCACTCGCCCTAGGTGACGGGGCGCAAATGGGAGACAGTCCCTGACCTGAGTAAGTGCAAGCAGAGAGATAGAGACAGCAGGGAAGCGGACAGCCAATGAGAGGTAGCACTCGAGCGGACAGAGAGGTGGAACAAGCAAGGTACCACCAAAAACGGAAAGGTGAGGCTGGTCAACTAGCCGGGGTCAGTCCAGGAGGTCACGTCAGTACAAGAGAAGAGGCAAAGACAAAATCCAAAAGCAAGCCGAGCTCAAAACCCGAGAGGTAGCGTCAAGGTTCAGGGAGCAGGCAGAAGAGGTGTCAGGAAGCAGATTAACCACCTCAGCTCCCCTAGCTTAAACCCCCTTAATGACCAGACCACTTTTTACAATTCTGCACTACACTACTTTCACAGTTTATTGCTCGGTCATACAACTTACCACCCAAATGAATTTTACCTCCTTTTCTTCTCACTAATAGAGCTTTCATTTGGTGTTATTTCATTGCTGCTGACATTTTTTATTTTTTTGATATTAATCAAAATTGACCTAAATTTTTGCAAAAAAATGACATTTTTCACTTTCTGTTGTAAAATTTTTCAAATAAAACTACATTTCTATATATATTTTACTCTAAATTCATTGTTCTACATGTCTTTGATAAAAAAAAAATGCAATAAGTGTATATTTATTGGTTTGGGTAAAAGTTATAGCGTTTACAAACTATGGTGCAAAAAAATTTATTTACACACTTTGACTTTCTGAGCACCTGTCATGTTTCCTGAGGTTCTACAATGCCAAGACAGTAGAAACACCCCACAAATGACCCCATTTCGGAAAGTAGACACCCTAAGGTATTTGCTGATGGGCATAGTGAGTTCATGGAAGGTTTTATTTTTTGTCACAAGTTAGTGGAAAATGATTTTTATTTTTATTTCTCATATTCCACTAACTTATTATTAAGTCTCATATTCCACTAACTTGTGACAAAATTTTACATGAACTCGCCATGCCCCTCACGAAATACCTTGGGGTGTCTTCTTTCCAAAATGGGGTCACTTGTGGGGTATTTGGCATTTTAGGGGACCTAAAGTGTGAGAAGTAGTTTGGAATCCAAATGCGTAAAAAATACCCTGTGAAATCGTAAAGGTACTCATTGGAATTTGGGCCCCTTTGTGCACCTAGGCTGCAAAAAAGTGTCACACATGTAGTATCGCCGTACTCAGGAGAAGTAGGGCAATGTGTTTTGGGGTGTATTTTTACATATACCCATGCTGGCATTTTTTTATACAAAGTTGTCATTTTACAGAGATATTTCTCTCACCCAGCATGGGTATATGTAAAAATACACCCCAAAACACATTTCCCTACTTCTCCTGAGTACGGCGATACCACATGTGTGACACTTTTTTTGCAGCCTAGGTGCACAAAGGGGCCCAAATTCCAATGAGTATCTTTAGGATTTCACAGGGCATTTTTTACGCATTTGGATTCCAAACTACTTCTCACGCTTTAGGGCCCCTAAAATGCCAGGGCAGTATAAATACCCTATAAGTGACCCCATTTTGGAAAGAAGACACCCCAAGGTATTCCGTGAGGGGCATGGCGAGTTCCTAGAATATATATTTTTTTGGCACAAGTTAGCGGAAACGTCTCATATTCCACTAACTTGTGACAAAAAATAAAATTTTACATGAACTCACCATGGCCCTCACGAAATACCTTGGGGTGTCTTCTTTCCAAAATGGGGTCACGTGTGGGGTATTTATACTGCCCTGGCATTTTACGGGACCTAAAGCGTGAGAAGTAGTCTGGAATCCAAATGCGTAAAAAATGCCCTGTGAAATCGTAAAGGTACTCATCAGCTCGTTTACCTTCCGATCCTGTGAACGCGCGCTCCTGTGTGCGCGCGTTCACAGGAAATCTCGCGTCTCGCGAGATGACGCGCCGATGCGTCAACGAGGAATAACCCGGCCGCCCGCAGGACGCATCCCTGCGTTAGACGGTCGGGAGCTGGTTAAGGGTCAAATCCAAAGGTAAGCTAAATAACAATAATAATACACAGCCTAAGGGACCAAAATCTCAGGCAACCTGTAGCCAGCAGGTTGCCTGTATTTATAGTGGGAAGTGAGGGTCATGTGACGTGGCCAGCATCACATGACCGACAGACAGACAAGTCGAGCACCGAGTGATCAGCTCGGCGCTCAAGGCAGACCTAGGAGCAGGGAGCCTCCCAGCTAGCAAAGCCGCCCTGGGAACGAGGCCGAACACAGATCCTTGCTCCCGAAGCTAAGCAGCAGGTCTGCGGCTGATGAGAGACCGAGTGCGCCTTCGGCGCCCCGTTACACTATGGGTATGCAAAGAATGACAAAGATCCAGCAGGACAACCACCTGAAGCATACATCGAGATTGGCGAATAAATTTTTCAATGACGTAGAGGTGCTGAATTTGCCCCCACAGTCCCCAGACCTCAACCTAATCGAACACCTGTGGGTATAGTTGAAGAAAAAGCTTTATTTGTACCCAAGTGAGTCGACCAGTGTGCACAAACATTGGGAATGTGTAGAAGAGACCTGGGAACAGATTTTGGTCGAGACAAGCTTCAATCTGATCGAGAGCATGCCCAGAAGGATTCAGGCAGTGCTAAAAGCCAAAGGTGGAGTTACAAAATACTAACAAAATAATACAATTTAGAATTTTAGGAGCAAAACGGTAACAATGCAGTTACATGACAATAATCTGCATAACTAATCACATACTGAATATTTGTAAGTCCAATTTATGTATTAGATAGCCAAGATGATTGTCTATAAAATGATAGTAGTCTCACATTTGAAGCTGTAGAGGATGGTTAGATATGGAGCCTGAAAGTCAATAGTTCAAAACATTGTTACCCATTTTCTCATCAGTGTATATGGGTAGTTAGTAGTATGTAATGTCAGATAGGAAATATTAAAAATCTGTGTATCATTGTCCCTATTTGTGATTGTTGTTACTTTACGCCTCTGTTTGCATTGTATTCCAACCAATCTCAGTTTCTTAATTGTACTAGGGTATATAGGTACCTGTATGCACCACTGACACCTGACTTAGTTTGTGCTTTTACAAAATAATTTATAGAATGAGGGGCCTACACATTGAAATATTTGTCAGCACTGCTCAGTAGACTCTTGGGAATAACAACTTGAGTATTAGCAATATAAAGGGATTGTGAATATCAATGTGCTAAAAAAGATGAAAGCTGTTGGAATTTGAAGTGACAATCGTGGTACCACCAGCCACTGGTGGTACATCAAATGCATTTGGTTGACAAGTTAAGGCCTTTTTACACTGCCTGAACATCTAGTAGACTATCGCTAACAAGCATTCGTATGAACCTCGTTATTGAGAATCTGCTGGTGTTTTGATTGTTCACCGGATAATTAGATCTTTCATGCGGACACCTAAATCATTGTTTGCCAGCAGCAGATCACGGTGTCTAAACATCACTCGGCTGCCAGCAAACAATGATTCTGTAGGGGGATGAGTGATGGCATTAATGGTCACTCCTCCCTATACTGTGCAGGAGATCGCTCCATGTAATTTTAGCTGTCTCCTTCATTACTCTACCTTCTCGACAATCGTCTGCTCAATTGAGCAGTATAAAGGGGCCTTTAGTGTACTGGAAAAAAAAAGACTTCTGCCTATTCACTGCCAATAGTTTTGCAAATCCCATGAATGGTAAAGCAGATTTATCCATTGTCACAGGAGAGGGGTAGTGTATATTGCAAAATGCAACTGTCCACAGTTGCACATCAGTAAGAAGAATTGAGGAGATGCATCTCCAAACACCTCAGTTCTATTCATACAGGAGCAAACACAGTGCTAACATTGCATGCACATTTTAATCATGGAGGAAGCACTAAAACCCCTGAAGTTTGGACCAATAAAAGGTAAGTAAGGTAAGGCTAGGTTGTAACCTGTTGCAAGACATGCCCCATTGGATATACAGGCTTGATTCTTTATGACCCTTTGGCCTGAATTAAGAGTTTTCATATACTGACTTCATTTTAATTGACCTAACCTGTAAACACTTCCTT
This sequence comes from Bufo bufo, assembly GCF_905171765.1. NCBI lineage: Eukaryota > Metazoa > Chordata > Amphibia > Anura > Bufonidae > Bufo > Bufo bufo. Next base: position 145,099,546 of record NC_053390.1, on the reverse strand, counting down.
GACACCTGAGCCTGCTAAAGTAGAAATTGATGGTTTCTGCAATATTAAATACCTATCCCATATCGATCACCGCTTTCCTCGTAATAATTGAGATAATAATATTATGTTCAGAATAGATGCAGTATGGAGTGATAAGCACATACAATATTACTATGAAACATGAGATATCCAGTAATGTAGCTTTAATCAGTGAACATTTAAATATAGTAGTTTTAATTAGAAGATAGCTACATCAAAATAAAGTAGTACACATGACTTAATTACATCCTTAACTTATTATATCCTAATAATTTACTGACTAAGAATATGCTCTGCAAAATTTATTGGCATGAAAAAAATAATGACTGATGAGGGGCAATCACCCCTAAACAGCTGAGGTGCTGGCTTATTTAATATCCGAGTCATGTCTCAAGGCCTATTTAAAGGGTGGAACATTGACTTATAGGATAGCTGCCTTGCATCTGGTGGCATTAGAGGCAGAACTTGCTAAGAGCTCATTTGCGGGGGAGGGGGGTCGTGGCTAACTGTGTACCTGCATGGCCGCACATTAGAAGAGCTCCAGCAACACCTCAGATTTATTAAGCTTATCCCTCTCATTTCGACCTGCCATCCTGCTAATTGTGTTGGAGACACTCCACATGATGACCAGGGGGAAGAGGGAGCATAAAGCGCAAGGTAAACTGGACTGTTACTCTGATAAAGACCGGGACCATAATGGCTTGGCCTCTGAGAAAGGCTATAGCGTTCACCATCCACACCACCAGCGTCTCCACCCCCTGAGATGACTGAAGAGACAGAGCAAGGGCAACGAAGAACAAATGGCCTACTCTCCTCTCACCAGTCTCCTCTACCACCGGCCACGGGCTCCCTATACTCTCCACTTGCCTGATGACGCAGATGGAATTGGAAGAGCAACGCCATCTTCCCCATCAGACAGCCCCGCCAAGCAAAGGTCTAGAGTGGAGGCCCAGCTCTCAAACAAGGAGGTAAGCCCACTCCAAGGGGCCCCTATATCTAATCTGCCTGACTCCATTGATGAATCCTTCGCCCACAGGCCTCTGATAAGCCAGCGTCACGGTTGTCTTATCAAAGAACTGCTGTTAGCTTTCAGCCACTCCTTACAGCAAGACATTACTAAGTTGTACCCTCCATTCCAGGCCAAACTCCATGACGTGTCTGGCAGAGTGAAGCATGTGGAGCATAAAATGGGTGAACTCTCATAATCACCTTATTGACTCTCACTATGACTTGACAGAGGAGGTTGAGTCACAGTGGTCTAAGGTCACTGATTTAAAAGACCGGTCCCGCAGGAACAATATAAAATTCAGGGGCATTGCAGAAGATGTTTCTCCTTCAGAATTGTTGTCATTTGTACAATCTGTCTTAAAATAGATATTGCCAAATTGTGATCCACGAGACATCGTGATAGACCATGCACACTGCGCGGCTCAACCTAAACACATTCCAGAATCGGTGCTCAGAGACGTGCTAGCACATGTCCATTTTTTTATATAAAGGAGTAAGCTATGGCGGCTGCTAGGTCACAGAAAGAACTGCCAACTCCATACCAACAAGTTTAGGCTACTTTCACATTAGCGTTTTCAATTTTGCTATTGAGAACCATCATAGGATCTCAATAGTGGAAGAAAACGCTTCAGTTTTGTCCCCATTCATTGTCAATAGGGACAAAACTGAACTGAACGAAACGGAATGCACCAAAATGCATTCCGTTCTGTTTGGTTGCGCTCCCATCGTGGACGCTGCAAGCAGGGTTTTTCTCTCTGCGATGTGGTGCAGAGCAAGATGGATCCGCCCTGGCACACAATGTAAATCAATGGGGACAGATCAGTTTTCTCTGACACAATAGAAAACGGATTTGTCCCCCATTGACTTTCAATGGTGTTCAAGATGAATCCGTGATGGCTATAGAAGACATAATACAACCGGATGCATGCGGTTGTATTATGGTAACGAGAGCGTTTTTGCAGATCCATGATGGATCCGCAAAAAAAAGCTAATGTGAAAGTAGCCTAAGCTATATGCTGACCTATCAGCAACAACACTTTGACTCCGCAGACAACTACTACCCATCACCTCCACCCTACGTGAAAACAACATCTCTTATCGCTGGGGGTGCCCAGTGAAGATACTGATAAACCGCAATGGAAAATACTACAGCGCTTCCTCTGTCGCGGAAGGAGTCCGTCTGCTGCAGGACTGGGTATACCTACCTCCAACATTCACCCTCCTCCTGGCCAGGAGAAACAGAAGTCCGTGAATGCTGAATGGCAAGTGGTGTCCCGTTCCCGCCACCGGGTCGAATGAAGGGCCTCATTCCACAACTGTGAAGTGTTCTGCTATTGCTGTTTGAAAGACTTCTTATGTTAAGTTGTTTCCCCCATGTGATGAGCAGCCAGCTATTAATGCTGTCTGCTAGGTTTCTATTGTTGCTATCCCCTGAGTTACTAGAAACATTTACTTTTGTGTATTTTTGTTCCTTTGCTTTGTTTTAGGTACATCCCCCGCTGTCAAGACATTTTTTGCCATGACATAACTGTCTCTTCACTCCTTGTGCACCGTATTGTCATCTTCTCGGGTTTCTGGGTAGAGGTACCTGCCTTCTCTATTAGCACACCATTCCTTTATCATGCCACTTAAACTTGCATCCATGAACGTTAAAGGGCTTAACAGCCCATATAAGCGATCATTGATGTGGAAAGAGGCATTTGTACATCAGGCCTACATTTTCTGTGCGTCAGAGACACATCTTCTAAATTCAGGCGCTAACAGAATACGTCGCCCCAAGTATCCTCATATCTTCCAAGCCCTTTTTGCAAACAAACAAAGGGGTGTAGTACTGGCAATTCGCGATATGGTAGCCTTTACTCTCCATGAGGTTATAGCTGACTCGGGAGGCAGGTACATTTTGCTAATGGGAACTATCAATAATGTCATATACGGTGGTGGCTATTTATGCTCCTTACAGACATCAACCGTTTTTTTTCAACAAATTGATGAGTAAGATTGATAAACATAAATGGGGACACCTGATAATCTGTGGGAATTTCAACACGGTAAATGATTTTCATTGGGACACTACCTCTCCTTCTACATGAAGATCCCCCTCCTTGGCCAAAGTGCTCTGGAAACACGACTTATATGGCATTTGGAGAATACTCCACGAGTCAGAGAAGGACTATACGTTCTTTTCACCTTGACATAGAATGTACTCCCATATACGGTAGATCTATTCTTAATCTCGAGGTTACTACTCCCCAACTCTCTCTCTGCATCCTTGGATACCAAGGCCTGATCACTCCACTATCACTTTAGCCTTAGAGGAGTAATTTGCATCACACTCTTGTCCTAAATGGTGTAATAATAAAAGAATACCTTATGTCTTATGAAACATATCAAGCAGAACTCAGTAGGGCATTAAAACATCACTTTAGTCTGAATGCTGGCTCTGTCTCCAACCCAGCAATATTGTGGAAGGCCCATAAGGCTTTCATCAGGAGTATTTTCATAAAAATAGGATGCCGGTTTAAAAGTAGAAGAGAAAAGAGATTCTCAGACCTCATGTCGGAAATTAGATGTATTGAGTCTCTCAATAAAAAGAAACATAGCCCCTTCGCTAATTGAAAAACTGTGTACCCAACTCAATGAATGCTTACTACTTAACTATGAAAAACGCATGCGATCCCTTAGGTTACAATAGTATTCTCAGGATAACAAAGCCAGTAAACTTCTCTCTCAAAGATTAAAACTAGAGCAAATAAGGAAAAATCCCCTACCTTCTGAATTCAGGGACAATTGCTAAAATATACGACCCTAAGGATATTGCCAACTAATTCAGAGACTATTACCCTTGCTTATATAACCTGGCCACGCCTATGGAATCCACAACCCCCCAATCAGACATCAACTTATTCTTAGATTCTTTGTCTCTGCTCCGACTGTCTCTGGACCAACTGACTCTCTTAAATGCCCCGTTCTCAATTAGAGAACTGCGGAAAACTTGAAAATCTCTCCCGTCGCATAAAGCCCCAGGCTCTGATGGCTTATCTAACCAGTACTATAAATCATTCATAGAGGATTTATTGCCCTATCTCTGTCACACACTGGAAGATGCCCGACTGAGTGGAACTCTTCCTAAAGAAATGTTATCAGCCAGCATAGTGATTCTACCCAAGCCGGGGAAAGAACCAGTATACCCTCAGAATTTAGGTTCCATATCTCTTCTAAACACTGATACCAAACTATATGCCAAACTACTAGTCAACAGGCTAGCTTCGATTGTTCCCCACTTAGTAACCATTGACCAGGTTGGCTTTGTGCAAGGACGACAAGCTTTTGATAATACAAGAAGGGTACTAAACATTGTGGATTATGTAGTTAGTAAACGTATTCCTACAGCCCTGGTTGCACTAGACTCTGAGAAAGCATTTGACAGAGTTAACTGGTCCTTTGTCTTCTTGTTATTAGCTAAATTAGGTTTCAGCGAAGCTATAGTATCTTCTATTAAGGCACTATACTCCATGCCGATGGCGAAGGTCTTTGTTAATGGCATTACTGCCAGACATTAGGATTCTTTTAATAGGATACTATGTCACATTAGTTTCAAGTAGAGTTTCATTGGGTAAAGAACGTGACTTTTAAAAATATCTTTAATAATAATCAAACGTTTTTTTTGTTGGTTTGATTATTTTTGTGAGAAAGTGGTAGTGGTATCCATTTACTAGGATAACCACCCACATTCCATATGTATATTATCTTTTCCCTGATTAGGGCTTATTAGGGACCGGATAGCATTAGGTTCGGGGACAGGGAGCCCTGGGCTAAGCAGTCTGTAGGGCAACTAGGGTAAGTGATCTTTGCCCTGCCTTGTCTAATAGACCTTGGTCCCTTCGCCGGAACCTCTTGTTCTATCCTGTCACCATGAATGTTTTCTTCTAGGGGTCATTACTCCTTTGTAAAGAAATCCTGGTAATTGTAGTGCTCAATTGTTGGTATATATTTACCTATACCCATTTGATTAATATTAAAGGTATTTTTAAAAGTCACGTTCTTTACCCCATGAAACTCTCTTTGTTAATGGCACCCTGACGGAGGAGTTTGTTATAGCGAACGGCACTCGACAGGGATGCCCATTATCCCCAATCATATTCATACTCACCATAGAACCTTTGGCCCAAGCTATTAGACAAAGTTTGGATATTGTAGGGGTAGATATGGGAGGAAGGGACCACCGCATATCATTATATGCAGATGACATAATCTTATCCCTGACCGTTCCACCACAATCATTATCGTCTGTTTTGCAGATTATAGAAGAATTTGGCAGACTCTCCTATTATAAACTAACTCTAGAAAATTCCAAAATTCTCCCCTTACATATTCCAGACCGTGTACAATCCGAAATAAAGCTACAATTCCCTTTAGATTGGCAATTGCAAAATCTTAAATACTTAGGTATATATGTAACTAAGACAACGTGTTCCTTATATGCAAATACATGCAGGTCCATATATATTTGGACACTGACAAATTTAGTTTTTATTACCTGTTTACTAAAACGTATTCAAGTTATAGTTAAATAATGGACATGGACATAAAGTCCAGACTTTTAGCTTTCATTTGAGGGTATCCACATAAAAATTTGATAAAGGTTTAGGATTTTTAGCTCATTTACATATGACACCCTGTTTTTAAAAGGGCTAAAAGTAATTGGAAAATTGACTCAAAGGCTGTTTCCAGGGCAGGTGTGGGCAATTCCTTCATTATTTCATTCTCAATTAAGCACATAAAAGGCCTGGAGTTGATTTGAGGTGTGGTGCTTGCATTTTGAAGATTTTGCCGAGAAGTAAACATACGGTCAAAGGAGCTCTCCATGCCGGTGAAACAAATCATCCTTCATCTGTGAAAACAGAAAAAACCCATCCGATAAATTGCTACAATATTAGGAGTGGCAAAATCTACAGTTTGGTTCATCCTGAGATAGAAAGAAAGCACTGGTGACCTCAACAATGCAAAAAGACCTGGACGCCCACGGAAGACAACAGTGGTGGATGATCGCAGAATAATTACCATGGTGAAGAGAAACCCCTTCACAACAGCCAACCAAGTGAGCAACACTCTCCAGGATATAGGCGTATCAAAATCCAAATCTACAATAAGGAGAAGACTGCATGAAAGTAAATACAGAGGGTTCACTGCTTGGCGCAAGCCACTCATAAGCCTCAAGAATAAGAAGGCTAGATTGGACTTTACTAAAAAAATCTTAAAAAACCAGCACACTTCTGGAAGAACATTCTTTGGACAGATGAAACCAAGATCAACCTCTACCAGAATGATGGAAAGAAAAAAGTATGGCGAAGGCATTGTACAGGTAATGATCCAAAGCATACCACATCATCTATAAAACACGGCAGAGGCAGTGTGATGGCTTGGGCATGCATGGCTGCCAGTGGCACTGGGTCCCTAGTGTTTATTAATGATGTGACACAGGACAGAAGCAGACGGATAAATTCTGTGGTTTTCAGCGACATACTGTGTGCTCAAATCCAGCCAAATGCAGCCAAACTGATTGGTCGGCGTTTCATTATACAGATGGACAATGACCCAAAACATAAAGCCAAAGCAACTCAGGAGTTTATTAAAGCAAAAAAGGGGAATATTCTTGAATGGTCAAGTCAGTCACCTGTTCTGAACCCAATAGAGCATGCATGTCACTTGTTAAAAAATAAACTTCAGACAGAAAGGCCCACAAACAAACAGCAACTGAAAACCGCTGCAGTAAAGGCCTGGCAGAGCATTAAAAAGAAGGAAACATAGTGTCTGGTGATGTCCATGAGTTCAAGACTTCAGGCAGTCATTGCCAACAAAGGGTTTTCAACCAAGTATTAGAAATTAACATTTTATTTACAATTATTTAATTTGTCCAATTACTTTTGAGCCTCTGAAATGAAGGGATTGAGTTAAAAAAATGCTTTAGTTCCTAGTTTATGCAATAATTTTGTTCAACCCACTGGATTAAAGCTGAAAGTCTGAACTTCAACTGCATCTGAATTGCTTTGTTCAAAATCTATTGTGGTAATGTACAGAACAAATATTAGAAAAATGTTGTCTCTGTCCAAATATACAGTACAGACCAAAAGTTTGGACACACCTTCTCATTCAAAGAGTTTTCTTTATTTTAATGACTATGAAGGCATCAAAACTATGAATTAACACATGTGGAATTATATACATAGCAAACAAGTGTGAAACAACTGAAAATATGTCGTATTCTAGGTTCTTCAAAGTAGCCACCTTTTGCTTTGATTACTGCTTTGCAAACTCTTGGCATTCTCTTGATGAGCTTCAAGAGGTAGTCCCCTGAAATGATCTTCCAACAGTCTTGAAGGAGTTCCCAGAGATGCTTAGCACTTGTTGGCCCTTTTGACTTCACTCTGCGGTCCAGCTCACCCCAAACCATCTCGATTGGGTTCAGGTCCGGTGACTGTGGAGGCCAGGTCATCTGGCGCAGCACCCCATCACTCTCCTTCATGGTCAAATAGCCCTTACTTTCAAAGTTTTCCCAATTTTTCGGCTGACTGACTGACCTTCATTTCTTAAAGTAATGATGGGCACTCGTTTTTCTTTACTTAGCTGCTTTTTTCTTGCCATAATACAAATTCTAACAGTCTATTCAGTACGACTATCAGCTGTGTATCCACCTGACTTCTCCTCAACGCAACTGATGGTCCCAACCCCATTTATAAGGCAAGAAATCCCACTTATTAAACCTGACAGGGCACACCTGTGAAGTGAAAACCATTTCAGGGGACTACCTCTTGAAGCTCATCAAGAGAATGCCAAGAGTGTGCAAAGCAGTAATCAAAGCAAAAGGTGGCTACTTTGAAGAACCTAGAATATGACATATTTTCAGTTGTTTCACACTTGTTTGTTATGTATATAATTCCACATGTGTTAATTCATAGTTTTGATGCCTTCAGTGTGAATCTACAATTTTCATAGTCATGAAAATAAAGAAAACTCTTTGAATGAGAAGGTGTGTCCAAACTTTTGGTCTGTACTGTATATGGACCTAACTGTAACTATGTCCCGCTGCTAGTGTCTCTGGATGCAGAGCTGAACCGTCTTGCTAGGTGTGAGATATCATGGATTGGACAGAACGCCACATATAAGATGTTTATACTTCCTAAACTCTTATACTTGTTTTGAACACTCCTAATTGCTCTCCCTCAATTCTTTTTTCAGAAAGCACACGCAGCATTGTCGGACTTTGTGTTGCATCAGAGAAAGCGTCGCATAGCATTTAATATTATCACAAAGGAAACGAAGGTGGGGAGGCTGGGTTTACCCAACATCAAACACTATTATCTGGCTACCCAAGTCTCCCAACTACATTCTTGGTGGATGAATAATTTTCTCTTTCCCTGGGTCTCCATCAAATCTAAATTGCCCCCCTCAGGGCCTTACTTCTGTCGGCTCTAGTCCCCTCATACAAACTGCCCAAAAACACCCCATACTGTGTTTCCACTGCCCTGGCTAATTGGAAAGCATATCACAGATTGGGTTCCCCAACCACAGGGTCCATACTGACATGGGTCCCTTTGGAATCTTTGGACTTATGTCTGGAGGACCTAGATCTGAGCATCTGGAGACAAGGGAGTACAGGCGATACCAGAACTACTTAGGGAAGTGCATATAAAATCTTTTACGCAATTATATCATAAGTATGACATTCTTCATTGTGACTTTTATAAGTATCTACGCATTAGGCACTTCTTGAGGTCTGGAGACCCTTATACAGTAACAGTCGATATGCAGGTGCTCAGGTCCTGGTCTCAGACGGCCCCTAGCAAACATAGCATTAAGCCCTACTATGTATCTTTAGGAGAAAGGATAGCTTCACAAAGTCCATTCCTTTCAGATCCTGGGAATTGAAAGTGAAACAGTCTTCACAGCTGCTCAGTGGTCACAGGCCCTCTCTCACGCGGCTAAATGTTTTAAATGTATCATATATGACAACTGTCCTGCGATGGTATTTTACCCCAGAGAGGCTCAGCAGAATTTTTGCAGGTTCCTCCCAGTTGTGTTGGAAGGGCTGTGGCCACAAGGGCACGTTGACACATATATTCTGAAGCTGTTCACTCCTTACCGATTTATGGCAACATATTTTTGCTATAATCAGGGGTGGGATTAAAATTTTCAATTTTCAACCATCAGCCCCCCATGTCAGCCATCATGCCCCCATGTCATCTATCAGCCCCCCATGTCAGCCATCAGCCCCCCATGTCAGCCATCATGCCCCCATGTCAGCCATCAGCCCCCCATGTCAGCCATCATGCCCCCATGTCAGCCATCAGCCCCCCATGTCAGCCATCATGCCCCCATGTCAGTCATGAGCCCCCCATGTCAGCCATCATGCCCCCATGTCAGCCATCAGCCCCCCATGTCACATTTCACCCCCTCAATATCACATTTCTCACCCTCCCTGTCAAATCACCTGTGTCACATCAGCCCTCACATTTCTCCCCCACCATCCATGTTGTCACATTTCTCCCCCTCCATGTTGTCACATTTCTCCCCCTCCATCCATGTTGTCACATTTCTCCCCTTCCATCCATATTGTCACATTTCTCCCCCCTCCATCCATATTGTCACATTTCTCCCCCCCATCCATGTTGTCACATTTCTCCCCCCCCATCCATGTTGTCACATTTCTCCCCCCCATCCATGTTGTCACATTTCTCCCCCCCCATCCATGTTGTCACATTTCTCCCCCCCATCCATGTTGTCACATTTCTCCCCCCCCATCCATGTTGTCACATTTCTCCCACCCTGGCCTCTTCCATCCATGTTCTCACATTTCTCCCCCCCTGTCAACATCTATGTTGATGTTGTCACGTTTCTCCCCCCCCCATCCATGTTGTCACATTTCTACCCCCCTGGCCCCCTCCATCCATATTGTCACATTTCTCCCCCCCGGCCCCATCCATGTTGTCACATTTCTCCCCCCCTGGCCCCCTCCATCCATGTTGATGTTGTCACATTTCTCCCCCCCATCCATGTTGTCACATTTCTTCCCCCTGGCCCCCTCCATCCATGTTGTCACATTTCTCCCCCCTATCCATGTTGCCACATTTCTCCCCCCCTGGCCCCCTCCATCCATGTTGTCACATTTCTCCCCCCCTGGCCCCCTCCATCCATGTTGATGTTGTCACATTTCTCCCCCCCATCCATGTTGTCACATTTCTCCCCCCCATCCATGTTGCCACATTTCTCCCCCCCTGGCCCCCTCCATCCATGTTGTCACATTTCTCCCCCCCCCCCGGCTCCCTCCGTGATCCATATTGTCACATTTCTCCCCCCTGGCCCCATCCATGTTGTCACATTTCTCCCCCCCTGGCCCCCTCCATCCATGTTGATGTCACAATTCTCCCCCCCATCAATGTTGTCATATTTCTCCCCCCCTGGCCCCCTCCATCCATGTTGTCACTACTCTAACACGACCTGACCTGTTCTGACTCCTGCTGGCTGCGACTCTTCAATCTTGCTAACGGCTGTGTCTGGACTGTGTGAGTCAGACACAACACAGTCAGTCAGCTCGCCTCTAGACAGTCCCTGGCTGCTTCCCGGCACTGCGGCAGTAGTAAGTGATAAAAATAAAAAAAAGGTCATTCATATTTCCGCCCTGCGCAGTTGGGCGCGGGTTTTGAAACTGATTTATGTTATGCTGCAAGTCAGGACCGGGTCAGGATTCCTGCTTCTCACCGGTCCTGCGAACCTGCTGGCAGAACCGTCTGGATCCCATGCCTGGCTATAATCTCCACCATTGCTAAATCCTCTGTATCAGGATCTCCCCATCTGGCTCTGTTGCTTATTGGAATAGGTGTATACCCGATAAAACATAGGGTCATAATTTCTCATCTCCTCCTTGCAACTAAACTTGCTATCGCCAGCCATTGGAAATCAGCTGTTGTTCCCACAGTGGGAGAGATTCACTAGAGCGGACAAAACGTATTCCTATGAGAGTGTCCTCTACTACTGACTTTCTCCCTCTCTTAAGTTTAGCAAAATATGGCAAAACTGGAAGGAATACAGGAACTATTCCACCACACCCTCCATCCCAAGCTTGGCTTAATTCTTCCCACTTAGCGGCACAGAGTGTGTGAAGGACGATATAAATTCCTGTTATATCCTATTGAGTTGGCCATGTACCTGAAGTTATTTGGTTTATTTTATTTAGTGTTTCCTTTTACTCACCTGTACTTCTATATTAGTCACAGTCCTCTTTTGTCTTTGGTCTAATGCTCTGCATGAGATGATACTTATATCTTCTACCTATTATATCAGTATACAAGATCTTGTACAAGTGCAGCGTCCCACTACCCTCGTGGGTACTGCAAAGTTGTTGTATTGTACTTTATATGCCTTTTATAGCCTGTTTTTATACTGCTATGTGTCCTTATGCATAATCCCTGCTAACAGGTGTATTAGAATTCATTTACACTGAGCTTACCACTAGGGGGAGATAATACCTCCCATATATATAGTTCAGTTCAGGTCTAGCCAGTTAGATCTAGTTCCAGTAGCAGTTGACCGCTCTAATGCCCGCAGGTGACCTATTTGCGCTTACTGTCAAAAGATAGGACATACAGAACCAATGTGCTGGCAGTTAAAAGAGAAACCCTCGAGGCTGAGGACCGCCCCTCGAGAGATAAACTAATAGGTCCACAAGATCCCAACTGGATGCCCAGATATGTAGGATCCCGTCCAAAAGTAGCAATCCGAATTAACGGAATTCCTTTTGTCGCCCTACTAGACACCGGATCTCAGGTCACTACCATACTACGGCCTGCATTTGATAAATACTGTGACCAGAACCAACTTACACAACCACCAGAATCCTGATTGAATCTCACAGCCAGCAACGGGAAACCCGTACCCATACATGGTTATTGGGAACCAACCCTGCAAGTAGGAAAAACCACCCTACCTAGACAAGGTGTTATTGTTGTACAAGACGGAGACAAAGGTGGTTCTGCAGTGATCCTAGGAATGAATGTCCTTAGGAATTGTTACAATGAAATGCTTGAGGCATTACACCAATCTATGCCTACTGCTTCACCTGCCTCCAAAAGGAGCATACAACAGACCATTCGTGTGCTAAGAGCACAACAGAAATTCGCCAATGGCAAAGGAGAAATCTGCTGTGTCCGCATACGAGGTAACCAGCCTGTGATCCTTAAGCAAAATACAGAGACACTCTTAAGTGCCGTGCTGCCCTGGGAATTCAAGGTCAAGACTACCAAGCCATGGTAGAGCCCTTAGCGCTAGATGATCATCCTCTAGTCAGAGCCGCCTGGAGCTTAGTGACTGTTTCCCAAGGAAAAGTGCCTGTCCGTCTCATAAACCCGAATGATCACCATGTTACCTTCCATAAACATTATCCTGTTGCTCAGTTATTACAAGTCTCTTTCCAGGATATTATCAGTGTCCCTACAACTAAAATAGGACAATCTGCGCAAAGCTCCAGTACTCCAGAACATACTCCGCCTGCATCATGGTGGGAAGAACTTAACGTGGGAGACAACTTTACGCCCAAAAACCAAATTGAAGGAGTTTTGAACATCGTGAAGGAACATCATCAAGCCTTCAGTAAGCACTCTACGGATTATGGGGAAGTCCGTGGGATCAAACCCACCATCCCTACCGGTTCTCACACCCCAATAAAAGAAAGGTACCGGCCTATACCACCAACAATGTACCAATCTGTGAAACAAATGATCCGAGAGATGAAGAATTCCAATATTATCCAAGACAGCCATAGTCCATGGACTGCACCCTTAGTTCTTGTCCAGAAAAAGGATGGCAACATCAGATTCTGTGTGGATTACAGAAAACTTAATCAAATCACCCACAAGGATGCCTATCCTTTACCCAGGATTGAAGAATCCCTGACAGCACTAGGATCATCAGCCTATTTCTCTACTCCTGATCTGACCAGTGGATACTGGCAAGCACCCATGGCTCCTGAAGACCGAGAGAAAACAGCTTTTACCACCCCCATGGGCCTATTCGAATTTAATTCCATGCCCTTTGGACTTTGTAATGCACCAGGAACATTTCAACAACTAATGGAACGCTGTTTAGGCCTTAGAAATTTTGAGACTGACCTACTCTACCTGGACGATGTTATTATTTACTCCAAATCCTACGAAGACCACTTGAAACATCTTGCAGAAGTCTTCCAAGTCCTCATTAAACATGGATTTAAGATCAAACCGTCTAAGTGCTACCTGTTGAAGCCAGAATACAAGTACCTGGGACATGTTGTCAGTGGAGAAGGTGTTAAACCAGATCCTGAAAAGTTAGCTGCAGTCCGGAATTGGCCTACTCCTACCATAGTAAAAGAGGTGAGAAGTTTCCTTAGTTTTGCAGGATACTACAGACGCTTCATCCCTCACTTCGCCCAGATTGCTGAGCCAATTCAGGAACTCCTAAGAGGACACCCAAATAAGTATCAGAAGACGCAGATACCCAGCTCTTGAAAAAGAAGCTGACCAAACCACCTGTCTTGGGATATCCAGATTACCAACAGCCCTTCCATCTCTACACTGATGCCAGCCAGAAAGGCCTGGGAGCTGTCCTGTCCCAAGTGCAAGAAGGTAAAGAGAGAGTAATTGCTTATGCTAGCAGATCCCTGAAAGGAATGACCGAAACTATAGCTCTTTAAAGTTGGAGTTCCTCGCGCTTGTGTGGGCTGTCACCGAAAAATTTAAGGACTATCTTGCAGCAACTCCCTTTATAGCTTTCACCGATAACAACCCACTGGCGCATCTTAATACAGCCAAGCTAGGTGCCTTAGAACAAAGATAGGCCTCACGCCTTGCTAACTACAACTTCACAGTAGAATACAGAACAGGCAAATCCAACGAGAATGCAGATACCTTATCTCGCCTGCCTACCAAAGAAGATCCTACTGCAAATGTAGATGACTGTGAAGAAGTGGAGAGACCTTCCAGATACTCCAGTTTAATGTGGATTACAATTTCACTTTGATGAGACTACAGAGCCTGAGTAAGAGACTTCTTGACTCTGATTATTTGCCTTACTCAAAGGACTCTATAGTCTTATTTGTTTTGTTGACGCAACGTTCAGGACCATGCCCAGAAGTGGACTCAAACGCATCTGAGCCTCTGTGTGATTCATCATCTTTACTTCCCCTATGCTCAGGGAATGGACTCATGCCCTGTGAGCCTCCTGATTTTCATCCATGTTCATTATTTCCCCATTATGAACTATCCTGGTATTATTGTTCCGCTGTGCAAGGTCAGCACCCCTGTTTATCAGTCTTCATAGAAAAGAAACAACGCCCTTTTTCACTTGTTTACTACCAATTGTGATGTTTTGCCTGATAATTTACAATTGTGCCTAACCAATTGCTTTTCAGATCTTAAGAAGAAGTATTGATATGGGTTATGGTACTGTTCTTTATGCCTGCAGGATTGTTCTCTTTTGTATTTTTCAGGAGTCCTACATCTTCGTGTCGAGGCCGACACAGGTTAAACAAGAGGTGTATGCAGCGTCCCACTACCTCGTGGGTACTGCAAAGTTGTTGTATTGTACTTTATATGCCTTTTATAGCCTGTTTTTATACTGCTATGTGTCCTTATGCATAATCCCTGCTAACAGGTGTATTAGAATAAATTTAAACTGAGCTTACCACTAGGGGGAGATAATACCTCCCATGTATATAGTTCAGTTCAGGCCTAGCCAGTTAGATCTAGTTCCAGTGGCAGTTGAGAGAGCAGTTGTGTCAATTGCAGTCTGTTATCCTCATCCCTCAGCCATATCACAGCCCAGAGCTGAAGTACTTGATCTATTCAGAGAATACTACGGAAAGGAGACCCCTAAAGGGTTATTGGACACATCTTCTTGGTGCCTTAGGACCCTTGGACTCCACCGTGAAGGATTTACCAGCCTTTGGCAACTTCACCAGCCTGAACCAGGATCACCAGGACCATTCCTGAGGACCTCTATCAGTAAGGCTACAATTTCCTTATTTAATATCTAGAGAGGGACAGTTACACCTGTCAGCAGAGGACTTGCAGCAGTGATATCTCTGTACTGAGACTGTTTAAACACTTTAGGCTACTTTCACACTTGCGTTCGGAGCGGATCCGTCTGATGTTTCATCAGACGGATCCGCTCCGATAATGCAGACGTTCGCATCCGTTCAGAACGGATGCGTCTGCATTAAAACTTAGAAAATTTTCTAAGTGTGAAAGTTGTCTGAGCGGATCCGTTCAGACTTTACATTGTAAGTCAATGGGGAACGGATCCGCTTGAAGATTGAGCCATATGGTGTCATCTTCAAGCGGATCCGCCCCCATTGACTTACATTGTAAGTCTGGACGGATCCGCTCGCCTCCGCACGGCCAGGCGGACACCCGAACGCTGCAAGCAGCGTTCAGGTGTCCGCTCTCTGAGCGGAGCGGAGGCTGAATGCTGGCAGGCGGATGCATTCTCAGTGGATCCGCCTCCACTGAGAATGCATTGGGGCCAAACGGATGCGTTCGGGACCGCTCGTGAGCCCCTTCAAACGGTGCGCACGAGCGGACACCCGAACGCTAGTGTGAAAGTAGCCTTAGATGTACTGTTATCAAAAGTCATCTTCAGTAAAGTTCCCTTTTGAGTTTCTTCCTGCTTGCCTCAGACTCAAGTTCCTCTATTAATACAACAGAAAATGGTCCTACCTCCATACAAAAGGTACTGGCGTCACGACTACAAGGGACCTTGCCACTGGCACATTAATACAGACCATCAAGGGCACCTCAAACCACCATCTGGCCAGTGTCCCTTACACCAGAGGAGCATTCTTCCCAGAATTCCAGAGGAGCATGTATGGTCTATAAGTCTCCTCACACCGATTAAGGCGCTCTGTTCTCCAAGGAGCGATAGTATCCCCCAAATCCTGACTTAGGCCTCTCACCCAGTTAAGCCAGTGCTCTCTGCTCTGCACTGATGAGGGGCAATCAGCCTGAAACAGCTGTCTGCAGATGATGTGCTGGCTTATTTAATATCTGAGTCATGTCTCAAGGTCTATTTAAAGGATCGCACAAGTCTCCTCACGGCGATTAAGGTGCTCTCTTCCCAAGAAGAGATAGTACCCCCCAAAAAGAATTGGGGTAAGGCCACGCATGCCGAGGTTGTTCGATGCAGTTTTTAAAACCAAAACCAGGATTGGATAAAAAAAAAAAAGAAGTCATATCTGTCCTATATACTTTCTCTCCTTGTATGATCCACATCTGATTTGGGCTTCAAAAGCTGCATTAAATAACTTGCATGTGTGGTTGTACCCTAAAGCACATGGCAACTGTCCATGCTGAACTTTCTCAACACTGCTATTGGCACACTATATTTAAAAAGACAGTTTCTGTGGAATATGGATGACACATGGAGGGCAAACACCAAACAAGGATTCTTCATGGATGAAACACAGATGGATTTTCCACTGACCAATAATCAATGCTCATTCCCGATAATTGGCCTATGTAAAAGATGCTGGTGCAAACACTTGTTCATCGGTAATCACGTCTTTCAGTCAGCACCAAAAATCACTGTTCTCTGTAGCAGATCATGCTGTATAAATAGGGATCTGCTGCCCAAAAACAATATTTTCTATGGGGACAAGTTATCAATGCACTGATTACTGCATGTAAACTTAACCATCTTCTTTCCACTGACAATTGCGCAGATATCATGAACAGTTGAAGCATCAGTCTGAGTAAAAGGACCTTAAGACCACAAATATAGCCATAAGAATGAAGCCTTGCTGTCTCCTTACAGGGATACATAACGTCAGTGACACCAGTGGGAACACCTTTTGTTCGGAAAACACCATGGGGCAGATTTACTAATACTGACTTAGGGCCCATACAGACGGCTGTAGTGCTTTGCGGATCCACAAATTGCGAATCCACAAAACACGGATAATGGCCATTTGCATTCCGCAATTTGCGGACCGCACATAGCCGCAACCATAATAGAAAATTCCTATTCTTGTCCGATTGCGGACAAGAATAGGACATGCTCTGACTTTTCCGCTGAGCCACGGAACGTAACCACGTGTGCTGTCCGCATCTTTTGTGGCCCCATTGAAATGAATGGGTCCACAACGGATGCAAACTCATTCATACGGGCGCCTGAATGAGCCCTAATACTGAGACAGTGTAACCATAGCTGGTAATGTATGAAAGGGTTTACACCAGGAAAGTGGAGTGTTTTTGTCGATGGAATAGGAATTGTGACAAATTTAAGAAGTGCAACATTTTTTTGGGATTTGCGCCATGCCTGGCATTTTGTATTTACTAATGGGCAGGCATATTATGTAGACAGAGAAACATTTTTAGCCAGATTCATCAATTACAATGTTTAAAAATGTGCAAGTTCCTCCAGTCTACTAGCTGAGTGAAATCTGATGGCACCTCTAGTAAATAACATTGGACTTAAGACAGTAAAATCACCAGGTAATTTCCGCTACAAATTTAACAAATGGCATGCAACATTTCACAAATTTGTTGAAAAAAATGACTTAAAAAGCAGGCATTTCAAAAAAGTGTTTTCAAAAATTTCCCTTGTAATATGGGGCATATTTATTAAGACCGGCGATTTAGATGCCAGTCTTAGTCCCTCTGCGCTGCCGGTGGATGTGCCAAAGTTATGTGGAGGCGCATACAGACATAAAAAAATTAAAAGTTGACTTGCATCTGGAATGCCTGCTGGCCCTATTAAGTATAATGAGGTCCGGCAGAGATTTGGCTGCATTCCAGCAAAAATGATGCATTCCGCGGTTTGTGTCCGGCCGATTTCCGGCATTGTCTGCTGGATCAGGTGGCTGGATTGTATGCCTTTGTTGTGAAAATAGCCTTAAAGGAGTTTTTCTGAATCATTTTTTTTTTATCATGCCCACTGAAACAGAAGATTCATACTTTCTGTACCTGCTCCATGCTGCTCCAGTGTTCTGTGCTGCCTCCACTGTCCCTATCTTCCTGTGCCCGCGCTATTTGCATCCAGCTGGCCATGGGCATGGTCATATGCACCACTCCAGCCAATGACTGGCTTTAGCGCTGATGTGGCCACAAGAAACATGCCACCTCTGAAGCCAGTCATTAGCTAGTCATAGGACTTGGAAGATGGAGACAGTGTAGGTAGCATTGAGGACTAGAGCGGCCTGGAGCAGGTAAGTATAAATCTTCTGTTTTCAGGGGGCAGGCTGCGGGCACTTGATAAAAATAATTACTGGAAAACCCCTTTGAATGATTAGACATTTTCTGACAATAGCTTCTGTGTATACCATATCTAGCAAGCACAGGACATTAATTCTACTTCTATTTATATGGAATTAGTCTAGTTACCGCCATTGTAGAAGATAATGCCTTCTTACTGCCAGTCAGGAGAAAGACTAAAATATCAAATCAATGTTTACATGGTTTTTGTTATTTCCCTTTAAATGACACTGTAAAACCTCTAATGAATATCATGTTAGATTAGAGCTATTGAAAGATGTCCAGCTGACAGAGGCATGTCAACAGGAAAGATTCATAGCACACAGATTACGTGTCTGCAGCCATGGCCTGCAAAATACAAAAAAGTTAATTAGATCTGGTCAATATGACTTCAGCGCGACGCTTCCTGGAATTTTCTATAGTAACCGCACTGCACACATAGTAAGCCTAGAAATAATTAATGAGCTGATGTATTTCCAGGCATGAGACGATGGAAGACGTAACTAGCATAGCCTCTTATATGGCTTTTTGTTCCCATTATTTTGTAAATTCTTCTTTATTTCTGCTTTATTAAATTATAGTTTAAATGCATGTATTGTGTATAAATGGCTGAACACTGTACCAGGATGAGAACAAGCACATCATGTCAGGCTGAGAGTAAACAGGTTACGTAATGTCTTTAGTAAATTACAATAGCCAGGTTAACACAACCAACAAAATCTACTGTTTATGAAATGTCTATAGCAATTGTGAATAAAGCAGAAAAATACAATTTTATATCCATATCGGTAAGTAGGCATATCTAGGTTTTGAATAAATGTTAGGGTTGGAAAGACAGATGGTTTTATTGATAGATAGTGAGCTGGCAGCTCCAACCCCCACGCCTATAATATGTACAAACACACTTATACACCATAAAAGTCAATTATATCTGACAGCTACATTCTAATATGACAAAACAATAGATATAATGAATGTAGGATATATGTAGCCTAGATCATTCATCTAGATTAGTCAGCCAGGTCTTGTATAGCTCAGGCAACCACCGTAACCACATTTCTTAACATTCAGTTCTGACCAGACTCCTTCCTTCTAAAGATCTGAGCATTAGTAAACAAAGGGAAACAGGTCAACCCATTTACAATAATCATATATCACTAATACATGATTTAACACCAAACTTAATTTTAGAAGTCCCATAGCAGTGAAGTGAGAAAGCTATGCAAATGCAGCATGCTCTCCATTCACAGTGGAACCCAGTGCTCAGCTATTTTTGGTGAGCATATGCAGTGCGCCCTCCACCACTTTTGGGGCTCCGTTTATGACATAGTGATATGCCCCCATTGTCTCAGATGAGACAACCCCTTTAAAGATAATTGTCCTAGATAATTCAAAATCTCAGACAACCCTTAGGATAGTTTAAAGGGATTTTCCATTGAATAATGTAAAAAATGAGAATCATACATAATCTAGTACATAACATTCTCTTTCTATTAAAGCTAGTACCTCACAAGGATCTAGAGATCTCCCCATTAATTGCTCCAATTGTTCTGCTAGATTCTTTTCAAGCTGTCAGCTTAGAAGGCATGCCCTATCTTTGGGGCATGTCCTTTCTGTTGAAGCTGGTGGCAGAGGTGGCGCTATACAGATTGATTTCATTGAATAACTCAGTAGCTATAATAGATTACATGCAATTACAAAAGTATTCAGACCCAAGTGCTGATTTAAAAACTGTAGAAAGTTTTTTGTGGGACAACCCCTTTAAAATAAAACGTAAAGTTATACTTTCTTGTGTGACGGATGGTAGGCCAGGGCACACGGGTTCCCCTTTAGTGATAAGTTGATGAGTATTGTTGTGACGCCAGTTGCATTGAAGCAACAAGAGACAGAGTTCCCTTAAGTAGATGGTGTTGGTGTACCCAGGTGTAGGAATGCCAGAGTGGTGTAAGGGTAGCCTATAATGTCCCTTTAGATGTGGCTGTGCACGTGTCACAGTGCTCCTACCTGGATATCCAGGAACCCCAGGTGCTGTCGTCCGAAGCAGAGCAAACAGGGGGAATAATTGAGGGATTTGAAGAAATAATTGAGTCCAGACTTAGTGATGAAGTTGATAACGGCTTTACTTGAATAAACTTTCATCAGGAATGAATCTTCCAACTTTGTCTTGATTACCAGCAGGCTTTGGCATTAATTCTGGCAGGCAAACACACTCAGCATGGGTGGTTTGAGGAGATCTGTCGGAATTACTGCACATGACTCGACCTGATAGTTTGTTTGTTGTGGGTTTGAGCACAGTTCCACCTTCTCCCAGGTGGTGTTCTTTTGGTGATTTGTGAAGCTATTTGTACCTCCCTTTTTCCCTATAGCCTTTGCAGGTTATAGTTCTACCTTGTGTAAGCTTTGGATGCTTGGTGGATCATCTGCTCCTTCTCGTATCAGATAAGTATTTTCCCTTCTCTTTTCCCTTTTGGTTTCTGTTTTGTCTAGGCCTCCAGTGGGGACACTAGCGCATTCGGTGGTAGAAGGCGCTGGGTGTCTCTTACTCTTTTTCCCTATTGCTGAGGGTCTGTTTAGTGTGTCATAGTCTTAGGCACGGGTACATGTGTATATCTACCATTGAGGTATGTACATGGGCTTAGCAGCCTAGGGAAAATATGTCAGGGATTGCTATAAGGTGACCTTGTTTTTTCCCTAGTTTGCGGGTCCTAGTCCGTTGTTTAGTTTGTCTTTCAGTTTGCTGTTCCCTTCCTTACCTATAGTGACATTATAACCTGCCCGCCCCCCGTAATCTTTTGCAAAATGGAGACTATTGATGTTTTGGTTGATCGCATGCAGGGATTGTCTTTGGAGGTAGCTGACCTCCGCAATTCGGATGCAAGGTGTCAGAGTACTTTGGCGTCTGGTGCCGCTGGGGGAAACCAGGTCTGCCTGGAACCTAAGGTCGCTCTCCCTGATAGGTTTTCTGGGGGAAGTGATAGCGTTGTCCGGTTCAGGGAGTCCTGTAAATTGTATTTTCGTCTGCGTCCGATTTCATCTGGAGATGAAAACCAGAGAGTAGGGATTATTATTTCTCTGCTAAGGGGTGACGCTCAGTCCTGGGCTTTTTCTCTGCCGGCCGGTTCTCAGTCCCTCCGGTCGGTGGATGAATTTTTCGGAGCCCTGGGCCTGATTTATGATGAACCTGACCCGGTCTCCAAGACTGAATCTCAGTTGCGCAGCTTGTGCCAGGGAGAACGCACTGCTGAGTCGTATTGTGCTGAATTTAGAAGATGGGCGACTGACTCGGAGTGGAATGATCCTGCACTCCGTAGTCAGTTCTGTCAGTGGCTATCTGAGAAATTAAAAGATGCCCTTGCATTTCATGAAAAACCTGATTCTTTGGAGGCAGCAATGTTTTTGGCCGTACGGATTGATAGACATCTTAGGGAGAGATGTAAAGGTTCCCTTCGGACAGGGGGTGCTGTCTAGTGGGGAATCAGTCCCTCCTGTCACTTAGGGTACTTTGACACCTGAATTAGGGGATGGAGAGGAGCCTATGCAATTGGGTCAGGTTACTTCTTGCTCTGGTAATAGGAATTTTAGGAAGCTGAATCGAATGTGTTACTTCTGTGGTATTAAAGGTCATTTCATTAATGTATGCCCCTTTATTAAACCGCTAACTGGTAATGAAAAACAATTAGTGGATTCATTCAAAGGAAGAAAATAAACTCCCTTACGCTCGGCAGTGTGAATAGGGAGTCAGAGCAGGCATATTCGTATCCTACCTGCAGTACCCGATTTCTCCTGCCTACCATGGTGGCGCTAGACTCGGGAAATTTTGAGTTAAATGTATTTGTTGACAGTGGTGCAGGGGTTAATCTTATTGATTTTATATTTCTCCAGAGTCATGGTTTCAAAACTAGCGCTTTAAGCAAAGAGCTACCAGTGTTTGCTATAGATTCCGCTCCTCTCTTGCAAAGAAGTCTAACTCATATAGTTCAGATGAATGATTTATGTGCGAACACACGATAAGGTACCTCTTTGGCGCACAGGGACGACCACAGTTCCAATTTTTTTTTGGTATAAATACTATTTATTGTTCAGTTGACAACGCGTTTCGGAGTTTATAACTCCTTTCTCAAGTCTTAGGCGCGCCAACAGCAAAAGAAAAAAGCAACAAACAAAGGGTGGCCGGATGACTGGGGACTCCCTCTGGAGCGACGCCAGACACAGCGGCACGCACCAGAGGGAGTCCCCAGTCATCCGGCCACCCTTTGTTTGTTGCTTTTTTCTTTTGCTGTTGGCGCCCCTAAGGAGTTATAAACTCTGAAACGCGTTGTCAACTGAACAATAAATAGTATTTATACCAAAAAAAACTTGGAACTGTGGTCGTCCATGTGCGCCAAAGAGGTACCTTATCGTGTGTTCGCACACAAATTATTAATCTCGCCCTCAACAATCCCTAGGAGTTTTGGCAACTCCATCCTAAAGGATTGAACGGGTACCGGCAGCACCGACCCCCCCCTTCCCCTACCTATTGTGTGTCTACCTTCACGGACGTTGCGCTTACACACGCACAACACCCAAAGGTGAGCACATTCCATCCATTACGCTTATCTGATTATCATTGCATACCACCCTATGAGCGCCTCTCCCTCTTCTCTCTTGCCATAATTCCTCATATAGTTCAGGATATTCATTTGAGGGTGGGTGATTCTCATGTTGAGTTTATTTCATGTTTTTTTATGAAAGGTTTGCCCGCTCCGATGGTTCTGGGTTTACCATGGTTGAGAAAACATAACCCTACCATTGACTGGCAAACTAGACACATTTGTAATTGGAGTGAATTTTGTATGAACAACTGTCTTAATGCCTCTATTTCGGGGGTATCCACTATGGTGTTGCCTCAGTTTCTTTCAGATTTTTCGGACGTATTCTCAGAGGGTGGAGCTCAGGAGTTGCCCCCTCACTGAGAGTGTGATTGTCCAGTCAACCTTATCCCCGGAGCTAAATTGCCTAAGTCTCGGTTATATAATCTTTCTCAACCCAAAAGAGTAGCTATGCGGGAGTATATTGCAGAGAGTTTGGAAAGGGTCATATTAGACCATCTAAGTCTCCTATGGCCGCTGGCTTCTTTTTTTTGTAAAGAAGAAAGATGGATCCCTTAGACCGTGCCTAGATTTCCGGGAACTGAATCTAATTACTGTCTGGGACCCTTATCCCCTTCCCTTGATTCTGGATCTATTTGATCAGATTGTCGGTGCCACAGTGTTTTCTAAGTTGGATTAAGAGGACCTTATATTCTGATCAGAATCAGGGAAGGGGGTGAATGGAAGACGGCCTTCAATACCCCTGAGGGACACTTTGAGAATTTAGTCATGCCCTTTGGCTTAACTAATGCCCCTGCAGTCTTTCAGCGCTTTATCAACAACATTTTTCATCATTTGGTGGGGAGGTTTGTGGTTATTTACCTCAATGACATACTTATTTATTCTCCTGATATGAAGACCCATCAGGATCATTTGAGACAAGTGTTATTGATCCTTGTATGCATACATCCCAACCTGCAAAAACTCATTTCAGGGAGGTGCACTTCTCATTTCAGGGAGGTTTTCTTTCACAAACTTTTTATTAAATTTTCCAAACATATGCAGTATCTGCACACTTTGCTCTATGGTGTGGAGGACTGGGCTCATTACCCTTCCCCAAATTATCCTATTTATGTATATGATTAAAGGGATTCTGTCACCACCTATAAGCCCTGTGAGCTAAACATATGCTCATGTCCAGGGTAGCAGCATTCTGATTTCTAAGGTGGCCTTATAAAAGCTATTTGGGGCTTTATTCTGCGGAAAAACAGGTTTTACTAACCTGTCAATCATTGAATTAAGGTGCCCAAGCAGGGGAGGTCTGTGGATGCATGGTGCCCGGCCGCACGCATCGCCGTTCGTGCCCAGCGCCGCCTTCTACTCCTCAGTGCCGCCTCTCCCTCCCCTCCCGCTTTGAGATCCCACGCGTGCGCACAGGCTCAGCCTGATGCGCCGTTGCGGACTGCTGGCATCGGCTTCTTCTTGCACTGTGCGCACGCGCCGAGAAGGGGACACTGCTACAGGTTGCCGGAAAGGTTTACTGCGAGTAAACTAGAGATGGGAAGTTTGGATCTTTCACATGAATCGGTTCATTTGAATCAGTTCATTCAAATGAACCGATTCATGAATCGAATCTTCGGTTCATTCGCTGAGCTGACAAGAAGCAAGTGAACCGAAGCTTAGGTTGCGCAATGCGCATGCGCGGATGCTTCGATTCACTTGGTGACTCGCTGAGTCAGCTCTTGGTCTGAGTCAGGAAGTTTATTCTTTAAAACCCTGTGTGTAATTATCTACCCCACTGTAGGAAAAAAACAAGCATCCAGGGGGGTGAATTTAACACTGGGGTAAATAATATAATTAAAATAGAGGGTTAAATGTGTAAATGTATTAAAAAAAAATACATCTCTCTCAATAGTTCTATAGCTACTGAATGAGACAGAAGAAGGGATGCCTTTAACATATAGATCTCCTTGAGAAGCCAATTTGACCCTAAAGGGTTAATTCAACCTGTAATCTAAACTCTGTCCTGTCACTTCTCTTATCTCTCTGCTCTGCTATCAGTAAACCTTTCCGGGATATATTGTCTCACATGCTGTCTCACATGCGGGTGTCTAATAGCTGGAGACTCCCTGAACGTCCGGGAGACTTGACATCCCTGTGTATGCTAAGTTGGAAAAATGTGTGTTTGCTGTTCAAGAGCTGCCATTTTTGGGGTACTTGCTTTCTGCCTCCGGATGGATCCCGATAAGGTCCGTGCGGTACTGGAATTGGATCGGCCGGAGAATCAGAAAGCCCTGATGCGGTTTTTAGGATTTACGAATTACTACAGAAAATTAATCCTGAATTATTCCACCATTGTCAAACCTCTGACAGATATGACTAGGAAGGGCGCTGACTTCTCTGTCTGGTCGGAGGAGGCATTGCAGGCCTTTTCTGCTATTAAGAAATGTTTTGCTTCTGCTCCCATTCTGATGCAGCCTGATGTGCCTCAACCCTTCATTGTGGAGGTTGATGCATCAGAAGTAGGTATCGGAGCAGTCTTATCACTGGGTCCCTCTCCCAGCAAATGGCGTCCGTGTGCTTTTTTCTCCAAGAAATAGAGAGTTGTTGGCCATCAAACTGGCCTTTGAAGAGTGGCGTCATTGGCTGGAAGGGGCTACTCATCCGATTATGGTATTTACCGACCATAAGAATCTGGCAATCTGCTAAGCATTTAAATCCTAGGCAGGCTAGATAATCATTATTTTTTACCAGGTTCAATTTTGTGGTCACCTATCGCCCTGGGGTTAAAAACGTCAAGGCGGATGCGTTGTCACATAGCTTTCCTGGGGGGGGGGAGATTCGAAGGATCCCTCTCCAAATTTGGTTTCCGCCCTTTACCCCGAGCTGGAAACGGAAGTGTTGGGGGCCCAAGAGGAGGCACCTGATTCTTGTCCTCCAAGCAAGTTGTTTGTTCCCTCTGAACTGCGATACAAAGTGTTCAAGGAACATCATAATACTGTCCTTGCGGGACATCCTGGAAGTAGATCCATGGTAGATCTTTTTTCTCTGAGATTCTGGTGGCCTGGGTTGCGTAATGATGTTGAAGGTTATGTAGCAGCTTGTGAGACCTGTGCTTTCGCAAAGGTGGCTTACACGCGGCCATCGGGATCTCTTCTTCCTTTGACCATCCAGTCTCGTCCTTGGATGCATTTGTCCATGGACTTTATTACTGATTTGCCGAGTTCTGGGAAAACTGGGATTTGTACCATTATCTGGTTTGCACAATGCGAAAACCCTTGCTCAGGTTTTTATTGATAACATTGTGAAACGACATGGTGTTCCCTCTGATGTGGTGTCTGATAGGGGGACACAATTTGTTTGCAGGTTTTGGAGGGCGTTTTGTTCTCGCCTGAGTATTCAGTTATCTTTCTCTTCGGCCTTTCATCCTCAGTCGAATGGTCAAACAGAGCACACTAATCAAAGCCTGGAGACATAATTGAGAAGTTTTGTCGCTGATAATCAGGATGAGTGGTCATCGTTCTTGTCTTTAGCGGAGTTTGCCTTGAATAACCACAGGCAGGATTCAACTAAGTCGCCATTTTTTTGCGCATATGGTTTTCACCCTCAGTTTGGTACTTTTTCTGGGGCCATATCTTCTGGGATACCAGAGGAGAAGAGGTTCTCATCCTCTTTGTCATCTATCTGGCGGAAGATTCAAGTCAATTTGAAAAAGATGGGTGAAACATATAAAAGGATGGCTGACAGGAGACGTATGACTGGCCCTCATAAATTATACTGCCTTAGATGACCCCCACACAGTGATGCCCCCCTAATTCTTGTGCACCCTTTATTGGTCCCCCCAAAGAGTTATGCTCCTTTAGGCATGCCCCTTTCAACAAAGTTATGCCCACACAGTGCTGCCCTCTCACATAGTAATGCCCTTTTAGATGGCCCCTCCAAACACAGTGATGCTCCCCTCATAGATTAAGCCTCCTTAGATGTCCCCCACAGAGATGTCGTCCTAATAGTTATGGATCTTTTAGTGGACCTCCTCACAGACTTATGGCCCCTTAGACTGCCCCCTCCCAATTATGCCCCCTAGGTGGCCCCCCACACACAGTTATGCCCCCTTTAGTGGCCCCCTCACCGTAATGTCCTTTTAGGTTGCCCAACACCCAGTTATGCCCCTTTAGTGCTCCCCCATGCAGTTATGTCCCTTTAGATGTCCCCCCACACAGTTATGTTCCCTTTAGTGGCCCCCTCACAGTTATGGCCCCTTAGATGTCCCCCTCAAAGGGTTATGCCCTGTGTGTGAGAGTTATCCTCCGTTCTGGACACTACTCATCTTGCAGGAGCGCACAGCAATATACCGATTTATAATGCTGTGTGTCTCTACATGACCTTTTTGCTACAGAATCAAAGTGACAGCTTTATGTCAGTATGATCCTGTAGAAGTAAGGTCATGCAGAGAAACATAACATTATAAATCAGTATAATGATCAGGAGCGTGATTTCCAGACTGCACACTGTGAAAAATCTCCTAGATGGCCCCCTGCACAGGGTTGTGTGGTGCACCCTCATGATTATGCCCCCCCTCACAGAGTAGTGCCTCCGGTGTAAATGCAGCGGACAGGACCACAGGGGCAGTATGTGAGTGCACGGTGGGCTGATGGGGGTAGTAGTCGTACTCACGGTTTTGCAGCTCCCTGGGTCGGGGTGCAGTGATGAGGAAGACAGCACTAAATACTCCAGGGCACACTCTATTGCAGGAAACACCAGCCAGATGGAAGTTGAGGTGCCCTTGATGGTAAGGGGTATGCTTAGGGTGCTTTGGTGGCTGGGCCCCTGTGTTCGTGACGCCAGCACTGTGAGGTGCAATTAGGAGATGATGTGGAATAAGGAGACCAAGTTTCTTAACCAACTCCCAGTACTTTACTGAAGCTGATCTAAAGGTCATCAATGTATGCAAAAGTCATTTACAGCAAGGCAGCTTTTACAGTGATTCAGATTAGTTCCCAAAAGTTGCATAAGGGGCAGTTTTCTATGACAATCAATCTTTCTCCCTTGTTTCTTCAGGTTGGAGGGATGTACTATGTCTGCTGTACTGTATTATCATATACTTCTGTATCCTCTCTAGGAATACTATATTATGACAGATGGCCTTTTTGTCCTTGGTTATGGTGGGCAGCTTGTAGCTTAGAATCTCTCCACCTAATGTAAAGGAGACTAGAGCCTGATAAACAACAGCTACCTTCCTTTGCCAATATTCTCACTCCCTCTCTGAGTTGCCTGGTTCTTCTGTAATCTTTCCCTTCAATGGACTAGTTAGTACATGAAACTAACTTTGGAGCTGCTGAGGTGCAGCTTTGTCCTCAGATATCACACATTCTGACCTCCTTCTCCTTCTCCTCTGTACTGTGTGCAGGGCAGAGTCAGGCCTGGGAGGCTTGTTAGAACCTCTCCCTCTCTATGCAACTTTATCGGAACTCATATATAAGCACAATTTACATAAAACACAATAACAGTATTAAGCAGTGTGCTTGAGGACACTGCATAAAAAAAAACACTTGTCCCACGAACAAAGCAGAAAATGTCTACTCAGCTCTGCTGTCTGTGGCTGAGTGCAGCAGGCGTAATGGTGTCAGTACTGCAGCAGCACACATGACCCGTCCGTGCAAAAGTTTACATGGCGAGGACCAGAAGGCTACCTAAAGGAGCCAGGAAACCAAAGAGCGGGAATGGAGTGGCAGGGAGCAGATGAGAAAGGTTTTTCAACAGCTATAGGCTTTTTTTAAAAGTCCAAAATCCTTACAACGAAAATATGATTTTAAATGATTATTAATATTAATTCTCATTTCTTCTATGAAAGGTCACCTACCCCTGAGTTAAGGTCACTTGTTTTAATTCCTGTCAGAGTCATATCCACGTCACCGTGTCGCTGGAATATTTGTAATGCTTGTAATGTACGCTGTGATAGATTTGTCCTTGGTCTCCTATTTCTTAGATGACTCATCTGTATCTATGGCAGCAGTGTCACAGTAAGAGATGAAGGAAGACGTGATTTTTATCATGGGTAAGTGAACAATGCTGGGCTTTAACCGCCTCACGTCCGCCCATAGGATATAAACGTCCTATGGGTGGACGTCTATTTCTGACAGCACGTTTTAAAACGTCCTGTCAGAAATAGCAGCTGCACGCTAATCGTGCAGCTGCTGATCGGGTTGCCCGCTGTCAGTGACAGCAGGGCAACCCTAAGACAAGGCAGGGACAGTGCCCAGGTGTCCCTGCCTTCACGATCGCTGCAGACACAGCGCTCACCGAGCGCTGTGTCTGCAGAGAAGGAAGCGCTGTGCGCTTCCTGTTCCGGCCCGGCGGTCATGTGACCGCCGTGACCGGAGAGTGCAGGGGCTGTGTGAGGTCTCTCAGAGACCTCGATCAGCCCTGCTGTGAGGCTGTACAGCGCAGGATTGCTGCTGTACAGCCTCTATAGGGGTGCATTTGTCCTGTAACTGGGGCTACTATCTCAGCCCCAGTTACAGGAGAAATCAACTGTGAAAAAAAAAAAGAAAAAGTGAAGCAAATGTCCCCCAGAGGTCTTGTATGACCTTATGGGGGACGAAAAGTGTAAAAAAAAATAAAAAAAAATAAAGGGTTGAAAAAATAAAATAAAATAAAGTTTCACATGTAAAAAAAAAAAAAGTTCCCAAGTTAGGAATAAAAAAAAAAAATTAAAATAGAAAAAATAAAGTAAAATAGACATATTTAGTATTGCCGCGTCCGTAAAAACCAGCTCTATAAAAATATCACATGACCTAACCCCTCGGATGAACACCGTAAAAAATAAATAAAAAAAACTGTGTCAAAACAAGCAATTTTTGCCACCTTGCATCACAAAAGGTGCAACACCAAGTGATCAAAAACGCGTATGTCCCACAAAATGGTACCAATAAAACCGTCACCTCATCCCGCAAAAAATGAGCCCCTACATAAGAAAATCTCTCAAAAAATAAAAAAACTATAGCTCTTAGAACATGGAGACACTAAAACATAATTTTTTTGGTTTCAAAAATGCTATTATTGTGTTAAAGTGAAACAAATAAAAAAAAGTATACATATTAGGTATTGCCGCGTCCGTAAAAACCAGCTCTATAAAAATATCACATGACCTAACCCCTCGGGTGAACACCGTAAAAAAAAAAAAAAAAAAACTGTGTCAAAACAAGCAATTTTTGTCACCTTGCATCACAAAAGGTGCAACACCAAGTGATCAAAAACGCGTATGTCCCACAAAATGGTACCAATAAAACCGTCACCTCATCCCGCAAAAAATGAGCCCCTACATAAGAAAATCTCTCAAAAAATAAAAAAACTATAGCTCTCAGAACATGGACACATTAAAACATAATTTTTTGGTTTCAAAAATGCTATTATTGTGTAAAACTTTAATAAATGAGAAAAAGTATACATATTAGGTATCGCCACGTCCGTAACAATCTGCTCTATAAAAATGTCACTTGACTGAACCCCTAAGGTGAACGCTGTAAAAATAAATAAATAGAAACTGTGCTAAAACAACCAATTTTTTGGTCACCTTGCCCCATAAAGTGTTATATTGAATGATAAAAAAATCATATGTACCCAAAAATAGTACTAATAAAACTGGCACCTTATCCCCTAGTTTCCAAAATGGGGTCACTTCTTGGGAGTTTCTACTGTAAGGGTGCATCAGGGGGCTTCAAATGGGACATGGCATCTAAAAACCATGTGGAGTTCCTTTCCTTCTGCGCCCTGCCGTGTGCCCATACAGCAGTTTACGACCACATGTGGGGTGTTTCTGTAAACCGCAGAATCTGGGTAATAAATATTGAGTTTTGTTTGGCTGTTAACTATCGATGTGTTAGAGAAAAAAATTGATTAAAATGGAAAATCTGCCAAAAAAGTGAAATTTAAAAATTTGATCTCCATTTTCCTTTAATTCTTGTGGAACGCCTAAAGGGTTAACAAAGTTTGTAAAATCGGTTTTGAATACCTTGAGGGGTGTAGTTTCTACAATGGGGTCATTTATGGGGGTATCCACTATGTAGGCCCCACAAAGTGACTTCAGACCTGAACTGGTCCTTATAAAGTGGGTTTTGGCAATTTTCTTAAAAATTTGAAGAATTGCTTCTAAACTTCTAAGCCTTCTAACGTCCTAAAAAAATAAAATGACATTTCCAAAATGATGCCAACATAAAGTAGACATATGGGGAATGTTAAATAATAAATATTTTATGAGGTATCACTTTCTGTTTTAAAAGCAGAGAAATTGAAATTTAGAAAATTGCGATTTTTTTAAATTTTTGGGTAAATTTGGGATTTTTTCATAAATAAAGGTGAAATATTTTGACTCAAATTTATGACTATCATGAAGTACAATGTGTCACGAGAAAACAATCTCTGAATGACTTGGATAAAAAAAGGCGTTCCAAAGTTATTACCACATAAAGTGAGATATGTCCGTTTTGCTAAATTTGGCCTGGTCAGGAAGGGGGCAAAGGGCCCAGATGGGAAGTGGTTAAAGAGCTGTACTGCTTGGAATAGAAAGCTTATACCCATGTTCAGTACTCCAAAACAGCTCTCTCAGAAGAGAAATTGATAAAAAAACAAATATCTATGAGGGGTCCCAAAGATCCTTGTGCCTCATGAGAAGACACCAGCATTATAGAAAGTGCATGATGGTCAAGTTACACCTCTGGCTGGAGGGAAGAAGTTAGGTCATGAATTTGGCACTGGCTGCCACTGGCTGTGTACATAACGATCTGATGCTCTAAGCATTAAAAGTCATATGTCAGCAAATTTTTACCTGAAACCGGCTGACCTGCTGCATGTGTGCTTGGCAGCTGAAGGCATCTGGGTTGGTCCTATGTTCATATGTTGAGAAAAATTAAGTTTTAATATATGCAAATGAGCCTCTAGGAGCAACGGGGGCGTTGCTTATTCCTAGATGCTCTGCTCTCTCTGCAACTGCTGCCCCCTCTGCACTTTGATTGACAGGACCAGGCAGTGTACACATAATCACACTTGGCCCTGATTTATTCTAAAGTCAAAGTGCAGAGGGTGCGGTAATTAATGGTATGGATCTCTGAATGAGGTGATCCAAAAACAAATAATTTTTTAAGTGTTTTCATTTTGCAAAAGTAGTAAAACATAAAAACCCTATATGAATTTTGTATTGCCATATATTTTTTTTTATTAAAAAACAATCAAAAATTTATATGTAGCCCAGAATAGACCAATGGATATGTCAACTCATCTCACAAAAAACAAGCCCTCAAACAGCTGTCAATGGAAAAAAAAAATACCTATGGCGCTCTGAATAAGGTGATTCAAAAACAAATCTTTTCAAGTGGTTTCATTCTGCAAAAGTAGTAGAACATAAAAAACCTACCGTATACATATTTGGTATTGCCATAATCATACTAGCCCATGGAATAAAGGCAACATGTTATTTACGCTAAAAGCAGCATGAAATATTTTTTAACAGTTTTTTTTGTCTAAAAACTGGGTGCATCCTACAATTAGATTCACAAGAGGAAGAGTCCTACAGAGTAAAAACTGGGCTTTCACTCTAGAGGTACACCTAGATTTTTTGTTGCTGAAAAGAAGTGCATATTTACTGAAAAGAGGTTAAAAATACTGGTTCACTTGATGATGCAACCAAGTCCAAATGGTATATGATGGAGACGGCACATAGCTCACTCACCTTTCAGCCTATGAAGTTGGTGGGTGTTTAGTATTCTGAATGCACACAGCTAAGGCACAATGCTGACAACCCAAACATCAGAAACCATAATAAGCATGAAGTACTGTATTGTATTAGTTGCTTTCTTTACTCTAAGTATGCTCCCAAACTGCTTCAAGTGTCTTCATTGTCTTGCAAGCCCCTACACTTAAATCTGAAGGATCATTCATAACATATCGCTGAAAAAAGGCCATACTTACTGGTATAATGTGAAAATTCCATCTCACTGCAGGACACAGCTAGGTCCCAATGGTGTATGATGGGGACTGATGAACAGTCACTCACACACCTTCCAGATGTTTTATTGCTCACTACAAAAAATACATGGAAATATATTGAGTATCTTGAAAATATATTCATCTTCAAAATTGCTCTAGCCAGTCAATTTCTTTGATTGTTATATACTTGGATATTTATGTATTTTTCAAATGTCATATTCTGTTGAATTTTACATGCCCAATCCTTTTGTTCTTAGGTCTGATACAGTAAGCCACAGCTAGAAGAGGAATACCTCCCCTCCTCATTATGAATACATGCACACTCGGCTGTACCAAGCATGTATGTGTATAAGAGGTCAGGGGAAATAACTGTCGGCTCTAAGGCCATTTGACCAACCGCAATTGTAGGTGTATGGCCACTTTTACTGATTATTTGCAAGTGAATCTGTTTCATCTGGCCATATCACCTTTTGATTGTCCTTTCACCAGTTTGATGACATCTGCAGCCTCTGAGTGTAAAGAAGGGAGCTGATCTCTAGATACTTTAAATATATGTATAAAGAACAAAGTATCTAGTCCATGGAGCAAAGCTTACGTCATCACAATAATGTGAATGTGTGTGCAATAAAAGTTTGAGATTACCATGGGAAAATACATAGTAATTTATAGTTTTCTACTTTCCTGTTATCTGCTGACATCATCAAAACTCCAGAAAACACAAGACAACACAAATGTTGGCCCATTTATATCACAGTTAATTAGAGTACTCCAACAGTATCTTAGTGAGAACATTGAACACTTCTATGCTCAAAATTGACCATATTCCCTGGTGGTTAATATTACAGTGTATACAGTCAGGTCCATAAATATTGGGACATCAACACAATTCTAAAATTTTTGGCTCTATACACCACCACAATGGATTTGAAATGAAACGAACAAGATGTGCTTTATCTGCAGACTGTCAGCCATAATTTTAGGGTATTTACATCCAAATCAGGTGAACGGCGTAGGAATTACGAAAGTGTGCATATGTGCCTCCCACTTGTTAAGGAACAAAAAGTAATGGGACGATTGGCTTCTCAGCTGTTCCATGGCCAGGTGTGTGTTATTCCCTCATTATCCCAATTACAATGAGCAGATAAAAGGTCCAGAGTTCATTTCAAGTGTCCCAATATTTATGGACCTGACTGTATATTATATATATATATATATATATATATATAACACTAACCTTGATTACTGACTTATGAACTGGTGTAAAAAAACTGACTAAATTACTCTTGTCTGAATTAAAGTGTAACTGCAGTTTCAAAAATCTCTAAATATACTGTAAAGACATATCAAAGGTTTTGATTGGTGGGGTCTAAGTGGTGAGACTCGCACAGATGGCTAAAAAAAAAAAGAGATAGAAGGGCTCAGAAAGAACATTGTCTCTCCTCACTCGTGAATACAGATCTGAGTTGGACTCTGACAGTCTGTTGAGGCCATCTTCAGCATTGAAGAGAGAAGAAACAGTCCTCTGTGTGAGAGCTTCTAACACCTCGTTTCAGCAATCATGGGGGTCTCAGTACTGAGAACCCCAATTATCAAAACCTTTGATATGTCACTGTGACATCAAAAGATTTTTAAAAGTAAAATTACGCTTTACACAAGGTATTCCTTCTTCCAATTATTGGGAAAATGGTATCCCATATGGGAGGTCAGGTAATCAATGTTCTTAAAGATGGGCTCCTAGAGCAGGGATTAGCAACCTCCGGCACTCCAGCTGTTCCGAAACTACAACTCCCAGAAGCCTACTTTCACTTCTGTGGGAGTTACAAGAACAGCTGAGTAAGTTTGCATGTTGGGAGTTGTAGTTTCACAACACCTGGAGTGCCAAAGGTTGCTGATCCCTGTCCTAGAGGTCGGACCACCATAAATCAGACATTTATAGCATTGAAAGTTCTTGTTTAGTAATGTGTATTTTGTAATTTCTTCTATGGAATAGGGAGTCCATAAATGAAATAAAAAAGCTATGTATTAGGCAGTAAATAGAAGTGTAAAGCAAAGTGATCTGTGGAGCTCCTTATCTACTGACCATGAATAATCAGGAACATCTTATACGTCTCTGGACTTTGCATTACCTTCAGCTCCTTTGTTTCTAGTCATTTTTGTCTGTTTCCTAGTGCAGCAGAAGCTATCTGTTAGTCTATAAATGAATGGAATTCTTCTTCATACTACATTATCGATCCAAGGGAAGACAAACACTAGCATTCCAAGCGAAGGATGTTTTGCTTTATCTTGCAAGAATAAAAGATTCCTGTGGCTCATCTCTTGTCAATTACATTCCTTCCTGGACCAATTCTGATAATGGTGTTCAACTTGTAGAAATAATAGCATATATCTCTCTATTCGGATACCATGCCTGGCATGTCACATTAAACAGCCTGAAATGTTTTCTCTTCTAGAGCGCTGGAAGGTATATACATCACATACTAAGTGATTGGCTTAAACAGCGAATACTCATCTCACAGTGAGAGTAGTTTAAAAGTTTATTTAGAAGAGAGGTTACAGTCAAAAGAGTTAAAAGGGTTATTCCTCTCTCACCATTTCATAACTGAGATTGGAATAACCCTAGTAAGCACTGGCCGGGAGTCGGTGGTGTTACAGAAATGGCTGAGCAAGCTGTGCTTCGCTTTTTCCTTTACTCCTATAGCATTGAATGGAAGGTATACAGACCAAGCTATGGTGTTTGAAGCAGTCCCATTCACTGCTATGGGAGTTACAGAAACAGTGGAGAACAGCCTGCTCTGCAGTCTCCATAACTCCGGCCACCATTGGCCAGAACTTAGTAAGGTTACCCCCATCATCTCAGCCTTGATAAGCTGAGATGGGTATAACCCTTTAAGAATGAGACCTCCGCATGTGTAACACATCAATTTACAAGGATTGCTTTGCCTAGACACTTAGGCCCCTTGCAGACAAGCGTTCCTCCCGCAGCGAGTCTGCATCACCTCCCAGCACTGATGGGATTCACATAGTGTTATATTGATTTATGATGCTATGTAACCCTTACAGTTCTGCCATGTCATGCATAACACTGGCAGCATTATGCCAGTGTTATCCAATACATTCCAGAACTGTAAGGCCTCTTTCACACGAGAGAGTTTTCTGCGCGGGTGCACTGCGTGACGTGAACGCATAGCACCCGCACTGAATCCTGACCCATTCATTTTAATGGGTCTGTAAACATGAGCGTTGTTTTTCACGCATCACTTGTGCGTTGCGTGAAAATCGCAGCATGTTCTATATTCTGCGTTTTTCACACAAGCAAGTGCGGGTGCGATGCGTTTTTCACTGATGGTTGCTAAGAGATATTGTTTGTAAACCTTCAGTTTTTTATCACGCACGTGAAAAACGCATCAAAACGCATTGCACCCACGCAGAAAAAACTGAAGAACTGAACACAATCGCAGACAAAACTGACTGAACTTGCTTGCAAAATAGTGCGAGTTTCACTGAATGCACCCTGAACGCATCCGGAGCCAATCCGTCACGCTCGTGTGAAAGAGGCCTAAGGGTTACATAGCATCATAAATCAATATAATGCTATGGGACCCACGGCAGCGCTGGGAGGTCAGGCCGGGAGCTGCAATGCGGACTTGCTGCGGGAGGAACGCTCGTCTGCAAGGGGCCTTATTCCTATCTCATGTCAAGTTCATCTATCTCTTCTCAAAGTAGCTGTGCAGCCTCCTGTCAGAACAAGTATTAGTCGGGACCTATCTCTGAGAACTCTGACCTATAATATTCCGTTCAGTGAGATTATACGAAATTAACGTTTCCACAAAAGCAAAATTTATTCCTCAAAGGTATACATATATACATTATCAGTATGCAAAACTGTTAGCAAACTCTATAATGATTATTTTTATTATCAATAGGATCATACTGGTAATCAAGACACTATAGGGCTGTATGGGTAGGATGTAAGCTTGTATTTGGAAGCCCTGTGATCTGCATCACCTTTGGGGACATTTTTGTGCATTGTACTCATTATCAGCTGAAAATCATTGTTTCAATTGGTCTTTATTAAAAATATGGAACCTTTTTCCTCTGTACAGAGCTGAGAATCTCTAGTAGCAGGATCTGAATTTTCTGTCTGCTCCATCAGACAGGGAGCTGATGCATTTTACCTCTGATCTCTGACCTTATAAACACTCATCAAAGCACAATCCTTATCTTACTGATAAGAATGTGGCTTAAATAAGTGCTTATGACCTTTAAGTAATTTAGAAATAAGGGTTATTAGATGATCGTCACAAAGTGAAAGCGAAAGTAAAATGCGCACAGCTAAAAAACTGTTAACCCTTTGTGACAGAACAGCTCAATATTTTTAATAAACTATTGAAAAAATGATTTGTATCCCCAAATGAGCAAAATGTAATCATAAAAAAAATTGTCCCCAAAGGTGTACATAGCCTTTAAGGACTTGCTTTATCGGTCTTAGTTATCTACTTATCTTTCTTAAAACTTCACTTTTTATTTTGGCATGACATTTTTGGGCTTTGGAACCAATTACTGGTTTTCCATAGAGTTATGGACTCAAGTTACAATGTTTTCAACATACAATGGTCATCCTGGAACCAATTAATATAGTAACTTGGAGGACCACTGTATAAAATTACATTGATGGAGAACGGGATTTTAGCTAATAAGAATTATGCATGGTATATGGAAAGAGTAGTTGAGGCTTGGAACAAATTCCTATCAGATGTGGTTGGAAAATCTACAGTAAGTGAATTTACACCTCCCTTTCCTGGGATAAACATGTCTATCTCAAGATGAGTAATAATATAAGGACAAACTAGATGAACCATGTGGTCTTTTTCAGCCGTCAATATTCTGTGTGTTTCTATAATGAAAAGATTTCCCTGGTTTTCAATATTTCTGCATTTTTAAAGAGAACCTTTCATCTGTTACTTATAGGAGCTAAATACCTGTACTTGCGGGGTACCCCCCACTGATGCTGCCACCCGTTTTTTTTTTTTTAAATCGCCCCCCTGCACCCTCCTGAAGTTTTCACGCTCAGTATGTAAATCCTGAGCATCGGTACAGGGAGGAGGAGACGCCAGGGTTTCTCAATTGGCGTGTTCTTCTCCCTGGCTGTGCCGCGATCCAATCACATCGGAGAGTGTCACAGCCAGGGAAGAAAAACCTCCCTGACTGTGACGATCTCTGATGTGATTGGATCGCGGCACAGCCAGGGAGAAGAACACGCCAATTGAGAAACCCTGGCATCTCCTCCTCCCTGTACTGATGCTCAGGATTTACATACTGAGCGTGGAAACTTCAGGAGGGCGCAGCGGGGCGTAGGGGCAATGTTTAAAAAAAAAAAACGGGTGACAGCATCAGTGGGCGGTACCCCGCAAGTACAGGTATTTAAGTCTGTCCTTGCCAGGTGATGGGCGCAGGTTTAGGATGTATTACATGTAGAGTACAGTTATCATTTATGTCTTGTAACAAGTAAACATCATGAAAACCATGAGAAAATGATACAAAAATTATAATAGAAAAGTGGATAACTTCACATTGTACCAAGAATAACTTTATTTGTTAGACTCATATTACCCCTTTAGTGGGCCACCAATCTGTTATTCGTGACCTATCCTAAGTACAGGCCATCAATATCTAGAGTCTGAACATCCCAGCAGTATATGTCAGAAAGGTCATGTAACATATACATGTGAACAGTATATAACAGCATATAACAGTGCTCCAAACAGACTGAATTTAAGGGGCTTGCAGTCTTACAATATTGTCATATTTAGCAGCTATTTGGGTTTTTGGGAACTGTTTGCCATATCAATTCTCCACAGTGTTTCATACAGTACAATAAAGTAACACCATATACTGTATATTTCCTGCATGTTTCATGTAGACAGCATGGTGGCTAAGTGGTTAGCACTGGGGTCCTGGGTTCAAACCTCATCAAGGACAACATCTTCATGGAGTTTGCATATTCTCCATGTCTTTGTGTGGGTTTCTTTGTTTCCTTCCGCACTCCAAAAATAGGCAAAATTGACTCTTCTGTGTGTTGGAGATGAGTGCCTATATGGTAGCCACTGCTGTCCCAGCTACACAACCATCCCCTTGCTTTGAGTCCTCAGTGTGAGAAAAAGCGGGGAAAAACACTTTACCTTTGTCCCCATTCATTCTCAAAACTGAACTGAAGGGATCGGAGTGCGTCAGAATGCATTCTGTTCCGTTTCATTGCGTTTCCATGACACAAAAGCGCTGCAAGCAACGTCCTGGGATGCGGAGTAAGACGGATCCGTCATGACTTACAATGGAGACGGATCAGTTTTCTCTGACACAAAAGAATATGGATCTGTCCCCCATTGACTTACAATGGTTTTAGAGATGGATCCGTCATGGCCATTTTAGAGATAATACAACCGGATCCGTTCATAACGGATGCAGCCAGTTGTATTATCATGACGGAAGCGTTTTTGCTGATCCAGATGTGAAAGTAGCCTTACAAGCATTTGTCATGCAAGGCTTTCTTCTAGTCCATCCACACTTTCCTAACAGACATATGGCATGCACTGTGTGTAGCTTCCCATGCTATTTGATGTCATTTAGGGAAATTAGATTGTAAGCTTATTTGGCCCTGGAACCATATAGATCTATCAAGTCTCTAGTATGTTTGTTGTGAATAATACTGTTAACATCATTGATAGGATCACACACCGGATACATTTTCTACATGGAAATTTCTATATTGTTGATATACTGTAAAGTCCTAATGTATTATTTATCGCCTTCTCCTATGTTAATGGCTTACCCTGCATACAATATGACTGCAAAGATGGAGCTAATCTCTTCTGTGGATCATCTACAGTATGTCACAGCCCTGAGGATGTATGGTTGCCAAGGAAATAGGTGTGATGTAGCTTTCAGTGATGGCGTCACAAAATGAATCAGCGGAGAATGCACACCGCTGCCTTACAACTTTTCCTGATGAGGGATAAATACATGCAATCTACTTGTGGTTCTGGACACAGAATGTAATACATCTGATGTACTAGGGATGCCTCCCTCATCACAAGAAAGGGGTACTGGGCTCCGCTGTGGTAATAACATTGGAGCGCTTTTAGTTATCCAACCAATTCTGAGATTGTTTTCTCAAGACATCATACTTCATGTTAGTGGTAAATTTGAGTCGATAAGTCTTAACTTTATTGATTAAAAAATCTGAAATTTACAAAAAATGTGGAAAAATTGTCAATTTACTAAATTTTTAATTCTCTACTTTTAAGATGGATAGTGATACCTCATAAAATAGTTATTACTTAACATTCCCCATATGTCTACTTTATGTCCACATCATTTTGTA
Organism: Bufo bufo; assembly: GCF_905171765.1. Lineage (NCBI taxonomy): Eukaryota > Metazoa > Chordata > Amphibia > Anura > Bufonidae > Bufo > Bufo bufo. The sequence goes on along the minus strand of NC_053390.1, from coordinate 145,059,317 downwards.
AATGGCATTTTGTCCGCCGATGTTCCCCTGCTTACTGCCGCAGTTCCGGGCTCCGTGTTCAGCGGTGATCTACTGCTGCTGTTCCCCATTCACCGCTGCAGTCCTGGGCTGTGTCTTGTAGGTGTTGTCTGTTCTGGAATCTGCTCCATGGTTTCCTTCTAGCCCTGAGCACAGCATTCTTCTAGCTAGTTCCCTGTAGCACATCACTTCCTGTGATTTTTCAGTTAGCTCATGTGACCTTGCTGACCAATCCTGTCCCTCCTGCACATATATAAGTGGCTCAGCCCCCTTCCCAGGTGCCTGAGTCAGTGTGTCTGTGGCAGGTAAGTGTGTTATTGGTTTCGCTTACCTGCCATCTCCTTATGCTGTATGTGTTCCCCTCTCCTTGCAGCCTGGCCAAAAGGAGTAATAAGGGAGCAGGTCACCTCCTACAGCGTCCCTAATCCTCTCCCTGACTCCTCACTGTATGAGCGGACCCTGATGGTAGGACAACTCATACTCAGGATTCCTAGAGACCCTGAGTCGCCCTTGTAATCCCTCACCAAGCAGCAGGGAAGAGACGACCTGTTCATCCCAGTCATGGAGGAACAGGAGTCTCTATCTGAGGCCAGGCTGCAAGGAGAGGGGAACACATACAGCATAAGGAGATGGCAGGTAAGTGAAACCAGTAACACACTTACCTGCCACAGACACACTGACTGGAACCCGTGCACTATTGCTGCTGTCCACACCAACATTAAAGGATACAGCACACACCACAAACCACACAGGAACCCAGGACACCCATAGCTGCAAGAAACATGAGACAGGGGAATGTGTAGTAAACATGCTGGACACCAAACACCAGACATATAACACCAAACTAGACATACAAACACCCTGAACATAACCCACTCCTTACAAATAGGGACAGGAAGGGAAGGAGACACCGGGATAACATTGATGACCACAAGGGTGGCCCTCACTGGACAGATGGAACACCCTGGACTGGAGCAGAGCTCCAGCACCAACAACAGCTGAAGTACAACTGACTCCAGCCAGGAAACCACAGAAGATATAAGCCAAGTGACCACACCCAGTCAGGGAGTTAACCCTTACAGCACCAGACAGAGGGAGGCTACAACTTAAAGGGGAAGTGCACACACAAGCATACTAAACCACGTAACCACCGGCAACAGCATGCGTGGCAACCATGTCACGGCAATCACCCAGAAGGCCGAGACACTGCCACCGCATGCTCTCACAGCAACACGTTGCCGCCGGCAACCGCAAGTGTGGCAACAGTGTCACAGCGCAAACCAAAGGCCTTGACACAAATACTGTATTGGAGTAAAAGGATGATAGTTATTTTTATATATGGCTGCTCAAACAGGAGACTCACATGCTGCTAGTGTTACATAAAGCAGTTACAGTTTGGAAAATTGGATCCAAGGTCCCAGTGTTGCAATAACTTGGACCTGCTGTGTGAATGGGAAGAGTAAATTTTCTCTAACTCAAAATATAGTTGGACCATGGATATTAATTCCTTGATAATCATCGGGGAGCTGGATTTCCAGGATTTGGCTATCATCGCCCTGGTTGCGAGAATAACCTGACCACAAACTAACCTAATCTGTGGGGGGAGATCTATGAGACCCACAAAGCAGAGGGCTAGAGATGGTGACTTGGGTATATGTACTACCGTAACTTTCTGCAAGAGAAGAAACATAGTATCCCAGAATGTGGACACAAATGGGCAGTCCCACCATACATGTTTTTATGTGCCTAAGAGACCGCATTTCCTCCAACAAAAGGGGGATATGAGAAATTAAGCTTGTGAATATGAGAAGGCATTTGGTACCATCGGAGAAGTATTTTAAATGTCGTCTCCCAGTGCGTAGCTCCTGATGATATCTGTTTTACTATAGGGAAGGCTAAGTACCAATCTTCCACCCAATATTCCTCCCCCAATTCCTCTTCCCATTTCAGTACAAAAGGAGGTTTCACAGTTGCCCCTAATAGACCCACTGGTGGATGAGAGAAAGGTTAGGATTGTAGTAGGGAAATCCAGTGAGAAGATATCGTGGCTAGAAATAGCATGTCTTATATTTATAGAAATCTTTCTGTGGAATGTTAAATTTGCAAGTTAGACTCTCAAAAGTATCCATGGTTGTGCCTTCAAACAGATGATCAATTTTTGTTATCCCTGCTGCCACCAAATTCTCTAAGTGCAGATCTGGAATCCATGTATTTATGTATAGTAAAGGTAGGTTCTTAATAGTAATTTTGGGTAAAGTAGCTAAATATGGAAGGAGGCTTTTCCATACCATAGCTGATACTTTTATACTGTAGAGGGAGGCTTAAGTCCCCATACCTTTTTGATGATGCAAATTAAACTGAGCAAAAAGAGGGGTGGGGGATGATGCCCTTAATAAAGTCACCCATCTTATTCTACTGTCATGTGTCTACCATTCTTTAATTTGCATAAGAACACAATCCCAGTAATATTTACTTACATCCGGGATACCCATACCCCCCCTTGGCCCAAGGTCTAGACATTGTAGCAAACAGAATTCTGGGTTTTCTACCAGCCCAAACAAAGTCGGTGAGCAATTTTTGCAAAGCTTGGAAAAATGCGGCAGGTAACCGGATCACCACAGTGCGAAAGGTGTATAATATAGGCATAGGGAACATCATCATTTTGATAACAGCCACTCTGCAGGCCCATGAGAATAGTGAATGGGAGTATTTCTGAATCAAATCAGATGTTTTTGATAATAGGGGTTGATAGTTTGCTTAATATAGGTCTTTGCTAAATTTGGTAAGGGTGATACCCAAGTAAGTGAAGCCTTTCTCCTGCTAGCTAAAGGGGTATTGGGAAAACAGTTTCGCTCTCTTGGTGGAGTCCACCCCTACAGTGAATGCTTGGGTTTTCGCTAGATTCATTTTGAAGTAGGATACATTTTGGAACTTGTTTATAACTTCCTGTACCCCCGGGAGAGACACCTCCAGGCTTGTTAGTGACAATATGACGTCGTCAGCATAGAGGCCCAGTGTATGAGACTCACCCTTCAACGAGATGCCCGAAATAATAGAGGATTGTCTGACAGTTTCTGCAAAAGGTTCCATGACTAAGGCAAATACTATGGGGGATAACGGACAGCCCTGTCTGGATCCATTGGTTATAAGAAACCGTTCCGATAAAAAGCCTGATGTATACACTCTGGCTAATGGGGTGGAGTATAAGGCCATTATAGCTGATTTAATGACGCCCTGGAATCCAAACTTGTCCAGAGTGGCTGAAAAATAGCCCCAGTACACACGATCAAACACCTTCTCTGCGTCTAAAGCTAGAAACAGAGAAGGCGCTCGAGTTCTCTCAGCCAACTGAACCAGATTTAAGATGCCCATCTGAACCAGATTTATGATGACCATCTGATGCTTGTCTTCCTGCTACAAATCCCACTTGGTCTGGTTGGGCCAATAGAGGGATATAACTCAACAGTCGTGTTGCTAATATCTTTGCATATACTTTCACGTCCGAGTTAAAAAGGGAGATAGGACGAAAGTTTGCCAGCGTTGTCGGGTCTTTACCCGGTTTAGGGAGGGTTATAGCATGTGCCATAAGCATCTCCACCGGAAAATTGCCCTCCGTTGCGGCCTTGTTAAAGACCTTCTCTACGTGGGGGGCTAGTGTGGTGGCAAATTGATTAGAGTATGCGTTTGAAAAACCACTTTATTTCCGCTTATCGGTGACGATAATGACTGAATTTGGTCTAATTATAGTTTAGGCAAGTGGAGGGCTTCAAGAAAAGAGTTAATTGCCTCCTCCATAGGGCATGTTGTTTGGGCGTCATCTTTCAGGTTATATAGGGACCCGTAAAACTGTTTGAATTGATTTTCTATGAGTCGAGGGTCTGTGATCTTATGCCCTTGTTTATCTAATAAAAATCCAATCCGGGAGGACGACGTAGACTGTTTAAGCCTTTTGGCTAGAAACGCACCTGCTTTATTATTATGCACATAACATTGCATCTTCAATCTTTTAAGGAAGAAGGCATGTTGGGATGACCATATTGCCTGAAGGCGCCTTCTTAGGTCCCGAAGAGTTGTGGAATGGGCGACGGAAACAGAGGCTTTATTTAATGTTTCTATGCGTTTAATGGAAGTTATCAGATCCATAATTTACTTATTTAGCTCCTTTTTAAAATGTGCGCAGCTTTGATTAAGGTTGCCTTTCCTGACCGCCTTGTGTGCAATTCACAAGGTATGGTATCTATGTCGGGTGTGGAGTTTAATTCAAAATATGAGGAGAGATTTTTTTGTATCCTATCTTTGTAATCCGGATGAGTGAAAATGGAGTCATTCAGACGCCATTGAGATGGAAGCAGGGACGAGAATTGTTCTGCTAAAGTGAGTGTAATTGGGGCATGGTCGGACCAGGTGATTGTTTTAATGCTAGAGGAGACTGATTGAAGTTGTGAAGTTTTGTTGACTAAAAAGAAGTCAATACGGGAGTATGACTAATGGGGTGAGGAAAAAAAAGGTATAGTCCCTCTCACCTCCATGCTGACAGCACCACAAATCGTAAAGCCCCTCATCAATCAGCGATTTCACGAGAAAGGTAGGGTGTCTCCCAGGGGCAGTGGTGTCCAATTGAGCATACAAAATGGTGTTAAAGTCACCTCCTATTACTAAGATTCCTTTGCTCACCAACTCTATCCTGGGCTGAAGAGACGCTCAAAATCTGGATTGGTGCCTGTTGGGAAAGTAGATGTTAACGAGAGTGTATGTAACATTGTGAAAATTCAAATCACACCCAGATAACGGCCCTGAGGGTCCACAATGGTATCATGTAGTGAAAACGCTGTAGAACTCTTAATTGCTATAGCTACACCTTTGCGTTTAGTGGGACATGATGATATGAAAATGTGGGGGAACATCTTATTGGAAAATTTGGGAGATTGATATTTATGAAAATGAGTTTCTTGCATAAACAATATCTCGCAGTGGCGATTTCTGGATTCTTTCAAAACCATACTGCGTTTATATGGGCTGTTAAGCCCCTTAACATTAAGTGAGGCTATGGTTATTGCCATGTTGGATAAGTAATTGTGGAAAGTACTCCTTCTGTATCAGAGCAGCAATACCAATTATTCATTCCAATACGCTGTAAGGTGCGTACTGATAGATGCCATGTAATAAAAAAAAACATAACTTAAGAGACAGAGTAAACAACTATTAGATTCTTCGTGTAAAGACTGACTAGTATGGTGGGTCACTGTCAGGTTTAACCCATGCATATACTGCAGCATACAGGGGGGGACAGGACAGTTGCACATCGACGCTCAATACTCAATAAGCTATAGAGCTAGTAGTAAACCTGCTGCTACCAACAACAGGAGGAGATGTGAGCTTTTCCCATGGTATAACTCAGTCCATCGAATGGGTACCAGGAACAGAAGACCATTCCGCTTCAATCGATGGAGGAGGATGATGTTGGGATTGCTGGGGCTAGGATCTGCCTTCTTGGCACTTCTCCAGAATCTTCATCCCTTCTGCTATGGACGATATAGCTGTGGAAGTTCCGTTGCGGGAGATTAGAAGCTTAATTGGGAAGCCCCAACGGTATCTGATATCTGTCACTTGCCGGGAGTCCAAGGCAGACCTCCGGGACGTCCTACGAGCAGGTCACAGGCAAACAGAACAGACATGACAGAAAAGCAGGTAAACAGAAGTGGTAACGATACCACAGGACCGAGAGTACCGGAGGACCACAGAAAAACCCGGAGGGCGGAGTCAGTGAGCCCCGTACTTCACAGAGCCCCGGATGGTGGGGATGACTGGGCCGAGGGCTCACTGGTCGCACCTCCAGGAAGGTCCCGGAATGCTTGGCCCCTACCTGCCAGGAACAGCGGGATAGACAACCAGAACCAGAGGTACACACAGGGTAGCGATTCCCCCTCCGGGGAAGCCAGGGACCCCCTTCCGGAGGAGACATGAAACAAACATACAGGGTAGGAACAGATAACGGACGCAGTTACACACTGTTAGGCGCTCAGATGCAGATACGCTCTGCTAGGCGAAAATAGGGAACAAATAACATAATACTAAAGATACGCAAAAACAGAGCAGAACATGGAAAAGCACATAACAGGACAGGAACCAGAGCACAGACATTAGAGAATAGACACTTGATACAAAACCAGGCGACACCATGCAGAAGGGTAGATGGAAAACCCCCAGGAACAGAAGCGATGTGCTACACCTAGCCAGGCACAGACAGGACTCAGGACAGACTGACAAAGACTGACCCAAAGACTGAACGGAACAAACTGACAGACAAAACAGAACTGACCTCCAGAACCACAGCTACAGGTCAATATAGCTGGGTAATGAGGCATCTGGGAAGCCACACCCAAGCACAGCAGATAGGGGACGTTAACCCCAACAGATCCACAGCTCAGAACAGGATACACAGATAATGAACAGGGCGTTGCCCCTGGCAACCGGCATACACGGATACAAAACTGGGACAGAAATACAGATACAGTCAAAGGGGTACACATGTAAACGGGCAGGTTCACACAAGATACCGCAGCCAGCTCGCAGCCAAAAGCAACCAGCCTGCACGGAATCACCTGCAGCCAGTACGCAAATGGAGTGCAGCCAAACTGCACAGCACAGCAACCGCACCGTGACAATATCATTATCCCTCAACACTTTAGTAATTGCAGAAAAGTCCCTGCGAGCTTGTAATGTGGCAGCCGAAAGGTCCAGATACAGGAAGAGCGCTATGTATGGTTGAGGAAATGAGCCATATTTGCGGGCATACCGCCCATAGCTGCAGACCACACAGTTGCTATGGGGCCCGGGAGTTTGAGGGGCCCGGGCAGGCTGATTGTTCCTGCCCCCTTTCCAATCGAAGTACGTCTCCCTTCCTCCTTGGCCCTGCAGCCACCCACCAAATCCTTTTGTTTGCTGTGCTCAGGTGCTTACCCTGCCTAGTATCGCTACAGCAGCAGAGCACTGTGTAATAGGGAGGGCCCGGCAAGGTTAGCTTAGCAGCGCTTCACTGCTCTAAACTCCTGACCTCCCGACCACTGACATGGAGAGCCCTGGCCTGCAAGGTAGTGCAAACTTCATAAGCTGTTGGGATTCCCATATCCCACAGGGACACAAACAGCAGACAGCACATCCTGTATGACAGTTATGTAGTCGCTCACATGCTGAGCTGCAGAGGGGGACACACTAGTGTAGCAGGGAGTTAGTGGTTGTGCTGGTGTGTGTGTGTGAATATATATACAGTATATACACTGCGTGCAGAATTATTAGGCAAATGAGTATTTTGACCACATCATCCTCTTTATGCATGTTGTCTTACTCCAAGCTGTATAGGCTCGAAAGCCTACTACCAATTAAGCATATTAGGTGATGTGCATCTCTGTAATGAGAAGGGGTGTGGTCTAATGACATCAACACCCTATATTAGGTGTGCATAATTATTAGGCAACTTCCTTTCCTTTGGCAAAATGGGTCAAAAGAAGGACTTGACAGGCTCAGAAAAGTCAAAAATAGTGAGATATCTTGCAGAGGGATGCAGCACTCTTAAAATTGCAAAGCTTCTGAAGCGTGATCATCGAACAATCAAGCGTTTCATTCAAAATAGTCAACAGGGTCGCAAGAAGCGTGTGGAAAAACCAAGGCGCAAAATAACTGCCCATGAACTGAGAAAAGTCAAGCGTGCAGCTGCCAAGATGCCACCTGCCACCAGTTTGGCCATATTTCAGAGCTGCAACATCACTGGAGTGCCCAAAAGCACAAGGTGTGCAATACTCAGAGACATGGCCAAGGTAGGAAAGGCTGAAAGACGACCACCACTGAACAAGACACACAAGCTGAAACGTCAAGACTGGGCCAAGAAATATCTCAAGACTGATTTTTCTAAGGTTTTATGGACTGATGAAATGAGAGTGAGTCTTGATGGGCCAGATGGATGGGCCTGTGGCTGGATTGGTAAAGGGCAGAGAGCTCCAGTCCGACTCAGACGCCAGCAAGGTGGAGGTGGAGTACTGGTTTGGGCTGGTATCATCAAAGATGAGCTTGTGGGGCCTTTTCGGGTTGAGGATGGAATCAAGCTCAACTCCCAGTCCTACTGCCAGTTTCTGGAAGACACCTTCTTCAAGCAGTTGGTACAGGAAGAAGTCTGCATCCTTCAAGAAAAACATGATTTTCATGCAGGACAATGCTCCATCACACGCGTCCAAGTACTCCACAGCGTGGCTGGCAAGAAAGGGTATAAAAGAAGAAAATCTAATGACATGGCTTCCTTGTTCACCTGATCTGAACCCCATTGAGAACCTGTGGTCCATCATCAAATGTGAGATTTACAAGGAGGGAAAACAGTACACCTCTCTGAACAGTGTCTGGGAGGCTGTGGTTGCTGCTGCACGCAATGTTGATGGTGAACAGATCAAAACACTGACAGAATCCATGGATGGCAGGCTTTTGAGTGTCCTTGCAAAGAAAGGTGGCTATATTGGTCACTGATTTGTTTTTGTTTTGTTTTTGAATGTCAGAAATGTATATTTGTGAATGTTGAGATGTTATATTGGTTTCACTGGTAAAAATAAATAATTGAAATGGGTATATATTTGTTTTTTGTTAAGTTGCCTAATAATTATGCACAGTAATAGTCACCTGCACACACAGATATCCCCCTAAAATAGCTAAAACTAAAAACAAACTAAAAACTACTTCCAAAAATATTCAGCTTTGATATTAATGAGTTTTTTGGGTTCATTGAGAACATGGTTGTTGTTCAATAATAAAACTAATCTTAAAAAATACAACTTGCCTAATAATTCTGCACTCCCTGTATATATATATATATATATATATATATAATGTTGGGATTCGCTTTGGTAGGCAGATTAGCGGACGCAGTACAGAGGCAAAAACAAAGTCTTTGACTTAAACAGTGCAGTGTTTATTCACACATAAAAATGACAGTTTGTCGTTTTGGTGTTCATTCACACCATAGCAAGTTCACAGAACAAAAAGCATTCACCTTGTCACCAGTTTTGGCAGTAGCAGTCCCCAACAGGCTTTAGGGCCTGCTTCCCAACAATACGGCTCTCAGCCCTTTAGTACGGCACACAATATGCAGATCCCAAACCACAGAGTCTCCACAGATATTCACTGTGAAATGGAGGATAATCCATACCCAGCTGAGACTGCTGGCTGAGTTTTATATCCCTAACCAAAACCCGGCCTCTAACGTGGGGAACAGCCACCCACCTTGCACTTTGTCTGCTCCCAGTAAGAGCCGGCCCGGATCGGCTTTACAGCCACACTAAATAACCAATAGTGTCAGTCAGCACTAGCGGCCGCTGACACTTAATATTACCGCCTCTTACCTCACCGAGGCCAGGAACCTTGGTGACACATATCTTCCGTCAACGACGGTCCCTTGAGCTTTCCTAAAATATATATATATACATATATATATACACACACACAGACCTGTTCACAGCTTATTCACCTTACAACAGCTTCCGATAGAACCCCCCATAGACATATGCTTGAAATTCAGAAGGGGGTTCTGTTCCTGCCCCTCATTGCCTTATTACTATTTCTAATAGGGCAATGAGGGGCAGGGACTGGATTGCCCTCAGAATTTGAAGTATATGTCTATGTATTAATATTAGTGTTGAACGGACTTGTGTTTTGAAGTTCAGCGTACAAGGCTCGGGTTTGGGTTATCTAAGAATTCCGTTATGGATTCCGCTACCACGGACCATAACTTATGGTCTGTGGTAGCGGAATCCATAACGGAATTCTTAGATAACTCGAACCTTGTATGCCGAACTTGAAAACACAAGTTCGCTCATCCCTAATTATTATGTGTGTGTATATAATTAAATATAAATATATATATATATATATACACACACACACATACTACTAATGACAACATCTGCATGTATTTTTTATGGGGGGGCCCAATTCTGAGTTTTTCTATGGGGCCCCATGATTTCTATGTACGCCCCTGCCCGTAAACCATGTTGTGTCCTTAAGGTGGCTCGGTTCGACGAATCTAGTTGTGTGGTCCGCAGTTAAGCAAACACCTTCAATTGCTTTTCAATGGCTTTTGATTTAAGATAACTCAAATTTCTTAACTCATCGCGTTAAGAGTTTGTGTGTTAACCCTGCTACATCTGTATGATGTGTAGGCACATAGTGCCACTGTTTAGGACAAGTGGATCATTTGATCCTTAGCACCCCATTGCTGACATAGACGTAAAAACGTCTGGTTTCGTTGCAAATATATCCTAGGACTACCTTGCTGTCCATGTAAAACTCAATTTCCTCAGTTTCTAGGTTCATTCCTCTTGTTATAAGCTCAGCCAACTCCACTGCAAGCACAGCAGCGCAGAGTTCCAGTCTGGGTATCGTGTGTTCACGGAGTGGCGCCAGTTTGGTCCGGCTCATAACAAACCCTATATGGCATTGTTCTTTGACATCTATGGTCTTTAAAGGGCTTCCTCACCCCACTAAACATAATATTATTATTTTTTGATTACTTATAATCCCTATAATGCAATTTTTGCATACATACTGTAATTAATTATTTACGTTCAGCAGATTCTGTTAAAAACGTACTTTTAAAATATGCAAATTACCTTGCTACCAGCAAGTAGGGCGGCTACTTGCTGGTAGCAGCCGCATCCTCCTATCCTAAAGACGCCCCCTGCGCATGCTGATTGACAGGGCCAGCGGACGGGATCTTTCTCTGCTGGCCCTGTTTGCATTCAAAATCTGGTGCCTGCGCCGTACCTGTCTTCAGTTGGTGCAGGCGCACTGAGAGGAGGACGCTCGCTCGGTCGCTCCTTCCTCAATGCGCCTGCGCTGAGTGTAGATGTGACGTCATCGGCGCAGGCGCATTGAGGATGGAGCGACCGACTGAAGACAGGTACGGCGCAGGCGCCAGATTTTGAATGCAAACAGGGCCAGCAGAGAAAGATCCCGTCCGCTGGCCCTGTCAATCAGCATGCGGAGGGGGCGTCTTTAGGATAGGAGGATGCGGCTGCTACCAGCAAGTAGCCGCCCTACTTGCTGGTAGCAAGGTAATTAGCATATTTTAAAAGTAAGTTTTTAACAGAATCTGCTGAACGAAAATGATTAATTACAGTATGTATGCAAAAATCGCATTATAGGCATTATAAGTAACCAAAAAAAAAAAAAAAAAACTGTTTAGTGGGGTGACAGAAGCCCTTTAAGTATGCTATGGCTGCAATCGCCTTGACTGAAGCATCACAGAAGATATTTGCATCTTGACTTCAGTAGATGCCACAGAAGCATACGGTTGTGCCACATGTAGGCTGGACAAAGCTTCGAGAGACTTCCTCCAACCTGTCCACTTGTCTTTTTTCTCCATGGGAAGTGGCTCATCCTAATCAGAAGTCTCTGTGTTGAAGTCTCTTAGCATTATTTTACCTTGGATGGTAACAGGCACTACGAATCCCAGAGGATCATATAAGCTGTTTATAGTGGACAGAACTCCTCTACACGTGAAGGGCTTTTCTTCCTTGCTGATTTGATAGGTGACTGTGTCTGCCTTTAAATCCCAGAGCAAACCGAGGCTTCACTGCATGGGAAGGGAGTCAGTGCTAAGATCCAAGTCCTTTAGATCATTTTAATGGTCTTGGGGTGAGAAGGCCTCCATTAACTCATCGCCTCCAACAGTAACGCTGTTGGAGGCGATTTCGTGTAACCTCAAATTAGATAGAGCGAGCATTTCTTGAGCCCTTTTTAGGAGACTGATTGCGGTCTCATTCGTGAGTGTGGATTTCAAGCAGTCGTCCACATAGAAATCCCCACAGAGGACCTGACATCCAACTCATACTTTGCTTCACCCTCTCAGGCTGAAGGTCTGAGACCGTACATAACGACTGAAGGAGAAGGACTATTTTTCGAAGATGTGCACTCTTATACGGTACTCTACAATGTCTTCATTGGGGTCGTTGTTGCGGTACCATAAGAACCTCAAGTAGTTTCTGTGTTCTTCCTTGACAAGGAAGCAATGGAACATCTGTTGTATGTCACCCATAAGTGCTACATAATCTCTGCGGAAGCAGAGAAGTACCTATAGAAGTCTGTTGTTGAGGTCTGGACCAGACAGTAAGACATTGTTTAGCGAGACGCCTTCGCACCTTGCACTCGAGTCGAATACTACTCTTATCTGCCCTGTTTTTTTAGGATGATACACGCCGAATATGGGTAAGTACCAACACTCTTCGGAGTCTTGTAGCACGGGTGCCATTTCTGCATGGTTGTTCTACAATATTTTTTCCATGAAGGTAAAGAAATGTTCTTTCATCTTTGGTGTCCTCTGAAGTTTGTGTTTTGGAGAGATAAATTGACTGTAGACAAGTTCTTTGTTGTTACTGTAGGTAAGACCTCTCTTCCGGGTGTAGGGCTGACGTCATCGGCGCAGGCGCACTGAGGAAGGAGCGGCCGTCCTTCTCTCAGAGCGCCTGCGCCGAATGACGACCGGTACGGCGCAGGCGCGGGATTTGAGCCCTGTCAATCAAGTGGAGAAGGGGGCGTTTTTTCAAACAGAGGATGCGGCGGCTACCAGCAAGTCCGCCCAACTTGCTGGTAGTGAAGAAATATACATATAATAAAAGTATGTTTTTTACTGTAATTACTGCACTGCCCGAGGTAAGAGGGGCATATATGGAATCTGCTTACATTAACAAATATAATAAGTCAAAAACTGAAAATTGGGGTTTGGGGGGTGACAGAAGCCCTTTAAACAGTAAAGGTGTGACCCAGCATTTTGACTTGTCTTTTACTATTCCTTGATCCATGATATCCAAGAACAGCCTGTCTTCTATGGACATTGCGACCTCGTTGTCTTCTCTTGTCCTGTGGAAGACTGTGCACCCTAAGTGATCTTGCTCACTATTGCAGGCGTAGTCTTCACAGGATGGATCCACGAAAGGACAAGGCACAGGAGCATTGTGTGGCAATTCTTTTATCAGGAACCTACTCTGACATGGAAATAGGGAAGAACATCCCTTTTCAAGTGTGTTGGTGAGAATACTGTTGACTGAGGTCAGCTTGTGTGCTCCTCCTAGACCAGTGTCGGACTAGGGTGCCAAGGGCCCACCACTAAAATTTATTTTGGGGGCCCACCGTACAGATACATTCAAATATTACCTGCTCACGCAGCAGCAGGATGCTTGAATATGGGGGTCCCTGCAGCAACTTTAAGAAGGTAGGTCCTTGGGAAAAGAGAATACTGGCTAGCTTTCCTCTATACCTAGAAGTCATCTCAGCTCTGATTGTCTCTATGATAATAAACTGGGGAGTTTATTTAATATTCTATCACGTTTTTTATATGAACATAGGCTAGTTGTGGAGCTGTACATTGAATATATGCATGTAGTGTGGTAAGTCTACTGTGTTATGTGTCACTTGTGCAGGAGGTGGGAGAATAGGGGCCCACCTTGCTCAGGGGCCTACCGGGGGATTCACCTGTACCCCTGTGGGCCAGTCCCAGCCTATCCTAGACAGATGTCTCCTATGATGACCCATCCTCAGGGCTGGTGCAAGGATTTCTGCCACCCTAGGCAAAAGCTAATTTTGCCACCCCCTTGACTCCGCCCATTGACCATGCCCTTTGACCCACCCCTTTTTTGTTGGCCACCTATTAAATGATTGTTGCATGCAACATTTTACTTGACCAGCTAATTTTAGATATTCTACAGCAGTCCCGTTACAATCCCCCGTCCCCAATCAGCCTTTCGACCAAATAATAAAAATACAATAATAATGGGTTAGTTGGACGCACAGGATAGTTGATGCCCCCAAGAAGGGTGCTCTCAGTCTGACAGCGTCACCCCGCTGTTAGAAAGAGCAGAAAATAGGAAGGAATGACTGGGCACACCTAAGATATTGGGAGTTGATATTTATTGTAATAAAATAATAATACAGGTCCAATGAACGTATAATTCTTTATAGTCTAAAACTTAGACGTACTGCCTGGATTGGGCAGTAATCGATATAAATTGATCCACGTACTAGTGGTTGGAATGGAGCTATGTCGGTTCCTCACAGGAGGTATTGTGGCCCGACAGCCTCACTCCAAACACATCACACGCGGACACCTGAAGCTAGTGAAATGTGGCCACAAGCAATGGAATAATAATATAAAAGCAATAAATATACAGTATTAATAGCGCTAATATAACTAATATATAACATATAAAATCAGGTAACAATAAGAACAAATATGAACATATGAATGGGTGGATAAATATATCATTGCATGAATCCGTTGCCCTAAAAATGTCCAAATGTAGCAAATGGAGTCCCACAGTTGGTGGATTTTGGTTTGGAATAACGGAATGATAGTTATGTGCAGTGATTTGTCCCATCACTGACTTAGCGGCGTTCCGCTTGCAGTCAGGAATGGATCCAAGAAAAGAGCAGTAGTTATAGTTAGTACAGGAACACTCTTACCAGTGTTGGAGGGTTCTCAAATGGAAGAATCACCTCTGCCGTCTATCGGAACTTAATCCCGGGTATTTCGTAGCGGTCTGGTGAATCCCGTATTACGTGGTGTGGATCACCTGTTTGCAGTAAGATTCCTGCACGAGGTCCCGCTCGATTAAATCAGCTGTGCTGGATCGGCTTTTCGGGTAGAGGTTTCAGACCGACTGTTCTTCGTGAGTGGGTTCAGAGTTGTTCCTTAAAAAAGATCAATGCCGTGCACTCGCATAAGATGTATACTTGGGGGGTCAGACCAGACGCGTTTCGGGGTTAGAGTGTCCCCTTCCTAAGTGGCTTATCCGACCTCCCCAAACGACCGTTCTTTTATGCTCATACAAAGAGCCTTGCAAAACCTGGATCGGATTCTGGTTCCGGAAGTCCTAAATGAAGTCATTAACCCAATGAGGGAATATTTCCTTATTTACTATAGTATAGCGACTTTATTTGTTCTATTTGTTTAAACCATTATTAGTATAAAACCGCTTCTGTGAAGAAGTAATGTATTGTCGGCTTATTTTGCAAAATATATAATTGCTTTATACTATCGGTGCGGTTCATTTGCGTTTTTTGCGGTCACGGCAAAAGATTGCATATTAATAAATGATACAGCATACATAAGAAGGTTTAAGGTTTATTATCAGCATATATATATGTGTATTCCACCGATACATTCACAAAATGTTGTTTTAGTTATCCCAAAAAATCTTTTTATACAAAAAACATTTTTTGTAGGATCAGGAATAGAAAGTAGGAGATTAAAAAATTAAGAAATGGAAGGTATTGAAAGGTAAAAAGGTTTAAAAACGGAGGGAGAGAACTTCCCAATCAGCTAAATATTGAGCAAACTTGCATAGTTCAGTGTTTATAATATATATATATATTCTAATCCAAAGGTTATAATACATAGATAAATAAATATATATCCGTAGCCATATATCCCATAAATTTCCACACCTGTATAAATAGGTAAATAAATAAATAAATAAAGCCACTGATATATATTCACATGTTGATCCATGTATCATTTTTTCAAAGTTCCAGAGAACATTATGTGTCTAAGTGGTCTATACATTCAACAGTGTTCCAAAATATATAAAATTTGAATTGCACATATAGACATGTTATGTTGAATGTCAATTCCAGCATATAGTTTGTTAAATATAGTTTGATAAATATATAAAAAGCAAATACATACAAAATTTCTTTTATAGAGGACCCTATAAAAATCCCGCATTGAACGAGGTACGTAATAGATTTCATAGTGCTGAGAGGTCATGGGTCTCACGGGATTGCGTGCCGAAGTGACTGAACTCATGCCCGCGCAGCCGGCAAGTACAGGATCAGATCAGCGACACAAGTACAAGGGCGGTGGGTGCTAGTGGTGTTGGGAACTTGGGTCCTGCGGGTGACACGCCATCAGACTGGTGTCACCCGGAGCGGCCCGCACCCGTCGCACCTACCTCCCAACACCACTGGCGGCCAGACTTCGGAGGGTCGGCGCCCCTAGCAAGAGTGCGCTCTATACAGTGGACTACTCTGCTTATGGGTGGCGCCGGCCCTGCCTATCCTAGGTCAAGTCTCTAGGTGTATGGAGCATTTTGGGGACATTTAATCTGTCCTCTAGCCTTATGAACTCGTAGTATGTCTCTTCCAAGAAGTAAGACTATTGGGGTTTCTGGGTCTAGTTCCGGTATCAGGTGAGCTATACGCCTCAGGTGGGGGTGGTATGCCGCTACCTCTGGTGTAGGTATCTCAGACCGGTTGTCAGGAATGTGGTTGCACTCCAGTATGGTTGGCAGGGACAAACAGGTCTGACCATCTACGGACTCTACCTTGTACCTAGTTGCCTTTTTCCCCGCCGTCTCAACCAGCACATGTCCTTAAGGAGTAGGGAAAACCGGGCACTACGATGTTGAAGGTGTCGATGAAGGTAGATTTAGGGTACTTTCACACTTGCGTTGTTTGATTCTGGCAGGCAGTTCAGTTGCCTGAACTGCCTGCCTGATCAGGAAAACTGTATCCAAACGCATATCATTTGCAGACTGATCAGTCTGACAAATGCATTGCGATACCGGATCCGTTTTTCTGGTGTCATCTGGAAAAACGGATCCGGTATTTATTATTTTTCACATTTTTAAAGGTATGTGCATGCGCAGACCTGGAAACCGGATCCGTTTTACCGGAACACTTGATTAATACATTTCAATTAATTCGGCCTTCAGGAAAGTGTTCCCGGAATTTTGGCCGGAGAAAATACCACAGCATGCTGCGGTATTTTCTCTGTCCAAAAACCGTTCAGTGACTGAACTGAAGACATCCTGATGCATACTGAGCGGATTGCTCTCCATTCAGAATGCATTAGGATAAAACTGATCAGTTTTTTTCCGGTATTGAGCCCCTAAGATGGAACTCAATACCGGAAAAGTTTAACGCGAATGTGAAAGTATCTGTTGTTTTGATCATCTAAGATTGCACCTTGATCGCCTTATCTTGGTGGTCGCTCAGATAAACTCTGACAAGGCAGATTTTTGAGCAGGACTTCCCTCCTACTAGTCATTTACAGATCTCTGTACACTGAGAAGTGACTACTGGGGTGTCTATGTCAGTGTCTATCTGCTTTCCACTATGCTCCTCTGCTTGAGATGACACTTGAGAGGGTAGTCCAGGGTGTAAAGCCATGTTGTGTTCTGCGCTACCGCATTCTGTGCATGTCACACAGACCTTACAGTTCCTGGCGTAGTTCGATGTTGCAGTGCAACACCTCAAGCAGATGTTTTCTTTGAGGAATTATTTGAGGTCCCCTAAAGACTTCTCCCTAAAGGCTGTGCATTTTAGTTGAGGATGTGGTTTCTTGTGCAGGGGGCATTGTTTGGTAAGATCTTTGGGTTTGTTCTCCTCTTGAGAAGACTTAAACTGTCTGTAAGAAGAACCTGTGGAAGAAACATTAGTTTTGTGGACTGCCACTGGTGTTTTATGAGGTTTGACACAAGGGGTAGTGGGACATGACAATGTAAAGTCAAAACTGGGATCATTTCTAATCCTTGCCCGTTGAGTAACAAAGTCTACAAACACCACGAAGGGGGGGGGGGGGGGCGAATGGTACATTATGAGCCTGTTTGTAACGGGAACCATGCGTGATCCATTTTTCCTGTAGGTTATAAGGTTTTTTTTGGACAATCGGATTGACACCTCTGGCGGTTTCTAGGAATGCTAGCCCTGGCAGATCTCCTTCTGCCTGAGCAACCTGTACCTCTATCAACAAGTCACTGAGGTCCCTGAGCTCCTGGTAACCCCTACCCACTATTCTGGGAATATTAGCAATGCTCTTATATAAAGCATTTTCTATAGCTTCTATTAACCCATAACACTTATCAAGTCTTTCCCACACCATATATAGGCATTTGCCTTGATAGTTTATGTTAATGTATCTGATTATTTTGGCATGTTCAGCAGACTTGCTTCCAAGCCACTTTAACAAGAGATCTAACTCTTCACTACAGGAAAGATCTAAGTCCCTTATGGCGTTCTGGAAGGAGGCTCGCCATGCCCCGTAATTCTCAGGGGAACAGTGAACGTTATAAGTCCTTTGGTAACCAGCTCCCGTTTAGCAAAGAACTTAATAAAGTCCATGGCGGCCTGGTTAGCGCCAATGCTACCCAGTGTGCTGTTGTTATGCTGCGTGTGTGGTGTATAACCATACCTTTTGGGGGTTTCTGGCCTAGGGAAGTCTGTATAATACCGTTCTGACGCAAAGGTTGTCCCTTTAAGTTGAAGTGAAGGTTGTAACTTTTGTTCTGTAGGGTGGTAGTTGTGGCTGGCATCGATTTGTCACATACCGTCCTGCTCAAGGTACTGTGGTTCAAGGTAGGATCTTTGGCACTCTGTATAAACTGGCTGATATACTGGATTATAGTCATCATCTGTCTTGGGATGCTGATGGACATATTCTGAGATGCGCTGTGCTGGATCTTGTTGATCTAGGTCTTGCCCAAGTACTTTGCTGTGTTTCTCAGATTCGGGGAACTCCATTGCTTCTAGAAACTCTGCTTTGGCTATTGCGGCTGCTGCTTCTTTCTCTGCAGCGAGTTTTTCCAGTGATGCCTGCAGGCATGCTCTCTCTTTTTCCATTGATACTTGCAGGCATCCTCTCTCTTTTTCCATTGACGCTTGCAGGCATCCTCTCTCTTTTTCCATTGACGCTTGCAGGCATTCTGTCTCTTTTTCCATTGACGCTTGCAGGCATTCTGTCTCTTTTTTCATTGACGCTTGCAGGCATGCTCTCTCTTTCTTTAGTTGTATCTCTTGTGCAACAAAGGAAGACCTTACTTTTGCAGCCTCATGTTCTGCATGGGTGAGAGCAGCCTTTTCTTTTATTGAGAACTTGCTAGAGCGGCTTGCTTTTGACCTGCTCCTGAATGATGATGCCTGGCTAGTGGACATTGTGTGCCTGTTTGCTGGCTGCTTAATGTCTCTGTGCAGACTCAGTCTAGGTAGGAACGGACTTCAGCGTGGTCTAGATCTTGCTGCACTTGCTGGGGGCTGCAGTCTCGCTTCTTGTGATTGTCTGGCAGGCGCTGCAATCTTGTACGCAGGATCGCGTGTGTGATGACTGCTCCATATAGTCAGATCCACTATCACTGGTGACTAGCATCTGTTTTTCTGTTCTGCCTTCATACACGTTCACACAGTGTGCAGTCTGACATTCAGCATAAACCATTCCTGTCTTCCAAATAAGAGGACTGTTCTTTGTAGTCTAATTGGTCAACAGGTTGTACTCTCTGCGTGGTGCGCGTGAGAGAGAGATTGTACATTTGATTGATTGTATACGATTGATTGATCTATTGGTAAAACAGATATGCAAGGCTGGTGGAGTTTGAGAAGAAGATATGCAAAAGGACAGCTCTGTACTGTGTCCTGGAGACTGAAGACTTCTCTTTCCCAGGATGCCTTGCACTCCAACAATGCAATGCACCACCCACAATGCAGTAGTCTTTGTAACAGGAAAACAAAGTGTAATACAACTTAACACCGCTAGATCGTGCTATAACCACACTAAACACTTCATAATTACGCTAACCTGGCAAAATAAACTAGAATCATTTTCTAATCTTGCTGGGCAGAACAATGCTGCTGCCTGCCTGACAACATGTATTATATGGCTGCTGCTGCCACCACTGCCTCGGCTGCTGCACCTCGCTGCTTATCCCCCACTGCCACCACTATTAACGCTATGCATGGGCCACTACTACCACAACTACTACTATTACTACTACTACTACTACTACCCATAGACAGCCAATCTGCTGCCTTGTATGTTCCATGCTATGCTGCTTCTGCTACTATTGCGGCCATGTGCCTCTAATACACTACGCTTTCTACATCCACACTGTACTGCTGCTGCTCCTAATTAAAATAGAGACTTTTTACAGGCTCGTTCACAACAAGCCACATTTTTTTTCTAGCAATCAACACTTGTGCGTGTCAAATGGGCAGGCATCCTGACCCCGTCAAGACATGGATGATTTGTCCCCCAACAAGCCACTTTTTAAAAATTCCATAACACTGTGTGTGTTTAACCTCTTCAGGACAAATGACGTACCGGTACGGCATGTTGTCCTGGTACTTAAGGACACATGACGTACCGGTACGTCATCTATAGTTCCGATCACCGCCGCCCGAGCAGGCACCTTGGCTAAATGTGCGGTTGTCGGCGATCGCCACAAACCGCAGGTCAATTCAGACCTGTGGTTTGCGGCTTTTACCTGCTGTTGCGGCGGCTGGCGGCGGTGCCATCGGGTCCCCATGCGGCTGTAGGGGGGACCCGATGGCATGGAAGGCAGCGCGATGCCTAAGGAAGGCATCGCGCTGCCTTCCGGTGACGAGCCTGTGAGATACAGCCCCCTGGATCTCAAAGGCAGGAAGCTGTATGAGTAATACTCACTGTATTACTCATACAGCCAATGCATTCCAATACAAAAGTATTGTAAAGGGATTAGACCCCCAAAAGTTGAAGTCCCAAAGTGGGACAAAAAAAAAAGTGAAAAGAAAAGTTGAAAAAATAAAGTTTTCCCCCCCAAAAATTTAAAGTTTCAAGTAAAAATAAACAAAAACATAATTTTCCCCAAATAAAGTAAAAAAAAATTATGGCTCTCAGACTATGGAAACACTAAAACATGATTTTTTTGCTTCAAAAATGAAATAATTGTGTAAAACTTATATAAAAAAATAAAGTATACATATTAGGTATCGCAGCGTCCATAATAACTTGCTCTATAAAAATATCACATGACCTAACCCCTCAGGTGAATACCATAAAAAAATAAAAATAAAAACGGTGTAAAAAAAGCCATTTTTTGTCACCTTACATCACAAAAAGTGTAATAGCAAGCGATCAAAAAGTCACACGCACCCCAAAATAGTGCCAATAAAACCGTCATCTCATCCCGCAAAAATCATACCCTACCCAAGGTAATCGCCCAAAAACTGAAAAAATTATGGCTCTCAGACTATGGAAACACTAAAACATGAATTTTTTTGTTTCAAAAAAGAAATCATTGTGTAAAACTTACATAAATAAAAAAAAGTATACATATTAGGTATCGCCGCGGTCTATAAAAATACTACATGATCTAACCTGTCAGATGAATGTTGTAAATAACAAAAAATAAAAACTGTGCCAAAACAGCACACCTTACCTTGCCTGACAAAAAGTTTAATATAGAGCAACCAAAAATTATGTGTACCCTAAACTAGTACCAACAAAACTTCCACCCTATCCCGTAGTTTATAAAATAACTTTTTTGGAGTTTCTACTCTAGGGTTGCATCAGGGGGGCTTCAAATGGGACATGGTGTAAAAAAAAACAGTCCAGCAAAACCTGCCTTCCAAAAACCGTATGGCATTCCTTTCCGTATGGCGCCCTGCCGTGTGCCCGTACAGCAGTTTATGACCACATATGGGGTGTTTCTGTAAACTACAGAATCAGGACCATAAATATTGAGTGTTTTTGGCTGTTAACCCTTGCTTTGTAAAAGTAAAACAAATATTAAAATGGAAAATCTGCCAAAAAAGTGAAATTTTGAAATTGTATCTCTATTTTCCATTAATTCTTGTGGAACACCTAAAGGGTTAACAAAGTTTGTAAAATCAGTTTTGAATACCTTGAGGGGTGTAGTTTCTTAGATGGGGTCATTTTTATGGAGTTTCTACTCTAGGGGTGCATCAGGGGGGCTTCAAATGGGACATGGTGTAAAAAACAAAACAGTCCAGCAAAACCTGCCTTCCAAAAACCGTATGGCATTCCTTTCCTTCTGCGCCCTGCCATGTGCCCGTACAGCAGTTTACGACCACATATGGGGTGTTTCTGTAAACTACAGAATCAGGACCATAAATATTGAGTTTTATTTGGCTGTTAACCCTTGCTTTGTAACTGGAAAAAAAATATTAAAATGGAAAATCTGCCAAAAAAGTGAAATTTTGAAATTATATCTCTATTTTCCATTAATTCTTGTGGAACACCTAAAGGGTTAACGACGTTTGTAAAATCAGTTTTGAATACCTTGAGGGGTGTAGTTTCTATTATGGGTGGTTTCTATTATGTAAGCCTCGCAAAGTGATTTCAGACCTGAATTGGTCCCTAAAAATTTCTGAAAAAATTCAAGATTTGCTTCTAAACTTCTAAGCCTTGTAACATCCCCAAAAAATAAAATATCATTCCCAAAATGATCCAAACATGAAGTAGACATATGGGGAATGTAAAGTAATAACTATTTTGGAGGTATTACTATGTATTATAGAGGTAGAGAAATTAAAACTTTTGTATTTTTTTAATAAATAAAAATTATTATTTTTTTACTTCATTTTACCAGTGTCATGAAGTACAATATGTGCTGAAAAAACTATCTCAGAATGGCCTGGATAAGTCAAAGCGTTTTAAAGTTATCACCACTTAAAGTGACACTGGTCAGATTTGCAAAAAATGGCCTGGTCCTTAAGGTGAAATAAGGCTGTGTCCTAAAGGGGTTAAACACCACCTACCACTTATAAAGGAATTTTTGTAGCTTTGGAATATGAAAAAGCATAACACATGCCACGGCGCGGTGTGTTTTTAAACACTCTATTTGTAAATGCCGTCAAACGTGCATTTACCCTTAGCTGCTGTATGTATGTCAGTGTCACTCAAACATGATTTACTATTGTAGTCATTACGTTCAAGAGTGTCGGTTGGGAGTTAGAAAAGGGAAAAAAACAAAAACAAGTTAAGGAACAGAGATTGTGTTTTCCTAAAAAATCTGAGTCCTAGGAGAGTACAGGGTGTTATATGCCAATTTCCTGGGCAATTGGAGCCATTGGAGCCGATTGGTTTGAGTCCAAAATAAAGTTTTTGAAAAATGTGGCAAACCTGAACAAAACCGAACCTCGACAAGTTTGCTCATCTCTAATATATATGTCTGTCTGTCTATCTATCTATCTATCTATCCTGCATATACATACACACACACGCACACACACTGGAACTACAAAACCTATTTAGAAAAATATAGATTCAACTGTATACTGACAAATACCGTAAACAGATCCCTTTATGGGGTAAAATCCACACTGAAATCCACAAATCCCCAGTATGTAAATTCACTCTAAAGGATTCTATTGGATAGCTGAAGTCAGAAATCTTAATAGTCATTATTAATTTATATGGAGAATATTGGAAAATTGTATAACACTTCTTTATACAAAGAGTACAATTAAATTGCTGAATCTAGAACATTCCCATTAAGTGCCATAAAGCACAAACACCCTAGATGGAAGTGCATGTCCTGAATGTGTTCACCTCCCTTTATTAGGAAAATAATTGCTTCCATATTTAAAAAAACTAAAACAAATTCGACATCCGTAGATAGAAGTGCAATAAAAGACATGGTACAGGTAGTGTACATGCCCTTTAAACAACTGTGTTACCAAAACTTTTCATATAAATCTCTTGTCTTTTGTCTAGGATCCCTCCTCCACACCTTGTCGCCTCACCTGCAAGGCCACCTGCACACATTGCGGAATATATGGTTTTTTTCTGCGCGGATACCCGTGCAGATAAAACACTTTGCAGATTTTTCCCGTTCGGAAATTGACCTGCCACGCAAATTTTCTAAATCAATTATGTCAATTAAGTTTGCGCTTTTAGCTGCGGATTTCACACTTTTCAATAGAAGGGTGAAACCTGCTGAAAAACTGCATCAAATCAGCACCAAAAACCACTGGCTCAGCTATTTTTGGAAGTCACACAGTGGCGAATATATGGGTGGCCACGCTTGCATGACTTGCTCTCTCTTCTCTGCTATGAGTTGAGCTATTTTCAGAAGCTCCATTATAGTGAATGGAGAGGATGCTGTGCATGCACAGTGTGTTCTCTGTTCACTTTGGGGGCTCCATTTCAGAGGTGGGACCCACACTTATCTGACTTTTATGGCACATCCTAGCGATATGCCATAAATGTCCTAGATGGCACAACCCCTTTACTTTCTTAGTATTTTTTACTTTACGTTTTTATTTTTCACAAGCTACTGGTATTTTCTTTTTTTTGCTTATTTTTAAACACTGGTACAATTTTTTTTATCTCCCATTAAAATTTAAAAGGTTAAAGAAGCCAGTGGAGAAAGCTTAATGCTCATTTCATAATGACTGAGTCTTCTACATTATCAAGAATATCCCGCTGTTTGAAGAGAAGGTTGATGTTTCTATTCTTCATGACTCTCAACTGTATCATCGGAAAAACAAATATCCCAGCATCTGAGCAGGCACCTGGAATACAAGACATAACCATTTTACAGCCTGTGTGCCTGATAGGGGTGGTTTGCACTACACGGGATGAACGTGTGTGGATGGTAATCCCAGCATCATAAAAATGAGACACAGGGGTAGTAATTTTTTGGCGTTGTCTGCCTCATAAGATTAACTTTTAATAAGGTACGATAATGCTGGAGATACAGGTGCTGCCTTATATGTGACTGTTAGGCCATATAAATGAGGGTTGAGTGGCTAGAAGCCAAAAGGTCAATGGACTTAGATGGAGTTTGTTCATTAATGATTAAGTCTCGTATCTGCCTTACTTTAGGCATGTTTTTCACTTCTGTTTTCACTAATTAAAGCAGGATTATCTGTTATCAGCAAAATAGCTATAAATGTTAGATAAAGTTTTGAACTAAACATTTTTTTTTAATGAATATACTTGACGTTATCCTGCTTGAACAAATACTCCTACACTTGGCATCATGTATGGGACTATAACATGCGGCGCCAGGCATTCTGTTACTGTTCCTCCTTATGTAAAGCCAAGTAGAGCGTGAAAAATGGTACCATTATTATCAGAAGCATATACCTGCACCCTTTTCAGTACAGCCAAATGCTGCTTTAATGGGGTTGTCTCATTGCACATCCATGGCAGCGAATTTTGCAGCATGGGTACAAGTGACGTGGGTACTTCAAACCAAAGAGTGGAAGAAGAGTGGAGTCTCATTGTGATGTGATGGATGCATTGATCTCTTGTCCCATGTGTACACTTATGCAAATGTTACTTTCCTAGTTCGTTTGGGCCCTTTTCCCATCCTTCTGGTGTCACTAATGTCACTTTCAATTTGCATCCTATTTATACCCAGAGGCAGACTGGGAACTTCAAGTGGCTCTTGGAAAAACACTAAGAGTGGCCCCGTTTTGTAGTCGGGTCCAAATTGATGGAAGGCAGGGCCAGCAATACCATATTGTGGCACATAAAACCACCCTAACAGAGCCAAATACCAGAGTCCATCACAAAATACTGCCAGCAGCACAAAATACATCCCCAAAATCTTCCACTTGCCGACTGTGAGAAGGGCTTAGGCGGCCCACCGGGAAATTTCCCTGTAAGGTCTATGGCCAATCAGCTCCTGTTTATACCTTTTTCTACTGTAACTAATGTCACTGTCTAGTTTGCCCATGCCTGCCATTTTTACAGGGTACTATCTTTCCTTGGGGAGAGAGAGAGCCTTAATCAGCATGAGAAGACTTATAGGCCATACCTGCTCCTCTGGAATTCTGGGAAGAAAGGTATGCAAATGAGCTCTTAACAAGCTCTGCCTCTAATGCCACCAGATATAAGGCCGCTATCCTATAAGTCAATGTTTGACCCTTTAAATAGGCCTTGAGACAGGACTCGGATATTAAATAAGCCACCACCTGATCTGCAGACAGCTGTTTTTGAGGTGACTGTCCCTCGTCAGTGCAGAGCAGAGAGCACTGGCTTAACTGGGTGAGAGACCTAAGTCAGGATTTGTGCGGTACTATCTCTACTTGGGATGAGAGCGTACTCTCTGCTCTGCACTGATGAATGGCAATCACCCCAAAACAGCTGTCTACAGATGAGATGCTGGCTTATTTAATATCCGAGTTATGTCTCAAGGCCTATTTACAGGGAGTCTTTCAATCAGATTAACCTTATAACAGTGTTATGTCCACGGCATCCCCCCTATTAAAACGGTCCTTACCGTCTGTTCCTTGCTAGCATCGTTGTGGAGAAAAACACTTTTAATCCGCATGCAAATGAGTCTGTGAAGGGGCGGCATTACAACGGCCGGTGCCCAGGCCCTTACACCTTGTGGCATTAGAGGCAGAGCTTGTTAAGAGCTCATTTGTATCCCTTTCTTGCCATTTATACCTCATTCTACTGTCCCTAATGTCACCGTCTAGTTTGCCCATGGCTGCCATTTTTACCTCATTCTATGTTAGATAGCCTTTGTCAGTCTGGGCCCTTTTTACACCTCCTGCTGTCACTAATGTCACCATCTTGTGTGGTTACAAGTCTTGTGAATATTCACTATTAAAGGCGATGGGGCAGATTTACTAATACTGTCTAAAAGTAAGACAGTGTGAACTCAGACAGTCAAACATTGACAGATTTATCATGGTGGATGCAAAATCTGTCACATCTTTAGACTGTCTAGTCTAAGTTTGCACCACCTAGTTGGCTTAGTTTTTACTCCAAAAATGCGGCAGCATTTTGACACATTTTTTAGTGCATGGAGGCCCATTTCAGCCACACCCTTACCCACAAAACCACACCCACTTTCTGCTAAGCCACAAACCCATGTCGGAAGAGGCATTAAAAAGTTTAGAAAAGTGTCTAAAACACTTGTTAAATGCAGTGTAAAACATACACAGCAGGTTTTTTGTTTAAATTGAGCCAACAACTTCTGCTTTTTCAATAGTAAATCTGCCCCATATGTGATTACATTTTTTGGCTTGTATCATAGTTAAAGCTGTCAAGACCAGATGGGGCACATCCATCATGGGACACATTGTTTACATGCTGATATTTTCCCTCATAGTTTCTGTATATGTAAGTATTATTAATCTGTGTTGAATGTTTTTAGGACTGAATTTCAAACAGCCAACATGTACATTATTTTACTTGTAATTATTTCCCATTATTTTATCAAACTGATGACACCTGAAGAAGGAAGTAGAAGATGAGGGGAGTGAATTGACCTCAGGCATCACTCCCAGTGATCCAAATGTAGAGGCCCTGGAGGACCAGTCGGGCACTTTTTCCTCCACAAATCCACCCTCTTCTGTTCCAGCACCAGCAAGTACAAGGCCAGATCTCCATGTAGGCACCACCTGCCATAGGAGCCAACCTACTGCTGCTGCACAAGTTGATAACCATGTGCTGGAATAGCTGAGCCAGACCACCCCAGAAGATAACACTGTGCGTTTTCTCCATAGCCTGAAGGAGCAGGTAAAGAATATTAAATTACAACATCAAAACCCACATTTGGAGGTCATTTCACATGTTACTGTGTGTATGCAAATTACATGGTTACGGTGTTCCATGCCTTGGAGCATTGATGCATCTATGGCTACGTGGCTCTCCCAGATGCAGCACTGGCACCACCTGTGCATCCCCTACAACCTGCATCTCTTCACCCATACCGTGCCATAACTTCAACATCTGGCCTCATCACTTCATTATACCAGCATCCAAGATGCTGATTCCATGAACAGATGTGGGCAAATAAGAATGAAAGGCTAAACACCTTACACCAGCGATGTCCAACCTGTGGCCTTAGAGCTGTTGCAAAACTACAACTTCCATCATGTCCAGACAGCCTACAGCTATCAGGGCATGCTGGGAGTTGTAGTTTTGCAACAGCTGGAGGGCCACATGTTGGACATCCCTGCCTTACTTTATTGTATATACTTAATGGTGGATCGTGATTACAAATGGTTAAATATGTGATAAGGAAACTCAAAATTCTATGTTGGCCAGTTTTATATTTTGTATATCAACTACATTTGGCCAACAACAATAGCTGCATGATTTGGAAGGTAGAAGCGAGGTCTAAGCTTAACATTTGTGCAGCTATTGTTTGCCCCATGTGAGTGCATTTTTCCACATGACATATCATGTGTTTATACCATTGCATATTGGACATCTAAATAGTTTGATTTTATTGTATGCCCTGATCATGTAGTGTTATATCATATGTTATATAGTATTAATGTAAAGGATTTATTATACTAAACACATCAAGGGTCTCCATTTGCTTGCAAGTCCCGAAGTATCCAACAAAAAGTAAACTAGCTAATAAACAACAATGGCAAAAGAGAGGCATTATAAATTACCCCTTCCCCCTCCCAAAAAAAATTCTCTGGGCTTGTGAATGCAGTCCTGCTGCCGAGAAGACAGCTGCCGCAGGTGTCATAAAGTAATCCGCCGAAAAGTCTTAGATGCCTAGTCCTGATCTGTCTCCACAGCAGGATCTGTTAAAGCAAGTATGCTCAACCTGCGGCCCTCCAGCTGTTGCAAAACTACAACTCCCAGAATTCCCTAATAGCTGCAACAGCTGGAGGGCTGCAGGTTGGAAATCCCTGTATTAAAGGGAACCTCTCACATTCAACATTGAAAATGAGTTGCAGCATGTTATGGGGCAGGAAGAACTGAGTAGATTCATATATATACAGTAGGTTTGTGAAATACGAATCAATACAACTTATATTTCAGCCATTTCAATTCCTGCTCATTCTAAGCTTTGAAGTCCAGGAGGCGGTCCTATCAATGATTGACAGCCTTCCCTCTATGTCTGTGTATACAGAAACAGCTGTCACTCACTGATAGGACCGCCTCCTGGACTTCACAGCCCAGAATGAGCAGGAATATAAATGTATACATTGCAAGTTTTACTGAATCTTATTCCATAAACCTATATATCAATCTGCTCAGCTCCTCCTGGTCTATAGCAGTCTGCTGACAGATTACCCTGCATTTTTAAGGAGACAGGTTCCCTTTAAAGTAAATGTGTCACCCCAATTTTTTTTTCTGCCAGTTAAAACCAGATAGAAACACATCTTTTTTTCTAATCTCTTTTTTTTTCTGATTGCAGATTTATTTATTCTATTTCCTGAATATAATATTTGGGGAGGGGGGGGGGGGGGGGGGCATCTTGCCCGAGGTGTTCTTAGGACCATTTAGAAAGCTTTAAGAACATTTCTTTATGGCAGCCCCATGATCCATAAACACAATGGTCAGGAGGGGACCTAATTGACTTCTATGGGAGAGTTTTCTAGGCATGCTCTGTGATCTGTGCAGAGGTCCTTGTACAAGGAAAGAATAGAAAAGCTTTGACAATCACCTACTGTGAATGGTGGATCCTGTCTTATCTATACACAGAGGTGATATAATTACAGGCAGGCTTAGGGTCCTTTCACACTAGCGTTTTTCTTTTCCGGCATTGAGTTCCGTCAAAAGGGCTCAATGCCGGAAAATAACTGATCAGTTATATCCCCATGCATTCTGAATGGAAAGTAATCCATTCAGGATGCATCAGGATGTCTTCAGTTCAGTCTTTTTGACTGATCAGTCAAAAGATAAAACCGCAGCATGCTACGTTTTTTTCTCCGGCCAAAAAAACTGAAGACTTGCCTGAATGCCAGCATTTTTTTTCATAGGAATGTATTAGTGCCAGATCCGGCATTCAAAATACCGGAATGCCAGATACGTCCTTCCGGTCTGCGCATGTGCAGACTGAACAAAAGGTGAAAAAAATAAATGCCGGATCCGTTTTGCCGGATGACACCGGAAAGACAGATTCGGCATTTCAATGCATTTTTCTGACTGATCAGGCATTTTTAAGACATTTTACTAATGCCATCAGTTGGCATACATTTTGCAACGGAACTGCTTGCCGGATCACTCTGCCGCAAGTGTGAAAGTAGCCTTAGAAAGACAGATAAGCAGATAACTGCAATGAAGTGATCCGTACAGACCAAGAAGTGGCGCCTATTATTAGGCTCAGTGGCCAGTGCAAAAACTGCAGGATTTATGTTTTTTGTTTAAATATAGATAGTGACATGGGAAATGAAAAATAACATGATCAAAAATACTTTCGAGATATATCAAAGGGGCCACTTTCTAGTTACTGTTAATCAATGTGTTTGTAACATGATTGTACGGCACTTACTATTAAAGCCTTTGTTGAAATTATGTTGCATTTTCTATATTTCATAAGCCATGTCCCATTGATGGCCAAGTCTGTCTACACAGAGGTCTTGTCCATAAAATGGCTGCAGATGGAGGGTCATGTGACCAGGTGAATCACCTCCATGTGATGTCTCCTCTGTTCAGCCAACTGCCCTTGTACTGTAGGGAGATTAGTGCAGGTGCAGTGTGTTTGAATGGAGGAGAGATATCAAATGCAGATGATTTGTCTGGTCACATGATCCTCCATCAACGGCCATCTTATCAACAAGACCTCTGTGCGGACAGAACAAAAGATGTGATAAACAAGGGGGCATATATGTAATATTGAAAATGGCACAGAATTTCAACTAAGGCTATATTAGTAAGTGACATATAATCATCTTACACCACATTGGTAACAAGTAGTCAGAAAGTAGCCAACCCCTTTGCAAATCTGACCAGTGTCACTTTAAGTGTTGATAACTTTAAAACGCTTTGACTTATCCAGGCCATTCTGAGATAGTTTTTTCATCACATTTTGTACTTCATGACACTGGTAAAATGAAGTAAAAAAATAAATTTTTATTTATAAAAAAATACAAAATTTACCAAAAATTTGAAAAAAATAGCAAATTTCCAAGTTTCAATTTCTCCACTTCTATAATACATAGTAATACCTACAAAAATAGTTATTACTTTACATTCCCCATATGTCTACTTCATGTTTGGATCATTTTGGGAATGATATTTAATTTTTTGGGGATGTTACAAGGCTTAGAGGTTTAGAAGCAAATCTTGAAATTTTTCAGAAATTTTCAAAAACCCAATTTTTAGGGACCAGTTCAGGTCTGAAGTCACTTTGTGAGGCTTATATAATAGAAACCACCCAAAAATGACCCCATTCTAGAAACTACACACCTCAAGGTATTCAGAACTGATTTTACAAACGTTGTTAACCCTTTAGGTGTTGCACAAGAGTTATTGGCAAATGGGGATGACATTTGAGAATTTCAATTTTTTGGCAAATTTTCCATTTTAATCCATTTTTTCCAGTAACAAAGCAAGGGTTAACAGCCAAACAAAATGCTATATTTATTAACCCGATTCTGTAGTTTGCAGAAACACCCCATATGTGGCCGTAAACTACTGTACGGGCACACAGTAGGGCGTAGAGGGAAAGGTGCGCCGTATGGTCTTTGGAAGGCAGATTTTGCTGGACTGGTTTATTTACACCATGTCCCATTTGAAGCACCCCTAGAGTATAAACTCCATAAAAGTGATCCCATCTAAGAAACTACACCCCTCAAGGTATTCAAAACTGATTTTACAAACTTTGTTAACCCTTTAGGTGTTGCACAAGCGTTATTGGCAAATGGGGATGACATTTGAGAATTGAAATTTTTGGGCAAAATCTCCATTTTAATCCATTTTTTCCAGTAACAAAGCAAGAGTTAACAGCCAAACAAAATGCTATATTTATTGCCCCGATTCTGTAGTTTGCAGAAACACCCCATATGTGGCCGTAAACTACTGTACCGGCACACAGTAGGGCATAGAGGGAAAGGTGCGCTGTATGGTTTTTGCAAGGCAGATTTTGCTGGACTGGTTTATTTACACCATGTCTCATTTGAAGCCCCCCTGATGCACCCCTAGAGTAGAAACTCCATAAAAGTGACCCCATCTAAGAAACTACACCCCTCAAGGTATTCAAAACAGGTTTTACAAACTTTGTTAACCCTTTAGGTGTTGCACAAGAGTTATTGGCAAATGGAGATGGAAAATTTGCCCAAAAATTTTAATTCTCAAATTTCATTTTAATCAATTTTTTCCAGTAACAAAGCAAGGGTTAACAACCAAACAAAATGCTATATTTATTGCC
Source organism: Bufo bufo (assembly GCF_905171765.1). Lineage (NCBI taxonomy): Eukaryota > Metazoa > Chordata > Amphibia > Anura > Bufonidae > Bufo > Bufo bufo. The sequence continues at coordinate 145,027,413 of NC_053390.1, read as the reverse complement.
CCGATTCTGTATTTTACAGAAACACCCCATATGTGGTTGTAAACTACTGTATGGGCACACAGTAGGGCGTAGAGGGAAAGGTGCGCCGTGTGTTTTTTGGAAGGCAGATTTTGCTGGACTGGTTTATTTACACCATGTCCCATTTGAAGCCCCCCGATGCACCTCTAGAGTAGAAACTCCATAAAAGTGACCACATTTTGGAAACTAAAGGATAAGGTGGCAGTTTTGTTGGGACTATTTTTAGGGTACATATGATTTTTGGTTTATCTATATGACATTTTTGTGAGGCAAGGTTACCAGAAATAGAAATTCTGAAATGTCATCCCCATTTGCCAATAACTCTTGTGGAAGACCTAAAGGGTTAACGACTTTTGTAAAATCAGTTTTGGATACCTTGAGGGGTGTAGTTTCTATGATGGGGTCGCTTTTATGGAGTTTTTACTCTAGGGGTGCATCGGGGGCTTCAAATGGGACATGGTTCCAAAAAAAAAGGCCATCAAAATCTGCATTCCAGAAACCATACGGAGTTCCTTTCCTTCTGCGCCCTGCCGTTTGGTCATATAGCAGTTTACGACCACATATGGGGTGTTTCTGTAAACTGCAGTATAAGGGTAATAAATATTAAGTTTTGTTTGGCTGTTAACCCTTACTTTGTTATTGGAAAAAAACGGATTAAAATGGAAAATTAGCCCAAAAATTGCTTTTTTGGCACCGTTTTTTTTTTTTTTTTACCGTATTCATCTGAGGGGTTAGGGGGGTATTTTTATAGAGCAGATTCTTACGGACACGGCGACACCTAATATGTCAACTTTTTTGAAAAAAAATTATGTTTTACACTATATTATCTTTTTAGAAACAAAAAAAAAACATTTTAGTATCTCCATAGTCTAAGAGTAACTTTTTTGTTGTTTTAAGCCGATTATCTTAGGTAGGGGCTCATTTTTTGCGGGATGAGAGGACTATTTTATTGGCACTATTTTGGGGGGCATATGACTTTTCGATCGCTTGCTATTACAATTTTTGTGATTTAAGATGACAAAAAAAAAAATTTTTGCACCGTTTTTATTACATTTTTTTGACCGTGTTCATCTGAGGGGTTGGGGGGGGAGTATTTTAGTAGAGCAGATTATTACGGACGCGACGATACCTAATATTTATTTTAGTTTTACAAAATAATATTTTTGAAATTTCTTTTTTTTGTTTTAGTGTCTCAAGTCTGAGAACCAGTTTTTTATCCGATTATCAGTTGCTAAATTGGGATATAAATTTAGTACTCAATGGAAGTGTGGTACTCCCTGAAGCAACCAATAATGCAGAGGCCCGGATGATCGGTGCACGTTTCACATTGAGTAGTGGTGTCCTTCCGTATCCCCCTCCTGTGACACACTCTGCACTTTTTTGGGGTCCATCCCTTCTTTCCAGTATGGGGGACTACACCTGGAAAGTGTTGGCCAGGGACGATCCGGGCTCCTACAGTTCCCGAGGTACTCCGGCCTGCTCTTTCCAGGTCAGAAAAGATCAGGGCCTTGAGGACTGCCTCATAGAACTGAAGGAATGTCCCTGTGTTGCCAGCGCTCCGGGACAGCACAAAAAAGTTGTACAAGGCAACCTGTACCAAGTAGACCGCAACTTTTTTGTACCATAGGCAGGATCACCGGGTTTTGCGCATGGCGTTGTTGTAGAAATATTAATAGTTATAATCTGCTCGCATCAAACTTTGTGCAAAGAAATAGGTAAATCTCTCTTCCCTCAACCACAGTCAGAGACAGACCCACGTGTTACCATCTTGATTGAATTCTTGCTGAGCAACTCCTCCCCGCCCTGCTCAGTTTGTTCCTTTTATTTACTAACAAAATGTGTAAAAGGGGCTGGCCCAAGACAGGAAGTGATGACATACAGGAAGTGATGACATAGGAAGACAAGAACATAGCCAGCTCACAAACACATGTATACAATAACCACTGGAGCGAACTTTATCTAGCCTTGCTCAGTGATCAATGCCATATAAAATGACTATGATCCTCATTATCTCCAGCGGCTGATCAGGCGCACTAGAGACAACAAACGCACGTTCCTTTTATACAGGACATACACGGGAAGATATCCACTCCAATGGTTTACCCTGACAATGAGAGACATGATGACAATACACAATATATTAAATACACATCCTAATAAAATTTCCACAACAGCGTTATACGGCTTGAGGACTTGATCAGAGAGATCAACTTCTCCTATATACCGATTGTAGTCGACGATACAATCGAGCGTGAGGACCGTTGCCGCGATACCTCGCACAGGGACAGGGGTGATGCCGTTACCATGAATTGTGGGCAGTACAAGGACATCCCTCTTGTCCTTATATCTGACCAGCAACAGGTTTCCAGTGGTAAGGGGACGGGTCTCACCCCTGGGGATAGGTACCTGGAGGGGGTAGGTAGGTAGGCAGGCCGCGTTGATTTTTCCGCACGGTCCCACAAGCAGACGTGGATCTGGCGGCGAGGGACTGGAACAAGGGGATACTAGTATAAAAGTTATCCACGTACAGGTGGTAACCCTTATCTAGCAGTGGGTGCATAAGGACCCACACAAGTTTCCCGCTAACACCCAGAGTGGGGGGACATTCTGGGGGTTGAATACGGGAATCTCGCCCCTCATACACACAAAACTTGTAAGTATACCCTGAGGTACTCTCACAAAGTTTGTACAGCTTCACGCCATACCTCGCCCGCTTAGAGGGAACATACTGGCGGAAAAGGATTCTCCCCTTGAGTGCAATGAGAGACTCATCAACCACGACCTCCCTTCCAGGTACATAGGCCTGTACAAATTTGGCCCCAAAGTGATCGATGACCGACCTGATTTTGTACAGGTGGTCATAGGCAGGATCACCTTGGGGGGACATGCTGCATTATCTGAATAATGAAGGCATTTCCGGATGGCCTCAAAACGGGAGCGTGTCATGGCCGTACTGTAAAGTGGGGCCTGGTTGTGGAAGTCCCCACTCCAGTAATGCCTGACACTATGTTTCTTGACTAGGCCCATATGCAGCACAAGGCCCCAAAATGTCCTCATCTCGGCTGCACTGACCGGGGTCCAGCCACCGAGCCTAGCCAAAAAGGAGCCCGGGTGTTGAGCAACAAACTGTTGGGCGTACAGGTTTGTTTGCTCCACCATTAGATTTACAAAGTGGTCACTAAAAAAAGACTAAAAAAGTCATATTCAGTGAAGCCCACTGTGGAAATCTGGATTCCTGATTGGCCTACAAAATCAGGAATCACGGGCTCATAACGCTCTGGGGTATAACAGGGGGCTCCGGTGGACTTAACTGGTGGGCCGTGGACCCCAGACACCCAATTTAGGGTGATGCAACCAAAACATATATTTTTTTTTCTTCAACTAACTTTCCCTAAATATTCCTGCCTAATCTAACTTGTCCCTAGCCTTTCCCTAAATACCTGGGGGTGCTGGGGCACAGATGGGGTGCTGGCTGGATCCTGGGCTCTAAACAGATGGGGGGTGCTGGCTCTGAGACACGATGCTCTCTCCTCGGCTGAAAATGAGGAGGAGGGGAGCGCTGCGATAATTTGAATGAACCGCCCGCCCAGCCGACCAATGAGAGCGATCTTGAGAGGTGATGTCACCATCACCTCTCAGGATCTAAGGATGATGATTGGTGCTGTATTATCACACCACCGATCACCTTCCTGTTCCGGGTTATCGGGTCCCCAGAGACCCGAATAACCCGGAAACGCATCCAACCGCAGGTCTGAATTGACCTGCGGTTTGCTGCAATCGCCTATACAGGGGGGTCACAGAACCCCCCCTCGCATTCAGCCAAGGTGCCTGCTCAATGATTTGAGCAGGCACCGGGTTCCGATCACCGCCCGCCGAGCGGCGGTGATCTGAAATACATAGGACATACCGGTACGCCCTGTGTCCTTAACAATCAGGAAATCAGGGCGTACCGGTACGCCCTATGTCCGGAACAGGTTACACATAAAAACAGGATTTAAACAATAGGTCATTTTCTGATGACACATTCCTTTTAAGACATCATAAATCCTGGAGAAATTGTGCAGGACCACACATGCCTTGATTACCGACTGCACATTGCTGAGAGTCATTTGTTTAGTACTTAACCCTACTAGACCGGGTGATTGTTCCATTTTTTTCGTTTTAATTTTTTACTTCCAGCCCTCCAAAACCATAACTTTTTTTTTTCATTCACATATGAAACATGGACTGTTTTTCCACAGATGTCAAATGGACTGTGACACGTGAACGAGGCTTTAGTCTAATTTTCTTGCCCTTTGAATTCATCTAAGTATGTTTCCACATACTGCTAATTAGCTTCCAGCAAAGCCGTGTAATTTTATAATTGGATTTTTTAATAGCCTTGCATAATATTTTTTGTCTCATATTAATTATTTTGTTTTCAGGCGGACTTGAAACAAATAGTGCATGTCCCTTCTTATTCTCTGCATTTCTTTCACCCCTACAGATGATTTTGTTCTTTATATAAGAAATGTCTTTCATTGCTTTCAGATTTGTCATCACTGCATAAAAAAATGGTGCGCTGTGCCACGAAAAATTTTACCTAACACATTTTAACTTGAAACTAATGACTTAAAGGGTAATTTTTAATAAAACATAACAAATATATACAGGAAGTTTAAGGTCACAGGATATGCTAATTTCTAGCCACCTGTGCCTAACAGCTTATTTTCATCCACCATGCCGCGTTGGAATGTTGAAAAACTTATAACCCTGGTCCAGGAGAGGCCCGAGCTTTGGGATACCCGAGCAAATTCCTATTCTGACCGTGTCAAAAAGGATGCTTCGTGGGAGCAAGTGGCCCGGAGCATGCGCAAAAGTGAATGGGCCAAAGCTGATAGCCGAGGCCGGGCAGAATTAGGTAAGTGATAGCAATGTAGTTGTGCTGTCCTTGCCCTCTGTGTGGCCAAAAGATGTAGTTTTAAATTACCTGAGGTCACAATAGTGTTTTTTTTGTGGTCCAGCCTCATTTTGCATAAAGGCCTGTACATGGTTTATTAAAGAGACGTCTATTTTTCCCCTTTATAAATTTTTTACCTCACAATTGTCTATTATGTCATTTCAAAACAGTAAAACAAACCAAAACCCGCTGGGCGAGTTGCCGGGACCAATTCCGGCGGGAGATGACCAGCAAAGGCCGGAGTGGGGAGGGAACCTCCAGGAAACGGGACTACATTTATACTGCCCAGTTGCAGTTTTTAAGGCCAGTAATGGAATTGAGGCCGTAAGTATTTTTAATGTATTTTTCTAAATGTTACATTTTTTCACACTTACATTTGTATCTTGACGAGCTAAAGTGTACAAGAAACTAATGGATACAGTTGTGTTCTTGTATTGAAGACCTATACTTTCTGTAGGGCAGCCATGTCATAACTGACTACATCCAGCTCTTTACCAACTGAAACTCCCAGCATGGCAGAATAGCTGTAAGCTAACCAGTCCTGCTTGGAGTTGTAGTTGGGCATCAGCTGGTGGTCAACAGTTTGTACATGCCTGGTGTTGGTTGTCTACATCAGTTTTGTGGTGGAGTCAAACCAGGGCCCACCGCTTATGAGCTGTATGATGATACGAAACGTGTAGTGTGAAGATAGCGCCTCCCCTCTCTGTTTTGTTCGTGTAGAAGCAATTTATTGACCGTCCTGGAACATAGATGTTTGCAATCGGAACAAGAAAAGAGAAGGGAGATGACACGTGCGCACTGCACTCATTATTTCCTCATACAGTAGATCATCGTGTTTGCCGGCTCTTAGTCACACACCAATATATTTGTTTGTACCTATCCAATGGATAGGTACAATATTTAAAAAAGCTTTCAGAAAGCCTCCCGTTTTAATGTGAGCCCTGAATAGTGTTTTTTTTTAAATATATTTTTGGGCGACGTGACATTTTTACCATAGAGACCTATTGTCTTACTTTTGTATGTTTTTGAAATTGTTACCCTTTATGTATTGGCATTGTCATTTATATTGCTTAAATGGTATTGCACCAAACCCAACATGGATTCCTTACATTGCTCATATAAAATGACAATAACCAGATCCTATAAAAATGGATAATAATGATGTTCCAACTACGCTTGACCAGCAGGATTAAAACTACTACTCTCACCATGGTCAAGTGTGGCCTGGTACATGTTGTTTCTCTGTAAATGATGTTCTACTAGGTTAAAATTACATCTTGTATCTTTGGATGGTGGTAGCGGGGCACATACAGACGAGATGGCCTGAATATCAGCACTGGTTTTGATCCTTGAATGAGGAATCCTCTTCAGAGGCTGGACAGCTCCAAACAGCAAACAATGTTTTCCCATTACAGTAACATTAGGCCTTTACAAGACTTGTCCCATCGATAGATTTTAAATGCAATCAAATTAGGAATTGCAATATTCACATAGAAGCTGTTATTCATTGTGTAAAATCAAATCTCTGATGTATGCTGCCACTCCGTATATACTGCATATTGTATACACACGACTGTTTTCAACTAATATAATCGATGTACTTTTGTAATGTTGAAATCAAGTGATCTAATGTTTATTTTTGTTTATTTCAAATACAGTACTGTGGACAGTCTGGATCCGTCCCAAGAATCGGACACGTCTGGGAGTGAAACCCCTGCGGTTTTCTCCCCCGTAACAAGTTCTGCTCCAACGCCGGCTGAGGACCCAGATGACTCCACGCTGGGCCAGGCCCCCCTACCACTGGCCAGTCCACCCCGGATTGTCCAGCCCCAGCCCAGACGTCACCGCCAAGTCCCTCCCTCTACCTCTGGGCAAGAGAGTCGGGAAGTTATTGACGTCCACGTCATAGATTTTCTTGCCCAGAGGAGGAGTGATGGCGTGGAGGAGAAAATGTTACGGGGATTAGGGCCGCTAATGAAGCACGTCACTCCTTTGGAGCATCATGAGTGCCTTGCTTCATTAGTGGTAGTTATAAAAATGTTTTCAATACCCAACCATGGCGATATTCTGGGGAAATTAAATGGCATGAAACTAGACATTGAGAATGCCGGAGAGCAGCAAAGGCCAGGACCCTTTGAGTTTGCGCCCCAAACATCCCAAGGGCCTTCTTTCCAACAACAACCCCAGTAAGGACTACCCCAGGGCCCAATGCAACAGGCGGGTCAGCCCCTTTACCCGGGCAGTTTCACATCTGTGCCACCTCAACAGGCCCATGTAAGGCCACGGTCCTCGTTTACACCGGCTTCCTTCACTCAGGACCTTCTTAATTTGTAATTATGTTTTTTATTTCTGTTTGTTGCACTTTATATGTTTTGGCCATAATGTGGAAACCATTGGCTTCCATTTGATCACGTTGATCCCAATATTTATCATAAATGTGGTTTGGGAGAAAACTAGTCGACTGTTTTTTTTTTTTGCACACTCCACAAAACATTTACATTTCAAATTTCTAGATTAAAAAGAAACCACACACACTTTAACTCACAAAACAACACTTTATTTTGCTGAGCAACATCTTTATTTTGGGATACTGTCATGATGAGGTAAAAATTTTGGACCAGAAAATACAAATATAAAGATGTTAAAGTCAATTTACATTTTGACGAAATCATCATTTATATTAAGTTATATGCAGATTTAAATATGTGATGTCCAAAAAAATCTCAGCCCGCAAGTCCACGTCAAGGGTCCTCATTATCTTGCGAGTCCCTACACTCAACTACCACAATCATTTTTTGTATTCTATCTACAAAATAAAAAAAAAGCTAAAGAGCCCAGAAGATTTCAAAAACTGCCACGAATAGCGTCCCTCTGCCATGGCAAGGACCCCTCTGGGCTGTAAAAGTAGTCTGCATAGAGTTCCCGAACTGCAATGCCTGCAGTCCCAGGTCGTCTATGCAGGGTCCTTTCCAAACCCAAATCTGAAGACGTAGGAAGATCTTCCATGTCAACAGAAGAGGAAGCCTCGTGAATCCTGGTGAAGTTGTGTAGAACAACACAAGCTTGAATCACCAGGGTAGCATTCTCCGGAGCCATCTGTATGGATGACAAAAACACCCTCCACTTGCTAGAGAGTATCCCGAAAGCGTCAACCGGTAGTTGAATATACGCCTCCTGACATCCAAACCACGCTTTGGAAAGGGCCGCATAACATGTGGAGTCAATGCAAACCCTTAATCCGCCACGATGACAAATGGAGCCGGCGGACCTGCATATCCGGGCAGTCTTCTGGACTCGGGCAGGGCAAGCTGGTTGGCACGAAGCCGCTCACCCATTCTAGAAGCACTAAAGATGCGAGCATCTGCAGTGCTTCCATAGGCCCCGATATCAACCATTATAAACCGGTAGTTACTGTCAGCAACAGCCATCAGCACTACCGAAAAATATTGTTTATAATTGAAGAAATGGCTCCCTGAGTGTGGCGGCTTCTTCACAAGGATGTGCTTGCCATCCATTGCCCCGATGCAGTTTGGAAACTGCGCAGAATTTTGGAAGCCCTCAGCGATCTGAACCCAATCGTCTGTCTTGGGCTGCGGCATCACCGTCTCTCGGAGTTGCGGCCAGATGACATGGCAAGTGTGTCGTACAATACTCGAGATCGTCGAGGTTCCTAAAAGAAACTCAAAATGCAGTGATGCAAAAGAGTTCCCAGTTGCAAGGAATCTGTTGAGAAAAAAAACCCCCAAAAAAACTGTAAACTGCAGATCAAAGGGAACAACAGATTCAAGATTCAAGTATAATGTTGTATACACTCCATGATTGTAAACACCCTATGTCTAGTGGTGGGGAACCTATGGGACGGGTGCCAGAGGCGGCACTCAAGGCCCACTCTGTGGGCACCCACACCCATTGAAAAGTCTATGGTTTACAAATATACACCCTTGAGTTTCCAAAGCATTCATCAGCACAGGGCACACTATGAAAACGACAGGCAGCACTGAATTTAAGCAGGCAATTAGAGCAAAATGCTAAAATGCAATGACGTTAAACTATATTCTAGTACAGTATTCATGCAAAATTGCTGTGTTGACATTTTGCAATAAATGCTACGGATCTGGCTACAACATTGCCAACTCAGTCTGATAACGTCTCGCCATCACTGCCCTATGTCCTTGGTTGATTAAACTGAAAAAAATCAAAAAGGTGTATATGAGCTAAACACTAACAGCTATTGGGGTGTGGGCAGTACTACCACAACTAAGTTACATAAACTATGTTTAGCCCTTTTAAAATGCTGAGAGTGTTGTGCAAGTTAGAAATTATGTGAACATTACGCATGATGAGGTCGTTTGATGGAAATCTCATGGGTTGGCAGCAGCACAATCCTAAAAAATAGGGAACAGACCGGTATATAGACTTCTAACAGGGTGGTGCATGCAGATAGAGATTCTGACAGAGGGACCAAATTCTTTCTGAAACAACAAAAATCCCCTGCACTCGCCAGTAATTCAAGAAAAATATTAAATTATTCACTCAGACAGGCAGGTTACAGCCTGCTGTAACATGGCTGACTGACTGACTCAAACAACATTTTAAACAAACTACTGGCGAGTGCAGAGGATTCATGGATTGTCTGGAGGCCGTTAGCTGAACACAAGTTTGAAACTTGCACAAAAGCAAAAAAAATAAAAACAATATTGGGATGTTATGTGCCAGGGATTAACGGGATAAAAAACCAACCACAAACAAACGGAAAAAAAATTTAATAAGGGGAAAGAAAGGTTACTTCAGCAAACATTAGCACATGTCTAACAGCAGCCATTTTCTAGCACATGTTCCTCCTGACAGAAGCACTGCACATTACTGTTTGAACTATAAAAGTACTATACTGCTTACCTCAACGTGACGATGAGCCTTTCCTCAGGAGTAATGCTGCGCCTCATATTGGTGTCAATGAAGGTAAGGACAGTACGTAGAGATGACAGCAAGCGATCAAATGTAGGCACTGACATCCAACAGAAGGAATAGAACTTCGCAGGATGCAGGCGCAGATCTTCGTAGAGGCAATGAAAGTGTCCTTTCCGGTACCGTTGGGAAACAATCGGATGGACCCAAAATCGTCGCCTTCTACTCGGTTCCTCATTCAACAAAGGAGTGCGCGGTCCCCATTGCCGAGAAACAACCCAATGCAGTAAGATCTCTTCCTCTGAATCAGACATGGTGAAACAGCAAAGAGAAGCAGCCAAATGAATCTCTGTACTCTGTGAAGACTACAGAAAATGGCCACAAATGCATACTCAAGTGACCCTCATTTATACCAGTATCCTGGGTGGAGTTATTAAAATAAAAATTTTTTCACCATGCAATGTTTTCTGACGGGCCACAAAAAAAACGGGAACATAGACACACGGAAGCACAACGGAAGAAAAAACGGGCACGGATCACGGAACAACGGAACCACGTTTTGCGGGACGTTAAAAAATACTGTCGTGTGCAGGAGGCCTAACTTTTAAGAATTCATCTAAACCTGTAATGACCGATGTCACGCACAGGGAGGATAAAAGGGAAAGCCCTGCCCAAGGGAGAGGGAAAGGTGGTGACCCCTAACTCACCTTGCGGCTGGCACCTGACTGCCCTGACGTCCCTAGACGGGTTCCTCACCCGTGCGGCGATCACGTGCCTAAACCCTGGCTTTCCCTAAAATGAGCCCTAGATAGTGAACGGGCCGGTGGGATCGCTAGTCCGCACCACTATCACTAAGAGGGAAACACCAGGGAGAGGACAGACAAAACAGACAAACACATACACCCAGGTGGGCGATCACAATAGACCACAAAGGTCCAACAGGGATCCGGAGGGTAGCGTTCTGGACCAACTACCAGAGAACGCAGCAACACAGCTCCAGAAGGTCAGAATAGATGTCCAGGCAGGAAGTTCTATCTCTGGCAACCAGAGAAGTGTGAGAGAGGAATATAAGGAGGTTTGGGAGTGCTGGACAAGGAACAGCTGAGGAGAAGGAGCTACGGATCCCTGAGTGAGCCAAAAGGGTTTGCAAAGCAAACCTAGAAAGCTACCATAAGGAAAACAGCCCTATCTTAAATAAAGCGTGCAGCCAACCGCTGCGACTTCCTGACCCCGGGTATAACGGAGTCAGGCGTGGTTCTCGATACCCTCGTGACAAAACCCTTTTTAAAACTGTCCAATGTTCCTTCTGTGACCACTCTATATATTTCATTTTTTGCCCCTCTCTGTATATATTTCATGATTTTGCCCCTCCTTGTATATATTTCATGATTTTGGCCCTCTCTGTATATATTTCTTTTTTTTTTATTCCTTATTTATAAAGTGTAGGAAATACGGAAAAAAAACAAGAAACGTGCTTTGTTTTTAGCAAGAGAAAGTAGATATTGCAGATATCTGTTTTATAGACGCATGTAGAGTAGTACAAAATGCCACTTATAGAATGAGCTAAATCAACATCCGTCTTATAAGGTGTCCATCTAGTTGAGTAGGTAGGTCTTAATCGGATAAACCACAATGCTTTAAACATCGCCTTCCAAATAACATTGAGAGCTATACTTTAAAGTTAGTATGTATCCACAACTAACAACATAAAAAGGGGAGGGGGGGGGACAAGAGTTAGGATGGGGGGGGGTAAGAGAGGTATAGTACAAACCGGATTCCAAAAAGGTTGGGACACTAAACAAATTGTGAATAAAAACTGAATGCAATGATGTGGAGATGGCAAATGTCAATATTTTATTTGTAATAGAACGTAGATGACAAATCAAACGTTTAATCCGAGTAAATGTATCATTTTAAAGGAAAAATACATTGATTCCAATTTTCACGGTGTCAACAAATCCCAAAAAAGTTGGGACAAGTAGCAATAAGACGCTGGAAAAAGTAAATTTGAGCATAACGAAGAGCTGGAAGACCAATTAACACTAATTAGGTCAATTGGCAACATGATTGGGTATAAAAAGAGCTTCTCAGAGTGGCAGTGTCTCTCAGAAGCCAAGATGGGTAGAGGATCACCAATTCCCACAATGTTGCGCAGAAAGATAGTGGAGCAATATCAGAAAGGTGTTACCCAGCGAAAAATTGCAAAGACTTTGCATCTATCATCAACTGTGCATAACATCATCCGAAGATTCAGAGAATCTGGAACATCTCTGTGCGTAAGGATCAAGGGCGTAAAACCATACTGGATGTCCGTGATCTCCGGGCCCTTAAACGACACTGCACCACAAACAGGAATGCTACTGTAAAGGAAATCACAGAATGGGCTCAGGAATACTTCCAGAAACCATTGTCAGTGAACACAATCCACCGTGCCATCCGCCGTTGCCAGCTGAAACTCTACAGTGCAAAGAAGAAGCCATTTCTAAGCAAGGTCCACAAGCTCAGGCGTTTTCACTGGGCCAGGGATCATTTAAAATGGAGTGTGGCAAAATGGAAGACTGTTCTGTGGTCAGACGAGTCACGATTCGAAGTTCTTTTTGGAAATCTGGGACGCCATGTCATCTGGACCAAACAGGACAAGGACAACCCAAGTTGTTATCAACGCTCAGTTCAGAAGCCTGCATCTCTGATGGTATGGGGTTGCATGAGTGCGTGTGGGCTGGGCAACTTGCATGTCTGGAAAGGCACCATCAATGCAGAAAAATATATTCAGGTTCTAGAACAACATATGCTCCCATCCAGACGTCATCTCTTTCAGGGAAGACCCTGCATTTTTCAACAAGATGATGCCAGACCACATTCTGCATCAATCACAACATCATGGCTGCGTAGGAGAAGGATCCGGGTACTGAAATGGCCAGTCTGCAGTCCAGATCTTTCACCTATAGAGAACATTTGGCGCATCATAAAGAGGAAGGTGCAACAAAGAAGGCCCAAGACGATTGAACAGTTAGAGGCCTGTATTAGACAAGAATAGGAGAGCATTCCTATTTCTAAACTTGAGAAACTGGTCTCCTCGGTCCCCAGACGTCTGTTGAGTGTTGTAAGAAGAAGGGGAGATGCCGCACAGTGGTGAAAATGGCCTTGTCCCAACTTTTTGGGGATTTGTTGACACCATGAAATTCTGATTCAACATATTTTTCCCTTAAAATGGTAAATTTTCTCAGTTTAAACTTTTGTTCCGTGATTTATGTTCTATTCTGAATAAAATATTAGAAGTTGGCACCTCCACATCATTGCATTCAGTTTTTATTCACGATTTGTATAGTGTCCCAACTTTTTTGGAACCCGGTTTGTAATATAGGACACAAAATTATGTCAGCAAGGTCTGGTACTCTGGAGTACTTTGGAACTCAAACCATGGGGTCCAAGCAGTATTGAACCCAACAAAGGAGTTTTTTCAGAGAAGCTGTCAGCTCCTCCATTCTCCGGATATCTTCAACTTTGTATATCCAGAGGTCCACAGACGGTGGAATAGGCGACTTCCATCTAGCTGGTATACATGCTCTGGCTGCAATCACCAAATGGCGGACTATAAACTTATTGAGCAAGCAGTTGGGTAAGTCTGAGTGTAACAGCAAGAAGAAGGCCGGAGACTTTGGGATGGAAAATGAGAAGATAGAAACCATGGTCTTATGTATCGACTCCCAGAACTGTCTAAGTTTGCTACAGTGCCAGAAAATATGGGTTAGATATCCTTGAGCTGAGTCACAACGCCAACATAGCGAGGTGGTCAACGGAAACATTTTATGAAGACGAGTCGGGACATAATACCATCTAGACAACAATTTATAAGCTGCTTCTTGGAATTTGCTAACGATCGATGACTTATGTGTGTAATGGTAAATTTTGGGCCATTGGTCAGAGGGGATGTCCACTCCTAAGTCGGCTATCCAATTATTCACGAATGAGGGGTGGAAACCTGGGTTTTGAACCACTAGCTCCTTATAAAATTTGGAAAGGGAGTGTTTGTATATACCTGTGCCAATGCATGCTTTTTCAAAAGATGTGAGTGATCTATCAAAGTCCGGTGATGGAGGAATAGAGGGAAGAAAATGTGAAAGTTGTCTGACCCTCCATGAGCCCAGAGAGCATGGTTCCAATGGATTTAATAGTTCGGTCTGTGTAAACCATCTTCCTGCTGTTCTAAAGAATGGGGCTCGACACCTACCCCCCAATCTCCATTGAGTGAAAGGGCCAGATGACCAGCCCACCGGGAAATTCGGGTGACCCAGGATCGGGAATAGAGGGGAAGGGGATGGTGAGATCCCACTCTTAGTAGCATTTATATGGTATTGGTGTAGAGTCAGCCCTATGGTATGTTGAGTCGATAGCGTCTGTGGAGTCTTAGTCATCGTTCAAGGCAGTAGAGCAAGGGGGAATTGGGAGCATGACTTTTCAATAGTAACCCATTGTTTAAAGGGGGTATGACGGCACCAGTCCAGCACACGCTGTAGCACGGTAGCCGCATAATATTTACAGAGGTACGGTAACTCCAGTCCCACTTGCTCTTTTGGAACCTGTAGTAAAGGGCAGGGTGGTCTCGGCTTACTTCCCCCGAATATAAACCTGAAAAGGTCGCGTTGAGCGGCGACAAAGAAATTTGAAGGTAAGTGTATAGGGAGAGCCTGGAAAAGATATAGCAGACGTGGTAAGACATTCATCTTATAGATGGCACACCGTCGAAACAAAGTATATAGACCTTTGGACCATCTATTCATATCTTCTCTGATCCGGCTTAGGAGAGGGGCAAAGTTTCTGCTATACACTCACCTAAAGAATTATTAGGAACACCATACTAATACGGTGTTGGACCCCCTTTTGCCTTCAGAACTGCCTTAATTCTACGTGGCATTGATTCAACAAGGTGCTGATAGCATTCTTTAGAAATGTTGGCCCATATTGATAGGATAGCATCTTGTAGTTGATGGAGATTTGAGGGATGCACATCCAGGGCACGAAGCTCCCGTTCTACCACATCCCAAAGATGCTCTATTGGGTTGAGATCTGGTGACTGTGGGGGCCATTTTAGTACAGTGAACTCATTGTCATGTTCAAGAAACCAATTTGAAATGATTCGAGCTTTGTGACATGGTGCATTATCCTGCTGGAAGTAGCCATCAGAGGATGGATACATGTTCTCATTCTGTTTACGCCAAATTCGGACTCTACCATTTGAATGTCTCAACAGAAATCGAGACTCATCAGACCAGGCAACATTTTTCCAGTCTTCAACAGTCCAATTTTGGTGAGCTCGTGCAAATTGTAGCCTCTTTTTCCTATTTGTAGTGGAGATGAGTGGCACCCAGTGGGGTCTTCTGCTGTTGTAGCCCATCCGCCTCAAGGTTGTGCGTGTTGTGGCTTCACAAATGCTTTGCTGCATACCTCGGTTGTAACGAGTGGTTATTTCAGTCAACGTTGCTCTTCTATCAGCTTGAATCAGTCGGCCCATTCTCCTCTGACCTCTAGCATCCACGACCACAAGGCATTTTTGCCCACAGGACTACCGCATACTGGATGTTTTTCCCTTTTCACACCATTCTTTGTAAATCCTAGAAATGGTTGTGCGTGAAAATCCCAGTAACTGAGCAGATTGTGAAATACTCAGACCGGCCCGTCTGGCACCAACAACCATGCCACGCTCAAAATTGCTTAAATCACCTTTCTTTCCCATTCTGACATTCAGTTTGGAGTTCAGGAGATTGTCTTGACCAGGAGCACACCACTAAATGCATTGAAGCAACTGCCATGTGATTGGTTGACTAGATAATTGCATTATTGAGAAATAGAACAGGTGTTCCTAATAATTCTTTAGGTGAGTGTAGATCTCTTTCAGGTCCCTTGGAATCCAAGTTCCCAGGTATTTGATTGCTCCCGCTGACCATTTAAAAGGGAAAGCAGTGACCAGGGCAGATTCTTGTGCACCTGTCAAAGATATGTTGAACACCTCTGATTTTTGGAACTTGATTTGGTGAAGGTGTTATATGTGTTGAATTCTACAATTAGGTTAGGGAATGAGGTCAGAGGTTTGGTAATAGTGGACATCAGGTCGTCTGCATAGGCAGCTATCTTAATTTCCTGGGTCCCAGCTGAGATGCCAGTGATATTAGGGTTCCTCCGAATTGTGCAAAGTAATGGCTCTAAGGTGAGTACAAAGATTAAAGGAGAAAGAGGGCACCCCTGACGAGTGCCATTCTGTATGTCAAAATCCAAAGAGAGAACCCCGTTAACCTTCGTTGCTGCAGTTGGAGAGGTATAGAGAGAACGAATCCAGGCCATCATGGAGTCCCCTATGCCTACGCAGTTTAAAACTTCAAACAGCGATCTCCACTTACTCAAGTTTTAGTCGTGTTATCACGTGCCTCCCTGGATAGTATGAAACCCACTTGATCGGTATTGATTCGTTCTGTTAATAGGGGGATGAGATGCATAGCTAGAATTTTTAAAAATAATTTCAGATCTACATCTAAAAATGAGATTGGCCGATAACTTGCACATGCTGCTGGATCTTTTTCCTCCTTGTGTATTACCGTGATGTGGGCATGTGTCTTGGAAGTGGGTGTCTCGTAGATATCGAGTTCGATGCCTTTGTGAGTGGGGTTTTCAGACTGGGCAGGTATTTCTTGTAATAGGAGGCTGTTAGTCCATCTGGGCCAGGGGCTTTACTAGGTTGCATGGACTTAAAGGCATTTGTTAGTTCCTCATCCAAGATGGTTTCATTAAGGGCTGCCATAGCCTCCCTTGGGAGTTTTAGTAAATTCAAATCCGCTAAGTATTTACGCATTGCCTGGGTTTGGGTCTGGTTATTTTGATTCAAGCATGGGAGGTTGTAGTGAGCAAAAGCCTGTACTATTTTTTCTAGGCTGATAAAGTTAGAACCCCTGGGGGACACAATTAATGGTACGTAATTTCTTGCTTTTTGTTCACGTAAAGATCGAGCTAATGTCCTACTGCATTTATTACTATATTCAAAGAAGTGTCATCTACTCCTAGTTAACAAGGTTCTGGTGCGGACGTCAAGTTTTTCTTTAAGTTTCCCCCTTGCTTGCATTAAGGCCGCTCGAGTAGCTATAGCGTGTGAAAGTTTGTGTGTCTTCTCTAAGCTGGAGATCTCTGTAAGGAGGTGCACTATTTCGACCGCTCTCTCTATTTTACGTCTGGCCCTATGTTTGATAAGTACTCCCCTGATCACACACTTGTGGGCCGCCCATACTGTCAAGGGGGGTATGTTGCCAATTTGGTTCTCTTCAAAGTATTGTGCGAGGACTCTTTCGATGTCTTGTGAAATTTCTATGTCTTGAATCAAGGATTCAATTAGTCTTCAATGCCAGGTCTTAGGCGCTGGAAGGGAGGTTGTCAGGGATACATGCAACATTGCATGGTCTGAGAAAGTCATGGAGTCTATAGTAGAGGTGTTTAGGGAGGACACAGCAGCTTGTCTAAATAGAAAGTAGTCTAGTCTGGAGTATACATCTTTTGCTGAGGAATAATAGGTATAGTCTCGAGAGTTAGGATTTAACGCTCTCCATACGTCTACCAGCTGATATGAATGTAAAAGACGCTTAATTCGGTGCAGGTACGAATAAGCTAAGTGGGAGGCACCCCTGGAGACATCTACCAATGGGTCTATGGCAAAGTTTAGATCCCCTCCGACCAACAGTATGCCCTTTGAAAAGTCATCCAGTCTGGATAATATGCTCACTAAAGGTATTGGTTAGAATTGGGTAAATAAACGTTGGCCAGGGTGTAGAGCTGTCCAGCAATCCGCCCTTTCAAGAATAAGAATCTGCCTTCTTCATCTGTTCGGATATCTACAAATTCCCAGGCAGCATTTCTAGATATCAGTATGCTTACTCCTCTTGACTTTGATAAGTTGTAACAGCTGTGCTAAGTGTCTGGGAACCTGGGTGATTTAAAGTGTGGAAGGGCATCCCTGCGAAAGTGTGTTTCCTGAATAAATGCAAATTGTACCTTCTTACTCCATAAGAGCCAGAGAATGGAGGACCTTTTCTCTGGTGTGTTAAACCCAGGGGCGTAGCTAAAAGCTCATGGGCCCTGGTGCAAGAGTTCAGCTTGGGCCCCCGTCCCTCAGTGCTTGTTGGCAAGGGGCAGGGGAGCACGTAGCCTTCCTGCTGCCTGAGGCAGACATTGAAAGGGTACCCCCTCATGCCAAATTCTTAACCTAACCCCTTCCCTCAAGCCAGAGGTGTAGATTGACCAGTATGCACTTTCTATAATGCCAGTGTCTTATGTGGCACAAGGGTCTTTGGGCCCCCTCAGGCTCCTGGGCCTGGTAGCGACTGCTACCTCTGCACCCCCTATAGCTACGCCCCTGGTTAAACCCGTTGGCATTGATGGATGCAAAATTGATGTTTCAGTCCTATATCAAAGAGAAAGAAAAAGAAAGGAGGGGGAGGGAGGTAGGAGGACAGAAACACAGAGGGATAAAGGTAAGTAGCAAAAAGTTACAATAAAGTAATTCTGTAAGCAAAACACCTGCACTGGCTAGTCCAGAACAGGAAAACACATAAAAGTACTTGTACTAATATAGTGGAGTCCGAAACAGAGCTCCACTTAGCAATTCAACCTAAGCTCAGTAGTGGGCCTACCAAGAAACTCTTCCCTATGTGGGGAGAGGAAGAGCAACTAAAATTGTTTCCCTTTCCCTGGGCCCAGTGTATAAGGTTCACCAGGTGACCCACTTACTTAGGAGGTCCGGGAAAATACCACTAATGACTGTCCAACCACTGAGGGCAGAGAATCTGCCATGCAGATGGTGGATAGAGGAAGCATAAGTTAAGCCAGAGTCTCTCCTAATGGAATAACATTCCTTTAGGAAATGCACAACATAGCTTTAGTCCTCATTTGTTGGGGTGGTTTCTATCCGAGGAACCTGTGCTGCTGACTGTGTCCCCTGAGGAAGGTCGCATGCAGGCTGGTTTCTGGAGCGGTGGACAGATAGAGCTGCTAGAGGTGTGGGGATAGAGACGTCCAGGCAGTCCGGTAACTCTACTGAGGGCATTTCCAGAAACTGGGCCAGGTCTCCGGCTTAATCCGGGGAATGTAGAGAAAATTAAAGGCATTCCTGAGAATGATGAGATTAAATGGATGGCCCCAGCGGTACGTTGCCCCCCTGTCGGTGATAGAGTGCAGGAGGGGTTTCAGGGTGCGTCTCATTATCAGGGTTCGCCTCGATACATCTGGTAGCAATTGAATCTGGGTATTCCCAAACAGAACAGGACTCTGTCTTCATGCTTGTTGTAGGATCTCCTCTTTTTACTTAAAAAAATGAGCTCTACATAGAACATCTCTGGGAGTAGGATTATCTGGACGTCTAGATCCCAGGACTCTGTGCACTCTGTCCAATCCTATTACTGCATCTGACGGTCTTGAAGGGAGGGTGTTAAAGATGGAGGTCACAACCTTGCGTAGGTCAGTCGGAGGAATTTCTTCTGGAATCCCCCTGAGTTTAATATTGTTGCGACGGCCCCTATTTTCTTGGTCATCTATTTGCAAAAGCAGGTGCCTATTCATGTCTCGTTGCAGGGTCAAAGTTTTTTCCACTTTTCTAAGCCTGGAGTGGAATCTAATGTTGATGAGACTTGTATCTGGGTGGAAAGCTGAGTAGACACATTAATCAGGTCAGATTTCACTGCTGCTATGGCCTGCGTGGTTATTTAACTGTGTGGCACTCACCGAGTCAAGTGTTTGTGCTGGTACTGCACTCGGCTGTATCCCATCATGCCTGGGTTCCGACAGGAGCATTGGGGTCGGAGTGAAAGAGGCCAAAGGTGGACTATGCTGGTGGTTGGTAATGTGTTCCGCGATTGCAAGCTCCATCCCGCCCCCTGGCGCCATCTTGGAATCAGCCATGGTGCGCGTCGGGGCTGCGCTCTGGCTAAAGTAACGGGCGATGTAAAAGTGGATCCTCATCGTCCTGACCTCCTAACCATTCTCCCTCTTGGGGAAGAGGAGCCTGGTGCGGTGAATAGTTCGGTAAAATGGCCCATGGTCCAGGAGCTCTGAAGCGATGCGTGCTTACAGCGCCATGCTCAGATCACGCCCCTCTCTGTATATATTTCATGATTTTGCCCCTCTCTGTATAATAATTTTTTCCCCTCTCTGTATATATTTCATGATTTTGCCCCTCTGTTTATATTTCATGATTTTCCCCCTCTCTGTATATATATTATGATTTTGCCCTCTCTCTCATTGTAAATATTTCATGATTTCCCCCTCTCTCTATATATTTCATGATTATAATGAAGGATTTGCTGCCAGTGAACCTGCCCTCATATGGCCGGCGCGGGCTCCCCTTCCTGAATTCAGACGGTGACCATTACTTAGTTTAACCGCCTCAGGACCGCCGTACGCAGGATTGCGTCCTGGCGGCTGCCCTGCTATTCTGGGTGGACGCATATACGCGTCCTCTCGCGAGAGGCGAGATTTCCTGTGAACGCGCGCACACAGGCTCGCGCGTTCACAGGATCGGAAGGTAAGCGAGTGGATCTCCAGCCTGCCAGCGGCGATCGTTCGCTGGCAGGCTGGAGATGCGATTTTTTTTAACCCCTAACAGGTATATTAGACGCTGTTTTGATAACAGCGTCTAATATACCTGCTACCTGGTCCTCTGGTGGTCCCCTTTGCTTGGATCGACCACCAGAGGACACAGGCAGCTCAGTAATAAGTAGCACTAAACACCACTACACTACACCCCCCCTGTCACTTATTAACCCTTTATTAACCCCCCATATAGACTCCCTGATCACCCCCCTGTCATTGATCACCCCCCTGTCATTGATCACCCCCTTGTAAGGCTTCATTCAGACGTCCGTATGTTTTTTACGGATCCACTGATACATGGCTCGGAGCCGCAAAACACATACGGACGTCTGAATGGAGCCTTACAGGGGGGTGATCAATGACTGGGGTGATCACCCCATATAGACTCCCTGATCACCCCCCTGTCATTGATCACCCCCCTGTCATTGATCACCCCCCTGTAAGGCTCCATTCAGACGTCCGTATGTTTTTTACGGATCCACGGATACATGGATGGGATCCGCAAAACACATACAGACGTCTGACTGGAGCCTTACAGGGGGGTGATCACCCCATATAGACTCCCTGATCACCTCCCTGTCATTGATCACCCCCCTGTCATTGATCACCCCCCTGTAAGGCTCCATTCAGACGTCCGTCTGTTTTTTACGGATCCACGGATACATGGATCGGATCCGCAAAACACATACGGACATCTGAATGGAGCCTTACAGGGGGGTGATCAATGACAGGGGGGTGATCACCCCATATAGACTCCCTGATCACCCCCCTGTCATTGATCACCCCCCTGTCATTGATCACCCCCCTGTAAGGCTCCATTCAGACGTCCGTCTGTTTTTTACAGATCCACGGATACATGGATCGGATCCGCAAAACACATACAGACATCTGAATGGAGCCTTACAGGGGGGTGATCAATGATAGGGGGGTGATCACCCCATATAGACTTCCTGATCACCCCCCTGTCATTGATCACCCCCCTGTCATTGATCACCCCCTGTAAGGCTCCATTCAGACGTCCGTATGTTTTTTTACGGATCCACGGATACATGGATCGGATCTGCAAAACACATACGGACATCTGAATGGAGCCTTACAGGGGGGTGATCAATGACAGGGGGGTGATAACCCCATATACACTCCCTGATCACCCCCCTGTCATTGATCACCCCCCTGTAAGGCTCCATTCAGACATTTTTTTGGCC
The DNA here is from genome assembly GCF_905171765.1 of Bufo bufo. Classification (NCBI taxonomy): domain Eukaryota; kingdom Metazoa; phylum Chordata; class Amphibia; order Anura; family Bufonidae; genus Bufo; species Bufo bufo. Next base: position 145,005,723 of record NC_053390.1, on the reverse strand, counting down.
CAAGTTAGCGGAAATTTTTTATTTTATTTTTTTCTTACAAAGTCTCATATTCCACTAACTTGTGTCAAAAAATAAAATCTCACATGAACTCACCATACCCCTCACGGAATCCAAATGCGTAAAAATTTTTAGACATTTATATTCCAGACTTCTTCTCACACTTTAGGGCCCCTAAAGTGTGTATAAATACCCCACATGTGACCCCATTTAGGAAAGTAGACACCCCAAGGTATTCGCTGAGGGGCATATTGAGTCCATGAAAGATTCAAATTTTTGTCCCAAGTTAGCGGAAAGGGAGACTTTGTGAGAAAAAAAAACAAAACTATTTCCGCTAACTTGTGGCAAAAATTTTTTTTTTCTATGAACTCGCCATGCCCCTCATTGAATACCTTGGGGTGTCTTCTTTCCAAAATGGGGTCACATGTGGGGTATTTATACTGCCCTGGCATTTTAGGGGCCCTAAAGCGTGAGAAGAAGTCTGGGATCCAATTGTCTAAAAATGCCCTCCTAAAAGGAATGTGGGCCCCTTTGCGCATCTAGGCTGCAAAAAAGTGTCACACATCTGGTATCGCCGTCATCAGGAGAAGTTGGGGAATGTGTTTTGGGGTGTCATTTTACATATACCCATGCTGGGTGAGAGAAATATCTCGGTCAAATGCCAACTTTGTATAAAAAAATTGGAAAAGGTGTCTTTTGCCGAGATATTTATCTCACCCAGCATGAGTATATGTAAAATGACACCCCAAAACACATTGCCCAACTTCTCCTGAGTACGGCAATACCACATGTGTGACACTTTTTTGCAGCCTAGGTGGGCAAAGGGGCCCACATTCCAAAGAGCACCTTTAGGATTTCACAGGTCATTTTTTACACATTTTGATTTCAAACTACTTACCACACATTAGGGCCCCTAGAATGCCAGGGCAGTAAAACTTCCCCACAAGTGAGCCCATTTTGGAAAGAAGACACCCCAAGGTATTCCGTGAGGGGCATGGCGAGTTCCTAGAATTTTTTTTTTTTTTGTCACAAGTTAGCGGAAAATGATGATTTTTTTAAAAAAAAATTTCTTACAAAGTCTCATATTCCACTAACTTGTGACAAAAAATAAAAACTTCCATGAACTCACTATGCCCATCACGAAATACCTTGGGGTGTCTTCTTTCCAAAATGGGGTCACTTGTGGGGTAGTTATACTGCCCTGGCATTTTAGGGGCCCAAATGCGTGCGAAGTAGTTTGAAATCAAAATCTGTAAAAAATGGCCGGTGAAATCTGAAAGGTGCTCTTTGGAATGTGGGCCCCTTTGCCCACCTAGGCTGCAAAAAAGTGTCACACATCTGGTATTGCCGTACTCAGGAGAAGTTGGGGAATGTGTTTTGGGGTGTCATTTTACATCTACCCATGTTGGGTGAGTGAAATATCTTGGCAAAAGACAACTTTTCCCATTTTTTTATACAAAGTTGGCAATTGACCAAGATATTTATCTCACCCAGCATGGGTATATGTAAAATGACACCCCAAAACCCATTTCCCAACTTCTCCTGAGTACGGCAATACCACATGTGTGACACTTTTTTGCAGCCTAGGTGGGCAAAGGGGCCCACATTCCAAAGAGCACCTTTCGGATTTCACCGGCCATTTTTTACAGATTTTGATTTCAAACTACTTTGCACGCATTTGGGCCCCTAAAATGCCAGGGCAGTATAACTACCCCACAAGTGACCCCATTTTGTAAAGAAGACACCCCAAGGTATTTTGTGATGGGCATAGTGAGTTCATGGAAGTTTTTATTTTTTGTCACAAGTTAGTGGAATATGAGACTTTGTGATAAAAAAATAAAAAAATAAAAGAATCATCATTTTCCGCTAACTTGTGACAAAAAATAAAAAGTTCTATGAACTCACTATGCCCATCAGCGAATACCTTAGGGTGTCTACTTTCCGAAATGGGGTCATTTGTGGGGTGTTTGTACTGTCTGGGCATTGTAGAACCTCAGGAAACATGACAGGTGCTCAGAAAGTCAGAGCTGCTTCAAAAAGCGGAAATTCACATTTTTGTACCATAGTTGTAAACGCTATAACTTTTACCCAAACCATTTTTTTTTTACCCAAACATTTTTTTTTATCAAAGACATGTAGAACAATGAATTTAGAGAAAAATTTATATATGGATGTCGTTTTTTTTGCAAAATTTTACAACTGAAAGTGAAAAATGTCATTTTTTTGCAAAAAAATCGGTACATTTCGATTAATAACAAAAAAAGTAAAAATGTCAGCAGCAATTAAATACCACCAAATGAAAGCTCTATTTAGTGAGAAGAAAAGGAGGTAAAATTCATTTGGGTGGTAAGTTGCATGACCGAGCAATAAACGGTGAAAGTAGTGTAGTGCAGAAGTGTAAAAAGTGGTCTGTCATTAAGGGTGTTTAAGCTAGGGGGGCTGAAGTGGTTAAACAAGTGTGGCATGCCACTGTGCCACACTGCCACCACTGCCAGGTGCCCCCCTCCCCACGTATGAAGCCGGTGTCTGTGCATACATAAATTAAAAAAAATACTTACCTACTCTGCTCCGCTCTGGCCGTCTGTCAGTACTTGCGGGCGGCGGCCTTCAGTTTGGTGAGGTGACGCGGTAGTCTCACACAATTCCGTCATCCCCTCTAGTGGCGCAGCGTCATTCCGTCATCCCGCGTGAATCCGCGAGACTTGGGAACTCAGCGCCGGGTCTCGCACTGTCACAGCTGGTGGCGCAGCGCTGGAGATGGTATGGGTGGGTTGGTATAGGTTGTTTAATGTGCACACTGCGCAGGTAGCGCAGCCGGCCAGCAGCACTGTAGGCATTATTAAAATAAGTTGCACAGAGAGGCCCTGAGCATGACTGGCTATTAAAAGCACCGAACATTGTGCTCCTTCTCTTCTGAACCCTGCAGTGTGCCCAAACAGCAGTTAACGACCACATATGGGGTGCTGCATTCTCTAAAAGGAAAGGGGAATACAATAGGTGGCATTACAAAGACAGCTTTCTTTCTCTTGGAAGTGGACTAATTTGCACAGCATGAATGAAACATATAGCTGATGTCCACATTTTGATGGTGTTCGTCATTTTACAGTTGCCATCCTGTCTACAGAGTTTTTAGTAGCGCTTTTTATACAGTTTTTTTTTGTGGCTATATGTTTGCTGTTGGAGAATATGAAAAATATCAATTTTATTGCAAACTGCAAAAGCAATTATTTATTAATGAATTAATGTATGTAGTTTTACTACTTTATACAAAATGAAAACCTTTGAAATTTTTTTTTTTTGTATTTTCATATTCTGAGACCCATTTTTCACACACAAACATCAGTGATTCTAGTCACTGCGGCTAAGTCTCAGCTGTATTACATGGGTTCAGCTCGTGAGACTGCTCCATACACGCCTCCACACCGTTAATGTATATTTATAATGGAGCAGTCCGGAAGGGGTTAAGCTAAGCATTCATCATGAGATACGTTTGTCTTATTTTATCCAATGTACTTATCACAGAACACAACTTCTGACTGAAATAACTTATTCAGGAGTGAGTCACATCAATTATTGCTTTGGCACGACAAATAGCATATTAAGCATGCAATGGTTACATTAGGAAGGACGGGTAAACACAAGGACTAGAAGATCGTGACTTTTGATTGCAGTTCATGTGTCCGCTTTTTAAGTAATCTGTAGTCTGTGCATAGTGGGTAGTAAAATGAAAAACTTTCTTCTAAAAGCAGTGCCACAACTGCCCGTGGTACTGCAGCTCAGCTTCATAAAAGGGGGAGTTGTGGTTCCAATCACAACCTGTGGAAAGGTTGTGGAAGAACAAAGAACTACAACCCCTTTATTACAATTCACTAAGAGACTTCAGACTCAATTACACAAGTGTCTGACTGCACATGTGATATCAAAGTCAGGACATGTATATGGCGACCTCAGCTGGACTCCTCCCATATCTGTTATCAAGATCATCTCTACAGCTGATAATCCTGCTGTTCTTATATATATATATATATATATATATATATATATAAATGACAAGGTAATGGTAATAAACTCTAAGCATTAAAGGGCAAAACGCTACAATAAGTAGGATTTAAAGGGCATCTGTCAGCAGATTTGTACCTATGACACTGGCTGACCTGTTACATGTGCACTTGGCAGCTGAAGGCATCTGTGTTGGTTCCATGTTCATATGTGCCCTCATTGCTGAGAAAAATGATGTTTTAATATATGCAAATTAGCCTCATGAAGCAACGGGGGCGTTGCCGTTGCTCCTGGAGGCTCTGCTCTCTCTGCAACTGCCGGCCTTTTCCACTGTGATTGACAGGACCAGGCAGTGAAAACATCATCACATTCGGCCTTGTCAATCAAAGTGGAGAAGTTGTGGCAATTCCAGAGAAAGCGGAGACTCTAGGAGTAACGACAACGCCCCCGTTGCTCTTAGAGACATATTTGGATCTTCAGACCTTCTTTCATTGTTACATAATAGTGCACTGGAGCTTATACAGTTATACAGTTATAGCTTGCACAGTTGCAAGAAAAAGTATGTGAACCCTTTGGAATGATATGGATTTCTGCACAAATTGGTCATAAAATGTGATCTGATCTTCATCTAAGTCACAACAATAGACAATCAGAGTCTGCTTAAACTAATAACACACAAATAATTAAATGTTACCATGTTTTTATTGAACACACCATGTAAACATTCACAGTGCAGGTAGAGAAAGTATGTGAACCCCTAGACCAGGCATGCTCAACCTGCGGCCCTCCAGCTATTGAAAAACTACAACTCCCAGCATGCCCAAACAGCCTACAGCTATCAGCCTACAGCAGGGCATTGTGGGAGTTGTAGTTTTACAACAGCTGGAGGGCCGCAGGTTGAGCGTGCCTGCCCTAGACTAATGACATCTCCAAAAGCTAATTGGAGTGAGGTGGACAGATGAAACCAAAGTTAAGTTGTTTGGAAGAAAAACACAACACTATGTGTGGAGAAAAAGAGGCACAGCACACCAACATCAAAACCTCATCCCAACTGGGAAGTATGGTGGTGGGAGCATCATGGTTTGGGACTTCTTTGCTGCATCAGGGCCTGGACGGATTGCTATAATCGAAGGAAAAATGAATTCCTAAGTTTATCAAGACATTTTGCAGGAGAACTTAAGGCCATCTGTCCACCAGCTGAAGCTCAACAGAAGATAGGTGTTGCAACAGGACAACGACCCAAAGCATAGAAGTAAATCAACAACAGAATAGCTTAAACAGAAGAAAATACGCCTTCTGGAGTGGCCCAGTCAGAGTCCTGACCTCAACCCGATTGAGATGCTGTGGCATGACCTCAAGAAAGCGATTCACACCAGACATCCCAAGAATATTGCTGAACTGAAACAGTTCTGTAAAGAGGAATGGTCAAGAATTACTCCTGACCGTTGTGCACGTCTGATCTGCAACTACAGGAAATGTTTGGTTGAAGTTATTGCTGCCAAAGGAGGTTCAACCAGTTACAGTCAGGTCCATAAATATTGGGACATCAACACATTTCTAAATTTTTTGGCTCTATACACCACCACAATGGATTTGAAATGAAACGAACTAGATGTGCTTTAACTGCAGACTGTCAGCTTTAATTTGAGGGTATTTACATCCAAATCAGGTGAACGGTGTAGGAATTACAACAGTTTGCATATGTGCCTCCCACTTGTTAAGGAACCAAATGTAATGGGACAGAATAATAATCATAAATCAAACTTTCACTTTTTAATACTTGGTTGCAAATCCTTTGCAGTCTATTACAGCCTGAAGTCTGGAACACATAGACATCACCAGACGCTGAGTTTCATCCCTGGTAATGCTCTGCCAGGCATCTACTGCAACTGTCTTCAGTTCCTGCTTGTTCTTGGGGCATTTTCCCTTCAGTTTTGTCTTCAGCAAGTGAAATGCATGCTCAATCGGATTCAGGTCAGGTGATTGACTTAGCCATTGCATAACATTCAACTTCTTTCCCTTAAAAAACTCTTTGGTTGCTTTTGCAGTATGCTTTGGGTCATTGTCTGTCACGACTGTGACTGATCCAGACAGGTCTGGGAGGAGAAGGTCGCAGCGACTTGCTACTCGCGATAGCTTGTGAGTTTGCTCCGTGGTTCAGGGTATGTCATCTGGGTTTTGCCTTGTGAACCTTTTTGTCCTGACTGGGAGTTTGTAGGCATCCTTCTCAGGTGAGTCCTGTCTGCCACTCCCAGCTACTATATTAGTTTCACTTTCACTTGCAGTCATTGCCAGATATAGTCCTTACTTCCAGTATATCTGGCCTTTTAAAAAAAAAGAAAAAGTGACATTTCTTATTTTTTTGCTTGCTGTTTTGCTTTGTATTTTTCTGTTCCACTATGGATCCGGTTACGGTTTTGGCGAAACAATTACAGGGATTATCCCTTGAAGTGGCAGGATTAAAAGCAACAGTGCTGCAGCAGCAGCAGCCATCCTTGGGTTCCACCGTTGCTACGGGAAACCAAGGTACTCCTGAGCCAAAAGTGGCTTTACCTGATAGGTTCTCTGGAGGGAGAGACCAATTTGTAACCTTCAGAGAAGCTTGCAAATTGTTCTTCAGGCTACGCCCTAGATCCTCCGGCGGTGAGGAACAACGGGTGGGTATTGTAATTTCTCTCCTGCAAGGAGATCCGCAGGCTTGGGCTTTCTCCCTACCATCAGACTCTCTGGCCTTACGATCAGTGGAGGAGTTTTTTGAAGTCCTGGGTCTCGTATATGATGACCCGGACAGGGTCTCACTGGCTGAGTCTAAGCTACGTAGACTTCAGCAAGAGAACCGGTCTGCTCAACTATATTGTTCCGAATTCTGTAGGTGGGCTACTGATACGTTATGGAACGACTCGGCCCTTAGGAGTCAGTTCTGCCAGGGGTTGTCTGAAAAATTAAAAGACGCGCTGGCGGTATACGAGGTCCCTGGTTCTCTGGAGGCTGCTATGTCTCTGTCCATAAGAATCGACAGACGACTCAGGGAGAGACTATTAAATTTTACGGAAGCCTCTATAGGGCAGGGATCGGTTTGTTATGATCCAGTCGAACCAATGCAAATAGGGGGCGCCACTAGACGGGTGAATCCTCCTAAGTTCCGCTGTAGGTCAGAGGTTTGTTTTCGTTGTGGGGGGAGGGGTCATTTTGTAAAGGTTTGTCCCTCAGAACCCAAGAGACCACAAACAAAGGAGCCGCCGGGAAAACTAGAGTCCCCAGATTGTGCGGAGGATAACAGTCTGGGCGTATTCGTTTCCTCCATACGCATGTCTCCGTTTTTGTTGTCCACTACCGTTGAGGCGGGCAATAAGACTGAGATCTGTTCCGTCTTTTTGGACAGTGGGGCGGGGGTCAACTTGGTGGATTCACAGTATGCTCAGGCTCTGGGTTTTACTCCAGAACCGATACGCAGAACTATTCCTGTTTTTGCCATCGACTCCTCCCCTCTTACTCAGAAAGAGTTAACTCAGATCATTCATAATATCCATCTGCAGGTAGGGGACCTCCATAAAGAGCATATCTCGTGTTATGTCCTGGACGGTCTTCCGGCTCCTATGGTATTGGGGCTTCCCTGGCTGGTGACTCACAATCCAGTGGTGGATTGGCAGGCCGGGGAGATTGTGGAGTGGAGTGAACATTGTAAGGACAACTGCTTGAGTAATAGGTGCTCTACACTCTCTGTAACATCTTTACCTGCCTTTCTGTCAGATTTTATGGATGTGTTCTCTGAGAAGGGTTGTCAGGGGTTACCACCTCATCGTCCATATGATTGCCCGATTAATCTACTACCTGGGGCCAAACTACCTAAAACCCGGTTATACAATCTTTCCGGCCCGGAGAGGAAGGCTATGAAAGATTATATTTCGGAGAGTTTGGCTAAGGGACACATCAGACCCTCTTCTTCACCTGTGGCTGCAGGGTTCTTTTTCGTTAAAAAGAAAGATGGGGGCCTATGTCCTTGCCTGGATTTCCGGGAATTAAACCGGATAACTATCCGAGATCCCTATCCTCTTCCTCTCATTCCCGACCTCTTTAATCAGGTTGCTGGTGCCAAATGGTTCTCCAAAATGGATCTCAGAGGAGCCTATAACCTGGTTCGCATCAAAGAGGGGGATGAGTGAAAGACGGCTTTTAATACTCCGGAAGGGCATTATGAAAATCTGGTCATGCCATTTGGTCTTACTAATGCGCCTGCGGTATTCCAACATTTTGTCAACGATATTTTTAGTCACCTTATCGGGAGATTTGTTGTGATATATCTTGATGACATCCTGGTCTATTCCCCGGATCTGGATACACATAAGATCCATGTGAGACAAGTGCTGCAGATATTAAGGGCCAACAAATTGTTTGCTAAGTTAGAAAAATGCGTGTTCGCCGTAAAAGAACTGCCATTTCTGGGGTATGTGTTGTCAGATTCAGGTTTCCGCATGGATCCAGAGAAAGTCCGGGCGATTATAGACTGGGATCTGCCTGAGAACCTGAAGGCATTGCAACGCTTCCTGGGGTTTGCCAATTTTTATAGAAAGTTTATAAAAAACTATTCCTTGGTGGTCAAACCACTGACGGACATGACCCGAAAGGGATCCGATTTTTCCAAATGGTCACATGCAGCCAAAACTGCCTTTGCATCTCTGAAGGAGAGATTCACCTCGGCCCCTATTCTCGTACAGCCAGATGTCTCGCTTCCTTTTATTGTAGAGGTTGACGCATCAGAGGTGGGGGTGGGAGCGGTACTATCTTAGGGCCCGTCCCCTGATGAATGGCGTCCGTGTGCCTTCTTTTCGAAGAAATTGTCTACTGCAGAAAGGAACTATGATATTGGCAACAGGGAACTTTTGGCTATTAAGTTGGCTTTTGAGGAGTGGCGTCATTTTTTGGAGGGGGCGGTTCATCCCGTCACGGTGATTACTGATCACAAAAACTTATTATATCTGGAGTCTGCTAAACGTCTCATCCCTAGACAGGCTCGGTGGTCGTTATTTTTTACTAGGTTTAATTTTGTAATATCCTATCGCCCGGGGGCAAAAAATACTAAGGCGGATGCATTATCTCGAAGTTTTCCTGGAGGGGGTGATGTTGAGGTACCAGAGCCCATTTTGCAAAAGGGGGTGGTGGTCTCTGCATTACACTCAGGTTTGGAGGGGAGGGTGTTGGAAGCTCAGGGGGACGCCCCGGCCTCCTGCCCCTCGGGTAAACTGTTTGTGCCAGAAAATTTACGACTGGAGATACTAAAAGAACACCATAACTCCACACTGGCAGGACACCCAGGTAGTAGGGCAACCTCTGAGTTAGTGTCTCGTCGGTTCTGGTGGCCTAAATGGCGCCAGGAGGTGTTGAATTTTGTATCTGCATGTGCTACCTGTGCTCGTTCTAAGGTAGATCATACTCGTCCGGCAGGGCGTCTTTTACCTCTGGCCATCCCCAACAGGCCTTGGACGCACCTGTCAATGGATTTCATTACGGATCTACCAGTATCAGCGGGGAAGACTGTTATTCTTGTAGTTGTTGACAGATTCAGTAAAATGGTGCACTTTATTGCTCTTGCCGCATTGCCTAATGCTAACACACTGGCTCAGGTTTTTATTGACCACATCGTGAAGCTTCATGGGGTCCCTTCCGATATTGTTTAGGATCGTGGTACCCAATTCGTTTCTAAATTTTGGAAAGCTTTTTGTTCTCGTTTAGGGGTTCATCTGTCGTTTTCTTCATCTTTCCATCCACAGTCCAACGGTCAGACTGAACGTACCAATCAAAACCTAGAGACATATTTGAGATGCTTTGTTTCCGAAAATCAGGAGGAATGGTCATCTTATTTACCGTTAGCCGAGTTTGCCATTAATAATCGTCGTCAAGAATCCACCGATAAGTCACCATTTTTTGGTGCGTATGGTTTCCATCCTCAGTTTTGTACGTTTAGTGAGGGGGGGCCGTCTGGGATTCCCGAGGAGGAACGATTTGCGTCTTCACTTTCTTTAGTGTGGCAGAGTGTGCAAGAAAGTTTGAAGAGAATTAGTGGTAGATACAAACGTGCGGCTGATAGGAAGCGCTCTGAAGTTCCGGACCTTGGGGTGAATGACTTGGTGTGGTTGTCTACCAGAAATATCAAGTTGAAGGTTCCCTCGTGGAAATTAGGTCCGAGATTTATTGGTCCTTATAGGGTAATTAAGATCATTAACCCGGTAGCTTTTCGTCTGGAGCTACCTCAGACTCTAAGGATCCATAATGTCTTTCACAGATCTCTGCTTAAGAGATATGTAGAACCTCCTGAACCATTGCCACTACCGCCTCCACCGGTGGTTGTTGATGGCAGTCTTGAGTTTCAGGTAGAAAAGATTGTTGATTCACGATATGTTCGCCGTTCTCTTCAGTACCTGGTGCACTGGAAAGGTTATGGTTCCGAAGAGAGAATGTGGGTTCCAGCATCAGAGATAAAAGCGGACAGACTCATTCGGGCTTTTCATAGCTCCCATCCGGAGAGGCCTGGTCTTGAGGGTCCAGGGGCCCCTCGTAGAAAGGGGGGTACTGTCACGACTGTGACTGATCCAGACAGGTCTGGGAGGAGAAGGTCGCAGCGACTTGCTACTCGCGATAGCTTGTGAGTTTGCTCCGTGGTTCAGGGTATGTCATCTGGGTTTTGCCTTGTGAACCTTTTTGTCCTGACTGGGAGTTTGTAGGCATCCTTCTCAGGTGAGTCCTGTCTGCCACTCCCAGCTACTATATTAGTTTCACTTTCACTTACAGTCATTGCCAGATATAGTCCTTACTTCCAGTTCTATTCTGACCTTTGAAGGAGATCGTTTGATGGTGTTGCTGTGGAGCTCTTGTCCGGCGTGGACTGTCGTGATTGGGATCGCCTTCTCTGCTCGTGACTGGATAAGTCTATCTCTGATATAGTTTGTTTGTTGCTGTCTTCCCCTGCTGTTCTCCTAGACATGAGTGATGGTGACTAGTGCTCCCATCGGCCTTTCCCCACTCTAGGCTTTAGGGTGACTGAGGGTTTAGGCATCCTGCTCGCCGCACGGGTTCACACCCCGTCTAGGGTATCAGGGCAGACAGGTGCCAGCTTAGGGTTAGTCAGGGGTGGCCATACTATTCCCATCCGTAGATAAGGGTCCCCCTTCCCCTCCGTCTGGTGCGACACGACTGCTGCTGGGGTAGCGGTCGTGACATTGTCCATCTGCACTGTGAAGCGCCGCCCAATGAGTTCTGAAGCATTTAGCTGAATATGAGCAGATAATATTGCCCGAAACACTTCAGAATTCATCCTGCTGCTTTTGTCAGCAGTCACATCATCAATAAATACAAGAGGACCAGTTCCATTGGCAGCCATACATGCCCACGCCATGAAACTACCACCACCATGCTTCACTTATGAGGTGGTATGCTTAGGATCATGAGCAGTTTCTTTCCTTCTCCATACTCTTCTCTTCCCATCACTCTGCTATAAGTTGATTTTGGTCTCATCTGTCCATAGGATGTTGTTCCAGAACTGTGAAGGCTTTTTTAGATGTTATTTGGCAAACTCTAATCTGGCCTTCCTGTTTTTGAGGCTCACCAATGGTTTGCATCTTGTGGTGAACCCTCTGTATTCACTCTGGTGAAGTCTTCTCTTGATTGTTGACTTTGACACACATACACCTACCTCCTGGAGAGTGTTCTTGATCTGGCCAACTGTTGTGAAGGGTGTTTTCTTCACCAGGGAAAGAATTCTTCGGTCATCCACCACAGTTGTTTTCCATGGTCTTCCGGGTCTTTTGGTGTTTCTGAGCTCACCGGTGTGTTCCTTCATTTTAAGAATGTTCCAAACAGTTGTTTTGGCCATGCCTAATGTTTTTGCTATCTCTCTGATGGGTTTGTTGTGTTTTTTCAGCCTAATGATGGCTTGCTTCACTGATAGTGACAGCTCTTTGGATCTCATCTTGAGAGTTGACAGCAACAGATTCCAAATGCAAATAGCACACTTGAAATGAACTCTGGACCTTTTATCTGCTCATTGTAATTGAGATAAAGAGGGAATAACACACACCTGGCCATGGAACAGCTGAGAATCTAATTGTCCCATTACTTTTGGTTCCTTAACAAGTGGGAGGCACATATGCAAACTGTTGTAATTCATACAACGTTCACCTGATTTGGATGTAAATACCCTCAAATTAAAGCTGACAGTCTGCAGTTAAAGCACATCTTGTTCGTTTCATTTCAAATCCATTGTGGTGGTGTATAGAGCCAAAAATGTTACAATTGTGTCCATGTCCCAATATTTATGGACCTGACTGTATAAAATCCAAGGGTTCACATACTTTCTCCACCTGCACTGTGAATGTTTACATTGTGTGTTCAATAAAAACATGGTAACATTTAATTCTTTGTGTGTTATTAGTTTAACCCTCCTCTTATGTTAGGGTCAGAACCGACCCGTTTTCAGGTTTTGAATGTCTATAAGTATCACATAAATTTGTTTATTGCATCAAGATTTTTTTTACTTTGCCAGGAACCTCTATTTAAACAATGTAATAGAAAAATAATCCTTTTCACTAAATTATAAAATACTGTGGTGAAAATTAAGACGTTTATGGTGTTAGGGTCAATTCTGACCCAGTTATAATATAGGATTATAGGACACTAATAAGTGCCAAAACTGAAATCCTAAACACTCTCTCTGCTTAGTAACACTGACAGCCAATCACCTCTCAACCCTGTGAGCTGTAGTTAGGGACGGGCCTATCTCTTTGCCTGCTTGTCTGCTTCTCTAAATAAAGTAAAGAAACATAGGACCAATACATTTCAGAGTTGCTGACTTGCAGAGTAATCATCTCCAATATGCAGCATGCAAGAGTGAGAAGATTTTCAGGAAGCCAAATATTGGATTATATCTTGGATGAAAATGAGGCAGAGGACACAGAGCAGCATAGCGATATGGATGAGCAGGTTTCTGAGGCAGAAGATGAAGTAGAGTATCAACCAGAATACACAGACACATCTGATGAGTCTGATGAGGAGGCCACCAGTGCTGAACCTGCTGCTGTTCCTGCTGAAACATTCAAATCCAAAAGTGGTAAGATCTGTTGGAGTTCAGAACCTCCTGACTTACATGGCAGGGCAGCTGCTGCAGATGTAATCAAAATGACCCCTGGGATCACAAGGTTTGCTGTGACGAGAGTAAGTGACATCAAAACATGTTTTGAACTGTTCATGCCATTGTCACTAAAAAAAAGTGATCATTGCAATGACAAACCTTGAAGGAAAAAAAGTCCATGGCAACATGTGGAATGACATAAATGAGGAATGCCTAGATGCTTATATTGGTGTTCTTCTTCTTGCTGGAGTGTACAGATCCTATAATGAGGCCACTGATAGTCTCTGGGACAAGTCAAGAGGCAGATATGTCAAGATGGCCGATGGCTGTGTTTTCTAACATCCTAGATGTGTCTGCATACAATGCATTTGTGTTATGGACCCACATCCACCCAGGTTGGAACACAAAAAAAAACAACAAGTGGAGAATATTTCTCGAGGAGCTAGGAAGTTCCCTTGTCAAGGCACACATTGAGCAAAGGAAACGGGTGCCTCGAGATCCAGTCGCTGCAGCCGTGATCAGACAGATGCAGAGTTCATCAAGCACTCCATCTACACCATCAACAACACAAAGAGAATCAGTGCCAGCATCCTCATCATCATCTAGCCTTGCCTCTACATCAACCAGCACAGCCACAGCCACAACTCCAGTGATGCCATATGATTCTAAAAGAAAGAGGTGTCAGATCTGCCCCAGCAATAAGGACAGAAAGACACACACATTATGCCTCCACTGTAAAAAATATATCTGCAAAGAACATGCTAAAAGTGTCAGCTTTTGCAACACATGCATCTAAAAACACCCACACAAACACATGCAAGTTCTTGCACAAAGATGCTTTGAAACTAGTACTTGATTTCTATTGGTATGCCTTGCTTGATTGTGTGTTGTTTGTTTGACCTTGCAAGTCTACATTTTGTATTAATACTTGCTTTTCATTGTTTATGAACGTTTTATGTTAAAAAAAAGACTTTTGGCTATTTTCTTGAAGTAAATATATATGGGTCAAAATTGACCCTAACACCATCAATGTTATTATAGTTAATCTTATTAAAATAAAAATAAAAATATAAAAAATTAATTTAAGAGATGTGTTCAAATACTCCTCAGAAACATTCTGGTGACATAACAACCTTTTATTTACTTATAATATTCTATTGAGGTTTATTTGACCATTTTTTAAATTTGAAAATGAGAGGTATGCTATCAAAAGAAAGGTCTAAGGAGTCACACCAAAAATATTAAAACCAATCTTTTCAAGGATAAAGAAGCCTAACAAGGTATCCAAGAGGTAAGAAACAAATTGGATGATAAATAATTGTTCAGAGGGTATTTTATGGCTGATTTAAGACACGGGTCAAAACCGACCCGTTAACATCATGGATAGTAACAGAAAGCTAACATAAGAGGAGGGTTAAGCAGACTGTGATTGTCTATTGTTGTGACTTAGATGAAGATCAGATAACATTTTATGACCAATTTGTGCAGAAATCCATATCATTCCAAAGGGTTCACATACTTTTTCTTGCAACTGTATGTAGGTGCATTTGGCAATAGAAAGGGTATAGCATGGGCACTGCGAGCATTCAGTGACTACAGAGCCCCATAAGTAGAAAGCAATAATGCACTGTGTGTCTTGACACCATCTACCATAGACAGCTTTCATGTGGGATCAAATGGGCTTAGCATTCACTTAGCATTGGAGACTTGAGGACTGATGACCATGCCGCTGTTTCACTGGTTGTCCTTCCTTGGACTAGTTTGATAGGTAGTAACCACTGCATACTGGGAACACCCCGCACGACCTACTGTTTTACACCCTTGTCAGACTCGCTCAAATCCTTACACTTGCCCATTTTTCCAGCTTCCTAAATTTCAATTTCAAGAACAGACGGTTGGCTTGCTGCCTGAAGTATACCACCCCTCGCCAGGTGTCATCCTCAAAAGATCATCACTGGCATCTACTTCACCTTTAAGGGGTTTTAATGTTATGGCTGATAGGTGTCTTGGTATAGGCAATATGCATATGTAGAACTTATTTCTATATAATATATGGGAGACAGACAAATAATACAATGTGTAATAGACATGAGACGGACGCAGAGAAATGAGTTGCAGTCCATATTTCTGGTTACTCTTTGTTGTAGGTATGGAATTTCCACTCAGTAGGCAGCAGTGTTTGCAGACCTGTATTACATAGGATGTGTTACATAGTCATGTCATTAGAACCTACCAAATATTTGTTTTAACTAATCTTCCAGATCATGACAGTTCACTTCACTTGTAGATGGAAAATACATGTGTAGAACACAATGTAGAAGACAGGTCATAGGGGAGTCATAGGGCACAATGCTGTCCTCTGCCTTGAAGACATTAATAAAACTTTCATTTATTGGAAATGGTATTGTTTAGAAGATGATATTTATGGATTATGTATACACACATACCGTACTGTACAATTGTACTGGAAGACTTGTAGGTAAGCTATTGCATATATTCCGCCAATTTCAAGTAATTCCCTGTCCACATGATAGGGGATAACTACTGGTTCCATGGGTGAAACTACCAGGGTAGCAGACATAGCAGCTGCTCTCAACAACTAAGGCCCCTTTCACACAATCGAATTTTCCACACACCCGCACTGAATCCTGACCCATTCATTTCAATGGGTCTGTGTACATGAGCATTTTTTTTCATGCATCAGTTCTATGTTGCGTGAAAAACGCAGCATGTTCTATATTCTGCGTTTTTCACTCAGCCCTGGTCCCATAGAAGTGAATGGGGCTTCAGTGAAAAACGCATTGCATCCGCAAGAGATGTTGTTTGTAAACCTTCCATTTTTTTTATTACGCGCGTGAAAAACGCATCAAAACGAATTGCAGCTGCGCGAAAAAAACTGAACGCAATTGCAGACAAAACTGAATGAACTTGCTTGAAAAATGGTGGGAGTTTCCCTGAACTATGAAAATCAGGGGTTTGAGCAGCTCTCACCTGCCGAGGATTCCACTGATATAGCGCGGACCGGCTCCTTCACCCGAAGTAGGAGAAATATGAGTATGAAGAAAAAAGATTGGTTGGTCCAGCTTGTATTCGTGGTAATCCAAAAGGCTTTATTCAATATTCAATAAAATCCAGGTACAAGAATGCAGGTCTACATGTTTCGGGCACAATACAATCTCAGCCCTTACTCATGACAATTTCAAATACACTGCAAGGTGTTTTTATAGAGGGGAGGGAATGACTTCCTCACCTGAGGTAATTAGGCTGAGGGTCAACCACTCCCATCCACAAGTCTGCACTTAATTAAAAACATACCAAAAATATATGTGGTTCATTAAAACAACATATTCAGAAAAATGACATATTCAGAAGAATAAAGGAACGGGGTAGAGGATATAAGAAAGGGATGAATAGTGGATGAACAATAAATTGAGGATTAATATTGTAAGATGAGGTCAAGTCTTTTATTAAGACCATGAGGTTGGCGACTTTCTAATTGGAAAATCCAATAAGATTCTCTGTTCAAAAGCTTGCGTTTTCTGTCGCCACCTCTTAAAGGTTTTTTGACTTTTTCGATACCTTGTGCTGACATATATGAGACATCTCCACCATGTACCATGGCAAAGTGGAGACTTGCCGCAGATATATTGCGGTTCGCATGATGCGGTATGTCTGATATATGTTTTCTGATGCGTGTTTTTATGGCATTTGTTGTGCATCCTACATATTGCAACTTGCATTTTGTGCATGTTATACAGTAGATAGCAAAGGTGGTATTGCAATTGAGAAAAGAATGTATCTTAAAAACCTGGCCATTAACAGTAGATTCAAAATTCTGGCTGGTTTTCATATATTTACAACAAATACAGATGGAATGACCACATTTGTAGTTCCCTTTTGTGGATAACCAGGTACTCTGGGTTAAACAGGATTTATCATTTTTGAAAAGGGATGGACTTACTGAGCTGGCTATGGTGGGTGCTTTTTTGGCTGCACATTTTACGCCTTTTTGTGCCATTGCTGCCCATATTTTGTCGCACGCTAAAACAGGAAAGTGTTTTTTCACAATATTGCAAATTTGGGTATATTCTTTGCTATATTGTGTAACAAAGATATTTTTTCTTTCATGGTTTGGTGTCTCTCTGATATTTTGACTGTGTTTTTTCACATTTGTAGTTAGTAATAAATTCCTATCAATATTTAATACCTCTCTGTTGCATTTATCCAACATTTTTTGTGGATAAGCTCTATGTGTCAATCTTTTGGTGATGTTTTTTGCCTCTGTTCTGTAGGTTGACTCGTCACTGCAATTTCTCCTAGCTCTGATTAATTCTCCCTTGGGTATATTCCTGATAGTGTGTGTGGGATGACATGACTGTGCATGGAAAATCTTATTGGATTTTCCAATTAGAAAGTCGCCAACCTCATGGTCTTAATAAAAGACTTGACCTCATCTTACTATATTAATCCTCAATTTATTGTTCATCCACTATTCATCCCTTTCTTATATCCTCTACCCCATTCCTTTATTCTTCTGAATATGTCATTTTTCTGAATATGTTGTTTTAATGAACCACATATATTTTTGGTATGTTTTTAATTAAGTGCAGACTTGTGGATGGGAGTGGTTGACCCTCAGCCTAATTACCTCAGGTGAGGAAGTCATTCCCTCCCCTCTATAAAAACACCTTGCAGTGTATTTGAAATTGTCATGAGTAAGGGCTGAGATTGTATTGTGCCCGAAACATGTAGACCTGCATTCTTGTACCTGGATTTTATTGAATATTGAATAAAGCCTTTTGGATTACCACGAATACAAGCTGGACCAACCAATCTTTTTTCTTCATACTCGAGTTTCCCTGAACGCATCCGGACCTAATCCGTCACGCTCATGTGAAAGAGGCCTAAGGGGGCCCATTTTTTCTCTCAGACATAGGCCCCTTTCACACGGGCGAGAATTCCGCGCGGTTGCAATGCGTGAGGTGAACGCATTGCACCCGCACTGAATCCGGACCCATTCATTTCTATGGGGCTGTGCAGATGAGCGGTGATTTTCATGCATCACTTGTGCTTTGCTTGAAAATCGCAGCATGTTACATATTCAGCGTTTTTTCACGCAACGCAGGCCCCATAGAAGTGAATAGGGCTGCGTGAAAATCGCAAGCATCCGCAAGCAAGTGCAGATGCAATGTGATTTTCACACATGGTTGCTAGGAGATGATGTTAGTAAATTGATAAAAGTCAATTTACTGTAATATTTTCCCTTATAACATGGTTATAAAAGAAAATAATAGCATTCTTAATACAGAATGCTTACTAAAATGTCCTTAGAGGGTTTAAAAAATAAGAAAAAATTAACTGACCTCATCCACTCGATCGTGCAACCGACATCGTCTTCTTTCTTCTCCTTTGAGGATCTGCAAAAGGACCTTTGATGACGTAATCGCGCTCACCACGTGGTGAGCTTGGTGACGTCAGTGCAGGTCCTGCTGAATGAAAATAGAAGATCCTTCTATCTTCATTCAGCAGGATCTGTCCTGACTTACAATGTAAGTCAATGGGGACGGATCCGTTTTCACTGACACAATATAGTGCAATTGAAAACGGATCCGTCCCCCATTGACTTTCAGTGTAAGTCCAAACGGATCCGTTCTGAACAGATACAAGCGTTTGCATTATCGGTGCGGATCCATCTGTGCAGATACAAGACGGATCCGCACCTAACGCAAGTGTGAAAGTAGCCTTAGCCCTATATGCCCTATACTTATCCCTGCACTTAAATGTATACATTATCTCTCTACTGTGACATTATTGTATGCCCTATACTTATCCCTATACTTCACTGTGTACATTATCTCTTTACTGTGACATCACTGTATATATTATCTCTCTACTGTAACATTATTGTATGCCCTATACTGACTTCAAGGATGGAAGATTTCTCCTCAGGCTATATTCACTAAGCCCCTTTCCTTACCAATAACCACTCTGACACCTTCTTGCTTGGTAAAATGACCATTACGGCCAACTTTATTGTACACACAAATAACATAATAACAATAATCACTTTAATACATCCTTCAACATTATGAACCACTGTACCGTAACAAGGATCCTGGAGGGCAACCCAAACAAGCGGTATCTTCTGTAACCATCTCTCCTTATACTTCAAAATTACCCTTGGCCGCACTCACCGACCCAAGGGCACCAAATCCTTGAAGTATCCAAGTATCTCCTCCTGTAGACCTTTTAGCCCAAACAGGAGCCCCATCCTCGGCATTCACAAACCACATGAGATACAGGCTCCAACATGTCCTGCATCTCTTAAACCATTGTATTGCTCCCCCAGGATCTCATATCAATCAGCCACCAGAAGACCACTGGTGACACCTCACCTGTGGGCGTCCTGCCACACCCTAAGAGCCGTCTCCAGCCCCTCCTGGATACCTAAGGCCCACATATCAATACCTACTTCATTAAAATGCACGCCATCAGATCTCAAGAATTGAGGCGACGCCGCCTCCAATTCCCGATGACGAACCACCACACCACCTTGCCTGCGAACAAAACGCCCCACCTCCTTGTTTAACTTCGCCCGAGCTTTGTTGATTCGTTCCACCGACCTTGCAAAACGCCAACTACTCCTCGCAACTATCTCCGACCACACAAACAGCAAGTCCGGAAAATCCGACACCAAACGCAACACGTCCAACTTGATGTCCCGAATCACATCTCGCGACCGACGTACTCCCAAATCATTGCCACCCACATGCAAAACCAAAATGTCAGGCGAGCGATCCAACAGGACGTTCGTATGGATTTCAGGCAAAACCCGCCCCCAGAGAAGCCCCCTTACACCAATCCACTGGACTTGCAGTTCCTCCATCGAAAAACCCAATTGACGGCCGTTCCGCCGAACATCAGCTCGCAAAGCCCCCCAGTAGACATACGAATGCCCAAAAATCCACGCAAGACAAGGTGCCGCCCCTGCAAAAAACAAACAAAGTCAAATAAAACAACCGTCACTGCCAATTCCGATCCCCACAAATTAATCATGAAAACAATTCATCCCCACACACTACAAGAGATGAGGCCTAACATATGACAATCAGACTCCCACCGCCCTATACATTTTATAACCTCCTCTCCAAGCACCCACCTGGAAGCCTCAGTCGCGGCCCCAATCCTGAATGAGTGTGATGCAAATTCCTTCGCCGGAAAACCCGCAGCCGACAAACATTTCCTAAAAACAGCCATAAACTGGAACCGAGACAAACACGAACCATCCACATGAACCAGCAAAGCACCCGTGCCACCCGGCCGCAATGCCAAAAATTCCCTGACACAACGCACTGGGCAAACAACCGACTCTGCAAGCGGCCTAAGCCATACAACCACTCCCCTTACCCACCTGATCTGTTTTTTACTTGCGAAGCAGACATCTCAAAGCACCATCCACCAGCACAACATCCTCCCACAACAAACCGCCCCCACTCGTGCGACTTGCCGCCACCAACTCAGAAATCCGAAAAGCCCCGAAAAAGGCCAATACAAACGCCGCCCTAAACAGACACACTTCGTACGCTGATTTACAAACCAACCCCGCTTCCTTCCACAGCATCTGCAACACCGCAAAAGAAACCGGCCTCCTAGTCTCCTTCCGTACCACACTACGACGGTAACCCTTCAAGGCCTGCCGCACCATGAAACACCTAGACACATCAGCCAAGCCCCTCAGGCGCAACCAGAAGGCAACAGCCGCTACCCTCTTTGACGCCACCGAAAACAACAAACCTTCCGCATAAAACTGACCCACCCAAAAAATCAACAACATCCTAAATTCCTCAAAAGAACTGCAAACACCCATCTGTTCAATCAATTCCTCCCACAACACCCACACTGAAGAATAGGCCAACCACGTACCTCTACTCAGAGACTGTCTAATCAGGCCCGCCGACACCCAGAGCCACTGGGGGCAGGGCAACCCCTTGACCTCGGCACCCGGCGCCAGGCCGCGAAAACGATCCCACTGAAAGCGAGAAAGGGAATCGGCAAGTGAGTTATCCACTCCCAGCACATGCACCGCAACAAAACATGCATTCAACTGCAAACCCCGTAAAACCAGATGTCGCAGCAAATTCAAAACCGGAGGCGAATTCGCTGTCTGGCTGTTAACTGCCTGGACCACACCCATGTTATCACAGTAAAAACAAACCCGCCGATTCCTAAGCAAGTCCCCCCACAACTCAGTAGCCAAAACAATAGGAAAAAGCGCCAACAATACCAAATTAGTAAGGAAACCGGCCTGCCTCCATTCCACCGGCCACGCGCCCGCACTCCACTGACCCGTACAAAAAACCCCATAACCAAATGAACCCGACGCGTCAGAGAACAATTCCAGATCAACACTATCAACCACCGCTTCCATCCACACAGACCGGCCATTATATTCCGACAAAAAGTCCTCCCACACCACTAAATCCTCCTTCACCGCAGCAGGCAAACGCAAATAATGAAAAGGTGCTGCAACACCCGCAGTTGCCAGGGCCAAGCGACGACAAAACACCCGCCCCATTGGCAAGATACGACAAGCGAAATTCAATTTACCTAAAACTGACTGAACCCGCTTGAGCTGGACCTTCTTTGCCTTCCGCAAGAACAACACTTCATTTAACAGATCAGACACCTTATCAACAGGCAGACGACACTCCATGGCCACACTGTCAATCTCGATCCCCAAAAACTTTATAACCGTGGAAGGGCCCTCCGTCTTATCAGCCGCCAACGGAATACCAAAACGAGCCGCCCTGCTCATGCAAGTGACCGTCATCCCGGAATTCATTCGCCGCACCAGCCTCAACACATGGCCGCACGCTTTCCTCCTCCATCCTCCTCATCATAACCTGCTCTCCAGCAGGATTGCCAGAAGCCGCATCCTGAAGTAATAGATCAGGGGACAAGGCAACCACCCTGTTCCCTTCCACGCTGCCATGTCGCCGGCCCACCGCCAGGGGACGCGACGCACTCACATTACGTCCTCCTCCTCCGCGCACGTCCGTCCTCAAGCGCTCCAGCCGCCGACCGGAAGCCGCCGGCCGCGGCGCAGAAGACCTCGCTGCCCTGCTCCCAGGAAGGCCCAGGCTGCCAGACCGCCCGACCGCACTACCCCTCCGAACCTCAGGTAAGGCCGCCAGGGTTCGCTCACCACTCCAGACCGCACCAGGGGAGACACCCGCCTGCCCACGCTCCCTGCCTCTCGTCGCCTGGAAGACGGGACCGGGGTTAGCCCGGCCCTCTCCCGCCACTCCACCACGCACAGAGGCATTCCTCCCGCTGCACCTGGGTGCACTACTGGGCACAGGCACCACAGGCCGCAGCGGAGGGTTGACAGGGGGACTCCGGAGACGCCGGCGCACACGTGGGGTAGACTCTGGACTCAGCCGCTCCGGGGGGACCGACCTCCTGGCCCTGTAGGGTCGCTCCGCCGCCACTGCCATAGGAGAAGGGACAAGAGCCGCCTGAATGGTCTCATGCAGACGCTCCGCACCATGCTCTTGAACTGCAGCCCTGACCGCTGCCAAAAGATCCTCCAGCGACGACATCTTGCTGCTCAAACACTCTGCCTTGCACTGACACCTGCGTACCAAAACCACTCCCCCAAACCCTATATACTGCCCGCGAAACCTCACTCCTCCCCCCAACCAGCTTCCAAACCTTAACCCCTTCCTAGTCTGAAGACTTCCACCCAAATCAAAGCGCACTCCGCTATATCTGCGCCTCGCTCCATTGCTGTTATTATCCCTATACGTCACTGTATACATTATCTCTTTACTGTGACATCACTGTATACATTATCTCTCTACTGTAACATTATTGTATGCCCTATACTTATCCCTATACTTCACTGTATACATTATCTCTTTACTGTGACATCACTGTATACATTATCTCTCTACTGTAACATTATTGTATGCCCTATACTTATCCCTATACTTCAGTGTGTACATTATTTCTTTACTGTGACATGACTGTATATATTATCTCTCTACTGTAACATTATTGTATGCCCTATACTTATCCCTATACTTCACTGTATACATTATCTCTTTACTGTGACATCACTGTATACATTATCTCTCTACTGTAACATTATTGTATGCCCTATACTTATCCCTATACTTCAGTGTGTACATTATCTCTTTACTGTGACATCACTGTATACATTATCTCTGTACTGTGACATCACTGTATACATTATCTCTGTACTGTGACATCACTGTATACATTATCTCTTTACTGTGACATCACTGTATACATTATCTCTTTACTGTGACATCACTGTATACATTATCTCTTTACTGTGACATCACTGTATACATGACTTAATAGGATGTAAGATTACTTCAGTCAGCTGCCCAACCAACCAACCCAACTACCCTCTCCTCCCAAGAAACACTCAAAAACCAACTTCTTGGTATAAATGGCCGTAGCAGCCCGTTTATTAAACAAATAAATAACTTCTTCAACTTTTCTTTTAATGATCACAATCATAAACATATAAACAAATAAATAAAGTACAATAAATTCAAACACATTGAGAAAAGGATTCTAGAAGGCAACCCAAGCAAGCTGCGCTCTTCACTCCCCATCTCCACTTGATTTCCACCTTACCCTTGGCCGCAGTCACCGACCCAAAGGTACCAAATCCTCCAAATTATATCTCCATCCACCCCTGTAGGCATTTTAGCCCAAACAGGAGCCCCAGCCATCAGCTTACCGAACCTCATGAGATGCACGCTCCAACGTGTCATGCACCTCTTATACATTGTATTGCCTTCCAGGACCCTCTATTAACCGGCCCCACTACACCACCCTGTCCACCACTAGCAACCAAATGACCAAACCAAGGGCGGGAGGGTGGGTAACTCATCGCGATGCCCCGGACACTGGTATAGATCCCACCCCCACCCCAGATAAAATACAGCCCGCGAATTCCAAACTCCACCCACTAATTTTAACCCTGCAGACACCTCAACCTGCAAAACCACTAACCCTTTACTGCCTGAATACTTCCCCCTAAGTCAAGCTTCACTTCGCTACTGTCTGCGCCCCGCTCCGTTGCTCTACTGACTTAATAGGATGTAAGATTACTTCAGTCAGCTGCCCAACCAACCAACCCAACTACCCTCTCCTCCCAAGAAACACTCAAAAACCAACTTCTTGGTATAAATGGCCGTAGCAGCCCGTTTATTAAACAAATAAATAACTTCTTCAACTTTTCTTTTAATGATCACAATCATAAACATATAAACACATAAATAAAGTACAATAAATTCAAACACATTGAGAAAAGGATCCTAGAAGGCAACCCAAGCAAGCTGCGCTCTTCACTCCCCATCTCCACTTGATTTCCACCTTACCCTTGGCCGCAGTCACCGACCCAAAGGTACCAAATCCTCCAAATTATATCTCCATCCACCCCTGTAGGCATTTTAGCCCAAACAGGAGCCCCAGCCATCAGCTTACCGAACCTCATGAGATGCACGCTCCAACGTGTCATGCACCTCTTAAACATTGTATTGCCTTCCAGGACCCTCTATTAACCGGCCACAGACGAACACAGGTGACAACCTCACCTGTGGCCGTCCCGCCACACCCTCAAAGCTATCTCAAGACCATCCTGCAACCCAGAAGCCCACAGATCCATACCCACATCATTAAGGTGCACACCGTCAGCCTTCAAGAATTGAGACGAAGCAGCCTCCAACTCCCGATGTCGCACCACAAATCCACCCTGGCGCCGAACAAAACGACCCACCTCCTTATTGAGCTTTATTAATCCGTTCCACCGACCTCGCAAACCGCCACGACCTTCTAGCAACCACTTCGGACCAAACCACCAACAAATCCGGAAACTCTCCCAACAGCCGCAACAGATCCAACTTGATGTCCCGTATCACATCCCGTGAACGACGAACACCTAAGTAATTTCCCCCGACATGCAAAACTAAAATATCGGGAGGCCTATCCAACAACGCAAAGGCATGAAACTCAGGCAACACCCGACCCCACAACATCCCCCTTACACCAATCCACCGCACTTGCAGCTCCTCCGGCCGAAAACCCAATTGCCTTCCATTTCTCCGCACATCAGCTCTCAATGCTCCCCAGTGGACATACGAGTGGCCTAGAATCCACGCCAAGCACGAAGAGGATCCTAAAAAAACAAAAACACACACAATGAGCCTCACCCCCCAACATGCAATCATAAACCACACCGTCCATTACATCATATGAGGGCGAATATATCCCCTAAAGCAATCTGATTCCCACCGGCCAATCCGCTTAATAACCACATCACTTAGACCCCATCTAGCCGCCTCAGTCGCCGCCCCTATCCTGAACGAATGAGAAGCAAATTCCTTGGCCGTATGGCCAGCAGCCGTCAGACACCGCCTGAATATCGCCACAAACTGAAAACGGGACAACGCCAGGCCATTCTGGTGCACCAAAAAGGAACCCGCTACACCCGGTCGTAATGCCAAAAATTCCGCCACACACCGCACAGGGCACAGCACAGACCCGACCAATGGGCGCAACACCACGCAAACCCCTCTTCCAATCTGATCAGTTTTTGACCTTCGCAAAACACAACGCACACCTCCATCATCCAAACAAACGTCATCCCACAACAGCCCACCGCCACGCACACCACTACTCGCCACCAACTCAGAAACTCTAAAGGCCCCGAAGAAAGCCAAAGAAAAAGCGGCCCGAAACAAACACACCTCATACGACGAATCACACACCATACCCACCTGTTCCCACAACTGCTGCAACACCGAAAAAGACACTGGACGTCGAGTATCCTTCCTAACCGCGCTGCGCCGATAGCCCTTCAGCGCCTGCCGCACTAAGAAACTCCTGGACACATCCGCCAGACCACGCAAACGCAACCAAAAGGCAACAGCCGCCACCCTCTTGGACGCTACCGAGAAAGACGCTCCAGAGCTATAAGATAAACCCACAAAATACACCAACAACACCTGAAAATCCTCCGCAACCACACCACCGCCAACCTGATCCACCAAACGTTCCCAATGCGACCACACAGAAGAATAAGCTAACCACGTACTCCTACTCACGGACCGCCTAATCAGATCTGATGAGACCCCAAGGCCACGCTCCAGAGCCACTGGGGACAGGACAGACCCTCCGCGTCCGCGCCCGGCACCAAACTGCGAAAACGGTCCCACTGGAAACGAGAAAGAGAATCAGCAATGGAATTACTAACACCAGGAACATGCACTGCCACAAAACACGCATTCAATCTTAACCCTCTGAGAACCAAATGCCGAAGCAACCGCACAACAGGAGGTGAATTAGCCGACTGACTGTTAACTGCCTGCACCACCCCCAAATTATCACAACAGAAGCGCACTCGCTTTTTTCGTATTAGCTCTCCCCACAATTCGGTTGCCAACACAATGGGGAACAATTCCAACAGTGCTAGATTACCCAACAATCCGGCCCCCTTCCACTCCTCAGGCCACGGACCCGCACACCATTGCCCTTGACAAAAAGCACCATACCCGCACGAACCAGACGCATCCGTAAACAATTCCAGATCAGCGCTAGCCACCGGCGCCTCCATCCACATTGAACGACCATTAAACTCCACCAAAAAACGCTCCCAAACTTCCAGATCCGCACGCACCTCCGCAGACAACCGCAAAAAATGAAAAGGCACCCTCACACCCGCTGTCGCCATCGCCAAGCGCCGACAGAACACACGACCCATGGGCAAAATTCTGCAAGCAAAATTAAATTTTCCCAAAACCGTCTGCACACGACGCAACTGCACTTTTCTCGCCCTACGCGCAAATCCATCACCTTATCCTCTGGCAACCTGCACTCCATTGCCACGCTGTCAATCACAATACCCAAAAACTTGACCGATGTGGCCGGACCCTCCGTTTTCTCCGACGCTAATGGCACGCCGAACCTGGCCGCCACTCGCTCCATCGTGCGTAGCAACACTGAACAAACCCGCGATCCAGCCGGTCCCAAAAATAAAAAATCGTCCAGATAGTGCAACACAGAGTTCCAACCTGCTTCCTGCTTCACAACCCATTCCAAAAATGAACTAAACGTCTCAAACAATGAACAAGAAATCGCGCAACCCATCGGTAAACAACAATCAACATAAAACTGCCCCTCCCATTTAAAACCGAGTAAATTAAAACTGTCCGGATGAATAGGCAGCAAACGGAAAGCCGCTTCAATGTCAGTTTTGGCTAACAACGCCCCATACCCAAAACGTTGCACCCACCGCACCGCTTCATCAAATGACGTATACGACACTGAACACAACTCGTCATCAATACCATCGTTAACCGAACTCCCTGCAGGAAATGACAGATCGTGAATAAGCCGAAACTTGTTAGGCTCCTTTTTCGGCACCAACCTCAACGGAGACACCCACAAGCCTGGCAACGGACAACCTACAAACGGGCCCGCTATTCTACCAGCTACCACTTCCTTGGCAATCTTCTCAGCAACTACCGCCGGGCGAGACAACGCTGAAGCCAAGTTGCGATCGGCAACCGCAACCCCCTCCGAAACACACGGGATCCTAAAACCGTCCCTAAAACCAGCCAACAACAACTCCGCCGCCCTCCTATTTGGATAAATCTTTAGAAAAGGCTCCATCTCGACCACCTTCACCGGAGTCACCCCTCTTCTGCACAGCCTCAAATCCCTTACCTTTTCCCCGCTTAAAACACCGTGACAAGCTGTGTGCCCCGCCACAACCGGAGCATTCATGCTTGAACCTGCAATCCGTCGAGTACTTGCAGTACCCCTCATTAAATTGCCAACAACACCCTTTTTTATGTCCACCACTAAATTCTGCTGCCGAGGAACCCCCGGCCGCACCCCGAAAGGGCTGGCCTCCCCCTTTAGGAGCGGACATCAGCCGCATCCATAAGCTGATGTCCTTGTGATCCCACCTAATACTAGGCCGGACCGCCTTCCGCTGACAAAACTGCTCGTCATACCTAAGCCAAGCTACCCCCCCATATGTCCTATACGCCTCCCCAACCGCGTCCATATAGCAGAAAAGCGCCGAACAGTGTTCAGGCGCCTTCTCCCCTACCACACTCGCCAAAATAGCAAAAGCCTGTAGCCAATTCAGAAAAGTGCGCGGAATAAGCCTGTACCGCCGCTTCTCCTCTTCCTCCCTTTTGCTCTCCTCCAACCGCACCCTATCCAACTGAAACTTCTCCAACGGAAGCAACGAAAATATCTCCACATATTCGTCCTTCCAAATCTTTTCCCTAACCTCCGGCTTCAAGTGCGCACCCAACGGCCCCTCAAAGCACAAGTACACCTCCCCTCTCGCAGCATCCCCCAACCTAACGTCCTCACCAAGTTTTTCCTTACTACTCACGCTCGCCACCACGTCACCCCCCGAAGCACTCACCGCCGTAGCAGGCGCAACACCAGACCCCATCACACAAGATTGACCGCCACTCCCAGTCTCAGGCCCAGGCGCCCACACCGCCGTTGGGGAAGCAGCAGCCTCAGTACCTAAACGAGAAATAAGAGACAACATACCCGCCAGCAATTCCTGCGCCAAACTCTCTGACCCTACCTTACCTAACTGCCCCCCCCCCGCAACCCCTAACCCACCGCCACCTGGAGCCTGACACGAAGATCTCTCACCTGGCTGACCATGGGGTAACCTCCCAGCCGCCGCAGACCGCTCCGGAACATTCCTTGGCGCCACAACGATCGGAGATGAAGAAGATGATGGACCGACACCCGACGCGACCACCGACCTGTCGTCCGCTCCGCATTCCTCCACGCTGAGTTCCCCTTCCTCCAACATCGAAGCAGAATGGAGACCCCTACCACCGTCCACGTGGCAGGGTCGCAAATCCAAAGACGCGTCGCTCCCAAGCCCACCTGACGGCGGCCGCCGTCTCAACTCCGCATTGGTCACCGCGTCCACTCCGCTAGCCCTTGACCCACTGGCCCGTTGGCCAATGGCCGCATCACGTCCCATTGCATCTGTGACACCTGCCTGCTGCACTGGGGGCGGAGCCAGACCAGAACCCCCAGCCAGCGATCCATCACTTATCCACCTGCCTGCAATACCCAGGCCCGCCACCGGTGTCGCTGTTGCCGCCGAACGCTCCTCAGGCTGAGACCTCGCAGAATGCTGCCGGCTTCCAGGACCAGGCCGCAGCGCTCCCTCCTCCATAGATGCCTCCACAGCCGGCAAGCCCTCACCACAGGAGCGTGAGGCCGCATCCCCTGACGTCCTCCCCACCGACCTTCTGCCCACCGTTGATGCAGGTGAGCTACCGGAACCGTCGCTCTCCACTCTGGGGACATCCTGCGCCGGACAGGCTTCTTCCCTCTGCGACCCCCCCCCCGCCGGGCAAGGGACGAACGGCGGGAACTGACCCGACCTTCTCCCGCAGGCGCCCGACGAGGTGCTGGATTACGGCCGCTACGCCTACCAGCCGCTACCGGATCGGCCCTAACCTGTCTCCTAGGTATCGCTCTCAGGGGGCTCTGCACACGCCGCCGAACCCGGGGGGTTGCCTCAGGACTCAGGCGGTACGGACCGCCGGGCCCTAACCCTCCCCACTACCGCAGCCGAAGGCGCCGCCATAGCTGCCTGCAAACTCTGCTGTATCCATTCAGGGCCAAGCCGCTCTGCCGCGGCCCTGACCACAGCCATCAATTCTTCTAAGGCAGACATGATACCACAGCCCTAACTCACCGCAATTCCCCGGACACTGGTATAGATCCCACCCCCACCCCAGATAATATACAGCCCGCGAATTTCAAACTCCACCCACTAATTTTAACCCTGCGGACACCTCAACCTGTAAAACCACTAACCCTTTACTGCCTGAATACTTCCCCCTAAGTCAAGCTTCACTTCGCTACTGTCTGCGCCCCGCTCCGTTGCTCTACTTATCTCTTTACTGTGACATCACTGTATACATTATCTCTCTACTGTGACATTATTGTATGCCCTATACTTATCCCTATACTTCACTGTGTACATTATCTCTTTACTGTGACATCACTGTATACATTATCTCTGTACTGTGACATCACTGTATACATTATCTCTTTACTGTGACATCACTGTATACATTATCTCTCTACTGTGACATTATTGTATGCCCTATACTTATCCCTATACTTCACTGTGTACATTATCTCTTTACTGTGACATCGCTGTATACATTATCTCTGTACTGTAACATTATTGTATGCCCTATACTTATCCTTATACTTTACTGTGTACATTATCTCTTTACTGTGACATCACTGTACATATTATCTCTGTATTGTAACATTATTGTATGCCCTATACTTATCCCTATACTTCACTGTGTACATTATCTCTTTACTGTGACATCGCTGTATATATTATCTCTGTATTGTAACATTATTGTATGCCCTATACTTATCCCTATACTTCACTGTGTACATTATCTCTTTACTGTGACATCACTGTATATATTATCTCTGTACTGTAACATTATTGTATGCCCTTTACTTATCCCTATACTTCACTGTGTACATTATCTCTTTACTGTGACATCACTGTATACATTATCTCTGTACTGTAACATTATTGTATGCCCTATACTAATCCCTATACTTCACTGTGTACATTATCTCTTTACTGTGACATCACTGTATACATTATCTCTTTACTGTGACATCACTGTATACATTATCTCTGTACTGTAACATTATTGTATGCCCTATACTAATCCCTATACTTCACTGTGTACATTATCTCTTTACTGGGACATCACTGTATACATTATCTCTTTACTGTGACATCACTGTATACATTATCTCTGTACTGTGACATCACTGTATACATTATCTCTGTACTGTAACATTATTGTATGCCCTATACTAATCCCTATACTTCACTGTATACATTATCTCTTTACTGTGACATCACTGTATACATTATCTCTCTACTGTAACATTATTGTATGCCCTATACTTATCCCTATTCTTCAGTGTGTACATTATCTCTTTACTGTGACATCACTGTATACATTATCTCTGTACTGTGACATCACTGTATACATTATCTCTCTACTGTAACATTATTGTATGCCCTATACTAATCCCTATACTTCACTGTGTACATTATCTCTTTACTGGGACATCACTGTATACATTATCTCTGTACTGTAACATTATTGTATGCCCTATACTTATCCCTATACTTCACTGTATACATTATCTCTTTACTGGGACATCACTGTATACATTATCTCTGTACTGTAACATTATTGTATGCCCTATACTAATCCCTATACTTCACTGTGTACATTATCTCTGTACTGTAACATTACTGTATGCCTTAGCCCTGTGTATGCCCCTGACCTGTTTGGTAGGGGTCCTACTGCTGGTACCATCACTATAACAAGAAAGGTCATGTACCCCGAGGGCCCCCCACCCAAAAAAATAAATAATGACACTGCAGGTCGAGCATGTGCACTGCCACTCCATTCATCTCTATGGGATCTGCTGAAAATTGCACTGTACTTGGTTACTGACGTCTGTCCTGTAGAGGTGAATGGTGCACAGTTTAGGGTGTGTTCCTGCACTCACTCACATTGTCCAGTCAGTGCTGACAATTAGAGATGAGCGAATCGAAGCTGACAAAGTGGAATTAGTAGCGAATTTTAGGACAAATTCAATTCGCAGCGAATGCAAATTTTCTCGCGCTTCGTAGTAACGAATCGCATTTATCCTAAAATGGCGGCTGCACGTGTGAGGACATGGAGAAAGGAAGTCTGGAAAGGCGGGATCACCCATACTGACATGCATGCAGCCAATCAGCAGTCAGCCAGCCCTGTGATGTCACAGCCCTATAACTACGGCAGCCATCTTAGATTCTGCCAATCACCAGCATACTTAGTGCAGGGAGAGACGTGTCTGCAGGCGCTAGGGACACTGATAGAAAAATCGTCATTGCGGTAAAAAACAAAACAATTTACAAGTGCAGGGAAAGATTATTCAAGGTATAGGGAAAGTATAGGGAGGAATCATTTCACAGCATTTATGTAGAACAGGGTTTAGTAGGGGAGGTTACAGCCTGAGTAATGGGAACAATCCTATTACACCTTGCTGCACTGACTCGAGATACAAATTGCCATTATACAGCTCTGTAATTCCAGCAAACCGTTCTTATTAGGGTGCAAGTGCTGTTTAAAACAGGCATTAACAGGGTTTATTACAAGGAAATATTTCTACGCTTTATTTGCCCTTGTGCAGTGCAGTTATATGTTCTAAAGCATTTTTGGGCTTTTATTAGTAGCAAAAAAATGTGCGAAAATGACAGCCCTTTTTGTCATGTATTAGTGGCAAAAGGAAAAATATATTTGCTGCCTAGCGGTGCAGTAATATGTTCTAAAGACCATTTTTGCGTCGATTAGTGGAAAAAGGAAAAATATTGTTGCCGCTCAGGGGTGCCGTTATCTGTTTTAACCACTTCAGCCCCCAGTGCTTAAACACCCTGAAAGACCAGGCCACTTTTTACACTTCTGACCTACACTACTTTCACCATTTATTGCTCGGTCATGCAACTTACCACCCAAATGAATTTTACCTCCTTTTCTTCTCACTAATAGAGCTTTCATTTGGTGGTATTTCTTTGCTGCTGACATTTTTACTTTTTTTGTTATTAATCGAAATTTAACGATTTTTTTGCAAAAAAATGACATTTTTCACTTTCAGTTGTCAAATTTTGCAAAAAAAACTACATCCATATATAAATTTTGCTCTAAATTTATTGTTCTACATGTCTTTGATAAAAAAAAAAATGTTTGGGTAAAAAAAAAAAATGGATTGGGTAAAAGTTATAGCGTTTACAAACTATGGTACAAAAATGTGAATTTCCGATTTTTGAAGCAGCTCTGACTTTCTGAGAACCTGTCATGTTTCCTGAGGTTCTACAATGCCCAGACAGTACAAACACCCCACAAATGACCCCATTTCGGAAAGTACACACCCTAAGGTATTCGCTGATGGGCATAGTGAGTTCATAGAACTTTTTATTTTTTGTCACAAGTTAGCGGAAAATGATGATTTTTTTTTTTTTTTTCTTACAAAGTCTCATATTCCACTAACTTGTGACAAAAAATAAAAACTTCCATGAACTCACTATGCCCATCAGCGAATACCTTGGGGTCTCTTCTTTCCAAAATGGGGTCACTTGTGGGGTAGTTATACTGCCCTGGCATTCTAGGGGCCCAAATGTGTGGTAAGGAGTTTGAAATCAAATTCAGTAAAAAATGACCTGTGAAATCCGAAAGGTGCTCTTTGGAATGTGGGCCCCTTTGCCCACCTAGGCTGCAAAAAAGTGTCACACATCTGGTATCCCCGTACTCAGGAGAAGTTGAGGAATGTGTTTTGGGGTGTCTTTTTACATATACCCATGCTGGGTGAGATAAATATCTTGGTCAAATGCCAACTTTGTATAAAAAAATGGGAAAAGTTGTCTTTTGCCAAGATATTTCTCTCACCCAGTATGGGTATATATAAAATGACACCCCAAAACACATTCCCCACCTTCTCCTGAGTACGGAGATACCAGATGTGTGACACTTTTTTGCAGCCTAGGTGGGCAAAGGGGCCCATATTCCAAAGAGCACCTTTCGGATTTCACAGGTCATTTTTTACAGAATTTGATTTCAAACTCCTTACCACACATTTGGGCCCCTAGAATGCCAGGGCAGTATAACTACCCCACAAGTGACCCCATTTTGGAAAGAAGACACCCCAAGGTATTCCGTGAGGGGCATGGCGAGTTCCTAGAATTTTTTATTTTTTGTCACAAGTTAGTGGAAAATGATGATTTTTTTTTTTTTTTTTTTTTCATACAAAGTCTCATCTTCCACTAACTTGTGACAAAAAATAAAAACTTCCATGAACTCACTATGCCCATCAGCGAATACCTTGGGGTCTCTTCTTTCCAAAATGGGGTCACTTGTGGGGTAGTTATACTGCCCTGGCATTCTAGGGGCCCAAATGTGTGGTAAGGAGTTTGAAATCAAATTCAGTAAAAAATGACCTGTGAAATCCGAAAGGTGCTCTTTGGAATGTGGGCCCCTTTGCCCACCTAGGCTGCAAAAAAGTGTCACACATCTGGTATCCCCGTACTCAGGAGAAGTTGAGGAATGTGTTTTGGGGTGTCTTTTTACATATACCCATGCTGGGTGAGATAAATATCTTGGTCAAATGCCAACTTTGTATAAAAAAATGGGAAAAGTTGTCTTTTGCCAAGATATTTCTCTCACCCAGTATGGGTATATATAAAATGACACCCCAAAACACATTCCCCACCTTCTCCTGAGTACGGAGATACCAGATGTGTGACACTTTTTTGCAGCCTAGGTGGGCAAAGGGGCCCATATTCCAAAGAGCACCTTTCGGATTTCACAGGTCATTTTTTACAGAATTTGATTTCAAACTCCTTACCACACATTTGGGCCAAAAAAAGAAAAAGGAGGGGAAAGGCATCTGCCAGGACATAGGAGCTCCGCCCAACATCCATACCCACTTCAGCTCGTATGCCCTGGCAAACCAGATTTCTCCATTCACATCAATCGATGTGGATGAATAAATCATTGCCGGGATTTTTTTTTTTATATATACAAAGTGTTTGCCAAAGGATATGAACACCGCCACCTCCTCAGCTCATATGCCTCGGCAAACGTATCTTTTACTGCAGAGGAGAAATCTCGTCTTGCAGCGCCGCATACACCGACTTGCGTGTAATCTGACAGCAGCGCAATGCTTCTGTCCGAATGCACATCAGTGCTGCAGCTGGTCGATCGGTTGGTCCACCTGAAAGGTAAAAAAAACAAAACAAAAAAGAAAAAACCAGGCCGCAAAGCAATAACTTTATTAACTGTTGAACAGAACATAGAAACTTTTTTTAAACTTTTTTAACTGAACGTTTAACTTTTTTACTTACCGGTATTTTTTTTTTTTGTTTAGTTTTTTTTACCTTTATAGAACAAACCTCTCCTTTCCCATGGGACAATGTGCAAAGCGCAAATCGCCCAAAGATGTGGCGAAGTACGTTATGCACTTTATCCCAGGTGAAAGGAGAGGTTTGCAGCAGCTGTGAGTGAATGGGCCCTAATAGCCCTGTGTGCCTGTCCTGGTGAGAGGTGATCCCTATGCTAGGTGTACCTGTGTGTGGTACTTCCGGAAACACTCTCCATAGCATAGGGCAGGGTGGTCAGCACAGTCAGGACAGAAATAGCGGGTGTCACGCCTTATTCCACTCCTGCTACAGACACGACATCTTTTTCGGGGTGACGGTTGGGTTGAGGTACCAGGAACGACACTGGGGAAATGTCGCTCGTGTAGACGGCTAACTACACTGGTGGATGGGGCCACGGAACCTCCTGGGTAAAGGAGGTTCTCGATGATCTCTTCCTGGAATTTGAGGAAGGATCCTGTTCTCCAAGCCTTACTGTAGAGAACAAAACTATTGTAGAGTGCCAATTGAATTAAATATACAGACACCTTCTTATACCAGCGTCTGGTTCTGCGGGAAACTAAATACGGAGACAACATCTGGTCATTGAAGTCCACCCCTCCCATGAGCGCATTATAGTCGTGGACACAGAGGGGCTTTTCAATGACACGGGTTGCTCGCTCAATTTGGATTGTCGTGTCTGCGTGAATGGAGGAGAGCATGTAAACGTCACGCTTGTCTCTCCATTTCACCGCGAGCAGTTCTTCGTTACACAAGGCAGCCCTCTGCCCCCTTGCAAGACGGGTGGTTACAAGCCGTTGGGGGAAGCCCACGCGACTAGTTCGCGCGGTGCCACAGGCGCAAATCCGTTCTAGAAACAAATGCCTAAAGAGGGCCACACTTGTGTAGAAATTGTCCACATAAAGATGGTACCCCTTGCCGAATAAGGGTGACACCAAGTCCCAGACTGTCTTCCCACTGCTCCCCAGGTAGTCAGGGCAACCGACCGGCTCCAGGGTCTGATCTTTTCCCTCATAGATCCGAAATTTGTGGGTATAGCCTGTGGCCCTTTCACAGAGCTTATACAATTTGACCCCATACCGGGCACGCTTGCTTCGGATGTATTGTTTGAAGCCAAGGCGCCCGGTAAAATGTATTAGGGACTCGTCTACGCAGATGTTTTGCTCAGGGGTATACAAATCTGCAAATTTCAGGTTGAAATGGTCTATGAGGGGCCGAATTTTGTGGAGCCGGTCAAAAGCAGGGTGGCCTCTGGGACGGGAGGTGGTGTTGTCTCTAAAGTGCAGGAAACGCAGGATGGTCTCAAATCGTGTCCTGGACATAGCAGCAGAGAACATGGGCATGTGATGAATTGGGTGCGTTGACCAATATGACCGCAATTCATGCTTTTTTGTCAGGCCCATGTTGAGGAGAAGGCCCAAAAAAATTTTAAGTTCGGAAACTTGGACTGGTTTCCACCGGAAAGGCTGGGCATAATAGCTTCCCGGGTTAGCGGTTATAAATTGTGTGGCATACTGGTTGGTCTCTGCCACGACTAAGTCCAAGAGCTCCGCAGTCAAGAACAGCTCAAAAAATCCCAGGGCCGAACCGATTTGAGCCGTCTCAACCCAAACTCCAGACTGGGCGGTGAAAGGGGGAACTACTGGTGCGGCTGAAGTTGGTGACTGCCAATCAGGATTTGCCAGCACCTCAGGGACTATAGGGGCTCCTCGGGCCTGTCTGTGCGGTGGCTGCGACGGGGTAACTATTGCACGTGCCACCGTACCAGCTTCAACTGCCCTTCTGGTGCTCGCTACTTCACCAGGTTGTACGGCAGTGCTGGTACTAGGTCCAGGAAGGGCTGCGCTGCTGGTGTATGCCTCACCACGTGATCCGGCAGCGACAGCCCCACTCTGCTGCTCTTGAAACGGATCCTGCGTAACCTGTGGTCTAGCGACATGGGGCCGGGTACGCCTGGTGCTGCCAGGGACCTCCACCTCCTCGTCCGAACTTTGGGTCAGAGAGCCACTGCTTTCCACAGGTTCATATTCTGACCCGCTAGATTCGTCAGATGAGGGTTCCCACTCCTCATCCGACTGGGTCAGAATCCTGTAGGCCTCTTCAGAAGAATACCCCCTGTTTGACATTTTGGACTACTAAATTTAGGGGTATTCCCTGAGACTACCCAAGAAAAAAAGCAAACCTGTCTTACAAAGGGGAGGCTAGCGAAGTACCGGAGGCCGCTGCGGTTGATAAAAAATATCAAAACTGATTTTTTTATCGCCGCAGTGCGTGTAAAATGAATGTGCAGTGATCAAAAAATATATTTTTTTTGTCACTGCGGTGGGGCGGGCGTGGGTGAACGCACGTGTGGGCGACCGATCAGGCCTGATCGGGCAAACACTGCGTTTTGGGTGGAGGGCGAACTAAAGTGACACTAATACTATTATAGATCTGACCGTGATCAGTTTTGATCACTTACAGATACTATAAAAGTACAAATGCTGATTAGCGATACGCTAAACAGCGAATAAAAGTGACTGCGGTGCGGTGGGGTGGGCGCTAACTGACGCTAACTACCTAACCAAGGGGCCTAAACTATCCCTAAAACCTAACAGCCAATACCAGTGAAAAAAAAAAAGTGACAGTTTACACTGATCACTTTTTTTCCTTTCACTAGTGATTGACAGGGGCGATCAAAGGGGTGATCAAAGGGTTAATTGGGGTGCAGGTGGGTGATATGGGGCTAAGGTGTAGTGTTGGTGCTACTCACAGTTCAGTCTGCTCCTGTGCTGGATCCAACCGACGAAAAGGACCAGCACAGGAGCAGACAAGCCATATAACAGATCATATTTACTAATATGATCTGTTATATGACTTTGGATTGGATTTTTCTGAAAATCGCCAGCCTGCCAGCCAATGATCGTTGCTGGCAGGCTGGTGACGAAATACTTCTTTTAATTTTGCCGGCCCGCGATGCGCATGCGCGGGCCGGCTTTGAGCAAAATCTCGCGTCTCGCGAGATGACGCGTATATGCGTGACTCTGCGCAGCGCTGCCACCTCCGGAACGCAATCCTGCGTTAGGCGGTCCGGAGGTGGTTAAAGCCCTTTTTTTGCATTTATCAGTGGAAAAAGGAAAAATATCTTTGCCGCTCTGCGGTGCAGTGAGATATTTTACAGCCCGCTTTGCCGTGTATTACTGGCAAAATACAAATATATTTGCCGTTCATAGTTGTACTTATCTGTTGAAAAGCCTTTTGTGTAAAAATATAAAAAAAACTTGGGCCTAATTGATGTTCAGCGGTGCAGTGAGATATTTTACAGCCCAGTTTGCCGTGTATTACTGGCGAAATACAAATATATTCGCCGTTCATAGTTGGACTTATCTGTAGAAAAGCCTTTTGTGTAAAAATAGAAAAAACTTGGGCCTAATTGCCTTCTAGCGGTGCAGTTAACTGTTTTAAAGCCCTTTTTTGCGTTTATTAGTGGAAAAAGGAAAAATATCTTTGCCGCTCAGCGGTGCAGTGAGATATTTTACAGCCCACTTTGCCGTGTATTACTGGCGAAATAACAAATATATTTGCCGTTTAAGGTTGTGCTTATCTGTTGAAAAGCTTTTTTTTGTAAAAATTAAAAAAAATTAGGGCCTAATTGCCATTCAGCAGTGCAGTGATATAGTCTAAAGCCCTGTTTGCTGTGTATTAGTGTGGAAATAAAAAATATTTGATCTAGCATTTGGTTATTTGATCTAACAGTATGTCAGGCAAAGAAGTGCCAGGCCCTGCACAGAGGAGTGGCAGAGGCCTAAATGTTTCTGGCGCAGGCAGAGGTCGCAGCAGAGTAAGGGGCCGTGGCAGCAGGGGTCACTTCCAGACTTCCAGAGGCCTGAGCTCCTAGTGTTAGCTAGCGGTCGTGTCGTGACCAGCAACTCAGCGGTTCTTGATTGATTGACTTGATCTTCAACTTCGTTGCAATTTACATCAGACACCCCCAGCCAAGAGTCAGTGGGTTTGTCAGACACAACCCTAGTTGGCATGGCCCGGGAGAAGGCCCTGTGCTTTCACCTGTCCTCAACCTACCTCTCTCCCTTTCTGTTCCCTCACTGCGAGAAGCATTATATGCTGTAGGCTCTGCTCCACTTTTCAGCAAGGAAGAGCTACTAGAGGACAGTCAGCAGCTACTTCCCAGCCAAGATGTGGAAGAGACATCCACAACTTCCTCCGCTAGTAGTGATGAGGAAAGTGGCGTGGGAGCTGGTGTTCAGAGCGGTCAGGCTCCTGACCCAGAGACGGTTGAGGAGGACATCAGTAACGTGCAGACACTACTCGATGATGATGATGTAGCTGATCGCACTTGGAAGCCGGGTGACGAAGAGGCTTCATCATCATCGGGAGAAGAGGGTGTCAGCTTGCCCGTGAGCCAGGAGTCAACAGGGTGGCAGCAGTGGGAGGTTGGGAGCCAAACGCACCTGGGGTAGACCACCCCCTTCGCAGGAGCTTACCTGCCCAGGAAGTAGCGGTGCAGGGGCTCAAGGAGGCAGAGGTAGTAGCAGTCAATCAGTGCGTAGTGTTGGGGGTAAAATCACCTACTCGGCGGTGTGGCAGTTTTTTTTAAAGCCGCTGGAGGAGGTGAACGTGGCCGTATGTAGAATCTGTGGGCAGAGGGTGAAGCATGGCCAGGGTGCCAATGTTGGCACTACGGCACTGCGTCAACATATGCAGCGTCGCCATAAAGTGGCCTGGGACAATCGTGGCTCCGATGTGGTGGTCCAGCCTGCCCCAGCAACCGCTACATTACCCACTGGCATGCACCCGGTTTCTGGCAGTCAAGGCTCCACCACCTCAGCCAAAGGGAGCTGTCTGTCCTTCCCATCATCTGCCGGTCCTGATGCTCCTGCTCCTCCTCCTCCTACTCCTCGTCACGCATCCCGTCAGCAATCAATTACCGAAATGATTGCCAGTATGCGTGCATTCATCCAACAGTGCAGAAGCTGAATGTGCTCCTGTCCAAGTTGCTGGTGCTGCAGTCCCTCCCTTTCCAAGTGGTGGACTCTGCACCTTTCAGAGAACTGATGGCTTGTGCCGAGCCGAGGTGGAGAGACCCAAGCCGTCATTTCTTTGCCAAAAAGGCAGTACCAGCCCTGCATACACATGAAGAACAGAAGGTGGGCCAGTCCCTGAGCCTGTGTCTGCCAAAGTGCAAAGCAGCGCCGATGTGTGGAGCTGTAACTACGGTCAGGTGACGCCGCTTCCGCCTCCACGTTGCCATGCCGTTGGTCCACCGACAATG
Source organism: Bufo bufo (assembly GCF_905171765.1). NCBI lineage: Eukaryota > Metazoa > Chordata > Amphibia > Anura > Bufonidae > Bufo > Bufo bufo. The sequence goes on along the minus strand of NC_053390.1, from coordinate 144,965,265 downwards.
TCCACCTTTGCCTCCTCATCATCCACTCTGTCCTCAGCCTCCACTGCAGGGACAATGCACAGTGCCCCTCCAGCATACCACATGTGCAAGGTATGGCGGTGTCACGCTGTTCTGCACCTCTTTGCCTGGGGAGCGAACTGAGTCACACAGGGGAGGAACTGCTCCATGTCCTTCAGCAAGAAATCGAATCCTGGCTTTCTCCGCGACAACTGAAAATCAGAACCATGGTGACCGACAACAGGAAAAACAATATGTTGGCGCTGCGTCAAGGAGGGCAGAACTATGCGCCCCCTGCATGGCACATGTGTTCAATCTGGTTGTCAAGCGGTTCCTGAAGTCTTCCTCCTGCTGCTCCAACCTCCACTCTATGTCACCTGGCCACTCTGTGGCCTCCTGATACTGCCGCTACCTACAGACTCTGTCATTGGGCTACTTTGTGGGTCTCCTCATGCTGCCACCTTCACACTATGTCACCTTGCCACTCTGTGGCCTCCTCATGCTGCTGCCACCTCCACGTGGATACTCCACAGACAGGATCCGTTTTTTGTGGGTTATTGTTCTGATGGATCAGAGGAAGGGCAAAATAATCAGTGACGTCCACACACACTTCCACAATGCCCTGCTAGAGTAGCCACTGGCTTCACCCCAGAAAGCCAGACCTCACAGGCCATGCCCCCAAACCAATAAACCAAGCCCATCTCCATGAAGCCACGCCCCCATTGCCGGCCAGGATAAAAACAGGGGGAGGAGAGGGAAAAACTTGTGGAGGGGCTAGGGGCTGTACTGGAGGGCACGTGGGGTGTACTGGAGCCAGCCATTCCCCCCTTCGCAGAAGTTATTAACCCCTTTCAGCAGTCCCCCGAGGGGTTGATAAATACTGTGAATGGGGGACTGCTGAAAGGGGTTAATAACTACTGTGATGGGCCTTTCACAGTAGTTATTAACCCCTGAGCAGTCCCCCATTCACAGTATTTATTAACCCCTTTTAGTCCCCTCTTCACATTTATTTATTCCCCCCTTTCAGCTGTTCCCAGGACCCACACAGTAGTTATTATTAACCTCTTTTAAAATCAGCAGCACCAGCCCTTTCAGCCATCCTGGCAGCCCATAGCACAGACCAGTTCGCACCTCAGCACAGCTGTGCTTCTCAGAGTCTGTTTCTCCACTTCCAGCGCGGCTGCGCCTGCACAAACCAGAATTGGCTGGCGTGATGCAGGCGCTGCTGTAACGGACGGGTTTGGGATATCCCTTACCCTTTAAGTTTTTTTTTTAGATTATATGTCCCTCTGACAGAGTAAGCTGTCGTGACGCCAGTTGCCTTCCAGCAACAGAAGCACAAAGCTGCCTTTAAGTGAAGCGTTGATACCCAGGTGTAGGATTGCCAGGGTGGTGTAGAAGTGACCACAATATCCCTGAAGAGGTTGTGTTGCACATGTCATGGTGCTCCTTACCTGGATACAGTTGGATCCAAGACGTGGCCGTCCGAAGCAATGCAAAAGCGTAGTTAACTTGGATAGTGTAGAAATAAAGTTGAGTCCAGACTTGGTTGTATGGAAGTTCAACAGTTGCTTTACTTTGCATAAACGATAATCCAAACAATCCACAGAACTTGTCTTGGTTCCCAACAGGGTTTTAGCAGGACTTTGGCAGGCAAATTACTTTTACAAAACAAACTTCTCTCTGCTGAATCTGTAGTGTACTCTCTCAGTTCTGCTATGTCAGCAATATTAATTAGGAATGCTTTCCTTTCTGCTTGATGTTGTTGTTCTAAGTCTGTCTCTCACTATGATCCTAGGAACTTCTTGTCCTGGCTGGCTTTTAGGGAGAGCTCAGTCCCACAGGGACGAGCGTCTGCGTTTCTCCCTACAGCATGGAGTACAGGAACTAACGTTCTATCTAGATCAGGGATGCTCAACCTGCAGCCCTTTAGCTGTTGTAAAACTACAACTTCCACAATGCCCTGCTGTAGGCTGATAGCTGTAGGCTGTTCGAGCATGCTAGGAGTTGTAGTTTTGAAACAGCTGGAGGGCCGCAGGTTGAGCATGCCTGAACTAGATTCTACTTTCTCCTTAGAGGAAAATATAAGAGAGCTGGAAAGCCAGGTTCCACCCTCTGTAGAATAGCGCTGCCAAGTATGCTGCCACCCGCTGGGGAACCAGGTTATTACATGAACAAACACTAATGCATAGGAAGAAATGCACACTACATGGAGGACCTGGAATAAAGGCATAAGAGGACTTGGTTATTGCATATACAGACAGAAGCAGGATGTAGGAGTGGTAATGCCACTTGGGAGTGTTACATTCCCCCTTACTTAAGAGGCAAGCCGCCCTCGGCTTGTGCTTAGGGTAAGTTCCAAGGGTACCCAAGGTAAGTTACCACCTCCCGTCTGCCCATTGAATATAAACGTCCGGGAGGTGGTTCTCTATCTCGGAATGGACGTTTTAAAACGTCCATTCAGAGATCGCAGCTGCACGCTAAAAAGGCAGGGACAGTTCCCAGGTGTCCCTGCCTTCTAGATCGCTGTATACACAGCGCTCACCGAGAGCTGTGTATACAGAGCAGGAAGCGCTATGCGCTTCCTGTTCAGGTCCAGCGGTCATGTGATCGCCGGGGCAGGGAGAATGCAGGAGCTGTGAGGTCTTTCAGAGACCTCGATCAGCCCTGCACTAAGGCTGTACAGCACTGTATTGCGCTGTACAGCCTCTCTGGGGGGTGCATTTCTCCTGTAACTAGGGCTCCTATGTCAGCCCCAGTTACAGGAGAAATCAACAGTGAAAAAAAAAAAAAAGTTATGCAAATGTCCCCCAAAGGTCTTGAATGACCTTATGGGGGACACAAAGTTTAAAAAAAAAAAAGGTTTCACATGTAAAAAAAAATTCCCCATGTAAGGAATAAAAAAAAAATGTTAAAAATAGAAAACATAAAATAAAATAGACATATTTGGTATTGACGCGTCCATGACGGTCGGGTCTATAAATATATCACATGATCTAACCCCTCGGGTGAACACCGTAAAAAAAAAAAAAAACTGTGTAAAAATAAAAGCCATTTTTGTCACCTTACATCACAAAAAGTGCAAAACCAAGTGATCAAAAAGGTGTATGTCCCACAAATGGTACCAATAAAACCGTCACCTCATCCCACAAAAAATGAGCCCATACATAAGAAAATCGCTCAAAGAATAAAAAAAATATTGCTCTCAGAACATGGACACATTAAAACATATTTTTTTTGTTTCAAAAATGCTAATATTGTGTAAAACTTAAATAAATAAGAAAAAGTATACATATTAGGTATCGCCACGTCCATAACGATCTGCTCTATAAAAATGTCACTGGACTGAACCCCTCAGGTGAACGCTGTAAAAATAAATTTTAAAAAACTGTGCTAAAACAAGCGCTCCTTTTCTTCTGCGCCTTGCCGTGTGCCCATACAGCAGTTTATGACCACATGTGGGGTGTTTCTGTAAACCGCAGAATCTGGGTAATAAATATTGAGTTTTGTTTGGCTGTTAACCATCGATGTGTTAAAGAAAAAATTGTATTAAAATGGAAAATCTGCCAAAAAAGTGAAATTTGATCTCCATTTTCCTTTAATTCTTGTGGAACGCCTAAAGGGTAAACAAAGTTTGTAAAATCGGTTTTAAGTAACTTGAGGGGTGTCGTTTCTACAATGGGGTCATTTATGGGGGTATCCACTATGTAAGCCCCCACAAAGTGACTTCAGACCTGAACTGGTCCTTAAAAGTGGGTTTTGGCAATTTTCTTAAAAATTTTAAGAATTGCTTCTAAACTTCTAAGCCTTCTAACGTCCTAAAAAAATAAAATGACATTTCCAAAATGATGCCAACATAAAGTAGAAATATGGGGAATGTTAAGTAATAAATATTTTATGAGGTATCACTTTCTGTTTTAAAAGCAGAGAAATAGAAATTTAGAAAATTGCAATTTTTTTTTAATTTTTGGTAAATTTGGGATTTTTTTTATAAATAAAGGTGAAATATATTGACTCAAATTTATGACTACCATGAAGTACAATGTTTCACGAAAAAACTATTATCTCTGAATGACTTGGATAAGTAAAAGCGTTCCAAAGTTATTACCACATAAAGTGAGATATGTCAGATTTGCAAAATTAGGCCTGGTCAGGAAGGGGGCAAATAGCCCGGATGTGAAGTGGTTAGAGTGCTGCATTAGACTGTATATACAGCTACTAACTGATGTAGCAACCACTACCACAAGGTCTCTGCCAGGATGAGTAGGGTGTCTGAGAACAGTTTCCCTCTCAAGTATAACCAGAGAACCAAACAGCAGTGATGGCCAGTTTGCCGTGTTCACCCCCGAACACATGCGGGCTGCCATCTTAACTCACAAGTCCAGCGATGCACACGTAAGCCCTTACATGTGCCTGCTCCGCGAGACGGTCTGAAACAAATGCGGTCACTGGGAGCAGGCAGTTCCGAGAACAGCCACCGGGGGCCTTCATCGGGCTGTTCTCGGAACTGCCTGCTCCCGGTGACCGCATTTGTTTCAGACCGGCTTGCGGCGCAGGCACAGGTAAGGGCTTACCTGTGCATTGCCGGACTTGTGAGTTAAGATGGCAGCCCGCATGTGTTCGCGGGCGAACACAGCGAACTGGCCATCACTGCCAAACAGGTGTGCTCTGAGCGCTCATTCCTGACTAACTTTGGAGTGTTCTGGCCATGAGCACCAAAGGAAGCGCGGGAGTGTCTTTACTCGGTTATCCCACCACTATGCAATGAAAGGCCCGCAGATAGAAGAGTGCCTTTATCCGGTGTTCCCTTCCAGCAACAAGGTCTAATTATGCTTTACGCTTAGTCACCTTGATGATTGAAACAGGTAGCTAAAACATAGATATCCATAAATCGGTGCGCAAGACCTTAGAACACAGACAAATTGGAGGAGGAACTGTTATTCTCCCATATTTTCCTGAGGACTATCTCCTCAAAACACACAGATTAGCAGCGGGTTACCCTTTCAAAGTGTTAGACCTGCTTGTGACTTTACCACTTGGTCCTACCTGTGCAGCAACAATACATTACAAATACCTAGGCTTTCTAGCTAACACAAGAGAAATACAGGACCATTAGTACTTTTAAGTCCTCAGAGGCAGTCCGTATGAGTAATAAAGCAAAAACGCTAACTATCTGACTAGCAATATAAAGTCCATTTAGAGTGCAAAAGAGGTCACATTGTACTTGTGAAAGTGTCCATACAATGGGCTAAGGTGCTTGAAAGTTGCTGAAACTTTCAAATGTTAGTGCAAAAATATCACAGTAGAAATCACAAAGAGCTCAGGTATATGTTTGAGTCTATTCTTTGGGTGCTTGCTTGTAACGTCGCAAAACGGGAACATATAATGCAAAATGTCATTTGTAATCCACATGAGCAGGGGCGTTGCTAGGGTCTCAAAAGATCCGGGGCCCAAGCCCAAATGAATATGGCCCAGTTCTCTAAGTCACCATCCCCCCTCCCCCCACACATCGCATTTTGCTGTACTTGCTATACAGCATCACATACCTGTTACATCCAGTGCCTCCAGGTAACGTCTCCTCCAATGGAGATCTTCTCTGTCATCATTTTCTCCATTTGGTCCGTACAACTTCTCTCAGCCGCCTCGTCTCTGCAGGGTGTGACAACCACCCGCCAATCCCGTCGTACTAAGCCACAGTTACCATACAGGTCTCCACTAGAGACTTCTGGAGGCGAATCCACTGTGAGCACAGAAGATGTTTAAGATTGGTTGGTGTGCCCATACATGATACAATCACGATTGTATGTACAATCGGTAAAAATAAAATTACTGATTTCACGCTGGAAATCAACTTAATTTGCTGCCACCACTCTTCGTATTGAATCGGGGCGAAGTGACCCCGGCTAGCTAATCCTAAAGGGACGAAACGGTTATTTGCAACCTAGCTAGTAAATTAACAATTTATAAAAATAAAACAATTTGGTAGTATGTCTTCTGAGGACAGAGTTCTTAGCACTGGAACGATGAAATCGTTAGTTTTTTATTCTAAAACTATACACAAAAATATATCTATTAAAGCTGACAGATAAATATACCGGCCAGTTGAACAGATTGGTTTGGATAGAAATAGGTAAGAGGTGGAAGGGAATAGAATGTCTGTAAGTTCAGAATTACCGTGGTAGTGTCCAGTAAAAGGCAAAGTCTTTGTATAATAATCCAAGATGGTGGGGTGTGCCCGTGTCCAGCGGGCGGTCGTGATGTTAGTCGACGTCAGATGGTAGAAGAAGGACGCAGGACCTGAGTGTGTCACTGTTTTTACCCACTCTGAAGCGGGGAGTGGTTATGACACGTTCAGGTCCAGCCTTGTGTAATTTGAACAGGGGCAGTCCTTTGCCCCATAGGGAGAAAATATGGCAGAATCTTTGCTTTGCCCATTTCTCCATATCCCGTAAGTCCAATCAACAAATATAGTGGATTTTGATAATCAGTAAAATTTTACGCATCATCTGATAACAAATACGACTAAAAGATAATACAGGGTGCCTGAGAACCTTTATATCTCAGAGCAGGAATCTCTGATTTGCCCGCTGGTTTCCTAGAAGGTGGGTTAGAAAAACCAAAACCATCTCTGAAAAGATGGTTCCTTTCACATTTCCATAACCCCTGAAATATTAGGAAAATATGGGAAAAATATGAAGCTTATGGATTGAAGGGGACTTTCAGGTCATCTTCCTTCCTGTACCAACCAGCTGGGTGATAAGGATCTGTCCTTTTCTTCTGAAGCTCGCTGCCCAGGCTAAAGGTGTGAGACCCCTGCTGGTATTGGAGACACTATGGCTGCACAAAGACCAGGTTTATGAGGTTCTGTCATAAGAGAACTAGATTGATGGCTACTCAACTTGGCCTGGGCAGGAAAGGTTTGTCACAAGGTGGTGATAATGGCACCTCTGCTCTGTGAATTACTCCTTTAGTGAAAAGAGAAGATTTTTAGTAAAGGCTCTGGTGTCTCTGTGATTGCGAAATATGGCGCATTTGCCATTTCCTAGTATCGCTGTGGATCGCAAAGCGTCACACCTCCCCCCTTTGGAAGATTGGGGAAGGAGTGGTCAGCAAGACTGGGACTGAAGCAATCCCAACTCCCTATTTGAGCTCGTTACAGCGGGAAAGTCCGTCAGCATTCTGATGGCAACTTCCCGGTTTGTGCTGAATCGTGAAATCGTACTGTTGGAGCGCTAAGCTCCAACGGAGAAGTTTTCCGTTGGTACCAGAAGTATGTTTCAGCCAGCTGAGAGGGTTGTGATCTGTGATGACCATGAAGGATCGTCCATATAGGTACGACTGTAATTTCTGTAGGGCCCATACGATCGCTAGGCACTCTTTCTCAGTGGTGCAGTATGCGGTTTCCCGCGGAAGTAGTTTTCGGCTCAGGTAGAGGACAGGGTGCTCATTCCCGTTGCGTCCACCTGACTAAGGACGGCTCCCAGACCGTGGTCTGAGGCGTCAGTTCGTACTAGGAACTGACGGGAGAAGTCGGGAGCTTGAAGGACAGAGTACTATAGGATGGAACAAACTTCCTATAGTACCCTGCCGTTCCCAGAAATGCCTGTATTTGTTTTTTGGTGTTAGGCCGTGGCCATGCTACAATGGCATCGACCTTCCCTATCTGAGGTTTCAGGGTCTGGCTGCCTACTCTGTGTCCAAGGTACTGAACCTCTGTCATGGCAATCTGACATTTGTTGGGCTTAATGGTCAGATTGGCAGCGGACAGTCTTCCCAGTACCTGTGACAGATGGTCAAGGTGATCTTCCCAGGTTGGACTATATATGGCTATATCGTCCAGATATGCGAGGGCATAACCTTGCATTCCTTCCAACAGTTCATTCATGGCCTGCTGAAATGTGGCGGGCGCATTCTTCATCCCAAAGGGCATACGAGTAAACTCATAGAGGCCAAAAGGGGTGATGAATGCGGATTTCGCTCTCGCCTCTGGCGCAAGCGGAATCTGCCAGTATCCACGGCTCAAGTCCATGATTGTTAGATAGCTGGCGGACGCCAGCTGATCCAGCAATTCATCAATTCGAGGCATGGGATACGCATCGGTTATGGTGATGTCATTCAGTCTCCGATAGTCGACACAGAACCGGGTTGTCTTGTCCTTTTTGGGGACTAAAACAACCGGGGCAGCCCATGGACTAGAGGATTTCTGGATGACCATTAACTGTAGCATCTCATCAATCTCTCGTTTGATCTCAGCCTGCACTTCGGGTGAGGTGCGATAGGGGCCCTGCCATAAGGGCTTGTGGGTCCCTGTGTCAACTCGGTGAGCTGCTAGGTTGGTTTGGCCAGGGATGCCTGAGAATGTGGCGCTGTGCGCACTCAGGAGAGTGGTGAGCTGAAGCTTCTGTGGGTACGAGAGGTGGGGGTTGATGTTCCAATCATCTGCCACGTCTCGTAGCTCTGCTAGCAAGTCTATCAGTGGATCTGGCTCTTCGGGTTCTAGCTGGCTACACACTGCTAATACATACTGCTCTCTTTCCTCGTGTGCTTTTAACATGTTCACGTGGAACAGTTTCTGTCGCTTACCCCCGAGACTCACTAGGTAAGTGACTGGGTTCACCTATTTCAGAATGGTGTATGGCCCGTCCCAGGCAGCCTGCAATTTGTTCTGCCTGACAGGGAGTAGGGCGTATACCTTCTGACCTGCTTGGTATGACCGCTCTCTGGCATGCTGATCATACCAAGCCTTCTGTTTGGCCTGTGCCTTTGCAAGGTTTTCCGTCACTATGGTCATGAGGGACTCCATCTTGTCCCGAAATTTTAGGACATATTCAACCACAGAGACTTCTGAGGGGTCACCTTTTCCCTCCCAGGTCTCCCGAATCAGTTTTAAGGGCCCTCGGACGTCTCATCCATATAGGAGTTCAAAGGGTGAGAACCCAGTGGACTCCTGGGGCACTTCTCTGTAAGCGAACAGCAAATGAGGCAGGTGCCGCTCCCAGTCCTTCCCCTGCGATTCCACGAACGTGGCCAGCATTTGCTTTAACGTTCCGTTAAAACGTTCGCAAAGGCCGTTGGTTTGCGGGTGATACGCACTGGAAGTGGTGTGCTTGATTTGCATCCTCTCACAGAGGGCTTCCATTAACTCCGACATGAAGCAAGAGCCCTGATCAGAGATCATCTCGGCGGGGAAACATACACGCGAGAAAATCCCGATCAAGGCGTCCGCCACCGTGGCCGACCTAAGGGAAGACAGTGCTACCGCCTCTGGATAACGGATGGCATAGTCCACGACCGTTAAGATGTAGCGCTTGCCAGAACTGCTAGGAATGGGAAGGGGACCAATTATATCCACTGCCACTCTCTGGAAGGGCTCTGTGATCACTGGCAGTGGCTGCAAAGGAGCTTTGCGGGGTCCTCCAGCCTTCTTAACCCTCTGGCAAGTGGTACACGATCGGCAGTACTTACTTATGTCCGTTCCCATCGTGGGCCAGTAAAAATTGTTCTGAACACGTTTGTGGGTCTTTCTGATTCCCAAATGTCCTGCAAGTGGAATGTCGTGGGCTGCTTTGAGCACCTGTGCCCGAAATTCCCTAGGGACTACCAGCTGTCTCGTGTTCTCACCTGCGCCACCTTTTGTAGGCTGCACAGCTTCACAGTACAGTCGGTTGTTCTCCCAATAGATTTTATATGGAGTGCCCTCACCTGGAGGCTGGCCGGCTTGGGCCCTAAGGGCCTCCAGACTAGGGTCACCCTTCAAGGCCTGCACGAATGCAGCGCCACCGGGCTCCTCCAGCTGACCAGTGACATATGAAGTCAGCTGTGGAGAGTTACCTTCAATGCTGGGGTCAGAGGTGGGTGGAGGGACGGCTGGTTCTGTCCCCGCAGCCCCATCTGAGCCCAGGTTACTGGCGACACTGGAAGCGTCTACCAGCACAGTGACACAATCATCATCATCACATGAAAAGGTCGTTCTCGCATTGTCATCTGCCTGAGGGTCAGAATCGCCTGAGGGGGTCCCTTCGGTCGGTTCTGAGTTCAGGCGGCTGGCCATGGAACGTGTAATGGCCAGAACAGGTACAGCATCATTTATATCACCATTGCTACCACTAACACACGCATTCGGATCAACAATGACAGGTGCAGAAGTAGGCAAATGACATTCGGTTGCTTGTACATTTAAATCTGATACCTCCCTAGGTGCGTTAGGGACAGTAAAAATAGCAGGCAAAGTGTCCCCGTCTCCCTGTTTCCCCAAAGAGCGGTACAGTACCTGGTTTTGGTCAGGGAGTCCTGCTTGGGCCTCCTGCGCGCTTGCAGGGTATTCGTAATGGGAAACAAGGGTGCCCAAATCAGTGCCAAGCACTGTGGCAACGGGAATATCATCCAGGACCCCAACAACCCGCTTTTGCCATCCCATTCCCCAATAAATGGTGACTTGGGCTTGGGCCACATGAGTGCGAGTGCCCCCAACTCCGGTCAGAGCGAGGTACTTTCCTGGAAGGATATCCTTCTCCGTAACAAGATGTGAACGGACCAAGGTGACATCTGCACCGGTATCACGGAATCCGATGACAGTCTGGCCGTTCACAGTGACAGGCTGGCGATTCTGGGATCCGCTGTGCACCTTGGGTCCTCCGACCAGCAATACAGCAGACGAGGTAGGTGTGGAAGCGTTGGCCCCCTTAGGGCTTGGCGTCGTCGTGGTGCTAGGAGGTTGGGCCGGCTTCCCTGCGTAACAGGTTTGCTTGGTGTGACCGGGCCTGCGACACAGCTCACACCAGGGCCTGGTTGTATCACGGTTCACAGGGCCAGCGGGCCTGCCTTCTCTCCAGTTCTGGGACATGGCTCTGTCCTGGTTGGGTACTGGAGTTTTGCGGCTGTCAGGTACCAGGGGTTTGCGGATGTCTGATACCACCGGCCTGCGGATGTCCGTCATCACAGGTTTGCGAATGTCCGGTACCCGGGTTGCGACAAACATGTCTGCCAGCTCAGCAGCTTCTTTCACAGACAGGGGCTTGCGCTCCAGCACAAACTGTCTCACATCTGTAGGGCATATCGCAAGGAGTTGGTCATGGATCATCAAATCCTCAAGGTTAGCATAAGTCTTTTCTTTAAGAATTCTAGTCCATTGGCGGAATGTGGTGCATAAGCGGCTAGCCACATCCGCGTAAGAGTCTGTGGATCCTTTCTGGATGGCACGGAACTTTCTCCGGTAAACCTCAGGGGTTAACTGGAACTTAGCAATTATGGCATCCTTGATAGTCTGATAATCGCAATCTTGGTCTGTGGGTAGTTCTGCAAAAGCATCCAGCGCTTTACCAGTCAGCTGAGGCGTCAGGGGTAGAGCCCACTGATCCTCAGGGATGCAGAACTGGCGGCACGCTCTCTCAAACGAGCGTAAATATAAATCAATGTCCCCGTTTTTCTCTATAACTGGAAACCTTGCTTTGGGGACCACGGGTAGAGGAATGCCTCCTGCAGCAGGAGTGTGAGGAGAGGAAGACCGCTCGACCTGTCTCATTTGGGCCAGTTCTAGTGCACGCTGGTGTTGCAGCGCTTCTCTCTGAAGCTGGAACTGATGCTGTTGCTCCTCTCTTTGCTGCTGCATCTGAAGCTGGAACTGATGCTGTTGCTCCTCTCTTTGCTGCTGTCGCTCCTCTCTTTCGAGCTGCATCTCCAGGTATAAACGCAAATCCGCGCCAGTCAGGCCCGGTAACAACTGCTGGCTCATAGGGCCCAAGGCAGTGAAGTTTAGTCCAGAGCTGCTTGTTCCTTGCTGAGGGTTAGCAGGAGCTGTGGACATGCTGTTCTCCAGGGTACCTGCATCACCCGGAGCTGAAGTAGCAACCTCAGCACTCCCATAGCTGGCGATGCTGGGTGACGTTGAACGAAGGGGCAGCGAAGCCTCCCGCATGGGATTGGAATCCTCCATCGCTTGGCCGTCTCTCTCCGTCAAAGCTTCGATCAGCTGTGATCGATTTTTGTGTAGAATGGCAATGCCTTGCGAATCACACACGGCTTGTAAGTCGGCGACAGACCAACTTAGGTAATTTGGAACGTGGTCAGACATTCAGAAAAGAACAGAAAAAGAATAGGATATAGCAAAGAAAAGGTGGGGAAATGTAAACCAATCTATTCCTATCAATGTGTACCGTTTTGCACCCGGAACTCAAGTTCCGCAGGACAGGATACTAAGTAACCGCTGTCCTATTGTTATGATTGCTCAAAAAGATGCACTTGTCAGTTCTTTGTGCTCTGATCTCCCAAAAGCTGACTTCTGCCTGGTTTTGGGTTCTGCTATCCCACTAGCTGCCAACAATGTGACAACCACCCGCCAATCCCGTCGTACTAAGCCACAGTTGCCATACAGGTCTCCACTAGAGACTTCTGGAGGCGAATCCACTGTGAGCACAGAAGACGTTTAAGATTGGTTGGTGTGCCCATACATGATACAATCACGATTGTATGTACAATCGGTAAAAATAAAATTACTGATTTCACGCTGGAAATCAACTTAATTTGCTGCCACCACTCTTCGTATTGAATCGGGGCGAAGAGACCCCGGCTAGCTAATCCTAAAGGGACGAAACGGTTATTTGCAACCTAGCTAGTAAATTAACAATTTATAAAAATAAAACAATTTGGTAGTATGTCTTCTGAGGACAGAGTTCTTAGCACTGGAACGATGAAATCGTTAGTTTTTTATTCTAAAACTATACACAAAAATATATATATTAAAGCTGACAGATAAATATACCGGCCAGTTGAACAGATTGGTTTGGATAGAAATAGGTAAGAGGTGGAAGGGAATAGAATGTCTGTAAGTTCAGAATTACCGTGGTAGTGTCCAGTAAAAGGCAAAGTCTTTGTATAATAATCCAAGATGGTGGGGTGTGCCCGTGTCCAGCGGGCGGTCGTGATGTTAGTCGACGTCAGATGGTAGAAGAAGGACGCAGGACCTGAGTGTGTCACTGTTTTTACCCACTCTGAAGCGGGGAGTGGTTATGACACGTTCAGGTCCAGCCTTGTGTAATTTGAACAGGGGCAGTCCTTTGCCCCATAGGGAGAAAATATGGCAGAATCTTTGCTTTGCCCATTTCTCCATATCCCGTAAGTCCAATCAACAAATATAGTGGATTTTGATAATCAGTAAAATTTTACGCATCATCTGATAACAAATACGACTAAAAGATAATACAGGGTGCCTGAGAACCTTTATATCTCAGAGCAGGAATCTCTGATTTGCCCGCTGGTTTCCTAGAAGGTGGGTTAGAAAAACCAAAACCATCTCTGAAAAGATGGTTCCTTTCACATTTCCATAACCCCTGAAATATTAGGAAAATATGGGAAAAATATGAAGCTTATGGATTGAAGGGGACTTTCAGGTCATCTTCCTTCCTGTACCAACCAGCTGGGTGATAAGGATCTGTCCTTTTCTTCTGAAGCTCGCTGCCCAGGCTAAAGGTGTGAGACCCCTGCTGGTATTGGAGACACTATGGCTGCACAAAGACCAGGTTTATGAGGTTCTGTCATAAGAGAACTAGATTGATGGCTACTCAACTTGGCCTGGGCAGGAAAGGTTTGTCACAAGGTGGTGATAATGGCACCTCTGCTCTGTGAATTACTCCTTTAGTGAAAAGAGAAGATTTTTAGTAAAGGCTCTGGTGTCTCTGTGATTGCGAAATATGGCGCATTTGCCATTTCCTAGTATCGCTGTGGATCGCAAAGCGTCACACAGGGTGTGACACACGGACATCTTAGGTTCCTCACTTTTCTATCATCATCTCCCAACCTGGAGTTCCCACAATGTTAGGGTCCATTCACACGTCAGTATTTTTCTTTTCCAGACTTTTGTTCCGTTTTTTGCGGATCAGTGTTTCCGCAAAAACCTTCTGTTTTCACCAATTGTACATCCGCATCTGTTCTGTTTTTTCCGCAAAAAAAACGGAAGGAGGAATATATGTTGGTAGGGTATTAAAAAACAATGTCTTTCTATTTCCTGGAAACGGATCCGCAATTGCGGATGACATGTGCATGTCATCCGCATTTTTGCAGACCCATTAACTACAATGGGACCACGGGCCGCATTTTGCGGACAATAGAAGGTAGGACAAGCTCTATTTTTTGCGTATCCGCATAACAGAACGGAACAACGGATGCATTTTTTGCGGGGCCATTGAAATGAATGGGTCTGCATTCTGTTTCGCAAATTTGCGGAATGGATGCGGATTACAAAATACTGACGTGTGAATGGACCCTTATGCTGCTGCTCGCTGTGCTCCCCAATACCCCCAAATACTATCCTGAAGGAAAATGAGTGCCCCCCCCCATAGTAATAGTGCTCCTCATAGTCCCACCAATAGTTATTCCCTTCTAGAATGCCCTCCTTAGTAATACTGCCCCCTACAGTGCCCCCAACAGTGATAATGCTCCACAAGAGTGCCCCCATAAGTAGAAGAGCCCTTCAGTATTAATAATGCCATCACAGAGTCCCTGGTACAAATAAGGCCCCCCTATTGTTCCCCCAGTGCTAATAAAGCTCTCTACAGACCACTCAGTAGTAATAAGGCCCCCATAGTGCTCTTAATAGAAATAAGGCGGATCTATAAGTCCCTCCTATAGAGCCCCCAGTAGTAATAAGAATGCCAACAGAATAACACTTTTTCCCTCCCTCTGCCATAGAGTCCCATGTAACTAACATCACACCCTCCCACAGCCGCCATAAACATACAGGCCCATGTAAATAACATCACTGCCTCCCCCAGCCCCCTCCGACATACAGACCCATGTAAATAACATCACTCCCTCCCAAAGCCGCCTCCAACATACAGTCCCATGTAAATAACATCACTCTGCCCAGCCCCCTTCAACATAGGAGTCCCATGTAAATAACATCACTCCCGCCTACAGCCACCTCCAACTAACAGTTCCATGTAAATAACATCCCTCCCTTCAGCTCTAACATACAGTCCCAGTTAAATAACCACAACTCCCAGCATTGCTCTGCCTCTCCCTTCACTTACCTCTCCTTATGTAGAAGACATCCCCACAGCTTCTCCTCCTCTTCACTGTCGTCCTCTCCTGCACTGGTCACATTATGGTGACATCATCGCAGGTCCTTCTCAACCACTGCCTGTTTTGCTGGTCACATAATGTCACCACAGGTCCTTCAGCTCTTTCAGTGCATTAGATTCAATTGTATTGCCGTCCTGAGGATGGCAATACAGTTGTATCTAGCAGGCAGGCAGGACATTCAGGGCCTAGGACAAAACATCAGGGGCCCAGGCCCCGAATGTTTTAACCTAGCAATGCCCCTGCACATGAGTTTGTAAAGTTATTTGTAATCCACATGGGGTATAGTTGAAGTTTGAAGTCCATAAAGTTCAGGCACAAAAAGGAATGGTGAAAAACAAATACAAAATATAACCGCAAAACAAGGGGCAATATTCTCAAGATGTGTCCATGGCTTGGCTCCTATTGTCTCTATAACTAAACACTCGTTTCAAAGGATTCCTGATAACGGGCAGGAGGGATTCCTTTGTTGGTCCGTTGGGATCTCCGCAAGGACAGTTCCAAGTCTCCGGGGGTAGAAGTAGTGTCTGGGAATTGTGAAGGAGGATCGGCCACTGGACTTGGTTCTGCAGATGCAGGGGTTGCAGGAATTGGCATCAGTACTCAAATTTGATCTACAGAGGACTCTTACTCACTGTAGGGGCTCGCTGATCATGTCTTTCTCTTTTGGCCACAGCACAGGTGGGACACTCCCGACACCAGGCTTCAATATCACTTCTCATGCCAGTCCAGTAGAGACGTTGCCTGATGGTGGCTTCCGTCTTTTGGGTTTTCCAGACCTGTTATGGTACATGTCCATTACCATCTTGGCGTCTCTCTAGGGCACCACTATCTGATGAAGACGCTCATAGGTGACTGCATCAAGTGTTCTTCTGAGTAGATCTCTCTGTATGAAGAGCATTCTCGGTTGTCGCCAGAGGCGAAGTAGCTCAGAGTCAGCTCTCCGTTGCCGGATTCTCTCTGGTTTTCTCCCACTGGAAAAGTAATCTAACAGTTCTCTGATAACTACTCTCTGCTTGTAGTTGGAGCCAGAGCTCTTTCTCAACTGGAGGTGAGGGACCACTGGTTCCTGGAGCATTAGAGGCTTTGGAGACCTGGTGCATAGTGCGTAGAGCTTTCTGCCGGGCAAATCGGGAGTAGAACATAGGCATTTCCACGTCTTCCCACTGATCATCTTTGGAAATTAGTTAATTCCGGACAGGTAGCCTGGAAAAGGTGTCAGAGTTGTCATTAGCTTTGCCTGTCCGGTACTTAATGGTAAAGTCGAAGTTTGCCAGTCTAGACGCCCATCTTTGCTCTAGAGCTCCCACGGCATAGTGTTCAAATGAGCCAGTGGATTATTATCGGTATAGACAGTGAAAGGTATGGCTGCTAGATAATCCTTGAACTTCTCAGTTACAGCCCATTCCCAAAGCCAGGAATTTCAGTGTAAAGGAGCTATAATTGTGGTCATTCCGCTCCGGTTCTCGTAAAGATCTGCTGGCGTAGGCGATGACTCTTTCGGTTCCGGCTTAAGTCTGAGATAATATTTCTCCTAACCCTTTCTTACTGGTGTCCGTATAGAGACTGAATGGCAGGCTATAGTCAGGGTAGCCCAGGACTGGTGGTTCAGTGAGTTTTTCTTTTAGTAGTTGGAAAGCTATCTCTTTCTCTTCATTCCACTCTACAGGTATTTTAGCATTATGACTGCCTTTGGGATGACCCTTCAAAAGCTCCTGGATGGGCTCCGTAATTTGATCGAAGTGTGGGATAAATCTCCGATAGTAACTCGCAAATCCGAGGAAGCTCTTGACCTCTTTGACAGTCTTAGGAGCGGGCCAGCTTTGTACTGTCGCTATCTTGTCAGGATCCGGTTTCACGCCTTCCGCACTTACATGTCCCAGATATTTCACTTGGGGTTTCAACAAGTGACACTTTGAAGGTTTGACTTTCAATCCATGTTGAGCCAGAGTCTGGAATACATCTGCTAAATGCTGTAAATGCTCTTCATAAGTCTTGGAGTAGACGATCACATCATCCAAGTACAGCAACATGGATTCAAAGTTTTTGTGTCCAAGACATCTTTCCATCAGTCTCTCAAATGTTACAGGGGCATTGCACAGCCCAAATGGCATGTTGTTGAACTCGAACAGACCCATTGGGGTAGTGAAAACGTTTTTTTTCTTTATCCTCTGGTGCCATGGGGACTTGCCAGTAGCCACTGGTTAGATCCAAGGTTGAGAAATAGGTAGCAGATTCCAGGGCTGCAAGAGACTCCTCAATTCGTGGCAAGGGGTATGCGTTATGTTGTTACTTTTGTGATAATCCATGCAGAAACTGATCGTTCCGTCATTCTTCTTTACCAGGGCTAAAGGGGCAGCCCAAGGGCTGTGACTATCCTGGATATATTCTTCACCTGCAGGTATAGAGCTGGAGGCACAGTCCTATATCTTTCTTTAATTGGAGGATGAGTGCCAGTTGGAATAGTCTGCTTAATCAAATTGGTTTGAGTCTGACCATAGTCCAAGGGGTGTTTGCTGAAGACTTGGTGGTGCTCCTTGGCTAAGTCCAGCACACCTTTGAGTTGTTCGGCAAAGATGGTGGCATCTCCAATGTGTAGTTTGGCCCACCAAGGTTGTTCAGACTGATTATTGGCTGCATCTGCTGTTTGAAGCGATTGCTGTGCAGCAGCAGTAGAGGAATCCAGGACGTCTTGTAGATGGACGTGATGTAGACTCGCCACTGGATAATATTTCTTTAGTTCCACAGTTTCATCACTTAGATTGTCCATGTGGATGGGTACTCTTCAACGCGACACAGTGACCAGGCTCCTGGTCGACTCGGACAAGAGGGTGATCCTGTAATTGTAAGGGCTCCATGAGGGCCTGGTAATCCTGACCTCAGACCCCAATGCAAGCTCGGCACCAGGGTCTCTGCTCAAGGTTGAAGTCTAATAGGTTGAGCATCGTTGATGCGAACGCGGCAGATTTCTCCCTGTCGGTTACAGAATTTTTGTTGAGCGGTTAGCACTTGGAGTGTCTGGCTGATGACACGTTGAGTCGCACTGGGTGCCATTAGTAGGATTTTCTTCAAGGCTTCTTGCACTTCAGTGTAACAGTTCCCGATTACATTCATTCTAAGGATAACAGATTCTTCATCGTCATCTGGAACTTGGATCACGACTACTCCCCGGTGTAGGAGTTCGGATCCATAAGGCGGCTTCCCAATAACCTAGGATGGGTACCGTTTGGTAATAGCTCTGATGTGGATCCGGGATTTCTGGGACTGTGTCAATTGGGCTACTTTCCGGCATATTTCGAATGCGGATCCATGGATGGTAGTTACTTGAGATCGGTGTTGATCAAAGCATAAAACGTTACTCCGTTGATGCTAACTTCAATCACACAGCGGCCTACCACATATCTAGGCATGAAGTCTGGATCTTCTGGACCTAGTATTCTTCCTCCTGAGGGGCAGTCCTTGGCCTCAGGGGATATTCGTTTAACTGCCAGCAATTATCTTCAGTGTGTCCATACTTATGACAATACCGGCATTTCGGTTTCCTGGTGTGTCAATGCAGAGGGCTTGACAACCCACCGATCAGTCGACGTCGATCCTCTCGTGGACCGGGTGGAGGATGGTCTCTGGGTGTTGCGGTCCCTTCCTTGGCCCTGGGCTGCTGTTCCAGTCGCTCTAGCTACTTCCTAATCCTCTCCATATTCTCAGCTAGGAGGGAAACTTGGACAGTCAGGGCTGCCACAGCATCTGGGACAGTTGTCTGGGCCCCACACTGCTATCTGGCTGTGGGCTGCGGATCACAGAATGGGCCAGGCCTTCCTATCTTCAGGCGGTTCAGAGTGGTGATTTTCCCCCAGGATGCCAATTGCAAGCTTCTTAAAATCTATGAACGGGATAGGCATCTGAATGGACAGCATCTTCAGCTGGAGTTTGAGAGGTTCATCAAGGACACCTTCTATAAACTGCTTCATGAGCGTCTGATCTGGTCCCTCAGCTTCATGAGCATCGAGCGGGATAACTGGACGCAAACTTCTTGCAGGGATAGGGCAAAGTCTCTCAATGACTCTGTGGGCTGCTATAGTTTCCCAAAGAAACGCATCTTTAGTTCAGAGGCGGTCCTAGTGCAAAGGTGGTACTGAGTCGGATTAGGATCTGCTCAGCTGTTTTTTGCTCTAGCTGGGGTCACGACTTGACCTCTCGGAGCGCAGCTCCCTGTAACTGACCAATCAGGATTTCTACTTTCTGGTCCTGAGATACTGGATATAGCTTAAACGTAGCCAGCATTTTATCACAGAATTCCCTGAGTGAATGGGATTCTCCAGGGTGCTCGAAAGTAATATGGTATAGTATGATGTATGTGGCTGCGGCTGCCGCAGGTGGATCGCTGCAGTCCAACTGGTTGTCATCTTCATCGTCAGACATGGCTTTTGGGTATTTTCTACCAGACTAGGGGGGTAAATGTAGGCTAGATTGTGTTTTTTTTGTGCGCATTGCTATGTACAACTGCAGCCGAATGTGGTATTGGTGCATTGGCTCCTTTAAGGCCTCTTTCACACGAGCGTGATGGATTAGATCCAGATGCGTTCAGGGAAACTCACACCATTTTGCAAGAAAGTTCAGTCAGTTTTGTCTGCGATTGCGTTCAGTTGTTCAGTTTTTTCCACGCGGTGTAAGGAGTTTTGATGCGTTTTTCACACGCATGATAAAAAACTGAAGGTTTACAAACAAAATATCTTAGCAACCATCAATGAAAAATGCATTGCATCTGCTTGCGGATGCAATGCATTTTTCACGCGGCCCCATTCACTTATATGGGGCCAGGACTGCGTGAAAAATGCAGAATATAGAACATGCTGCGGTTTTCACGGAACGCAGAACTGATGCGTGAAAAAAAACACTCATGTACACAGACCCATTGAAATTAATGGGTCAGGATTCAGTGCGGGTGCTATGCATTCACGTCATGCATTGCACCCTCGCGGAAAACTCATTCGTGTGAAAGGGGCTTAAGAGTCGCTGCGATTGCGAAATTTTGGGGAGTATAATACACGGGTAGGCAGATAACAGTCCCAAACATTCTTTAATAACGTTACTTTCCCCAGTAGTTCTTACTTATATCTCTGGACGTAGTTTCTCGGGATATGGTGTAGAGAGAACTGCATTCGCCCTTTTCCAAGATGGCCGACACTTCACTTCCTGTAAGGGGGCTGTCAATTTCCTTTGTCCTCCCTGACGAAGAAGGAGCTTTGGGGGCGAAGCTGCCACTTCCCTTTTCTTTACTCTGAAGTTGCTCCCTGTAAGCAGGGCTGGAGTTTCGAGCTGTGGAGGGAGCATTTCTTCAGCTTTCTCGCTTTTGGACTGGAGAAGAAGCGGTGTCATCAAGGTTAAAGATGGCTGATTATTCCCTCTGGTGATGGCGCGTGCAGATATGCGCCTGGCGCTCCGCGGTTAATTCAATAAAGTCACTTCTCAAGGGTTTTCTGTTGATTATGTAGGCTTTACAATGAGGTGGCACAATGTTTTGCGTTATCAGAATCCTGTTCGTGACGCCAAATGATGAAACGGACGGGTTCAGCGTTTGGGGTATCCCTTACCGTTTAAGAGGCTTTTACGATAATATGTCCCGCTGACAGATTAAGCTATCGTGACTCCAGTTGCCTTCTAGCAACAGAAGCACAAAGCTCCCTTTAAGTGAAGTGTTGGTTCCCAGGTGTAGGATTGCCAGGGTGGTGTAGAAGTGACCACAATATCCCTGAAGAGGTTGTGTTGCACGTGTCACAGTGCTCCTTACCTGAATACGGTTGGATCCAAGACGTGGCCGTCCGAAGCAGTGCAAAAGGGTAGCTAACTTGGATAGTGTAGAAATAAAGTTGAGTCCAGACTTGGTTGTATGGAAGTTCAACAGTTGCTTTACTTTGCATAAATGATAATCCAAACAATCCACAGAACTTGTCTTGGTTCCCAACAGGGTTTTAGCAGGACTTTGGCAGGCAAACAACTTCTACAAAACAAACTTCTCTCTGCTTAATCTGTAGTGTACTCTCTCAGTTCTGCTATGTCAGCAATATTAAATAGGAATGCTTTCCATTCTGCTTGATGCTGTTGTTCTAAGTCTGTCTCTCACTGTGATCCTAGGAACTTCTTGTCCTGGCTGGCTTTTAGAGAGAGCGCAGTCCCACAGGGACGAGCGTCTGCGATTCTCCCTACAGCATGCAGTACAGGAACTAACTGGTTCTAACTAGATCGTACTTTCTTCTTGGCAGAGAGTATAAGAGAGCTGGAAAGCCAGGTTCCACCCTCTGTAGAGTAGCACTGCCAAGTATGCTGCCACCTGCTGGGGAACCAGGTTATTACATGAACAAACACTAATGCATAGGAAGAAATGCACACTATATGGAGGACCTGGAATAAAGGCATAAGATGACATGGTTATTGCATATACAGACAGAAGCAGGATGTAGGAGTGGTAATGCCACTTTGGGGCGTTACACTGCCGACGTGTGACTTGACGCCAGTGAGCTCTGCGCTGTGAGTGATCATGTGAGTGATACTTAAAGTGCCCCGTACTCGCCGAGTCCAGATTCGCCAATAACCACAAAAAAGGAGTACTTCTGGCCGTCTGGCCTGGCTTTGCGCCGGACGGAGGACCAGAAGTCTAAAAACCGGACTGTCCGTCTCAAAACCGGACATCTGGCCACCCTACTTACTGCTAACACCTTCTCCACGCTGTTGGGGGGCTCTACTTGTATAAGTGTTTAATATAACAGGTTCTGTAGACATCTATGTGGAATCAGCTGACGACGGTTTAAAAGAAGCGCGCTTCTTCTTGGCGCTAACATCGACCTGTAAGGCTGAGTTGATACCTCAGTTATGTGGTCAGTTTTGGCCCTGTAACTGCCCAAATAAGTGAAGTGTGCAGTGATTCTAAGTGCAATGCCTGTCATCTGCATGTCATACTTACTCACAGTATTATTTCACTACCAGACTCCCTATGCGTGTTACTGCAAGGCACAGTGTTCTACACCACTATAAAGGCTCTGTGCAGCCAGGAAATAGTTGTTTTTTTCGAACCAAATTTTTCCAAAACAATTTGACAAAACGGCGATTCAAATTTTTTTTTTAAATTGCTCATCTCTAGTCATTATGGTAGGACAACCCTTTTAATCATAATGTACAGTCGTGGCCAAAAGTTTTGAGAATGACACAAATATTAGTTTTCACAAAGTTTGCTGCTAAACTGCTTTTAGATCTTTGTTTCAGTTGTTTCTGTGATGTAGTGAAATATATACTACAAAGAAAAAAATAGGGGGTTGAGTCAGCACAACCTGCCTGTAGGTGCAGATCACTATGGCAAAATACATATACAAACGGAAAATGCAAATGTGATCGCACACTACATCCAGCACTCTGCCCTCCATGCTGGATGAGACATTGGTTTATATTTTGGCCAAAGCATTAGCCATCTGGCTCCAGGAGAAGTATATGGTGGGTTCAGCATGCATGTTGGTACTTGCATCCCTGGATCCGATGAAAGCTGTAATGGCACCGGACGGGGTTACAAGCAAAGTGTACTTGGCTTGGATGCTGACCTGCATTCCCTGGATTTTATGTGGCTGTCATGGCCCATAAACAGGTAGGAACAAGAGTTAGGGACCACTCAATTGAGACGACCTTGACGCGGTGAGTGGCTTACTATGCTTTGGCCAAAATATAAACCAATGTCTCATCCAGCATGGAGGGCAGAGTGCTGGATGTAGTGTGCGATCACATTTGCATTTTCCGTTTGTATATGTAGTGAAATATAATTACACGCACTTCATACGTTTCAAAGGCTTTTATCGACAATTACATGACATTTATGCAAAAAGTCAGTATTTGCAGTGTTGGCCCTTCTTTTTCAGGATCTCTGCAATTCGACTGGGCATGCTCTCAATCAACTTCTGGGCCAATTCCTGACTGATAGCAACCCATTCTTTCATAATCACTTCTTGGAGTTTGTCAGAATTAGTGGGTTTTTGTTTGTCCACCCGCCTCTTGAGGATTGACCACAAGTTCTCAATGGGATTAAGATGTGGGGAGTTTCCAGGCCATGGACCCAAAATGTCAACGTTTTGGTCTCCGAGCCACTTAGTTATCACTTTTGCTTTATGGCACGGTGCTCCATCGTGCTGGAAAATGCATTGTTCTTCACCAAACTGTTCTTGGATTGTTGGAAGAAGTTGCTGTTGGAGGGTGTTTTGGTACCATTCTTTATTCATGGCTGTGTTTTTGGGCAAAATTGTAAGTGAGCCCACTCCCTTGGATGAGAAGCAACCGCACACATGAATGGTCTCAGGATGCTTTACTGTTGGCATGACACAGGACTGATGGTAGCGCTCACCTTTTCTTCTCCGGACAAGCCTTTTTCCAGATGCCCCAAACAATCGGAAAGAGGCTTCATCGGAGAATATGACTTTGCCCCAGTCCTCAGCAGTCCATTCACCATACTTTCTGCAGAAGATCAATCTGTCCCTGATGTTTTTTTTGGAGAGAAGTGGCTTCTTTGCTGCCCTTCTTGACACCAGGCCATCTTCCAAAAGTCTTCGCCTCACTGTGCGTGCAGATGCGCTCACACCTGTCTGCTGCCATTCCTGAGCAAGCTCTGCACTGGTGGCACTCCGATCCCGCAGCTGAATCCTCTTTAGGAGACGATCCTGGCGCTTGCTGGACTTTCTTGGACGCCCTGAAGCCTTCTTAACAAGAATTGAACCTCTTTCCTTGAAGTTCTTGATGATCCTATAAATTGTTGATTGAGGTGCAATCTTAGTAGCCACAATATCCTTGCCTGTGAAGCCATTTTTATGCAACGCAATGATGGCTGCACGCGTTTCTTTGCATGTCACCATGG
Organism: Bufo bufo; assembly: GCF_905171765.1. NCBI lineage: Eukaryota > Metazoa > Chordata > Amphibia > Anura > Bufonidae > Bufo > Bufo bufo. The sequence goes on along the minus strand of NC_053390.1, from coordinate 144,941,312 downwards.
TTAACAATGGAAGAACAATGATTTCAAGCATCACCCTCCTTTTAACATGTCAAGTTTGCCATTTTAACCCAATCAGCCTGACATAATGATCTCCAGCCAAACAGGAATTCCGTTCCTCGACGTCCTCCTCCAGGTAGAAGATAGCCACCTACATTATGATCTATTCACAAAACCCACAGACAGAAATTCCCTCTTATTATACGAAAGCTACCACCCACCAGGTCTAATTAACTCACTTCCACTTTCACAACTAATGAGGGTAAAAAGAATAGTCTCTAACCCCACAACTGCGGAAAGAAGACTTACAGAAATGAATCATAAATTCGCAGCTCGTGGTTTTCCACCCCAAATACTGAAAAGTCTCGCACAGCGTGTTAGTGACACAAAGAGAGACGACCTACTAAAACCTAAAACCAAATTCGGTACGAAACAGGACGATAGAATTCCCTGTGTAACAACCTACTCCACCTGGAGTACTTCTATCAAAAGAATTATATACAAACATTGGCAGATCCTACAAAGGAGCATTCCCAGTATTTTCCATTCCAGACCCCTGATGTCCTACAAACGCCCACCCATTATCCGTGACCAGCTAGTGAGATCCGACCTTGGATCCGCAAAAATGGATGCACAACGCACCATCACGGGATCCCCCAACCTGGGCACCTATCCTTGCTTGGGGTGTGCGCAGTGTGGCAATGTCACAAAGGGTAATTCCTTCACTCACCCCTCATCAGGGAAAAAGTACTATATAAAGGGCCACTTCTCATGTATGACAAACTATGTCATTTATCTCATTAAATGCCCTTGCGGCATGGGATATGTTGTCGAGACCACACAAAAAATAAAAGACAGGATTAGTCAACACAAGTCCAACATCCGCACCAATAAGAAAGAAGCCCCTTTAGTACAACATTTTCAGGAACACAAACACACACCTAGCCAACTACGTTTCCAGGTAATTGATTGGGTCCCCAACCCCAGGAGAGGGGGGAATCGTGACGAGATGCTACACTTGAGAGAAATGCAATGGATCCGCCGTCTGGGGACGTTGGGCCCAGGAGGTCTAAACAAGGATTATAAATATGCTTAAATTGGATCATCTCCATGAATGTTTGTCTCATATGCTTTTTTCATATTTCTTTCCAATAGGATCTTCACCCACAACGCTTCCTTATGGGCCCACGTAGAACGTCCACTTTAGACTACTACTCACCAACCTCCATAGTCCAACTTATGTATCACTACTTTTGGGTATAGTATGCCTATAGATGTAGTTATAGAATGGAAAATGTATATGTCTGATATGCAAAAACCTGTGGCACCTGAGAGACTGTGCCTCACACTGACCGTCTTATGTGTACCCACTTGAAGTCACATCTATTCATCCCTACCACAGTGGATCTAGCCCCCCTTTTTGTCAGAATTCCAAAATTATAACAGGGGACCTCATGACATTGCTTGGTATGCGCTACCCCCTCTTTCCCATTCAAGTGCCAGGAACAAAGATGGCGCCGCGGACACAGGGTAGTATTGCGAATGCGCCAGGTGTTTGCTAGCCTGAAGCCCGCTCGCTCCTCCCTCACGGGGGCCGGCCACATCACACGGACCCACCCCCCACATGCCGGCAACGGCCGGATATCCGACCTGGCTTCTGAATAAATACACCACGGCGTGCACCACATTTACCGCACGCCGTGGAAACACGCAGACCGGCCATCCAGGTACGTTACCTTGCTCCAGAGTAGGTCAGTTTACAAGAGCATACTACCTTTATTTGCTCACCATGCGCTGCAACTAGATGACATGCACCACTGAGAGGTCTCTACGGTCCTCACTCGTACCACAGGTTCTTGCCCTCTTACATTGCATTGCATTGTGTATGCTATCCCCCTCCCCAGGGTGTTTATAAGGGTGCAGTGTGTGATCACACAACCTGGGCGATCCCCATAACCATGGACTCCCCGGCCACCCTTGCTAGCTTACACCGCACAACTATTATGTATTTAACCTGCCATTATTGCTTTATATTGATCTCTTCACCCGAATTAGGCTCTTTGGATCCCCTGCTCTAATCATGTTCTATTCAAATTATGCTTTAATCATGTTGTCTTTAAATTATGCCTTATTTCCCATGAATTGTGATTTCTCATGAATTTTACTCTAATCATGCTAGTTTTGATACCGATGCACAATCACCCCCCCTTTTTAATGAATTGATGTATGCGGGCACCTCATGTATATATCTAACCATGAAGGACAGTTGTCCACAACAATGCCCACTTTGAAATAGACTATTCAAATCAATGTAGAATCATGTGTTTAATTGACATTCGTCTAACATGCGTCCCTACTGATGTTCCTTTTTGATGCTAGTATACCACCGCTCTCCTCCTTATTTAAAGTGAAACCACACACCTGGGCCTCATGCATCTGTTGCTGCATAGAGGAGCCATCATCCACAGCGGTGTCTACCATCAAAGCATGAATTATGCATGTAATTGATATTAACTCAGCACTCACATGTGAGCTACGGTCCTTAGGACGATATGAATTATGAATTATTTATTGAAATAACAGTTGAATCACGGACGAAATTCCCATCTATCAAGGAGCAATAATATGATATGTTTCATGTGAATTGAGATATATGTATATATATGAATTCCTACTGAGGTGTATATGAATTTTTTCCTCTTTTTTAATTGTACTGTTCTGTGTTTATCTTTGCATTTATAGCTTGACAAAGGGCACCGAATGGGCCCGAAACGTTGCAGATAGCAATAAATGTCATAAGAATATTTTGAGAATGTACCACTGGTAAATAAAGGTTGAATAATAAGCTACATCGGTGTGCTGTCTCTGAAAAACTTATTTAAAGCTATAATTTCACTCCGCGGGTGGAAGGAGGTTAACAGGAGACGAGCACCCACAAAAGCCGTTTAATTAGACGTGTGCTGAGGTCTCACTACGATTAAGAAGATCTCCAGCCTTGTGCTCGTCAACATTCTCACCTGAGTTAAGAAGACGATTACTGAAATGATCTCACCAGGTCCTTTAATGACAGCAATGAAATGCAGTGGAAAGTTTTTTTTTGGGATTAAGTTAATTTTCATGGCAAAGAAGGACTATGCAATTCATTTGATCCCTCTTCATAACATTCTGGAGTATATGCAAATTGCTATTATAAAAACTTAAGCAGCAACTTTTCCAATTTCCAATATTAATGTAATTCTCAAAATTTTTGGCCACGACTGTAGATTATGTACAATATGAGGAGGTTATGAGAAGGACATTTATGCTTAAAGGGGTTAAAGGGTTTGTCTCACTTCAGTAATTTGCATTTATCATGCATTTAATACAAGGCACTTACTAATGTATTGTGATTGTCTATATTGCTTCCTTTCCATCACATCCTATCGGCCTTGAGTTTTTGAGAACTTTGAGCCTTTTCTAGGTTCGATTGAACCCGGGCCCAAACTGTGCACAGTTCGGAGGAGAGTTTATCCGCTTCAGGGTTAGAGGAGGAGATGGACGACCCAGAATGAAAACGGGGATGAAAACCATGGTTACAAAAGAAAGGGGAGACCCCAGCGGAAGAATTGACACGGTTATTCAAAGCAAATTCAGCCAACGGAAGGAATTTGACCCATAATTGCTGGTCATCAGCAACATACAACCTCAAGAATTGTTCCACAGACTGATTAAGGCGTTCAGTCTGCCCATTACTCTCAGGATGGTAGGCGGAAGAAAAAGACAATGAAATTTTACATCTTTGACAGAAGGCCCTCCAGAATTTGGACACAAACTGCACACCCCTGTCAGAAACAATATTTTCTGGGATGCCATGTAAACTAACAATCTCTCTCACAAAAATAGACGCCAGGATTTTAGCATTCGGAAGTTTAGACAGGGGAATGAAATGAACCATCTTGCTAAACCTATCGACCACTACCCAAACCACAGTCTTACCCTCCGCCAGCGGTAGGTCAGTTATAAAGTCCATCGAGATATGGGACCAGGGTCTACTGGGAATGGGTAGGGGTCGTAGGTTACCAGCAGGGCGAGTCCTAGGTGTCTTAGACCTGGCACAAACCTCACAGGCTGACACGTAGGACTTAACATCCCTGGTCAGAGTGGGGCACCAATAAGATCTAGAAACCAGATCCTTAGTGCCCTCAACACCCGGATGTCCACAAAAGGCAGAATCGTGACACTCCCCCAACAGCTGGAGACGAAATTGTACAGGAACAAACAACTTATCTGTTGGGGTGGATGCCGGTGCCAGATGTTGTTCAGCCTTAATGCGAGCCGAGATATCCTGGGTTAGAGCTGCTAAGAAGATGTTTGTTGGTAGGATGGATTCAGGCGGCGTCTCAGTGGGTTGAAAAGCATGGAAGCTCCGAGATAATGCGTCTGCTTTTACATTTTTACTTCCCGGCCTGAACGTAATGGAGAAATCAAAACGGGTAAAAAACAGAGCCCATCGGGCTTGTCGGGGATTCAACCTCTTAGCTGACTCGAGAAACATTAGGTTTTTATGATCAGTGACAACAGTTACTCGATGCCTTGCCCCCTCCAAAAAATGCCTCCACTCCTCAAATGCCCATTTAATAGCCAGCAGCTCCCTATTCCCTATGTCGTAGTTTCTCTCCGTGGGAGAGAATTTCCTGGAGAAGAAGGCACACGGTCTTAGGTTAGTGAGGCTAGCAGGACCTTGTGAAAGGACTGCTCCTGCGCCATCCTTGGACGCATCCACCTCCACAATAAAAGGTTTCTCCTGATCAGGCTGGATCAGAATGGGAGCGCTACTAAATGCCTTTTTTAAGGTTTCAAATGAAGAGATGGCCTTGGTAGACCAATTCTGCAAATCCGCCCCTTTCTTCGTAAGGTCGGTCAATGGCTTAGCAATTACAGAAAAATTCATGATAAATTTACGATAGTAATTAGCGAAACCCAAAAACCGTTGTAAAGCCTTTAAGGATGAAGGCCTTACCCATTCCTTAATTGCTAAAACCTTACCAGGATCCATCTTAAAGGCGTGAGGAGTCAAAACATGCCCTAGAAACAGTATCTCCTGTACACCAAAGACACATTTCTCTTGCTTAGCGGATAGCTGGTTCTCCCTCAACACCTCTAATACTTGTTTGACATGAGACACATGAGATTCGAAATCTGGAGAGAATATCAAAATGTCGTCAAGATAGACAATAATAAATTTACCTAAGAACTCCCTGAGAATATCATTCATTAAGTTTTGGAACACAGCTGGGGCATTGCTGAGTCCAAAAGGCATCACCTGATATTCAAAGTGTCCTATCGGAGTATTGAACGCTGTCTTACATTCGTCTCCCTCCTTGATTCGGATTAGATTGTATGCCCCTTTCAGGTCAATCTTGGAAAACCAGGTTGCCCCCAGAACCTGGTTAAATAAATCCGGAATCAATGGGAGAGAGTATCTATTTTGGACAGTGATCTTATTTAATCTCCGGTAATCAATACAAGGCCTAAGACCACCATCCTTCTTTTTAACAAAGAAAAACCCTGCTCCCATAGGAGAGACTGAAGGTCTAATATGCCCTTTAGCAAGGCTCTCCTTAATATAATCTTCCATAGCCTTGCGTTCGGGCCCTGAAAGATTATAAATTCGCCCTTTAGGAAATTCGGCACCCTCTATCAGCTCTATGGAGCAATCATAAGGTCTATGGGGGGGTAGAACCTCTGGAGTAGGGGATGAGAATACATCAGAAAATTCTTTAATTACTGAGGGTAATGTATTAGACCTTACTAAAACCCCAGCCTGGACCACGGACAAGCATGAGTCACACTTAGGTCCCCATTTCACCAACTCTCCTTTGGACCAATCAATTGTGGGGTTATGTAAACGGAGCCAATGCAACCCTAGTACCACCTCAACCGGTAGGTTCTCCAGGACTAAAAAAGAACATCTCTCGGAGTGGCACACACCCACGGTTCAGAGGTACATGACCTCACCGTACCACCCATCAGGGGAGTAGCATCAATAGCCATGACATGGATGGGTGTAGGTAAAGCAAACATTGGAATACCCAATTTACTAGCAAATTCAAAGTCAATAAAGCTGGCCGCTGAACCGGAATCAATAAAGGCCTTACCCGGCCACTTATTAACCCCCAGAGAAATTGTTATGGGTACCAAAAGCTCATATTTAGAAAAATCAGGGTGTACCTGGTCTTTAGGTTGTCTTGCCTTAGGAGATTTGTCAGAGAGGACCCTCTTAGGACACTTGTTGATCCAATGGCCAGGATCTCCACAGTAGAAGCACTCTCCACGTCTGCGACGAAGATTACCCCGGGTCATGCCAACCTGCATGGGTTCCTCGGTGGAGGCCTCAGTGTTGTCCCTGGAAAAGGCCTCTGGCTGGAACACCATCTGAGAACAGAACTGTCGTTCTTGTCGTCTCTCTCTAACTCGTCGGTCAAGTCGGACAACTAGGGTCATCATCTCCTCTAAGGTCTCTGGAATTTGATAACTGACTAATAGATCTTTTAAATTATTAGACAGACCAGACCTAAGCTGACTTTTCAGGGCTGGTTCATTCCATCCTGAGGGGACACACCACCGTCTGAATTGGGTGCAATACTCCTCTGCAGGGAGATGGCCCTGAACCAGTGCCCTAAGAGCCGTCTCGGCTACCAGGGCCCTGTCTGGTTCGTCATAGAGGGTACCCAGGGCCTGAAAAAAAACCTCCACAGAAGTCAGACAACTGGCCCCAGGAGGTAACGAGAATGCCCAGGCCTGGGGATCACCCTGTAGAAGAGAAATGATAATTCCCACGTGTTGGCTCTCGGGACCGGAGGACACGGGGCGCAAACGGAAGTAGAGTTTGCAACTCTCCTTAAAGGAGAGAAACCTCTTCCGGTCTCCAGAAAAGGGTTCTGGGAGCTTGATCTGGGGTTCAAAATGTGGACTGGAGGGCAGAGGAGTGGAAGAACCTTGCCCTAACTCACAAGAACGGAGTTTCTCTCCTAGCTCCTGCACCACCTGTGTCAAGCTAGAGACATGGTCAGTCAGGGTAGTAAGCGGATTCATGATACAGTGGTTATTGGGCCTGTTAATCTGTAACGGTCACGTCCACACACACACAGGGGGAAGGATAGTGACCACTGCGCTCCACCCTCACCCCTGGCCCTGCCTACTTGCCTCACGAGTCCTGATGACAGGGGACAACTGGACGACAGTCCCTAACTTAGGATATGTGCAAGGAAGACAGACAAGACAAAATACGGAACATGAACGGACCGGGTCAGAACCAAGAGAGCTACGCAGTACAAAGGATTAAGCAAAGAATGGTCAGGAGAAGCCGGGGTCAAATACCAGGAGAGCAGAGAAGTACAAGAGGAGTCCTAAGAGAGTAGTCAGGTGGGAGCCGAGGTCACAATACCAGGACGGATGCGCAGTACAGGAGGAGCAGGCAAAAGGATGGTCAGGGAACAGGATCAGGTAAGTATTCAGCAGTCCAACAAATAGCCAGGAACCTAGAAATTAACAGGCAACCTGTAGCCAGCAGGCTGCCTGTATTTATAGTGGGGAGTGAGGGTCATGTGACGTGGCCAGCGTCACATGACCAACAGACCAACCAGTCGAGCACCGAGTGATCAGCTCGGCGCTCAAGGCAGACTAGGAGCAGGGAGCCACCCAGCTAGTAAAGCCGCCCTGGGAATGAGGTCAAACACAGAACCTCATTCCAAAAGCTAAGCAACAGGTCTGCGGGTAATGGGGGACCGAGTGCACCTTCGGAACCCCGTGACATCGATTACATCCTTGTTGTGTATGGTTTGCGCACCAAAATTCATTTTTTTCCCCCTTTTCAGGTTCTTTGGGAGCCCCTTTGCTAAACGATTCTCATTACCTGTGCTACTAGGCCATTTTTACCTGTGTGGATTACAAAAAACTTTATTACCTCATTTGGATGATTACAAATATTCCTTCACTACCCCATTTGGATTACAAATAATGACATTACTGTCCCCATGGATTAAAAAAGACTTCGTTGCACTTTAAGTTCCAGTTCGGTGCACTTTACCTTCAAGCACAGAAGATATAGACTCTGATGTAATTTTATTGCCTTGTTGCACTTGTATAGACTTTGGTGTAATTATGCAGTTAACCAGATAGTCTGCACTTCTTTGCTTAGCCTTTATGGACTGCCTCTGAGGACGTTAACATACGTTACAAGCAGGTCTAACATCACTGTTGCTCATTATGGACTGCCTCTGAGGATGGAAAAATACTAATGGTTCTTTTTTTACCTTGCGTTAGATAGCCTATTGCTGCACAGGGGGAACCAAGTGGTAAACGTCACAAGCAGGTCTAAGATCATGAAGGGTAACCCGCTGCTATTATGTGTATAGAGAGAGAACCGGCTCCTCCTCCTAGTGTATCCTAAGGAAGGCTAGCCCTGATCTGACACACCCCAAAAAGTTTGCAAGGTTGGCCGATGAGGGGGATGTCAGTTCAGGGAAAGCACTACTGCAGCCGGACACTTCCTCTGCCAGTCAGGGGAATGTCAGCTCCAGTAAGCAGGGGACCAGGAGAGCAGGGCAGGCCAGACAGGTGCTGCTAGTGGAAGATTCAATTTTTAGGGGTACAGATAGGGCGATCTGTCACAAAGACCGGGATCGTCGAACGTGTGTTGTCTTCCTGACACTCGAGTTCGACACATTGCAGATAGGGTTGACAGATTACTGGGAGGGGCTGGAGAAGATCCAGCAGTCATGGTCCATATCGGAACCAATGACAAAGTTAGAGGTAGGTGGAGCGCCCTTAAAAATTATTTTATGGATTTAGGTCAAAAGTTTAGGGCAAGGACCTCAAAGGTAGTGTTTTCCGAAATACTACCTATACCACGAGCCACACAAGAAAGTCAGTGGGAGATTAGGGAGGTTAACAAGTGGCTCAAGAACTGGTGTAGGAAGGAGGGGTTTGGGTTCCTGGAGAACTGGTCCGACTTCTCTGTCTGCTACAGGCTCTATTGTAGAGATGGGCTACACCTCAATGGGGAAGGGGCAGCTGTGTTGGGGGAAAAGATGGCTAGAAGGTTGGAGGAGTGTTTAAGCTAGGGACTGGGGGGAGGGTAATTACGTTATAGGATGGGAAGATAGTGCAGAAAGAGACCGGGGCGAGGTAATGGGAGTGGGGGAGAAATGAAAGGAGGGACTAGAACAGTTCAGAAGGAAAGGTGTTGGGTAAAAAAATATACATAAACCAATTAATTGTATGTATACTAATGCCAGAAGTCTGACTAATAAAACTGGGGTTAGTAGAACTACAAGTAACAGCACACTGCTAGTCAATTGCACAAAGATATAAACAAATACTAAATGAAAAATAATCTGCTTGGTGGCCATACCTACTGCAAGGGCAGTTAGAAGCTCTTTGCGCATATAATTGATCAAAAATATGTCGGGCCCATCTACCGAACGACAAGGTGGCTTCTCATCAGATGGGGCCTACTCTAACATGCATCTACAGCCTGCAATCTGGGCAAAGTAGCACCCAGCTATATCCTACACATGCCTCTCCCAGGCTGTTAGCCTGCAATATGGGCAAAGTAGAATACAGCTATACAATCTTTCTAATTAAAAGCACATGGTAAATGGGCGGTGGTGCAGGGTTCAAACTCACCAACTGGGGGCGCCACCCCCCAGTGGCAGTGACAATAGGAAAGAAAACAAACGAACCAGCACCTCCATAATAAGTAAATTTAAGAACACAGGTGCACGCTACCTTGGCTGAAACACAATGTGATTAGAAGAACTACAAGTAACAGAACACTGCAAGTCAATTGCACAAAGATATAAACAAATACTAAATGAAAAATAAACTGCTTGGTGGCCATACTTACTGCAAGGGCAGTTAGAAGCTCTTTGCGCATAAAATTGATCAAGAATATGTCGGGCCCATCTACACTCACCTAAAGAATTATTAGGAACACCTGTTCTATTTCTCATTAATGCAATTATCTAGTCAACCAATCACATGGCAGTTGCTTCAATGCATTTAGGGGTGTGCTCCTGGTCAAGACAATCTCCTGAACTCAAAACTGAATGTCAGAATGGGAAAGAAAGGTGATTTAAGCAATTTTGAGCGTGGCATGGTTGTTGGTGCCAGATGGGCCGGTCTGAGTATTTCACAATCTGTTCAGTTACTGGGATTTTCACGCACAACCATTTCTAGGGTTTACAAAGAATGGTGTGAAAAGGGAAAAACATCCAGTATGCGGCAGTCCTGTGGGCGAAAATGCCTTGTGGATGCTAGAGGTCAGAGGAGAATGGGCCGACTGATTCAAGCTGATAGAAGAGCAACGTTGACTGAAATAACCACTCATTACAACCAAGGTATGCAGCAAAGCATTTGTGAAGCCACAACACGCACAACCTTGAGGCGGATGGGCTACAACAGCAGAAGACCCCACCGGGTACCACTCATCTCCAGTACAAATAGGAAAAAGAAGCTCCAATTTGCACGAGCTCACCAAAATTGGACTGTTGAAGACTGGAAAAATGTTGCCTGGTCTGATGAGTCTCGATTTCTGTTGAGACATTCAAATGGTAGAGTCCGAATTTGGCGTAAACAGAATGAGAACATGTATCTATCCTCTGATGGCTACTTCCAGCAGGATAATGCACCATGTCACAAAGCTCGAATCATTTCAAATTGGTTTGAACATGACAATGAGTTCACTGTACTAAAATGGCCCCCACAGTCACCAGATCTCAACCCAATAGAGCATCTTTGGGATGTGGTGAAACGGGAGCTTCGTGCCCTGGATGTGCATCCCTCAAATCTCCATCAACTGCAAGATGCTATCCTATCAATATGGGCCAACATTTCGAAAGAATGCTATCAGCACCTTGTTCAATCAATGCCACGTAGAATTAAGGCAGTTCTGAAGGCAAAAGGGGGTCCAACACCGTATTAGTATGGTGTTCCTAATAATTCTTTAGGTGAGTGTATATGCGCAAAGAGCTTCTAACTGCCCTTGCAGTAAGTATGGCCACCAAGCAGCTTATTTTTCATTTAGTATTTGCTTATTTCTTTGTGCAATTGACTAGCAGTGTGCTGTTACTTGTAGTTCTACTAATCGCATTGTGTTTCAGCCAAGGTAGCGTGCACCTGCATTCTCAAATTTACTTATTGTCACTGCCAGTGGGGGGTGACGCCCCCAGTTGGTGAGTTTGAACCCTGCACCACCACCCATTTACCATGTTCTTTTAATCAGAATAATTGTATAGCTGTATTCTACTTTGCCCATATTGCAGGCTAACAGCCTGGGAGAGGCATGTGTAGGATATTGCTGGGTGCTACTTTGCCCAGATTGTAGGCTGTAAGCCCAGGAGAGGCATGTTAGAGTAGGCCCCATCTGATGAGAAGCCACCTTGTCGTTCGGTAGATGGGCCCGACATATTTTTGATCAATTATATGCGCAAAGAGCTTCTAACTGCCCTTGCAGTTAGTATAGCCACCAAGCAGATTATTTTTCATTTAGTATTTGCTTATATCTTTGTGCAATTGACTAGCAGAGTGCTGTTACTTGTAGTTCTACTAATCACATTGTGTTTCAGCCAAGGTAGCTTGCACCTACATTCTCAAATTTACTTATTATGGAGGTGCTGGTTCGTTTGTTTTTCTTTCCTAATAAAATTGGGGAACTGGAATTAGTGATGTGTGAGCAGCACTATGATATAGTGGTAATAACTGAGACATGGCTGGATGATAGCTATGACTGGGCAGTTAATGTACAGGGTTACAATCTGTTTAGAAAGGATTGCCAAAACTGGAGAGGGGTCTGCCTTTATGTAAAGTCCTGTCTAAAGCCCACAGTCCGAGAAGATATAAGTGAGGGACATGAACATGTGGAGTCACTGTGGGTAGAAATACATGGAGGCAAAAACAATAATAAATTACTAATAGGAGTTTATTATAAACCACCTAATATACCAGAGTCCACAGAAAATCTACTGCTAAACGAGATAGATGAGGCGGCAAATCATAATGAGGTCGTTATTATGGGGGACTTCAACTACCCAGATATAGACTGGGAAACTGAAACCTGTATATCTCATAAAGGAAACATGTCCTTGGCAATAACCAAAAGACAATTACCTTTCCCAACTGGTTCAGGACCCAACTAGAGGGACGGCCATACTGGACTTAGTATTAACCAAAAGGCCCGACAGAACAACAGATGTGCCGGTTGGGGGACACCTGGGAAATAGTGACCATAAAGTAATAACCTTCCAATTGTCATTCAAAAAAGTGTTTCTTCAGGGAGGAACAAAAATGCAAAATTTCAAAAAAGCAAATTTTAGCCAACTAAGAGAGGCTATAGGCCTAACTAACTGGGACAAAATCCTCAAAAATAAATTTACAGCCACAAAATGGGATATTTTTTAAAGCATCCTAAAATCTAATTATGAGAGGTACATACCTTATGGGAGTAAAAGATTAAGAAACAAGAAAAAAACTATGTGGATAAATAGAACTGTAAAGAAATCAATAAATGACAAAAAGAAAGCATTTAAATCACTAAAACAGGAGGGTATCGAGGAAGCACTGAAAAACTATAAGGAAAAAAATAAAATATGTAAAAAACAAATAAAAGCAGCCAAACTAGAGATCGAGAGATTAATTGCCAAAGAGAGCAAAACTAACCCTAAAATGTTCTTCAATTATATAAATGGTAAAAAGTATAAATCTGAAGGTGTCGACCCTTTACAGAGTAATGAGGGGGGAGTTGCAGAGAGCGATTAGGAAAACTGCCTCCAGTGCTTTCTTGCTATGCACCATGTTAGCTGTCGAGAGTGGTGGCATGAGGTCAATGGAACATCTGTAGCTAGACATGCGGCTCGTAGACCAATGTCATGCAACACCTTCTAATACTTTGTGCAGACACTGTTTGCCACGCTAATCTTGAGATGCGATGTCTGATTTCACTTGCAGTACACAATGGATCACTACATGCCATTCTTCTAATAAGACAATCTGTCCATGCATAGACTCGCCTGTGTGCACCTTTTGCTGTCATTAAAGTTGAGCTAGGCACAGCGGAATATTCTTTTTGGTACCTCAGCTTCATGAATAACTCTAATATTAGATGTGAAATTATGTGCTACAAATGTGCCAAATGGGTCAAGGCACACTCAGATTAGTAAGTTTTGTGTTGAGACTTTTGATGTTTGTTGGTGTAAAAATATGTTTGTATGACGATATTTGTTCTCCTTTTTGCATTTGAACAACCCGTAAATGTGAACATCTGCTATTAGGGGCTATAATGTGAACTTCAGCCTTAGACCCTTCACCTAATAAGTGTTTGGCTGAAATGGTTTCCACAGAGTCTATAATTACTGGCTCGGTGATTATACCCTTCCATACTTTCACTTACACTTAGGAAATTTGATAATTGGGCTCTGGTAATTGTGCTTCTGCAATCATGAGCTATAACTGCACCAGAGTTCTAAAGGATAAGAAATGCAATTATTTGTCTGAGAAAAAAGAAAGGTATCTCACTCATACACCCTTCTGCTTATTACATAGATATTTCATTGCTGACACATGTTAAACATCTACCTGGTAAGATGCAAATGACATAGCACCTAGCTTTAAAAGGGTAGTCTCACTTTGAAAACGTATCGAATATGAACAAAATATCTCATAGATATTTGTGCATTTATATGGACAACATGGTTCCTACCTGGAAGCACAGGAAAACACATAATCTGCTTATTTTAATTACCTATTTACCACCAACATAAGTATACATGGAAGTGCAAGTCTATGAGTTGTCCTCTAGTGTCTCACCCAAATGTCAGAGGATCCTCTGGTGAGCCCAGGCTCTGACACAGTTATAGGCCCCATTTGGAGCTAATCATTTGCTACTTGGCTCTAATTATTATGGGCCGATTTCAAAATAACTTACTGGACTCTACTGCTGTTACAAGTGCAGGAAACAGTCAAAGTTTTGTATAGATGAAGGCAGGGGGGTTGCAAGGTCAAAACATTCGGGGCCTGGGCCTGTTAGATATAACTGTATTACCGTCCTCAGGACAGCAATACAATTGAATCTAATGTACTGCAAGAGCTGAAGGACCTGTGATGACCTCACAGGTCATGTGATCAGATCTAAATGCAGTAGCTTAAAAGGACCTGGGATAATGTCACCATCATGTGACCAGTGCAGGAGAGGACGGCTCAGCAGTGAAGAGAAGCCCTGAGAAGAGGATGAGGTGAGGTCTGCTACATGAGGAGAGGTAAGTGAAGATTACTCCGTGTGAGAGGCAGAGCAATGTTGGGAGTTGTAGTTATTTAACTGCGACTGTATGTTAGGGCTGAAGGGGGGGAAGTTATTTACATGGGACAGTGAGGTGGAGTGATGTTAATTACATGGGACTGAAATTTGGAAGTGGCTGGGGTAGGGTGATGTTATTTACATGGGACTGTATGTTGAGGGGTAATGTTATTTATATGGGACTGCATTGGCAAAAATTCCCACAAAATATATATATTTTAATCAGGGGCCATTTTTAGGCATCTTAAAGGGAAACTCTCAGAAATGTGCCCTGCTGGAGCCTAGAATTTTTTTTATTTTCTATTGGTTTGATGTATACAAATGTGCAGCACTCCACGTTTTTGTATCCTGCAGAGTCTATTAAAAAATGCATACGTTAATGTAAAAAAAAATTCTACCATGGAACTGTATGGTAAACGGACGCCACTGTACGACATCAGTCTGAGGCATCTGTTAATGCATACATTTTTGGTATGCATTAAATGGATGGCAAAAATAGGATGTGAACCCAGCCCTAGTGTCAGAATAAGCACCAGTACACAGCGGAGCGGAGAGGGGAGGCCTCATTGTACTGACAGAGCGCTACCTGGTCCTGGTGGTCAGGGATGAGGACTGTGTTTCCCAAGGATCATTTTCTACTGGGAAATACAGGGCACAGTATAATACACTAGAATCTATAATATATTATCCCTACTCCCGAATAATAATACAATTAGGTGGTCATTTATTATATAGAAATACGTCTATGTTAGGCGTATTTCTGACACAGATTGTGGCGCAAAGGTCCTTAGCACCACAATCTGCATATTTTTTCCGCTCATGCCAGGTCTAAAAAAGGATGTCGTGGGCAGGGAAAGGGATACAGTTATGGACATCCAGATATTGGATACCACCGCCATACATTGACCGGATAACACCTCTGCACAGTGACCGGATAACACCGCCATACCGTGACCGGATAAAAGGGTATAAGTGGGCACAGTACAGGGAATGACTAGGGGCACTGCACAGGGTGTGGTAAAAGGGCACAATGCAGGGTATAAGGGGGCACAGTACAGGGTGAGGGGGCACAGTGCAGGGTGGGGGGCACAGTCACATGACCCTGTAAAATTAGAAGGTTCTTATGGTGAATGCGGTTCATACGCCACCATAATGAGAGGCAAAGGAGTGAGACAAGGGTGTGATTATGTGGCTAAAGATATAAAAAATGTAACTGTCAGCCAGTACAGGCCCCAAAAATTAGGCAATAGGCATTCCCCTGATAGCAAAGAACTTTGGATTCTGTGGCTGGAGGTGCATTAGGCGGTCACAGGATAAAAATGTAACTGTTGGCCAGTACAGGCCCCAAAAATTAGCCAATAGGCATATAGAAATTATATAATTGGTATATAACACCCCTGCTTCAATCAGTTTTTTTGGCGGGCAACTGGTTAATCACACCAGTAAAACGTATTTCTTCAAATAGTGTTTTTCACTCTGTGTAGATGCGGTAACGCAGCAGAACCGCAGACAAATGCTGCACTACCTAAATGCACTATATAGAAAGTACAGGGTGGGCCATTTATATGGATATACCTTAATAAAATGGGAATGGTTGGTGATATTAACTTCCTGTTTGTGGCACATTAGTATATGTGAGGGGGGAAACTTTTCAAGATGGGTGGTGACCATGGCGGCCATTTTGAAGTTGGCCATTTTGAATCCAACTTTAGTTTTTTCAATAGGAAGAGGGTCATGTGACACATCAAACTTATTGGTAATTTCACACGAAAAACAATGGTGTGCTTGGTTTTAACGTAACTTTATTCTTTCATGAGTTATTTACAAGTTTATCTTTGTTTACAGCCATTGACATGTCGCTGAGGTTAACACGTGAGGAGCGGATAGAAATTGTGTTGATGTCTGGTGAACGCAGTAACCGGGTCATTGCAGCAGATTTCAATTCAAGACACCATACGAGACCACCCATCTCCCATGCTACAGTTAGCAAACTGCTTTCTAAGTTTCGTGAAACTGGTTCAGTGTTGGATTTGCCAAAATGTGGACGCATGAAATCTGTCTCTAATGAAGAAACATCAGTGGCTGTCCTAGCTTCATTCAGCAAGAGCCCACAGCGTAGCTCTCGCCACAGGTCACTGGAGAGTGGCATTAGTCGAACATCCCTTCGGCGGATATTAGCTACTCACAAATGGCACCCTTACAAACTCCAGCTACTGCAGCATCTCAACGAGGATGACCTAGATCGGCGCACTGAATTTTCAGAATGGGCAAAACAAAAATTGGAACAGGACCCTCAGTTTACGCAGAAGATTTTGTTCAGTGATGAGGCAAACTTTTATGTGAATGGTGAAGTTAACAAACAAAACCACCGCTATTGGTTTGACACTAACCCACATTGGATAGATCCCTCCAAGACTGTTGGAACAAAAAAATTGATGGTATGGGGTGGTATATGGGGTACAAAGATAGTGGGGCCATTCTTCATCAATGGAAACCTCAAGGCCACTGGATATGCAAAATTGCTACATGATGATGTGTGTCCCTCTTTATGCACTGAAGCTGGCACGTTCCCTGAGTTTTTCCAGCAAGATGGTGCACTACCACATTATGGGTGTCAGGTCCGAGCATTCCTAGATGAACAGTTTCCTGGAAAGTGGATTGGTCGTCGTGGGCCAGTTGAATGGCCCCCAAGGTCTCCCGATCTGACCCCCTTAGACTTTTATCTTTGGGGTCATCTGAAGGCAATTGTCTATGGTGTGAAGATACGAGATGTGCAGCACCTGAAACTACGGATACTGGAAGCCTGTGCTAGCATTTCTCCTGCGGTGTTGCTATCAGTGTGTGAAGAGTGGGAGAAGAGGGTTGCATTGACAATCCAACACAATGGGCAGCACATTGAACACATTTTATAAGTGGTCAGAAACTTGTAAATAACTCATGAAAGAATAAAGTTAGGTTAAAACCAAGCACACCATTGTTTTTCTTGTGAAATTCCCAATAAGTTTGATGTGTCACATGACCCTCTTCCTATTGAAAAAACAAAAGTTGGATTCAAAATGGCTGACTTCAAAATGGCCTCCATGGTCACCACCCATCTTGAAAAGTTTCCCCCCTCACATATACTAATGTGCCACAAACAGGAAGTTAATATCACCAACCATTCCCATTTTATTAAGGTGTATCCTTATAAATGGCCCACCCTGTATATTATTGGTATATAACACCCCTGCCTCAATCAGTTTTTGTGGGGGGCAACTGGTAAATCACACCAGTAGAATTTATTTCTTCAATTAGTGTTTTTCACGCTGTGTAGATGCGGTAACGCAGCAGAACCGCAGACAAATGCTGCACTACCTAAATGCACTATATAGAAAGTATATTATTGGTATATAACACCCCTGCTTCAATCAGTTTTTTTGGGGGGGCGACTGGTAAATCACACCAGTAAAAATTATTTGTTCCAAGAGCGTTTGTCACTCTGTGTAGCTGCAGTATCGCAGCAAAAATGCACACAACTGCTGCACAATACAATTGCACTATAATATACTTTCTATGTTAGAAAGTATATTATAAGTATATTACACCCCTCAGTATGTCACACCTACCGATAGCACACCTATACCAGTCCTTAAAAGGACTTTTGTGGTCCTATTAGCTTGCGATTTGTGTCCCTAATAGTTTTTCCCTGCTCCACACAGCAACCTCTCCCTACACTGGCAAAAGACTGAATGCAAAATGGCGGCCAGATCAGGTTTATTTATAAGGTAGGGGGTATGTCCATGTGCTGAAACGTCTCAATTGGTTGTCCTGTACCACCTGATGGATGTGTCATGGGTCAAAGTTCTTCACAATGTAAAAGAATATGGCGGGCGCGAATATCACCATATGTTCGCCGTTCGGCGAACAGCAAATGAGCAAAGTTCGCCGCGAAACGACCGCTGGGCGAACCGCAAGGGCATCTCTAATTAGGCGTTATCTCTTATTATTACAGGGGGCTCTACATTATTTCTACTAAGAGCACTATGGGGGCCTTATTACTACTGAGGGGTCTGTAGAGAGCTTTATTACCACTGGGGGAATAATAGGGGGCCTTATTTCTACTGGGGGCTCTGTGAGGGTATTATTAATACTGGAGGGCTCTTCTACTAATGGAGGCACTCTTGTGGAGCATTATCACTGTTGGTTCCAGTAGGGGGCAGTATTACTAATGAGAGCATTCTAGAAGGGAATTACTATTGGTAGGACTATGAGGAGTACTGTTACTATGGGGGGGGGGCGTCATTTTTCTTCAGGATAGTATTTGGGGCTACAGAAAAGTGAGGAAGCTAAGATGTCTGTGTGTCACACTCTGCAGAGACGAGGCAGCTGAGAGAAGTGTCCGGACCGAATGGAGAAGATGATGACAGAGAAGATATCCATCAGAGGAGACGTCACCTGGAGGCCCTGGATGTTAGAGGTATGAGCTGCTGTATAGCAAGTACAGTAAAATGTCTTCAGTGCTAATGTTTGCAAGATGTTGTTCAACGTAGAGAATTGGGCCATATGCATTGGTGCTTGGGCCCTGGATCTTTTGAGACCCTAGCAACGTCCCTGGATGAATGGTAAGAATCATTTCCTCCGATGGCCCAAGGAACCCCAGCCTAATATTGATTAAATGTTTATGTGTTATCAGGTCACATGAAAACCACTAATGGCAATTATTACAGTTCCAGTCTTAGATCGAGGAAGTACAAAGAGTGTTGTCAGGCTGGACTTCTTTCCTACCAGGAGACACAGTGTGACGGTGGTTACTATAAACATCTGGTGCTCACAATAAGTTCCTGTCAGGCAAAGGCATGGTGGAATTGCGACCAATTATTATTGAGGTAAGTCTCTTGCAGCTGACTTTCTTCAGGGGTCTGTGGCTGTTATATCATCAAGGCACTGTAGCCAAGACAGAAGTGGTTGGCAATTTTGCCGTCAGATTCATGCTGATAATTGGCTTTGCTGCTGACATCATGGCAATTGTATTCAGGTACTTTGCAAATATTCTAACTATTATAGTTTACTTGCTATGGGACAATATGGCAGACACATTGGCTGGAACTGCCATGTGGCTTTTGCAATTTGGTTCTCCTGTACTGTGGCACTTAAAAACCTTTCCTCTTAATGAGGTGATAAACCTGTGGAAACTGAAACGTTCTACCCCCACTATGTATTATTAGGTACAACATGATGTAATATGATGTAAACTGAGCAAATGTATTAAATCTTTAATTCGGTCCTTTGGTGGAGTTGTGTAGGGAGGCTTTTATGACCAGCCACTCTCCTCACTCCTTGAGTGACAGAGCCAGGTATCCTCACTGTCTTCCTGCCTGGCCTTGTAATACCCCACATGTAGGGGTGAATCTTCCATTAGCGCAGCAGTTCGGATCTCAGCCTTGGTGAAATCCGACTGAGATGTACTGCTCATCTGCCAATTGGATATTCAGCAGCGCATGCGCAGGAATACAGGGCTGGGCAGGAAGACAGTGAGGATGCCTGGCTCTATCACTCAGTTATGTGGTGGTAAGGAGGGGCCAAGGGGGAAAGGTGGTGGAGATATATCTCTGAGGAGATAGGACCTCTCCTCAGTGGACTGAATACTTCATTACCTTATGAATTAAACTGCAGGTTTCTCATAAAGGGGACCACAAATCTCAACAAGAGAGGGTTCATTTCACTTAGCATGATGAACCCTATCTAACAGGTAGTATACCTGGTTTAATAGGGTTGATCATGCCGACAGATGCTTTTTAAATATATGACTTAGTTTTTCCATGTGATTTAAAAGATTCTTTTCAAGTAACCATCATTACAATTAAGTTGTTCTGATTTTTAGTTGACCTTTACTTCATTTTAATAATTAAGAATTATTCGAAGGCTCCTCATGCCTCCATTCTAATGCTGGCTGACAATACACATTAGATAAAGTTTAGCCAACAGCTGCTAAACCCCCACTATAAACATGCAAGCTCAGCTTGGCATACATGCTTATTTCCTTTCACAGAGAGGAGACAAAAGATCAGGCTTGTTAATATCAGCATGTCTGAACCTTTTCAATGCCTGTAGTTTAGTGACTGTTGGATGGCCCCCAAACACATTAGATTGATAGGAATCCCGGTTTCTGGCAACTTTTGTCAAATAGGTATAGCAGGATTATGATTAGCAGTCCTGCAGCGTCTGCCAAACTCTGAAAATGGAGATGTTTGATAAACTAAAAGGGTTGTGTAAAGGGTAAGATGAATAAAGGGTTTGGCATGTAGATGATCCAATCTGAATTTGATATGGGTATTGCGTATGGGCCATAAGAGTTGACATCAAATTTTTTATTACAAGTTCTTCTTCCTACATTTGAAAAAAAAACTAAACGAAATGATCATACAACTATTTTGATTAGGTTTTAATTAATATAAGGCTGGATCAGCAAAAAAGTTAAACATTAAATGCTTGGACAACAGCTACGTATATCATCCATGGATAATGCATAGGAAACAATGATCCAAAGCACATGACTAGGGTATTGTGAAATTGCTCCCTCCAAGCTTCTATCCCCCCAATCTCCCCACTCCCCAAGAAAAGACACTTCAGCCAGAGGTAGATTTAATTGGCCACAGCAGCAATTTTATTAACAAAACAGCATAAATAATATAAATAACTAATAATATTCCCAAAGGCCTTCTCGCCCAGAACGCCCTCCCCAACCCAACAACATTCCCTGAATAAATTACCCAACGGGGAGGGTCCTTGGAGCCCCAAAAACCTGGTGGAAATCTGCCCCGCCCCTCAACTAAATTACCTCTAGCCGATAGTCTCCAACTCATAGGCAAAACCATTTAACCATGGGCAACAACCTGGGCAGATTCCTGCTATCTCACTACTCCGATTACAATGCCTGAGTAGTCCAGAGTTCTCTTGGCTCCCCCCCCACTCCAGAGCCAACATTAACACCAACTTCAAGGACCCCTCACCACCACAAATGCAAGGTGTAATCCCCAACCCCCACGTGTCCCACCACACCCAAAGCGCCAGCTCAATAAAATCCTGCAGCACTGAGTACCACAGATCAATGCCCACCGCATTGAGATTCACACCGTCCACTTGCTAAATAGCCCCTTCATCTGCTTAAAGCTCCCTATTATGTACCGCGACTCCCCCGTTCCTCACCATAAACTGCGCCACCGCCTAGTTCACCTTGATCCGAGCCTTATTGACCTACTCCACTACTTCCTCGGCACAATGTCCGACCACACCGTCACAATGCATAGGAACTGAGCCCACAGGTGCAACAGTTTGCATTTTACAGCCTAAATAAGCTCCCTAAACGGGCGCACCCCAAAGTCGTTCTCCCCTACATGCAAAATCAAAATCCCAGGAGGAACGTCCTAACGCACAAATCTATAGAACTTCAGCAGCACCCGACTGAGTGTTTACAAATGCAGAAGAGCATATTTGTTTTCAGCGAGTCCTGCTCCACTGCTAGAGATAGGCAGGATGCGGGACAGCAACAGAGGCATGAGCATTCCCAAATTCTCAATCCAACCAATCCTATCAACCCCCCCAAACCCTAGCACTAAAGACATATTTGCATCAAACAGGAGAATATAGCACCACATATCTGTTACATCCAGTGATATCTTCTCTGATATAGATGTTCAACTTTATACCAGTTATTGGTTGTTTTACTATGCGGCACAATTTGGGCACATGTTGCATCAAAAGCTGTGAAATTACCCTTTCAGCTAAGTCACTTCCCCCTGGGGATCTGGAAAACCAAAACAGGTGAGCTAGGCAAAGTGAAGTATTCTTTTTGGTGCATTTGCTTCATGAATAGCTCTAATATTTGATGTGAAATGATGTGTTACAAATGCCCCAAATGAGTCAAGGCACACTCAGATTAGTAAATTTTGTGTTGAGACTTTTGATGTTTGTTGGTGTAAAAATATGTTTGTATGACTATATTTGTTCTCCCTTTTGCATTTGAACAACCCGTAAATGTGAGCATCTGCTATTAGGGGCTATAATGTGAACTGCAGCCCTAGACCCTTCACCTAATGAGTGTTTGGCTGACATGGTTTCCACAGAGTCTATGATTACTGAGCCTTATTGACCTGCTCCACAGACTGTGCGTCCCTCTCCTACTTCCTCGGCACAATGTCCGACCACACTGTCACAACGCACGGGAACTGTGGCCACAGACGCAACAGGTCACATTTTACATCCTTAATAAACTCCCTAAACGGGCGCATCCCCAAGTCATTCCCCCCTACATGCAAAAGCAAAATTCCAAGAGGAGCTTCCAAACGCACAAATCTATAGAACTTCGGCAGCACCCGACTCCAAACCATGCCTCAAACCACCACTTAACGTCTTTGAAACCCCAACTGCCTTCCATCTGGCCAGACCACATCACACAAAGCTCCCCAAAACACAAGTGAGTTGAGTGCCCCAGGATCCATGCCAGGCATGCCGGACCACCTTGCGCAGCCTACAACCGAGAACAAATCCCCTTAGACCAATTCAGGTGTCCAGAAGCCCTGGCCGGATGTACTACTTAAAACAAATGGCCTCCCATCACCCAATGCGACATATCACCTCATCCCCCAAACCCCTTCTAGTTGCCTCTGTGGCCGCCCCAATCCAAAACAAGTGTCCCCCAAAAAGCAAAGGATCCAACCCCAGACCCCCTAAACACACCCTTAAAACCGAAATAAACTGAAAACCATCTCTGGCCCGACTTGTAAACCTCTGGCCCGCCTTGTGAACCATATGTGACACCAACCACCCCTCCTCTCTACAATGCCCCACTAGTAACAACAACAATGCCTCTTCCTCTAGCCCCTTTCCCACTCAAACACTGTTTCCAAGCCTCCCAAAAACCCCAGGCTCTCTCATAAGCAGGTTATCGCAGTGAAAATTAACCTTCTTATTACTGAAGAATTCACAATAAACAGACACTGCCACCACAATGAGGAAGAGCTCCAGCAAAGCTAGATTCTTCACTCAACCCTCAGCCATCCACTGCTCGGCCACACTCCCACGCATCAATGCCCTTGAAAATAAGCCCCAAAACTGATCCCCCCAGCCGTGTCCGTAAACAGCTCAAAATCCATCACCACCACCACATCCAACATCTAAAAAGATCGGCCATTGTAGCGTTTCAAAAAAGGACGCCCAGACTCGAAAATCCTCGCTCAGCTCTCTACCGAGACGCACAAAGTGATGCGGAGGACGGACTTCTGCTGTTGCCTCTGCCAACAGCCGACGAAAAATTCGGCCCAAGGGCATGATACGATACCCAATTTTCCTAGCAGGGACTGCAACTGTCACAATTGGATCCTCCGCATGCAACTGGCAGCGGACATCACTCTCCGCAGATCCCCCAATTTATCCTCCGGCAACCATTGCGACAGTGTCAAAAACATTGCCAAAAAACTTAACGTCGTTGTCAACCCTTCCGTCTTGTCACCTGCCAGCGGTATGCACTCCATTTCCTCGAAGGAGTGCAGCATAATCAAGCACCCATTCGAGTCCGGCGGCCCGATAAACAAAAAAGCATCAAAGTAATGGATGATGGACATCCACCCTGACCTGTTCCACACCGCCCACTCCAAAAATGTGCTAAGCTCCTCAAAGTACCCGCACGAAATGGAGCAGCCGATGGGCAAACATTCATCCACAAAAACCCCCTTTCCCAAAAACAACCCAAAAGGTGCTGACAGTCAGGATGCACTGGCAAAAGACAAAATGCCGACTCATTATCGACCTTTGCCAACAATGCCCCCCGAACCGCACTCGCGAATTCAACAAACCACTTCATCAAACGACGTGTAAGGCAAAAAACACAATTCTGGTGCAATCCCATCGTTAACCGAGCATGACTTTGGAAATTACAGATGATGAATTAGCTGCAATTTGTCGGGATACTTCTTAGGTACCACTCCCAAAGGGGAACCCTCAAAGCTGGCATCAGAGGGCCAGGAAAGAAGCCCACCATGCAACCCAACTCAACTTCATTACGCAATTTTTACAAAACCACGTCAGGAAACTCCCTAGCCGAACAAAAATTTGCCTCCCCCCCCCCCCCCCCCAGAACAATCTCCCTCAACAAATGGAATCTGGAAACCCTGATGGAAACCTGCCCGTAAAAATTCCGCCGTAACTCTGTCTGTATACCTATTTAGAAAGGGCTCAATCTCGGCTAGTTGAGTGGGTATCCAACCCTTTTCCAAGCGTATCCCCTCTGCCCTTACCTTTTTGACTCATGAAGCACTAAGCAGCTTCATGACAACCCCCACAAGATGAGCACTCATGCTTGAACTTGCACTTATCCCCATACTTGCAGTTGCCCTCGTTAAAGAGGAAGCACAATCCTTTCTGAAGCGCTACCGAGCACTCCGACTACCCAGAACCCCCGGCCCCCACTGAAAGGACCCACCCGAACAGGAGCAGTCACCCACAAACACAGCATGGTATCCTTGTGATCTGAGTGGATGCTAGGACAGACCGCCTAGCGTTGATTAAACTGTTTATCATAACGCAGCCATGCCTGCCCCCCATATACACAGTACAATTCCCCAATAGCTTCCAGATACCAAAAAAGCGCAGAACAATTTTCCAGCACCTTTTCCCTGATAGAGCTGGACAGGGTCATGAAGGCCTGTAACCAATTAGAGAACGTCCGAGGGATCAAATGGTACTGCTGCTTATCCTCGTCCTCCTTCTTCTTATCCTCCTTCCAATCCCTATCCAACAGAAAATGCTCCAAAGGGAGTAGGAAAAAATATCCACATACTCCCCTTTTCAAATCTTATTCCACACCTCCTGCTTCAAACGGTCCCTCAAAGCAAACATGTACCTCACCATTCACTGAGTCATCCAAATGAGGCACATCCTCCTCCTTATGCTTCTCCCTGTCCTTATCACCCCCTGGTGCCAGAGACACAACCCAGGGCCCACTGTTACCACTGCCCCTTTCGCCCCCAGTACTACAGTAGGTCCCTGTGACCACTTCCCCACTACCTGACACCCCCACACCTGATATACCCCACAGTGCCAGCGTTGACCCTGCCACCAACCCCGGGACCACCAGACTGCGCACTAGCTCACAAACCTGCTCACAACTCCCCTGGCCCTCTGCTAACCGCCAACCCCATGGTCCCCCCACCCGAAGCGCCTCCTCAAAACATGCTACCTCCAAGGGGTTGCCCCTCACCTGGCTGCATGGATGTTGTGGCTCCGACAGCTGGAAGGGGAGCTTGACGGTGTTATGTGCAGTCTCTCCCATGTTCTTGAATCCTCAGCACCTCCTCTTCAGGCATTACTTCTCCTCCTGTAGCCAGATTGTGCACTTCCACTGCCACACCACTAGGGGTCGCAACCACTCCAGAAGATACTGGTTGGCCACGTGCTGTCCGAGCTGCGACAGCAACGCCTGGCTGCTATGTTGCTCACTCCTCTCTAGACACTCGCCTCGGCCATCGCTCCATCACTGGGCACAGGCACTGCTTCCAAGAGGTCCTGCCACTCCAGGTCCCTTTCCACTGCGTCTCTCTGCCACCGAGGGAAAGGGGGCATCACTTCCCCTTCCTGCCTAACTGCCGGATTCCTGCCGACCCGCGCCCACCGCGATCCTGCCTGACTCCCAGCGGCATGTAATGGAGGGTCCATGGAGGGACTCCGAACTCTGCACCGGACCTGCAGGGTCTCCTCTGGGCTCAGGTGCACCAGAGGCCTGGTCCTCCGTGGCCAGTGACACGGGAACACCTCAGCATCAGCTCCTCCCGACCCCACAAGCAGACCCTAGACCTGTGCCTGCAGCCACCCAGATCCTTGCGCCTCTGCAGCCACCCAGAGCTGCGCCAGTATCGCTTCCACCTCAGCCATGGTAAGAGACAACTGCACGGTAAACAACAAATTCTGTAGCACACAGAGCAGCAGCGCTTAGAGGGCTATTCCCATGTCACAGCAAAATGGCCTCTTTCCCGACTCCCAGGCCAACTTTTAAACCCACCTCACCGCTCCCTCCTGCTAACCATCCCCTAAGCTAGAAATAACCCCCTGCCTGCCTGGTTTCCCGACTCTCTCCAAACCCAGTCATGCAGGCCTCCCCCCAGGCTTGCATCCCAGGTCTGGCCTTATCTAAAGTGAGTCAATGAGTCTGAAAAAAAACAAAGCATTTTCGGACCCATCTCATCAAAGGATGACAGTAACCTGAAAATATAATTTTGTACTACAGTAACTAAAGAGCAAAAATGAGACCTAAAAGTTTCTGAGTAAAAGTTATAGGGGGGAATGAAGGTAATATTTGAAGTCAGTTTTGCTTAAGTGTGTCGGTCAAATGTATCAAATGGCATATGTTATTTTATAAATTTAGAATCTTTGTAATATGTATCTTTGAGCCTAACACTTTTATCTACAACTACTTCTCCAGTTTTTCCACACCACCCCCAACTGAAATTAATTTGCAATGTTTTTTGCACATTGTAGAAAAGTGCCAGTGATAAATCTGGGGTGAATATAATTAGCATGCCTAATTAAGCCCACTTTCCCACCCACTTTTTAAAGCTGGACTGAGTTTAAAAATGCCTCAAGACCTTAAAAAGTTACAAAACACTATTTTATGACTTTTTGAAGCCAGAATTCTGAAGTACAGGACTTGATAAATTCCCCCCCACACTGCGGCAGAGTGGGCTAAAGGGCATTAACAATGCTATGAAAAAGTGATACAAAATTATGGAAAGCGTCTGGTTGTAAAACTGGCTCCTATACAACAGTGTCTGTTATCCTTTCACGTGTCTTTTGAACGACTGAACGATGGTATGATTGCTAGGATATGCCAAATCAAACAAACACTACAGGTAGCGGCAAACTGCTCCATGCACAAAGACATAAGCAAACACTGAAAACAGGGATTATTCTGAATTACATTACTGCCATAGTTACTGTACAAGAAAATTTAAGTCGCTTTGTGAACATTTTAGATCAGAATTGTGTGGGCATGCACATCTACCAACAACAAGGTGGCCTCTTTTAGATGAAAACCTTTGTTTTTTGCATTGTGTATTTGGAAGAGTGGATGCCTTTATTGTTGGCCGTGCACTTCTACCCATCTGTCCAAGGTTTGTAGATAGATCATAGTATAGCTGGATACAAATTTGCTCTGAATTAATTTTTTAGGCCTAGGCCCAGGGGAGGCAAGCCTGATAATGTAGGTTCCCATCTAAAAGAGGCCAACTTGTCGCTGGTAGATGGACGATATCAGCCAAGGTAGTGTGCACCTGGGTTTTCATTTTATATTGCTTGAAAGCATTGATCTTAATTTGTTTTTTTGCTGTAAAATGCCATAACTTCCTGTTTGAGGGGTTCAGACTGCTGGGATCACCACAATACTCATTATAAAGGAGTTGCAGCACTAGTTAAAGCGGTTATCCCATGACTAATATAAAAAATGAAAATCAGACATTATAATTATATGCAATTACAAAAGTATTCAGATCCAGGTGCTGGTTTGAAAACTGTAGAATAATTTTTGTGGTACAATCCCTTTAAGCAGGGAAGCTCCTTCACAGTTTTTGACTGCATGATTCACTTGAATGTGCACAGCTACCATGCACAGTGAAGAAAATGGAAGGAACCTTGGTGCCTTCAATCTCAGGATTGGTGGGGATCCAAAAATTTGATCTCCACAGATTTTATTGTATGGCATATTCAAATGATATGATATTATAAGATGGGAGCAATACTTTAAATAAATGCAATAAGCTCCTTTTGTTTAGTTTGACATTTGATTTAGAGGTCAAAAATATTGTGACACATGTACAGTAACACAAAATATCTGAAAGAGGGGGAAATCCTTTTCATGTCACTACATATATTCATGATCAGCCGAATGGGCTATATCCCTTGTGAGATCCATGAAGAATTTTCAGATGCTGTATCTATATTACTCACAGGTGGAAGTTACACATCAAAGGTCATTCCATTGATGATCGTACCCGTACGCGTCCCCGGAATGCTTCTATTTATTCCAGTGAAATAAAGCAGTCTTGAAAAGGTCAGATGCTTCAGAACAATCATTTCAAAAGAACTGATTTTGTTTCATGAAGCAAATGTGAAGTGCTCAAGTCATGGGGTTATTCTTTTCTGTAAATATCTTTGAAGACCATGTTAATTTTGCCTATGAGTCAGCAAACAATGAATAACTTCATGGGATTTGACACAACTGGTCACAACGTTTATTAAAACTATCCAAGGATAGGAGTAGGACGAATCCATCAAGTGCACTTGACTTTTACTGGCAATTTCATTTGACTGTATAGTTTCATGTAGAGAGGAACCAGTGCCACTAATTGGCTCCAAGAAGATTAAACTCTACTAATGAAGGTAGAACGGAGCACAGGATAAGTGGCCAATTATCTATTTTATACATCTAATAAAATCTATACAGAAACATACCCTTTTCTTCTGGTTCTACTTGGATTGTCAATTTTCATTTTCATTTTTTTTATTCTGTTTTACACTAGGCACTGTAAGAAGCCCAAAGCCAACTTTTTCCTTCTTTGGGGGTGCATTGTGGGCATGCTCTGAGACACATGTAATAGATGTGCAAGGAAGGGAGGATGAAATGTCCCCATCCGGAGTGAACATTGATAGTAGAGGACACCTGTGTAGCTATTGGTGTTTAATAGCTAATTTGTCAAGACTGAGAGGCTCATCCATGGTGCTCATTTCTCTTCACTCTGATTCTCAAGTCAATCATGAATCTGATGGATCAGAATCCATTTGAAATTTTGAGACAAAACATGGTGACCTTTTTATTTTGTCATGAGTTCTTCCCTTGCTTGAAGGACCCTGTGCAGCAGCATGGGCTGCACCAATTGTATGTTTGTGTGATTTGTGTCAAGCTTTATAATAAAGGTGTTACCTTTCATTGTATTTCTCGAAAAATCTTTTTTTTTTTTTAAATATTGCTTTTATAAAAAAAATTATGTAATTAATTTTCTGATGCATTTCCTTTAAAGAGGTTTTCTCATCTTCAACAATGGGGGCCTATTGATAGGTTATGCCACCTCTAGAACCCACTCCTATCTCCAGAACAGTCCCCCAAAATGAAAGAGAGCATTCTGGACATGCCCGACCACCCTCCATTCACCGCTATCAGAGTTGTGTGAATAGCCGAGCGCTGATTTGGCTATTTCCGGCATTGCCATAGCAGCGAATGGAGAGGTAGCCATGTATGTATGCTGTGTTCTCTATTCAATGCTATGGAACTTCCAAAAATAAACGAGCGTGCGTGTTCTGCTGTTTTCGAGACTCCCATAGGAGTGAATAGAGAGCACACTGTGCAGGTGCAGAGCACTCTCCTTCACTTTGGGGGACCCATTGTCTGAGATGGGTATAACCTGTTAACTGAGGTATCAAGTCATGATAAGCTTCCATACTCAGTGGCATACATATGGTATAGGGGGCTGCATAGTAAAAATCTCAATCAGGCTCTCTAATGGTTTATGTCATCATACCTGAATGTGTCTGTAAAAGTAATTGTATTGATATAGTGTATAACCTTTAATGTGTTTTGCGTTATGCACCTAGCTGATATGTATATATCAAACCTAGCTGATCGATTAGGGAAAAGTTAAACAGAAAAGCTTTCTTGCATGCGGATTAGGTCAGGCCCTTGAATTTGACTGTAAATTCAGTTTATATTAACTGCAGTACAAACATGAGCCTGACAGCGGCCATTATCTTTTTGTTCTGCCGCTGAGTAATAGAGAAGAAGAAACAGTCTGAAATCGTTATGTGGTGTTTCATGCATTGATGACTGTTTAGATTTTTCTTTACCTTTTTTAATCATGTAGGTTTTAACCATCAAATCAAAGCTCACATTGTAGTGCACGAAGCGCTGTTAAAGGGGCATGGACTTGTAAAGGACACGGCTACTTTCAGGAGTATCACGTAAAAGCAGAAGCATTTCTATCACAAATGTTCTTTGTAGCAAATTTTGTATCTGTATTTTATAACTCAGATTCACCAATGAGAAGCCTGATCCTTCATTTTATAATAGGTGGTCCAGGTTATCAGAATTTTATTGGCTGGAAATAGCTATAATTACTATATCAGATTCATTTAGATTAAACTTAGATGAATGAATGTCATGAAGCGATTTAGGCTATGCTTGACATCTCCATTCAGGCATTGACTATAATGGGATCCAACGAGTTTCCGGCATAAATGCCAGCTTGCTGCCAAACAAATACTGCTGCATTAATCCTGGTGCCAGTGGCAGGAACGGCACAGACCTCACACAGGTTGTGCTAATACAGGGCTCTGGATCACTGCAGGAGTCTGGCACTAACTAATTCACTGCTATGGGACTTCCAAAAATAACCGAGCATGCTCACTCAGCTGTTTTCGTGACTCCCATAGGAGTAAATAGAGAACATATTGTGCATGTGTGGTGTTTCTCCTTCATTTTGGGGGGCCCACTCTGGAAATAGGAGCTGGTTCCAGAGGTGGGACCTGCACCTATCTGACATTGGTGACACAACCTGCCGATATGTCACCATTGTCTGAGATATCAAGTCATGATACGCTTCCATATTCATTGACATACGTATAGGGGTCTGCATAGTAAAAATCTGAATAAGGGCTGTCTCATTTATGCCATCATACCTGTATGTGTCTTTAAAAGTAACTGTATTGATATAGTGTATAACCTTTAACGTGTTTTGTGTTGTGCTTTGTATATATGCTGTAAACTTTAATCCTGGTGCCAGTGGCAGGAATTGCACAGATCTCACACAGGTTGTGCTAATACAGTGCTCTGGATCACTGCAGGAGTCCAGCACTGACTAAATCATAACTCTCTAGATGCCGCGGTCAATAGCGACTGCAGCATCTAGACAGATTGTAACAGCGGCTGCTGTGCACTGCTGTTCCCCTGCTTACTTCTGCGGTCCCGGGCGCCGTGTTAAGCGGTGATCTGCTGCCAGGGTTTCCTTTCAGCCCTGGCCACAGCATGCTTGCTGCTTGTTTCATGCAGCATTTCCTTAAGGGCCGGCTCGCGTCACTTCCTGTGTTTTATGGGTTGGATCATGTGACTTCGCCAACCAATCCTAGCCCTCCTGAACATATATAAGTGGCTCAGCCCCCTTCCCAGATGCCTCAGTGTCAAGGTCCTTGTGTCCTGCTAAGGTTCCTAATATCCGCTTGTGTTCCTGTGTTTTATGGGTTGGATCATGTGACTTCGCCAACCAGTCCTAGCCCTCCTGAACATATATAAGTGGCTCAGCCCCCTTCCCAGATGCCTCAGTGTCAAGGTCCTTGTGTCCTGCTAAGGTTCCTAATATCCGCTTGTGTTCCTGTGTTCCTGACTCGTACTTATATTGCTGGACTCTGCTACCTGTTTGATCCCTGCCTGCTTGCCTTGACTCTCCTGTTGCCAATCCGGATTGCCTGACCTGTACCTGTGCCGCCTGCCCTGACCTATTCCCTGTCTGACTTCACCTCTGCCTCATCCTTCGGTCCTGCATTGTTGCTCCTGGTAACGTCTCAGCCTGCTGACGACGCCTGTACCTCTGGTACCCTTCTCAGGTACCTCCTCCTCCGCCTGGACCAGCTGCCTCGTGTGCCTATTCCCCTCGGGAAAGTCTATTCCCCACCATCAGGGGTACTGTGAAGATCGAGGGGTTCATTTAGACGACACCCTTAGAGGAGGTAGGACAGGTGGCACAGTGGGTTCACACCAGCTGGTTCATGACACAGATAGAGGGAGAGGGCTCCCTCTGCCACCATTGACCCCCCAAATCAAACACATTTGCAGGGAGCTGATGTGTTGCTATGGTAGCCGAAGGCCCCCAGGCCTGACTGTGTATCTATTAAACTGTGCAGCAGACACAGCCAAATAGCCTGTCATTGTTCCAGTGATAGGCTGCAATGCATTGATATGCAAGGTATATCAGTGCATTATAAAAGCCATTAGTGTTGATCGCGAATATTCTAATCACAAATTTTTATCGCGAATATCGGCACTTCGAGAATTTGCGAAGATGTAGAATATAGTGTTATATATTCGTAATCGCGATTATTCTAGATTTTTTTTTTTTCAGCAGTAACCTCCCTTCTTGCTTGTGGGCCAATGAGAAGGCTGCAATATTTTTGTCTGAGCTTAGCAACATCCCTAGCAACCAATAGGAAAGTTGCCTACCCCTTACTATAATTACTACAATATAACCATGAACACCTTACCAAATTTAAAATATACCTTTTAATAAATCTGCTTTAAAAACTGGCCTGCAACCGGCCTACGTGCAAAAAGAGGGTCAAGAAAGCACATACAACAAGAACTATGTAATCGTACTCAGCATTAGATATACTCAGTGTTTACTCACGGTTAGCTGAAATCACATAGGATAAACGGACAAACTATATAGTCGCATTCTGTACTGAAATAGTATTTTACTCACGGTTAGCTGAAATAACGTTAGATGAAGTAATTCTCGACTAAATGGCCAGACAGAAATGATAAAAAAAAGGGGGGGGTGGTCCAGGGAAAGTGATGACAATCGGTCCGTGGTGGGTGATACCCAATAACCAAGGTCCCCCCTATGGAAGATGGTAAAAAATGACCTAGACAATTCCCTATATGACCCTAGAAAGCCTCAGCCCAGGGACACCCCTTGATGGTAGGGGCTCCCTGTCCTCGTACCTAACCTAGTATACCCCAGAGCGCCCTATCCTAAAGTACACTGAGTGACAAACATAGATCTCAACACACTAACATATAGAAGAAAAAAACTAAAACAATTCCCAACGTTACGTTTCCCCAGCCGCTATATCTTGCGACTGGTTCGTCAGGGGAAGAGGAGAATGATGCTCCAGCAACAAGATCTCACAATGAAGATTTTCTATTCAGTGTCCCACAATCGAGACCCTCTAGGAACAGGAGCCCAGATGCAGGCTAGAGATGACCGGTGTCCCCATGTCTGTTCCAAACTTGGTGCCTTATAAAGGATCCACCTACAGTTAGTGCCTCCCCCCTTCCATTACCATATCCCTTATGCCTACAATACAAAAGCCCCAACTTATGTCTATAGAGAGCGCATCCCCCCATCTGATCTATTATGAATGAGCAGTGTAAGATAAGTATCCAAAGGGATCTTAAACATAGTGTAGCACGATATTCCATAAGGACGCAGGTTTGGAACGCAAATGCATTCCACAGGCCGGAAGTGACATTAGGAGCTGGCGACCAGAGGGAAATTACATAGGTAGTAAGGCTCCGTACACCGGAAGTAGCTCTGGAACGCATATGCGTTCCACCAAGCGATTTATAGGCTGATGCTCCACTCCCGGACCGGAAATAACACCATCCTATTTAGTTCATGCTCCGGAATATACATACAGATACTGAACAATTATGTCTTGCAATCGGAACATTAAAGAGATGACCATATGCTACCAAAACACATAAATGGATATGCCAAACCCCATGAGTGGATATGCCAATCAGTCCTATGCGGTCACAGTGCTAATATTATACTATGCTCCTCTTTCATAATTTAATAAATATTCAATTATATGGCCATGGGGTAGACTCTATAAGGCAATAGTGTTCATGGTCTATTTATGAAACGGGAATGACATGACGGTAGAGGCCCCAAGGGGGTAGAGGTATGGGGGGGGGGGAGAACAAAAAGGGGTGGGAGTTGGACAATATTAAATATAACAAGAAGGGGAAAAATGAGACATCAAATTCACCGAACATTAACTCTTAAACAGCATTCAGCCACTTAGAGGGCAACCACCCTTGATAAGGGTAACCCAATTGTGGCTATATGATACATATATTAGGATTATTTTCGATCCGATAATTCATAGAATGGCAGGGATAACGATATAAATAAAAATCCCATTGGTAGCTGGTTTTGTTTGGAGAAGGAGGAGGAGACAATCAGGAGGAGCAGAACCACAGCCGACAAAAATAAAAAATAAAGATGACACAACAGGAGAGAGAATACAGTTGTGCCTGCGTGGGTTGGATATGGGGAGGAGGAGGGGAGCATCCGGATTATAGAAAACAGCCAAATGATAGCTGTTCATTCAGACCATCCGGACTGGACGTTTTTAATCTATAGATCCACTGGCACTCCTTCTGTAAGATCCTCTTATCCCAATGCCCCTTACGTGGAGAGGGTGGGATGATCTCAATGATCTGAAAACCCAGGGATTTAGCATTCCCACCATGAAACTCATGAACATGGTTTGCCACAGGTTTGTCTCGTCCATGTTTGATATCCCCAAGATGCTCTCCCACCCTCCTCCTCAACTCCCTCTTAGTTTTACCCACATAATTCATGGGGCATTGACAGGTTATCAAGTAGACCACTCCACAACTTTTACAATTGCCGAAATCCCTCATTTCAAAGATTGTACCCGTTGAGACACTTCTGAAAGCTTTAGATACAGTGATGTACGGACATGCAATACATCCACTGCACCTGAACATTCCCAACGGTCTCCTATCAAGCCATGTACCTGCGATTTTGGGTGTAGTATAGAGAATGTGTACTAGAAGATCCCTGATCGATCTCCCCCTCCTAAAGGTAATCCCCGGTTTTTGTGGGAGTACATCAACGAGGTCCCTATTGGTCCGAAGGATACCCCAATGTCTTCTAAGGATTTCAAAAATTCTCTCATGGGAATTATCAAAAGTCCCGATCACTCTTATAACCTTATCCTGTACTTTACCCTTTTTTTGTGGGTCTAGAAAGCAGTCTCTATCTGTGGCCAGGGAGTGTTTAAAAGCTTTCTTCAGTGTCTCATCCAGGTAACCTCTATTCAAAAACCTGTCCCTTAAGTGCAGTTCCTTCTGATACGAATGTATTGGCCCTTCGGAATACCTTTTTTGACTGGGTTGGGGTGGAAACTGCCCCAGTGTAAGAGGCTATTGGTAGCTGTTGGCTTCCTGAACGTTTCTGTACACAACATCCCATCCTTTTTAGAGATTTTAATATCCAGGAACGAGATCTCCTTGTTACTAATTTCACAGGTGAATCTCAGACCGATTGGATTGTGATTAAGTGATGTGACAAATGACTTAAAGGCAACCTCTGGACCATCCCACAATAGAAAGATATCATCAATATACCTTCCCCAAAAGGTAATGTGGGTGGTCCACATCACTAAACACGAGTTGGTCCTCCCACCAGCCCAGGAGCAAATTTGCGTAAGTTGGTGCACAGGGACTACCCATCGCGGTGCCCCTGAGCTGGTGGTAAAACACATTCTTAAAAAGAAAAAAATTATGTGTAAGTACGAATCTCAGGAAGATGATGATAAAAGAGTTATGGGCCCTAAACTGAATGTCCCTAGTTGCCAAGAAGGAATCCACTGCCCTAATACCCCATTCATGAGGTATACTGCTGTAGAGAGCCTCAACATCAATAGAGGCCAAGAATGTCTTCTCCTCTACAGCAGTATCCTGAATGCGCAAGAGTAAATCGTCTTATCCCTGATGTAAGAGGGTAACGCAGAGACAAAAGGTCTCAGGACACGATCAATATAAATACTGGTGTTCTGAGAGAAAGAATCAACCCCAGATACTATCGGTCTCCCTTTCAATGGATCCACTACCTTATGGATTTTTGGGAGTGTGTAGAAAGTGGGTATCTGGGGGTTTCTAGGAATCATAAACTTCAACTCTTCCTATGAAATCAATTTCTCTTCAAAAGCTGTCAGAAGAATCTGATTCAATTCTTCGATAAACTCATTAGAGGGATCGCCCTGTAGGCGGCCATAACACCCAACATCATTGAGAAGACACCCACACATCCCACTGTAGAGGGTGTGGTCCATACCCCTTACTATAGAAGAACCTCCCCAGCAGCCATTTTCTACAGTTTTTTGCAGTTCTGACAGAGACAGCAGTGTCATTGTTGTTCTCTGTGCTTTGCTGTGTCATTACATTAGTCTCATATATATAATACCTATAGTTAGTGGAAGATAGTCAGTGTAGGTTATATCCTGATATAGTGTAGCTGATAGGTTCCAATGCAGGGTGTTATGTAGTGTGATTGGAATTACTGTTTCTCTGCTGTCCATACATACATGCTACAGACATAGTGCTGTGATGTCACAACAATACTTAGTGCACCAATCAGTAATATCTACTCAGACCTGATAAAATGTAAAGTTGCATGTATTGCCCAAAAAATATGCGCATCATTAGTGCCGATTTGCGCAATCGCGAAAGTAATCACTGGAGATCGCGAATTCTAGAATTCGCAAATTTAGTGCGAATATTATGTAAGAAATTGTGAAATATCGCGAAAAAATTAATATTGCATATGCCGCTCATCACTAAAAGCCATGTGTCCTAGTGGGACTAAAAAAAACTATACACAATTGGTATTGCCATATTCGTACTGACCTATAGAATAAAAGTGACAAGCTAGTTATGCTGCACTGTGAACACTGTAAATTTAAAGTGCAAAAAACTATGGCGGAACTGCTTTTTCCCATATTTTCACCCCAAAAAAGGTAATAAAGATTCTAATAGCTATGTATACCCCAAATTGACTCTCAAAAACATAATCTCTGATACATTGATAGAAACACATTAAAAAGTTATTGCCAGAACAAAACTGCACGCAGCATCTTATTTTGTAGTCCACCATGGCTGAAAATACTCAAAAACAATAGCAGGGGTATTTTTACTTTTCCAGGAAAAAATTAGTGTGAGCTCTGCAAAGCAGGAAGTTAAAGAGCCAGGACAGAAAGTAGAATACATGGAGTGATTTCAAAATATGATATTGAGGGGGAAAAAATCATCTTTTGTTAAAATAATTACATAGTATATTGACATATAGACAGTTAATATGTCATAAAAATCTCTTGAAATATCCCTTATGAGTAAAGTAAAAAATGAAAACCAGCCATGTACCTCACATAGATCCAAAAACATCCCCACTCATTGCTGCAGTTGCTCTGCTAGATTTATTTCAGGCTAGCAGCTGGGGGGGGGGGGGCTAGTCCTTTCTGCTGCAGCCGGTGGCAGTTGAAGGATGGAACTGAGCATCTGAGCATGTATATCAACCTCAGTGAGCAGGACAGAGAATTTAGAAAATGGGCAAACAGCAGGTGGCGCTATACAGATAGATTTCAGTGAATAACTCAGTGGCTATGCTACATTTTTAATTGCATACCATTCCAAAAGTATTTTGATCCAGGTGCTGGTTTGAAAAATATACTATATTTTTCGTCAGACAACCCCTCTAAGCAATGCTTAAAGGGAACCTGTCACCTCTACTATGCTACCCTCACTGAGCATTTCTAAATGTTCATTGTGTTACCCTAAACATATAAATTACACTTTTAATTTCATTTG
Organism: Bufo bufo; assembly: GCF_905171765.1. NCBI lineage: Eukaryota > Metazoa > Chordata > Amphibia > Anura > Bufonidae > Bufo > Bufo bufo. The sequence continues at coordinate 144,903,576 of NC_053390.1, read as the reverse complement.
CAGACAAATTCAATAAGTATTATGCATTTTTGTACTTCCCGACTTTTATGCAAATTACCATAAAAGAGTCATATCTTACTTGTGTGACCAGAGAAGAGTCATATTTTCAAGCTCTGACTCATCTCGGGGTAATTTGCATATGTATCAAATCGGTTTTTTTACACAATAAAAGCACACAGAGCTATGGGAACTGGATATTGCGGATGTGCTAGCGGCCATCTAGCAACCCATGTCCTCAGCTCTATACCCAAAATCCAGGTGACAGGTTCCCTTTAAGAGCAGAATTTGGGAGCCATATGTGGCTCTCAATCCTCCTGTATAAAGATCTCAGCCTGTTGGCCCAGTACTGCAGACCAGTGCTACTGAGGATGTCATAGCACTACTGAGTCTTGGCACCATGGTCAGAACCATACGACATGGAATTCTGAATTAATTGATGGGAGTCTCTATATTAGGATCTTCATCTCGTGGCCAGAGCAGAGGGTGAATGAAAAGTGCAGCCCTCATTCTGGAAGTCACAGCATTTTCGCGCATAACATGGACAGTGCAACAGAGGAACTGAACACTTGCTGCTGTGTTCCCCGAAGTTTACAGTATATCAGTAAATCACTGGGTGTACCAGCAGCCAGATACCCTGTAAGGGTAAAAATCATAATTAAAGGGAACCTGTCACCGGGATTTTGGGTATAGAGCTGAGGACATGGGTTGCTAGGTGGCCGCTAGCACATCCGCAATACCCAGTCCCTATAGCTCGGTGTGCTTTTATTGCGTAAAAAACCCGATTTGATACATATGCAAATTGACCTGAGATGAGTCGTGTCCCTGACTCATCTCACGTACAGGACTCATCTCAGGTTAATTTGCATATGGATCAAATCTGTTTTTTTTTTACACAATAAAAGCACACAGAGCTATGGGGACTGGGTATTGCGGATGTGCTAGCGGCCATCTAGAAACCCATGTCCTCAGCTCTAAACGCAAACTCCCGGTGACAGGTTCCCTTTAACTGGTAGATAAATAAGTGCTGTTTTAACACACAATACTCCTGCCACTTTGACTTTTTCCTCGGTGATACTTTCTTTCTTTGAGTATTTTCTTCTCACTAGTTGAAATTGTTAATACAAGTGACATTTCTCTGCACAGATATGTCCTTTTCTCTTAATACTCAAGTTGACTTTTATGAAGCTAAAAGAGGTTAGTGTCTCTTGTCCTAGACGGAGATTAACAAAGTCTATCCATTAGTGGGTTAAATGCTCTGGAGCCACCGGTGAAATCCAGCTGTCATGGGGATCGCTGAGTTTCCTGAGGACTTCTCCTTCTTTCTTGGATCCATCATGTCTGTGGTTATAACAGAACTTGTCATAAATGAACTTTATCATATGATGTCCATTTATTCACTGAAGGTTGTCTCCCATCTTTACCAAGTGACAAGCCCTGAGTGACATGGCGTTGAATTCTAGGACAGTTTCTAGTAGTGTTTTTATGCATATCCGATGGCATACCGGACCTCTTGTCATTTTTGTCCCAATTAACTCATTTTCCTTTGCCACGCTATCTTGCCATGTTTGCCCTTTGTCACCGCATGATGTCCTGTAGTAAGCACTTTCCATTGCTTTCGGTTAAATGGCCCATAGAACACTAAGCAAACAAAGGCAGATTGGTTGCTATGAATGAAAGGGCTAGGGTTTCTTTCTAACTGCTTCCTGTTTGCATGAACTGTAGGCAAGAAGCAATATACCCTGTCGTTAAAATCCGAGTCATTTCCAGGTTTTGCTAGAAGGGCCCATGTCTCTAATGTATCTTGTTAGAGTCATATACAGTCACATCCCATTTAATTGTACATTCAAACGTCAGCAGATTGATACCAGGAAAAGAAAAGCTCTACAAAGCTACGACTGAAACCAAGGGAACCATAATACGGCAGCATGCAGGCAGTGCCCCGAAGGGCCATTCAGAGAGTGCACATACACCCTTTAGCCTTGGCCTCAGGGTATGCTCAATGTTAGTTATGATTCAATATGCATTTCATTGAAACTGTAATAGTCTGTTCAATAGGTCTAGTGTTGGACTGGGATTCCTTGGGCCCCCCAGAGAAAATTATTCTTTGGGCCTAACACCTATATCAGGGGTCAGCAACTTTTAGCACTTCACCTGCTCTGAAACTACAACTCCCAGAATCCTCTTTTCACTTCTATGGGAGTTGCAAGAACTGTTGAGTAAGTGTGGATGCATGTGAGTTGTAGTTTCACAGTAGCTGGAGTGCTGAAGGTTGCTGATCCCTGACCTATATAATCAGCAAAGTCTAATAGGTTTTGCATCAAAGAAAGAGACCCAAGTGGCAAGAGATGATCTCCTTTGTGGCCTACTGTACATGACATCAGAGCCTGGTCCCACCAGAACATCCTCTGGCACTATGGTGGGCCACTCAGAGTGGAGCTCCAGATAGATGTAAGCCTTCTCCTACATGTTCAGGTCAATCTTTGTGTCCATAGGAGCAGCATCATGGTAGTCAGTGATGTTGCAATAAAGAAGGTTTGTCAGCTTTGTCCAGGCAGTGGTTTAATGATCTGCAAATTCAATGAAGATCAAGTTAATGGAGATGTTTTACGTTACCACCTAAAACATATGTGTCATAAAATAAACCCTAGCCTTGTAGAGACAGGTCTTCCAGATGACCAACCATGAATTTCTTATTGCACAAACCTCTGCCTGTGACGCAGTGGTCCATCATGCTACCTGCTTCAGTGAGCAAATACCTGGGATGGAAACTGTGATGTCAGATGCGTGGACAGAATTCCTGTATGGAAACAGTGTCCTGGATCCCCGCTCATTGCCCAGGACTTCAAATAAATCCATAGGTTGTCCTGTGATCTCTGATGTCTCAGTTAGGGGCTTGGCTCACTTTCATGTTGTCTGCTTCCCCGCCTTGGCCTTGCACAACACATGACATTTGCATGTATTGGACTGTAACACTACACGGTGTATTAAATAATCGGAGCAAACAGCTGCAGCCGCCCACTGGTGCCTATTAGAAGTGGAGTCCTCCCATGCTGTCCAGTGCCCTGGTGCTGAAATGCCTCTACCTCCGCAGCCGGATGGGTTTGGCACATGCAGTATCAGGCTACTTTCACACTAGAGTTTTTGCTGGATCTGTGCAAAAACGCTTCCGTTACTGATAATACAACCATCTGCATATGTTATGAACGGATCTGCTTGTATTATCTTTAACATTGCCAAGACGGATCCATCATGAACTCCATATAAAGTCAATGGAGGACGGATCCGTTTTCTAGTATGTCAGATTGTGTCAGAGAAAACGGATCCGTCCCCATTGACTTGCCTTGGGGGTCATGCCGGATCCGTCTTGCGGTTTGCTCTCTGGTATGGGTGCAACTAAACAGAACGGAATGCATTTTTGAGCATTGAATTGGCATTGACAATGAATGGGGGCAAAACTGAAGCGCTTTTTTTCCGGTATTGAGCCCCTATGACGGATCTCAATACCGGAAAACTTAAACGCTAGTGTGAAAGTAGCCTAAAATAAATTAAACATTTAGGGTATGGCCACACAGGGTGGAAATTCCACGGCAAATGTTGCCATATTTCTGCAGCCTAATCTGCTGTAATTGCATTAGATGATGAAATCCACAGTGGAAATCAACAGCATATATTGACTGGCTGCAGATTTAAAATCCACACTGTGGGTTAATTTATGCTGCAGATTTTTTTTTTTTTTTTTTTTTTTTGTAGCACGTAGATGACGTTTCTTAAAATGTCATCCACTTCCCTGGTACTGAAAAATGCTCCGAATTTGCCGATGTGGCAGATCTGCAGCATATCCTTTCCATGTGGACGTACCCTAAAAGGGACGCTGACTCCAACGGCGTGTCCTATGCCATTGAATATTATCTATTGTTCCATGTTATCAGCCATTTCCGGCTGGAGGGAGACTGTAGTGTTCTTTAATACGATTACTAACAAGTAGTCGAGAAACGTGGCTGACGTCATGGTCACCTTTATCTGACATTTCGCCAGATGTCAGAGCCTCCAGATACATCTCCATACGTGTGTGCGAATGACATCCGTAGGATGAATACAGATGTAGCATTGTTAATGAATCGTGACAGCCCACAGCTGTAGCAGAGGTGAATTTGCCAGATGTAGCAGAGGTGAGTTTCTCAAAGCCTTTGGGATGTCACGGTGTGTTTGTTATCTGCAGTTTCACATAGGATTGCTGGTGGGTGAATGGACATGTAATGCAATGATTTGGAATGCAACCTTAAAGAGTTAAATACATGACAAATTCAGGACCACTACATCTGTATAGTGTAGCTGGGTTACATACAATTCATTGTAACACCACAAATGACACATTATCAGCATGAGCCAAGACATAATGCAGAACGTCTATCTATCTATCTATCTATCTATCTATCTATCTATCAATCACTGTATCTATTATCTATCTATCTCTCTCATATCTATCTATCTATCTATCTATCTATCTATCTATCTATCTATCTATCTATCTATATCTATCGCTCTCATATCTATATCTATCTATCTATTATCTATATCTATCTATATCTATCTATCTATCATCTATCTATCTATCTATCTATCTATCTATCTAATATCTATCTATCTATCTATCTATCTATCTATTATCTATATCTATCTATCTATCTATCTATCTATCTATTATCTATCTATCTATCTAATATCTATATCTATCTATTATCTATCTATCTATCTATCGCTCTCATATCTATCTATCTATCTATCTATCTATCTCATATCTATCTATCTATCTATCTATCTATCTATTATCTATATCTATCTATCTATTATCTATCTATCTATCTATCTAATATCTATATCTATCTATTATCTATCTATCTATCTATCTATCTATCTATCTATCTATCTATCTATCTATCGCTCTCATATCTATCTTTCTATCTATCTATCTCATATCTATCTATCTATCTATCTATCTATCTATCTATCTATTATCTATCTATCTATCTCTATCTATCTATCTAATATCTATCTGTCTATCTAATATCTATATCTATCTATCTAATCTATCATCTATTAAATATCTATCTACCTATCTAATATCTAGCTATATAATATCTATTGACTATTTAATATCTAGCTGTCTATTTATCTACCTAATATCTACAGTATATCTATCTATCTATCTATCTATCTATCTATCTAACTATCCATCATCTATTAAATATCTACCGATCTAATATCTATCTGTTGACTATTTAATATCTACCTATATCCTGTACTATTTATCATATATACTGTCCATATATTGTGTATAAGGGAGGGTCTTTCAGTGTTGCAGTGACTTTTGTTTCCGTCCATGGGTTGTCGATCAGCAGACCCTATGGATGACATAGCAGTGCAGCCTCATATAGGAGAACAGCGAGGCGGTGGAAGCAGCTGATTTGCCGCCTGTTTCAGCATGATATTGCTGTTTCTTTCAGTCAGTGTGGGCGTCTCCTTGTCTAATTACACGAACGGATCTCTCCGTGGGCAGTGGAGCTACGTGAATCCCTGCTTCCTATTTTAGCATCTCTCCTCCCTTGGGAATACCGTATAGATTTAAGACGCAGCAAGTGTGCTTGACGTAGTTGTGACGTGTAAATACTCATTTCCATTGAATGTGGAGAAAGGTTCTTGTTGTTTTTCCAGCTCTAGACTCCACCGGAGAAAGCTGCTCCTGACATCTGCTCACCAGGCAACGAGGCAAAAGCAAAGGGTTTTATATGTGATCCAGGTTTCTGAATATTGCACACATCTGCTCTGAAATGGAAGGAGGATGCTGGCCTTACAAGTGCATTGCTGTAGTGTCTATCTTGTCGTCATGTTGCTTACTATTTGTGTCTGGCATAGAAAGACGATATGTGAATGAATGGGCTGCAGAGGTCCCGGGTGGTCCAGAAGAGGCAGAGTTACTAGCAAAAGAACTGGGCTATGAATTACTTGGTCCGGTAAGTAAAAAAAAAATACACTTTTATTCTGATTTTGTGAATATTTTATGAAAATGCTTTTTTTTTTTTAATCACGCACAGTAGGGGATGTCTCCATACTGTCACTGAACTGGTTGCAATTAGTTTGCCATATTTTCCAGAATGCGGCTCGGCTCAGACCTGTTGCTTCTCACCTGTGCTTCCTCTTTTTCATCGATGTCTCATTGCATTAAAACTGTCTTGTGACTACCTTCTAATGGCAAAACAGCTGTAGCCTCCTAGAAAATGGCATCATTCATGAATACTAGCACTGACTGAAATCCATTATTGTTAAGCGACTCGAACGCCACGAAAATTCAATTCGCCGCAAAGCTGAATCTCCTCATGCTTCGCGGTAGCGAATCGATTTTCCCTTAATGGCAGTAAAAAAAAAAATTCAAATCATACTTACCTTATCCGTTTGAGAGCGAAGAGCCGTTCACCGCCATCTTGATTGAAGATCTTGCCCAAAATCCCGTGCATGATGACGTATAACATCACTATGCTGGCCAACGTAATGATTTAGTGCTGGATCTTCAATCAAGATGACGGTGGCTGGCTCGTCGCGGTCAAGTGGATAAGAGTTTGTATGATTTTATAAAAAAAAATATTTTATTTTACAATATATTATTGCTGTCAGATGCCTCAATCAGCTATAAACGCGGCATCTGAGGGGTACAATGACGGGGAGCGGCGCAGTCGCCACTCCCTGTCATTGCACTCAACTTTACTTACAAAGAAATGCGCTTTGTAACTAAGTAATTCATCATGAAGCAAATTTTTTAGTAAAATTCGGCGAAGCAGCCAAATCAAATTTTTGAATTCTTCCCCCTACGCCATTTTTTGGCTTACAAAAGATATCAGAACCCCCATTTTGCCATTGCAATTTTTTTTAGGTTCTACTGGCATAATATGCCGCCCTCCCCAGGTTTAAGAAAAGGGTAAATAGCAAGGGCGGGATGTGGACGTGGCATTGGCACTTGGCACATTCATCATTATTTACTGCAATATTGACTGACATCTACGCCAGCTCCAAGCTGCCCTAGATTTTATTCTGGCGCACGGAATGACAGACCTCCTCCTGCAGCGCATGCCCTATCAAAACCAGCGCAGCAGTCGCCTGTCTTACACCATTCTTCGGTCCAACATATAATTTTGCACGCCAGCTTAACTGCCTTTAATATAACCCTAGCTATGTCATGCCTCCAGCAAAATGAATACTTTGCAAATGATAAACGTGTCATATTAGGATTCTCTTTGCTCTTCTTCTGACATGTGACTTCTATAAACACACAGTGCAAACGTCAGAAAACCGGCATGAGCTACAAAGTTGGATCTGCAGGAGACTGTTTGCTTACCTGCCAAGAGAAAAAGGTCTGGTACAGCTAGTAGAAACTAGTTTAGTGCTCTCATTAGGAGAAACAAAATACGAGTATTGCAGGTTTGATACCTTTTAATCGCTAACACAAATAGAAGTAATGATGTTACATAGCGAGCTTTTGAGACATCACCAGTCCCTTCATCAGGCGTACTACAAGAATATATGAAGAAACAGCAATATATATACAATAAGAACAGAGACATGGGGGAATAAATAGACATTTGAAAAATAACAGAACAACATATCAAAGATCTTGAGAATGAGTTCTTACAGATAAGGCTACTTTCACACTTGCATTTGGGGTTCCGCTTGTGAGATCCGTTTGAGGGCTCTCACAAGCGGCCCCGAACTGATCCGTTTATCCCCAATGCATTCTGAATGGATAAGGATCCGTTCAGAATGCATCAGTTTGGCTCCGTTCCGCCTCTATTCCGCTCTGGAGGCGGACACCAAAACGCAGCGTTTTGGTGTCCGCCTGGCCGTGCGGAGCCAAACGGATCCGTCCTGACTTACAATGCAAGTCAATGAGGACGGATCCGTTTGACGTTGACACAATATGGTGCAATTGCAAACGGATCCGTCCCCCATTGACTTTCAATGTAAAGTCAGGAGTCCCTATTAATATACCATCGGATCGGAGTTTTCTCCAATCCGATGGTATATTTCAACTTGAAGCGTTACCATCAACATGGGAACGCCTCTATGTTAGAGTACACCATCGGATTTGAGTTAGATCGTGAAAACTCAGATCCGACAGTATATTCTAACACAGAGGCGTTCCCATAGTGATGGGGACGCTTCAAGTTAGAATATACTAAGAACTGTGTACATAACTGCCCCCTGCTGCCTGGCAGCACCCGATCTCTTACAGGGGGCTGTGATCCGCACAATTAACCCCTCAGGTGCCGCACCTGAGGGGTTAATTGTTCGTATCATAGCCCCCTGTAAGAGATCAGGTGCTGCCAGGCAGCAGGGGCAAGACCCCCCTCCCTCCCCAGTTTTAAATTCATTGGTGGCCAGTGCAGCCCCCCTCCCTCCCGAGTATTAAATTCATTGGTGGCCAGTGCGGCCCCCCCTCCCTCCCTCCCCAGGATTAAATTCATTGGTGGCCAGTGCGGCCTCCCCTCTCCCCCCCTAATTAAAATCACCCCCCCAATCATTGGTGGCAGCAGAGAGTTCTGATCGGAGTCCCAGTTTAATCGCTGGGGCTCCGATCGGTTACCATGGCAGCCAGGAAGCTACTGCAGTCCTGGATGCCATGGTTACTTAGCAATTTTAGAAGCATTATACTTACCTGCGCTGTCTGTGGCCGGCCGGGCGCTCCTCCTACTGGTAAGTGACAGGTCTGTGCTATAAGCAATGCGCCGCACAGACCTTTCACTTACCAGTAAGAGGAGCGACTGGCCGGCCACAGACAGCGCAGGTAAGTATAATGCTTCTAAAATTGCTAAGTAACCATGGCAGCCAGGACTGCAGTAGCTTCCTGGCTGCCATGGTAACCGATCGGAGCCCCAGCGATTAAACTGGGACTCCGATCGGAACTCTCCGCTGCCACCAATGATTGGGGGGGGGTGATTTTAATTAGGGGGGGAGAGGGGAGGCCGCACTGGCCACCAATGAATTTAATACTGGGGAGGGAGGGAGGGGGGCCGCACTGGCCACCAATGAATTTAATACTGGGGAGGGAGGGGGGCCGCACTGGCCACCAATGAATTTAAAACTGGGGAGGGATGGGGGTCTTGCCCCTGCTGCCTGGCAGCACCTGATCTCTTACAGGGGGCTATGATACGAACAATTAACCCCTCAGGTGCGGCACCTGAGGGGTTAATTGTGCGGATCACAGCCCCCTGTAAGAGATCGGGTGCTGCCAGGCAGCAGGGGGCAGTTATGTACACAATTCTTAGTATATTCTAACTTGAAGCGTCCCCATCACCATGGGAACGCCTCTGTGTTAGAATATACTGTCGGATCTGAGTTTTCACGATGTGAAAACTCAGATCTGAAAAAGCTGTTATGCAGACGGATCCGTTCTGAACGGATGCAAGCGTTTGCATTATAGGTGCGGATCCGTCTGTGCAGATACCAGATGGATCCGCACCGAACGCAAGTGTGAAAGTAGCCTAAGGGGTGTGTAAGTTTTATGGTCTCTAAATTGATGTTATCTCAGAGACCTGGTGCCCCGACTATGTCTATAGAAGACTCTTTAGATCTTGTAGTGTGTCATAAATCCCGGGGACAAATTCAGTCCAGTATTCAAAGTGTCAAGGAATGTTATAAATTTGTATTCCCAAATTCTTCTAGCTCTTTGGGATTTGAAGTTACCTTTTAATATGAGAACTTTCATGTGTTCTCCATTGTGTCCTGGGCTACAGAAATGCTTAGCCACAGGAAAGTGTAGCTTCTTCTCTTTAAAGGGTTTCTGTCACCTGAAAAATGGGTATTAAGCAGGCTGACATTAGCGATGTGCTAATGTCAGCTGAACATAACTATATTACTGCCATCTCGCTGCCTGCCGCCTATATTGAGAAAGACGAACTTTTATAAATAAGCTAATTAGCCTCTAGGAGCAGGGAGGGCGTTGCACCTGCTACTAGAGGCTCCGTTTTCCCACCTCTTTTCATGCCCTTCTTCTTTTGATTGACAGGGCCAGGGCAGCGCTTCTCTCCTCCCGCCAGCCGTGTCTTGTATTAGGCTACGTCTACACGACGACATTTGTCGCGTGACATTAGTGCAACAAAATGTTGCGCGACAAATGTCGTCGTGTAGACGTAGCCTAATACTGCAATTTTTATAATGGCAGTCTATGGTGTCGCACTGCAACATGCAACATGCTGCGACTGCGACGCAACAGTCGCAGAAAATCCATTCGAGATGGATTTTTCTGTGACTGTTGCGTCGCAGCATGTTGCATGTTGCAGTGCGACACCATAGACTGCCATTATAAAAATTGTCGCGCGACATTAGTGCAACAAAGTGTCGTGCGACAAATGTTGCAGTGTAGTTGTGCCCTATCTGTCGCGCGACAAATGTCGTCGTGTAGACGTAGCCTAAATCTCGCGCCGCAGGAAGCCAGCAGCCGCCAAGCGTCCTTCTCTCACTGCGCCTGAGCCGAATACTGAACGGCGTGAGATTTACACTGCAGACACGGCCGTCGGGAGGAGAGCAGCACTGCCTGGCCCTGTCAATCAAGAGAAGAAGGGCGTGAAAAGAGGTGGGCAAACAGAGCCTCTAGGAGCAGGTGCAACGCCCCCCCTGCTCCTAGAGGCTAATTAGCATATTACAAAAGTTTGTTTTTCTCAATAACGGCGGCAGGCAGCGAGATGGCGCTAATATAGTTATGTTCAGCTGACATTAGCACATCGCTAATGTCAGCCAGCTTAATACCCATTTTTCAGGTGTCAGAAACCCTTTGATTGTGTGGCGGTGGGACCTTATCCTTGCATTGAGTTTCTCTCCTGTTTCTCCAACGTAGAAGCCTCCAACAGGACATTTAGTGCAGAGAATCAGATAAACAACATTAGATGTAGAACATGTGAATGTCCCAGGGATCTTATAGTCCTGCTGTGTGTTGGGGATCCGGATCTTATCTGTTGTCATACCTGCCAATACACATGCATTCCATATTATACACACTTTCATATGGTGCATGCATTAAAGGAGTTAATTGAAGCAAGGATATCGCCATTGTAAGGGCAAAGTCGAATGCTTAACCTCTTAGATAGGACTGAGATGTTTCGTCATGGATACATCATGGGGATTTAGGCATCTCCATGTAATACTGATGTTTGTAGATGAAAGAAAGGATTTGGTAATGTGTGTGAGTCATCCACTGGAAATCACAATCTACATATACTGTATGGGTAGGGGATCAGTCAGGTGGTGTCACACCTCCTCATACCCACCGCTTTGCAGCCGTGTTATGAAGGCAATTACAGTTTGAGAGCCTACAGCTTGCAAGACACACGTTGCTTTCATTAACATTAATCTCTGGAGAAGTGTCTAGCATATATTATTTTTCCATATTCAATATGGCTGTGCTTCGTACCAGGATCTGCTTGCTGGAGCCACTGATCTGTGTTACACGTGTAAGCCTTATGAGATCTGGACGCTAACTCATTTCACATTAAAGCTTCTGCTGTAAAATGCTATATGTTTTCATGCAAATGTAGAATAACTGATGTAAAGAAATTAAAGCAGAAAGCAAGCATCAAAAATAAAGTTTTATAGAAATCGAAAAAGGCAGGAACCATGTTGAAATGACTATATTTTTTGACATCACTTCACTGGCAGGGTATACAAAAGATTTCTTGATGTAGGCATTAAAGGGGTTGTGAAGGCAGTTTTTGATGATCTATCCTCAGTATAGGTCGACAATATCTGATCGGAAGGGATCCGACACCCGGCTCCATGCAAGTACTGATTCCTCTTTATTACACTGCCTGTCGTCTCGGAAGCGAGTGTAATTAAAAGTACTTGGAATTAAACTATACTTCCGTTCCAAGGGAGATGACAGGCAGTGTAATGAAGAGGAAGCAGTGCTTACATGGAGTGCTGCCTCCTCTTCAAACAGCTTAATGGCGGAGGTACCGGGTGTTGGAAACACTCTGATCAATATAAAACCCCTTCACAACCCCTCTAAAGGGGTTATCCCATCTCACACATTGGAGGCATATCACTAGGATATCCCACCATTGTCAAATAGGTGCGGGTCTCATCTCTGGAAGCCTTTCTCTAGAATAGGGCCCTCAAAACGAAGGAGAACGCACCGCGCATGCTCAGCATTCTCTCCATTAACCTCTATGGGAGTTCCGAAAGGAGCTGAGTGAATGCACTAGGCTATTTCCGGAACTCTCATAGAAGTGAATGGAGAGTGCACCACGCATGCACAGCCACCTCTCCATTCACCTCTATGGTGAACTTCTATGGTGAACTTAATCCTTCAGGCGTAGCTACACTAAGCGTTAACATTCTTCACCACCAAGTGACACAACAGTCCAAAATGTTACAATATGGGAGTTGTATAGTTGAGTCCTCAAACTGGAGAGATGTCTTAACTTGTAAGTGGCATGGAGGGAACACTGATCAGTGGTGATTATCTTTCCCCAACTAATGAAACAACCTATGACTCTGTTGAATTATTACAATATCTTGTTTGTAAAGGAAAAAGAAAATCACCAGTGAAATGGACTCTGATTATTCATTCTTGAAAAGTATCGGAGAAGATTGGTCGGCACTGCGGTTTGCATGTGGTACGCGCGTCCAGGGAAGGTGTCCCACTAGTATATACTATTATGCTTTGAATAAAAGTTTTTTTATATCGTCAAGAAAGTGAGTGCCAGTACTTATTAACTAGATTCAATCTTGAAGGCATTTTTAGGATTTCCACTGTGCAAGGAAAATGAGGGATGTATTGGGAGTAAGATCTGATGTTGTTAAAACCAAGCTTATTTCATTGAGTTTTTTCTTCTTCCTTCTTTAGTAATATTTATTCTTCATTTTGTTTTAAAAGATCCTAGGCATTTATGCCATATACCAAGAAGTGGGGTGTCATGAGTTTTCTCCATGAAGTGGCTCCATGTCACTCTTTTTAGGCTACTTTCACACTAGCGGCAGCCTTCTCTGGCGGGGGAACAGCCTGCCGGATCCGTGCTGCCACTAGTGCACTGTTCCGCCGTAAGTCCGCTCCGACCCCACTGATTATAATGGGGGCGGGCCGGAGGTCTGGCCGCAGCACAGCAAACATGCCGAGAGGTGGCCGGAATAAAACTACGACATTATAGTCAATGGGGCCGGAGCAGACTTACGGCGGCACGGTGCACTAGCTGAAGCACGGATCCGGCAGGCTGTTGCCCCACTGGAACAGCTTGCCGGAGAAGGCTGCTGCTAGTGTGAAAGTAGCCTTAGGTAAACATTTTTTATGTCCACCTAGATGTGGTGGCAACCAGCCATCTGACAAGGGGACCCCATTTGTGCCAATAGGTTGGATCTTTATGACCTGACAGCTAGCTACTATAGTCTGTGGATGTAAATGCTATATGGTTGCTGTCGAGGAAACCAATTAACTTTGGAGTAATTCACAACCTGTAGATTATTTATTTGACATATTGACATTTCTGGCAGGAAATAATATCCCAGTCCTCAAATAAATTCAATCCTCCTCCCTCCAATTCCTCCACATGCTCTCTCTCCTCTTTTGACCCTATAACAGAGGAAGAAATCTCCAGGCTTCTCTCTTCTTCTCGACCCACAACCTGTAGCAGTGATCCTATTCTATCACACCTCCTTCAGTCCCACTCACTCACCTAACTAAAAATTTTTTACCTCTCTCTCTCTTCTGGTATTTTTCGTCCTCTTTCAAACACTCTATTATAACCCCACTACTAAAGAAACCATCTCTTGACCCGTTTTGTGCTGCTAACTACCGACCAGTTTCTAACCTCCCCTTCATCTCTAAACTCCTTGAACGTCTTGTCTACTCTCGCTTAATAAGCTATCTCTCTGCAAACTCTCTTCTTGACCCCTTACAATCTGACTTTCGCCCTCTTCACTCTACAGAGACTGCCCATACTAAAGTGTCTAACGATCTCCTAACAGCAAAAAGAAATGGTGACTATTCTCTTCTGATTCTTCTGGATCTCTCTGCAGCGTTCGATATCGTTGACCATAAACTTCTGCTCACCTCCCTGTCCAGCTGTTGCATAGACACATAGATGTGGTTCACCTGATTAAAACACTGTTTTTCTTTTGTTGAACCAAGGCTCCATTCCTGAGTTATGATACCTTTTCTTATTAGGCCTTTGGTGCAATGAGGGCTTCACCTTTGCTCTTGTTGCACCCAAACTCCACTCCACTCTGTGAGCAGCGCTGTGACAGTGCCAGGCAATGGCAAAGTGCTGGTGAAAGATTCCCTTTACACTGCGGGCAGAATTATTAGGCAAATGAGTATTTTGACCACATCATCCTCTTTATGCATGTTGTCTTACTCCAAGCTGTATAGGCTCGAAATCCTACTACCAATTAAGCATATTAGGTGATGTGCATCTCTGTAATGAGAAGGGGTGTGGTCTAATGACATCAACACCCTATATTAGGTGTGCATAATTATTAGGCAACTTCCTTTCCTTTGGCAAAATGGGTCAAAAGAAGGACTTGACAGGCTCAGAAAAGTCAAAAATAGTGAGATATCTTGCAGAGGGATGCAGCACTCTTAAAATTGCAAAGCTTCTGAAGCGTGATCATCGAACAATCAAGCGTTTCATTCAAAATAGTCAACAGGGTCGCAAGAAGCGTGTGGAAAAACCAAGGCGCAAAATAACTGCCCATGAACTGAGAAAAGTCAAGCGTGCAGCTGCCAAGATGCCACTTGCCACCAGTTTGGCCATATTTCAGAGCTGCAACATCACTGGAGTGCCCAAAAGCACAAGGTGTGCAATCCTCAGAGACATGGCCAAGGTAAGAAAGGCTGAAAGACGACCACCACTGAACAAGACACACAAGCTGAAACGTCAAGACTGGGCCAAGAAATATCTCAAGACTGATTTTTCTAAGGTTTTATGGACTGATGAAATGAGAGTGAGTCTTAATGGGCCAGATGGATGGGCCCGTGGCTGGATTGGTAAAGGGCAGAGAGCTCCAGTCCGACTTAGACGCCAGCAAGGTGGAGGTGGAGTACTGGTTTGGGCTGGTATCATCAAAGATGAGCTTGTGGGGCCTTTTTGGGTTGAGGATGGAGTCAAGCTCAACTCCCAGTCCTACTGCCAGTTTCTGGAAGACACCTTCTTCAAGAAGTGGTACAGGAAGAAGTCTGCATCCTTCAAGAAAAACATGATTTTCATGCAGGACAATGCTCCATCACACGCGCCCAAGTACTCCACAGCGTGGCTGGCAAGAAAGGGTATAAAAGAAGAAAATCTAATGACATGGCCTCCTTGTTCACCTGATTTGAACCCCATTGAGAACCTGTGGTCCATCATCAAATGTGAGATTTACAAGGAGGGAAAACAGTACACCTCTCTGAACAGTGTCTGGGAGGCTGTGGTTGCTGCTGCACGCAATGTTGATGGTGAACAGATCAAAACACTGACAGAATCCATGGATGGCAGGCTTTTGAGTGTCCTTGCAAAGAAAGGTGTCTATATTGGTCACTGATTTGTTTTTGTTTTGTTTTTGAATGTCAGAAATGTATATTTGTGAATGTTGAGATGTTATATTGGTTTCACTGGTAAAAATAAATAATTGAAATGGGTATATATTTGTTTTTTGTTAAGTTGCCTAATAATTATGCACAGTAATAGTCACCTGCACACACAGATATCCCCCTAAAATAGCTAAAACTAAAAACAAACTAAAAACTACTTCCAAAAATATTCAGCTTTGATATTAATGAGTTTTTTGGGTTCATTGAGAACATGGTTGTTGTTCAATAATAAAATTAATCCTCAAAAATACAACTTGCCTAATAATTCTGCACTCCCTGTAAAGGGGTTGTCCCACAAAAAAATATTCTACAGTTTTCAAACCAGAACCTGGATCTGAGTACTTTTGTATTTGCATGTCATAAAAAATTTAACATTGCCACTTAATTATTCAATAAAATGTATCTGTATAGCGCCACCTGCTGTTAGTTTTTTCTTATTTCTTTGTCCTGCTTACCGAGATGGCCGCACATGCTCAGTTTTATCCTTCAACTGCCACCTGAGCTCTGATAGGGAGAGCCGAGACACGCCCCCTGAGCTAGAGCAGAAAAGCCACTCCCCTTGAGCTGTCAGCTTGATATAAATCAGGCAGAGCAATGAATGTGGAGATATCTGGATCCATGTGAGATACAGGGATGGCTATAGCTTTATTAGAAAGTGATTGTCATGTGCTATATGATGTCTGATATTTAATCTGTATACCTACAGTAATATTGCCAAGAAAACAGGTAAGGTAATGGCTTTTAAAAAAAAATTAGCTTGATGTTTACATTAACACAGTGGATGTATGTTACTAGTCTGTATGTTTTGGAGTAGGACTATTACAGATTGTGTACTCATGTAAATTTGAAGTTGGTTAAAGGGAATGTGTCAACAAAAAAAATCAACTATTGTTTAAATAAAGATTGTTATGTTAAAGGATATGGACACCTTTGTAAAAAAAAATTTTTTTTTACACAAATGTATTTAGTAAAGAAAATCATTTTTCCAATTGGTTCTATTTATCTATCTTTTTTTGTGTTTGTTCTAGAGCCTGTTGTGCTTCCTATGCACAGCAGGTTGCTCTCAGTGAGGTTTTCTGTAACTCCTCCTGTGTGCACACGGGAGCGTGCTATCTCCCCCCGTTCACCCCCACAGTAGCTGCCAGGTTCGGCACACATGAAGCCCCTGCTCTCTCCAGAGAAGCCCCGCCCCTCACTGACATCTCTCTCAGCAGGAGCAGCTCCAGACTACATTGTGTTTACAGGACTTGTGGTGATGTCACAGTCATGTGATCAGCAATGTGTGTGGGAGGAGTTAGGGGAACACAGGCTCGGTGTAGGACTGTGCTGGTGGAGAATGCAGAGGTACTTTATGTATAGAAGGTGTGTATAAAGCAGGGCTATGTCAGTGTAACCAGTCTATTTTACATTTTTCTGTGTGTAATGTGCACACAGTAGCAGGGTACATTCACAGGACCGTGTGTAATCCTTTCCGTTTTACGGTCCGCAAATAACAGAAGCTTGTGTCCGTATTTTGCGAACAAATGACTTCTGTTTGTGTTCCGTAGGTCTTCCTTTTTTTACAGTCAGCAAAAAATGGAAGGAAAAAGAAGATAGAGAGAAAAAATCTATATTAGTAAGGCCTTTAAAAATACGGAAACGGATCCGCAAAAAATGGATGACATATGGAAACCATTCCGTATGTCATCCGCAATATGCGGATCCATTGACTTGAATGGGGCTGCGGACCGATCTGTGCGGACAATAGTAGGACAAGCTTCATATTTTTGGAATGGAAACACAAAAACATGTTTTGTTTCCCCAAAAAATGTGTGTAAATCCAAAATAAAATAAAAAAAATAGACATATTAGGTATCGCATTAGCTACTCTGTCAGGTGGACATTGGAAAAAACAAAAAATATAAACTGTGCCAGAACAGCCATTTTTTGCCTCACAAAAAGAGTAATATATACAGTATATACACACACAAACACAATGCATGACTACCACAAGCAAAAGATTTATATACTGCAGGAATAACCCTAATATATATATATATATATATATATATATATATAAAATGAAAAAATAGAGCAGCACTCCAAAGTAGCAGTAAAAAATGGTATCTTTATTCACCCATAGGTGACGCGACGTTTCGGCTCCAGCCTGAAGCCTTTCTTACCATATATATATATATATATTGGGGTTTCGCTCTGGTACACAGGATTAGCGGGCGCAGTATAGAGGCAACAACAAGTTCTTTAGATCAAACAGTTCAGTGTTTTATTCACACTTTAGGCAAGTGACAAAGCAAGCAGTCATAATCAAACAAAAAGTCACCTTGCGGTGTTGGTGGTAATTCACACCATGCGGCAATTCTGCCATCAAAGAGTCCTTGACTATAGCAGCACCAACTTCTTTTCATGTCAAACAGGTATCAAGCCTTCATCCAGCAACAAGGCTCCCAGATCCCAACACAGAGACCTCACTTCTGAGCCCAGCTGCCTATTTAAGGACAGCCAGGTGCTGCCAAAACCCAGACCGGCACTCAAAATTCGGTCCGGTATTTGACCTCACCTGACTGTAAATCAGCCCAGCAGCACATGCTGGGAGGAAAATACCTGTTTCCCCAGACAAAACTTCTCACTGTGTCACAATATATATATATATATATATAAAACAATGGCAGCACGTCAGGCCAAATATCAATATAGAGGTGCAGGCCAATGGATCCGGCAACAAATCCAGGACAATATAAGAATTAAATAAAATGGCAGCACTCTCACAAAAAATGAGTGAAAAGAAAAACACTTTATTTACTCCTGTGGTCGCAACTAGGGATGAGCGAACTTGTAATCAAGTTTGGCGTAAAGGTTCAGGTTTGGGTTATGTAAGAATTCCGTTATTGATTCTGCTACCACGGACCATAACTAAGGGTCCATTCACACGTCCGCATAATGGGTCCGCATCCGTTCCCATTCATTTTCAATTGGGCCACAAAAGATGCGGACAGCACCACAATGTGCTGTCCGCATTGGCACTTCCGTTTCGCGGCCCCGCAAGAAAAATAGAGCATGTCCTATTTGTGTCCGCAGCCACGGACAAGAATAGGTATTTCTATCATAGTGCTAGCCATGTGCGGTCTGCAAAATGTGGAACGCACATGGCCAGTGTCCGTGTTTTGCAGATACGGTCCATGGTAGCGGAATCCATAACGGAATTCTTAGATAACCTAAACCTTGTGTGCCGAACTTGAAAACAAAAGTTCACGCAAAATAAAAATAATAAGAAATAAAAATAAAAATAGAAAAAATGAAAAATAAAAAATTAATATAAAAACAAAAAACAAAAAGTTCACCACTGTGTTTTCTTTTCTTCTATTGGCGTCGCAGACCACCGTGTGAAGCGGGCACAATTCACATTTAAAACAGTCAATTCAACGAAGGGCGGTCTTGTAACTACGGACAACCTTTATACCTTGTTCTATGCCTATTGATTTTATACTTTTGTGAGTATAATAAAACCTATTTCTATACTGAAGATTGGTGGACCTTCACTATGTGCCTTAACCTTTATATCTACAGAAGGGTTGTTTTGTGACAAAGACTATCCTCTGGTGGAATCTCAATGTTTGTTTATCCCATTCTTATCAAGACTCAGCAAATATAGCAAAGTGAGGCAACACTAGTTGCAACGTTTTAGCTCATAGCTTGAAAAGAGACTCTGTGAATGAGCTGAAAACATTGCGACCACAGGGGTAAATAAATTGTTTGAGAGTGCTGTCATTATATATATACACTCACCTAAAGAATAGGGATGAGCGAACCCGAACTGTATAGTTCGGGTTCGTACCGAATTTTGGGGTGTCCGTGACACGGACCCGAACCCGAACATTTTCGTAAAAGTCCGGGTTCGGGTTTGGTGTTCGGCGCTTTCTTGGCGCTTTTTGAAAGGCTGCAAAGCAGCCAATCAACAAGCGTCATACTACTTGGCCCAAGAGGCCATCACAGCCATGCCTACTATTCGCATGGCTGTGATTGGCCAGTGCACCATGTGACCCAGCCTCTATTTAAGCTGGAGTCACGTAGCGCCGCACGTCACTCTGCTATGATCAGTATAGGGAGAGGTTGCAGCTGCGACGTTAGGGCGAGATTAGGCAGATTAACTCCTCCAAAAGACTTAATTCTGTGATCGATCTGCAGCTGTGGATCATTGAAGTGCTATTATTGACTTGCTCACTTTTTTGAGGCTGCCCAGAGTGTTTTTAGATCACTTTTTTTCTGGGGTGATCGGCGGCCATTTTGTGACTTGTGGTGCGCCAGCACGAGCTATCACCAAGTGTATTTAACCATCGATAGTGTGGTTATTTTGTGCTATATCCTACATCAGCTGCAGGCTGAGCCTGTGTCACCGAAGTGCATTTAACCATCAACAGTCTGGTTAGTTTTTGGCCATATACTACATCAGCTGCAGGCTGAGCCTGTGTCACCCAAGTGCATTTAACCATCAACAGTGTGGTTATTTTTTGGCCATATATTACATCAGGGGCAAGTTGAGCCTGTCACCCAAAAAATAGACCTGGCATTTCTATTTAACCAAATCTGCACAGTTTTAGCTGGTCAAGTTATTTGTAGTGACCGTAAAAGCAGACTTTTTGTTCTGGGTTGAAAAAGCATTCCCAAATTTGCCATTCTCAAAATAACTAGTTTGTGGTATTTGAGGCCTACTTGAAATCTATCCCAAAAAGAAAATCTTACATTGAAGGTATTGATAGTGTCATTCAGAAAAACCTAAGACACACGCTAGCGTGCTGATAGAAGTGTCATTCTGTGATTAAACCTATAACTGCCACACAGCGCAAAAAAAAACAGGTCTCACATCTCTATTCAACCAAATCTGCACAGTTTTAGCTGGTCAAGTTATTTGTAGTGACCGTAAAAGCAGACTTTTTGTTCTGGGTTGAAAAAGCATTCCCAAATTTGCCATTCTTAAAATAACTAGTTTGTGGTATTTGAGGCCTACTTGAAATCTATCCCAAAAAGAAAATCTTACATTGAAGGTATTGATAGTGTCATTCAGAAAAACCTAAGACACACGCTAGCGTGCTGATAGAAGTGTCATTCTGTGATTAAACCTATAACTGCCACACAGCGCAAAAAAAAACAGGTCTCACATCTCTATTCAACCAAATCTGCACAGTTTTAGCTGGTCAAGTTATTTGTAGTGACCGTAAAAGCAGACTTTTTGTTCTGGGTTGAAAAAGCATTCCCAAATTTGCCATTCTCAAAATTGTGGTGAACGGGAACAATGAGGAAAACATCTAATAAGGGACGCGGACGTGGACATGGTCGTGGTGGTGTTAGTGGACCCTCTGGTGCTGGGAGAGGACGTGGCCGTTCTGCCACAGCCACACGTCCTAGTGAACCAACTACCTCAGGTCCCAGTAGCCAGCAGAATTTACAGCGATATTTGGTGGGGCCCAATGCCGTTCTAAGGATGGTAAGGCCTGAGCAGGTACAGGCATTAGTCAATTGGGTGGCCGACAGTGGATCCAGCACGTTCACATTATCTCCCACCCAGTCTTCTGCAGAAAGCACACAGATGGCGCATGAAAACCAAGCCCATCGGTCTGTCACATCACCCCTATGCATATCAGGGAAACTGTCTGAGCCTCAAGTTATGCAGCAGTCTCTTATGCTGTTTGAAGACTCTGCTGCCAGGGTTTCCCAAGGGCATCCACCTAGCCCTTCCCCAGGGGTGGAAGAGATAGAATGCACTAACGCACAACCACTTATTTTTCCTGATGATGAGGACATGGGAATACCACTTCAGCACGTCTCTGATGATGACGAAACACAGGTGCCAACTGCTGCGTCTTTCTGCAGTGTGCAGACTGAACAGGAGGTCAGGGATCAAGACTGGGTGGAAGACGATGCAGGGGACGATGAGGTCCTAGACCCCACATGGAATGAAGGTCGTGCCACTGACTTTTACAGTTCGGAGGAAGAGGCAGTGGTGAGACTGAGCCAACAGCGTAGCAAAAGAGGGAGCAGTGGGCAAAATCAGAACACCCGCCGCCAAGAGACTCCGCCTGCTACTGACCGCTGCCATCTGGGACCGAGCACCCCAAAGGCAGCTTCAAGGAGTTCCCTGGCATGGCACTTCTTCAAACAATGTGCTGACGACAAGACCCGAGTGGTTTGCACGCTGTGCCATCAGAGCCTGAAGCGAGGTATTAACGTTCTGAACCTTAGCACAACCTGCATGACCAGGCACCTGCATGCAAAGCATGAACTGCAGTGGAGTAAACACCTTAAAAACAAGGAAGTCACTCAGGTTCCCCCTGCTACCTCTTCTGCTGCTGCCGCCTCGGCCTCTTCTGCTGCTGCTGCCGCCGCCTCGGCCTCTTCCTCCGCCTCTGGAGGAACGTTGGCACCTGCCGCCCAGCAAACATGGGATGTACCACCAACACCACCACCTGCGTCACCAAGCATCTCAACCATGTCACACGGCAGCGTTCAGCTCTCCATCTCACAAAAATTTGAGAAAGCGTAAATTCTCACCTAGCCACCCTCGATCCCTGGCCCTGAATGCCAGCATTTCTAAACTACTGGCCTATGAAATGCTGTCATTTAGGCTGGTGGACACACACAGCTTCAAACAGCTCATGTCACTTGCTGTCCCACAGTATGTTGTTCCCAGCCGCCACTACTTCTCCAAGAGAGCCGTGCCTTCCCTGCACAAACAAGTGTCCGATAAAATCAAGTGTGCACTGCGCAACGCCATCTGTGGCGAGGTCCACCTAACCACAGATACGTGGACCAGTAAGCACGGCCAGGGACGCTATATCTCCCTAACTGCACACCTGGTAAATGTAGTGGCGGCTGGGCCCCAGGCGGAGAGCTATTTGGCGCACGTCCTTCCGCCGCCAAGGATCGCAGGGCAACATTCTTTGCCTCCTGTCTCCTCCTCCTCCTACTCAGCTTCCTCCTCCTCTTCTTCCACCTGCTCATCCAGTCAGCCACACACCTTCACCACCAACTTCAGCACAGCACGGGGTAAACGTCAGCAGGCCATTCTGAAACTCATATGTTTGGGGGACAGGCCCCACACCGCACAGGAGTTGTGGCGGGGTATAGAACAACAGACCGACGAGTGGTTGCTGCCGGTGAGCCTCAAGCCCGGCCTGGTGGTGTGCGATAATGGGCGAAATCTCGTTGCAGCTCTGGGACTAGCCGGTTTGACGCACATCCCTTGCCTGGCGCATGTGCTGAATTTGGTGGTGCAGAAGTTCATTCGCAACTACCCCGACATGTCAGAGCTGCTGCATAAAGTGCGGGCCGTCTGTTCGCGCTTCCGGCGTTCACACCCTGCCGCTGCTCGCCTGTCTGCGCTACAGCGTAACTTCGGCCTTCCCGCTCACCGCCTCATATGCGACGTGCCCACCAGGTGGAACTCCACCTTGCATATGCTGGACAGACGGTGCGAGCAGCAGCAGGCCATAGTGGAGTTTCAGCTGCAGCACGCACGGTTCAGTCGCACTGCGGATCAGACCCACTTCACCACCAATGACTGGGCCTCCATGCGAGACCTGTGTGCCCTGTTGCGCTGTTTCGAGTACTCCACCAACATGGCCAGTGGCGATGACGCCGTTATCAGCGTTACAATACCACTTCTATGTCTCCTTGAGAAAACACTTAGGGCGATGATGGAAGAGGAGGTGGCCCAGGAGGAAGAGGAGGAAGAGGGGTCATTTTTAGCACTTTCAGGCCAGTCTCTTCGAAGTGACTCAGAGGGAGGTTTTTTGCAACACCAGAGGCCAGGTACAAATGTGGCCAGACAGGGCCCACTACTGGAGGACGAGGAGGACGAGGATGAGGAGGAGATGGAGGAGGATGAGGATGAAGCATGTTCACAGCGGGGTGGCACCCAAAGCAGCTCGGGCCCATCACTGGTGCGTGGCTGGGGGGAAACACAGGACGATGACGATACGCCTCCCACAGAGGACAGCTTGTCCTTACCTCTGGGCAGCCTGGCACACATGAGCGACTACATGCTGCAGTGCCTGCGCAACGACAGCAGAGTTGCCCACATTTTAACGTGTGCGGACTACTGGGTTGCCACCCTGCTGGATCCCCGGTACAAAGACAATGTGCCCACCTTACTTCCTACACTGGAGCGTGATAGGAAGATGCGCGAGTACAAGCGCACGTTGGTAGACGCGCTACTGAGAGCATTCCCAAATGTCACAGGGGAACCAGTGGAAGCCCAAGGCGAAGGCAGAGGAGGAGCAAGAGGTCGCCAACGCAGCTGTGTCACGCCCAGCTCCTCTGAGGGCAGGGTTAGCATGGCAGAGATGTGGAAAAGTTTTGTCAACACGCCACAGCTAAGTGCACCACCACCTGATACGGAACGTGTTAGCAGGAGGCAACATTTCACTAACATGGTGGAACAGTACCTGTGCACACCCCTCCACGTACTGACTGATGGTTCGGCCCCATTCAACTTCTGGGTCTCCAAATTGTCCACGTGGCCAGAGCTAGCCTTTTATGCCTTGGAGGTGCTGGCCTGCCCGGCGGCCAGCGTTTTGTCTGAACGTGTATTCAGCACGGCAGGGGGCGTCATTACAGACAAACGCAGCCGCCTGTCTACAGCCAATGTGGACAAGCTGACGTTCATAAAAATGAACCAGGCATGGATCCCACAGGACCTGTCCATCCCTTGTGCAGATTAGATATTAACTACCTCCCCTTAACAATATATTATTCTACTCCAGGGCACTTCCTCATTCAATACTATTTTTAATTTCATTTTACCATTATATTGTGGGGCAACCCAAAGTTGAATGAACCTCTCCTCTGTCTGGGTGCCGGGGCCTAAATGTGTGACAGTGGCCTGTTCCAGTGGTGGGTGACGTGAAGCCTGATTCTCTGCTATGACATGAATACAGATTCTGCGCTGACATAAGGCCAGATTCTCTGTTACGGGACCTCTCTCCTCTGCCTGGGTGCCTGGGCCTAAATGTGTGACAGTGGCCTGTTCCAGTGGTGGGTGACGTGAAGCCTGATTCTCTGCTATGACATGAAGACAGATTCTGCGCTGACATAAGGCCAGATTCTCTGTTACGGGACCGCTCTCCTCTGTCTGGGTGCCGGGGCCTAAATGTGTGACAGTGGCCTGTTCCAGTGGTGGGTGACGTGAAGCCTGATTCTCTGCTATGACATGAAGACAGATTCTGCGCTGACATAAAGCCAGATTCTCTGTTACGGGACCTCTCTCCTCTGCCTGGGTGCCTGGGCCTAAATGTGTGACAGTGGCCTGTTCCAGTGGTGGGTGACGTGAAGCCTGATTCTCTGCTTTGACATGAAGACAGATTCTGCGCTGACATAAGGCCAGATTCTCTGTTACGGGACCTCTCTCCTCTGCCTGGGTGCCTGGGCCTAAATGTGTGACAGTGGCCTGTTCCAGTGGTGGGTGACGTGAAGCCTGATTCTCTGCTATGACATGAAGACAGATTCTGCGCTGACATAAGGCCAGATTCTCTGTTACGGGACCTCTCTCCTCTGCCTGGGTGCCTGGGCCTAAATGTGTGACAGTGGCCTGTTCCAGTGGTGGGTGACGTGAAGCCTGATTCTCTGCTATGACATGAAGACAGATTCTGCGCTGACATAAGGCCAGATTCTCTGTTACGGGACCGCTCTCCTCTGTCTGGGTGCCGGGGCCTAAATGTGTGACAGTGGCCTGTTCCAGTGGTGGGTGACGTGAAGCCTGATTCTCTGCTATGACATGAAGACAGATTCTGCGCTGACATAAGGCCAGATTCTCTGTTACGGGACCGCTCTCCTCTGTCTGGGTGTCGGGGCCTAAATGTGTGACAGTGGCCTGTTCCAGTGGTGGGTGACGTGAAGCCTGATTCTCTGCTATGACATGAAGACTGATTCTGCGCTGACATGAAGCCAGATTCTCTGCTATGGCATGAAGAGACTTATTCTCTGCTGACATGAAGCCAGATTCTTTGCTATGGCATGAAGAGACTGATTCTCTGCTGACGTGAAGCCAGATTCTCTGCTATGGGACCTCTGTCCAATTGATATTGGTTCATTTTTATTTTTTTTATTTTAATTTTAATTAATTTCCCTATCCACATTTGTTTGCAGGGGATTTACCTACATGTTGCTGCCTTTTGCAGCCCTCTAGCTCTTTCCTGGGCTGTTTTACAGCCTTTTTAGTGCCCAAAAGTTCGGGTCCCCATTGACTTCAATGGGGTTCGGGTTCGGGACGAAGTTCGGTTCGGGTTCGGATCCCGAACCCGAACATTTACGGGAAGTTCGGCCGAACTTCTCGAACCCGAACATCCAGGTGTTCGCTCAACTCTACTAAAGAATTATTAGGAACACCATACTAATACGGTGTTGGACCCCCTTTTGCCTTCAGAACTGCCTTAATTCTACGTGGCATTGATTCAACAAGGTGCTGATAGCATTCTTTAGAAATGTTGGCCCATATTGATAGGATAGCATCTTGCAGTTGATGGAGATTTGAGGGATGCACATCCAGGGCACGAAGCTCCTGTTCCACCACATCCCAAAGATGCTCTATTGGGTTGAGATCTGGTGACTGTGGGGGCCATTTTAGTACAGTGAACTCATTGTCATGTTCAAGAAACCAATTTGAAATGATTCGAGCTTTGTGACATGGTGCATTATCCTGCTGGAAGTAGCCATCAGAGGATAGATACATGTTCTCATTCTGTTTACGCCGAATTCGCTTGTGCAAATTGTAGCCTCTTTTTCCTATTTGTAGTGGAGATGAGTGGTACCCGGTGGGGTCTTCTGCTGTTGTAGCCCATCCGCCTCAAGGTTGTGCGTGTTGTGGCTTCACAAATGCTTTGCTGCATACCTCGGTTGTAACGAGTGGTTATTTCAGTCAACGTTGCTCTTCTATCAGCTTGAATCAGTCGGCCCATTCTCCTCTGACCTCTAGCATCCACAAGGCATTTTCGCCCACAGGACTGCCGCATACTGGATGTTTTTCCCTTTTCACACCATTCTTTGTAAACCCTAGAAATGGTTGTGCGTGAAAATCCCAGTAACTGAGCAGATTGTGAAATACACAGACCGGCCCGTCTGGCACCAACAACCATGCCACGCTCAAAATTGCTTAAATCACCGTTCTTTCCCATTCTGACATTCAGTTTGGAGTTCAGGAGATTGTCTTGACCAGGACCACACCCCTAAATGCATTGAAGCAACTGCCATGTGATTGGTTGACTAGATAATTGCATTAATGAGAAAAAGAACAGGTGTTCCTAATAATTCTTTAGGTGAGTGTATATGTCATTTATCAAACTGGTGTAAAGTAGAACTGGCTTAGTTGCCCATATAACAAAACATTAACAAGGGCAGGTGCACTCTGCAGTCTCTCTAGACCCTTAAACTGATTTTAAAATTGAGAGATTAGTCAACATGTCCTACGGTGTAGAACATGTCTAAGCCCGGACACCACGCCAAGGTTTCTCAAGTAGCCCGGGACCTAACACTCTCCTACCTGAGCCGTATGGGCGATACCAGGAGCCAGTGGGCAAATTACAGGAGCATAAGGCCGACTCACAAACAGCTCACCAGTTACCTCCAGCATGTAGCCATGCTTCCAATGGGAGGAGGGAGGAGTCTGCGAGTCCCACTCAAGACTGGCTGATATGTCCCAGACCTCACAGGTGCACCTAAATGTGGCCTGTAGATGGAAAACAGGCACATTTAAATTGGAGTTTATACACCTCCAGAAATCTATATATACAAACTAAGAAGACAGGTTGGCATTAGCAGGAGGTGCTCAAACCCACATGCAGTTGTGCATATATATAGGGGAGCAAATCCTGCACTTGTGGCCCGTTGCTAATGGCAATCCCCAGCAAAATGCATACAATGGAGGATGCCCGTGGCGAACCACAAGTACCACAATAGACATCCTACACAAGATAACAAGTGCGGATGTCATAATTATTATAACAATATAACAAAACAATAACAAGGGCAGATGCACTCTGCAGTCTCACTAGACCCTCAAACTGATTTTAAAATTGAGAGATTAGTCAACATGTCCTACGGTGTAGAACATGTCTAAGCCCGGACACCACGCCAAGGTTTCTCAAGTAGCCCGGGACCTAACACTCTCCTACCTGAGCCGTATGGGCGATACCAGGAGCCAGTGGGCAAATTACAGGAGCATAAGGCCGACTCACAAACAGCTCACCAGTTACCTCCAGCATGTAGCCATGCTTCCAATGGGAGGAGGGAGGAGTCTGCGAGTCCCACTCAAGACTGGCTGATATGTCCCAGGCCTCACAGGTGCACCTAAATGTGGCCTGTAGATGGAAAACAGGCACATTTAAATTGGAGTTTATACACCTCCAGAAATCTATATATACAAACTATTAACTAAGAAGACAGGTTGGCATTAGCAGGAGGTGCTCAAACCCACATGCAGTTGTGCATACATATAGGGGAGCAAATCCTGCACTTGTGGCCCGTTGCTAATGGCAATCCCCAGCAAAATGCATACAATGGAGGATGCCCGCGGCGAACCACAAGTACCACAATAGACATCCTACACAAGATAACAAGTGCGGATGTCATAATTAATATAACAATATAACAAAACAATAACAAGGGCAGGTGCACTCTGCAGTCTCACTAGACCCTCAAACTGATTTTAAAATTGAGAGATTAGTCAACATGTCCTACGGTGTAGAACATGTCTAAGCCCGGACACCACGCCAAGGTTTCTCAAGTAGCCCGGGACCTAACACTCTCCTACCTGAGCTGTATGGGCGATACCAGGAGCCAGTGAGCAAATTACAGGAGCATAAGGCCGACTCACAAACAGCTCACCAGTTACCTCCAGCATGTAGCCATGCTTCCAATGGGAGGAGGGAGGAGTCTGCGAGTCCCACTCAAGACTGGCTGATATGTCCCAGACCTCACAGGTGCACCTAAATGTGGCCTGTAGATGGAAAACAGGCACATTTAAATTGGAGTTTATACACCTCCAGAAATCTATATATACAAACTAAGAAGACAGGTTGGCATTAGCAGGAGGTGCTCAAACCCACATGCAGTTGTGCATATATATAGGGGAGCAAATCCTGCACTTGTGGCCCGTTGCTAATGGCAATCCCCAGCAAAATGCATACAATGGAGGATGCCCGCGGCGAACCACAAGTACCACAATAGACATCCTACACAAGATAACACAAGATAGCAACCAATCAGATTCCCCCTCTCATTTTTCACAGCTTCATTGGAAAATTAAAGGAGGAATCTGATTGGTTGCTATGGGCAACTAAGCCAGTTCTACTTTACACCAGTTTTGATAAATCTGCCCCCCTGTGTAGTTATGTGTACATAGCATTGTGTGTCATTACACTGTACTAATCTGTGTGGGAAAAGTGACCGATCACTGTGCGGACTGCACACAATACTATATTCAGTAGACAGTGCAGGTAGTGAGAGCTGTCAGTAATGAGATCTATATCAGGCTTATAACGCCATGGTTCTGACCAGGGGCGTAGCTAGAAATGACTGGGCCCCATAGCAAAAAAAAATTATGGGACCCGCCCTCCCGGATCTCTCACCCCCACATACCTCTCGGACCTCCCACCCCTTCCAGAGCTCCCACCCAAACACCCCTCCAGGACCTCCTACCCCAACATCCCCACACCCCTCTTAGACCTCCCACCCCCACACCCATCCTAAATCTCCCACTGCCATGAGCATAGAAAAGTCAGAGGAAATCTGATAAACATGAAGAATTGAAAAAAATTATATTTGCCAAATCTCATGTACAATTTTATTTTTCTTAATTTACCTGGATTGTGAAATCTGCAGCCAATTCTTTGTGCGGCTTTCACCCTTTTCAATGTAGGGCTGAGATCTGCGAAAATCGGCACCAAAAAACGGCAAGTAATACGTAAGGCCTCATTCACACAATTGTATTTTCGGTCCACACCAAATCTGCGGAACCATTCATATCAACCACCATGTGCCACAAAAAAAGATGAAACGTGTCGTATTTTTGTTTGTTTTGAGGACAAGTATAGGAAATTTCTTCAGGACTAAAAAAAATGGCGGCATACACGCGGCCGGGGTCCGTGTTCCATGAATATCTCCAAGCGCCATTCAGAGGAAAAATCTGCTGTGTGTGAAGGTGTCCGAACATTACTACTAAGATATGCATGTTATCTGATCTGCAGGCCCTGCAATAAGATTGTGGATGAGGGGCCCTTCTGAACTAATGTCCCCATAGTGCCCCTATAATGTGCCAGTATAAAATACCCTTATATAGTGCCCCCAGTAAATGCCCCCATAGTGCTCTTCTCCCCCCTTCCCCTAGTGTCCCCCATAATGCACTAGTATAAAAATGACCCATACATAGTGCCCCAGTAGATGCTCTCAGTGTCCCCATAATTTGCAAGTAGAAAATACCCCTTCTTAGTGCTCTCCGTAGATGACCCCATAGTGCTCCTCTCCCCACTTCCCCATAGTACCCACCATAATGTGTCCCAGTATAAAATGCCCCTATACAGAGCCCCCCATATAAAATACCCCTTCTTTGTGGCCTCACTAGATGCCCCCATAGTGTTCCTCTCCCCCCTTCCCCATAGTGCCCCTCATATAAAATACTCCTTCTTTGTGGCCTCAGTAGATGCCCCCATAGTGCCCCCCAATAATTTGCCAGTAAGAAGTGCCCCCATAGTGCCCCCCAATAATTTGCCAGTAAGAAGTGCCCCCATAGTGCCACCCAATAATGTGCCAGTAAAAAGTGCCCCCATACTGCCCCCCAATAATGTGCCAGTAAGAAGTGCCCCCATAGATGCCCCCATAGTGCCCCCCCAATAATGTGCCAGTAAGAAGTGCCCCCATAGATGCTCATCAATCATGTGCCAGTAAGAAGTGCCCTCAATAGATGCCCTCCCAATCGTGCCAGTAAGAAGTGCCCCCCATAGATGCCCCCCAATCATGTGCCAGTAAGAAGTGCCCCCCATAGATGCCCCTCAATCATGTGCCAGTAATAAGTGCCCCCACAGTGCTCCTCTCCTGTATTGTACCATATAAAAAAATAAACTCACATACTTACCTCCATCAGACTGGCAGCGATGCGATGCAGGTCTCTTCCGACCTGTGTCCCGCGCTGTACGGCTCAGGCAGCGCCGCCTGCACCGGTCTCTGATAAGCTGCAGGCCTAGTGCCTGCAGCCTATCAGAGGAACAGGGAAGGGATACACCTCTCCCCTGCCCGGCAGCATCCATCTGTATTGCTGTCTTGAGAATGGGACGGCGATACAGATGACTATGGAGTTAAGCGCTTCCACAATGGAAGCGCTCATCTCCCTGTGCCCTGGCCATACGTTTTAGATAGCTTTCATCTAGTAACATAGTAACATAGTTTGCAAGGCTGAAAAAAGACATTTGTCCATCCAGTTCGGCCTGTTATCCTGCAAGTTGATCCAGAGCAAGGCAAAAAAAAAACATGTGAGGTAGAAGCCAATTTTCCCCACTTGGGGGAAGGGGGGGAATTCCTTCCAGACTCCAATCAGAATAACTCCCTGGATCAACGACCCCTGCTTAGTAGCTATAGCCTGTAATATTATTACACTCCAGAAATACATCCAGGCCCCTCTTGAACTCTTAGTAAACTCACCATCACTACCTCCACAGGCAGAGAGTTCCATAGTGTCACTGCTCTTACAGTAAAGAATCCTCTTCTATGTTTGTGTAGAAACCTTCTTTCCTCCAGACGCAGAGGATGTCCCCTCGTCACAGTCACAGTCCGGGGGATAAATAGATGATGAGAGAGACCTCTGTACTGACCTCTAATATATTCATACATAGTAATTAGATCTCCCCTCAGTCGTCTTTTTTCTAAAGTGAATAACCCTAATTTTGATAATCTTTCAGGGTACAGTAATCCACCCATTCCAGTTATTACTTTAGTTGCCCTCCTCTGTACTCTCTCCGGCTCTGCTATGTCTGCCTTGTTCACAGGACCCCAGAACTGTACACAGTACTCCATGTGTGGTCTGACTAATGATTTGTAAAGTGGTAGGACTATGTTCTCATCACGGGCATCTATGCCCCTTTTGATGCAACCCATTATCTTATTGGCCTTGGCAGCAGCTGCTTGACACTGGTTTCTACAGCTTAGTTTGTTGTTCACTAAAATTCCATGTCCTTTTCCATGTCAGTGTTACCCAGTGTTTTACCATTTAGTATGTACTGGTGACTTGCATTATTCCTTCCCATGTACATAACCTTACATTTGTCAGTGTTAAACCTCATCTGCCACTTATCTGCCCAAGCCTCCAATCTATCCAGATCCCTCTGTAGCAGTATACTGTCGTCTTCCGTGTTAATTACTTTAGACAGTTTAGTGTCATCTGCAAATTTTTTTATTTTTCTGTGCAAGCCTTCTAGAAGATCATTAATAAATATATTAAAGAGAATAGGGCCCAATACTGACCCCTGAGGTACCCCACTAGTGACAGTGACCCAATCTGAGTGTGTACCATTAATAACCACCCTCTGTTTTCTATCACTGAGCCAGTTACTTACCCACATACAGACATTTTCCCCCAGTCCAAGTATTCTCATTTATATACTAACCTTTTATGCGGTACAGTGTCAAATGCTTTGGAGAAGTCCAGATATATACGACATCCATTAATTCGCCGCGGTCAAGTCTAGAACTTACCTCCTCATAGAAACTGAATAAATACGTTTGACATGACTCAACATCACTCCCTCCTACAGCCACCATCAACATACATTCCCATGTAAATAACATCACCCTGCCCCAACCCCCTCCAACATACAGTCCCATGTAAATAACATGACCCCCTCCCCAGTTACCTCCAACACACAGTTCCATGTAAATAACACCCCTATCTTCAGCCCTAACATACAGTCCCAGTTAAATAATCACAACTCTCAGCATTGCTCTGCCTCTCCCTTCATTTACCTCTCCTCATGTACAGACATCACCACAGCTTCTTCCCCCATGACTTCACCTCTTTACTGCCGTACTCTCCTGCACTGGTCACATGATGGTGACATCATCGCAGGTCCTTCTCAACCACTGCCTGTTTTACTGGTCACATGACCTGTGATATCACCACAGGTCCTTCAGATCTTCCAGTGCATTAGATTCAATTGTATTGCCATCCCAGATGGCAATACAGTTATATCTAGTAGGCAGGCAGTACATTCGGGGCCTGGCCCCGAATGTTTTAACCTAGCAATGCCCTTGGTTCTTGCCATTCATTTTTTTCATTATTCTGTTCAGCCATTTCAATTATATTTTTTTCTCTAGTTCACATTCTTACAACAAAACAATAAAGACTAATATATAAGGTCATAATATCGCGATCTTAAATTACCCATTGTAAGTATAAAATGTACCATATATGTACCATCAATGCCTATAATCCTATAACGTGATGTATATCAAACAAATGTAATTACCGGTATATAGTGAAATCTGTACATGTACAGTACAGACCAAAAGTTTGGACACACCTTCTCATTCAAAGAGTTTTCTTTATTTTCATGACTATGAAGGCATCAAAACTATGAATTAACACATGTGGAATTATATACATAACAAACAAGTGTGAAACAACTGAAAATATGTCATATTCTAGGTTCTTCAAAGTAGCCACCTTTTGCTTTGATTACTGCTTTGCACACTCTTGGCATTCTCTTGATGAGCTTCAAGAGGTAGTCCCCTGAAATGGTCTTCCAACAGTCTTGAAGGAGTTCCCAGAGATGCTTAGCACTTGTTGGTCCTTTTGCCTTCACTCTGCGGTCCAGCTCACCCCAAACCATCTTGATTGGGTTCAGGTCCGGTGACTGTGGAGGCCAGGTCATCTGGCGCAGCACCCCATCACTCTCCTTCCTAGTCAAATGGCCCTTACTTTCAAAGTTTTTCAAATTTTTCGGCTGACTGACTGACCTTCATTTCTTAAAGTAATGATGGCCACTCGTTTTTTTTTACTTAGCTGCTTTTTTCTTGCCATAATACAAATTCTAACAGTCTATACAGTAGGACTATCAGCTGTGTATCCACCTGACTTCTCCTCAACGCCACTGATGGTCCCAACCCCATTTATAAGGCAAGAAATCCCACTTAGGCTACTTTCACACTAGCGTTCGGAGCGGATCCGTCTGATGTTTCATCAGACGGATCCGCTCCGATAATGCAGACGTTTGCATCCGTTCAGAACGGATCCGTCTGCATTATTACTTAGAAAATTTTCTAAGTCTGAAAGTAGCCTGAGCGGATCCGTTCAGACTTTACATTGAAAGTCAATGGGGAACGGATCCGCTTGAAGATTGAGCCATACTGTGTCAACTTCAAGCGGATCCGTCCCCATTGACTTCCATTATAAGTCTGGACGGATCCGCTCGCCTCCGCACGGCCAGGCGGACACCCGAACGCTGCAAGCAGCGTTCAGGTGTCCGCTCACTGAGCGGAGCGGAGGTTGAGCGCTGGCAGGCGGATGCATTCTCAGTGGATCCGCCTCCACTGAGAATGCATTAGGGCCAGACGGATGCGTTCGGGGCGCTCGTGAGCCCCTTCAAACGGAGCGCACGAGCGGACACCCGAACGCTAGTGTGAAAGTAGCCTTATTAACCCTGACAGGGCACACCTGTGAAGTGAAAACCATTTCAGGGGACTACCTCTTGAAGCTCATCAAGAGAATGCCAAGAGTGTGCAAAGCAGTAATCAAAGCAAAAGGTGGCTACTTTGAAGAACCTAGAATATGACATATTTTCAGTTGTTTCACACTTGTTTGTTATGTATATAATTCCACATGTAGTAATACATAGTTTTGATGCCTTCAGTGTGAATCTACAATTTTCATAGTCATGAAAATAAAGAAAACTCTTTGAATGAGAAGGTGTGTGCAAACTTTTGGTCTGTACTGTACATCACATCAGTAATCTATGAATTTTAAAAGACAAAAAGAAATGTTTCCACATAAGAAAAAATGTCAATACAGAAGAGTACAAACACACAGGGGGAGATCTATCAAAACTGGTGTAAAGGAAAACTGACTTGGAGCTTTGAAAAATGAAAGGTGGAATCTGGCTGGTTACTATGGGAAAGTTTTCCTTCACACCAATTTTGATAAATTTCCCCAGAGTGTTTCACTGTTTCTTTGCAGGTAATGAAGAATTACAACGTACAGTAAATTCTAGCTAAACAGTGGGAAACATGTAACGAAAAGCTTTATGCACGTAACTCAGCTGTATGCATAGAGTTACTACAGTATCATAAGCGCTCCCTACCATTCTGTGCCTCCATAAGGTGGGAAATGTCATCAGGGGAAACGGAGCATTATTATTTGGGCTCAGATTCATCTATGGATCCAAGGGAAAAAACAGTGCATGGCATTGCTTGGAATCAGAAGAATATAACAATAGGAAAAATGGGCCAGATTTACTGTACTAATCTTAAAGATGGCATAATCTTAGACAGACTGTCTAGACCTGCACTGGATTTATCGCAGTGGCTCAGGATGTATAATACATGTGGTGCAGGGATAGACACTTCTCTAGCTCTATACCAGCTATTGTTTGGCTTACTGTGAGACAAAGTTTTAGACCAGAATTGTGGTGCAAAACATAGAAACATAGAAACATAGAATGTGTCGGCAGATAAGAACCATTTGGCCCATCTAGTCTGCCCAATATACTGAGTACTATGGATAGCCCCTGGCCCTATCTTATATGAAGGATGGCCTTATGCCTATCCCATGCACGCTTAAACCCCTTCACTGTATTTGCAGCTACCACTTCTGCAGGAAGGCTATTCCATGCATCCACTACTCTCTCAGTAAAGTAATACTTCCTTATATTACTTTTAAACCTTTGCCCCTCTAATTTAAAACTGTGTCCTCTTGTGGTAGTTTTTCTTCTTTTAAATATGCTCTCCTCCTTTACCGAGTTGATTCCCTTTATGTATTTAAAAGTTTCTATCATATCCCCTCTGTCTCTTCTTTCTTCCAAGCTATACATGTTAAGGTCCTTTAACCTTTCCTGGTAAGTTTTATCCTGCAATCCATGTACTAGTTTAGTAGCTCTTCTCTGAACTCTCCCTAGAGTATCTATATCCTTCTGGAGATATGGCCTCCAGTACTGCGCACAATACTCCAAGTGAGGTCTCACCAGTGTTCTGTACAGCGGCATAAGCACTTCACTTTTTCTACTGCTTATACCTCTCCCTATACATCCAAGCATTCTGCTGGCATTTCGTGCTGCCCTATTACATTGTCTTCCCACCTTTAAGTCTTCTGAAATAATTACTCCTAAATCCCTTTCCTCAGATACTGAGGTCAGGACTGTGTCAAATATTCTATATTCTGCCCTTGGGTTTTTACGCCCTAGGTGCATTATCTTGCACTTATCCACATTAAATTTCAGTTGCCAGAGTTCTGACCATTCTTCTAGTTTTCCTAAATCCTTTTTCATTTGGCGTTTCCCTCCAGGAACATCAACCCTGTTACATATCTTTGTGTCATCAGCAAAAAGACACACCTTCCCATCGAGGCCTTTTGCAATATCACTTATGAAGATATTAAACAAAATCGGTCCCAGTACAGATCCCTGTGGAACCCCACTGGTAACATTACCTTGTTTTGAATGTTCTCCATTGACTACCACCCTCTGTTGTCTGTCACTCAGCCACTGCCTAATCCACTCAACAATATGGGAGTCCATGCTCAATGACTGCAGTTTATTGATAAGTCTTCTATGTGGGACAGTGTCAAAAGCCTTACTAAAATCTAGATAGCATCTTAGGTCACACCTCTTTTCCTATGAACCTCGCCTTTTCCCACCAAGTCCTACCTCCTTTTTGAGCAAGTCGAAAAAATTGGAGAAATCCCAGTTGCACCAGATTGTAGGTGCAAGTCTATGCCTATGTTGCATATTGTTGCTCTATACAACTCTGAATCTGTGCAAGCCTGTAATCCAGCTTTGTCCATGATGCCTAATGGTTGTTACCTGTTTTGCTAGTTTCCAGAATACAAAATCTGTCTAGCAGTGCTGCGAAATATCTCAGATGATACCTGAGATGTCCATCATGTACGTTTCCTCTTGAAGAAAGGCGCCTGGCTCCCTGAAATGTTATGTGGCAGGAAGTAGGTTTCAACATTCAATGTTCTCACACTACAGTATGTGGACAACAATATAAAATAAATGGAAATTCTTGCTATGATGGACTACTGAAAAGTGAGTAGTCTTTCTGATTTCTAGGACATAGCCCTGTTTATGTCTGGTCTAAGAGACATTTGCTGTGGAAGTGTAGCAATGTGGTGAAGTTGCTGAAGATTGGGGCATTTTAGTCAGGTGTCTGTCAATGTGGGGTCTGATTTGGAGTCTGTAAACATAAGGGGCTATATAAAGGACTAGGCTCTGCTGGGGTCTTTGTAAAGGGCTGGGCTGGGACTGTTATAAAGGTGGGGTCTAGCTTGAAGTCTGTTTAGATGGGGGTCTGATCTGAGACCTATATCTTTATTTAGCTGGTCTGGTGTGTGGTTTGTATTTGTTTAGGCGTATGGTGAGGTCATGAGTCCTCCACCGTTTATGAATATAGCATATGGTAGATTATGTGACATATTGATTAAGCTCATGATTATGGCAATATTTAGGAGGAAGAGTGAATCAGATGCTGGTACTATGAGGCTTACAAATAATCACATTGATTACATGATGACATCTGTAATACTGATACATCCAAGGCAGTGTAAACATAACAGACTGTACTGTATATCCACTTTGGTTGATCTACATTTTCAACCCCTTTTATGTAGTTCATGCAGCAGAAGAGTGGAACTAAACATTTAAAATAGTCACTTCTTGGTCAAAAAACATTTAATAAATCAATAGTAATAGTAATAATACAAGAAACTTTCACTGTGACAATCCTATGGGAGGAAGACTCCTTTTCCTCTCATGCTTTATGTGACTCTTTGGCATGGTCTGGGACCTCTTTGTTCAGCTCTCATGTGGGTGGGAGTTAGTATCAGATCTCTATAAACCATGATGCAAAGCCCCTCCAAACATGTTGCCCATAAATCTGGCTTCATCAGGGGTATAGGGAAGTAGGGTATAGGGGCTTTTTGAAACCTCATATTATAATAAGCGTCTGAGACTCCAAATTCAAACGTCTTCACTGTGGCTTTCTTGTAGGATCCTTTATCTCCACCCATGGCAAACAGTTGGGTCCTGGTCTGCATTGGCATGGCATACTTTGGTACCTGGTACCATATGTCTCCAACAGACCCTTGAATGGTACAGGATGTGTGATAACACTTGGCATGTGCCCACTCTGCCTAAGATGGCATTGACCAGTTATAGTTCTCCTCTTCTTCTGAGCAGGTCACATGCTGTCCCGCATCACTGTTCGTCAACAAATGAACCTGCTGTTCCTTTATGAGCTAGCCTTGCCACCACTTGTTCCTCTTTCAGCTTTGGAGTAGCATGACCGTTCACATTTCTCAAAGGGGCAGCGGAGCGCTGGTGGGCTCTGGCCTCAACTTACAAGTGCTTCAGACTATACAAATATAGGAAAGTTCAGTGCAACCCAGGTAGCCTGAATGTTTCAACAGTTTATGAGAGGCTACACTTTTAAGTTATTTGGAAGAAGCTCATTCATATGCAAATGTTATGAATAGAGTTGAGCGAACCCGAACTGCAAAGTTCGGGTTTGTACCGAACTTTGCGAGTTCGGGTACCAGGACCCGAACCCGGACTTTTTCACTAAAGTTCGGGTTCGGTGTTCAGGTGATTTTATTATTTTCCGTTAAACCATGGTTTGGTACCATGTTCATCTCTATTTCTTGCAGTCTGCAGCTTCACTTGATTGTCTGCCTCAGATGGATTTCAGTGTAATAGTTTGTTTACTGTTTCTGTTCATGTAATATTCAGAATTATAAAATATATATTTTAATATATTTAAAGGGTTTCTGTCACCCCATTAAACCGTTTTTTTTTTTTTTTTCTTTACTAATAATCCCTACACTGCGATCTCATGATACATAAGCAAATTAATCATTTTGGTTCAGTAGAATTTGCTAAAAATCGATTTTTAAAATATGCTAATTACCTTGCTACCAGCAAGTAGGGCGGCTACTTGCTGGTAGCAGCCGCATCCTCCGATGGTAATGACGCCCCCTCGGCATGCTGATTGACAGGGCCAGGGAAGGGAATTGTTCTCTGCTGGCGCTGTTAGAATTTGAAATCTCGCGCCTGCGCCGTACCTGTCTTCAATCGGCGCAGGCGCACTGAGAGGTGGCCGCTCGCTCGACCGCTCCATCCTCAATGCGCCTGCGTCGATGACGTCATCAAGTACACCCGGAAGAGAAGACGCCGGCATCGCTGGAAGGAGGCGGAGAGTCTGGTGACGTCGCTGGATGCTCGAATCAGGTAAGTATGTACATAATAAGCATGCTGCCACAAAAACCACCAACGAAATGGGAATAAATAATTTTATAAAAATGACAGTTATTAACACTATACCACCAACGATTATTAATAATAAATCTCTTCCGGGTGTACTTGATGACGTCATCGACGCAGGCGCATTGAGGATGGAGCGGTCGAGAGAGCGGCCGCCTCTCAGTGCGCCTGCGCCGATTGAAGACAGGTACGGCGCAGGCGCGAGATTTCAAATTCTAACCGCGCCAGCAGAGAACGATTCCCTTCCCTGGCCCTGTCAATCAGCATGCCGAGGGGGCGTCATTACTATCGGAGGATGCGGCTGCTACCAGCAAGTAGCCGCCCTACTTGCTGGTAGCAAGGTAATTAGCATATTTTAAAAATCGATTTTTAGCAAATTCTACTGAACCAAAATGATTAATTTGCTTATGTATCTTGAGATCGCACTATAGGGAATATTAGTAAAGAAAAAAAAAAAACGGTTTAATGGGGTGACAGAAACCCTTTAAGGGAGCCTTATTAATATTAGTACTACATAAGTAAACTCCAATGGATTACATTGCTGAGACTGCTGAGCTTGTGCGCATAATAGATTAGCTCAGCAGTCCTGACAATTTATGACATGGGAGCTTTGAGGCCGCACAGCGGGGGGTAAAAGAATAAAGCGTAGCAGTCTAGACTCTGTATCTGCAGTGCTACTTAATAGAAAATCATTACATGAACAGTAGGGGCAGGCTGATAGCTGTAGGCTCGGAGTTGTAGTTTTGCAACAGCTGGAGGGCCGCAGGTTGAGCATGCCTGCCCTAGAGCAAAGGCAGGAGTGAAGCGCACACCACCAGCCCTCTATACTCGAACCTGATCGTCGTGGGAACCCAAACAGAACCCAAATTTGTAGCTAAAGATGATACGGTTCCAGTCCATAGCAGTCCAGGTTTCTCATTCATGACATCACTGCAAACGAAGGTGGCTGGCTGTTAATGTCAAGACATGTAATAAGTGCAGTGACACCAAATTTCCTTCTGTAAACGGTCTTGGCAGAAACAAGGGTGTGTAATAAAGTTGTTACCTGTATCTGGATGGTGGACAATGAAACTGCGGGAGCTGCTCGTTCTCGTTGGTGGAGCAAATGATCCTATCTACTGGTGGTCTGTCTGAGCCATCCAGAGCCTGTTCACCATATGTGTGCCCTCACATAACAACTGCTCCGAACACCTCCTAACACCTAGGTCAGAACAGCCTAGATGCAGGCAATTCATTGAACCGGCCTTCCTGCTTCACTCAGTCCAATGTTGCACCACCTCTCAAAGTCTGTTAACTGGGCAAAATGTAGCAGTGAACAATCTCTCAGCAAGAGGTACACTACCCAAATGTAGCCTCTGAGAGACTTTTTATAGGCCAGTGGGGGAAGCCCTTTTTACGTTCTTATGTGGCAAGACCCAGTGTGTAATCAGATAACACCTGGAATCAATCACTGTCTGACATACTCTAATTGCTAAGTGCATTATTTCTTTTTTGGTCAATGAGTGTGTTAATGCTCTTTTACACAGGAAAGGAACTCTCGGCACTGATAACGGCCTATTTAGATAGGCCAACAATCATGTGATGAATGATTAAACACTCTTTCATCTGGGGATCACATAATTCGTGTGGCATTTTAAGTCATTGTTTGCTGGCAGCAGATCCTCCTATGCAAACAGAAATCTGCTGCCAGCAAACAATGAATTTTTATGGGGATTAACGATCACAGCGACAACTGCTCATTCCCATGCAGAAGGGATGATTGCTTCAAGTAAATACAGATATCATTCATCTCTGCTCAACAACAAGGGTACTATCACATGTTCAGGCCATTGGACTCAGTTTATGGAGCCAAGACCAGAAGTGGATGTCATATCTGTCCTCAAAGCTTTTGCTCCTTTAAAGGGCTTCTGTCACCCCACTAAAGTCATTTTTTGTTTTTTGGGCTAGTTAAATTCCTTATACTGCGATATATGAAAATATAATGGTCTTACTTACTTTCCTTCAGCAGTTTCTTATAAAAACGAACTTTTATAATATGTAAATTAGGTCTCTACCAGCAAGTAGGGCGTCTACTTGCTGGTAGCCGCCGCAAAAAACCGCCCCCTCGTCGTGTTGATTGACAGGGCCATCCGAGATCTCCTCCTCCGGCTGGCCCTGTCAGCATTTCAAAAATCGCGTGCCTGTGTTGATTCGGCGCAGGCGCTCTGATATGAGGAGGCTCGCCTCCTCAGAACTCCCTCAGTGCGCCTGCGCCGTTGACATCACCGAAAGAGAAGACGTCATCGGCGCAGGCGCACTGAGGGAGTGCCTCCTCATCTCAGAGCGCCTGCGCCGAATGAACACAGGCGCGCGATTTTTGAAATGCTGACAGGGCCGGCCGGAGGAGGAGATCGCGGCTGGCCCTGTCAATCAACACGACGAGGGGGCGGTTTTTTGCGGCGGCTACCAGCAAGTAGACGCCCTACTTGCTGGTAGAGACCTAATTTACATATTATAAAAGTTCGTTTTTATAAGAAACTGCTGAAGGAAAGTAAGTAAGACCATTATATTTTCATATATCGCAGTATAAGGAATTTAACTAGCCCAAAAAAAATAAATGACTTTAGTGGGGTGACAGAAGTCCTTTAATAATCCATTCCTGATTTTGGGTTCAAATACTGCATCTACAAACCTGAGTGACACATTAGGTAATTATCAGGAACTAATGGTTTGTTCATAATACATGCCTGCACACCGACCTGTATAAAAGAGCCTTTACTTATATTATCAATCACCAATACTAATCAAATACATTTTCATACTGTATCACATTACAATTTCAGATATTTTAAGGCTACTTTCACACTTGCGGTAGCAGGGTCCAGCAGGCTGCTCAGGCGGGGGAACAGCCTGCCGGATCCGTGCTAACACTAGCCCACCATGCCGCTGGAAGTACGCAGCATGCTGTAGTTTTTGTCCAGCTTCCTCTCGGCATGTTTGCTGTGCAGGGTCCGGACCTCTGGCCTGCCCCATTATAGTGAATGGGGCCGCAATGGACTTCTGGCGGCACGGTGGGCAAATGTTAGGCTGTTCCGCTGCCGAAAC
Organism: Bufo bufo; assembly: GCF_905171765.1. NCBI lineage: Eukaryota > Metazoa > Chordata > Amphibia > Anura > Bufonidae > Bufo > Bufo bufo. The sequence continues at coordinate 144,861,384 of NC_053390.1, read as the reverse complement.
TGCCTGCCGGGCCCTGCTACTGCAAGTATGAAAGTAGCCTAAAATGTCACTTCTTCAGAACTTCACTTTGAAATGAGAAGGGGATCAAAAATGCATTACAGTACCACCATGAGTCGGTGCATTAAAAAAGGCTTAGATAGTGTCCGACATATGTGGTTGCATATAGTGGTAAAACTTTATGCATACGGAAAAATAGCTCTGTAATACAGCATACCGTATAATGGAACATGTCCCATTTTATGTTGGTTTCACACTCATGCCTGCATATAGAATCAGAGATATAATGAGGTACAGTAGGGATAGGGACCCATAGTCAATCAGTGTTTGATAGTGGCTGCACAGAACTCATTGGAGGTTGTGTGCATGAGACCTTACAGCACTGTGGGGTTTGCAATCAGGACAACTTCTGTATGGAGTCTTCTTCCGTTTGCGTAGGCTTCCTCCCACACTCTACAGATCATGGTTAGGTTAATTGGGCTGCTATGAAATTAGCCATTGATTGAGAGTATGTGTTTGTGTGTCTGTGTATTTGTTTAAAATAGGAAAATTACATTTTAAGCCTCATCATAGATAGGATATGAGTCAATTTTTTTCTCAGAGCTGCAGAATATTTCCTAATACAAATCCGTATACGTTATATTTGTCTCCGAGTTATAAAATTATTGCAAATACTATTGTACAGTACCTTTTGGTTGCAGAAAATGATGCAATATAGTCAGTTATGATCAGTAGAGATGAGTGAATTTCGAAAAAAAATTCTATTTGGACGGTTCACTGAATTTCCCAAAAAGATTATTTTTTACTGGCTGCAGAGAGCCTGTATACTGGTGTAGAACACTGTGCCTTGCTGTAACACGCATAGGGAGTCTGCTGTGGTAGTGAAATAATACTGTGCGTCAGTATGACATGCAGATAACAGGCGTCGCTCTTAGAATCACTGCACACTTCACTTATTTGGTCAATTACGGGGCCAAAGCTGACCAAATAACCCAAGTTATTTTGAATAAAATCACAAAAATTTTTTTGCGTTCCTTATACGGGCTGTTTTTTGAGTTTTGTATATGGTCCGTATATGGAACCATTCATTTCAATGGTTCCACAAAAAAACGGAATGTACTCCGTATGCATTCCGTTTCCGTATTTCCGTTCCGTTCAAAGATAGAACATCAGAATAAATCGTTTCGGCCCGTCCAGCCTTCCTCAACTGCAGTTGAGGAAGGCTGGATGGGCCGAAACGCGTCCTGTGTATGGATCAATCTGTGTATGGATCAATAAAGCATTGAAGAAAAATCAATACGCCTGCTGGGATTTATTCAGATTTTATAGTGGGAGCAATCCCTTCTCGTGCAAGCGAATTTACAAGGTGGTGAGCTGTCTTTCTTCTATATTCAATAGATAGAACATGTCCTATTATTGCCCGCAAATCACGTTCTGTGGCTCCATTCAAGTCAATGGGTCCACACAAAAAAAAAACACATACGGAATGTACTCTGTATGTCTTCCGTATCCGTTCCGTTTTTGCGGAACCATCTATTGAAAATTTTATGCCCAGTCCAATTTTTTCTATGCGATTACTGTATACTGTATATGCCATACGGAAAAACGGAACGGAAAAACGGAACAGAAACGGAAACACTACTGAAACAAAAAAAAGGGTTCCGTTAAAAACGGCCCGCAAAACACTGAAAAAGCCATACGGTCATGTGAACAAGCCCTTACAGGTTAATGTTAGCGTCAGGTATAAAGAACCGTGCAGAGGCTCAAGATCCTACTATAGCGTGAAAGAGCGCACTCCTTTTACACCATCGTCAGCTGATTTTTACTGAACCTGTTCTGTTACATGCTGAGACAAGTAGACCCCCCCCCTGACAGAGTGGAGACAGTGTCAGCAGTAAGTTTGTGTTGACATCACTGATTATTTTGCCCTTCTTCTCATCCGTCTTAAGAGCAACCCCAAAAAAACGGATCCTGTCATTTGAGCATCCGCCTTCACTCGGTCAGCATTTGGTCAGTAATCCATCTGCATTGCTAATGCCAAAAAATACAGGAGTGGATCCAAAACAGAGATGACACGTGAATGGAATATTTGCATGTCAATTCTGATGCAAAATAGGGACCATGTGATACAGGCTTGCAAATTCACCCCAAAAGCAAGGATGAATGGACGTACTTTTATACAGTATATGAAATAAATACACCCCAAAACTGACCGCACTTTCACCCAGCGGTGCACCTAGCCTTTCCCCTGCCTGAGGCGAAAACTGAAATGACTCCCCCCATGCCAGATTTTCAACCTAGCAAGCTGCGGTGTTTTGCCAGGTCAAATACCGTACAAGGGACGGAACGGAAGTATGCATACTGAACGGATTGCTTTCCATTCAGAATGCATTAGGACAAAACTGATGCGTTTTTTCCGGTATTGAGAACCTTTACCGGATTTTAATACCGGAAAAGAATGCCTCTCATTAGCCCCCATTATGCATCATTAGCCCCCATATGCCTCATTAGCCCCCATATGCCTCCAATTAGCCCCCATATGCCTCCAATTAGCCCCATAGCCCCCATATGCCTCCAATTAGCCCCCATAGGCCTCCAATTAGCCCCCATATGCCTCCAATTAGCCCCCATATGCCTCCAATTAGCCCCATAGCCCCCATATGCCTCCAATTAGCTCCCATATGCCTCCAATTAGCCCCATAGCCCCCATATACCTCTAATTTGCCCCATAGCCCCCATATGCCTCCAATTAGCCCCCATATGCCTCCAATTAGCCCCCATTATGCCCCCAGCAGCCACATTTTTTATAAAATAAAAAAACACTTACCTCTCCTGCTCCTGGACGGACGCCGCCTGCAATTTTCTTTCTCCTCAGTCGACTGTGCTCTGAACTGGTCACAGAGCGCCCTCATGCTGTGCGCAGCCCTGCACAGCCGAAAGCCGAGGACCAGGAAGTGGTAAGTACAGAGCGTTCACCACTTCCTGGTCCTTCGGTACACTAATGAGCGCTTCCATAATGGAAGCGCTCATTAGTATTCACCTGGGAGAATCAGTGGGGGGGCACGGCGAGTCGGCGAAAATAGATGGCGGAACGCCGTTCCGGCGCGTTCCGCCAGAAAAAAAGCCCTGGTAGTAATAGATCACTTTTAGTAACCCCAATTAGTGCAGCAAGGTGTAATAGACTAGCCCCTATTACCCAGGCTTTACACTCTCCTATTGGTCCCTGATCTCTCCCTACAGTGTGGATAATGCCGCCCTATCCTTTCCCTACACTATGAATAATCTTTCCCTGAACAGCTCAATATTTTTTTTTTTTTAATAAAGTCTTTCCTAATCACTGTCCCTAGTGCCTGCAACGTCTCTAACTGCACTAAGTTCACGGTAAAATGGTAGAGACTGGACATGAGGAGACTGTTTATAGGGCTGTGACATCACAGGGGCTGGCTGGCTGCTCATTGGCTGCATGCATGGCATTGTGGGTGATCTTACTTTCACTTTGTAACATGTTCAGCAGCCATTTTTTTTTAAATGCGATTCATTCCCACGAAGCACGAGGAAATTCGACTTTGGGACGAATCGAATTCTTCCTGAAACTCAGATCGAATTCCACTTTGTCAACTTGGATTCGCTCATCTCTAATGATCAGGCATGTGTTTGTTACATCATTTACATTACCTGCCTTACAATGATGTACTCCGGTTATTTGAGCAAGGAAAGTGTTTGCTTTGCATACATTTATCCAGTCCCACCGTGTTTTGCTGAGTCTTGCTATTTGCTTAATCTGTCATTTGACATTTCTTTCAAGTCAACTTTACTTTATAAAATTGCAGTCAGTCTTCTATGACAGTTACTAAAAATAAATATTTATAACCTTAACTTATAAGGGGAATTTTATTATTTCTATGCCTGTTTTTAGTGCCGAAAAAACGCAAATCCTCTAAATTTGTGACTTTTCAATGAAATTGCGACTCTTCAGTCACAGTTTGCATTTTATGCATCCCTTACCAAGTCTACCATAAGGGGGCATGGTGATCATGGGGTGAGGGTGTTGTGAGGCAGGGCCCTCGGCTCCGGCTAATTAGAAGGGTTTTCCAAGATTTTTTTAATTTTCTTCTATCCCCTGACTAGGTCATCAGTATCTGATCAGTGGGGGGTCTAACATCTGGGCGCACCACTGCCTACTTGCAGCTTACCAACCACAGCGCCATATGTTGTATAGCAGCTGTGCTTGGCATTGCAGCTCAGCCCCATTCACTTGAATGGTGCCACGTGAACGAACGTGATGTCACTGGCCTAGGAGAAGCAGAGAGAAGACCACGGCACTCTTAGAAGCACTGGTGCCTTCTCAAAACAATTGATCAGCGGGCGTCCAAGGTGTCAGACCCCCACCAATCAGATACTGATGACCTCTCCACAGGAGAGGTCATCAGTAAAAAAAAATCTAATTGCTACATCTGTATTTCAAGTGAAAATGGGAAAAAAAACACCTTGCCAAGCTTTATCCACATGACACATCAAAACTGGGAAATACATGAGATTCTGGTTCTGTGTTTTAGGCTAGATTATGTGTCTTTTCCATTGACCTAATTGTCTAAAGCTGCCTCCTTGCTTTGTCTCTGTTCTTATTCTGCATTTGCACTCACCCGGTCTATTTACTCCAGTCATCTGTCAATCTAGACTGAATATTGCGCTATTGAAAGACATGGTAAACATGCTTGAACTTTGCTCATAGGACACATGCACAACAATAAATTGGTGCTTATCTATAATGCTATCCCTGAATAATCTAGGTATTACTATTGATCTATGTGTATCTAGCTCTATATTTTATATGTCACAGATAAATATTTATAGTCTGGTCTCTCCCCATGTAAATGTATCACTTCATTCTATTAGTTTACCTGGGCTTTATACAAGTGAAACTTAAAATTAGAATATTGTGAAAGATTCAATATTCTAGGCTCAAAGTGTCCCCCTCTAGTCAGATAATTAATCCATATTCCCTGAGCAAAGGGGACCAGATATTGTGACTTTGGGGTTTTCATAAACTGTAAGCCATAATCATCCAAATGATAACAAATCAAGGCTTGAAATATCTCGCTTTGCATGTAATGAGTCTATCTAATATATTAGTTTCACCTTTTAAGCTGCATTACTTAAAATAAATGATCTTTGGACGATATTCTTTTTTTTAGAGTTTCAACTGTATGCTCCAATATCACAATTTTGGCATATCTCTAAAGCGACCAATTAAAAGGATTATTTATCATTAGACATTTTACAGAAATGGCACAGACAGAAATCCCCACCAGCATGTGGCCATCTTTCATTCTGGAGCTACGATCACATTTTTACCCTGAGGAGACAAAAACAATTTCTATTATAGAAAGTGAAGCATTATAATTCCCCCATAAAAGTAGATTCATTATTAGGGATGAGTGTGGATGTTCGGGTTCGGCCGAACTTTGGGTCAAAGTTCTGGTCAAAGTTCGGGTTCAGGAACCGAACTTGACCCGAACCCCATTGAAGTCAATGGGGACCCGAACTTTGGTGCACTAAAATGGCTGTAAAATAGTCATAGTAAGGGCTATATGGCTGCAAAAGGAATAAAAATGGGGGTAAGAGCAGGAAAATTGCCTTGCAAACAAATGTGGATAGGGAAATTACTTTAAATAACATAGAATATAAAAAAATAAAAATAAAATAATATTGAACTAGGAGGCGGAGGTCAAAGTGGCGTAGGAGTTTGAGGAGGCGGTAGAAGTTGCGGTGTAGGTGGAAGCGGCTGTGGAGGAGGAGGAGATTTTTTTAAATATTTTTTTCCTTTATTTATTTATTTTTAATAAATTTTGGAAGGCCCCAAAACATTGGTAAATGGAAAAGAGAACGCAAAGAGAAAGTGCGCTGGAGTATAACAATGACTGGGTGCGGCCATTATACTTGTCTATTCAGCACAAGGTACGGACAAGTCCATGCCTGGTTCATTTTAATGAATGTGAGCTTGTCCACGTTGGCTGTGGACAGGCTCCTGCGCTTGTCTGTGATTACCCCCCCCCCTGCCATGCTAAACACATGTTCGGACAATACTTTCGGACTGTGGTTCGGACGTTCAACTTCTTCCTCCCACTCTGCCGTGTGCTTCCACTGAGCCCCCACTCTCAGGTGGGAATGCCATCAGCAGCGTGTCTACCAGCGTGCACTTGTACTCGTCCATCTTCCGATCACGCTCCAGTGACGGAATTAGGGATGGCATGTTGTCCTTGTAGCAGGGATCCAGCAGCGTGGCCACCCAGTAATCAGCACTGGTTAGAATGTGGGCAACTTGGCGTTCGTTGCGCAGGCACTGCATGTAGTCGCTCATGTGTGCCAGGCTGCCCAGAGGCAACGACAAGCTGTCCTCTGTGGGAGGTGTATAATCTGTGTCCTCTGTATCCCCCCAGGCAGGCTCCAGTGATGCCCATGAGCTGCTTTGGGTGCCACCCTGCTGTGAACACGGTTCCTCATCATCCTCCTCCCCATCATAACTGTGTCCTGGCTGGACAATTGTGTACCTGGCCTCTGTTGGTGCAGGAACCCACCTTCCGAACCACTTGTGAATGACTGGCCTGATAACCGTGGAATGGTCCCTCTTCCTCCTCCTCTTCCTCCTGTGCCACATCCTCTTCCATCATCGCCCAAAGCTTTTTTTCAAGGAGACATGGAAGAGGGATAGTAACGCTGAGGACAGCGTCATTGGCACTGGCCATGTTGGTGGAGTACTCGAAACAGCGCAACATGGTACACAGGTCTCACATGGAGGCCCACTGGTTGGTGGTGAAGTGATGCTGTTCTGCAGAGCGACTCACCTGTGCGTGCTGCAGCTGAAACTCAACTGTCTCCTGCCGTTGCTCGCACAGTCTCTCCAGCATGTGCAAGGTGGAGTTCCACCTTGTGGGTACGTCGCATATGAGGCGGTAAGCGGGAAGGCCGAAGTTACGCTGCAGAGCAGACAGGCGAGCAGCAGCAGGGTGAGAACGCCGAAAGCGCACACTGACAGGGTAATTTTTCAGGAACCTCTGTACCACCAAATTAAGCACATGCGCCAGGCAAGGGATGTGCGGCAAACCGGCTAGGCTCAGAGTTGCTACGAGATTTCGCCCGGTATCGCACACCACCAGGCCGAGCTTGAGACTCAGTCGCACCAACCACTCATTGGTCTGTTGTTCCATGCCTGTCCACAGCTCCTGCGCGGTGTGGGGTTTTTCCCCTACACAGATGAGTTTCAAAACAGCCTGCTGTCGTTTCCCCCTGGCTGTGCTGAAGTCGGTGGTGCAGGTGTTATGCTGACCGGATGAGGAGGCAACAGGAGGTAATGAGAAACGTCCTGCAATCCTTTGTGGCGGAAGGACATGCGCCAAACTGCTATCCGCCTCAGGCCCAGCTGCCACTGCATTTACCCAGTGTGCAGTTAGGGAGATATAACGTCCCTGCCCGTGCTTACTGGTCCACGTATCGGTGGTTATGTGGACCTTGCCACAGATGGCGTTGCGCAGTGCACACTTGATTTTGTCCGAAATTTTCAGAAATGTTGAAATGCTGGCATTCAAGGCCAGGGATCGCTGGTGGGTAGTGGGTTGGATGGACAGCTGAACGCTTCCATGGAACAGTGTGGAGATGCTTGGTGACGGTGACCGTGGTGGAGGTGGTGGTGTTGCTGCCAAATGCTCCGTTTGTGGGGGGGCAGGTGCCACTGTCACTCCAGAGGGCAAGGAAGAGGCCGAGACTGCAGCAGGAGAGGGAGCAGGAGGAGCCTGAGATCTTGGTTTTTGAGGTGTGTACTCCACTGCAGCTCGTGCTTTGCATTTAGATGCCTGGTCATGCAGGTGGTGCTCAGGTTTAGAACATTTATGCCTCGCTTCAGGCTCTGATTGCACAGCGTGCAAACCACTTGCGTCTTGTCATCAGCACATTGTCTGAAGAACTGCCACGCCAGGGAACTCCTTGGAGCTTGCTTTGGTGTGCTCAGTCCCTGGGTGCGGTGGGCAGTAGCAGGCGTACTGGCTAGGGGACGGCCACTCTGCTTTTGCACCCTGCTCCCTCTTTTGCTGTGCGGCTGGCGCTGTGTGACCACTACCTCTTCCTCCGAACTGCACACATCACTCGCATGACCTTGATTCCATGTGGGGTCTAGGACCTCATTATCCTCCACATCATCTTCCACCCACTCCCCACCCCTGCCCTCCTTGTCAGTCTGCACACTACAGAAAGCCGCAGCAGTTGGCACCTGTGTTTTGTCATCATCAGAGACGTGCTGCGGAGGACCTCCCATGTCCACATCCTGAAACATAAGTGGTTCGGCATCAGTGCACTCAATTTCTTCTACTTCTGGGACAGGGCTAGGTGGATGGCCCACGGAAACCCTGCCAGCAGAGTCATCAAAAGGCATAAGAGACTGCTGCTCAGACTGCTTGGCTGATTTGCAAGGGGGTGAGGTGAAAGACAGATGCCCATGGGCTGCAGGTGCCAACTCTGCGCTTTCAGCAAGGGACCAGGTGGGAGACAATGTGAAGGAACTGGAGGCACTGTCAGCCACCCAATCTACTACCGCCTCTACTTGTTCTGGCCTCACCATTCGTACACTGGTATTCGGGCCTGCAAAATAACGCTGAACGTTCTGTCACCTACGTGCACCTGAGGAAGGTGTTTCATTTGGGCATGTAGCTGGCACAGATTGACTACGTCCTCTCCCTGCAAAAGGAGCTCCACCAACACCAGCAGCACCACGACCAGGGCCATGTCCCCCTTATTTGATGCTCTCCTCATTCTTTGAGGTCACCCACTGAACTAACAGACAGATTAACTATATTAATTTCCCTGTCACGGATGCAGTGCAGGTGTACCTCACGCAATAAATGGGTATATGTCACCCACCAAACTAACAGACGGATTAACTATATTAATTTCTCTGTCACATATGCAGTGCAGGTGTACCTCACACCGCAAAAAAGTAGTGCATGTACTACTTTTTTGCGGTGCGGACGGATCACGTGCCCATTCAAGTAGAATGGGTCTGGATTACTGTACATACATCTATATTATGTACTATGAGCTGCGTATGGGCTCATGTACACTGCGAGGGTATAGGCACAGTTCTTGTGTTCTTGGCTTAGGGTTCTCACAATGACAGTAGATATGTATTCGGAAAGTTGCATATATAATATATATTTGCCTAAGCTACACAAATAAATCTGGGTCAGTTGACATGCTGCATGAACATGCTACATTGTATTCTCTACTACTCCAGTGTAATACTGATCTGTATAAGAAGCACTGTGTGATTTTAACTTTAATAGATATAATTAGGATTCAGAATAGCCAGAGTCTGTCAGCTATGGTTAAGTAGAAGTGCAATGGTGATTTTAAAAAATTGACTTTTCTCAGGCAAGCATGAGTCAGAGAGTGAATGGCAATCATCCATTGTGTAGTAATGAATCCTTTCCATTAACTAAGTCTCCTCTCATAAACCCATGACGTCAGCACAGTCCGGGATGATTGATTGGCTTTGTGTAAATATGAGTGCAGTATCACATTGTTTGACGATTATACCTTGCATAATCTTTTGCCTGTGGCTAGCATATAAGTATAAACCAGATAGGGAGAGAGGTCACGCAAAGCAACCTACGTTATCCATTTGCTCAAACCATTACACGTGTTTGCCATTTAATTACAGAATATAAGATGCTTAACCCCTTCTACCCTGGGCCAGTTTTCACCTTCCTGCCCAGGCCATTTTTTGCACATCTGACACGTGTCACTTTATGTGGTAATAACTTTAGAACGCTTTTATTTATCCAAGCAATTCTGAGATTGTTTTCTCGTCGTTACACATTGTACTTCATGACAGTCATAAATTTGAGTCAATGTATTTCACCTCTATTTATGAAAAAATCCAAAATGTATCAAAATTTTTGAAAAATTTGCAATTTTCAAAATTGCAATTTCTCTGCTTTTAAAACAGAAAGTGATACCTCATAAAATATTTATTACTTAACATTCCCCATATGTCTACTTTATGTTTGCATAATTTTGTGAATGTCATTTTATTTTTTGGTGACATTAGAAGGCTAAGAATTTTAGAAGCAATTCTAAAAAATTTAAAGGGCTTCTGTCAGCCCACTAAACCGTTTTTTTTTTGTTTACTAATAATCCCTATACTGCGAGCTCTGCATACATAAGTTAAATAATAATTTTTGTTCAGTAGAATTTGATAAAAAGCGATTTTTTAAATATGCAAATTACCTTGCTACCAGCAAGTAGGGCGGCTACTTGCTGGTAGCAGCCGCATCCTCCGATCCTAATGACGCCCCCTCCGCATTGTGATTGACAGGGCCAGGGAACGGAATCGTTCTCTGCTGGCCCTGCCTGTTAGCATTCAAAATCTGGCGCCTGCGCTGCGGCCGTACGTATCTTCAATCTGCGCAGGCGCACTGAGAGGCGGCCGCCCGCTCCTCAATGCGCCTGCGCCGGGTGTAGATGTGACGTCATCGGCGCAGGCGCATTGAGGATGGAGCGGCCAAGCGAGTGGCCGTCTCTCAGTGCGCCTGCGCAGATTGAAGAGAGGTACGGCCGCGGCGCAGGCGCCAGATTTTGAATGCTAACAGGCAGGGCCAGCAGAGAACGATTCCGTTCCCTGGCCCTGTCAATCACAAAGCGGAGGGGGCGTCATTAGGATCGGAGGATGCGGCTGCTACCAGCAAGTAGCCGCCCTACTTGCTGGTAGCAAGGTAATTTGCATATTTTAAAAATCACTTTTTATCAAATTCTACTGAACAGAAATGATTATTTAACTTATGTATGATGAGATCGCAGTATAGGGATTATTAGTAAACAAACAAAAAAAAAGGTTTAGTGGGCTGACATAATAGAAACCCCCCATAAATGACCCCATTATAGAAACTACACCCCTGAAATGACTCAAAACTGATTTTACAAACTTTGTTAACCCTTTAGGTGTTCCACAAGAATTAAAGGAAAATGGAGATGAAATTTCAAAATTTCACTTTTTTGGCAGATTTTCCATTTTAATCCATTTTTTTCTTTAACACATCGAGGGTTAACAGCCAAACAAAACTCAACATTTATTACCCTGATTCTGAGGTTTACAGAAACACCCCACATGTGGTTGTAAGCTGATGTACGGGCGCACGGCAGGGCGCAGAAGGAAAGGACTGCCGCATGGTTTTTGGAAGGCAGATTTTGCTGGACTGGTTTTTAGATACCATGTCCCATTTGAAGCCCCCCTGATGCACCCTACAGTAGAAACTCCCAAAAGTGACCCCATTTTGGAAACTAGGGGATAAGGTTACAGTTTTATTGGTGCTATTTTGGTGTACATATGATTTTTAATTGCTCTATATTACGGTTTTTAATGAGGCAAGGTAACCAAAAAATTGCTGTTTTGGCACTATTTTTATTTTTTATTTTGTACAACGTTCATCTGACAGGTTAGATCATGTGCTATTTTTATAGAGCAGGTTGTTATGGACGCGGTGATATCAAATATGTCTACTTTGTTTGTTTCAGTTTTACATAATAATGCATTTAAAAAAATATGTTTTTGTGTCTCCATTTTCTGAACGCCATATTATTTTTTATTTTTCTGCCAATCGTCTTGTGCCGGGGCTCATTTTTTGCAGGAAGAGTTGACGTTTTTATTGGTACCATTTTTGGGTACATATGATTTTTTGATCATTCATTATTACACTTTATGGGGCAAGGTGACCATAAATATTGGTTGTTTTGGCACCGTTTTTATTTATTCATTTTTACAGCGTTCACCTGAGGGGTTAGGTCACATGACATTTTTATAGAGCAGGTCGTTACGGACAGGGCAATACCTAATTTGTATACTTTTTGTTATTTATTTAGTTTTACACAATAATAGCATTTTTGAAACAAAAAAATTTAGTTTTAGTGTCTCCATGTTCTGAGAGCTATATCTTTTTTAATTTTTTTTGGGGCGATTGTCTTATGTAGGGTCTCTCTTTTTTGCAGGATGAGGTGACGGTTTTATTGGTACCATTTTGCGAGGCATTCGCCTTTTTGATCGCTTGGTGTTTCACTTTTTGTGATGTAAGGTGACAAAAATGGCTTTTTTTGTACAGGTTTTTTTTTTTTTTTTTTTTTTTTTACGGTGTTCATCGGATGGTGTGGATCATGTAATATTTTTATAGAGCCGGTTATTACTGACGCGGAGACACCTAATATGTGTGTGTTTTCTTTTTTTTTCAATTTTTTTATATAAAATCAGGGGAAAGGGGCGTTTTTATTCTTTTTTTTACTTGAAACATAATTTTTTTTATTAAACTCTTTTTTTTACTTTTTTTTAAACTTTATTTCTGTCCTCATCTGGGACTTGGGATCTGATCCATCTCTGCAATGCATTTCAATACATTTGTATTGTAATGCATTGCCTGTTAGTGTATTATGGTCCATTCACACGTCCGCAATTCTGTTCCGCATTTTGCGGAATGGAATTGTGGTCCCATTCACTTCTATGGGGCGGCACGATATGCGGACCCGCACTTCCGGGTCCGCATTTCCGTTCCCGAAAAAGATAAAACATGCCCTATTTTTGTCCGCAATTGCGGACAAGAATAGGCATATTCTATTAGTGCCGGCGATGTGCGGTCCGCAAAATGCGGAACGCACATTGCCGGTGTCCGTGTTTTGTGGATCCGTGCAGCACTGTGTAGAAGGAGATTATGCAGATTTCCGGGCTGCAGGCTCCACCCACACAGACAGGCAGCGCGATCTGTGCCTGCAGACTGAATGGTGGAGCGGGGAGAAGTCTTCCCGCTTCACCATTCAGTGCGGGAGTGACGGAGCGCAGGGAGCTGAGTGACAGAACCCTGCGCTCCAGCAATGAACGCTCCCCCCCATCCATTGGCACGCCACTGGGGCTGGCCTCTCATATATTGCTTGATGTAGCTGAATTTCCCCTTGAAAGGAATCATCATCTTATCCACAGAGTTGTGCTCTTTTGGTTCCACCTGCGAGCATTTCCCTCTGAATGAATCCAGCCATGGTCTGAGTTTCCAGAGTTTATCTTTCTTTTCTGACACTGTCAAGTTGTTTGTAAAATGTAATGATGTCAACAGAGATTGAAATCTGTTGCGTGACATGACATCAGAAACAGGGGTGTACCGTGTGTCTGCCTCCCAATACATTTGAACTCCAGGCATTTGAACTAGGCCCATCTTCAAGTACATGCCAATCATCTGCTTAATTTCCTTTGTGTTGGTGTTTAAATATATGCCAGTCTTTTGAAAGCTGTAGTCATTCGTGTTTTTGGTCTGGGCCTGAACCATATCTTCTGAGACAAACCTCTGGAAGTACTCCAGTGGTGTCTGGAGGGAAATAACAGCATCAGTGATGTCTGGACCAGAAAAATCAGTATTGGGACTGACAAAGTCCTTTTTCAGCCAGCGTTACCTGTCACGGGATATGGTCTGTTTGTGTGGTAGGCTTTCTTCAGTTGTTTTGATAGTAACACTGCGTGCACAGTCAATGGGCTGTTGATTTTCTTTGTCCACTTCACTGGCATCTTTATTTGCCTCTTCATCACTTGCATCAGTGTCATCTTATTGCATCTCAAAGTCACTCTCTCCATTTTGGATGGCAGCAATAACATCCTGCACAGTGTACACAAGACCTTTCTTTGCTGGTGGCATTCTGAAATGGAAATAATAGTAAGTATAGAAGACAAGGTAAATAATTTAAATTTAATTTAATAATCCTAACCCTATTAACACAATACACTGAGGTCTATTATGGCCTATTATGCCCACTACTTACCATACTAAAAGGATTTCATACAACCCCCCAGACGTCTAACACATGATGTGCAAAGTCCTCAGTTGCAAATGCTATTTTGACTAATGTTGTAGAATTACAACATGGACATTACAAGCTCTAAAACAAATTTGATAAAAAATATTCCACAGTAACTTAGTATCTACGTGCTCTAGGCATACTACTAAACACATCAAAAAAATATTTCAGGCATTTTACTTGCTTGAATTTAAATTGTTGTAATATCCAGTCCAATAAAACAATGGGATAAGCTTCAAGGAGCGTTTGAAGGTAGAATGAGTTCTTGACCAGATGGCCAGGCACATATACATATTTTTTTATCCAATAGCATTGCAGGGTTAAACAATAGGGTCCATTGACAATGTAAATGTGGTCTTAAAAAAAAAAAAAAACATTTACAAGTATCTTTTCAGAAGAACTAAAGGTAAGAGGACCTGTCACCACAAAATGCAGTGCAATCTGCAGACAGCATGTTATAGAGCAGGAGGAGCTGAGCAGATTGATATATACACTGCTCAAAAAAATAAAGGGAACACTTAAACAACACAATGTAACTCCAAGTCAATCACACTTCTGTGAAATCAAACTGTCCACTTAGGAAGCAACACTGAGTGACAATCAATTTCACATGCTGTTGTGCAAATGGGATAGACAACAGGTGGAAATTATAGGCAATTAGCAAGATACCCCCAATAAAGGAGTGGTTCTGCAGGTGGTAACCACAGACCACTTCTCAGTTCCTATGCTTCCTGGCTGATGTTTTGGTCACTTTTGAATACTGGCGGTGCTTTCACTCTAGTGGTAGCATGAGACGGAGTCTACAACCCACACAAGTGGCTCGGGTAGTGCAGCTTATCCAGGAAGGCACATCAATTCGAGCTGTGGCAAGAAGGTTTGCTGTGTCTGTCAGCGTAGTGTCCAGAGCATGGAGGCGCTACCAGGAGACAGGCCAGTACATCAGAAAACGTGGAGGAGGCCGTAGGAGCGCAACAACCCAGCAGCAGGACCGCTACCTCCGCCTTTGTGCAAGGATGAACAGGAGGAGCACAGCCAGAGCCCTGCAAATTGACCTCCAGCAGGCCACAAATGTGCATGTGTATGCTCAAACGGTCAGAAACAGACTCCATGAGGGTGATATGAGGGCCCGACGTCCACAGGTGGGGGTTGTGCTTACAGCCCAACACCGTGCAGGACGTTTGGCATTTGCCAGAGAACACCAAGATTGGCAAATTCGCCACTGGCGCCCTGTGCTCTTCACAGATGAAAGCAGGTTCACACTGAGCACGTGACAGATGTGACAGAGCCTGGAGACGCAGTGGAGAACGTTCTGCTGCCTGCAACATCCTCCAGCATGACCGGTTTGGCATTGGGTCAGTAATGGTGTGGGGTGGCATTTCTTTGGAGGGCCGCACAGCCCTCCATGTGCTCGCCAGAGGTAGCCTGACTGCCATTAGGTACCGAGATGAGATCCTCAGACCCCTTGTGAGACCATATGCTGGTGCGGTTGGCCCTGGGTTCCTCCTAATGCAAGACAATGCTAGACCTCATGTGGCTGGAGTGTGTCAGCACTTCCTGCAAGACGAAGGCATTGATGCTATGGACTGGCCCGCCCGTTCCCCAGACCTGAATCCAATTGAGCACATCTGGGACATCATGTCTCGCTCTATCCACCAACGTCACGTTGCACCACAGACTGTCCAGGAGTTGGCAGATGCTTTAGTCCAGGTCTGGGAGGAGATCCCTCAGGAGACCGTCCGCCACCTCATCAGGAGCATGCACAGGCATTGTAGGGAGGTCATACAGTCACGTGGAGGCCACACACACTACTGAGCCTCATTTTGACTTGTTTTAAGGACATTACATCAAAGTTGGATCAGCTTGTAGTGTGTTTTTCCACTTTAATTTTGAGTGTGACTCCAAATCCAGACCTCCATGGGTTGAAAAATTTGATTTCCATTTTTTTTTTTGTGTGATTTTGTTGTCAGCACATTCAACTATGCAAAGAACAAAGTATTTCAGAAGAATATTTAATTAACTCAGATCTAGGATGTGTTATTCTTGTGTTCCCTTTATTTTTTTGAGCAGTGTATATGAAACAATGTAACACTGCGCGCTTGCTCTCAATAAATAGATAGCCAGCTTATCACCACCTTCCTACCTATCACACAGATATACAAACCAGCATTGATATCTATATATGTCTCAGTCCTACCTTGACATACGCGTCCGTGCTGTGGTTATGTATCGTGCGGTGGTCCTCGCTTCTCTGCTATATGTGGGGCAAACAGGGAGAGCAGATCCCAGGGAAGATGGCTGCAGCATAGACTATTATATGATATTAAAGTTTGGGAGTACGCCCCGGCCGGTGGTGATATACTCCCGTTACCTCTTTTTGCTTGCGCTCACGTCTGAGCGGGTGACGTCACCGCAAGTGAACTACGGATGGCAATGAGGTTCTAACATTGCACAGATTGATATATAGTTTTGTGGGAAAAGATTTAATAAAACTTGTAATTTATACATTTAAATCTCTTTGTTTTCTGTACTTAAGTCCGCCCCTGTGTACAGCTATCAGTGACTGATAACTATGTCTGTATACACACTTACACAGTGAATACTATCATTCATTGATAACATCTCCCCCATGTACAACTGAAGTCAGAAAACGCAGAGATTTAAATGTATATATTATAAGTTTTACTCAATCTTTTCCCACAGTATATATCAATCTGCTCAGCTTCTCCTGATGTATAACCTGCTGCCTGCAGATTGCACTGTATTTTATGGTGACCAGTCCTCTTTTAGAAGGGATAGAAGAGTAGACAGGCACTCTCTAACTGGAATCAAAAAGGAACCTTTAATATGTACAAACTATGAACGTAAAAATGGAAAAAGAATAAAATTATATATCAAGCAATAATTTTTTTTAGAAACATAGATCAGGAACCTATAGGGTACATATAACAGTGTTGCAGCCAGCTAAAACACTAAACCGTATGTGGATGATTAATTCACAGTGCCCATAAAGGTGCACATGACAGCATTATAGCCAGCTAAAACTCTAAAACATTTATGAGTAATAATTCAGAACCTCATGAAGTGAAGAATCAAACATCAATAAAATATCAATATAGTATTAATATAATATTCCCACAGGCGTACATAGAGTCCAACTACTATTGGTGGAGGATGTTTCCACCCAATTCTGGCCACAGATATAGATGTGGATATACTGTAAGTTTTGCAGATATAGAAAGTGTTGATGGAACTCTGTTGCAACAATGTATTATATCTGATCGCTCCCAATGATCTAGGGACGCTGAATGACTTAGTCCGGTAGAGCGGATCACTCCCAGTAATTGGGGTATATCAATATCGGGGCAGTCTCCAATTGGATATATCTTATCAAATAATGCAGTTCACATTAAAATATGAAGATCTCTCATGATACGTTGTATGATGTTTCTCACGGGGCCATTTTATGAGCCTGCTGTATCCACGGGTCAGGTTAGTATATACACAGTTCATTCAATGTGAAATGTGCAGTCTGGTACTGTCTAGTGCCTACAGTGGCGTCCCACCTGGCATTAATACCCTGACCGCGGTTACCTGTCCTGTCGCTCCCACTTTCTTTGTGAGTTCGGTCCTCTGTATCAGCTCCGGCGTCCCACGTGGTGCTAGCTGAATCAGCGTCTCGCGTGCCGATAGTAATCACGTCCTGGCTGGCGGGTTGTATGATCGCGGACTAAAATCAAGAGGTAATCGATAACTGAAGTGCTTCAGATTATATATCTTCAAACATTAAACTTGCGGGTATATCTATGTTTCACCAAATGCGTTTCGGAGTCTAAGACTGACTCTTTCATCAGTGGTCACCCGCATATAGTCAATCTCATCCATTTTATACTGTCCATTCAGTGGAAATGAAAGTCCGGAGTGGAGTCCTTGTTCATTCTCTTTCTTACTTGTTAGGGTTATTGATATTGGAACTTTTGAATCTAAATGGTTGTTGTTCCATTAGTCCTTATATTAAAAAGTACATAAACCCATACATTACACATATTTTGTTGTTATGCGTTTTTGTTGTGGCAGAACTGCGTTTTTTCTTTTATATGCGTTTTTCTGTATGCGTATGCTGCAAGTACGGTCTAATACTTTGGATATAAAAAACATGTTAAAAAGTGCCTTAAAAAATATAAAAATTCAAAAAACATGTGCTCAGAATACAATATGTTCTATTGTGTTATATTGTCCTCACCTACTCCTTCTCCGATGTGTGTTAAAAGACACCTGAAGACCACGGAAGGTGACATCTGGAGATCTTTGGAGTTTTTTACATCTGGAGATCTTTAGAGTTTTTTTTACAGAAGATCGGGAGTGGGGGCCCACTGCCAAGGGAAGATCGGGGAACTGAGAAAACAGTATAGCCCCGATCCTTCGTCGGCCAAGGGCACCCACCCATTCTACAGGAAGCCAAACAGTTTGAGTTCGGCATTGAGGCCTTCAGGTAAGAGAGTGTTAAATTCAAAGATGTATCTGGACTTTTTTATATTCCTGACTGGGTGAGTCAGTTTGACATTGAGTACCTTATACATGAAAGCAGACAGGTGAGCCGCCTAGACTCTGTAATTCAGCCCTTTTTTAGGCTCAGAAATAGACTGTGATAAGTTGGTCCAGTGGAATTTCATGATTTTAATACTGACTTCAGTTACCAGAACTAGAGTTGCAGTACCCCAGTGGATTACTGCAAAGGATTAAGTATTGCCAAAAGAGGTAATTTAATGTTAACAAGTTAAATGTTGTGATTTACCGTGTATCAAAATAGCAATGTATGGACAAAATATAGGGTTAACAGATAGTTACCAGGGTGATGGACTTAGCCTGCACTCTGGTTAGCTAGTTGGTGAGTCTAGGCTGAGCAGAGCTACAGGAAGAACGTGTGAGAGTTCCTGCAGACCAGGCCCAGAAAACCCTGTCTCTGAGAATTCAGCTGCCTAAGAAGGCACTCTACTACTGAGTAGAGAAGGAAATAAACCATCTTAGAAGATCCAGAACCATCCAGGTCATTCAGGATTCTGGCAGCAAGTTATTTGTTTATTTATGGCATTGAGACTTCGCTGCTGCGGGAAAAAAAATAGTGTTTGGCACCTACCACACTTTGAGTTGGACTGGCCATCCGTATCTAAAATCTGCAACCATCAGCACGGAAACTGCAGAAAGGGTTAACAAGAACAGAAATGCATGCCTGTAGTTATTGGGAGATATTGTAAAGTGTGCTGAGAAGGAGAGACAGGGATTACTACAACTACGATAATTGTTGCTGCCTTTACACAGCTATTGGAAAAAGTAACCTCTCTGAGATACTTTGGAACTGTGCCTTTGCTGCTATATATTCTACTACTACTCCTATCATCAATTCAGTAAGGCCTGTTTCCTACTGCAGGCATTAGTTCCATAAGCTTTCTGGATCTGGCAGGCATTCTGGTAATGCCAGCAGTGTGAAACAGGTCTAAGGAAATACTTTATCGATTGCAACACACGGGCCTACTTATTGACTCCAACATCCATCCTCCAGCCCTGCATTCGTACACCTGCCTTGCATCCAGCCAAACTGTTCACCATCAAGGGCACCCCAACTACCACCAGGCAGGAGTCCCAGCATCAGGGTGTGTCCCACGAGATGAAAGGGTGCACTCTCCAGTCATTGCATGGCTCTAGGGAGTGCCATGGTGGAGCTAGCCACAATCTACATATACCAATTATTATTATCCTCAGTCATAGTCCCTGGCACAGCGGCACCTGTACCACCTACAGCACCACCTACAGATGCCAGATTATTCTTAAACCTTGACTCTCAGGTATTCCACACTATGGAGCCACAAAACTTTCTAAAGCATCTACTAAACACCAGTGTAATCTGGAGCATCCATATCTGGGATGAATAACCCGAACATCCTCTGTCCTCTGTCCAATGATTGTCCTACTCTGACCCCTGTTAAAATGCCAGTTTCAATTTCTATTCAATCTGCTTATTATGCTTGCTCACAAAAAAGAAATGCTAAATGATAATAATAATGTGGAATTTTTGCATTATATTTTTTTTTTACAGATTGGATCACTTGAAAATCACTATTTATTCAGACTCCCGGCCCATCCAAGGAGAATGCGGAGGAGCCTCCCTCACATAACAAAGCGGCTAAATGATGATGAGCGTGTAAGCTATTTGGTTATAAAAAAAATGTATTATTTTTTTGATAATATGTAGGCACTCTTGGCAATACGAATGAGGAAGGCATGGTTCAGCTAGCATGCGTTTCTGTAGGACCGCGCGAAATCCAAATATTTAGATGAGGGGACCTTTTTGGGTTGAACCATCCAATTATACGTATACAGGCAAAGCACCGGATTCACCAGATATCCTCCTTCCACAACAGCTCTTGTGTGACATCAAAAATCGCACCAATAGTGAAGCACTGTGAATACCATTCACCCGCACTTTAAGCTTATATACTCACAAGCGCAGGTGGAATGCGCCAGTCTGTAGATCTTAAAATCCTCATCTCTCCTCTCTTTTCCTGTAGTACCTAGGAAGGTTTTAAAGTCGCTCCAATAGTGAAGAACCGTCATTCACTCAAACATAAAATCCTTTTATTATACTCACATGTGCAAGTAAAACTTCACGCAATAATAAAAACTCACAGCCTAGTGTTTCTGCCCGACCCGGGTTTCGCTCCAAGCTTCATCATGGTTCGGCTAGCAGTCTAATGTGTGTGCTTCAGACTTTCCCTGACAGATAGTTTTGGGGAGAGAAGGATTGGACAAAGTGAATTTTCTTTTATCTTCCAGGAGATAAGCCGGTGCCAGAGGTGTCCGGCAGCACTTTTCTCCCCTCTCCCATTAAATACACGTACACTTTTGTCCGAGCTGAATGTGTATGTGGGAGAAAGTCAGGAGAGATACCTGCAGCTGTATTTGGCCTATAGGTACTAAATGTTTATGGCCGCCCTCAGACCTAAAAAATTAGAGGTTGCATCATGTTGAGAATTTAACTGGAATTTTGATTAGACATTGACTTTTTGATCTCACTGTTTTTGCATCATGAGACATACTGGAAGAATTGGGAGTGCATGATTCCAGCCAATACAGTCATAATAATGAATACTACTGTAGTTACCAAGAATTGTAAAAATTAGCTGATCACAAGGTCCTACTGCAGGGACCCCAGAGCTATGGAGAGGATCCAGACAGCAAATGTTCTGGACCCCACCAGGGCTACCACAGGGGAGAAATAAAATAGAACATTGCATGGTGCCCACTGAAATCAATTTATTCTCTTTGTACATGTTGTGTTATCCAGAGAAAGAGAGCATGAATCCTCTTATGTAGACGCTCTCTACAGGCTCATTGATAGTCCCAAATCTTTCCTCTACTATCTCTTCCCTATAAAAGTACGGTAGGTTTTATAAGCCAGAAAACCTATGTAAACAAACAGATTCTTACTTCTTAGTGGCAGAAACTAATGTTACAAAATAATAAAAAATAATAAATGAATGAGTAGGTTTTAGGTCCAGACAGATTTTGGTTTGTATAGATGTTAAATTCTGCAAGATTAATGTTATCTGTCTGAAACCCCAAGACTCTAATGAAACTAGTGCAGAAGAAGTTGATAAATACGCTCGGTCTTAAATCACTTGTATATTATAAACAAACTATATAGCTTTAAAGGGGTTCTCCAAGACCAGGAACTCCTATTGAGATTGCCAGGCAGGGTCCAAGGATTAAAAAACATCCCTGTCACCGGCACTCTGGTTCCAGTGGACCGGAAGTACAATGTGTTGTGTATCTGCATGTCACCACTGTTGGCCAATCAATGTCCTCAGTGGTGATGTATTCAGGTATGGCACATGACCGCTGCCACCTCTGAGGGGCTGGAACCAGAGAATCAGTGACAGGTGAGTCATTCTTATATCCCTATACCCTGCCTGACCTGTCTAAAAAGGGTTTCCATGCTTGGAGAAGCCCTTTAATGTTTGAAATGAAATTTTTAAAAGTATACATTGTAAATTACATATTACTGATATCCCTAGGTGTCATGGGCAGAACAACAATATATTAAGGAGAGAAATAAACGTTCCATCTTAAGACAAAACACAGAAGATCTGTTTAATGATCCTATGTGGAATCGTCAGTGGTATTTGGTAAGTAACATGAAAAAATTACAATTACAAAACAGATGCATAAAGATACTACCTGCAGTTCTTACTTATATATATATACAAATACACTCCTTGCTTCTTCAGTTAGTTTATATATTGATAATATTACGCGTGTCACAGATTATTTGTTAGTTTTCATAAAACCAAATATGTAGCCATATGATCAAAACCCATATGTTCCATGTTGCAAGGGCACATCCCAAAATTTTACTTCGGGAGATGGTTTGCCAGGGTTCCTGAGGATGAGAAAAGCAATGCGGCACAATGTAATGAATTAGAATCATTTGGTGTGCACACTAAAGATATGAGAGCAAGGAGGCTAAACTTTTATGATGATTTGGGATGCCCCTGTTGCCTCATGTCCGCCTGTTTATTAACATTATTGAGGAGCTTGCTATTAACTTAGAATGGAGTTTTTGACTAACCTTTTGACTAACCTTTTGACTAACCTTCCTTTAAATTTCATGTTTTTGCTCCTTTGTTGCTGGTTATAGTGAATACTTTGTGCATCTGTATACAGAATCCTTGTAGTCTATTTGTATTTTCTCAGAGTAGCCTGGAGTCTGTACTGCTTCTGCCATTCATTGCTTCCAGCATTAAAGTTAGTTGTTTCCCTATGAATTTTTTTTTGTCTGCTGATTTTTGTTTTTATTTGTTTCTGGCTGGGCTTATATTGCTTTATTACAGATCAGGGTTACAGTAGGTCATGTTAGTGTCTTTATTTTGGTTTGCCATCATTCATCCGCTTTCATCCTGTATATCTTCACCATTTTCTTCATTGCTGGAATCTCCTTCATCCATTTCCCATCATCATTCAGTTCCTGTCCTGGTAAGTTTATGTCTGTATATGTGTTGTCCGCCAGTGTTGATACATGCCTCATAATATCATGTGACCATCTGGTTATTATCCAGTTTGGCCCCCTTTTTAGGCCCCAGGAGTCATTTTTAGTACCTGGGAAAGGTGACTCCTATAGGTGAAGTCCATTTCTAAAGTCTTCAGAACAACACAATAATTTTTATCATTACATTGCTTGTAACACTTTTATTTCCACACCAAACCACAATGTAATGTATCAGACCATAATTTCATATGTACTTAGGGGGTCATTTATTAAAAGCAGCGATTTATACGCTAATCTTAATCCCCATGTGCTGGCTGCGGATGCAACGAAGTTATGTGGAGATGCAGGCCGTGCGGCATGGTTTAAACTACTACAGTTCTTAATAAATAATCCCCTTAGTTTTTAAATAAAAGCAATGTCAGCAATGTAATATTAGACTATACTACTTACTACCAACCTTAAAGAGGACCTTTCATCAGTTTGTACTTTCTAAAATCAATACTTGGCACTGTAGGCCAAGATTAGATATGATGCCGGATTTATGAGGGATCGGTCCTGTCAAACTAATCTGATCAGAGTTCATGAGGAGGTAAAATTTAGACTAGGTGAGTCAATGGATGCCATATATCTTGATGTCTTCAAAGCATTCAATACTATGCTGCATAAAAATTTGGTACATATACTATGTGCATCAAGCAACCAATGAGGAGGAGCACGCTCAGCTTATATGTACCACTTACTCAAGGTCACATGTGGGATAGGTGGGGCAAAAAGTGCACTAAGAGCACAACTATCTGGGGAGTGGCATTCTTGTGCACTTTTTGCCCCACCTATCTCACATGCAAATTTGATTAGGTGGCACATAAAGGTATGCGTGTTCCTCCTCTCATTGGTTTCTTAGTGCACACAGAGGTAACTAGGAGCAGCACACTATATATGCAGGGTCTGCGCTCCTGAATGTAAATGCCCCACGGCATAGGTTGGTTTAGAGTAGGACCTCCCTGACTGAAACCACCTTGGTGCGGGTAGGCGGGCACAGATGTGTGTTGATCAAAATATACACATCACATCACAAGGTTTATCAGTTCTTTCGCGACAAACACAGCAGTGGAGGTGGCTCATATTCATAATAGTGAGATCACCGACATCCATGCAAGCACAGTGCGACGCGCATTACAGAAGTCTGGAATGGTGGCCAAAAAAAGGGTGAAGAAGCTTCGACTTCAATATCGTTATAAGAAGCATTGGCTCGAGTTTACAAAAGAGTATGTACAGGGGACAGTAGAACATTGTATGTACACTCAAGTACTATTGGTATGCAACAGACAACATAGTGTTCCAGCAGGACAACGATCCCAAACATACAGTGCTGCCCATAATTATTCATACTCCTGGCAAATTTTGACTTAAAGTTACTTTTATTCTAACCAGCAAGTAATTATTTGACTCAAAAGACAATAAGACGATGTACAAGAGGCATTATTGTGGGAAAAAAATATTTCTCAGCTTTTATTTACATTTGAGCAAAAAGTGCCCAGTCCAACATGATTCATACCCTTCTCAAAAATCAATAGAAAAGCCTTTATTGGCGATTACAGCACTCAAACGCTTCCTATGATTGCAGACCAGCTTTTTGCATGTCTCCACAGGTATTTTTGCCCATTCATCTTTAGCAATGAGCTCCAAATCTTTCAGGTTGGAGGGTCTTCTTGCCATCACCCTGATCTTTAGCCTGGATTCTGGCTGGGCCACTCCAAAACGTTAATGTTGTTGTCTGCTAACCATTTCTTTACCACTTTTGCTGTGTGTTTTGGGTCATTGTCATGCTGAAATTTCCACTGGTGCCCAAGGCCAAGTTTCTCTGCAGACTGCCCGATGTTGTCGTTGACAATCCTCATGTATTGCTCTTTTTTCATGGTGCTGTTTACTGTGATTAGGTTCCCTGGTCCATTGGCTGAAACCCCCCCCCCCCCCAAAGCATTAGGTTCCCACCACCAGGTTTGACAGTGGGGATGGTGTTCTTTGGGTTGAAGTCTTCTCCTTTTTTACGCCAAATGAAGGAAACATCATTGTGACCAAGCAATTCAATTTTTGTTTCATCTGACCATAACACAGAAGACCAGAAGTCTTCTTCTTTGTCCAAATGAGGCCAAGCGAGCTTTTGTGTGCCTTATCTGGAGAAGTGGCGTCCTCCTTGGTCTGCATTGTGCAGTGTCCATTGGATTGTCTGCCTTGAGACATTGCCACCAACAGAACCCAGATTCACCAGGATGGCCTTGGTGGTGATCCTTGGATTCTTTTTCACCTCTCTAACTATCCTCCTGGCCAGCACAGGTGTCACTTTTGGCTTCCGACCACGTCCTCTGAGATTTTCCACAGTGCGGAACATCTTGTATTTTTTGCTCAAATGTAAATAAAAGCTGAAAAATGTTTTTTTTCCACAATAATACCTCTTGTACGTCGTCTTATTATCTTTTTGGAGACACCTTTGTCATTTCCCGTCAAAAAATTACTTGCTGGTTGAATAAAAGTAACTTTAAGTCAAAATTTGCCAGGGGTATAAATAATTATGGGCAGCACTGTACATCGAGATTGGTAAATAAATGGTTTAATAACAATGAAGTAGAGGTGCTGGATTGGTCCATAGACCAAATCGAAAACTTGTGGGTAGAGGTGAAGGAAAAGCTGTATTCATACTCAAGTCAGTCGACTAGTATGCACCAACATTAGGAACGTGTAGAAGAGACCTGGGAAACGATTTCAGATGAGACATGGTTGAATCTGATCGAGAGAATGCCAAGAAGGATTTAGGCAGTGTTGAAAGCCAAACGGTGGAGTTACAAAATAATAAAAATAAACATTTATAATTTTAGGAGCAACAGTAACAATGCAGTTACATGACAAAAATCTGCATAACTAATCATATGCTAAATAGTTGCAAGTCCAATTTATGAATGAGATAGCAAAAATGATTGTATCATGGTAGTCTCACGTTCGAAGCTGTAGTGGATGGTGAGATATGGAGTCTGGAAATCAAAAGTTCAAAACATTGTTACTCTTTCGCTTGTCAGTGTATGTACTATATGATAAAACACCGAGCGACACTGACATGAAAAAGGAATTTTAGTATATAGTAAATGTGCTGCAACCTGTGTCAGGCAGCTGCAGCCAAGGCTAATAAGATCTTGGAATGCAACAAAATGGGCATAGATGTACATGACACTTTACAGATCACTAGTCAGACCATACGTGTCCAGTTTTGGGAAAAGAAAGACATAGCAGAGCTTCAGCAGGCAATGGGTGGACTACACAGAAAAATTATCAAAATTTAGGTTATTTAGTTTATAAAAAATAGGCTGAAGGGAGATCTAATAACTATGTACAGTATAAATATATCAAAGGTCAATACAGGGATATCTCCCATGATATATTTATACCCAGGACTGTGACAAGGGGACATCCTCTGCGTCTGGAGGAAAGAAGGTTTGTACACAAACATAGAAGAGGATTCTTTATGGTAAGAGCAGTGAGACTATGGAACTCTCTGCCTGAGGAGGTGGTGATGGTGAGTTCACTAAGAGTTCAAGAGGGGCCTGGATGTATTTCTGGAGTGTAATAATATTACAGGGTATAGTTATTAGATTTCCGGAGAAGGGTCGTTAATTAATCCAGGGAGTTACCGTATTCTAATTGCCTGATTGGAGTAGGGAAGGGATTTTATTCCCTAAAATGAAGAAAATTGGCTTCCACCTCATCAGGGTATTTGAACATTCTCTAGTTCAACTTTGCAGGATAATAGGCTGCACTGGATGCAGACCTGTTTTCAGCCTTACAAAGTATGTTGGTATGTTACCCCTCTTGGATTGCTCCTCTCTAATTCATATACCTCCACAAAAAGGGAGTACATGGAGATATATGGTAGATATTACCCTACAGGCTTGTTTATGTGCCATATAAATATAAAATTAAAGTCTTGATGCATAGCAATGTGGACATATAGGTAAATATCCTATTGCATGTATCCAGTGTATGTCAAAGTGCATTTGGATTTGTATAATCATTAACTCTCTCAACATGGCAAATAACATGAAAGACACATTTAGTATTGACACTTTACATCACAGAAGTCAGACTTAAATTTTCAGAATAAGAGTTGACATAAAAAGGGAACTTTATTCAGTCTAATTGTTGCTTTTATATTTTCAGCAAGACACAAGAGTGAACCCATCATTGCCAAAGCTGGACCTCCATGTCATCCCAGTATGGAGGAAAGGAATAACAGGGAAAGATGTTGTTATTACCGTATTAGATGATGGATTAGAATGGAATCATACAGACATCCATGCAAATTATGTAAGTGTAATGTTTAGTTTACTTTTTGGATGTATGAATTTTAACTTGTAGATATTGGTATATGTCTTCAAATAGTAACACAGTTCAACGCCATTTTTGTGTTCTTAGGACCCAGAAGCAAGTTATGATTTCAATGATAATGATAAAGACCCATTCCCACGATATGACATCACAAATGAGAACAAGTAAGCATGTAACACACATTCCTCATCTCATGTGGTGTAGCCTTGTGTTATGATGTTCAGAAATGGGTGCATAATAACCACAAACAGTGTAGGGCATTGAAGTAAGAACCCCATAGCAAGGATCAAATTGGGCCCCCCACACAGGACAGAAGGGTTTCTGCCTGGACCCTTTTCAATGACCCTTGGGCCATTTTTCCACTGCCTCATTTGCTAAAAGTTGTTCCTTTAGAGTGTAGAGTCCTGACCAGGTTTTCATCTCCAGTAGAAGAGGCGATGATCCCAACTAAGACTGGGCCACCTCTTGCCCTGGGCCCATAGCTGTGGCATGGTCTGCCGCTATGGTAGTTATGCCCCTACCGCATTTGCAAAATGCATGAAAATAGTGCAAAGTTATAAAAGGCTGCAAACTCGTTTGTATATCTGCAAGGAATCTGCTTTTTACATTTGTTTGCGGCCACCCTGTACTTGTAGATGACTTCAAGGATAATCAAGCAGATCTACACTTATAATAATCTTAAAGCTACTTTGATACACTATATTATAAAATGTAGCACTTCCATCTTACGTCAGTTACACAGAAATCCCACAGTTCACGCCTTTTGAGACTCATTTCCCTCAAGATATCTGTGATACCTGATTTCAGCATGCATCGATTTCTTGGTGAGCAGCTTGTCCACACGGTTACAGTGTAAAGCAGGAGGGAGGGAGACAGAGGCTGTAGCCCGCTGAGACTGGAGGTCTATTTCAGTCAACCCAAGACTATGATTGTGGCTTAGACCATGCAGTCAAGCTGCAGTTACTTACCATAGCTATCCTAATGGAGTAGAAATAAAAGTAGCCAAGCAAAAATGAGCTCCCTTCTCCAAGACTTTTCTTGAGTTGCACCATTTCTCTAGGATGTGCTGCCCCAGACAATTAGGTTAATTTCCAACTCCCACAGTTGTAGGCATGCCCTAAAAACACATCTCTTTAGGGTGGTTTATAACATCGCCTAATATAACTTTTCTTCATTCACCCCTATTCAACATTATTCCTCAGATCTTTACATCCACCACACCCCAAGCACTCAGAAGCACTGCATATACTGGCTGGTGGCTGGTTCACACAGCTTTATGTTCTGTACTATTTAGATAAGATGGCTGGACCACTGTACACAGCAAGCACTTTTTACCTGGCATCCCCTATAGGGCAGTGGTTAGAATATATTTTTTAGACCTCATCTGGAATTTTGCTTTAAACTACAGCGAGTCATACACATGAGATAACTGTCTGCTGAACACGCATTCACTGATTCCCTACACATGCATGCTTGGCATTGCATGTACTGCGAATGGAAGACTCACCTCATCACGCCAAGAACAAAAGGATCAGGCATGTTGAATTTCAACGTTTGTGGCCCTTCTCTTCCCCAACATCTGCAGTCATTGGAGATTCAGTAGGCCTACATACACATTAGATAGTTGGCTCATCCCCTTGAATATCAGATTTTTTTGGGCCCCATACATCTAACGCGCATGGCCAGTTTAATCATCAGCTTCTTCAACTGAAGCCAGATACTGTACATGCTAAGGATATTTTACCCTCTGATGCTGAAATATGATGCATGATTGTTGTGGAGGAACAGATGGAGACTTATTAACTACTTATAGTAACTTCTATATATGACAGACACGAAATTATAAAATGCATATGAAAACTGCCTCTCAAATGTAAAAAAAAACCATAACCAGTAACTACAAATTGAGTTTAGTACTTTTTTTAAATCTTATTTTTTATTGCAGACACGGCACCAGATGCGCAGGAGAAGTTGCGATGGTTGCAAACAACAACAAATGTGGAGTTGGAGTGGCATATAATTCTAAAGTAGGAGGTAAAAGATGACTCTTAATTTGTTAGTTGCTGAATTATGTTGTTTTGCATTGCTTTTTGTACATCCATTGACTAAAAAATGATGTACCAAGAAATGTTATATGTGTGAATGTAATGATGATATAATGCAAGTGATTACAATATTAGAGCGAAAGGATAAGTTTATTTGGGAAAACTGTATAAGAGGGCTCCAGGACCCTGTTGGGCTGGCTCTAGCCTGGATACAAGATGAGATACGGTTGGCCATGGAGGCATACAGGTTCTGTATAGTATCTTGTGGCACATTTGACCACAGATGTTGCAGCTGGGCATGTACTGTACTGTAGATGATGTACACTCGTAGGTTGCCGAAGCCAGTGTCCAAACTTTGCAAAAGCGGTAAGCTGATCATTGACTGTTGATTACAACTGCAATCTCCATCC
Source organism: Bufo bufo (assembly GCF_905171765.1). Lineage (NCBI taxonomy): Eukaryota > Metazoa > Chordata > Amphibia > Anura > Bufonidae > Bufo > Bufo bufo. The sequence continues at coordinate 144,831,646 of NC_053390.1, read as the reverse complement.
AAGCCATCTCTTGGAAGTATTTTCCAATGGAAAACCTTGGTTGTTGGCAACTGTTACCCATAAGTGCCCATATTAACAAAAGAAAAAGCGTATACAATACGCTTTCTGGATGCACCTATGCCCAGTCTGCACTATTCCATACAGTCAAAGATAGAAGACCTGATGAATACTGACCCAGCTGAAGCCAAAGGAGCACAATGGGTCAATCCAATATACAGGGAGTGCAGAATTATTAGGCAAGTTGTATTTTTGAGGATTAATTTTATTATTGAACAACAACCATGTTCTCAATGAACCCAAAAAACTCATTAATATCAAAGCTGAATATTTTTGGAAGTAGTTTTTAGTTTGTTTTTAGTTTTAGCTATTTTAGGGGGATATCTGTGTGTGCAGGTGACTATTACTGTGCATAATTATTAGGCAACTTAACAAAAAACAAATATATACCCATTTCAATTATTTATTTCTACCAGTGAAACCAATATAACATCTCAACATTCACAAATATACATTTCTGACATTCAAAAACAAAACAAAAACAAATCAGTGACCAATATAGCCACCTTTCTTTGCAAGGACACTCAAAAGCCTGCCATCCATGGATTCTGTCAGTGTTTTGATCTGTTCACCATCAACATTGCGTGCAGCAGCAACCACAGCCTCCCAGACACTGTTCAGAGAGGTGTACTGTTTTCCCTCCTTGTAAATCTCACATTTGATGATGGACCACAGGTTCTCAATGGGGTTCAGATCAGGTGAACAAGGAGGCCATGTCATTAGATTTTCTTCTTTTATACCCTTTCTTGCCAGCCACGCTGTGGAGTACTTGGACGCGTGTGATGGAGCATTGTCCTGCATGAAAATCATGTTTTTCTTGAAGGATGCAGACTTCTTCCTGTACCACTGCTTGAAGAAGGTGTCTTCCAGAAACTGGCAGTAGGACTGGGAGTTGAGCTTGACTCCATCCTCAACCCGAAAAGGCCCCACAAGCTCATCTTTGATGATACCAGCCCAAACCAGTACTCCACCTCCACCTTGCTGGCGTCTGAGTCGGACTGGAGCTCTCTGCCCTTTACCAATCCAGCCACGGGCCCATCCATCTGGCCCATCAAGACTCACTCTCATTTCATCAGTCCATAAAACCTTAGAAAAATCAGTCTTGAGATATTTCTTGGCCCAGTCTTGACGTTTCAGCTTGTGTGTCTTGTTCAGTGGTGGTCGTCTTTCAGCCTTTCTTACCTTGGCCATGTCTCTGAGTATTGCACACCTTGTGCTTTTGGGCACTCCAGTGATGTTGCAGCTCTGAAATATGGCCAAACTGGTGGCAAGTGGCATCTTGGCAGCTGCACGCTTGACTTTTCTCAGTTCATGGGCAGTTATTTTGCGCCTTGGTTTTTCCACACGCTTCTTGCGACCCTGTTGACTATTTTGAATGAAACGCTTGATTGTTCGATGATCACGCTTCAGAAGCTTTGCAATTTTAAGAGTGCTGCATCCCTCTGCAAGATATCTCACTATTTTTGACTTTTCTGAGCCTGTCAAGTCCTTCTTTTGACCCATTTTGCCAAAGGAAAGGAAGTTGCCTAATAATTATGCACACCTAATATAAGGTGTTGATGTCATTAGACCACACCCCTTCTCATTACAGAGATGCACATCACCTAATATGCTTAATTGGTAGTAGGCTTTCGAGCCTATACAGCTTGGAGTAAGACAACATGCATAAAGAGGATGATGTGGTCAAAATACTCATTTGCCTAATAATTCTGCACGCAGTGTATGTGCCGGGAAAGCTGCATACACTGCAGACACAATGTGAAAAGACCTGAACATATATATTGACTTGTAAAATATTAAAACACAGTATAAACAGCACGTTTTGGAGATTACTCAAATTCCTTGCATGCATAGTATACAGTAGTGCATTTTCAGACCTGAAGGAACTATGTCCCGAAATATCTACATGAAATAAAATTATGCATATGATATTGCACTGTTCTAATATGTAGTTAGATAAAACATTAGAGATGTATGGTGCCTAGAGGACACAGCCTGTGATATCAACAACATGCATTTCACTGCAATCTGATACTTAAAAATCCATGCAACAATAAAAATGTCTGGAAGTGAATTATCACACTGGCAATCATACCAATATGCCCACAACCCCTCTCCATAGCACAGAACCAGCACCTAGCCAGAATGTATCTTAGCTACAGTATGCCTACCTACTGTATACCTGGTGTGGTATTTGGACCAGAAGCAATGAATGGATTGCTGAGTAGATTGTGTCCATGTCCTCATGGAGCAGCAGGCCGAGCATAAGCCCTACTGCTCCATGCATTCTCTATGGAACTGCTCGGGGTAACACAGTACAACGCTTGCCTATTTCTGGCAGTCGCATAGAGAATGAATGGACTATCAGGGAAATCGGCCTGCTGATCCATCAGTATGGGGACATAGTACCCCCTTTCTCAAGATTGGGTCCCAGCGGTCAGACCTCCACCGATCAATTAGTTATCCCCTATCCTGTGAATATAGGATAACTTTAATACTTGCCACATGTTTGACACCCTGCTCATGAACTGCCAGGTAGAATTCACAATGCATGTATTGAGTATTAATATGATTTTAAGAAAATAGTGTTGGTTATGCATTCATAAGCCTCCAGTATTTCTGTAACAACTGTAGGAAAAAACCATGGAGCATTCATCCACATTGATGTAATGCTAGCAAAATGTCTGACCATGAGCATGAGGTCCCTTCTATACATTTTTGATCAAATAGCATAACCCCGGATGACACTTCACCACAACTACAGGGTGGGCCATTTATATGGATACACCTTAATAAAATGGGAATGGTTGGTGATATTTACTTCCTGTTTGTGGCACATTAGTATATGTGAGGGGGGAAACTTTTCAAGATGGGTGGTGACCATGGCGGACATTTTGAAGTCAGCCATTTTGAATCCAACTTTAGTTTTTTCAATAGGAAGAGGGTCATGTGACACATCAAACTTATTGGGAATTTCACAAGAAAAACAATGGTGTGCTTGGTTTTAACGTAACTTTATTCTTTCATGAGTTATTTACAAGTTTCTCTTTGTTTACAGCCATTAACATGTCGCCGAGGTTAACACGTGAGGAGCGGATAGAAATTGTGTTGATGTCTGGTGAACGCAGTAACCGGGTCATTGCAGCAGATTTCAATGCAAGACACCCTACGAAACCCTCTTCCAATTGAAAAAACATAAGTTAAATTCAAAATGGCTGACTTAAAAATGGCCGCCATGGTCACCACCCATCTTGAAAAGTTTCCCCCCTCACATATACTAATGTGCCACAAACAGGAAGCTAATATCACCAACCATTCCCATTTTATTAAGGTGTATCCATATAAATGGCCCACCCTGTACAACTCTTAAAAGTGAGTCCCTGAGCACTGCACTATGAGCGCCACAATACCGCACCTCATGGGCCACCACACCATGTGGTGCTGCGCCAGATTGGAGTAGGGACTAGGGATGTGTATGAATCGATTTGTTCATTTGAACAGACTATCCATCTGTGAAGGACTGTCCCTCTACAGATGACTCCCCCAACTGTGCTGGAAGATTAACATGGCCACACATCTTGCACGGACTTGGTAATCTCACGCATGCACCACAAGTGTGAGTATCGGTGCATGCGCAGATGATATACCTACAAAAACAAATCAGTGATTATGCATGCACCATTAAAATTCATTAGTGGCACATGCAAACTCGTTGATGTCGATTTGTAGGTGTGTCTTTCGCTCACAGTAATGCGGCATGTGCGAGATTATCAAGGCTGTGTGAATGTGCAGCCATGTTAATCTGCCAGTAGAGGGGGCTGCAGGGACACTCTCTCATAAGTGTAAATTTGTTCAGATAAATCAATTCTCTCATCCCTAGTAAGGACCCACTTCAAAGAGGTCACCATGAAATGGCCACTGGGCATATGCATTTTGATCAAAACAAACAAATTTCGTGTCACAGCACCCATTACGTGTGCTGCCATTGACAGCCAGTCATCGTGACCTTTGTTGGCAGTGGTGTCTTGAACGAGAAACCTGGACTGCTACAGACTGGATCCGTATTGTCCTTAGTGATCAATCCAAGCTCTTTTTGTGTTTCAACTGTCAAATTCAAGTAAGGAGGCCTCGTGGTGAGTGCCACAGTACCCAACTGTTGGTGTGAAGTTCTGGGGAGCCATTGCATACGACAGTCAGTCACTAGTGTTGATCGAGCACCAAAGTGCTTGTGTAGAACACTTTGCGATGCTCGGGTGTTCTACCGAGCACAATGGAAGTCAATGGGAGAACCCCAGGCACCCCCTGCTCTGAAGAGGGGAGGGTGTCGGGACTCTAGTTTGGCTTAGGAGTCCCTGCTCTGACTCCATATATAGCTATGCCCATATATGGAGTCAGTGCTTGGGGACAACCCAGTGTATTTAAATCTAATTTAGCCTGTATTTTAGAAAAGTTTCTGCAGGGATTCAAACTCACGACCTTTTGTATTAGATGCAAGGCACTTAATCACTCAACTATAATAGCTGCATAGCCAGTTAATTTTTTATTTTTATTTTTTAAAGTAGCAAGCTATGTAGCTATATAGTGTAGTGGTTAAAGTTCTAGGCTGTGATGCAGAAGCTGTGAGTTCAAATCCTGTCAAAACTTTTTCAGAAATATAGGCTAAACTTAATTTAAACATATATATATATATATATATATATATATATATATATTTCTATAAGTTTTTAGCCATAATATATTTACTCATATTATTAAATATTTAGAATATTATATATATTATAATGTATGTAAATATATTATGGCTAAAACATCAGTAGTAGTTTCCCCCATATTATGCATTCGTATATATCAGAAGAATGATTTTTTATATATATATATATATATATATAAAATTATTTATTTTCTAGTAATTACACATTTATTTTGTGCCATGCATTTTTTACAATTACTAGAAAAAATATAAAATATAAAAATCTAACTTTATTTATGAAAAAGTTTACGATGGGATTTGAACTCACAGCTTCTGCATCATAGCCCAGAACTTTAACCACTACACTATATATCTGCATAGCCAGACACAAAAAAAATAAAAAATAAAAAATAAAAAATATGAGACTTCTACTGTATAGGTCTCAGTAGAAGTACTGTACAGTAGAAGTCTCATATTTATTTATTTTTTATTTAAGTAACTGGCTTTTCAGATATAAAGTGGTTAAGTGCCTTGCCTCTAATGCAAAAGGTTGTGAGTTCGAATTCCGGCAGAAACTTTTCTGAAATACAGGCTAAATTAGATTTAAATACACTGGGGTGTCCCCAAGCACTGACTCAATATGAGGGATTCCCTCACTGTACAGCGATCTTCTGCATAGAATTAGAGGCCAAATTTAAATACACTGACTCGAGCACATGTGGTGTTCGGCCCAACTCCGTGAAGTGCCGAGCATAGCGATGCTCGAGCCGAACTGGTGTTCTGCCGAGCATGCTCGCTCAACATAATCAGTCACCCATGTGTTGCCTCCCATTGCAGAGCTTCCAGCTGGCATTTTTTTAGCAGGATAATGCTCACTCACACACAGTAAGGGTTTCACAGGAATGTCTCTACCAGATTACAACACTTCCTTGGTCTGTCCGGTCGCCCGATTCATTGCCAATAAAGCATTTATCTGTGGGACTAGCTGGGACACCAGGTTCTCCAACCTATGAGAGTGCAGGATCTGCAGGCCCAGCTGCAACATCTGTGGGAAAATGTGCTGCAGAAAACCATATAGAACCTGTATGCCTCCATATTAGCCATATGCCATCTTGTATCCAGCAAGATACTAGACCCACCTTTCATTTGTAGAGTTTTCCTCAATAAACTTCTCCTTTTGCTCTAATATTGTAATCAGGTGTGGATGTGTGATCCTTTTTTTTCACTACAGTTCTCAAACTGCTTATAGTGCCGCTTCATTTTTGTTTATGGTCCTAGCACTCGACTCATTTTGCACATATGTTTTTAGCATGAGATTGCATAATGAAACCTGCTCTCAGTCTTTTGTTTAAGACCATATGCTGCATTTTGACTGTTGTCTCTGTGGTGCTGTGTCTCTAAGGGTAACTCAGTACCAAGGTGGCTTGGCCTGGCAGCAGGGGTGCTGTGGGTACAGTGTTTTGGCAGTTGCCATGTAGTGCTGCATGTGTGGGACCCACCCGAGAGAGGTTGCCTCGACATGGTGAGGCGGATAATGCATTTTGGTCAAAACATATGCAAAGAACCTAATATCCATGTTTATACATTTTGCTTATCAGCATTAGATCCATTTTTTATTTTTTTACAGTTGTGCTGATTTATTGATAAATGAATACATGCTGAAAATAAAGAATATCTCAAAGATGCTAGATTATACCTTAGTTGACTATATAACCAATAACCAGTGTTAGTCAAGCTGGAACATGGCTCCAGGGGTGGATTGGCCATAGACCATACAGGGAAATTTCCCGGTGGGCCGATGCCCAGTTGGCCGCCTGTGGAAATTATTGGGGATAAATTTTGTGCTGCTGGCGGCAGTATTTTTTGATGGACTGTGGCATTTGACTCTGTTGGGGTGGTACTGTATAATGTGCCACAATATGGTATTGCTGGTCTCGCCTACTTGTGCTGGCCCTACCTTCCATCAATTTGGACCCAACTACACAACAGGGCCACTTTTAGTATTTTTTCCAGGACCACTTTAAGCTCCCAGTCCGCCCATGCATGGCTCTATGTATTCTAATTTTCAAATGTTTAAAACATAATTTGTTCTCCATAGCATTAGAATTAGACATTTTGCTGATTATGCTGATAAACTGGAGAAAAGGGATGAAGAATGTGTTGGCCAGGGCTCTATTACAGAAAAACGTTGTCCATGAACTAGATTGTCTTATGCAGATACATGACCCTTCATACCACAGTTCATTAATGATTAATTTTATTCAAGAGGAGCATTTCGTGCTCCATCTGCACATAGCACTAAAAAGTGGTAAATATTAATCAGAAGTCTGGAAGCATGTCTAAAGAACACTGAAAGTGACTTGAGCTTACCTTTTATAGATCATGGGTAATTGAAAGAAACATGGGGAATTATATTCTCCATGTTTGTTCCAATATACTTCATATATTAAATAAGGATTTTCTTCCTGTGTTTTCTGTATATAGTGTAAAAATGATTTTCTTAATTTCAGGGATTCGGATGTTAGATGGTGTTGTGACTGATGCCATTGAAGCAAGTTCTATTGGGTTTAATCCTCAGTATGTAGACATTTACAGTGCCAGCTGGGGGCCAAATGATGATGGGAAAACTGTTGAAGGCCCTGGGAGACTGGCACAAAAGGCCTTTGAATATGGCATCAAGCAGGTAAGATATTGCATAAATCATGTGTAATGACCCAGACTATAATTTTTTTTTATACTTGTTCATTTCTGTTTTAAGGTTTTGTTAAAGATATAATAAATATCTGAGCTCACTGAAGTGCTGTGATTTCTTCACTACAGTACCTGACACAGCTCTACTGGCTTCCATACATGTCTTGTACTATAGCTCAGCCCCATTCACACGTTGATAGCCTATTCTCAAGATGGCTATACACGTCAACCAATTTTGGTCAGACCGGCGTACCATCTATGTGTATTGTAATTGCATTTCAGTGGTTTCATTTTCTCTTCGTTCAGGACACGTGTTCATGTGTTTGCTGTGGTTGAGACAACAGCTCTGTAATGTTTATAGCCACTGTAAGCAGGGGCGTAGCTATAGGGGGTGCAGAGGTAGCAGTCGCCACCGGGCACAGGAGCCTGAGGGGGCCCGAAGACCCTTGTATACCAGATAGAAAGTGAATGGTAGTCAAGATACACCTCTGGCTGGACGGAAGGGGTTAGGTCAAGAATTTGGCATGGGAAGGGGGGGGGGGGGGTGCCTTTAAATTTTTTTGCCTCAGGCAGCAAAAAGGCAATGTGCTTCCCTGCCCCTGGCCACAAAGCACTGAGGGAAGAGGGGCCCAAGCTGAACTCTTGCACCAGGGCCCATGAGCCTTTAGCTACGCCCCTGAGTTCGTAACAATACCCTAAGGTTGTAGACAGGTAGGCTTGATGTAAGTTTACATTTGCTTTGTCCACATAGAAGAAATACTTATGTAGATGACCGCCCAAAATTGCAATCTTTCTTAAAGAGATCAGAAAATATACACAGAATAATGGAAAATTGGAAATCCGTCACAGAAAAATCTTGTCTAATTGGGGGTCTTCTCCAAGAAATGGTCTATTGGAGAGGTTTCAGTGTATACCACACCAGTGAATAAGAAGTCAGTAACTAAATTCCACTCACTATTTCAGCACTGAAAATTCAACTTTGATCTAAAATCTCTAGGTCTTGTATTGTACAGATGAGTGAAAACAAAAAAAGAAAAAAAAAGATCTTCTGGAGCACTAAACAATAAAACTGTAATTTTTTTTGCACATAAATCATTAAAAACAATAAAAACGGACAAGCAGAGGGTGAAGCGTTTCAGAGGCAATCCTCCTCTTCCCTCAGTGAATATTGACATCATTGCTAATTTATAACAATGCCCAGGAAGTAAAAAGTAAGTGCAAAGGTATGAACCGTATTTAGTGTTGAAAAAATAACAATAAAAAATATATGCATACTGGCAATAGCCACATTTAGTTTTCTTGAAATCACACTTATGACACATATTAGTACCTTGATAAAGACTGCATTGAGCGGTTGAAACGTTGCAGAGGGGTCAATAAAGGGTCCTCCGTTTTTCACTTAATCTATTGGAGTGCTGCCTCATCTTTTGGATATATATATATATATATTATTATTTTTATTTTTTTTTACTAAATATGGTTTCCACCATGACCTTTAAACCTACTTTTCATTTCTGGGGCATTGCCATAAATGGACAATGAAAATTATGTTGTTGGCCTGAGGAAGGAGGTCTACTGCCTCCGAAATGCATCACCCTCTGCTTGCCCGTTTTTATTACTTTAATTGTTTTTAATGATTTTTATGTGCAATAAATTACAGTTTTTAGTGTCCAGCTCCCCAGAAGACTATGTTTTCTTTTTTTTTGTTTTCACTCATCTATATCAGGTTCTAGCACAGATATCCCGCTTGGTTGGGAGCAGCGTTCACTCCATTTGGCTGTATGCACCTCTCTAAGTTGTGCCTGAAGTAGCACAACTAGTTCTGGTAAGAGCAATTACATTGCAGTGTTATTAACAGCACTTGATTAGGAAGCTTCCAGGCGTTCTGTTCGTTTTGTTGTTCAGAGGAGCAGTGTTCATTTGCAACAGCATTTTAGTCCCATTGAATACAATGAACTGCACACAACAGGCCCATAGAGTCCGCTGTATGGATATACACTCACCTAAAGAATTATTAAGAACACCATACTAATACGGTGTTGGACCCCCTTTTGCCTTCAGAACTGCCTTAATTCTACGTGGCATTGATTCAACAAGGTGCTGATAGCATTCTTTAGAAATGTTGGCCCATATTGATAGGATAGCATCTTGCAGTTGATGGAGATTTGAGGGATGCACATCCAGGGCACGAACCTCCCGTTCCACCACATCCCAAAGATGCTCTATTGGGTTGAGATCTGGTGACTGTGGGGGCCATTTTAGTACAGTGAACTCATTGTCATGTTCAAGAAACCAATTTGAAATGATTCGAGCTTTGTGACATGGTGCATTATCCTGCTGGAAGTAGCCATCAGAGGATGGATACATGTTCTCATTCTGTTTACGCCAAATTCGGACCATTTGAATGTCTCAACAGAAATCGAGACTCATCAGACCAGGCAACATTTTTCCAGTCTTCAACAGTCCAATTTTGGTGAGCTCGTGCAAATTGTAGCCTCTTTTTCCTATTTGTAGTTGAGATGAGTGGTACCCGGTGGGGTCTTCTGCTGTTGTAGCCCATCCGCCTCAAGGTTGTGCGTGTTGTGGCTTCACAAATGCTTTGCTGCATACCTCGGTTGTAACGAGTGGTTATTTCAGTCAACGTTGCTCTTTTATCAGCTTGAATCAGTCGGCCCATTCTCCTCTGACCTCTAGCATCCACAAGGCATTTTTGCCCACAGGACTGCCGCATACTGGATATTTTTCCCTTTTCACACCATTCTTTGTAAACCCTAGAAATGGTTGTGCGTGAAAATCCCAGTAACTGAGCAGATTGTGAAATACTCAGACCGGCCCGTCTGGCACCAACAACCATGCCACGCTCAAAATTGCTTAAATCACCTTTCTTTCCCATTCTGACATTCAGTTTGGAGTTCAGGAGATTGTCTTGACCAGGACCACACCCCTAAATGCATTGAAGCAACTGCCATGTGATTGGTTGACTAGATAATTGCATTAATGAGAAATAGAACAGGTGTTCCTAATAATTCTTTAGGTGAGTGTACATATACTATATATATATATATATATATATATATATATATATATATATATATACATACAGAGATCTCAGCTCAGGAGCTAAGTGTTCACCCCTTGTACATTTTACAGTGTCAGCACTTTCAGTCATGGGTAAAATACTCATTATGCTCCTATGTAAGTTGCATATTGCATTTGGTTGGAAAACAGGAAATAAGGAAAATTGGATATTTCAGTGGACTGTGTCTGGTAATTAGAGATGGCCTTGCGGTTCGCCCGGCAGTCGTTTCGCGGCGAACTTTGCCATATTTTTTTACATTGTGAAGAACTTTGACCCATGACACATCCATCAGGTGGTACAGGACAGCCAATTGAGACGTTTCAGCACATGGACATACCCCCTACCTTATAAATAAACCTGATCTGGGCGCCATTTTACATTCAGTCTTTTGCCAGTGTAGGGAGAGGTTGCTGTGTGGAGCAGGGACAGACTGTTAGGGACACAAATCGCTAGCTAATAGAGCCACAAAAGTCCTTTTAAGGACTTGTATAGGTGTGCTATCGATAGGTGTGACTTACTGAGGGGTGCGATATACTTATAATATACTTTCTAACATAGAAAGTATATTATAGTGCAATTGTATTGTGCAGCAGTAGTGTGCGGTTCTGATGCGATACTGCAGCCACACAGAGTGCCAAACGCTATTGCAACAAATAATTTCTACTGGTGTGATTTACCAGTTCCCCCCCAAAAAACTGATTGAGGCAGGGGTGTTATATACCAATAATATACTTTCTGTATAGTGCATTTGGGTAGTGCAGCATTTGTTTGCGGTTTTGCTGTGTTACCGCATCTACACAGAGTGAAAAACACTATTTGAAGAAATAATTTCTATTGGTGTGATTTACCAGTTGCCCCCCCCAAAAAAACTAATTGAAGCAGGGGTGTTATATACCAATAATATACTTTCTATATAGTGCATTTAGGTAGTGCAGCATTTGTTTGCGGTTTTGCTGCGTTACCGCATCTACACAGAGGGAAAAACACTATTGGAACCGATAATTTCTACTGGTGTGATATAGCAATTGCCCCCCAAAAAAACTGATTGAGGCAGGGGTGTGATATACCTTCTTCCACAAATACTGCTCTTCTATAGGGACTTTTGTCACAGGGTTATTTTAAAAAAGACAGGCAGAGAAAGAGGCAGTCCATTCCACAGGGGTGGTAGAGGTTGGTCAGGTGCACCAGGCCGCAGCCTAAGTGGGAAGTTGCAGAAGGTGCGTACGATTACATCAAAGGATGCACCAGACTTGTTTAAGTGGCTCACTCAGCCTTCCGCTTCTGCACCCTCCTCATCCTCTCTATCTGCACTCTCTTCACTCTCTGCTGTGTGCACGCCCACCACCACCACCACCACCATATCCCCTCCGTTCGAGTCAGAGGAATTATTTTCCCATCCATTACAAGACCTTACAGATGCGCAGCCATTCTTGGCATTGGATCAGGAAGAGGAGGTATCAACGGTCGCCACCCAGCAGTCTCACGACAGTACCCAGATCAGCCCAAGGAGGGTGGTCTCCGCTGTTGCTGCCTACTCCGAGATCTCTAATGTCAGTGGTGGTGAAGGTGACGAATCCAAAGTTCTTTGCTGTTAGGTGAATGCCTATTGCCTAATTTTTGTACTGGCCTACAGTTACATATTTATCCTAAGTAAAATAAAAATAAATATTCCAGTCACGATAGCTTTTTCTAAAAGTGAACTTGCGCTGCAGGTCCCTGAAGTGAAGTGGGTATGTTCACACAGAGTTCCAATGCATTAGTTTGGGACTGCGCTGCTTCAGTTGGTGCAAATAGCACTATCCTCCAAATGCAGTAAACCCAGTATTCCGACACAAGATACTGATACTCCCAACTTAGATCTCCATCCAGCGTCTGCAGAGCATCAAAATCACACAATAGTGAAGTACCTTCAGTGCAATTGAATAAATAAGGGTTTTATTATACTCACAAACACGATAAAATTGATAGCATATCTTAAAACACAATATTTAAAAAATATTGTGTTTTAAGATATGCTATCAATATATAACATAAAAATATATGGCGCTCAGAAAGAAAATGATGACATAGAGAAGTGAAGAGGATGAGGACAGGATGCTACAAAGACCTTCTACTAAACCAGTTAGAAGAAAATAGTGGAGAGCAGAATAAGCACTCGGGCAGCTGGGTCGTGCTGTTTAATGTACTTCAGTCAGTAACAGCTGGGATTACAAGGTCAGAGCAAGGTTTGCAGTTACCCATTGCAAGCTTTATGTACAAGTTTATTTGGATTCTAGATCACAGATTGAGGAATATTTAAAGGGGGCGTCCCACAAAACAAATTCTACATTTTTAAAGCAGCACCTGACTGTATACTTTTGTAATTGCATGTAATTTAAAATTTAGCTTAGCCACTTAGTTATTCAATAAAATCTATCTGTACAGAGACACCTGCTGTCTGTTCTTTTACTTATTTATCTGTCCACCTCTCTGAAGTGGACGCACATGCTCAATTCCGTTCTTCAACTGACCCCAGTTGTGACAGTTACGGGGAGAGAGCTTCAGTAGAAAGGACATGTCCGTTGGGCTGCAAGCTTGAAATAAATGTAGAAGCAATGAATGGGGAGATCTCTGGATCTGTCACGTACGGGAGGAGTGTGTGCCGCCCTGAGCTCCACCCTCACCTCTGTTCCTGCCTACTTGCACGGTCCGCCATAGGCGATGGTGTACAACTTGACGGCGGTCCCTAATCTGAGTACGTGCAGGGTCTTAAAGGTAAGAATACAATAAAGGAGAAAACAACAAACAAAGTGACAGGCAGGCACTGAAGGGTTAATCAAATATCAAAGTAAATACGAGCCGAGGTCAGGAGCCAGGAGGAACAACAATTAAAAAAGGAAGAGCGTACAAATTTTTTCTTCCACTGTGGATTTTTCCACTGCAAATGATGTCCAATGTGGACCGACTCTAAAACTAAACCAGACAGTAGAAGATATGCCCATATTTATCACAGTGCCTCATGCTCTCTCCTGTTGATCAGGTTTAACCTTTTTTCTCTTATGTCCCCTCTTGGTTAGATTGATTTAGACCAATATGCTGTGTCTAAATTGTGCCAAAGTTTAATGCATTATAAAAGGATTGTGTCACTTCCGGAAATAGCATTTATTTATGTAGAGGAAGTTAGTACAGGGGACTTCCTAATGTATTGTGATTGTCCATATTGCTTCCTTTGCTGGCTTGATTCATTTTTCCATCACATTATACACCTTGTTTCCATGGTTACGACCACCCTGCAATCCAGCAGTGGCGGCCATGCTTGAACACTATAGAAAAAAGCACCGGCCTATGTGGATTCTCACAGTCTCAGCCACCAGATAGGCCGGCACTTTTTTCTATAGAGACAAGCATGGCCACCGCTGCTGGATTGCAGGGTGGTCATAACCATGGAAACGAGCAGTGTATAATGTGATGGAAAAATTATTCCAGCCAGCAAAGAAGGCAATATGGACAATCACAATACATTAGTAAGTGCCTTGTATTAACTTTCTCTACACGATAAGTGCTATTTGCTGAAGTGACACAACACGTTTAAGACTCCTCTAAGCCACCCTCCTTTTTCTATACAGTTTTCAAAGCTGTCTATTTAAGCACAAAAAGTCTTTTGGCAAAAACGGAGACAGCACTCTGGCACATTTAGCTTGGTATGTCTCCCCAGTATTATTATTGTACATTGTATCCAGTGATGGGTTCATTACCACATGATTATGGAAGATCCTGACTGCATGACCTAAAGCCTCATGAGAATATATGTTTATTTTGGAATTCGAAAATGTAACAAACTGCAAGAAAATAACTTCACAAGTACAAAAGTGCATTAGTGCGCAATGTATTATGCATGAGACCGTGTTATTCAGATGTAGGACACGATACATAATTTACAAAAATCAGTGTATAATGACATTGTACTGTTTGTGTTGAAAGGGCCGAAATGGAAAAGGTTCCATCTATGTCTGGGCTTCTGGTAATGGTGGTCGTCTAGGGGATAACTGTGACTGTGACGGATACACAGACAGCATCTACACCATCTCTATCAGCAGCGCCTCCCAACAAGGGCGGTCACCCTGGTATGCAGAGAAATGCTCCTCGACCATAGCTACTGCGTACAGCAGTGGAGACTACAAAGATCAGAGAATTGTAAGTAAAGAAAAATTATAAGTAAACATATCAAATAAATAGAAACAAATATTTGCTTCTCTTTGTCAATAATTAATTGTTTATTTGCTAATTAGAGATATAAGTTATTAAAGATTAATTTTAAAAAAGGACTGGTTTTCCGTTCTTGTTCATGTTCTATATCTGGTATTGTACTTGGAGTGAATAGGGTTGAGGCACAATACCAGACATAGCAGATGGACAAGAATAGGAAAAAACAGATCCTATTTTTCTAATCAAACATAAACCATTTAGTCTCTAATTTATTCAGGGTGGTTCCGTGTAAAGTCAGTTAATTTGGATTTATATAGAACAGTTTTTGCTCAGAAATGACTGACAATATTGGTTCATAAAGATATTTCATATGGTTAAAATACTTC
This sequence comes from Bufo bufo, assembly GCF_905171765.1. Lineage (NCBI taxonomy): Eukaryota > Metazoa > Chordata > Amphibia > Anura > Bufonidae > Bufo > Bufo bufo. The sequence goes on along the minus strand of NC_053390.1, from coordinate 144,816,558 downwards.
TCTATTGCATCCAATAATTTAGCTTAAATTATTCCTAATCCAATATTTATTTCACTGTATGAGAGCATTTAGGGGGTCATTTACTATCAGATATATGCCATTTGTTTTCTGATGTATATCTGTCGCAGGATGCGGCACAAAGGTTATTTGCGCCGCAATCTGTGAATTTTCCCCACTCACGCCAGGTCTAAAAAAGGGGGCATGGCGTGGTGAGGAAGGGGATGGGCTAGCAGGCTTGTTTCATTTATAATTTTCTATGCCTGTTTTAGGCCGGCGCCTCTACATAACTTCGGCAGATCCACCGCCAGCGCAAGGGGTTATTAAGACCAGCGTTTAAAACGCCGGTCTTAATAAATGACCCCTTTAGCCTTGTTCCCAACTGGAGATGAGAAAATCACTCATAAACTAATAACGTCTTTCTCAAATTTCCCAAAAATTCAGATTCCAGCCAAATCCAAATCTTTTGTGATTTGCAATTTGATTTTGTGATTGGGCTAATCATTCAAAATGGCAGCCACCAATTTACAGGTCAGAAGACAGAGAAGAAGGCATCTGCCACCATTTGTGGACCATGTTTTAATTTAAAATAAATATGACATCAGATGAGATCTCACCCATAAATACTTCTGTTACTATATTGCCTTTTTTTTTTGTTAAACTAGATAAGTGCAGATCTACATAATGATTGCACTGAAACACACACTGGGACCTCAGCATCTGCTCCATTGGCTGCTGGAATCTTTGCTTTGGCCTTGGAACAAAAGTAAGAACTAAAAATATCATATTGCCTGTTATGACAAAAACCATAGGGGGAATTTATCAAGCCCTGCACTCCACAATTCTAGCATAAAAAGTCACAAAATAAGGCTTTGTAAATTCTTGGCTTTGTTTGCGGTAAAATTGCAAAAAAACTTGAGCAGCATTGCGAAACAAAAGTGGGTTTAATGATGCATCAAATTTAACAAATAATGTGCACGGTTTGATAAGTTTGGCAGAAAGTACATAAGCGCATGTTACTCTCCCCCATAGAGTCTAGAATAGAAAATGACATAATCATGGGATAAATTAGAATGTCATTGAAAAGTTCATTTATTTCAGTAATTCAATTTAAAAAAAGTGAAACTCATACTGTATATTCGATAAATTCATTACACACAGAGTGATTTCAAACATTACATTTCTTTTAATATTGATGATTAAGGCTTACAGCTAATGAAAACCCAATAGTCAGTATCTCAGAAAATTTGACCAAAAAAGACCAATTAAAAAATATATATTTTTAATTCAGAAATGTTGGGCTACTGAAAAGTATGTACAGTATATGCACTCAATACTTGGTCAGGCTCCTTTTGCATGAATTACTGCATCAATGCCGTGTGGCATGGAGGCGATCAGCCTGTGGCACTGCTGAGGTGTTATGGAAGCCCAGGTTGCTTTGATAGCTGCCTACAGCTTGTCTGCATTGTTGGGTCTGGGGTCTCTCATTTTCCTCTTGAAAATATCCTATAGATTCTTTATAGGGTTTAGGTTAGGCCAGTTTGCTGGCCAATCAGCTACAGTGATACTGTAGTTATTAAACCAGGTATTGGTACTTTTGTCAGTGTGGGCAGGTGCCAAGTCCTACTGGAAAATTAAATCTGCATCTCCATAAATCTTGTCAGCAGAGGGAAGCAAGAAGTGCTTTAAAATTTCCTGGTAGACTGACTTTGGTCCTGATATAACCCAGTGTACCAAAACCAGCGGATGACATGGGTCCCCAAGCCATCCCTGACTGTGGAAACTTCCCACTGGACTCAAGCAACTTGAATTGTGTTCCTCTCCACTCTTCCTCCAGACTCTGGGACCTTGATTTCCAAATGAATGCAAAATTTACTTTCATCTGAAAAAAAGACTTTGGACCACTGAGATACAGTCCTTTTTCTCCTTAGCTCGGATAACACACTTCTCGCGTTGTCTCTGGGTCATTACTGCAACAAGGAATGCAATAGTTGTAGCCCATGTCCTGGATATGTCTGTTCGTTGGTGCTTGAAGCACTGACTCCAGCCACAGTCCACTCCTTGTAAATCTCCCCCACATTCTTGAATGGCCATTTTTGACAATACTTTCAAGGTTGCGCTTATCTCTGTTGCTTGTGCTTGTTGCTTTTTCTACCACACTTTTTTCATCCACTCAACTTTTCATTAATATGCTTGAATACACCACTCTGTGAACAGCCAGCTTCTTCAGCAATTACCTTTTATGGGTTACCCTCCTTATGTAGGGTGTCAATGACTATCTTCTGGACAATTGTCAAGTCAACAGTCTTCCCTATGATTGTGTACTGAACTAGACTGAGGGACAATAAAGGCTAAGGAAACCTACAGGGGTCTACAATATTGAACTTTTTCCCATTATTCAAATTTTCTAAGATATTTTGGGGTTTTCATTAGCTGTAAAGAATAATCATCAACATTAAAATAAATAAACGCTTGAAGTAGATCACTCTGTGTGTAATTCTAACTTTTTGAATTACTGAAATAAATTAACTTTTCAATGATATTCTAATTAATTGAGATGCACCTGTATACCATTAAAGGCTATGTACACCTTTGGGGACATTTTTAAAATTATTGTTGCATTGCACTCATTTTGAGCTAAAAAGCATGTTCCAATTGGTCTTTATTAAAAATGTTGAGCCCTTTTCTCTGTACAGCCTTGAGATTCTCTAGTAGCATGCTGTCTGTTTTCCCTCTGTTCCATCAGGCAACTCAACTGATGGCTCATTATCTCTGATCTCTGACCTCCTAAACACTCATTATAGCTCAATTCCTATCTTACTGATAAGAATGTGGCTTAAATAAGTGTTTATGACCTTTTAGTAATTTAGATATTAGGGTTATTAAATGACCGGCACAAAGTGAAATTACAATTCATACAGCTATACAATTAACCCCTTGTACAGAACGGCTGAATATATTTAATAAAGACCATTTGAAAAAATAGATTTTTATCCAAAAGCAAATAAAATGCAATCATAAATAATTGCCTCGAAGCTGTACTTAGCTTTTAAGATGTTAGATGTGTAGATTAGAGATGAGCAAAGCATTTCAAATGGATCAAATACGTTCAAAATCAGCCTCCTGGAGCACCTTGAGACTGACCCCACTGCTCAATAGAATTCCCCTCTCCCTTTATTATAGGGCCAGACATCTCACCTGGCCCTGGTAATCTTGTGTGTGCACCGTTGCTCTGAATATCAGGTAGCAACAGGACATCCTCTGCGCTTGTGCTTATACTCAGGGCAATGGTACGGGTGCAAGATTGACAGGGCCAGGTGAGACGTTTGGTCTTGTCAATTGAAGGTGAGGAGGAGTCTCTTGAACAGTGGTGCCAATACCACACCCTCCCCCTGTACCATCATTAGAATCCAAATGCTATTTACTGTATAGAGCTTTTATTCTGTCAACTTTAAATGAAACTAAGGCCTCATGCACACGACCGTATGTGTTTTGCGGTCCGCAAATTGCGGATCCGCAAAAAAAACTGATGACGTTCCGTATGGCATCAGTTTTTTTTGCGGATCAGTTTTTTTTGCGGATCCATTGTAATAATGCCTATCCTTGTCTGCAAACTAGAAAAAAATAGGACATGCACTATTTTTTTTGCGGAGTAACGGAACGGACATACTGATGCGGACAGCACACGGTGAACGGACATACTGATGCGGACAGCACACATTGAAATGAATGGGTCCGCATCCTATCCGGCAAAAAAATGGAACGGACACGGAAACAAAATACGGTCATGTGCATGAGGCCTAAGGCTGTCATCATATGTTGACAGACAGAACGCTGTTGTGATGGCCTTCAAAGGACTTAGGTCTAATATGTTTCTTCTAATTTATTAGCCCTAATCTAACATGGAGAGATATGCAGCATCTTACAGTCTGGACAAGTGAATATGATCCATTAGCTAATAACCCTGGCTGGAAGAAAAATGGAGCAGGTCTCATGGTGAACAGTAGATTTGGATTTGGTTTGCTCAACGCCAAGGCACTTGTGGATTTAGCTGATCCTAGAACATGGAAAGGAGTTCCTGAGAAGAAAGAGTGTATTGTTAAAGACAGTGAATTTGCACCAAGGTAAGATTTAAAAAAAAGTTGTGAAAAGTGGAGTGATCATTGTTTCAGGGCCTCACTTTTGATGAACTTCATATGCCCAAAACACAGGTCAACATAGGTCAGGTTTGAATCTTCAATGCATATAATTAATACAGAGCCACAGCGCTGTTGATAGTTTACAAGTGAATATGTTACACAAAGACATTGTATATGGAATGATACATCATTAAAGTGAATCTGTCACCTCCAGCAAGTCCTAATAAGTGCAGTTACACATGTATAAAACACCTGCTGCTGACTCCAGATCAGTAATTTGCATTTCAATATGCGCTCCCCTTTCACTGCTGTGCCCGCCTGGAATGCATAGAGAGTAGGGATGAGCGAACTTCAAGTTTTGAAGTTCAAGTTCGGGTTTCGGGTTCAGGTATGTGCTGAATTGCGTTATGGATTCTGTTACCACGGGCCATAACACAATTCCGTGATGGAAAGCATAACAGAATGCCTTTAGAGGAAGGGGGGGATGGGGTGAAGTGTGTCCATTTAATGGGTCAAAAATCCGAGTGTTAGGCTGAGTCCTTGTATCAGTGACTGGAATGGTTTCTCTCTCTGTCATTTTTAAATTTCCTTCCAGTATTAAGACATTTAAGTGCATCAGACTGCGTCCCGGTCCAGAGGATTGTAGATTCATAGGTGTATCCTGTTTTCTCCTTATTGTGTGTCTATGTAAATTAATCCTGGCTTGTAGTTTGTGCTCAGTTTCCTCAATGTAGATACCCACACTGGGGCACCTTGTGAACTGTACCTTGTACCTTGGAGGAGGCACAAGAGAAAGCGCCAGTGATTTTACAGTCTTGTTATGTGTTGGGCATGAGGGCTGTGGTTGTAGATAAGATGTGTGTACAGGCCATGTGGGGCTTAATGTTATAAAGAAAAGTGCCGGTCTCTGATGGTGATGATACAACCTGATCAGAGGCAACTCTGATAATAATGATCAAACTCTCAGATACCATGGTCAATGGCAACTGCAGCATCTGAAGGGTCATTTAAAGGGAGGGAGCTCCCTCCGATAACCAGATGGCCCCCACTGATGAAATCACAGAAGTGTTCAGTTACTATGGAAACTAGGGACCTTGTGAAGGTTCTGAATAAAAAAAAATGAATAAAAGGTGATAGTCATACAAAAGTCATACAACCAAAATGGTATCAACAAAAACTACAGCTTGCTCCATAAAAAAAGAGTACTTACACAGGTCCGTAGATGGAAATATAGAAAGCTATGGGTGTCAAAATATGGTGATGCCAATGCAATTGTTTTTGTAAGTATTATAAGTATCAACTATTATTATGAAATGGCTCAATTGTTTTTATTCTTATATCTTCTTATATCATTAATATTGTTTTCCCATACATGGTATTAAATATTAAAATATGCCATCAGAAAGTACATCTCTTGTAAAAACAAGCCTGCATACCATTGTGTAAATGAAAAAAATCATGGCTCTTGGAAGTGGGGAGGAAATGAAAAACTGAAAACTGGCTGCAGCGGGAAGGGGTTCAACACTACTTCATGTATTTTCTTTGCTGTCACTGTCATTGAGGGTCCTGGGACTCTTACTAGCAGTCGGGTTGCTATTAATGGCTGTGTTGCAACTGTAATACATTGATATACGTGGTATACCATGTCTGTTATAGCAATCCAAGAAAATTGTGGCATACACTGTCAAAAAGGGTCCCCATCCCCATCTGGCAGAATATATGTACCAAAAATAAAATTATTTTGGAACATATTTGACAGAATTTTCTATGGCATTTTTGATCTAGCTTCATTTTCAATAACTTTATCATTGTGTATTCAAAGGCTAGAAATAGCTGTACAAGTCAAAGAGAACTGACTAATTTATCTTTGTGCTTGCATTCCCATAATTCCATGTCATGGGGTAAATTAATGTCATGGAAGTTTGTAACATATCATTAGTCTTCAAGGCCTAAATTAATCAGTGGAGAGAATGTAATCAGTGGAGCTGCAAGATTGTTCTTACTATAATGATATTATAGTAAAACCGTTAATCAGGCACTTAGCAAATGATATCTTCCCATAACTATTCGGGATCCCCTGTAACATTTGACAAAATACTGTACATAATATTCATAAATTGCTTTACAGTCACTTATAATTATTATTTGGTGCCATGGCACATGTCATATAAATTGCCGCCATAGCTTGTATGCCATTATAAGACTAGATTGGAACAGAAAAAGCTACCGGTATATATGTGGCCACATCTTAAATACTTATGAGGCTGTGACGTGTTGTATACTGTATAGCAAAATCATCTGCAGTACTTATATCATGTATGAATGTAGAACAATTCCCAACCATTATAATATGAGAAGATTCGGATCATGTAATATTTGACTTTATTAGTAATTGCTTTTACAGGGGGACTCCCATCATTATAAATTGATTTACATAGAACCTGAATTATTATTTTTTTGCATTTATACTCTAAAGGAGTTTTCCACTCTTTTACTATTGATTTCCTTTTCTCAAGATAGGCAATGAATATCTGATCGTAAGGGTCTGGCACCCTGTATCGCGTCGATCGGCTCTTAGCTTGTAGCTCAAGCAGATGGTGCCAGAACTACACATGTCCAACCATTGTAACATAGTAACATAGTAACATAGTACATAAGGCCGAAAAAAGACATTTGTCCATCCAGTTCGGCCTGTTATCCTGCAAGTTGTGGAGTGATCGACCTATGTAGCTACTCTGAAATCAGTGGGGTGCAGGGTGTTAAACCCCTGCTCATGGCAGAAATAGCGCCGTAGCAGTTGCAGTGGCTGTAGTGGCCGTTAGGCCTAGGCATCGCCTGCCAGTACATACACACATATAGTAATAATGATTTAGTCATCAGTCATCCATTACTGCCCAGGCCTCATTCTACTGTGAATGTTTTCCTAAGCAGGCACAACGCACTGACAGCATCGCTTCTGCTGAGTAGAAGTATGCAGGGGCCAAAGATCATTTCCCAGCCTGTTCACTCATTCTACTGTGTGTGGGGGCACTAATGGTGGACACTACTGTGAGGGGGGACTTATGGGCCATACGTAGTGTGTGGGGGCACTAAGGAGTAATAACTACTGTGTTGGGGCACCAAGCAAGCATACTATTGTATAGGGGCACTAAAGAGGCCATAACTACTGTGTGCAGACACTAAGGGGGCATGACTATTGTGTGGAGGCACTAAGGGGCCATAACTACTGTGCAGGGGCACTAAGGGGGCATTCTACTGTGATGGGATACTAAGGAGCTATGCTAATGTGATGGGGAACTAAGGGACAGAACTTCTGCATGGGGGCACTAAAGGTCACTTAACTACTGTGTGGGGGCACTAAGGGGGCATTCTACTGTGAAGGGGGACTAGAAACATAGAAACATAGAATGTGTCGGCAGATAAGAACCATTTGGCCCATCTAGTCTGCCCAATATATCTGAATACTATGGATAGTCCCTGGCCCTATCTTATATGAAGGATGGCCTTATGCCTATCCCATGCATGCTTAAACCCCTTCAGTGTATTTGCAGCTACCACTTCTGCAGGAAGGCTATTCCATGCATCCACTACTCTCTCAGTAAAGTAATACTTCCTTATATTACTTTTAAACCTTTGCACCTCTAATTTAAAACTGTGTCCTCTTGTGGTAGTTTTTCTTCTTTTAAATATGCTCTCCTCCTTTACCGAGTTGATTCCCTTTATGTATTTAAAAGTTTCTATCATATCCCCTCTGTCTCTTCTTTCTTCCAAGCTATACATATTAAGGTCCTTTAACCTTTCCTGGTAAGTTTTATCCTGCAATCCATGTACTAGTTTAGTAGCTCTTCTCTGAACTCTCTCTAGAGTATCTATATCCTTCTGGAGATATGGCCTCCAGTACTGCGCACAATACTCCAAGTGAGGTCTCACCAGTGTTCTGTAGTGTTCTGTACAGCGGCATAAGCACTTCACTCTTTCTACTGCTTATACCTCTCCCTATACATCCAAGCATTCTGCTGGCATTTCGTGCTGCTCTATTACATTGTCTTCCCACCTTTAAGTCTTCTGAAATAATTACTCCTAAATCCCTTTCCTCAGATACTGAGGTCAGGACTGTGTCAAATATTCTATATTCTGCCCTTGGGTTTTTACGCCCCAGGTGCATTATCTTGCACTTATCCACATTAAATTTCAGTTTCCAGAGTTCTGACCATTCTTCTAGTTTTCCTAAATCCTTTTCCATTTGGCGTTTCCCTCCAGGAACATCAACCCTATTACATATCTTTGTGTCATCAGCAAAAAGACAAACCTTACCATCGAGGCCTTTTGCAATATCACTTATGAAGATATTAAACAAAATCGGTCCCAGTACAGATCCCTGTGGAACCCCACTGGTAACATGACCTTGTTTTGAATGTTCTCCATTGACTACAACCCTCTGTTGTCTGTCACTCAGCCACTGCCTAATCCACTCAACAATATGGGAGTCCATGCTCAATGACTGCAGTTTATTGATAAGTCTTCTATGTGGGACAGTGTCAAAAGCCTTACTAAAATCTAGATATGCGATGTCTACTGCACCTCCACCGTCTATTATTTTATTCACCCAGTCAAAAAAATCTATAAGATTTGTTTGACATGATCTCCCTGAAGTAAACCCATGTTGTTTTTCATCTTGCAATCCATGGGATTTTAGATGTTCCACAATCCTATCCTTTAATAGGGTTTCCATTAATTTGCCTATTATTGATGTCAGACTCACTGGTCTATAGTTGCTCGATTCCTCCCTACTACCTTTCTTGTGAATAGGCACGACATTTGCCAATTTCCAATCTTCCGGGACGACTCCTGTTACTAATGATTGGTTAAATAAATCTGTTAACGGTTTTGCCAGCTCACCACTAAGCTCTTTTAATAATTTTGGGTGTATATCATCAGGCCCCTGTGACTTATTTGTCTTCACCTTAGACAGCAAACTTAGAACATCTTCCTCTGTAAAGATACATGCATCCAACGATTTATTAGTCATTCTTTCTAGTGGAGGTCCTTCTCCTTTTTCTTTTGTAAAAACTGAACAGAAGTATTCATTAAGGCAGTCGGCTAGCCCTTTATTCTCTTCTACATACCTTCCGTCCTTTGTTTTTAATTTAGTTATTCCTTGTTTTAATTTCCTTTTTTCATTTATATATCTGAAGAATGTCTTATCCCCTTTTTTCATAGACTGAGCTAGTTTTTCTTCTGCCTGCGCTTTAGAAGTTCTTATAACTTGCTTGGCCTCTCTCTACCTAATCTTGTAGATTTCCTTATCTTCATTGCTCTGTTTTTTTTTTATAATTACAAAATGCTAGCTTTTTATTTTTAATGATTTGGGCCACTTCTGCTGAGTACCACAGTGGTCTCCTCCTTTTTTTGCTTTTACTGACAAGTCTAATGCAATTTTCTGTTGCCTTCAATAATGCACCTTTTAAGTAGTCCCATTTCTCCTGGACTCCATGTAATCCGTTCCAGTCTGACTAAGGTGGCATAACTACTGTGTGGGGGCACTAAGGGGGCATTCTACTGTGTTTGGGCACTAAGGGAGAGCACAAGTGTAATGGTGTACTAAGGGGGTATAACTACTGCTTGGGGGCACTATATGTGCATTCTACTGTGAAGGGGGTACTAAGGTGCCATAACTGCCATTTGCGGACAATAAAGGTATATTCTACTGTGTGGTGGCACTAAGGGAACATTCTACTGTGTGGGGGCACTAAGGGAGAATAATTACTGTGTGGGGGCACTAAGGGGGGGCATTTTACTTTGTGGGGCACTAAGGAGGCATAACTACTGAGTGGATTTAGGTCCCATGCCGTGAGCATGCTTGCCATTGGACTTACTGTGATCTCAATTGGAAACCACCATATTCTACAGAATATTACTGCCCAGTCTAAAGATTCTGTAATACATGCCCACTGTCAGATGGGTACTTTGAAGCTTCTGGACCCAACAAAAAATATGTAAGCAGGCTCCCCAATTATGTGTCATTTGTGGTGCTAGGCTCCTCATATGGGGTAGAGGGACCTCTTGAGTCACCTCCGGCTCTATGGTGTTTATACAACCATAATACTTATTTCCGTAAAAAAGAAGTAAATAATAATGGATAAGGGTTAATCTATAGTAGGCTAGTCTTAATACTGTTTTAGTAATCAATATATGTGTTTTTATATATATATCCCCAAGATAGGCCATCAATAGCTGATCGGACTCCCAGCATCCCCACCGGTCAGCTAGTCTGTGTAGCTCCATTGATGGAATCACCGCCAGAGCTACACAACACTGTTGATATTGTAGCGGCTGGAGCTCACTAATACAGCACTGTTCCCATTGACGTCAATAGGAGCAGTGCTTTAGTAGTGAGCTCTCGCCACCACAATGTCAACAGTGTTGTGTAGCTCTGGCACTGAATTCCTACATAAACTACATCACCGGTGTGGGTGCTGGTTGTTGGACCTCTGCCAATAAGCTATTGATGACCTATCATGAGAAACCCTTAACCGCCTTTGGGCCTCAATTTGGTAATCTGTACCTGCATAGGGTGTATATATTACTGCTGTATTCAGAGGTGCAGTAATAGGGGGATCAAACGTAGCAGTCACAACCAGGCCCTAAAACCTAAGCCATTCCGGGCATAAGACGACAAAAGTATTATTAATAGCTGCTTTGGAGTGTGCATTGTGACTCAGGAACTCCAAGTTATGCCCCCGTCTGTATTCTCTATACAGATAGAAATTTATTGGCGTAAGATAAAAGTTAGGAGAACTGTGGCCTATATATTTTATAACAAATACATCAATGAGAATAATCGTAAGTGTATACTTATGTGCAAAAAACAATGTTGTTCTTTCAGTTTGTCAAATCTGAGATTACATGATTACTCAAAAATAAAAAATATAATCCTAATGAAATCTTTATTTTACAGACTTTTAAGTTCAGGAGATGAAATTACAATTGAATTTCCCACAAAAGCTTGTGAAGGTCAAGAAAATTATATCAAGTCTCTAGAGCACTTGCAGCTGGAGGCTACTATCGAGTACACACGTCGGGGAGATCTTCACATCACACTAACGTCACCATCAGGTATATTGTGTATGGGAGTTTTATGAAAAGCTTTAGGACCATATATTCTCTAATTTTACCTTTCATTAGTGTTTGCAAAATTTAACACTAATCTTTTTACCAAGATACAGATGAGCGATATATCACTAAGGGTGTAGCTCTGAGGGAGTGCCTAGGCCCAACCAACACTTAAAAAGATAATAGTATTATAAATGAAACATGACAAGTAGGACCATGCTATAGATTTTTCTTTGGGCCCAAAAGCTGCAAGTTTTGCCTCTATCTCTATGTTACTTCTATAGGATGTAAGAATGACTCTATTTGAGAAGTATAACTAGTGTATTCACATAATGGACTACATGAATCTAACCATTCATAATGAAAATGCAGAGATATGAACAGGTGAATACTGCATAGTACCTGAATTACGGTAGTAAACATTACAAAAATAAGGAGGGATTCAATATTAATGTTCTTATATGCAGGAACCAAAACTGTTCTTTTGACTGAACGAGAGAGAGATAAATCTACTAATGGTTTCAGAAATTGGGCCTTTATGTCTGTCCACACCTGGGGAGAAGACCCAGCAGGAACATGGATTGTCAAAATCACTGATGAGGTAAGAAGTAGAAAAAAAGAACTTTTACCTATGTTCATTATTACATCGACTACAAGTGACATTGCCACGGTGTAGTGTTGTGTTTCAGGTTTTTAATGTAAATTATATAAAAAATTTTATTACAATATAGTCTGGAAGAAAGGAAAATGAAGGAAGAATTGTTAATTGGAAGCTGATTCTGCATGGAACATCAACTCGTCCAGACCACATGAACGAGCCAAGAGTGTACACTTCCTACAATATAGTCCAAAATGATCGAAGAGGTGTAGAGAAAATGGTAGACATTGAAAAGGTATGTAATAACTGTGAGCTATACTCATAGAAGGAGCACTTACTGTACCGGAAATACATGCTCTCAAATTGCTTTTATTTTTAAGTAAACCCAAATAAAATAAAAAATTTAATTTTTTTATATGTCATCATGACATATCACAGTTTTTATTAGTACGAGTGAAAGTGCTGAGACCCCAACTGATTACTAAAATGAGGAGAAATAAGTGCTCACACAGCTCTCCTCACAGATGAAAATGGAGATGGTCTCATGGACTTTCTATAGCCTGTCTTCAGCAGTGAGGAAAGACAGAACTACGTCTAAGCGCTTCTAACTCCTCATTTTAACCAATTAAAAACCTTGGATATATCACAATGACCTTCTAAGAGCTTTGTGAAAGTATGGTAACACTTTAATGAAAACATCCATAATTCAGTTTTGGATGAAGTAGGTCGCAATCTCCCACCAACTAATGTTTAACGGTGGGTGCTCTTACCCTTTTGTCTACTGGAATGACAGAAAAATGGTCTAGAAACTCATCTGAAATGAGGAAGGTACTGTATATACATACATAGTTAAATGATATCTTAAAGGGGTTGTGCAAGAATGGTTGGACCACTTGGCCAGAGCTGTAGGGGGAAGATTGCTAACCTGCTTCCCGGCACTGGCCCCCCGTTCCTTCTCCTCCAAGCATGAGATGCTCCACTAGGATGTCAAAACATCTGGTTTAAATAAAATAATAGCTGATCTTGGGGAGACCAGCTACAAAAAACACAGCAGAGCCTCATTTAAGAGTCTCAACACAGCAATCCAGAGTACAAAGCTCCCTGGGAAACAGTAATATGCAAAATAATTATGGGTCTTCAACACAGTGAGAGCCAGAACTCCCTCCAGGGAAGGAAAACCAGGAAAATGGGTGCCCCATTACAGATATCACCAGATCCACCTTATTAAGTGGAGCCTATGTCAAGAACCATCTCTGTTACAAGGATGTGACAGGGGAAAACCTAAGCCAGTTATCCATCCACAGACAGCTCTTTCGGAGTGTTGCCTCTCAGTGTGGAGTAGGATTCTGGCTAACCAGGAGTAATGCCTTGGAGACTACTCAAACAAAACAATAGCTGATCTTGGGGAGACCAGCTACAAAAAACACAGCAGAGCCTCATTAAAGAGTCTCAACACAGCAATCCAAAGTGCAAGTGGTTTTCCTTCCATGGAGGGAATTCTGGCTGTCATTGTGATGAAGACTTAAAACTGGGGCTCCATGGTTATAAAATATCTGGTTTGACATCACAGTCAATCACTGGCTACACCGGAGACCAGATCTCCTTGCGGCATGTCACCATTTGTAATGATGTAAGCGGAGCCTGTCACCACCACAGCTGCAATTGGGTGCAGTGATGTCAAACTGGATGTATACAAGGAGGGAGTCAAGTGGAGCATCGCAGGCCTGGAGGAGAAGAAGCGGCGTAAGTAAACTTCTCTTAACAGGTCTGCCCCCCATCATTCTTAAATATCCCCTTTAAGGTAACAATCTAATAGACTGATGTACCATTAACCATAATAAGTACAAACCGGATTTCAAAAAAGTTGGGACACTAAACAAATTGTGAATAAAAACTGAATGCAATGATGTGGAGATGGCAAATGTCAATATTTTATTTGTAATAGAACGTAGATCACAGATCAAACGTTTAATCCGAGTAAATGTATCATTTTAAAGGAAAAATACGTTGATTCCAATTTTCCCAAAAAATCCCAAAAAAGTTGGGACAAGTAGCAATAAGAGGCTGGAAAAAGTAAATTTGAGCATTACGAAGAGCTGGAAGACCAATTAGGTCAATTGGCAACATGATTGGGTATAAAAAGAGCTTCTCAGAGTGGCAGTGTCTCTCAGAAGCCAAGATGGGTAGAGGATCACCAATTCCCACAATGTTGCGCAGAAAGATAGTGGAGCAATATCAGAAAGGTGTTACCCAGCGAAAAATTGCAAAGATTTTGCATCTATCATCATCAACTGTGCATAACAATCTCTGTGCGTAAGGGTCAAGGCCGTAAAACCATACTGGATGCCCGTGATCTCCGGGCCCTTAAACGACACTGCACCACAAACAGGAATGCTACTGTAAAGGAAATCACAGAATGGGCTCAGGAATACTTCCAGAAACCATTGTCAGTGAACACAATCCACCGTGCCATCCGCCGTTGCCAGCTGAAACTCTACAGTGCAAAGAAGAAGCCATTTCTAAGCAAGATCCACAAGCTCAGGCGTTTTCACTGGACCAGGGATCATTTAAAATGGAGTGTGGCAAAATGGAAGACTGTTCTGTGGTCAGACGAGTCACAATTCGAAGTTCTTTTTGGAAATCTGGGACGCCATGTCATCCGGACCAAAGAGGACAAGGACAACCCAAGTTGTTATCAACACTCAGTTCAGAAGCCTGCATCTCTGATGGTATGGGGTTGCATGAGTGCATGTGGCATGGGCAGCTTGCATGTCTGGAAAGGCACCATCAATGCAGAAAAATATATTCAGGTTCTAGAACAACATATGCTCCCATCCAGACGTCATCCCTTTCAGGGAAGACCCTGCATTTTTCAACAAGATAATGCCAGACCACATTCTGCATCAATCACAACATCATGGCTGCGTAGGAGAAGGATCCGGGTACTGAAATGGCCAGTCTGCAGTCCAGATCTTTCACCTATAGAGAACATTTGGCGCATCATAAAGAGGAAGGTGCAACAAAGAAGGCCCAAGACGATTGAACAGTTAGAGGCCTGTATTAGACAAGAATGGGAGAGCATTCCTATTTCTAAACTTGAGAAACTGGTCTCCTCGGTCCCCAGACGTCTGTTGAGTGTTCTAAGAAGAAGGGGAGATGCCACACAGTGGTGAAAATGGCCTTGTCCCAACTTTTTGGGGATTTGTTGACACCATGAAATTCTGATTCAACATATTTTTCCCTTAAAATGGTACATTTTCTCAGTTTAAACTTTTGATCCGTGATTTATGTTCTATTCTGAATAAAATATTAGAAGTTCGCACCTCCACATCATTGCATTCAGTTTTTATTCACGATTTGTATAGTGTCCCAACTTTTTTGGAATCCGGTTTGTATGTAAACCAAGTTTAATATCATTTCAGGAACCCAGTATGGAAAAACCTGCTACAGTAAAACCAACATCTTACCTAGAGAATGATGAATTGGAGGAAGCAGTGAAACGTCTTCTGAATAATGCCTTTGACAGAGAAACGGCTTCATATGCACAGAAACGGACTGAAATTCCTAAGCACCATTATTATTATGCTCTGGATAAAATAAGCAAGCTGCCAGATGCAAAAGACAGTGAGAACAGCTTATACAATGACTATATTGATCGATTCTATAAAAACAAGTCTTACAAGCATAGAGATGATGTTCTATTGCAAGCTCTGCTGAATATTGTAGAGTCATAGTATTTAGTTTGATTTTTAATGTTGGAATCATGCCACCACCCATTATATATTTGATCTCCACTAACTTAATTTTACATTAGAAAATGTGCCAAAAATAAACACTGTACCTATACCGTATGTATTCCAGGATGGGTTCAGCCTGAAAGATAAAGTGGAAGACCTTCATACAGTCAATGACAAAACCAGCAATCATCTAATGATGTTCTGTAGATGTTCCACAAATCATTAGAACTTACTCTTAACGCCAATGAATAAGTGTGGCCCATAGGAACCCATCTCATTCCACCAGTCCCTTTTCTGGTTTGCGTTAGACTTCTCTCATGTTGTGATGGAGACATACAACATTACACAGATATACAACATTACACAAGAAATCTATGACACATTAAGAAATGATTTGCTTAAAATATTGTGCAAGATTCCCACATGGTCTTGTATCCCACAGAAACTGATATATAGGCCCAGATTTACTAATCTGTCTGCATCTAAACTGTGATTCATATTGGTGCATTTGTTTTTGTTTTTTTGTGACAAATTTACAAAATATTGCACCATTTGTTACATTTGTCACAGGGAATCCCTATAGATTTTTCAGTCTAACGTCTAACCTCATTTACTATAGAGGTTTCCGACAGTCTGTATATCACTAGGGTACTGAAGCACACTTGTGCATTTTGGGTTGATTTGCGACTTTATGATAAATCTGTCACAAAACACTTGACTGACCCTCAGTGAATGAAAATTGACAGGCATGGCACAACTCCCTCAAACAATCACGCATAGACATAAATTTGGTGCAAATGCTTAATCCACCAGCACCTTTGAGAAATTACCTCCTAAATTTACATTTTCTTTGCCATGTCAAATAACTTATAGAATCAGTTGCTATGATTTATTGTGCGGCCCGGGTCATAAGTGAAGGAAAGATAACCTCTACTTGGGATACTCAATACGTTAAATGTTGTGGAATGAATCTTTGATGACAGGTTTATCCTACATAATTAAAAACTTTAAACATGAGAATGATATAATGAGTACAGAAAATTAATCAGCCGACATTTTTAACGGAATTATTGGAAAACCATAATATATGATAAAAATTAATGTAAAGATTCATGTGTTAAGTGACTGTAGCTGGCAGTACTGATTTGAACACATAAGCAGCCATTACTGGACTGTAAAATTGGCAATTATAGTCACAGTAATCTGTTCAAGCTCCTCCAGACACATTCATTTTTAATGGACAGAGGAAAAAATTGCCTTATTTTTATAGGATTTCCTGGAATTTACAGAAGGTTGGCAACCTTGGTTTACTATGGGCAACAGGGACAGTTTTTCTGTTAGATGGTGTTAATAAGGTTGTGTTCCCACATCAGTTACTTGATCAGTTATTTCCATCAGTTATTTTGAGCCAAAAGCACAGAACAGGAGCAAATCTTTCCATTATACCTTATCTCCGTGTAGGCTTCACTACTGGTTTTGGCTGACAATAACTGATGGAAAAAACTGACCAAATAATGTGAACTGGGCCTAAATTAGGCCCCATACATCTGTAGATATGCTCCACTGTAAGAAATGTTTCTAGGGTGGAGTACCTCTGAAAATACTGGTGGGGTAGCCCACAATTTGTACAGAATCTGACAGAATAAAGCCTTCTATAGGCCTCTGTATGAAGTCAGAGGCACGTGGAGGTACAGCTGAAGGCTCGGCACGTGGAGGTACAGCTGAAGGCTCCTGCACCT
Organism: Bufo bufo; assembly: GCF_905171765.1. Classification (NCBI taxonomy): domain Eukaryota; kingdom Metazoa; phylum Chordata; class Amphibia; order Anura; family Bufonidae; genus Bufo; species Bufo bufo. Next base: position 144,799,235 of record NC_053390.1, on the reverse strand, counting down.
TTATGGGGCCTATTATAGCAAGTCCTAGCCATGAAAGTTTAAAGGGCTATTCCCATCTAAGTTATTTATTGCTAAGATCAGAATGCATGTCATATGCAGTGACCAGAGGTGGCCAGGGTTACGCAAACACCGGGGCACAGTGTGTGGTATGTTTTTCATAATTCCTATAGAAGAAAATAGGAGTTACAGAAAGTGTGAAGCCACAGCCAGTTCAGCTATTTTCCATAATCCCAGCCTCCTCTGGCCATTGAATACGATGAGTATTCTGATTTTAGTATACGAATGACTGAGATGGGAATACCCCTTTAAGGAATGTATGACCCGGGGTGATATATTCAGGTATATGCTTTACTTGCTTTATCCAAGTTTTTCCTTTAAAAAAAATCTATTGTAATAAAATATAATAATCATATCACTTTGATCTATCACCAGGATTGTACTATTCTTCTGCTATTCCTCCTGTAAATTTATAAATACATTGACATATGGGGATTAGCACTACCATTGTCAATAGAGTAGCTGCTTACATAAGGTGTGTAGGGACAGCTCCCATTAGCAAAGCAATGCAAAGCAATTTTTAATTTATTCATACATTTCCAGGAGGAATAACTGAGGAGCGGGACAATGCAGAAATCTAAGAAAGGGAATAGTACTTTTATAGGGATTGCAAGTATTTAGTATTTACTAAAATAGACATGTTGTAAGAGCTGACAGAATCTTTTCTTTAAAATAAGAACCTGGTGAATCTATGCCTGGATGACATTGATTTTGCACATTTAGGTTTTGCACAGCTGCAATAGCTCTGAGCAGCAGTAAATAAAATACAGCACGAATGTCATTCACAAGTGACAAATGAATAACAAGTTGCTGTATAATTATGGATTCAATATTATGATAGAGTATATACTGTAATAAGCATAGAAATATATTAGAACTACCAGTGTATTATTTTTGTACTGCTCTCCATAGAGCTAAGCATACAGTATCTATCTAATTCCAGTAGGGTAGAGTCACAAACTAATATGTAAAATAATACATTTATATTTTTTTATTAATTTGCCAGTATTCATTAACATTATTAATTTTGATGTCATGTTGATGATTCTTTAAATATCAAGTACTGAAATGTTGTTTCTTAAATTGAAAATCTATTCATGGTGGCAACCATGACTTTGTTACTTTTTGTAAAGATCCCCATACGTGGCTCTGTCTGTGGATCTGTGTAGTATAGATCCATAATACAGTGTCCATAGATTGCTATGAGCCCATATTGGACCTCCGGTGTGCCTCAGATTTAATGCATGGGTTCATTTGGAATCCGTAAGTAAAAAATGTGGCATGCTTACTACATGCCGTACTATGGAGCATTGCCTCTAGGGGAGAATATGGGGCCAGGCACCGAAGGCACCGAATAGTGGCACATGAAGTGACTATTGAGGTCATTTATTAAGACCGGCGTTTATGATGTTGATCTTAATATCACCTATAGCTGGCGGTGGATCCGCCAGAGTTATGTACAGGCTCCAGCCTCTAGATAACTTCAGCGCATCCACCGCTGCTTCTAAATGTAAGCCAGCTTCCCTGTTGTCTCAGATTTAGATGCAATCTGGTTAGTAAATGACCCCTTATGGGTCTATAATATAGACCTGTAGAGACTCTATGTGTTCCCAAATGCAAATAAAAATCTATGCATATGGCAGTGCATGGACCCTAACATGGATTGCAGAAAGGCTCTTTAACATTCAAAGACATTTCTTACGACAAACTTGTATTTGCTTCAAAGGGGTTATCCCTGATTTCATCCAGGCAGCCCCTCTGACATGAGCATCGGAGCATTTCTTGCTCCAATGCTCTCCTTTGCCCTGAGCTGTATCGCACAGGTCAGAGGCTTTTTCTGGAGATCCGGTGATGTACCGGGATCTACATGGATAAAGCTAGGTTGAGGTTTCCGCCTAGTAGTAAGCCCGGTGATGTCACCGGCACTAATGGGCGGTCTTTAGCGCTGCCCTAGCCTGTAAAATGGCTAGGGCAGCACTAAAACCCACCCATCAGTGCTGGTGATGTCACAGGAACACTGCTAGGCAGAAACCTCCTCCTAGCAGTGTGAAAAATATAAACAAACAGCCCTTGTCCTGCACGATGCTCATGTCAGGTGGCCTGCCTTGGTTGAAAATGGGGATATGTCCGGGTTCAGAGCTGAACCCCTTTAAATCCATGACAAGTTGTAAGTTGGCACACTACTCACATTGTAGATTTTAGATTCTATTAGAGGTTTTATAATGGTCAGAGAAGAGACATGTAATCCAGGGTTTAATTTAAATGGTGGATACAATTATCTATATTAACAAATATATTTATACTTTTTGATACAGTTGACCAGTCCTTGGATAATATTTGGACAAAATTAAAACCAGGTAATAAATGTAACCTACTGGATAATGTATGTAACACAGAGTGTTTTTATTTTACTGCCATCTATATGCAGTGAAGTCATAACCCAAATGCCACTTTTATGATACCCTGCTCCACTTTTCCAACATACGCAGATATTGAAAAAAACAAAGTAGAAGGGTTTCTGAATTTCCATCAAGCATATCTTATTTATGAATATTTCTTCAGTTTTCTAGTCAAGTCTGACCTGGCGTTGTTCAGAGCCTGCACCAGATTAGTTTATAGGGCATTTATCCTAGTGGTAAATATGCACATACTGTATTGCGCTGGAGAGTAACAATGGTGGGGCAGTAACATTATGTGTCGGCATTAAAGGGGTAGTCTGAGATCTGAAATTCTCAGACAAGCCCTAAAATAGATTTAAAAACATTTTATACTCACAGCTTTCTCCAGTGTTGTTCTCTGCAGCTCTGGTCCAGTTATGCCTCTGTTTGTGTGGTCACGTGTTGTATTTTGGCATGTGACGTGACAATGACATGCATATATACATGATGTCACTGTTGTAGCCGATCACTGTCCTCAGTGTTAGACTGCTGAAGAAAGTGAGTGGCTGCAGTGATCATGTGCCAGGGATACCAGCGCTGCAGTCTGTAAACAAACAGTAGCAGGAGAACCGGAGAAGCGCCACAGCGAACAGCACTGGAAAAAGGGGTGAATATAACATTTTTTAAAAGCCATTTTAGGGCTACAGATTTTTCATTATCTCAGACAACCCCTTTAATAAATATTCCAGATTATTTCTTAAAAAGGTCAGATTTTCTTTTTGCATTTTCCTTATTTAGGGCAAACGTCACTACAAATGAATTGTCATATTAGTCTTCATTCTCAGGAACTCACAAAAAGGCTTTCCCCACTTTGTGTAATTGGACATATTTCAGAGGGTTTGCTACTGTACATATCAAGAAAAGAAGTCTATGTATTATAATCTACTGTAGTCTTTATTTTACCTTCTGTTTCTCTTATCTGAAAATTTCTTATAATTTATGTCAATAAAAATGTTCCCATTTAAAATGACATTTCATTCAATAAAGCTTTCGAAAATGGCATGTTCCAACAATAGTAAAAACATATGTGATGTGATGTTATACTTTATTTTGTCTAATAAGCATAATACATTGTGGAAGCAGTCATTCTAGTGTGTGTTTTTGACATTAAAATGAATGAAAAAATATGTGGGTAGAAAAATATACAGAAAGATCATGAATGTGTAGGGTAAAGAACGAATTTTGGATAAGGACAGATTTGGTATTACTTTGAGATCTGAAAACGTTTTGGATGAATTGAGATACATATCACAAGAAGTACATAAATCAGAAGTACATAAATCAAAACACAGAAAGCAGCAACTATTACTTAATACTAAAAGATTACATGAAACATATTAATAGTTATCATCATTCCCTATATGGAAGCAATGGAAAAGAGGGGTTGCAATAAATGTTAAAGGGGTTTTCCCAAGATATTTTAACTGATCTGTGGCGGTCCGATATATGGGACGCTCAGCCAGTCAGCTGTTTGAGAAGGCCTTCTTGTAGCTTTCCCTAGGCCAGGTGATGTCACATTCACAGGCCACGTGGCCTAGGTGCAGCTCATCCCAATTGAAGTAAAAGCCATTCCATGCACAGCTGCTGTACAATGTACTGTGCTGTGCTTGGTGAGCTGTGAGTAAAGGCTGCGGCACTACTTGACCTGAATCCCTTTGAAAACCTATGTCACCACGTAGAAGCTCGTAGCTCTGTAACCCAGAACCTCAATGACCTGTGGGCTTCCCTTTAAGAAGAGTGGGAAGCCATGCCTCAGCATGCAATAAGTCGACTTGTGAACAGCATGAGACGTCGTCGTCAAGCTATAATTGATGCTCAAGGCCACATGACAAGTTTTTGAAACATTAAAATTTTTCGTGGGGGTATCCCCAGTGTTGTTGGCTTTTGTTTCAATAAATAGTTTGAGATGAGTAAATCACCATTGCATGCTTCTACTTAAAGGGACACTGACAGGCCTTCTGAGCATAATTAGCTCTTTATATGCCCCCCTAGGTCTTATAATAAGTTCCCAATTCATATAAGTATTATCCCTGTGCGCATTATAAAACGTTAAAAATAATCTTTATAATCACCTCTCCTTTCTGCCCAAGGGGCGTTCTTTGTGGCGCATTTGTGCCCAGCCACGTCCCAACTGCCGGGTCCTTAGACACGCCCATCTCATTAGTATTCACTTGGCGCAATGTGATCCCGGCGAGCGAGGGTGTCGGGCGCATGCGCATGATCTCCGAATGTCGGGGACTGAGAAATACCGCCCAGCGAAGTGAATACTAATGAGATGGGCGTGTCTAAGGACCCGGCAGTTGGGACACGGCTGGGCACAAATGCGCCGCAAAGAACGCCCCTTGGGCAGAAAGGAGAGGTGATTATAAAGATTATTTTTAACGTTTTATAATGCGCACAGGGATAATACTTATATGAATTGGGAACTTATTATAAGACCTAGGGGGGCATATAAAGAGCTAACTATGCTCAGAAGGCCTGTCAGTGTCCCTTTAAATGCCCTACTTTCATGATATAATATCACTGTAGTGTGAACTTTTTATGTTTTTCATAAATTTCACCCGAAAGCCAAATATCCCTAACGTTTTGTGAGTAGTGTATGTGTGCTTAGATCAGTTGACTGTGCAGTAAAAGGGAGAAAGTTGCCACCAGACTCTTCCCAACTCCTGAAAACCAACATGCTTGATCCTTATGCCCATGGATGGATTCGGAACTTAAAGTTTCCCTGAAAAAATAAATAAAAGTAGCCCCATGTTGTAGGTGGGTCCAAACTGGCAGAAGACAAGTAGGTGTGGTCACCACAAGAAAATATCAGTGTAGCACATAATACCTCCCAAGGAGAACCAATTATGTCCTCCACTTTTAGTTGTCTCTAAGATATGGAGGAGGAGGCTGAGGTAGTGAGCACAAAGCCAGCCCTATATTCAACATGCTGCCTGGTCTTCAACCCCTTATGGACCGGGTTCATTTTCACCTTAAGGACCAGGCCATTTTTTGCAAATCTGACCAGTGTCACTTTAAGTGGTGATAACTTTAAAACACTTTGACTTATCCAGGCCATTCTGAGATTGTTTTTTTCGGCACATATTGTACTTCATGACACTGGTTAAATGGAGTAAAAAAAAAATCATTTTTATTTATAAAAAAATACAAAATTTTGAAATTTTTTAAAAAATTTGCAAATTTCCAAGTTTCAATTTCTCTACTTCTATAATACATAGTAATACCTACAAAAATAGATATTACTTTACATTCCCCATATGTCTACTTCATGATTGGATCATTTTGGCAATGACATTTTATTTTTGGGGGATGTTACAATGCTTAGAAGTTTAGAAGCAAATCCTGAAATTTTTCAGAAATTTTCAAAAATCCATTATTCAAGGATCAGTTCAGGTCTGAAGTCACTTTGTGAGGCTTACATAATAGAAACCACCCAAAAATGACCCCATTCTAGAAACTACACCCCTCCAGATATTCAAAACTGATTTTACAAACTGTGTTAACCCTTTAGGTGTTCCACAAGAATTAATGGAAAATAGAGATACAATTTCAAAATTTAACTTTTTTGGCAGATTTTCCATTTTAATAATTTTTTTCCAGTTACAAAGCAAGGGATAACAGCCAAACAAAACTCAATATTTATGGCTCTGATTCTGTAGTTTACAGAAACACCCCATATGTGGTCGTAAACCGCTGTACGGGCACACGGCAGGGCGCAGAAGGAAAGGAATGCCATACGGTTTTTGGAAGACAGATTTTGCTGGACTGTTTTTTTTACACCATGTCCCATTCGAAGCCCCCCTGATGCACCCCTAGAGTAGAAACTCCAAAAAAGTGACCCCATTTTAACAACTACGGGATAGGGTGGCAGTTTTGTTGGTACTAGTTTAGGGTACATATGATTTTTGGTTGCTTTATATTACTCTTTTTGTGAGGCAAGGTAACAAGAAATAGCTGTTTTGGCACCGTTTTTATTTTTTGTTATTTACAACATTCATCTGACAGGTTAGATCATGTGGTATTTTTATAGAACAGGTTGTCACGGACTCGGCAATACCTAATATGTATACTTTTTTTTATTTATGTAAGTTTTACACAATTATTTCATGTTTTAGTGTGAGACATAGTTTTTTCAGTTTTTGGGCGATTATCTTGGGTAGGGTATGATTTTTGCGGGATGAGATGACGGTTTGATTGCCACTATTTTGGGGTGCATGTGACTTTTTGATCGCTTGCTATTACACTTTATGTGATGTAAGGTGACAATAAATTGCTTTCTTTACACCGTTTTTATTTATATTTTTTTACGGTATTCATCTGGGGGGTTAGGTCATGTGATATTTTTATAGATCCGGTCGATACGGACGCGCGATATCTAATATGTATACTTTTTTTTTATTTATGTAAGTTTTACACAATGATTTCATTTTTTAAACAAAAAAAATCATGTTTTAGTGTTTCCATAGTCTGAGAGACATATTTTTTTCAGTTTTTGGGCAATTATCTTGGGTAGGGTATAATTTTTGTGGGATGAGATTACGGTTTGATTGGCACTATTTTGGGGTGCATATCACTTTTTGATCGCTTGCTATTACACTTTTTGTGATGTAAGGTGACAAAAAATTGTTTATTTAGCACAGTTTTTATTTTTTATTTTTTACGGTGTTCATCTGAGGGGTTAGGTCATGTGATATGTTTATAGAGCCGGTCGATACGGACGCGGCGATACCTAATATGTATACTCCCCCCCCCCCCCCTATTTTTTACAGTGAGTATTACTCATACAGCTTCCGGCCTGTCAGATCCAGGGGGCCTCATCACCGGAAGGCAGCCCGATGCCATAGGGTCCCCGCTACAGCCCCACGGGGACCCGATGGCACAGCCGCCGCCGCAACATAAAGAGCCACAAACCGCAGGTCTGAATTGACCTGCGGTTTGTGGTGATCGCCGACAAGGGGGGTAACAGGACCCCCCTGGGCATTGAGCCAAGGTGCCTGCTCAGTGATTTGAGCAGGCACCTTGTTCCGCTCACCGCCCGCCGGGCGGCGGTGATCGGAAATACACATGATGTACCGGTACGTCATGTGTCCTTAAGTACCGGGACAACATGTCGTACCGGTAGGTCATGTGTCCTGAAGAGGTTAAGCACTACCAAAAATACAGGAAAATACAACATTACATGCCTATTACTTCCAGTGACATCCCCTATGATTGTATATGTTCTTTCTTCTCATCTTCTACTTTTAGCCTACACCACCATGATGATTTCTTACAGACACATTTTATCTCAGCTTTATTTTAGGTTCCTCACATTGCCATAATGTTGCCCACCTTCTCACAAACTCCTCATTTTGGTACTCCAACACAATCATCCTGCTGCCACCCCATAACTGTACTGTGTTCCTCCATACTGTCAAATACTACTGCCATACAGATAGTCTCCCTGAAAATACTAGTGGCAAACAAAAATAATTGTGCTAAGCATAGTGTCCTTAACAGTTACTGTGCTCCATTATAGCGCTCCAATAGTAATAATATCCCCCTCCGTTAGTGGTGCCATCAGTAATGTGCAAACCTAGAGTGGCTCCAGTAAAATTAAAGGTCCATCATCGCTTTCCCTGGGGTTCCTGTAATATGACTTGGGGGTTTTAACATGATACTTCATAGGATCCTAGACAGATTTTGGGACTCTTCTGTAAATACCCGTAATTGTTATGTAACCACTTGACAGATGTGTGGCAGAGTTTACACCCGTTAGAGAGGGAATATTCATGTTTTTCTTCTTCTCACATGTCCCTATCCAGGATTGACTTGATGCTGTTCTTGACAGATCTCTTACTCTATCTTGAGTCAGCTGTGTATTTATCTAGATCAACCTCGGACCATTCCTCGGGAATGCTGCAGCTCCAGTGGGGTTCTAGACCAATCGTTCAGAGCTGGCGCCTAAATCCATACTGGTTGACCCTTTTCCAGTATATATATATATATATGTAATTATATACTGTGTGGAAAGGTGTATTTTTACTGGTTCTTTCATTTCCCTTTAATTATTTCTTGTATTTATTACCTTTAATTAGTACCCTTTTAATGTAGTGATATTCCTTAAAATGTAGAGAGTTAGTTAGCATACACATGCCATTATCACCACGCCGGCCAAAGTGAGATTTCACGCCAGATCTTCAATCAAGATGGCAGCGGCCGGCTTGTCGCGATCTAATGGATGAGGTAAGTATGATTTCATTTTTAATTTTACACTGTGTTATTTCTGTCAGATGCTGCGATCAGCTATGAACATGGCATCTGAGGGGGTACAATGATGGGGGGGCGCTCACTGTCATTACGCCCACTACTAACAAAGAAACGCGCTTCGTGACAAAGTAATTCGTCAATATGCAATTTTTTTATTTTTTATCTAGCAATGCAGCCAAATTGAATTTTCAAATACTTTGCTCATCACTACTGAAAACCTTTAGGAGGGTTCAAGTGGGGTCAGGAAGCTAGAAAACTTCTATGCATGTAAAGGTGGGTCTACATGAAGTTATGATCCTTCTGTCATAGGTATACTCCAGGAGGATTCCTGATGAATACCTATTATAGAAGGCTGTAACATATCCCACAGTATAGGAATACAATGGAATACATTGTCGATACGTCCCCTCCGCCTCTGTAACAGACCTACCTATCAGAAGCAGGCTCCCAGTGCGCAGAACACAGTGCAGAGAGAAATTACATGACATTCCTTGTCATGGTCCCCTCCCCTAAATGCACTGTGTGTCCGCCTGCTTGCTTCATACAATTTCTGGATATACAAAATTCCATCACCAGTCCTTCAATGATATAAACACAGATAAAATTAAATGGTTGCCTGAAAATTTAACTGAACACAAAGGCTAGGGGCACTATGATATCTGGGGGCACCATATGGGGCATTATTATTGGTGGAGGCACTATAAGGGGTATTTTTATCACTGAAGGGGCATGATAAAAAAAACATTGTTATTATTGGGGGCACTATAGTGCCATTATAATTACTGAGCTAACAATAGGGGGCATTATTATTGCTGGATGAGCCATAGGGGACATTTTCATTAGTGACGGCATTATAAGAGCATTATTACAGGGGTATGACAGGGTGCCTAATTATTACTGAGTGCACTATTGGGGAATTATTACTGGGCCCATGATAAGGGGCATTATTATTACTGGGGGCATTTCAGGGGGCATTATAGTTGGTATTATTACTATTGAGGACACTGTTTTCTGCAAAATGTTATTTTAGTCACTAGGGACTACAGAGGGCACAGTGTTGGGGTGGCATTAAGATGATCCAGTTGGGTCACCAGGATAGGAAATTTGTGTTGAGAAGGTGGGAAGGATAATGGAAAAGTGAGAAAACTAAAATGCCTGTGTAACAATGTAGCAAACTCTGCAGAGCTGAGACGTGGCTGAAAGATGTCATCATGGTGGTCTGGTCCAAATGGAGAAGAAGAGGAAAGGGGACATTTACGTTAGAGGAGACATCACTGGATGTAAGAGGTATGTAGTGCACTCTTTACCTGTATGATAAAGCAGTATGCTGAAGTTAGGGATGTGCAAGGAGGGGTTGGGCACATGTGGGGTATGCCATTATGGGGCTGGGCCATTATGGGGGACTTTAATAAACTAGACTTACTTTAACTTACCCATTGGCTTAAATAAAGGCACTATATGAGTTCAGTGGCTAAAGCAAGAACATTTGTGGTTTGCATCTGCATTATATAGTTATTTACATTCTGTCTTTGTATATATGGTTATAAACAGTAATTAGAGGTAATCAGTCTCCAGATAGACACTGACTTCCCCAACTTCCTTCTTTCTAACCAACTATGAACCATAACCACTACTATTGCAGCCCTGGGCCGATGATCAGCTCCGATATAGAAGAATGCACAGTGCCACCAATAAGTGATAAAATAATTCATCTTCATTAGTGTGCAATAATTAAAATACATATCTGTTAGGAAGACACATAATTCACATAAACGGTGCTGTGTTGTCAAAATAGCGAATAGTGGGAAGAATGATAATAGTGAGATGATCGCTTCTGGGACCAGAATTGAATAATGTTTCATTGTAGGTCAGGGCTTGCACTGTTGTGGTAACACTGGACATAATTCTAAGGAAGGTGACAGTGGAGCAAATAAAAAAAATAACTCTGTACAGAGATATATTGATGCCTTTGAATTTGAGGTCTGCCATCTTGCAGTTACATTTAAAGAATTATGAAGAGGCAGAAGAGAAATTAGCTCAGTCAGTGAAAAAAGTCGATAAGACATTCTTCAGATACATAAATGAAAAAAGGAAACTAAAACAAGGAATTACCAAATTAAAAACAAAAGAAGGAAGGTATATGGAAGAAGATAAAGAACTAGCTGACTGCCTCAATGAATACTTCTGTTCAGTTTTTACAAACGAAAATGAAGAAAAAGGACCTCAGTTAGGAAAGAAGACTAATGAATCTTTTGATGCATGTGTCTTTACAGAGGAAGAGGTTCTAAGTCAGCTGTCTAAAATTAATAGAAATAAGTCACAGGGGCCTGATGGGATACACCTAAAGCTATTAAAAGAGCTCAGCGGCGAACTAGCAAAACCATTAACAGATTTATTTAACCAATCACTGGCAACAGGAGTCGTCCTAGAAGATTGGAAATTGGCAAATGTGCCCATTCACAAGAAAGGTAGTAGGGAGGAATCGGGCAACTTTAGGCCAGTAAGCCTGACATCAATAGTGGGGAAATTAATGGAAACCATACTTAAGGAGAGGATTGTGGAACATCTAAAATCCCATGGATTGAAAGATGAAAAACAGCATGGGTTTACTTGAGGGAGATCATGTCAAACTAATCTTATTGATTTTTTTGATTGGGTGACTAAATAATAGATGGCGGAGGTGCAGTAGACATCCCTTATCTGGACTTTAGTAAGGCCTTTGATACTATCCCACAAAGAAGGCTTATCAAAAAATTGCAGTCTTTGTGCGTTGACTCCCATATTGTTGAATGGATTAGGCAGTGGCTGAGGGACAGACAACAGAGGGTTGTAGTCAATGGAGTATATTCATACCATGGTCTTGTTACCAGTGGGGTACCTCAGGGATCTATTCTGGGACCCATATTGTTTAATATCTTTATCAGCGAAATTGCAGAAGGCCTCAATGGTAAGGTGTGTCTTTTTGCTGATGACACAAAGATTTGTAACAAGGTTGATGTTCCTGGAGGGATACACCAAATGGAAAAGGATTTAGGAAAACTAGAGGAATGGTCATAAATCTGGCAACTAAAATGTAATGTTGATAAGTGCAAGATAATGCACCTGGGACGTAAAAACCCAAGAGCAGAATATAAAATCAGTGATACAGTCCTAACCTCAGTATCTGAGGAAAGGGATTTAGGGGTCATTATTTCAGAAGACTTAAAGGTAGGCAGACAATGTCATAGAGCAGCAGAAAATGCTAGCAGAATGCTTGGGTGTATAGGGAGAGGCATTACCAGTAGAAAGAGGGAGGTGCTCATGCCGCTCTACAGAGCACTAGTGAGACCTCATTTGGAGTATTGTGCGCAGTACTGGAGACCATATCTCCAGAAGGATATTGATACTTTGGAGAGAGTTCAGAGAAGAGCTACTAAACTAGTACATGGATTGCAGGATATAACTTACCAGGAAAGATTAACCTCTTCAGGACACATGACGTACCGGTACGGCATGTTGTCCTGGTACTTAAGGACACATGATGTACCGGTACATCATGTATAGTTCCGATTACCGCCGCCCACGATGATTTGAGCAGGCACCTTGGCTAAATGCGCCAGGGGGTCCTGTGACCCCCACATGTCGGCGATCGCAGCAAACCACAGGTCAATTCAGACCTGCGGTTTGCTGCGGTTTTGGAAGTTTCTGATCCCCGCGGGCGCAGCAGGGGGGATGCGGGGAGTGCGGCAGGGAGGGCGGACAGGAGGGCGGTGCGGGCGGTGCTTGGGGGGGGCGGGCAGGCATGCGATCTTTTGCCCGCCCCCTCTCTCAGGATAGCCGAGCGGTTTGCAAAGTGTCAGCACATTGCTGACACTCTGCTTGAAACGCCTGACATCTGTGCTGGCACAGATGCCATGCGTTTAACCCCTTCCATGCCGAGGTCCGTAGGGACCGCTGTATTGAAAAGGTTAAGAGGGAGGGAGCTCCCTCCCTTATCGGGGGCTGCTGTGCCTTTTCAGCCCCCCTCCCTCCCCATCACCCACTGCTCTGCTGTGGCAGCGAGTGATGGGTACTATGGCAACCGGACGCCTTCACAGGCGTCTGGCTGTCCATGGTACTGATCAGAGGCTGTCCATGGTGCTGATTAGACTTCTGCTAAAGGCAGAGTGTACTGTACTGTATTATACAGACATCAGACCCACTGGATCTTCAAGAACCAAGTGGGTCTGGGTCAAAAAAGTTTTAAAAAAGTTAAAATAAAAAAACACATTTATTACTGATTAAAAATGAAAAAAAAAAAATTCCCTACACATGTTTGATATCACCGCATCCGTAACGACCTGATCTATAAAACGGTCATGTTACTTTTCCCGCACGGTGAACGCCATAAAAAATAAAAAACTTTAATGAAATTGAGATTTTGCCCACCTTACTTCCCAAAAAAGGTAATAAAAGTGATCAAAAAAGTCGTATGTACGCCAAAATAGTACCAATCAAAACGCCACCTCATCCCGCAAAAAATGAGACCCTACATAAGATGATCGCCCAAAAACTGAAAAAACTATGGCTCTCAGAATATGGAAACACTAAAACATGATTTATTTATTTTTGGTTCAAAAATGAAATAATTGTGTAAAACTTACATAAATAAAAAAAGTATACATATTAGGTATCGCCGCATCCGTAATAAACTGCTCTATAAAAATATCACATGACCTAACCCCTCAGATGAATACCGTAAAAAATAAAAATAAAAATAGTGTAAAAAAAGCTATTTTTTGTCACCTTACATCACAAAAAGTGTAATAGCAAGCGATCAAAAAATCATATGCACCCCAAAATAGTGCCAATATAACTGTAATCTCATCCCGCAAAAATCATACCCTACCCAAGATATTTGCCCAAAAACTGAAAAAACTATGGCTCTCAGACTATGGAGACACTAAAACATGATTTTTTTTTGTTTCAAAAATGAAATCATTGTGTAAAGCTTACATAAATAAAAAAAATTGTATACATATTAGGCATCTCCGCGTCCGTGACAACCAGCTCTATGGAAATATTACATGATCTAACCTGTCAGATGAATGTTGAAAAAAAAAAAAACGGTGCCAAAACAGGTATTTCTTACCATGCCTCACAAAGTGTAATATAGAGCAACCAAAAATCATATGTACCCTAAACTAGTACCAAAAATACTGCCACCCTATCCCGTAGTTTCTAAAATGGGGTAACTTTTTTAGGGGTGCATCAGTGGGGCTTCAAATGGGACATGGTGTCAAAAAAACAGTCCAGCAAAATCTGCCTTCCAAAACCGTATGGCATTCCTTTCCTTCTGCACCTTGCCGTGTGCCCGTACAGTGGTTTACGACCACATATGGGGTGTTTCTGTAAACTACAGATTCAGGGCAATAAATATAGAATTTTGTTTGGCTGTTAACCCTTGCTTTGTTACTGGAAAAAATGGATTAAAATGAAAAATTTTGCCAAAAATTTAAATTCTCAAATTTCATCTCCATTTGCCAATAACTCTTGTGCAACACCTAAAGGGTTAACAAAGTTTTTAAAATCAGTTTTGAATACCTTGAGGGTGTAGTTTCTTAGATGGGGTCACTTTTATGGAGTTTCTACTCTAGGGGTGCATCAGGGGGGCTTCAAATGGGACATGGTGTAAAAAAAAACAGTCTAGCAAAATCTGCCTTCCAAAAACCATACTGCACACCTTTCGCTCTATGCCCTACTGTGTGCCCGTACAGTAGTTTACGGCCACATATGGGGTGTTTCTGCAAACAACAGAATTGGGGCAATAAATATAGCATTTTGTTTGGCTGTTAACCCTTGCTTTGTTACTGGAAAAAATTGATTAAAATGGAAAATTGGCAAAAAAATAGAAATTCTCAAATTTCATCTCCATTTGCCAATAACTCTTGTGGAACACCTAAAGGGTTAACGACGTTTGTAAAATCAGTTTTGAATACCTTGAGGGGTGTAGTTTCTAGAATGGGGTCATTTTTGGGTGGTTTCTATTATGTAAGCCTCACAAAGTGACTTCAGACCTGAACTGGTCCCTAAAAAGATTTTCTTCTAAACTTCTAAGCCTTGTAACATCCCCCAAAAATAAAATATAATTTCCAAATTGATTCAAACATGAAGTAGACATATGGGGAATGTAAAGTAATAACTATTTTTGTAGGTATTACTATGTATTATAGAAGTAGAGAAATTGAAACTTGGAAATTTGCAATTTTTTCCAAATTTTTTCCAAATTTTTATTTTTTTTTATACATAAAAATGATTTTTTTTTACTTCATTTTACCAGTGTCATGAAGTACAATATGTGACGAAAAAACAATCTCAGAATGGCCTGGATAAGTCAAAGTGTTTTAAAGTTATCATCACTTAAAGTGACACTGGTCAGATTTGCAAAAAATGGCCTGGTCCTTAAGGTGAAATAAGGCTGTGTCCTTAAGGGCTTAAAGTACCTTAACAAGTATAGCTTGGAAGAAAGATGAGACAGAGGGGATATGATAGAAACTTTTAAATACATAAAGGGAATCAACAAGGTAAAAGAGGAGAGAATATTTAAAAGAAGAAAAACTACTACAAGAGGACATAGTTTAAAATTAGAGGGGCAAAGGTTTAAAAGTAATATCAGGAAGTATTACTTTACTGAGAGAGTAGTGGATGCATGGAATAGCCTTCCTGCAGAAGTGGTAGCTGCAAATACAGTGGAGGAGTTTAAGCATGCATGGGATAGGCATAAGTCCATCCTTCATATAAGATAGGGCCAATAGCTATTCATAGTATTCAGTATATTTGGCAGTCTAGATGGGCCAAATGGTTCTTATCTGACCACACATTCTATGTTTCTATGTTTCTATGAATATAAATATAACATAACTACATAACCAGAATTAACAGGAAAAGAAAAGTGTTTTATGAAAATAGAAAAATAAAGGTTTTAAGTAAATAAAAGTTTCAGTAATAAAAAGTGCCCTTTCCTCTCATCAAGTCATTTACAATAAAAAAAAGGCATATACTGCGTACAACAAAATTATCATATCAGGTAAACACCATCAAAAAAGGCGACAAAAGTCATTTTTGGTCACCTTGACAAAAAGCTTAATAGCAAGCGATCAAAAAAGTAATGTATCCCAAAATGGTACCAATGAAAACGTCAACTCATCCTGCAAAAAACGAGCTCCCACAGAAGACCACCGACAGAAAAAAATAAATAAATGTCTTTCAGAAAATGTTTTTTTTTTTCAAAAAATGATTTTATTTTGTAAAATTAAAAACAGAAATAGATATATTAGGTATCACTGCATCTGTAATGACCTGCTCTATAAATATATCACATGATCTATTCCATCAGGTAAATGCCGTAAAAAAAGAATAAGAATAAAAACCAGAACACCAATCTTTTGATCACCCTTCCTCAAATCAACTGATCAAAAAACGAGCCCCTACATAAGACCGTGGCCAGGAAAATGAAAAATATGGCTTTCAGAAAATGGTGGCGCAAAAAAACATGATTTTTTTTAAACGTTTCTATTGTGTAAAAGTGGTAAAATGTAAAAAAACTATTTAAAACTGATGTCTCTGGTGTCTCTGTAATTGTACTGACTAGCAGAATAAAGATAACATGTCATTTTTCCCACATGGTGTATGCTGCAATAAGAAAACCCAAGAAGCAACTGCAGAGTTGCTGCCTTTTTTTTGTCCTCAAAACCAAAAAGAAGTAGACAAACTACCAAGTTTGAATGTGTGCTAACATCAACAATCACCAAAAACAGGACACACATGTATAGTAAATTAACATATCTTTATTCTTACAAATCAATTACATATCAAATAAAATTATAAATATAAAAATAAGCAGCAATGTTGGTGTCTAAACATCCCACCCATCCCTCCCTTTATCCTGCCTACAATTGGACAAACCCCCATCATTACCTGATACACCTGGAGTGAGTGGATCGGTCAGACCATGCTACGCCCTAACTCCTGATATCGCGATCCTAGCACTGACCATGTGATCCATACATGATCACATGATCGGACCAGTGCATCGCCAGCGAATCCTAAGGAAATCCAGAGTGAGGGCCGTCCGAGTGACGCCACGCGAGAGCTGACCGACCACGTGACCGTCCACGTGACCAACCACATGAGCAGATCAACTCGTGCGCATCCGCAAGTCAGACAGCCCCAACCCGGACAGAACCCGGATATGTCAGGTACGTCAGAAATCGCGTCACACCACACCAGTAGGCACACCACATGACTCAAGTAATCACAGCTAAGACTATATCCCGTCAGAGGGAGAATAAACACGGATGGTATGTATAAATTGTATAATCACAGGGTACCACCTGCCATAAAACGTAGCCTGTATTGTATAATACGTATAAAATAACAAACTCCCATAAAGACAAACACAAAAAGAAAAAGAAATCGACACTTCATGAGTGGATATGCAGTCATTGCGCTCTGAAGAATTATTTCTGTTTCTTCAGTGAGTAACCTAAAGAACACTTTGTTCTAGGCAGGATAATGGCTTCTTACTTGGGCCTGTCCCTGAGTATGGCCCTAAGATATTTATTCCTGCCTAAAAAATGGAATGGCCACCCCGATAGGGGCGATCCCGTGTTCAGGAACCTCCTGCAATGCCCGGGACTGCCCCTATCCGGGGATAATTGGGCTGGGTCTAGTCAAGGCCCAATTAATGATGACCTAGTCTAGGTACAGAAAATAATAAAAAAATATATATTTTTGATATGTAGAGCAGCAAGATATACTGCTGTATATGCACTGTACAAGTACGTGCTAAATACAATATGTCGTTAGAGTAAGAGAAAAAAGATGTTCTATGGGACGCACTATAGGCAGCTGCTTAGCGCACACAATGGTGAATTTTCACAACGCAGCCGTCTATCACGATGCCAAATGCACTATTGGTATGGATATATAGTTCAGTGACCTAACAGGCATCAATATTTACGTGAATAGGACACAATCTTCCTCATCACTGATGACACTAAATAAAGTTGTCACCCGTATCAGGCTGTCATTCATTACAGCCATACGATTCCAATTAACACATAACTCTTAAATAGTACAATCAAAACAATGGGCAGGGTCACATCCCTATGCAGATATCAAGGATAGATATGATCCCCGTATGGGCAAAGAGTACGGGTGCCGCACCACATCCTTTTGCACAATGATAAGGTGGTGCCCGCAGGTAACATATGGCAGTGGTCACATTAATTCGCTAGATGGCCACGTGATGGCGTGTGTCACGTGATGGCGTATAGTTACAGCTGCCCCACGTGACAGAGCCAAGCCTCCGTTTGAAAGGCGCTTGGCGGTGAGGTATACCAGTGGTCATATAACGACCTGCTGTTGAGTAAGCGATCACACCGTCATCCGGGTCACCTGATCGCATCGAACTTATGCATGTATCTGCCGGCCAAGTCGAGCATCGCTGTTAGGTGGGCTCCCTAAACACACTAGGCGGTCATGGGGGATAACCTTATTAAATGACATGTCTCGATGAAACCGTGATTCTAGAGTCATCAGGATGGTCATCTGATCGCATCAGTCTTATATACGTCTCTACGGGCCGAGTCGAGCAAGACTGCTAGGTGGACCCCCTAGTCGTATATGTTACCCCACTAGGCGGATAACCTTGTAGCACAACATGTATAGATAAAAACCCTGCCTTGGTGCAGTGCAGGTATACATAGGGACATCCCTGCTGGCCCTGGTGACCACATAGGGAAATTGTAAATCCCATGTCCATGTCTGACCGTACAATTTTATATTTTACATTCTACACATTTCTGCCAGATAAGTGTATTTGTTTCTTTTTAGTTTTTTATACTTTATGTATTTATTTATTTTAACGTTCAACTTCTTCCTTATAGGAGAGAGTGAAATAGCAGAGTGTTGGAGATGGCTACATACCCTCCCCTCACTTTAGTCGACACTATGCTATAGTATACCCTCCCTCCTATATAGATAATCTATGGCAGACTATAGAAAGCAAGAGAAATCAATATTCTCATTCAGTCCCAGTGTTGACATTGTATTTAACATATGAATCCATCTGGACTCCTTTTGTTTCAAGATGGTATCTATGTCACTTCCTTTGATGGAGTGTTTGATTGTCTCTATCATGGAGAAACGTAATATATTAGGGTCTGCCCCGTGCTGGAGTATAACATGTCTGGACAGTGGTTTGTCGCGTTTATGGCGGACGTCACCAACATGTTCCAGTATTCTCTTTTTAAAGGCCCTACATGTTTTACCAACATAGCTCAGGCCGCAACCGCATTGTGCCTGATACACCAGGCCTACCGTGTTGCAATTCGCAAAAGAGCAAGCCGTGTACGTGTAGTCCTGGTTACTGTTGGAGAAGATACTGCCCACCCCAATAAACGAGCAGGCCTTACACTTTCCACACTTGTGGGTACCAACCCTTCTGTCCATGAGCCAAGTATTTTGTGCAGGGGGCGCTTCAAAGTGACTATGCACTAGCTGATCCCCAATGCTCCGACCCCGTCTAAAGGTAATCGATGGACGTTCAGGGAGGAGGTCATTAGGATTATACCTGCACTGCACCAAGGCAGGGTTTTTATCTATACATGTTGTGCTACAACAGTGCTTCTCAATTATTTTCTGTCATGCCCCCCCTAGGAAGAAGAAAACATTTCGCGCCCCCCGCGCGACTGTAAATAGTATCATTTGTCTATAAAATTGTTATAAGTACACCTCTGCATAACACTGTATTCTTATTAACGTATAAGAGAATAAAAAAAGAAAGTAATGTGGATCGGACACACACTTATGGGGGGATCTGTGGATGACGGACACTTATGGGGGGATCTTTGGATGACGGACACTTATGGGGGGATCTGTGGATGACGGACACTTATGGGGGGATCTGTGGATGATGGACACTTATGGGGGGATCTGTGGATGACGGACACTTATGGGGGGATCTGTGGATGACGGACAATTATGGGGGGATCTGTGGATGACGGACACTTATGGGGGGATCTGTGGATGACGGACACTTATGGGGGGATCTGTGGATGACGGACACTTATGGGGGGATCTGTGGATGACGGACACTTATGGGGGATCTGTGGATGACGGACACTTATGGGGGGGATCTGTGGCTGGCACTGTTACAGGGGGATCTGTGGCTGGCACTGTTACAGGGGGATCTGTGGCTGGCACTGTTACAGGGGATCTGTGGCTGGCACTGTTACAGGGGGATCTGTGGCTGGCACTGTTATATATGTGCCATCCACAGACCCCCCACCCCATAACAGTGCCATCCACAGTGCCCCCCCAGCCCATAACAGTGCCATCCACAGACCCCCACCCCTTAACTGTGCCATCCACAGATTCCGTGTGCCCGCCGCCGCCGTTTAAAGTTATTAAACATGCCCCGCTCACTCCTAATAGTACCGTATACGGCCGAATTTCTTCTGTATAATGCCGGCAGGCGGGCCGGGCGGCCGGCGCGTCCCTCAGTGACGTCACTTGTCTGCGCCGCCTGCTTCATTCATAAAGCAGGCGGCGCAGGCACGTGACATCACTGAGGGACGCGCCGGCCGCCCGGCCTGCCTGCCGGCATTATACAGAAGAAATTCGCACACCCCAAAGGCTGGCCCTGAACTAGCCCCCCTCTACGGAGCCTGGCGCCCCCCCCCTGGGGGGCGCGCCCCACTATTTGAGAATCACTGTGCTACAAGGTTATCCGCCTAGTGGGGTAACATATACGACTAGGGGGTCCACCTAGCAGTCTTGCTCGACTCAGCCCGTAGAGACGTATATAAGACTGATGCGATCAGATGACCATCCTGATGACTCTAAAATCACGGTTTCATCTAGACATGTCATTTAATAAGGTTATCCCCCATGACCGACTAGTGTGTTTAGGGAGCCCACCTAACAGCGATGCTCGACTTGGCCGGCAGATACATGCATAAGTTCGATGCGATTAGGTGACCCGGATGACGGTGTGATCGCTTACTCAACAGCAGGCCGTTATATGACCACTGGTATACCTCACCGCCAAGCGCCTTTCAAACGGAGGCTTGGCTCTGTCACTTGGGGCAGCTGTAACTATACGCCATCACGTGACACACGCCATCACGTGGCACACTAGCGAATTAATGTGACCACTGCCATATGTTACCTGCGGGCACCACCTTATCATTGTGCAAAAGGATGTGGTGCGGCACCCGTACTCTTTGCCCATACGGGGATCATATCTATCCTTGATATCTGCATAGGGATGTGACCCTGCCCATTGTTTTGATTGTACTATTTAAGAGTTATGTGTTAACTGGAATCGTATGGCTGTAATGAATGACAGCCTGATACGGGTGACAACTTTATTTAGTGTCATCAGTGATGAGGAAGATTGTGTCCTATTCATGTAAATATTGATGCCTGTTAGGTCACTGAACTATATATCCATACCAATAGTGCATTTGGCATCGTGATAGACGGCTGCGTTGTGAAAATTCACCATTGTGTGCGCTAAGCAGCTGCCTATAGTGCGTCCCATAGAGCATCTTTTTTCTCTTACTCTAACGACATATTGTATTTAGCACGTACTTGTACAGTGCATATACAGCAGTATATCTTGCTGCTCTACATATCAAAAATATATATTTTTTTTATTATTTTCTGTACCTAGACTAGGTCATCATTAATTGGGCCTTGACTAGACCCAGCCCAATTATCCCCGGATAGGGGCAGACCCGGGCATTGCAGGAGGTTCCTGAACACAGGATCGCCCCTATCGGGCGGCCATTCCGTTTTTTAGGCAGGAATAAATATCTTAGGGCCATACTCAGGGACAGGCCCAAGTAAGAAGCCATTATCCTGCCTAGAACAAAGTGTTCTTTAGGAATCTCACTGAGAAACAGAAAAAATTCTTCAGAGCGCAATAACTGCATATTCACACACTTTTTGTGTTTGTCTTTATGGGAGTTTGTTATTTTATACGTATTATACAATAAAGGCTTCGTTTTATGACAGGCGGTACCCTGTGATTACACCACGTGACTCAGACAGATCACGTGATCCTGGTGCTGTGACTGCAACAGGATAACGCCATGGTAATAAAAACAGAAGCATATATATGGGGAGATGGCCAACCGAGCAGATTAAAATATAAATATGTAGAAGATTGAGGGGGCACTCACACAAGGGATCACTAGATAAATGTGGTACAGATATTTATTAATAATATTAAGAACATCCCCTAAAAATCATTAAAACATAAATAAAATATATATGCACTGACAGTATTCACTGAAATAGTTCACTGACAATATTCACTGACACCAGACTCTAAGGATGAATATGGGATTGCCGACAATGTAATGTAATGACACGGTAATTGTCCCAATATAAGTTCTGTTCCACCCAGGTGCAGGGATGAAGTCAATGATAATGCAATAAATACCGGCCTATTTGGAGCGGTGATAGTGCTAGTGTCCCTTTGTCCGTTTAGGACATACAGAGGTAGGTGGTAAGTTTGGAGACTGAACTCCAGTACTTACAGTCTCTTTGTCGCTTGCAGTACTCCGGTCTAACCCTTCCTGGCTGGCTCTATGCAGCGCTGATATCCCAGGCGGCCGTGCACTCACCGCGTCCTGCGTTGTGCACTCGGCCAAGACGTGGCGTCCCACGTGACCTGGTTCTTTAGGGTGCCGGCTGGACGCTGCGCTGACGTCACTGGTGTGCGACGTTAGCCTCCGATACTGTGCTGGAGCGAAATCTCATATGCCAATATCTTTAAGGTGAAGAGCTTGTTTCTTCTTTTCCGGAATCCACGCTCACTCTGTCTATGCCAGACGCGTTTCAGGGTCATACACCCCTTCCTCAGTGGCCAACTGAGTGAGTGGATTCTCACTCCTTATATGTGGGTTGTTGAATTTCCCACAATCCCACTTTTCTGGGCTTCACCTAATAGGTGGGGTGGATCACATTGTTGCTTAATTGTATCACTATTCACAGCACACTATAGCTTATTTAAAACATAATTAAATGAATTTTATAACCATAAATACCATTTCATATATTTATTAACAATGAAAATAAACATAAAAACAGGTTCATGGAGAGGGCTCAACGGTCAGGATGACATTTTGAAGAAAATCGCACATAAAACGCATCCAAACCGCATTCAGTGTGAACTGCGCCATATGTGCGGTTTCACTATTTTGCTACTTTGCAGGGTATTAGAATGGAGCCTATCCATGTATATTGTTTTGGCATACACTGATTGTTAATTTACTTGCCAGATTTGTTAATTGTGTTTCAGAGGAGCCTTCCAGTGAGGAGGGGAGATCACAGCGCTGATAGTCAGCGTGCTGCGATTTCCCATCCCCACCGGACGACCCCCCGATATTCATAGAAACCCAAATACCTCCATCTCGGCATTGAGACCTCTGGGAATGATAGTGTCAAATTCAAAGATTCTGCGGGATTCTTGCCTAGACATGTGGGCAATGTGGTTGCCCCCTCTCCATAGTTTTTTGACCCTTTCTATAGCTGTGAATCTAAGGCTGATTGGGTCACAATTGTGTTGAACTTTGAAGTGCTTTGATAGGGAGTGTGTCTCTAGGCCTTTTTTGATATTTGCCACATGTTCCGCTACCCTCTTTTTAAGTGTTCTTTTTGTCCTACCTATGTACTGTTTCCTACATCCACATTCCAATACATAGATAACATCAGTTGAATCACAGGTTAAGCACTCTTGTATTTCTAGACTAAAGGAGTTGACTGTGGACACCACTGCAGTAGTTTTTTTGGGGAAGCTTGTTATTTTGCAATTCGCACACCTGCCACACTTAAAGAACCCATTTATTGTCAGCCAGCTGGCTTGTTTCTGATTGTCCTTATTCACTTTAACAGTTGGGGCTACTTTGCCTGCTAAATTATTGGCCCTTGTATATGTTATTTTTGGTATATCGCTCAAAAGGGGCCCAATTATCTTATCATTCAGCAGATGTCCCCAATGTTTTCGGATACTCTTTTCTACCACTCTATATTGGGAACTGAATGGGAGAATGATCCTTATTGTTTCGTCCTGTGCTTGTGGCTCACTTGCCATAAAGAATTGTTCTCTTTCCATCTCCTTTACTTTTGCCAATGATTTGTTAACAACTTGGACCGGATAGTCTCTATCCAACAATTGCTGTTTCAAGACAGTGGCCTCTTCATCAAATTTGCTATCATTAGTACAGTTCCGTTTAAGTCTGCGGAACTGACTAGTGGGTATATTGATCAGCCACCGTGGAAGGTGGCAACTGGCAAACCTGATGAAGCTGTTCTTGGCCACTGGCTTGAAAAACGTATTACATTGTAACTTATCTTCCTTAATCCATATTTCCAAGTCAAGAAATTCAACCTTTTCTTTGCTAGTGGTAGGGCTGAATACTAGATTCTTATCATTGTTATTGATATTGTTTAGAAACAAATCAAGGGATTCAGCTGTGTTTTGCCAAATGAATACAATATCATCAATGTACCGTCGCCACAGCACCAGGTCCGTCCCCAGTTTGGGAAGAATAACCTCCCTCTCCCATTGCGCCAAGAATAAATTGGCGTAGCTGGGGGCGAACCTGGTGCCCATGGCAGTCCCGGTACACTGCAGATAAAACTCATTTTCGAAAGCGAAATAGTTGTGAGTTAGGATATATCTCACACCTTCCAGTAAGAATGCTAGCTGTTCTCTGGGGAGCCTAGCTTCACCCGATATTTGTTCATATAATGCCTGAATCCCCCCGGTGTGATCTATCACCGTGTAGAGGGATCCGACATCCAGTGTCCCCAAGATCCATCCATCCACCCATTTGACATTTTCCAATGTTTTGATAATGTCGGTGGTGTCACGGATGTATGATGGCACCTGTTTGACATAAGGTTGGAGCCATTGGTCAATATATCTAGATAAATTACATGATATAGACTGAATGCCAGACACTATTGGGCGGCCTGGGGGTGCTTCAAGGCTCTTATGGATCTTGGGGACACAGTAAAACATCGGGATCCTCCCCTCGGTGTCCATGATAAATCTCGCTTCCTGTTCTGAGAGAAAACCTGCTTGTGTTCCCCTACTGCAGTAATCCTTTAAAATCTTATGATACTCTTGTGTTGGATCTCCTCTGAGTCTCTGATATGTGTGCTCTGATCCTAATTGTCTGCGGCATTCCTGTATATAATCTACTGTGTTGAGTATCACAACGGCCCCGCCTTTATCTGCTGGCCTAATTGTGATATTGTTAGCTTCTTGTAGTGATTTAATGGCCCTAATTTCCTCTTTGTTCATATTTGCATTGACCCTACAGCTTTTTATTCTTCTCAGGTCACGTTCTACGTTGTTCTTGAATGTGGCCATTTCGCTACTAATCTCCTGTCTAGGGAATTTTTTTGACCTGGCTTTTAGATCTGTATGTGGGTATTTGATAGTATTCCCCAACAGATCCGCCTCCCTATTTATTGGATTTTTTAGGAAGTATTTTTTAAGACATAGGCGTCTAATGAACTTTTCCACACCAATATATGTGGCAAATTTATCCATAGGATTAGTGGGAGCAAACTTCAGACCTTTGTTTAGAAGTTGCGCCTGAATATCTGTGAGGACAGTGTCGCTGATATTTATTACATTGGTAGGTATTGCTACTGGTTTCTGTGTTTTCTTTTTTTGTGCATGTCGTCCTCTCCGTGTTGTTCGTTGTGCTCGTGTCTCTGCCTGTTCATTATTGGTGTGTGGTGATACACTGTGTTCTGATGGTGTCTGTGTTCCTGTCTGTGTTCCTGTCTGTGTGTTAAGTGATACCCTCTGTTCTGTGTATACTCCCTCGGACGCTCCCTCAAGTTGTAATCGTGAACATAGCCCTGTGTTGGGTGATTGTGTGTTTGTGTCTCTTGTCGTGGTGGGGTAGGGGTGCGTGTGCTCCTCGTGCGTGTTTTGTGATGTGGGGGTGTAACATCTAAAAAATGAGGTGTTGCAAGTGTCTCAAATCTATTTGTGGTTTTGACATTGTCAAAATGTCCCTGTGTTCTAATGTGCTCTACTTCCCTTTGTTCATATCTATCAGTGACCACCTTCCTCTCCATATTGTATAATTTTCTTGATTTTTTGCCCATTATTTCCCTTTCCAATATGTCTAGATTTTTGCAGATTCTCTCATGCCATTTACGAACTGCATCAGTATCTGGGAATGCTTCCATTTCTTTTTTTAAATTATCTATTTGCCCTGTCATTTCATCTGTCATTTGCATCCTTCTTTTTATAATCATCTGTATAAGAGCCCCTGACTGTGTTTTCAGGAAATCATCCCATTCTTTTTTAAATTTATCATCCACCAAATCTGATGCAGGTGTTTTGGTGAGTGACAAACCTCTAGGGATGAGGCCCCTATCTAAATATTGCGCAAGTGATCGAATCTCCCACTTGTTGCGCAACTGCCGTTGCAGAGTCCTCTCCAGAACCCTAAAAACATCATCCATTGATCTATTCATATCTGCTGATGCTTCACCTTCTATATTGAAGGTGAAAGCTTCAATTTTTCTGTACTTATTATCCAAGTGTTCCCAAATGTCCATCTCGCAGCGGGGGGAGCTCAGCTGTTAAGGGTACTATATTAGAAAAAAAGGGTGTAATATACAGCGGCTCACCCTCGTTACGTACGGATAGGTGCTCACCCTCTAGTCCTACCCTCAGGACTCAAAGAATAAAGAAATATGTAGAAGATTGAGGGGGCACTCACACAAGGGATCACTAGATAAATGTGGTACAGATATTTATTAATAATATTAAGAACATCCCCTAAAAATCATTAAAACATAAATAAAATATATATGCACTGACAGTATTCACTGAAATAGTTCACTGACAATATTCACTGACACCAGACTCTAAGGATGAATATGGGATTGCCGACAATGTAATGTAATGACACGGTAATTGTCCCAATATAAGTTCTGTTCCACCCAGGTGCAGGGATGAAGTCAATGATAATGCAATAAATACCGGCCTATTTGGAGCGGTGATAGTGCTAGTGTCCCTTTGTCCGTTTAGGACATACAGAGGTAGGTGGTAAGTTTGGAGACTGAACTCCAGTACTTACAGTCTCTTTGTCGCTTGCAGTACTCCGGTCTAACCCTTCCTGGCTGGCTCTATGCAGCGCTGATATCCCAGGCGGCCGTGCACTCACCGCGTCCTGCGTTGTGCACTCGGCCAAGACGTGGCGTCCCACGTGACCTGGTTCTTTAGGGTGCCGGCTGGACGCTGCGCTGACGTCACTGGTGTGCGACGTTAGCCTCCGATACTGTGCTGGAGCGAAATCTCATATGCCAATATCTTTAAGGTGAAGAGCTTGTTTCTTCTTTTCCGGAATCCACGCTCACTCTGTCTATGCCAGACGCGTTTCAGGGTCATACACCCCTTCCTCAGTGGCCAACTGAGTGAGTGGATTCTCACTCCTTATATGTGGGTTGTTGAATTTCCCACAATCCCACTTTTCTGGGCTTCACCTAATAGGTGGGGTGGATCACATTGTTGCTTAATTGTATCACTATTCACAGCACACTATAGCTTATTTAAAACATAATTAAATGAATTTTATAACCATAAATACCATTTCATATATTTATTAACAATGAAAATAAACATAAAAACAGGTTCATGGAGAGGGCTCAACGGTCAGGATGACATTTTGAAGAAAATCGCACATAAAACGCATCCAAACCGCATTCAGTGTGAACTGCGCCATATGTGCGGTTTCACTATTTTGCTACTTTGCAGGGTATTAGAATGGAGCCTATCCATGTATATTGTTTTGGCATACACTGATTGTTAATTTACTTGCCAGATTTGTTAATTGTGTTTCAGAGGAGCCTTCCTGGCAAGTAAATTAACAATCAGTGTATGCCAAAACAATATACATGGATAGGCTCCATTCTAATACCCTGCAAAGTAGCAAAATAGTGAAACCGCACATATGGCGCAGTTCACACTGAATGCGGTTTGGATGCGTTTTATGTGCGATTTTCTTCAAAATGTCATCCTGACCGTTGAGCCCTCTCCATGAACCTGTTTTTATGTTTATTTTCATTGTTAATAAATATATGAAATGGTATTTATGGTTATAAAATTCATTTAATTATGTTTTAAATAAGCTATAGTGTGCTGTGAATAGTGATACAATTAAGCAACAATGTGATCCACCCCACCTATTAGGTGAAGCCCAGAAAAGTGGGATTGTGGGAAATTCAACAACCCACATATAAGGAGTGAGAATCCACTCACTCAGTTGGCCACTGAGGAAGGGGTGTATGACCCTGAAACGCGTCTGGCATAGACAGAGTGAGCGTGGATTCCGGAAAAGAAGAAACAAGCTCTTCACCTTAAAGATATTGGCATATGAGATTTCGCTCCAGCACAGTATCGGAGGCTAACGTCGCACACCAGTGACGTCAGCGCAGCGTCCAGCCGGCACCCTAAAGAACCAGGTCACGTGGGACGCCACGTCTTGGCCGAGTGCACAACGCAGGACGCGGTGAGTGCACGGCCGCCTGGGATATCAGCTCTGCATAGAGCCAGCCAGGAAGGGTTAGACCGGAGTACTGCAAGCGACAAAGAGACTGTAAGTACTGGAGTTCAGTCTCCAAACTTACCACCTACCTCTGTATGTCCTAAACGGACAAAGGGACACTAGCACTATCACCGCTCCAAATAGGCCGGTATTTATTGCATTATCATTGACTTCATCCCTGCACCTGGGTGGAACAGAACTTATATTGGGACAATTACCGTGTCATTACATTACATTGTCGGCAATCCCATATTCATCCTTAGAGTCTGGTGTCAGTGAATATTGTCAGTGAACTATTTCAGTGAATACTGTCAGTGCATATATATTTTATTTATGTTTTAATGATTTTTAGGGGATGTTCTTAATATTATTAATAAATATCTGTACCACATTTATCTAGTGATCCCTTGTGTGAGTGCCCCCTCAATCTTCTACATATTTCTTTATTCTTTGAGTCCTGAGGGTAGGACTAGAGGGTGAGCACCTATCCGTACGTAACGAGGGTGAGCCGCTGTATATTACACCCTTTTTTTCTAAAATATAAATATATATCACATCATACAAAAAAATTCTATAAAAGATTCCACCGAGCCCTAATAGTTATCAACTAGGAATATAATTAACATGATTAAAAATCCCCAAAACTACATTATAAAACTTTAAATTGCCACAATCAATATATGATAAAATCATTAATAAAGTGAACTATTTTTCAAAACATGCCACAGCCTTCATAAATAATTACAGTGATATACTTTAATTTCATTTATATGCGGTCCGTGCTAACATGGCCTGTATTCCTGTTGACAGCAGGAGCGCACGGCGTCATTGGTTGCTATGACGCTGTGCGCTTCATGCCGCCGCTGCACTACAGTAATACACTCGTACGAGTGTATTACTGTAGTGCAGCGGCGGCATGAAGCGCATGGCGTCATAGCAATCCTGCTGTCAACAGGAATCCCGGCCAGGTTACCACGGACCGCTCTCGGCCGTGTGCATGAGGCCTAACTGTGTGAACCATGATGCTTAATAACTAAACTCATTATATCCAACACATAACAAAGTGAAGGCTGGTCTACAAATACATTCAGGTATGTATGCATCAATCTATAAACAAATGCCGCTGCCTGCGATTTTGTTATAAAATTAGTCGCACATTGCGCAAAACATATACAACCGTATACTACTATAGTACGATAAGCCTCTAATCTAATATGCAATTATATCTCTATACATAAGACTTTTTTGTTTTATATCTAGGAAAAAAATTAACTATATAGTGTCCCTCATTTCCATTTTTATCTCTCATATGATTCAGGGCCTCATCCAGCACACCCCTATAGGTTTGTTGCTCCCCCAAGCACATCTGAGAAATCCGCTTAGACCACTCCATCACCAGCCCTGGCTCACACGGACAGGTACAGCATCTAAAAATAATGATGGAAAAAGAAAAAAAAAAGGAAGGAAAAAAGGGGAGAAAGACGAGAGGTAAGTAGACAATAAACCAAAATATTACATCATACAATAACCTAATTATTTAATTAAGAAATACCTGTTAAAAACCTGATGTTACGTGTCAGGTGAAGATCAGGGTCGAAGGGCTAACGCCAAGCCAAGGGAGAAAGCAAAATGTCTACTATCATTTCACAAGAAAGGGGCAAAAGAGTTACCCTCATTCAGACCCTTCAGTGTAATGGTTTCCAATATACAAATCCACTTAGTTTCTTTCTGACCAAGTATTTTTCTCCAGTTTCCACCTCTAGGGTAAATAATAACTTGATCTATGCCTCTAAATCGAAGAAGAGATCCCTCACAGTTATGTTTTTCTCTGAAATGTCTTGCCAGGGTCTGATTGTTATAAGAAATTGACCTATAACCCGCTAATTAAGTTTAAACAAGCACTGGAGATAATTCTCCAAATTGGAGTGGAGGAGGGTGTGATTTCCCCAAAACAATGCTCTTATCTCGTATCTGAATACCCAGTGATCCCAACACTTTATTTCCTTCCAAAGGTACACAAGAATTTACTGAGCCCACCCGGCAGACCCATTGTCTCTGGGGTCAATGGGCTGATTGATATAATTTGTAAATATGTGGAACATTTTTTACATCCATTGGTGGAGATTTTACCCTCATACTTAAAGGACACATCGAATGTATTAAGGAAGGTGGAGGCCATATACCTGGAACCAGATATGATGTTAGCGACATGTGACGTTGAATCACTGTACACCTCCATTAAACACAAAGATGGACTGGAAGTGGCATAATTCTTCCGCATTTCCACAAATTTGGGTAAGAAAAAGTGTGACTTCATATTATAATTGTTGGAGTATGTTCTTACCCACAATTTCTTTACGTTTGGGGGATTGTTCTTCCTACAGCTCCAGGGTACAGCAATGGTGAAGTGAGTATATATTTTTCTTTCTGTACTGAAATAGACCACTAAACGCTTTCACCACAAATAACTGCAACACTGAAGTACGTATGTATTTTTCCTTTTGTACTGAAATAGGCCTCTAAATACTTTCAACACATATAACTGCAGAAGTGAACTGAGAATATATATATTTTTTTGTACCTAAATAGGCCACCAAATGCTTTCACCACAAATAACTGCAACAGTAAAGTGTGTATATATTTTTCATTCTGTACTGTAATAGGCCACTAAACGCTTTTGCCACAAATAACTGCAACAGTGAAGTGCGTATATATTTTCTTTTTGTACTGAAATAGGCCACTAAACGATTTCACCACAAATAACTGCAATAGTGAAGTGAATATATATTTTTCTTTCTGTACTGATATAGGCCACTAAATGCTTTCACCACAAATAACTGTAAAAGTGAAGTACGTATATATTTTTCTTTTTGGACTGAAATAGGCCACTAAATGCTTTCACCACAAAAAACTCCAACAGTGAAGTGCGTATATATATATTTTTCTTTTTGTAATGAAATAGGCCACTAAAGGCTTTCACCACAAATAACTGCAACAGTGAAGTGCGGTATATATTTTTCTTTCTGTACAGAAATTGGCCACTAAACGCTTTCAACACAAATAACTGCAACAGTGAAATGCGTGTATATTTTTCTTTTTGGACTGAAATAGGCCACTAAACGCTTTCACCACAAATAACTGCAAAAGTGAAATGCATATAAATTTTTCTTTTTGTACTGAAATAGGCCACTAAACGCTTTCAACACATAACTGCAGAAGTGAACTGAGAATATATTTTTCTCTTTGTACTGAAATAGGCCACTAAACGCTTTCACCACAAATAACTGCAACAGTGAAGTGCGTATATATTTTTCTTTCTGTACAGAAATAGGCCACTAAACACTTTCACCACAAATAACTGCAGCAGCGAAGTGCGTATATATATTTTTCTTTCTGTACTGAAATAGGCCACTAAATGCTTTCAACACAAATAACTGCAACAGTGAAGTGCGTATATATATTTTTTTTGTACTGAAATAGGCCACTAAACGCTTTCAACACATAACTGCAGAAGTAAACTGAGAATATATTTTTCTCTTTGTACTGAAATAGGCCACTAAACACTTTCACCACAAATAACTGCAACAGTGAAGTGCGTATATATTTTTCTTTCTGTACAGAAATAGGCCACTAAACACTTTCACCACAAATAACTGCAGCAGTGAAGTGCGTATATATATTTTTCTTTCTGTACTGAAATAGGCCACTAAATGCTTTCACCACAAATAACTGCAACAGTGATATGCGTATATATTTTTCTTTTTGTACTGAAATACGCCACTAAACGCTTTCACCACATATAGCTGCAGAAGTGAACTGAGAATATATTTTTCTTTTTGTACTGAAATATGCCACTAAGCGCCTTCACCACATATAACCGCAGAAGTGAACTGCGTGTATATTTTTCTTTTTCCACAGATATAAGCAACTAAAGGTATTTTCAACATAGCATTTGCACGCCAAGAACAAATTGCTCAAATGACAGAGCTGTATAATGGCTATTTGGATCCCAAAATAATCTTTCCCTGCACTTGTAAATCGCTTTTCCTGTCCCTAGTGCCTTCTGATGTCTCTCCCTGCACTAAGATGCTGTGAAATGAATTCTTACTATCCTTTCCCTGCACTTATAAATCTTTTTTTTTTGTCACAATGAGTTTTTTCCTATTGCTGTCCCTAGCGCTTTCTCACGTCTGTCCCTGTACTCCAAACGCTGGAAAATGTCTGAATCCAAGATGGCCGCCGTATTTATAGGGCTGTGGCATCATAGGTCTGGCTGGCTGCTGATTGGCTGCGTGCATGGCATTATGGGTCATCCCACTGCGATTCGTTACCATGAAGCGCGAGGAAATTCTTATTTGTTGCAAATCAAGTTTTTCTTGAAATTCATCTCTAACTCTTGTAACAAGGATCTTACCTTATTTAGGGGTCTATTTGGTTCTTAAGACCAATATCTTCTAGCAGGGGTCACTGGTGAAGATCAGGAGACGGTTTATTCTGCGCCTCATTTTGTATCAGACCTCTGGTGATCCGATCTGCTACAATTTCCTTCTTAACCCCAGGCTGTTTTTATTTCCAGTGGTGATCAGTGGATACCACTGTGTCCAAGTTAAACAGAAAATACCATCAATATCAAGAAACAGAAAAATCACAAATCATCAATATACCCAAAGGTCTTCTCATGAATGCAGTCCTTATCATCTCATAGTCTGACACATGTTCCTGGGACACAACTGCCTGATAATCAGGTCTCTAGTTAAAATAATAAATTAGGATACCCCCTCATTAATATGTATAACTATAAACATAGCAAAGTTATGGAGGGTGTGATTATCCTAAACCTTTGGTGGTTGTCTAAGTACTTACTACACATACATATAATATCACAAGAAAATACATTATTACAATCAGTACATGAAGATGATGAAAATTAGAAAAATCACTGGTTACTTACTGATGCCAACAAGTCTGTGGGTTTTAGACTAGAGTTGAGCGAACACCTGGATGTTCGGGTTCGAGAAGTTCGGCCGAACTTCCCGTAAATGTTCGGGTTCGGGATCCGAACCCGAACCTAACTTCGTCCCGAACCCGAACCCCATTGAAGTAAATGCGGACCCGAACTTTTGGGCACTAAAAAGGCTGTAAAACAGCCCAGGAAAGAGCTAGAGGGCTGCAAAAGGCAGCAACATGTAGGTAAATCCCCTGCAAACAAATGTGGATAGGGAAATGAATTAAAATAAAAATTAAAAAAATAAAAATTAACCAATATCAATTGGACAGAGGTCCCATAGCAGAGAATCTGGCTTCACGTCAGCAGAGAATCAGTCTCTTTATGCCATAGCAAAGAATCTGGCTTCATGTCAGCACAGAATCAGTCTTCATGTCATAGCAGAGAATCAGGCTTCACGTCACCCACCACTGGAACAGGCCACTGTCACACATTTAGGCCACGGCACCCAGACAGAGGAGAGCGGTCCCGTAACAGAGAATCTGGCCTTATGTCAGCGCAGAATCTGTCTTCATGTCATAGCAGAGAATCAGGCTTCACGTCACCCACCACTGGAACAGGCCACTGTCACACATTTAGGCCCCGGCACCCAGACAGAGGAGAGCGGTCCCGTAACAGAGAATCTGGCCTTATGTCAGCGCAGAATCTGTCTTCATGTCATAGCAGAGAATCAGGCTTCACGTCACCCACCACTGGAACAGGCCACTGTCACACATTTAGGCCCCGGCACCCAGACAGAGGAGAGCGGCCCGTAACAGAGAATCTGGCCTTATGTCAGCGCAGAATCTGTCTTCATGTCATAGCAGAGAATCAGGCTTCACGTCACCCACCACTGGAACAGGCCACTGTCACACATTTAGGCCCCGGCACCCAGACAGAGGAGAGCGGTCCCGTAACAGAGAATCTGGCCTTATGTCAGCGCAGAATCTGTCTTCATGTCATAGCAGAGAATCAGGCTTCACGTCACCCACCACTGGAACAGGCCACTGTCACACATTTAGGCCCCGGCACCCAGACAGAGGAGAGCGGCCCGTAACAGAGAATCTGGCCTTATGTCAGCGCATAATCTGTATTCATGTCATAGCAGAGAATCAGGCTTCACGTCACCCACCACTGGAACAGGCCACTGTCACACATTTAGGCCCAGGCACCCAGGCAGAGGAGAGAGGTCCCGTAACAGAGAATCTGGCCTTATGTCAGCGCAGAATCTGTATTCATGTCATAGCAGAGAATCAGGCTTCACGTCACCCACCACTGGAACAAGCCACTGTCACACATTTAGGCCCCGGCACCCAGACAGAGGAGAGCGGTCCCGTAACAGAGAATCTGGCCTTATGTCAGCGCAGAATCTGTATTCATGTCATAGCAGAGAATCAGGCTTCACGTCACCCACCACTGGAACAGGCCACTGTCACACATTTAGGCCCAGGCACCCAGGCAGAGGAGAGAGGTCCCGTAACAGAGAATCTGGCCTTATGTCAGCGCAGAATCTGTATTCATGTCATAGCAGAGAATCAGGCTTCACGTCACCCACCACTGGAACAGGCCACTGTCATACATTTAGGCCCAGGCACCCAGGCAGAGGAGAGAGGTCCCGTAACAGAGAATCTGGCCTTATGTCAGCGCAGAATCTGTATTCATGTCATAGCAGAGAATCAGGCTTCACGTCACCCACCACTGGAACAGGCCACTGTCACACATTTAGGCCCCGGCACCCAGACAGAGGAGAGCGGTCCCGTAACAGAGAATCTGGCCTTATGTCAGCACAGAATCTGTCTTCATGTCATAGCAGAGAATCAGGCTTCACGTCAGCCACCACTGGAACAGGCCACTGTCACACATTTAGGCCCAGGCACCCAGGCAGAGGAGAGAGGTCCCGTAACAGAGAATATGGCCTTATGTCAGCGCAGAATCTGTATTCATGTCATAGCAGAGAATCAGGCTTCACGTCACCCACCACTGGAACAGGCCACTGTCACACATTTAGGCCCCGGCACCCAGACAGAGGAGAGCGCTCCCGTAACAGAGAATCTGGCCTTATGTCAGCGCAGAATCTGTCTTCATGTCATAGCAGAGAATCAGGCTTCACGTCAGCCACCACTGGAACAGGCCACTGTCACACATTTAGGCCCAGGCACCCAGGCAGAGGAGAGCGGTCCCGTAACAGAGAATCTGGCCTTATGTCAGCGCAGAATCTGTATTCATGTCATAGCAGAGAATCAGGCTTCATGTCACCCACCACTGGAACAGGCCACTGTCACACATTTAGGCCCCGGCACCCAGACAGAGGAGAGGTTCATTCAACTTTGGGTTGCCCCGCAATATAATGGTAAAATGAAATTAAAAATAGTATTGAATGAGGAAGTGCCCTGGAGTAGAATAATATATTGTTAAGGGGAGGTAGTTAATATCTAATCTGCACAAGGGATGGACAGGTCCTGTGGGATCCATGCCTGGTTCATTTTTATGAACGTCAGCTTGTCCACATTGGCTGTAGACAGGCGGCTGCGTTTGTCTGTAATGACGCCCCCTGCTGTGCTGAATACACGTTCAGACAAAACGCTGGCCGCCGGGCAGGCCAGCACCTCCAAGGCATAAAAGGCTAGCTCTGGCCACGTGGACAATTTGGAGACCCAGAAGTTGAATGGGGCCGAACCATCAGTCAGTACGTGGAGGGGTGTGCACAGGTACTGTTCCACCATGTTAGTGAAATGTTGCCTCCTGCTAACACGTTCCGTATCAGGTGGTGGTGCACTTAGCTGTGGCGTGTTGACAAAACTTTTCCACATCTCTGCCATGCTAACCCTGCCCTCAGAGGAGCTGGGCGTGACACAGCTGCGTTGGCGACCTCTTGCTCCTCCTCTGCCTTCGCCTTGGGCTTCCACTGGTTCCCCTGTGACATTTGGGAATGCTCTCAGTAGCGCGTCTACCAACGTGCGCTTGTACTCGCGCATCTTCCTATCACGCTCCAGTGTAGGAAGTAAGGTGGGCACATTGTCTTTGTACCGGGGATCCAGCAGGGTGGCAACCCAGTAGTCCGCACACGTTAAAATGTGGGCAACTCTGCTGTCGTTGCGCAGGCACTGCAGCATGTAGTCGCTCATGTGTGCCAGGCTGCCCAGAGGTAAGGACAAGCTGTCCTCTGTGGGAGGTGTATCGTCATCGTCCTGTGTTTCCCCCCAGCCACGCACCAGTGATGGGCCCGAGCTGCTTTGGGTGCCACCCCGCTGTGAACATGCTTCATCCTCATCCTCCTCCACCTCCTCCTCATCCTCGTCCTCCTCGTCCTCCAGTAGTGGGCCCTGTCTGGCCACATTTGTACCTGGCCTCTGGTGTTGCAAAAAACCTCCCTCTGAGTCACTTCAAAGAGACTGGCCTGAAAGTGCTAAAAATGACCCCTTTTCCTCCTCTTCCTCCTGGGCCACCTCCTCTTCCATCATCGCCCTAAGTGTTTTCTCAAGGAGACATAGAAGTGGTATTGTAACGCTGATAACGGCGTCATCGCCACTGGCCATGTTGGTGGAGTACTCGAAACAGCGCAACAGGGCACACAGGTCTCGCATGGAGGCCCAGTCATTGGTGGTGAAGTGGGTCTGTTCCGCAGTGCGACTGACCCGTGCGTGCTGCAGCTGAAACTCCACTATGACCTGCTGCTGCTCGCACAGTCTGTCCAGCATATGCAAGGTGGAGTTCCACCTGGTGGGCACGTCGCATATGAGGCGGTGAGCGGGAAGGCCGAAGTTACGCTGTAGCGCAGACAGGCGAGCAGCGGCAGGGTGTGAACGCCGGAAGCGCGAACAGACGGCCCGCACTTTATGCAGCAGCTCTGACATGTCGGGGTAGTTGCGAATGAACTTCTGCACCACGAAATTCAGCACATGCGCCAGGCAAGGGATGTGCGTCAAACCGGCTAGTCCCAGAGCTGCAACGAGATTTCGCCCATTATTGCACACCACCAGGCCGGGATTGAGGCTCACCGGCAGCAACCACTCGTCGGTCTGTTGTTCTATACCCCGTCACAACTCCTGTGACTTCCTTGTTTTTAAGGTGTTTACTCCACTGCAGTTCATGCTTTGCATGCAGGTGCCTGGTCATGCAGGTTGTGCTAAGGTTCAGAACGTTAATGCCTCGCTTCAGGCTCTGATGGCACAGCGTGCAAACCACTCGGGTCTTGTCGTCAGCACATTGTTTGAAGAAGTGCCATGCCAGGGAACTCCTTGAAGCTGCCTTTGGGGTGCTCGGTCCCAGATGGCGGCGGTCAGTAGCAGGCGGAGTCTCTTGGCGGCGGGTGTTCTGATTTTGCCCACTGCTCCCTCTTTTGCTACGCTGTTGGCTCGGTCTCACCACTGCCTCTTCCTCCGAACTGTGAAAGTCAGTGGCACGACCTTCATTCCATGTGGGGTCTAGGACCTCATCGTCCCCTGCATCGTCTTCCACCCAGTCTTGATCCCTGACCTCCTGTTCAGTCTGCACACTGCAGAAAGACGCAGCAGTTGGCACCTGTGTTTCGTCATCATCAGAGACGTGCTGAGGTGGTATTCCCATGTCCTCATCATCAGGAAAAATAAGTGGTTGTGCGTTAGTGCATTCTATCTCTTCCACCCCTGGGGAAGGGCTAGGTGGATGCCCTTGGGAAACCCTGGCAGCAGAGTCTTCAAACAGCATAAGAGACTGCTGCATAACTTGAGGCTCAGACAGTTTCCCTGATATGCATGGGGGTGATGTGACAGACCGATGGGCTTGGTTTTCATGCGCCATCTGTGCGCTTTCTGCAGAAGACTGGGTGAGAGATAATGTGAACGTGCTGGATCCACTGTCGGCCACCCAATTGACTAATGCCTGTACCTGCTCAGGCCTTACCATCCTTAGAACGGCATTGGGCCCCACCAAATATCGCTGTAAATTCTGCTGGCTACTGGGAACTGAGGTAGTTGGTTCACTAGGACGTGTGGCTGTGGCAGAACGGCCACGTCCTCTCCCAGCACCAGAGGGTCCACTAACACCACCACGACCATGTCCACGTCCGCGTCCCTTATTAGATGTTTTCCTCATTGTTCCCGTTCACCACAATTTTGAGAATGGCAAATTTGGGAATGCTTTTTCATCCCAGAACAAAAAGTCTGCTTTTACGGTCACTACAAATAACTTGACCATCTAAAACTGTGCAGATTTGGTTGAATAGAGATGTGAGACCTGTTTTTTTTTGCGCTGTGTGACAGTTATAGGTTTAATCACAGAATGACACTTGTATCAGCACGCTAGCGTGTGTCTTAGGTTTTTCTGAATGACACTATCAATACCTTCAATGTAAGATTTTCTTTTTGGGATAGATTTCAAGTAGGCCTCAAATACCACAAACTAGTTATTTTCAGAATGGCAAATTTGGGAATGCTTTTTCAACCCAGAACAAAAAGTCTGCTTTTACGGTCACTACAAATAACTTGACCAGCTAAAACTGTGCAGATTTGGTTGAATAGAGATGTGAGACCTGTTTTTTTTTGCGCTGTGTGACAGTTATAGGTTTAATCACAGAATGACACTTCTATCAGCACGCTAGCGTGTGTCTTAGGTTTTTCTGAATGACACTATAAATACCTTCAATGTAAGATTTTCTTTTTGGGATAGATTTCAAGTAGGCCTCAAATACCACAAACTAGTTATTTTGAGAATGGCAAATTTGGGAATGCTTTTTCAACCCAGAACAAAAAGTCTGCTTTTACAGTCACTACAAATAACTTGACCAGCTAAAACTGTGCAGATTTGGTTGAATAGAGATGTGAGACCTGTTTTTTTTTGCGCTGTGGGACAGTTATAGGTTTAATCACAGAATGACACTTCTATTAGCACGCTAGCGTGTGTCTTAGGTTTTTCTGAATGACACTATCAATACCTTCAATGTAAGATTTTCTTTTTGGGATAGATTTCAAGTAGGCCTCAAATACCACAAACTAGTTATTTTCAGAATGGCAAATTTGGGAATGCTTTTTCAACCCAGAACAAAAAGTCTGCTTTTACGGTCACTACAAATAACTTGACCAGCTAAAACTGTGCAGATTTGGTTGAATAGAGATGTGAGACCTGTTTTTTTTTGCGCTGTGTGACAGTTATAGGTTTAATCACAGAATGACACTTCTATCAGCACGCTAGCGTGTGTCTTAGGTTTTTCTGAATGACACTATCAATACCTTCAATGTAAGATTTTCTTTTTGGGATAGATTTCAAGTAGGCCTCAAATACCACAAACTAGTTATTTTCAGAATGGCAAATTTGGGAATGCTTTTTCAACCCAGAACAAAAAGTCTGCTTTTACGGTCACTACAAATAACTTGACCAGCTAAAACTGTGCAGATTTGGTTGAATAGAGATGTGAGACCTGTTTTTTTTTGCGCTGTGTGACAGTTATAGGTTTAATCACAGAATGACACTTCTATCAGCACGCTAGCGTGTGTCTTAGGTTTTTCTGAATGACACTATAAATACCTTCAATGTAAGATTTTCTTTTTGGGATAGATTTCAAGTAGGCCTCAAATACCACAAACTAGTTATTTTGAGAATGGCAAATTTGGGAATGCTTTTTCAACCCAGAACAAAAAGTCTGCTTTTACAGTCACTACAAATAACTTGACCAGCTAAAACTGTGCAGATTTGGTTGAATAGAGATGTGAGACCTGTTTTTTTTTGCGCTGTGGGACAGTTATAGGTTTAATCACAGAATGACACTTCTATTAGCACGCTAGCGTGTGTCTTAGGTTTTTCTGAATGACACTATCAATACCTTCAATGTAAGAGTTTCTTTTTGGGATAGATTTCAAGTAGGCCTCAAATACCACAAACTAGTTATTTTCAGAATGGCAAATTTGGGAATGCTTTTTCAACCCAGAACAAAAAGTCTGCTTTTACGGTCACTACAAATAACTTGACCAGCTAAAACTGTGCAGATTTGGTTGAATAGAGATGTGAGACCTGTTTTTTTTTGCGCTGTGTGACAGTTATAGGTTTAATCACAGAATGACACTTCTATCAGCACGCTAGACTCGACATGTGAAAGACATTGAGTCTCTAAAGACCTTTTTGAGAAAGCCTCTGATCCTGCCATTCTGCAGGCAGGATATTAGTTGGTCTGTCATCTCGTTATGCTGGAAGATTGCTGTAGGTTCACCGCCATCTGCCAGAAACTCAAAGGCGAATGCTATGGCGAACACCCCACAGTCAGAGGTGTTTTTCTGCTGATCTAAGTTAAGAACGTTAGATGTTTCACGGGCTCATTGACCACTACACTGTAGATGTTATTAATCTGCTTGCAAACAGATAGCGGCAAATTGCTGGTCTTGATGCTGTCGGCCACTAGGATGTCACCATTTGTGAAGCAGGTGGTTAGCACCCTGTCCTGGTCATAGTGGATTTGTATGGCCTTCTTTAGCACACTGTATCCTGGAAAGAGAATAGCAGCGGCGGGCTGCAGGCCAAAGTCCCCAAACTGATTCTGCAGGAGATCCTGGGCCTTGTTAATGATGTCATCGTCCAGCATGCCTTCTGTGACAGGAAGCAACTCCGGGTATAGACCATCTCCAATTGTGGTGTTCCCAGCTCCGGGCTTCCTGGATGTGTTTTCTGCCACCGCTCTTTTGGCTGGTGGAAATGTCCCGGACTGACCGTCATTGGAGGTTGGTGCTTTCCTTTTAAGACTGACTTTTAGAGTTGAGCGAACACCTGGATGTTCGGGTTCGAGAAGTTTGGCC
Source organism: Bufo bufo (assembly GCF_905171765.1). Classification (NCBI taxonomy): domain Eukaryota; kingdom Metazoa; phylum Chordata; class Amphibia; order Anura; family Bufonidae; genus Bufo; species Bufo bufo. The sequence goes on along the minus strand of NC_053390.1, from coordinate 144,758,128 downwards.
GAACTTCCCGGAAATGTTCGGGTTCGAGATCCGAACCCGACCCGAACTTCGTCCCGAACCCGAACCCCATTGAAGTCAATGGGGACCAAAACTTTTCGGCACTAAAAAGGCTGTAAAACAGCCCAGGAAAGGGCTAGAGGGCTGCAAAAGGCAGCAAAATGTAGTTAAATTCCCTGCAAACAAATGTGGATAGGGAAATGAATTAAAATAAAAATAAAATAAATAAAAATTAACCAATATCAATTGGAGAGAGGTCCCATAGCAGAGATTCAGGCTTCATGTCAGCAGAGAATCAGTCTTCATGTCATAGCAGAGAATCAGGCTTCACGTCACCCAACACTGGAACAGTCCATTGTCAGATATTTAGGCCCCGGCACCCAGGCAGAGGAGAGAGGTCCCATAACAGAGATTCAGGCTTCATGTCAGCAGAGAATCAGTCTTCATGTCATAGCAGAGATTCAGGCTTCACGTCACCCAACACTGGAACAGGCCACTGTCAGATATTTTTAGGCCCCGGCACCCAGACAGAGGAGAGGTTCATTCAACTTTGGGTTGCCCGCAATATAATGGTAAAATGAAAATAAAAATAGGATTGAATGAGGAAGTGCCCTGGAGTACAATAATATATGGTTAAGGGGAGGTAGTTAATGTCTAATCTGCACAAGGGATGGACAGGTCCTGTGGGATCCATGCCTGGTTCATTTTTATGAACGTCAGCTTGTCCACATTGGCTGTAGACAGGCGGCTGCGTTTGTCTGTAATGACGCCCCCTGCCGTGCTGAATACACGTTCAGACAGAACGCTGGCCGCCGGGCAGGCCAGCACCTCCAAGGCATAAAGATTATTTCCTCCTACGCCTCCTCACACAGCCAGGGAAAAGAGCTCGGGAGCCTCAGCCTTGAGTGAGACTTGCAGAAGGAGGGGCCGGGTCCCAGGAAAATAGCCCGATCATTGCCTCCTCCTTCTGCAGTCCTCCGTGCTCCTGACATGCCCCACGTTCTTCTGTGATCACCAGAGGGTGACCACTCAGTGTGTCTACCATCACTGCAGAGTTGCTTCCTGTCCTGCTTGCTGCTGGCCTGTCTTCAAACTAGTAAGGTAGTTAAGGTCCTTTTTTTTTTTTCCTTCTTTTGTCCAGTTGTTTAATTTTAACCCCTTGAGGCTCATCCATGTCACAGTGACTGAGCTTTTTCCATTAGCCAAATAGTGAGTCTCAGCCAGCACCACTCCCCTCCCATGATGTCCCATTTACTTATAATTAGGACACGCTGTAAGCTTTAGGCCGAATGCACACGGTTGTTTTTCACGGCCGTGAGCGGTCCGTGGAACCGCGGCCTGGATTCCTGCTGAGAGCAGGAGCGCACGGCGTCATTGGTTGCTATGATGCCGTGCGCTCCCTGCTGCCGCCACAGTACAGTAATATACTGGTATAGATCATACCAGTGTATTACTGTACTGTGGCGGCAGCAGGGAGCGCACGGCGTCATAGCAACCAATGACGCAGTGCGCTCCTGCACTCAGCAGGAATCCAGGCCGCGGTTCGGCGGATCACTCACGGCCGTGAAAAACGGCCGTGTGCATTCGGCCTTAGCATGGAGAAGTAGTACTTGTCATGCTAAATCTTTAGAGCGTGTCCTTAGTAGGTGTTGTCAGTAGTTACTGTCACTCAGCGCTGCTGTCACCACCAAGTATCGCTGATGACCCACCTTTAGGGTCCAGTCACATGACCGTAATTCTGGGTCTGCCTCCGTGCCACAATTTTGCGTAATGTGTGCGGACCCATTCACTTCAATCGGGCTGCAAAAGATGCAGACCGCAACAGTTGTCAGTGTTCCCTGTACAGAGAGAGAAGGGGGCCCGTATAGAAAGGATCAGTATGAGGCTTCTTTCACATCACCGTTCAGCCATTCCGTTCTCTTGCTCAGTTTAGGAGCAGGAGAACGGAAAGGACAGATTCGGAACATAACAGAGCCTACGGACACCATAGACTATAATAAAGTCTGTTAGGTTTTTGCTCAGAAGATGATTTTGGAGCAGAAACAAAAGTAGTGCATGCAAGACTTTTGTCTCCGCTTCAAAAATCTTCTTCTGAGCGAACACCTAACAGACCCCATTATAGTCTACGGGGTCCTTAGGATCGGTTCGGCTCAGTTATGTGCCGAATCCATCCCTTCCGTTCTCCTGCTCCTAAATGGAGCAGGAGAACGGAAAGGCTGAACGGTGATGTGAAAGAAGCCTGAGTTGTCACTGGGTTTTCACCGCTGTCTCAGGCGGCTGCCTGCATGGCCCAGCTTATGATAAGCCGGGCTATGCAGGCGGTGTAGTGCTCCACTCACTATGCGGTGCTGAGACAATGGATGGAGCGGACTGCGGTGGTGAGCCTGCCCCATACACAGCAGGTGCTGTGACGATCTCACCATTGTATAAGTGTCTGTCCATATGTATGTGTCTGTCCCTGTGCGTGTCCCTGTGTGTGTGTGTGTGTGTGTGTCTCTCCCTGTGTGTCACCATCACCATGCCCACAGTGTTCCTATGTCTTGACGCAGCTGCATCAGACGTTTTGTGCGGGGCAAGAAGAAGATGGAAGAGGAGGCAGCGCCGCCAGCAAGGAGTCCCATGGGAGAGGCACAGGGAGGCACATTAAGGACGTAGGTAACACTACCACACGATCTACACTAGTGTTATCTGTGGTTTTACATAGGACTGCAGGTAACACTACTACATTATCAGCTCTAGCGTTATCTGTGGTTTTTACATAGGACTGCAGGTAACACTACCACATTATCAGCTCTAGTGTTTTCTGTAGTTTTACATAGGACTGCAGGTAACACTATCACATTTTCAGCTCTAGTGTTTTCTGTAGTTTTACATAGGACTGCAGGTAACACTACTAAATGTTCTGTACTCAGATAGCCAGTACTGTGTTATCTGTGTTGTTACATAGGGCTGCAGGTGATATCTACTACATTATCTATACTCGGAGAGTTATCACTATGTAAGGGGGCCCACTGAGACTTTATCGCCCAAGGGCCCACAAGGATGGATCCGGCATTTTTCCCCATAGGAATGTATTAGTGTCAGATCTGTCCTTCCGGCCTGCGCATGCGCAGACTGGTAAAAATGTGAAAATAAATACAAGACGGATCCGTTCTTGCAATGCATTTGTGAGACGGATCCGCATCTGGATCCGTCTCACAAATGCTTTCAGTCGCATCAAAATCAGCGGATCCGGCGGGCAGTTCCGATGACGGAACTGCCTGCCGGATCACATTGCCGCAAGTGTGAAAGTAGCCTAGGTGGCTGTTTCTTCGCCAAAATGCCATTAACCATTACCACACCACACTATTAAATAATGCAGCTGCACCTGCCAGGCTTCAGCAGGTATATGTGTGAATAGGGAAGATGCTGAGATCCGGCCAGATCTCAGCATCTTCCCTAATCCATATTCACACATATACCTGCTCAAGCCTGGCAGGCACAGCTGCATTATTTAAAGGAGGGGGGGGGGGGGGGGGGGGGGGGGGGGGGGCCATAAAAATTTTTTGCTATGGGGCCTAGTCATTTCTAGCTACGCCCCTGATTGAGAGAGATGTATTTTTTTTAAAATACATTTACACATTTAACCCTCCATTTTAATTATATTATTTACCCCAGTGTTAAATTCACGCCCCCTGGATGCTTGTTTTTTCCTACAGTGGGGTAGATAATTACACACAGGGTTTTAAAGAATAAACTTCCTGACTCAGACCAAGAGCCGACTCAGCGAGTCAGCAAGTGAATCCAAGCATCCGTCATCAGCGCATGCGCATTGCGCAACCTAAGCTTTGGTTCACTTGCTTCTTGTCAGCTCAGCGAACGAACTGAAGATTCGATTCATGAACCGATTCATGTGAAAGATCCGAACTTCCCATCTTTAGTTTACTCGCAGTTAACCTTTCTGGCAACCTGTAGCAGTGTCCCCTTCTCGGCGCGTGCGCACAGTGCAAGAAGAAGCCGATGCCAGCAGTCCGCAACGGCGCATCAGGCTGAGCCTGTGCACACGCGCGGGATCTCAAAGCAGGAGGAGGGGGAGGGAGGGAGAGGGAGAGGCGACACCGAGGAGTAGAAGGCGGCGCTGGGCACGAACGGCGATGCGTGCGGCCGGGCACCTCCCCTGCTTGGGCACCTTAATTCAATGATTGACAGGTTAGTAAAACCTGTTTTTCCGCAGAATAAAGCCACAAATAGCTTTTATAAGGCCACCTTAAAAATCAGAATGCTGCCCTGGACATGAGCAGATGTTTAGCTCACAGGGCTTGTAGGTGGTGACAGAATCCCTTTAATCATATACATAAATATGATAATTTGGGGCAGGGTAATGAGCCCAGTCCTCCACACCATAGAGCAAAGTGTGCAGATACTGCATATGTTTGGAAAATGTAATAAAAAGTTTGTGAACAAAAACCTCCCTGAAATGAGAAGTGCACCTCCTTGAAATGAGTTTTTGCAGGTTGGGATGTCTGCTATATATAGTTCGTTATATAGGACTGATAGTGACCAATGTTTTGTGTACTCTTTGTTTCCTTCTTTTTCTCTTCTTTAGTATTCGCTCAAGTTCATTAAAGTCTCCTGATGAGTTCTGGTAACCCGGGACGAAACATGGCATGTAGGGCTTTGTAAAATAGGGCATAATAGGGAATAGGCCCCAATACAGGGACAGGTTCCGTATGGGGTCGCCCCTATCGGGGCGGGGGCTCTGTGTCTGGTAGGCAGGTGAACTGTATAGTCCTTTACCCTCCATTTAGGTAGGGCCTTTATTTTAGGGCTTAACAGGAGATTCCATAACTGCCGTTTACCACCTGAGTGCCGGTCACAACTGTCCTTCTGTCACCCACGAAAGGACCATCACGCCATCAGGTGTGGATCTCCCTACTGAATTTGGTAAGATCCACCATTTTTCTCTTTTTTTCCATTTATCTTATGGAACAAGTAGGTGCCGTTTTTACTTATTTGTGTCTTGTCTCACATTGTGGTTCACTCAAAACTTTTTAAAAAATACATAGTAAAAGTTATGTATTAAGATACCCAGTTCACATGGTATTCTGATTCTAGGTGCATAAGTGCATGATGTTCCTACATAAATGAATGCTGAGAGCATTAGATCTTTATGTACCTGGCTGGAGGCCGTCAGGAGGGTTTAGGCAGCCCCCTGGACATTGGCCCACTGAACAAGGCACAGGTTTGAAGCCTGCATGGCATATCGGTAGAAGAGACGTGGAGTTAGCGCTCCCAGAAGTGTGGTGGCAGGATCTTAAGGAGCCCCTAGGCTCCTATAGCCACCTGTGCTGCATCCTGATGAAATTACTTGACAAAATACTCACTGGCTGAGAGGAAAGGTGAGTGGTGATAAAGAAAATGGGTTAGTGCAGCGAGCAGGCCACAGTTTTTTTTTTTTTTAAATGGGCCACACTTAGATCTTACTTGCCACACCTCCCCTTCCCATACTTGAGCCTAGTCATTGATAACTGTAGTTCAGATTGTGAGGAAGGAAAAGCTATAAACTTTTAGGAAACAAAATATCTCTTAGACAGTAGCTACCCTCCAACAAAATTAAGATTATCTGATCCTTGAGCTCCACCTAGTGTTCTTTACTGGTCATTACATTTATACCTTCTCTGACCTTCTTTATAATGTGATTGTCTCACCTTCAATATATACACTCCACCTTACTACCTTGTCTTATTTGGGTCCAAGATGGAGAAATATGGTAGAAGCACTTACAGAGACTCTAATCAACCTTCTAAATTGCAAGCAGCTAAAGGTGACTTAGAAGAAATTCATCTAGAAACCTCCACTATCTGGCTGTGCTGCGATGATCAAAGCCAATTAACACGCCAGAACCTTAACCCCTGCCTCTAGGGATAACTCAGAGGGGGAACAAAGTGACAAGGAGGACTCAGGTTCTGGTACAAGCTTACCTAATTCTCGCAAATTCTTACAAAAAGCTGTATCTACTACTCTTGCACCCATAACAAGAGAAACTTTCAAGATATTAAGCAAGAGATTAGACAAATGGATTTCAGAGTTGAAGCAGTGGTAAATGCACAAGATACACTCTGTGAGTACATGTCAGCCATGAACTTCTGAAAGACCAAGACAATAGAGGCATAGGTAACAATAGCCATCTGAAAAGCATCCCAGAAACCATGGCCCCAGAGTCTTTGCATTCCACAGTAAAACAATTGACTACTGATCTATTGGGAGTCTCTTATCAGGAACTCAGTGTGATTGAGCAGGCACATAGATCTCTGAGAGCGAAACTCAAACCCAAGGACCTGCCCAGGGACTTCAAGGGCAGATTCTTAATCTTCAAAGATAAAAGAGTATTTGCTGAGGAAAGCCAGAGACGATGGACCATACTCCTTGGAGGATAACCCAGTCACCTTTTACCAAGACCTAGCTCCCATCACTTTGACCAAGAGCAGAAATTTTAAACCTTTCATGGATACTTTCTGAATATCCAAATATCTTGTAGTGATTGTTGTTCCCCATCAGCATTACCACCATGGTAGAGGCCAAGCACTACAGCATTCTGATGGGAGACCTAATGGAAAAATTGGACTTGCTGACCATCAATATCCCAGACTGGTCAACAGTGCAAGACATTGCTGTGTTTCTATCCATCCCCAGTTTTACTTAATGGGAACAAATGGATTCAGATAAAGGAGCGAAGATGAGGAATCAATTAGAGACGCTCATACCGAAATGATTCCTGCCTGATATCAAAAGACATTCTTTTCTGTGACCTGATGCCTGTGATCTACTAACTAATTTCTTATTATAGGTTACAGTTAATGGACACAATGGACCCAATTATTTACTCTTTCTGAATACATATTTCATTGTGCCGCAAGCCCTGGAGGAGCGAAGTGGAGGATGGGAGTTGCAGTGGCTCTGACTGCAACAAGTATTCACAGTGGTAATCCTCAAGCCAGGCAGTGACAGGAGGGAGCACCCGTTCTTCCTATGGGGCATACCCTGATGTTGGGGCTGCTGTCTGACAGTAGATGGGGTGCCATTGGTGTTATGTAGAGTTGAGCGAACACCTGGATGTTCGGGTTCGAGAAGTTCGGCCGAACCTCCCGGAAATGTTCGGGTTCGGGATCCGAACCTGACCCGAACTTCGTCCCGAACCCGAACCCCATTGAAGTCAATGGGGACCCGAACTTTTCGGCACTAAAAAGGCTGTAAAACAGCCCAGGAATGGGCTAGAGGGCTGCAAAAGGCAGCAACATGTAGGTAAATCCCCTGCAAACAAATGTGGATAGGGAAATGAATAAAAATAAAAATAAAATAAATAAAAATTAGCCAATATCAATTGGAGAGAGGTCCCATAGCAGAGAATCAGGCTTCATGTCAGCAGAGAATCAGTCTTCATGTCATAGCAGAGAATCATGCTTCACGTCACCCAACATTGGAACAGCCCATTGTCATATAATTTAGGCCCCGGCACCCAGACAGAGGAGAGAGGTCCCATAACATAGAATCTGGCTTCATGTCAGCGACTCAGCAGAGAATCAGTCTTCATGTCACCCACCACTGGAACAGGCCACTGTCAGATATTTTTAGGCCCCGGCACCCAGACAGAGGAGAGAGGTCCCATAACAGAGATTCAGGCTTCATGTCATCAGAGAATCAGTCTTCATGTCATAGCAGAGAATCAGGCTTCATGTCACCCACCACTGGAACAGTCCATTGTCATATAATTTAGGCCCCGGCACCCAGACAGAGGAGAGAGGTCCCATAACAGAGATTCAGGCTTCATGTCAGCGACTCAGCAGAGAATCAGTCTTCATGTCATAGCAGAGAATCAGGCTTCACGTCACCCACCACTGGAACAGGCCACTGTCAGATATTTTTAGGCCCCGGCACCCAGACAGAGGAGAGAGGTCCCATAACAGAGATTCAGGCTTCATGTCAGCAGAGAATCAGTCTTCATGTCATAGCAGAGAATCAGGCTTCATGTCACCCAACACTGGAACAGTCCATTGTCATATAATTTAGGCCCCGGCACCCAGGCAGAGGAGAGAGGTCCCATAACAGAGATTCAGGCTTCATGTCAGCACAGAATCTGTCTTCATGTCATAGCAGAGAATCAGGCTTCACGTCACCCACCACTGGAACAGTCCATTGTCATATAATTTAGGCCCCGGCACCCAGACAGAGGAGAGAGGTCCCATAACAGAGATTCAGGCTTCATGTCATCAGAGAATCAGTCTTCATGTCATAGCAGAGAATCAGGCTTCACGTCACCCACCACTGGAACAGTCCATTGTTATATAATTTAGGCCCCGGCACCCAGACAGAGGAGAGAGGTCCCATAACAGAGATTCAGGCTTCATGTCAGCGACTCAGCAGAGAATCAGTCTTCATGTCATAGCAGAGAATCAGGCTTCACGTCACCCACCACTGGAACAGGCCACTGTCAGATATTTTTAGGCCCCGGCACCCAGACAGAGGAGAGGTTCATTCAACTTTGGGTTGCCCCGCAATATAATGGTAAAATGAAAATAAAAATAGGATTGAATGAGGAAGTGCCCTGGAGTACAATAATATATGGTTAAGGGGAGGTAGTTAATGTCTAATCTGTACAAGGGATGGACAGGTCCTGTGGGATCCATGTGTAGTGTACGGGGACTGTAATGCCCGTCACTACAAAAGTGTCACTTGGTGTGCTGTCGTCCCTCCTTAATTATGGGGAAGTTGGTATATGTCATTTTTATAAATTGTCATGTAATGTAATGCTATGTATTTCCCTGTTACTATGACACTTGCATGTACAGGCCTGCTAGGGGTGTCATTCCAGCTTCTAGTCACTAGAGGGAGCTAGAGAGCCCTAGTTTATATAAGGCCCAGTCAGGGAAAGGAAAGTCAGTCTAGTTTAGAGCTCAGAAGTTTCTAGAGTCTGAGGAAGCTGAGAGGGAGACAGAGGCAAAGCGCAGAAAAGCAAGAGGTACTCAAGATAACAGAGGAGGTACTTTATAAAGAGAGAACCAAGGATATACGCCAGAGTTAAGGTATTGGGCCTTGGAGAAGATTTTCTATGTCCCAGGATCAGTCAGGAATAGAGTGCAAGCTCCTGTACTGCAAGTCCTGTGTTTCACACTCTGAAGTCACCTTGCTTAATCTGTATTGCCTGCATCGACCGTATTGAAAAATCAACTGTATGCAAAGGAACTGTGCTTCCGTTAATGTCTCTATATGGAAACTACTAAAGTTGGAGTTTTGTTTTAACATCACGTGGTTCCTCAGTTATTCCTGCTATCAGCAAACGGCGTGCCACCGTTTAATTGGCACTGGCGTCACGAACATTTTCCTACCATCACCTGCCTATGCAGAGAGTCAGCCGTCTCAGGTTAGTGTCTATTGCACTACTACACCCAGGAACACATTTCTACACACAACTTGAGTACGCTGCACATGCCTGGTTCATTTTTATGAACGTCAGCTTGTCCACATTGGCTGTAGACAGGCGGCTGCGTTTGTCTGTAATGACGCCCCCTGCCGTGCTGAATACACGTTCAGACAAAACACTGGCCGCCAGGCAGGCCAGCACCTCCAAGGCATAAAAGGCTAGCTCTGGCCACGTGGACAATTTGGAGACCCAGAAGTTGAATGGGGCCGAACCATCAGTCAGTACGTGGAGGGGTGTGCACAGGTACTGTTCCACCATGTTAGTGAAATGTTGCCTCCTGCTAACACGTTCCGTATCAGGTGGTGGTGCAGTTAGCTGTGGCGTGGTGACAAAACCTTTCCACATCTCTGCCATGCTAACCCTGCCCTCAGAGGAGCTGGCCGTGACACAGCTGCGTTGGCGACCTCTTGCTCCTCCTCTGCCTTCGCCTTGGGCTTCCACTTGTTCCCCTGTGACATTTGGGAATGCTCTCAGTAGCGCGTCTACCAACGTGCACTTGTACTCGCGCATCTTCCTATCACGCTCCAGTGCAGGAAGTAAGGTGGGCACATTGTCTTTGTACCGTGGATCCAGCAGGGTGGCAACCCAGTAGTGGGCAACTCTGCTGTCGTTGTGCAGGCACTGCAGCATGTAGTCGCTCATGTGTGCCAGGCTGCCCAGAGGTAAGGACAAGCTGTCCTCTGTGGGAGGCATATCGTCATCGTCCTGCGCTTCCCCCCAGCCACGCACCAGTGATGGGCCCGAGCTGCGTTGGGTGCCACCCCGCTGTGAACATGCTTCATCCTCATCCTCCTCCACCTCCTCCTCATCCTCGTCCTCCTCGACCTCCAGTAGTGGGCCCTTTCTGGCCACATTTGTACCTGGCCTCTGCTGTCGCAAAAAACCTCCCTCTGAGTCACTTCGAAGAGACTGGCCTGAAAGTGCTAAAAATGACCCCTCTTCCTCCTCCTCCTCCTCCTCCTCCTCCTCCTCCTCCTCCTGGGCCACTTCCTCTTCCATCATCGCCCTAAGTGTTTTCTCAAGGAGACATAGAAGTGGTATTGTAACGCTGATAACGGCGTCATCGCCACTGGCCATGTTGGTGGAGTACTCGAAACAGCGCAACAGGGCACACAGGTCTCGCATGGAGGCCCAGTCATTGGTGGTGAAGTGGTGCTGTTCCGCAGTGCGACTGACCCGTGCGTGCTGCAGCTGAAACTCCACTATGGCCTGCTGCTGCTCGCACAGTCTGTCCAGCATGTGCAAGGTGGAGTTCCACCTGGTGGGCACGTCGCATATGAGGCGGTGAGCGGGAAGGCTGAAGTTCCGCTGTAGCGCAGACAGGTGAGCAGCGGCAGGATGTGAACGCTGGAAGCGCGAACAGACGGCCCGCACTTTATGTAGCAGCTCTGACATGTCGGGGTAGTTGCGAATGAACTTCTGCACCACCAAATTCAGCACATGCGCCAGGCAAGGGATGTGCGTCAAACCGGCTAGTCCCAGAGCTGCAACGAGATTTCGCCCATTATTGCACACCACCAGGCCGGGATTGAGGCTCACCGGCAGCAACCACTCGTCGGTCTGTTGTTCTATACCCCGCCACAACTCCTGTGCGGTGTGGGGCCTGTCCCCCAAACATATGAGTTTCAGAATGGCCTGCTGACGTTTACCCCGGGCTGTGCTGAAGTTGGTGGTGAAGGTGTGTGGCTGACTGGATGAGCAGGTGGAAGAAGAGGAGGAGGAAGCTGAGTAGGAGGAGGAGGAGACAGGAGGCAAAGAATGTTGCCTTGCGATCCTTGGCGGCGTAAGGACGTGCGCCAAACAGCTCTCCGCCTGGGGCCCAGCCGCCACTACATTTACCCAGTGTGCAGTTAGGGAGATATAGCGTCCCTGGCCATGCTTACTGGTCCACGTATCTGTGGTTAGGTGGACCTTGCCACAGAGGCGTTGCGCAGTGCACACTTGATTTTATCGGATACTTGGTTGTGCAGGGAAGGCACGGCTCTCTTGGAGAAGTAGTGGCGGCTGGGAACAACATACTGTGGGAGAGCAAGCGACATGAGCTGTTTGAAGGTGTCTGTGTCCACCAGCCTAAATGACAGCATTTCATAGGCCAGTAGTTTAGAAATGCTGGCATTCAGGTCCAGGGATCGAGGGTGGCTAGGTGGGAATTTACGCTTTCTCTCAAATGTTTGTGAGATGGAGAGCTGAACGCTGCCGTGTGACATGGTTCAGATGCTTGGTGACGCAGGTGGTGGTGTTGGTGGTACATCCCATGTTTGCTGGGCGGCAGGTGCCAATGTTCCTCCAGAGGCGGAGGAAGAGGCCGAGGCGGCAGCAGCAGAAGAGGCCGAGGCGGCAGCAGCAGAAGAGGTAGCAGGGGGAGCCTGAGTGACTTCCTTGTTTTTAAGGTGTTTACTCCACTGCAGTTCATGCTTTGCATGCAGGTGCCTGGTCATGCAGGTTGTGCTAAGGTTCAGAACGTTAATGCCTCGCTTCAGGCTCTGATGGCACAGCATGCAAACCACTCAGGTCTTGTCGTCAGCACATTGTTTGAAGGAGTACCATGCCAGGGAACTCCTTGAAGCTGCCTTTGGGGTGCTCGGTCGCGGATGGCGGCGGTCAGTAGCAGGCGGAGTCTCTTGGCGGCGGGGGTTCTGCTTTTGCCCACTGCTCCCTCTTTTGCTACGCTGTTGGCTCGGTCTCACCACTGCCTCTTCCTCCGAACTGTGAAAGTCAGTGGCACGACCTTCATTCCATGTGGGGTCTAGGACCTCATTGTCCCCTGCATCGTCTTCCACCCAGTCTTGATCCCTGACCTCCTGTTCAGTCTGCACACTGCAGAAAGACGCAGCAGTTGGCACCTGTGTTTCGTCATCATCAGAGACGTGCTGAGGTGGTATTCCCATGTCCTCATCATCAGGAAACATAAGTGGTTGTGCGTTAGTGCATTCTATCTCTTCCACCCCTGGGGAAGGGCTAGGTGGATGCCCTTGGGAAACCCTGCCAGCAGAGTCTTCAAACAGCATAAGAGACTGCTGCATAACTTGAGGCTCAGACAGTTTCCCTGATATGCATGGGGGTAATGTGACAGCCTGATGGGCTTGGTTTTCATGCGCCATCTGTGCGCTTTCTGCAGAAGACTGGGTGGGAGATAATGTGAACGTGCTGGATCCACTGTCGGCCACCCAATTGACTAATGCCTGTACCTGCTCAGGCCTTACCATCCTTAGAACGGCATTGGGCCCCACCAAATATCGCTGTAAATTCTGCTGGCTACTGGGACCCGAGGTAGTTGGTTCACTAGGACGTGTGGCTGTGGCAGAACGGCCACGTCCTCTCCCAGCACCAGAGGGTCCACTAACACCACCACGACCATGTCCGCGTCCGCGTCCCTTACTAGATGTTTTCCTCATTGTTACCGTTCACCACAATAAGAAAAATATTATTTGGCCCAATGTATTGAATTCAAATTCAGGCCTTTTTTTACAGACACCTAACACTATCTGGCTATATATTTAGGTACCGTATTACACTAATAAAGGCACAGCAGTAACGACAGATTTAGCTGAATATAAATTTGAGGCCTAGTATTTAGGCGCTGGATGACAGGTATACGTTTACGGACAGAATTAGACTTGGAATTGCACAGTAGCGTGTGTGTGAAGTTATTGAGAATAACCCTATCTGCACCTTGAATCTTATATACCCTTTTAGGGATAGATTTAAAGTAGGCCTGATACAGCAGAAACCACTAATTTAGAGAATTGCAAAATTGGGAATTGTATTTCAACCCAGAACAAAAACTGTGCTTTGACGGACACTAAATAACTTGATCAGCTAAAGCAATAATGACTGATTTGGATGAATATAAATTTGAGGCCTATTTTTTAGGCGCTGGGTGACAGGTATACGTTTACACACAGAATTAGACTTGGAATTGCACAGTAGCGTGTGTGTGAAGTTATTGAGAATAACCCTATCTGCACCTTGAATCTTATATACCCTTTTAGGGATAGATTTAAAGTAGGCCTGATACAGCAGAAACCACTAATTTAGAGAATTGCAAAATTGGGAATTGTATTTCAACCCAGAACAAAAACTGTGCTTTGACGGACACTAAATAACTTGACCAGCTAAAGCAATAATGACAGATTTGGATGAATATAAATTTGAGGCCTATTTTTTAGGCGCTGGGTGACAGGTATACGTTTACACACAGAATTAGACTTGGAATTGCACAGTAGCGTGTGTGTGAAGTTATTGAGAATAACCCTATCTGCACCTTGAATCTTATATACCCTTTTAGGGATAGATGTAAAGTAGGCCTGATACAAGAGAAACCACTAATTTAGAGAATTGCAAAATTGGGAATTGTATTTCAACCCAGAACAAAAACTGTGCTTTGACGGACACTAAATAACTTGACCAGCTAAAGCAATAATGACAGATTTGGATGAATATAAATTTGAGGCCTATTTTTTAGGCGCTGGGTGACAGGTATACGTTTACACACAGAATTAGACTTGGAATTGCACAGTAGCGTGTGTGTGAAGTTATTGAGAATAACCCTATCTGCACCTTGAATCTTTTATACCCTTTTAGGGATAGATTTAAAGTAGGCCTGATACAGCAGAAACCACTAATTTAGAGAATTGCAAAATTGGGAATTGTATTTCAACCCAGAACAAAAACTGTGCTTTGACGGACACTAAATAACTTGACCAGCTAAAGCAATAATGACAGATTTGGATGAATATAAATTTGAGGCCTATTTTTTAGGCGCTGGGTGACAGGTATACGTTTACACACAGAATTAGACTTGGAATTGCACAGTAGCGTGTGTGTGAAGTTATTGAGAATGACCCTATCAGCACCTTGAATCTAATATACCCTTTTAGGGATAGATTTAAATAACCACACTATTGATGGTTAAATGGACTTGGTGGCAGCTTGCCCCTGATGTAGGACATAGCCAAAAAATAACCACACTATTGATGGTTAAATGGACTTGGTGGCAGCTTGCCCCTGATGTAGGATATAGCCAAAAAATAACCACACTATTGTTGGTTAAATGGACTTGGTGACAGCTTGCCCCTGATGTAGGATATAGCAAAAAATAACCACACTATTGATGATTAAATGGACTTGGTGGCAGCTTGTGCTGGCGCACCACAAGCCACAAAATGGCCACCGATCACCCCAGAAAAAAGTGACTGAAAAACGCTCTGGGCAGCCTAAAAACAGTGAGCAATTGAATAGCAGCAGTTCAATGATCCACAGCTGTAGATCGATCACTGTCTTAAGTGTTTTGGAGGAGTTAATCACTGCCTAATCTCGCCCTAACGTCGCAGCTGCAACCTCTCCCTACACTTGTAACAGCAGAGTGACGTGCAGCGCTACGTGACCCAAGCTTATATAGAGGCTGGGTCACATGCTGCACTGGCCAATCACAGCCATGCCAATAGTAGGCATGGCTGTGATGGCCTCTTGGGGCAAGTAGTAGGATGCTTGTTGATTGGCTGCTTTGCAGCCTTTCAAAAAGATACAAGAAAGCGCCGAACACCGAACCCGAACCCGGACTTTTCCGAAAAGGGTTCGCTCATCCCTAGTGTTATGATTGTTTCACAGGTGAAACGCAGAAGGTGTAGGTGCTGAGGCTGGAGTCAGCAACCAGGCCGATTGTAAAAAATAAACAAGTTTCTTTTTATTGAAGTGCAGACTGGGAGCTGTAGTACCAATGTTTGTATATAAGCAAGTATGGCGGTTGTATTACTCTTTCCCTGTATCTTTCCCCCAAGAGGCTCCAAAACGCGTCTGGCGCTATCCTGTGTTATTTAACCAAAGATTCTCTGGTCCGGACCAAGTGAAGTAAAAGGTACCCCAAAAGAATTGCGCTTTATATCTACAACTCAACCTCTGTCACGGAGGTTTGAGGACAGACCTTTGATCACCTGACCTCCTTTGCGATCACGTGGTTTGCTCACGTGACCACTTCAAACAGCGAGCAGAGATACAGGAACGAGGGCCGCAGCATATACGGGTCCCTGGCGTCTGCCCCAAACAAGGAGAGACTACATACAAGAGCCTCATATGAGGCAAATATTATTTGTCCTCAGGAATGATGCTCAAAGGCAGGTAACTGCGATATTAAGTGAATAACACTGCTTGGAACGTTATTGTGGCACTGAACACTTACTGTGCAACGTGTCTTCATTTATATTGATCCTGCTAGATGTCACATTTCTTTACAGATATATTGGATATTAAAGTCCCTCTTATATATACTGTTAGATTGAGAATATGAACATATACAAAAAGATTAGTATATATGGACTTTGATTACATCTTGATAAGCGACTACATCTATATTATAACTACAGAACAAACTAGTAAATCTTGATATATCATTGGATCAATAGGGGATGTATATGTGGTACAGGATCTATACTATATATATGTGCTAAGCAAGAAGGATCTTGCCGCTTTACTGCTTTTACTTGCTGGAAAAAATCAGGGACCGTGCCAGCTAGATGAACAGTTTCCTGGAAAGTGGATTGGTCGACGTGGGCCAGTTGAATGGCCCCCAAGGTCTCCCGATCTGACCCCCTTAGACTTTTAACTTTGGGGTCATCTGAAGGCAATTGTCTATGCTGTGAAGATACAAGATGTGCAGTTAAAAAAGTGTTTTTGAATAATAAAAAAAATTCTACATAAGATTTCCCAAAAAA
This sequence comes from Bufo bufo, assembly GCF_905171765.1. Classification (NCBI taxonomy): domain Eukaryota; kingdom Metazoa; phylum Chordata; class Amphibia; order Anura; family Bufonidae; genus Bufo; species Bufo bufo. The sequence continues at coordinate 144,741,964 of NC_053390.1, read as the reverse complement.
TAAATAAATAAAAAATATGGCTTTCATACACTAAAACATGATTTTTATTAAAATGCTTTTATTGTGTAAAACTGAAATAAATGTAAACAAAAAGACATATTAGGTAACTCCGAGTCCGTAACAAACTGCTCTACAAAAATATAATGATCTACGCCCTCATGTAAATGCTGTAAAAAAAAAAGTTAATAAAAACTGTGCCAAAAATGCCATTTTTTCTCACCTTACATCACAAAAAGTACCGTATTTTTCGCCCTATAAGAAGCACCAGCCTATAAGACGCACCTAGGTTTTTGAGGAGGAAGATAAGAAAATAAAAAATTTCAACCAAAAGGTGTGCTTTTGGTGGGTTTTGAACTAATGGTGGTCTGTAGATGACACTATTATGGGGGATCTGTGGATGGCACTGTCATTAGGGCATCTGTGGATGGCACTGTTATGGGGCATCTGTGGATGGCACTGTTATGGGGCATATGTGGATGGCACTGTTATGGGGGCATATGTGAATGGCACTGTTATGGGGGCATATGTGGATGGCACTGTTATGGGGGATCATTATGGGGGCATCTGTGGATTGCACTGTTATGGGAGCATCTGTGGATGGCATGACACTGCTATGGGGGGATCTGTGGATGACACATATTTAGCATCTTATCTAATGTGTCATTCACAGATCCCCCATAACAGTGTCCCTGTGTAGTGAATGGGGGCCGGCATCTGGTTTTGTAATGGCAGCGGGGCCCGCTCCAGTCACTTTACTACACCGGGCCCCGCTCACAGTAGTATAATCATATCTACGGTAACTTGTAGGTATTGTTAAACTATTCAAATATCATCTGAAATCCAGCGCTTTACTTACTAGTAACTTCGTAGCAGCCAGGAGGCCGGGCAAGCGCTCGCAGCTTGACTCACTACGTCACGCACCTGCTTCATTCATAAAGTGGGCGGAGCAGGTGCGTGACATAGTGAGTCATGATGCGAGCGCCCGCCTGGCCACCTGACTGCTACGAAGTTAGTAGTAAGTAAAGCGCTAGGTTTCAGATGATATTTGAATAGTTTAACAATACCTACAAGTTAGATATGATGATACTACTGTGAGTGGGGCCCGGTGTAGTAGAATACCATACCAGAACCAGATGCCGGCCCCCAGCCCCTCCTCCCTCTCAGCCGATACACCCGACGGCCGCAGCATTCGCCCCCATGATACGCACTGCTATTTTCCCCCCACTTTTGGGGGGGAAAAGTGCGTCTTATAGGGCGAAAAATACTATAATACCAAGCCATCAAAATGACATAAGTACCCCAAAATAGTACCAGTTAAACCGTCACCTTATCCCGCAAAAAATTATCCCCTACATAAGACAATCGCCCCACCCCAAAAAAAAAAATGGCTTTCAGAAAATGGAGACATTAAAACATGATTATAAAAAAAAAAAATGCTATTATTGTGTAAAACTGAAATACATTAAAAAAAAAGTAGACATATTAGGTATTGCCACATCCGTAAAAACCTTCTCTATAACAATATCACATGATCTGCCCACTAAAGTGAATGCTGTTAAATAAAATAAATATAAACAGTGCCAAAATGCAAGTGCAATTTTTCGGTCACCTTGCCCCAAAAAAGTGTAATATTGAATGATCAAAAAATCTAGAGGTGGGACGAATCCAATTTTTTTAGAATCTGAATCTGAAAAGGTTCTCGAATCTCTCGAATCTTTGGAATCTCGAATCCTACGAATCCTGTACATAAGAATTGTGTGAACGGTGTAAGAAACAAAGTGATCCAAACTCAATATTCTTTTAATATGAAAAAATAAAGAGTCCTTACTTTTTTAACAAAGTATTCGGATTTGGATTCGAAAAAAAATGGAAATACAGGGTAATACAGCGCACATACCTCTTACATCCAGTGATGTCTCTTTGAAGTAGATGTTCTCTTTCCTCCTCTTCTCCTTTCAGACCTTCAGATCAGACCTCCAGTTTTCAGCCATTTTTCCCCTCTGCAGTTTGACAAAAAAAAATCTTAGTTTACTACTTTTCCATCATTCTCGCATCTTTTGGACAAATCATCCTACCACCCCCAATACTGTGCCGCTGTGCTCCCCAATACAATACTGCAGAAACAGATAAACCCCCTGATAATACTAGTACCACACAGAGCCCCCCCCATATAAAATACCCCTTCTTTGTGGCCTCAGTAGATGCCCCCATAGTGCCCTCCAATAATGTGCCAGTAAAAAGGGACCCCCATAATGCCCCCCAATAATGTGCCAGTAAGTGTCCCCATAGATGCCCCCCCATGTGCCAGTATCAAGTGCCAACCCCCCCATGTGCCAGTATCAAGTGCCTCTCTCCTTCCCCTATGTCCCAGTATCATAGTGCCATCTCCCCCCCAATGTGCCAGTATCAAGTGCCTCTCTCCTTCCCACCCACCTCCCCATGTGCCAGTATCATAGTGCCATATCCCCCCCAATGAGCCAGTATCAAGTGCCTCTCTCCTTCCCACCCCCCATGTGCCAGTGTCATAGTGCCAACCCCCCCATGTGCCAGTATCAAGTGCCTCTCTCCTCCCCCCATGTGCCAGTATCATAGTGTCATCTCACCTCCAATGTACCAGTATCATAGTGCCATCTCCCCCTCCCAATGTGCCAGTATCAAGTGCCTCTCTCCTTCCCACCCCCCCACCCCATGTGCCAATATCATAGTGCCAAACCACCCCATGTGCCAGTATCATAGTGCCATCTCCCCCCCCAATGTGCCAGCGTCATAGTGCCATCTCCCGCCCAATGTGCCAGTATCATAGTGCCTCTCTCCTTCCCTCCCCCCATGTGCCAGTGTCATAGTGCCAAAAAAAAAAAACATGTGCCAGTATCAAGTGAATCTCTCCTCCCCCCATGTGCCAGTACTATAGTGCCATCTCCCCCCATGTACCAGTCTCATAGTGCCATCTCCCCCCTCCCAATGTGCCAGTATCAAGTGCCTCTCTCCTTCCCCCCCCCCACCCCATGTGCCAGTATCATAGTGCCATCTCCCCCCCAATGTGCCAGTATCATAGTGCCATCTCCCCCCAATGTGCCAGTATCATAGTGCCATCTCCCCCCCAATGTTTAGTATCATAGTGCCATATCCCCCCAATGTGCCAGTATCATAGTGCCATCTCCCCCCCAATGTGGCAGTATCATAGTGCCATCTCCCCCCCAATGTGCCAGTATCATAGTGCCATCTCCCCCCTCCCAATGTGCCAGTATCAAGTGCCTCTCTCCTCCTCCCATGTGCCAGTATCAAGTGCCTCCTGCTCCCCCCATGTGGCAGTAACAGTCCCGTATTTAAAAACAAAACAAAAAACACTTATACTTACCTTCATGTCAGCGATGCGATGCAGGCCTCTTCCATATATGGAGTCAGTGCTTGTGTATTTCAGAAAAGTTTTTTCGAACCCACGACCTTCTGCATTAGAGGCAAGGCACTTAACCACACAGCTATAAGAGCTGCATAACCTCTGCCTGAAAAAATATGAGACTTCTACTGTAGACTCTGTCATAGCTTTGATAGCCAGTGTACATCCATACACATGAAAGCTGCCTCAGCATACTCAGCTATGCGCTATCTCTATATGACAGCTGCCCCAGAACACTCAGCACTGCTACATCTATACACATAACAGCTGCCCCAGCCCACCCAGCCCTGCTACATCTATACACATGACAGCTGCCCCAGCACACTCAGCTCTGCTATATCTTTATATATGACAGCTGCCCCAGCACACTCAGCTCTGCTATATCTCTATATATCTATCTACTGTATAGTTATACTTACAGATATATAGATATAGCAGAGCTGAGTGTGCAGGGACAGCTGTCATGTGTATAGATGTAGCAGGGCTGAGTGTGCTGGGGCAGCTGTCATATATACAGTACAGACCAAAAGTTTGGACACACCTTCTCATTCAAAGAGTTTTCTTTATTTTCATGACTATGAAAATTGTAGATTCACACTGAAGGCATCAAAACTATGAATTAACACATGTGGAATTATATACATAACAAACAAGTGTGAAACAACTGAAAATATGTCATATTCTAGGTTCTTCAAAGTAGCCATCTTTTGCTTTGATTACTGCTTTGCACACTCTTGGCATTCTCTTGATGAGCTTCAAGAGGTAGTCCACTGAAATGGTCTTCCAACAGTCTTGAAGGAGTTCCCAGAGATGCTTAGCACTTGTTGGCCCTTTTGCCTTCACTCTGTGGTCCAGCTCACCCCAAACCATCTCGATTGGGTTCAGGTCCGGTGACTGTGGAGGCCAGGTCATCTGGCGCAGCACCCCATCACTCTCCTTCATGGTGAAATAGCCCTTACACAGCCTGGAGGTGTGTTTGGGGTCATTGTCCTGTTGAAAAATAAATGATGGTCCAACTAAACGCAAACCGGATGGAATAGCATGCCGCTGCAAGATGCTGTGGTAGCCATGCTGGTTCAGTATGCCTTCAATTTTGAATAAATCCCCAACCAGCAAAGCACCCCCACACCATCACACCTCCTCCTCCATGCTTCACGGTGGGAACCAGGCATGTAGAGTCCATCCGTTCACCTTTTCTGCGTCGCACAAAGACACGGTGGTTGGAACCAAAGATCTCAAATTTGGACTCATCAGACCAAAGCACAGATTTCCACTGGTCTAATGTCCATTCCTTGTGTTCTTTAGCCCAAACAAGTCTCTTCTGCTTGTTGCCTGTCCTTAGCAGTGGTTTCCTAGCAGATATTCTACCATGAAGGCCTGATTCACACAGTCTCCTCTTAACAGTTGTTCTAGAGATGTGTCTGCTGCTAGAACTCTGTGTGGCATTGACCTGGTCTCTAATCTGAGCTGCTGTTAACCTGCGATTTCTGAGGCTGGTGACTCGGAAGAACTTATCCTCCGCAGCAGAGGTGACTCTTGGTCTTCCTTTCCTGGGGCGGTCCGCATGTGAGCCAGTTTCTTTGTAGCGCTTGATGGTTTTTGGGACTGCACTTGGGGACACTTTTAAAGTTTTCCCAATTTTTCGGACTGACTGACCTTCATTTCTTAAAGTAATGATGGCCACTCGTTTTTCTTTACTTAGCTTCTTTTTTCTTGCCATAATACAAATTCTAAGTCTATTCAGTAGGACTATCAGCTGTGTATCCACCTGACTTCTCCTCAACGCAACTGATGGTCCCAACCCCATTTATAAGGCAAGAAATCCCACTTATTAAACCTGACAGGGCACACCTGTGAAGTGAAGACCATTTCAGGGGACTACCTCTTGAAGCTCATCAAGAGAATGCCAAGAGTGTGCAAAGCAGTAATCAAAGCAAAAGGTGGCTACTTTGAAGAACCTAGAATATGACATATTTTCAGTTGTTTCACACTTGTTTGTTATGTATATAATTCCACATGTGTTAATTCTTAGTTTTGATGCCTTCAGTGTGAATCTACAATTTTCATAGTCATGAAAATAAAGAAAACTCTTTGAATGAGAAGGTGTGTCCAAACTTTTGGTCTGTACTGTATATAGAGATATAGCAGAGCTGAGTGTGCTGGGGCAGCTGTCATATATAGAGATATAGTAGAGCTGAGTGTGCTGGGGCACCTGTCTTGAGTAAAGATGTAGCAGAGCTGGGTGTGCTGGGGCAGCTATCATATATAGCGATATAGCAGAGCTGAGTGTGCTGGGGAAGCTGTCATATAGAGATATAGCAGAGCTGGGTGTGTTGGGGCAGCTGTCATGTGTATATAGATGTACACTGGCTATAACAGCTAACAGAGTCTACAGTAGAAGTCTCATATTTTTTCAGTCAGTAGCTATGCAGCTCTTATAGCTGTGTGGGTAAGTGCCTTGCCTCTGATACAGAAGGTTGTGGGTGTGCAGCAGGCAGACACTCATCTCCCTCTTCTGCTGCAGCACAGGCAAGGCATCTGTATCGCTGTCCTGAGGACAGTAATATAGATGACTATGCCTGGGATTCGTCAGATTCGAATTTTGTAAATGAGGTCGGGATTCGAGTCCACGAATCCTTCGAATCCAGCAAGATTCGAGGGATTCGTGAATTTGACAGATTCGTCGTCTTACCCAAAAATCATATGTACACAAAAATGGTCCAATAAAAACATCAGCACTTCTTGCAAAAACCAAGCCCGTACACAAGACGATCCGCAGAAAAATAAAAGAAATGTAGTTTTCAGAAAATGAAGACACAAAAACATGATTTTGGTTTTCAAAAATGCTTTATTATGTAAAACTGAAACAAAAGAAATAAAAATACACATATTTGGTATCTTCGCATCCGTATTAACCTGCTCTATAAAAACATCACATGATCTATCCTGTCAGGAGAACTCTGTAAAAAAATTTAAATAAAAACAATGCTTCACAAAAAGCGTAATATTGAGTGATCAAAAATCATATGTACCCCAAAATAGTACCAATAAAACTGTCACCATATCCTGTAGTTTCCAAAATGGGGTCACTTTTTGGAGTTTCTATTGTAGAGGTGCATCAGGGGGTCATCAAATGCGACATGGCAACGTAAAATTATCCCAGTGAAAACTGCAGTCCAAGGTCCATATGACGCTCCTTCCCTTCTGCACCCTACCGCGTTCCCATACAGAAGTGAACGATCACAAATGGGGTGTTTCTGTAAACTGCAGAATCAAGGTTATAAATATTTAGTTTTGTTTTGCTGTTATCCTTCTATGTTACAGGAAAAATGAATAAAAATGGAAAATCTGCAAAAAAATGTGAAATTTTGAAATTTCACCTCCATTTTCCTTTAATGGAACAACTAAAAAGTTAACAACGTTTTAAAAATCAGTTTTGAGTAATTTGAGGGGAGTAGGTTCTAAAACTGGGCAATTTATGGGTGGTTTCTTCTATATGAGCCCTACAAAGTGACTTCATAACTGAAATGATCCTTAAAAAAATAGGCCTGGAAATTTTCTTTAAAAATTTCAAAATTGCATCTAAAATTTAAGGCCTTCGAATAAAATGAAATTTACAAAATGATGCCAACATAAAGTAGAAATATGGGAAATGGAGGCCATGGAGGCCAAAGCTTGAAGCCTCATATTTGCCATTCAGCAGTACAGTTATATGTTCTAAAGCCCTTTTTGGCGTGTATTAGTGGCAAAAAAAATATATATCATTTTCAGCGGTGTAGTTATATGTTCTAAAGCCTTTCGTGACATGTATAAGTGGAAAAAATAAGGGCCTAGTTTTAGACCTCAGATCAGACCCCCATTAGACCTCCATGTAAGACCCCGACCCAATATCAGACCTCAGATTAGACCCCATTAGACCTCCAGCCCCCCATATATGACCCCTATTAGACATCCAGACCCCCATTAGACCCCCAGACCCCCATATCAGACCTCCAGACCTCCATATCAGACCTCTAGACCTCCTTCAGACCTCCAGACTCCCACTAGACCTCCAGACACCCATATCTGACCACAATTAGACCTCTAGACCCACAATCAGACCCCCATTAGACCTCCAGACTCCCAATCAGATCCCCATCAGACCTTTAGACCCCCATTAGACATCCAGACCCCAGTCAGACCTCTCCAGACCCCCAGTCAGACCTCTCCAGACCCCGCAGTCAGACCTCTCCAGACCCCCCCAGTAAGACCTCCACACCCCGTCAGACATCCAGACTCCTCTGTCAGACCTCCACACCCCCAATTCAGACCTCCAGACCCCCCATTAGACCACTTCAGAACCCCAGTCAGACCTCCAGACCCCCCAGTCAGACCTCCAGACCCACCATTAGACCCCTTCAGACCCCCAGTCAGACCTCCTAACCAACAGACCCCCAGTCAGAACTCCAGACCCCCACAGTCAGACCTTCAGACCCCCCATAGACCACTCTAGACCCCCATTAGACCTCTCCAGACCCCCAGTGAGCTCTCTCCAGACCCCCAATTAGACCTCTATATCAGAACTCAGATTAGACTGTAAAATAATAAAGTATCTTACCTTTCCTGCCGCCACTCTCCTTGTCCTGGCTGTCCTCTCTTCTCAGGGCCCGCGCTGCAGTCACCTGACCTCCTGCAGCGTCAGGTCAGAGTGTGCTCTGTACGTCCTGACACTGCAGGCAGCCAGGACACAGCAGAGCGGGCCCTGAGAAGAGCGAGCAGGAGGAGGGGTAAGTACTGTACAGCGCTCACAGCGCTTTCTCCCCCTTCCTTCTGCAGACTAGTGAGCACTAGCTCGCTAGTATTCCCTTTATAAGATGCACTGCATTTTATAAAGGGTAAAGTACTGTACCTCTGGCAAGGGGTCCGGTCGCAACTGCGACCGCTGCAACCCCTATACTTACGCCAGTGTCTAAAGCCCTCTTTGGCGTGTATTAGTGGCAAAAAAAAGATATATTATTTGCCGTTCAGCGGTGCAGTTATATCTTCTAAAGCCCTTTTTGGCATGTATTAGTGGGAAAAAAAAGGTCTTATTAGCAGTTGTGTGGTGAAGTGAGAAAATTACAGACTTTTTTGGGGTGTTTTAATTTCCTTTTTATTTATTTATTTGATCTAGCAGTATGTCAGACAGAGAAGTGCCAGGCCCTGCACAGGGGAGTGGCAGAGGCCTAAATGTTTCTGGTGCAGGCACAGGTCACAGCAGACTAAGGTGGCGTGGAAGTAGGTGTCGCAGCGAGAGGCCTGAGCTCCCGGTGTCATCTAGCGGTCGTGTCTTGACCAGCAACCCAGTGGTTCTTGAATGGTTGACTCGGTTATCCATTTCATCCCAATTGACATCAGACACCCCCAGCCAAGAGTCGGTGGGTTCATCAGACACAACCCTTAGTTGGCATGGCCTGGGAGCATGCCCTGTGCCCTCACCTGTCCTCAACCTGCCTCTGTTCTTTTCTGTTCCCTCAGCCAGAGAAGTATTATATGCTGTGGGCTCAGCTCCACTATACAGCGAGGACGAGCTACTAGAACACAGTCAGCAGCTACTGGCCAGCTAAGATGTGGAGGAGACATCCGCCGCTTCCTCCGGTAGGTGGGCAAGTAGTGATGAGGAGAGTGGCGTGGGAGCTGGTATTGCGAGCTGTCAGGCTCCTGACCCAGAGGCCGTAGAGGAAGACATCAGTGACGTGCAGACAGTACTTGATAATGATAATTTAGCAGATCGCACTTGGGAGCCGGGTGAATTAGGGGCTTCATCATCATCGGGAGAAGAGGGTGGCAGCTTGCCCATGAGGCATCGGCGGAGCCAGCAAGTCGCTAGCGTTGCCGGCAGTCAGCAGGGTGGCAGCAGTGGGAGGTCGGGAGCCAAACGTGCCCGGGGTAGACCATCCGCTTCACAGGAGCCTACCTGTAGCTAGCCAGCTAAGACCTGTCCTAGGTTGCTGGTATAGCCTTATATGTGTATACAGCTAAACCTGCTAATAACCTTAATACGGTTCCTATGTTTATGTGTTAAAGACAAAAGCAGAGTTATTTACTGTGACATCATGTTTTGGATGTCATATAACTGTTATATTTTGTGTTCACAGAAGCAGAAAAAGATAATATGCCTTTAAGTTTCATTTTGTAATGTAAGGTAAGCTCAGTGACACAGCAGAAACAACAGAAAGCATAGTGTTAATCTGTTGTTGCTGGGCAGAAGTCTAGACCAATCACAGCCAGCTTCTCACACAGCAAGAGTTTTCACCAATCACAGCCAGCCTCACAGACAGCCTGTCTGGGAATTCCTCTAGCAGGAACTGCTGGAATCATTACTCACCAGAGAGAGTTGCTGAACAGACACACAGTTCCAGTCAGAGTCCAGTTTTATGGGAACAAGAGGCCAAAATAGGTATTTAGAACAGTTATATAATGTTCCTATTGTTAGTATTGTGTTTAGAACTGTATACTGAACTAGATATACAGTATATGTGTTTACTTACAGTTCCACCAATTGCGAATACAATTGCAAATACAAATTGCAAGCATACAAACCCTATTCCATACAAATTGCATACAAACTGCGAACTGCTTCATACCAGATCATAAGCAATTGCATACTCCAAACTGCAAACCAAGTTGAGCGAGCAGAACTATTAGTTAGACCTCAGATATACCTCTCAGAGAGATAATATAGTGCTTAAATAACCTAAAATGAAAGTACAGATACTCAAGAGAGAAATAAATCCACCATTTTATGTTAAATGACAAGATTGAACAGTTGAACCACCATCTTAATCATACCAGCATTTTGTGATACCTTTAAATACGTGTTATGTACATGGATTATCTGCTGCGGAGGCGGAAGTGTTATATGAAGAAAAGTTGAAGTTAATAAAGAAGTTATTTCAAGCATTTGGTGTGCTCTTTAAACCTACTGTTTCCATAGAACGGCGCTTGAGGAATTACAGAGTAACAGATAGTCTGGTTAGACTAAAAGTCAGAGATATCAAAATTGTTCTAATGCCACAGCGCAAAAGGCACTTCAAAGTGCTGCACCTGCCACACTACCTGCCCGGAAAGTAGTGGTGCAGGGGTTCACGGAATCAGCGGCGGTAGCAGTCAGTCAGTGTAGAGTGTTGGGGGTAAAATCACCTTCTCAGCGGTGTGGCAGTTTTTTGTTAAGCTGCCGGAGGAGGTGAACATGGCCATTTGTAGAATCTGTGGGCAGAAGGTGAAGCGTGGCCAGGGTGCCAATGTTGGCACCACAGCCCTGCATCAACATATGCAGCGTCACCATAAAGTGGCCTGGTAGAACCGTGGCTCCGATGTGGTGGTCCAGCCTGCCACAGCAACCACTGCATCACCCAGTGGCACGCAGCCGATTTCAGGCAGTCAAGGCTCCACCATCTCAGCCAAAGGGAGCTGTCTGTCCTTCCCATCTGCTGGTCCTGATGCTCCTGCTCCTCCTCGTCAGTCACTTTATCAGCAATCGATCACCGAAGTGATTGCCAAGAGACAACAGTATGCGGGCACTCATCCAACGGCTCAGAAGCTGAACGTGCTCCTGTAAAAGTTGCTGGTGCTGCAGTCCCTCCCTTTCCAAGTAGTGGACTCTGCACCTTTTAGAGAACTCATGGCTTGTGCCGAGTCGAGGTGGAGAGTCCCAAGCTGTAATTTCTTTGCCAAAAAGGCAGTACCAGCCCTGCACACACATGTAGAACAGAAGGTGGGCCAGTCCTTGAGCCCGTTGGTGTCTGCCAAAGTGCGAGGCAGCGCTGATGTGTGGAGCTGTAACTACTGTCAGAGACAATACATGTCCTTTACGTCCCACTGGTTGAGTGTGGTCCCTGCACAGCCACACCAGCAACTTGACCAGGTGACACCACTTCCGCCTCCACGTTGTCATGCCGTTGGTCCTGCGACAATGTCCACCTCTGCCTCCTCATCCTCCACCGTGTCCTCAGCCTCCACTGCAGGGACAATTCACAGTGCCCCTCCAGCATATCACATGTGCAGGTCGAGACGGTGTCACGCTGTTCTGCACCTTGTTTGCCTGGGCGAACGGAGTCACACAGGGGAGGAACTGCTCTGTGTCCTTCATCAAGAAATCGAATCCTGGCTTTCTCAGCGACAACTCATAATATGAACCATAGTGACTGACAACAGGAAGAACATGGTGTCGGCGCTGCGTCAAGGAGAGCTGAGCCATTCGCCCTGCATGGCACACGTCTTCAATCTGGTTGTCAAGCGGTTCCTGAAGTCTTCCACCCATCTGCAAGACATCCTAAAAATGGCCAGGAAACTTTGCATGCCCTTCAGCCACTCGTACACCGCAAAGCACACCCTCCTTGAGCTGCAGCGGACGAATGGCATCCCCCAATATAGGCTGATATGGGAGGTTTCCACGTGATGGAATTCCACCCTCCATATGTTGGACCAACTGTACGAGCAGAGAAAGGCCATGAACGATTTCTTGAGGATCCAAGTGGACAGAAGTACTCCCCTGTGTAACTTCGATGTCAGCCAGTGGCAGCTCATGCGTGACACCTGCCGTTTGCTCAGGACCTTTGAGGAGGCCACGTTATTTGTCAGTCGCCAGGACTACAGGATGAACAACATCATTCCACTGCTTCATGTCCTGGAACAGATGCTTGTACATCTGGCTGGTCAGGGGACTGGAGACGTGGCGCTTAGATTTCTTGGCCACATGAGCCCTGTGGGGGCTGAACTGGAGGAGGAGGACATTGTAGCACAAGCAACGTGTAGCGAAATGGGTGGTTTTTCTACGCAGGTGACAGGAAAGGAGGAGCACGATCAGCCAGAGGAGCTACAGGGCGATGAGGAAGATGAGGCAGAGGACCCAGACACACCATGGCAGTATGCAGTGGAGATTGAAGCAGGGAGTCCCTCCGAGTCACTTGCACAAATGGCCTCATGCATGCTCACTTTCTTGCGTAGTGACAGCCGAATTGTCACCATTCGGCAGAGGGATGACTTCTGTCTCTCCACCTTGTTGGACCCTCACTACCGGTCTAAAATGGGGGCCTTTTTTACACCCACTAAGAGGGAGGACAAACTAAACTACTATAGAGACATCCTATGTAGTCAGTTGGCCGCTGCCTATCTGCGCCATTGTCCATCCTATCACAGGTCTGACCGGGGGGGCCACTCTGCGCTCACGTTCCTCTGCCATGGCTGCTGTGGCAGGGTGGGGAGGTAGGAGTAGTTCCAGCTCCATCAGCAGCAACTTGAGTCTAGAGTCGCTGATGAGCAGCTTTCTTCACCCGCTTAGTGAAGAAACTACTCACCAGCAGCTAGACCAGGAGCAGAACCTGAACCAGCAGGTGGTGGCATACTTGGACAGCACCCTGCCACCCCACATTGAATATCCGCTGGACTACTGGGCAGCCAAACTGGATTTGTGGCCACAACTGGCAGAGTTTTCCCTGGAAAAGCTGTCCTGCCTGGCCAGTACTGTGGCATCAGAGTGGGTGTTTAGTTCGGCGGGGGCCATAATTACCCCAAGAAGAACTCGCCTGTCCACCCAAAATGTGGAGTGACTGACCTTTGTCAAGGTGAATCAGGTGTGGATCAGCCAGGATATCCACCCAACAATGCCTGATGCATCTGACTAGATCATCCATGGTGCCACACCAACACTTTGACAAAAAGACACTGGTTTCTTCTGGCTACCTGCCTCAGCTACTATTTTTATGCTGCCACCCGCCTGATGCCACACATCTGATGCCAAGTGCTCCTTTTTTCACCCACCATCTTCAGCTGGTACTGGTATTGCCACCCACCTCCCCACTCTGTCTGTGGCCTCCTGATGCTGCTGCCACCTCCATACTGTCATTTGGCCACTCTGTGGTCTTCTTATGCTGTTCCCACCCTCCCCACTTCATGACTGGGCCACTATTTTCCTTTCGGGCCAGCTGACATCCTTTATTTGACCCTTCTTCTGATCTGTCAGAAGGAAGGAAAAATGAGACGGACAATGGATCCTGTCTATGTAACAGCTGTAAGGCCTGCATGACATGGTCCCTATTTTGAATCAGAATTGGATTATGATTTGGTAGCCAAAAGCAGGAGTGGGTACAAAACACAGAAGACATGCAAATATTCCTTTCATGTGTCATCTCTGTTTTGGATCCACTCTTGTTTTTTTGGGCTTTAGCAATACTGATGGATTACTGACCAAATGCTGACCGAGTGAAGGCGGATGCTCCACAGACAGAATCCATTTTTTTGGGGTTATTGTTCTGACGGATCACAGGAAGGGCAAAATAATCAGTGACGTCAACACAAACTTACTGCTGACACCCTCTCCACTCTGTCAGGGGGGGCTCTACTTGTATAAGCGTTTTATAAAACAGGTGTAGCCATCTATGTGGAATCAGCTGCCGACAGTGTAAAAGGAGTGTGCTTCTTCTTGATGCTAACATTACCTGTAAGGCTGAGTTCACACTTGAGCTATTTGGTCAGTTTTAGCCCCGTAACTGCCCAAATAAGTGAAGTGTGCAGTGATTCTAAGAGCGACGCCTGTCATCTGCATGTCATACTGACTCACAGTATTGTTTCAATACCACAGCAGACTCCCTATACGTGTTACTGCAAGGCACATTGTTCTACACCACTATAAAAGCTCTTTCCAGCCAGGAAATAGCAGTTTTTTAACGCCATTCACCATGAATAAATTCGGATCAAAACAAATGTTTTAGAAAAATTTGTCGAACCCGCTAAATCAAATTTTTGAGAAATTTGCTCATCTCTAATGGATATAGCAGTTTTTGTGGAGTCTCTGGACAACCAGCAACCTCTTGCCCTGACAAAGTCTTCCTTAGAGTTGTATTATGTCTGTACAATGGAGCTCACACTGTTAAGAGTCAGCATCCCTAGTACAGTCAGCCTGCAGACTCCTCTCATCTGCATCACTAGTACAGTCCCCTACCTCCTGATATTAGGCCTGAGGCAGTCTCCCTTTCCTTCATCTGGGAAGGAATAGGCCATCCGTGTCCTGACACTATCTGCAGGGCCCTGTTAGGGTGAGATTGGGCTTAGGTTCCTGCGTATTAACATTCCTACCATCAAGGTCTGTTCATACTTATAGCAGTCAGGGCTCGGCGTAGGGACTCACTAGGTGTGATCATTTTCCTTTCCCTAGGTTCCAGGCCTAATAACTTTTCCCTTTCCTTCTGTGTTCAGTGTGGAGTGTATTTACCACACTGCGCCGTGAGACACTAGTACAGACAGCCTGCAGCCCCCTCTCATCAGCATCACTATTCTCTAGTACAGTCAGCCTACAGCCCGCTCTCACCTACATCACTAATACAGTCAGCCTGCAGCACCCTCTCACCTACATCACTAATACAGTCAGCCTGCAGCCCCCTCTTATCAGCATTATTAGTACAGACAGCCTGCAGCACCCTCTCATCAGCATCACTAATACAGACAGCCTGAAGCCCCCTCTAATCAGCATCACTAATACAGACAGCAGCCCGCTCTCATCAGCATCTCTATTCTCTAGTAGTGATGTCGCGAACATAAAATTTTCCGTTCGCGAACGCCGAACGCAAATTTCTGCAAATGTTCGCGAACGGGCGAACCGGGTGAACCACCATAGACTTCATTAGGCAGGCGAATTTTAAAACCCACAGGGACTCTTTCTAGCCACAGTATTGATAGAAAAGTTGTTTCAAGGGGACTAACACCTGGACTGTGGCATGCCGGAGGGGGATCCATGGCAAAAATCCCATGGAAAATTATGTAGTTAAAGCAGAGTTGGATTTTAATCCATAAAGGGCATAAATCACCTAACAATCCAATTTTTTTTGAACAACGTGGTTTAAAACTTCCAGTGTGTGTATACGATCAGGTATGATGTATCAATCAGGTAGTGTAAGGGTTACGCCCGCTTCACAGACATTGACAGACCAAACTCCCCTTTTAATGCACCGCAAACAACCGCAAACAGTCCATTTGCCCAACCGCAAACTCCCCATTTGTTCAAGGTTGGATACCAAGCTAGCCATGTCCCGTTGATGTCATTGAAGGTTTCTTCCTCCACCCAGCCACGTACAACACCAAGGGTCCCGGAAAGGTGAATTGAATTGATTTTTCGAACCGGGAGATGGTTAAAAAAACGCTGGCTCCCTCCCCTTTGTTTGAATCCACGGTCACTGCGTCTGTGCCGTGCAATTTACTGCCCCACCCGATATGAGTGGTATTTTCTCTAGTTCTCTCTTCTCATTAGTTTAATCCCTGTTTCGTCCCCAATCTGGGGTCAATTTATTAAATAGTTTTTTCGAACGGGGAGATGGTTAAAAAAATGCTGGCTCCCTCCCCTTTGTTTGAATCCACGCCACGGTCACTGCATCTGCACCGTGCAATTTACTGCCCCACCTGACACACACGGGCTTGCAAATGGGATTAGATCACAGAAAAAAATGTAATATAATTTTTTTTTATCTGCGAGGTATTTGTGAGTAAATGACACCCTGTAACGGTATAAGTGGAGGTCTAGCCACTAGCCAGCGGACACAATACAGTCTGTGTGGGCCTGACACACACGGGCTTGCAAATGGGATTAGATCACAGAAAAAAATTAAATAGAATTTTTTTTATCTGCAAGGTATTTGTGAGTAAATGACACCCTGTAACTGTATAAGTGGAGGTCTAGCCACTAGCCAGTGGCCACAATACAGTCTGTGTGGGCCTGACATACGCTGGCTTGCAAATGGGATTAGATCACAGAAAAATATTAAATAGAATTTTTTTTATCTGCGAGGTATTTTCTGTCACACCCTGTATGAATGGTGTGCACACAGTACTGTCTGTGACTGAGCCTGCAGCCTCTCACACACGGGCAGGCAACTGCAATATATGTATATATAAAAAAAAAAGCAGACTGATGTACCAGCCCTGAAAAGGGCTTTTTGGGGTGCTGTCAGGACGCTGTCCTTACAGCAGATGAGTCTGTGGACACAGAACAATGCCCTAGCTAACACTTTCCCTATTGAATCAGCAGCAGCAGCACTGTCCCTCCTCTCACTGAGAATGCAGATTCCGAATGAAAATGGATGCTGTCCAGGAGGTGGGAGGGTCTGGGAGGGAGGGTCTGCTGCTGATTGGCTGGAATGTGTCTGCTGACTGTGAGGTACAGGGTCAAAGTTTACTCAATAATGATGTATAGGGGGCGGACCGAACATCGCATATGTTCGCCCGCCGCGGCGAACGCGAACAAGCTATGTTCGCCGGGAACTATTCGCCGGCGAACTATTCGGGCCATCTCTATTCTCTAGTACAGTCAGTCTGCAGCACCCTCTCACCTACATCACTAGTACAGTCATCCTGCAGCACCCTCTCATCAGCAATACAGCCTGCAGCACCCTCTCGTCAGCATCACTAGTACAGACAGCGTGCAGCCCCCTCTCATCAGCATCACTAGTACAGACATCCTGCAGCCCCCTCTTATCAGCATCATTAGTACAGACAGCCTGCAGCCCCCTCTCATCAGCATCACTAGTACAGACAGACAGCAGCCCCCTCTCATCAGCATCACTATTCTCTAATACAGTCAGCCTATAGCACCCTCTCACCTACATCACTAGTACAGTCAGCCTGCAGCACCCTCTCAACAGCATCACTAGTACAGTCAGCCTGCAGCACCCTCTCATCTACATCACTAGTACAGAAAGCCTTCAGCACCCTTTCATCAGCATCACTAGTACAGACAGCCTGCAGCCCCCTCTCATCAGCATCACTAGTACAGACAGCCTGCAGCACCCTCTCATCTGCATCACTAGTACAGACAGCCTGTAGCCCCCTCTCATCAGCATCACTAGTACAGACATCCTGCAGCCCCCTCTGATCTGCATCACTAATACAGACAGACAGCAGCCCGCTCTCATCAGCATCTCTAATCCCTAGTACAGTCAGCCTGCAGCACCCTCTCACCTACATCACTAGTACAGACAGCCTGCAGCCCGATCTCATCAGCATCTCTATTCTCTAGTACAGTCAGCCTGCATCACCCTCTTATCAGCATCACTATTAGAGAGAGCCTGCAGCCCCCTCTCATCAGCATCACTAGTACAGAAAGCCTTCAGCACCCTCTCATCAGCATCACTAGTACAGACAGCCTGCAGCACCCTCTCATCAGCATCACTAGTACAGACAGCCTGCAGCACCCTCTCCCCTACATCACTAGTACAGACAGCCTGCAGCCCGATCTCATTAGCATCTCTATTCTCTAGTACAGTCAGCCTGCATCACCCTCTTATCAGCATCACTAGTAGAGAGAGCCTGCAGCATCCTCTCATCAGCATCATTAGTACAGACAGGCTGCAGCCCCCTCTCATCAGCATCACTAGTACAGAAAGCCTTCAGCACCCTCTCATCAGCATCACTAGTACAGACAGCCTGCAGCACCCTCTCATCAGCATCACTAGTACAGACAGTCAGCAGCACCCTCTCCCCTACATCACTAGAAACATAATAAGCAAACCCATCTTGCCTAAGTCAGTGCCGAGAAAAACATTCGTAGTGATATTGTGAATTACCCCAACCTCTATCATTCCCCAGCCTGTACCATAATCTAGGTACACCCAGGCCATAGCCACAGCAGGGTGGATTCCTCCCACCCCTCTTATAGAAACAGTATTGCCCTCAATTATGTCCTCAGCATTCCTCAGCAGGATGTACAAGGGTAACATCCGCTCCTGTATCTCCTAAACCCACTGTCACCTTGTCACCAACTGTGACCGATTGCAGGTTTTCCTTGTTGCTTTATCTGGATCCTGCAGCACACAAAACTGACCTGACTGTGACCTTGAGGCTGGTATCAATTTAGTGGATGCTGGTCTCCTCCTAATGGGACAGATGGCACTGAAAGAAGCAGTGGCTTGTTTTGAACAAGCAGTCAAAAAATTAAGCCTCAACAGAGGCATATGCCTGCCTGTGTTTTTACACACATGGTTGTATCAGAAGATGCCCTGGCCTATTCGGAACAAGCATCCAAAATTCTCCCATTTATCAGTGGCAGCAGAAGTAGGGTGTCCATGCAGAACCTCATGGACAAGGCAGGAGATGTGTGGCTCTCTGGGGGTAGTAGTAATTGCAAGGCAGTAGATGTGCAGCTTTGTAAGGGTAGTAGTAGTAGTGGCATGTGCAGCAACAATACAGTATGGAAAATGATGGACAGGCAGACAGTGGCAATGGGTAGGCCAGTGATACATAGCAACAGACAGCAATGGCAAATCTATTACTTGACCTCAGCTGGAGGTGTGTGAAAATCCTCACAGATGCATGTCTCATCCATTATCACAAATATGGTGTTTTAATTACTTGTGGTCAATTGCAATTGGAGGTCCTAAAGTTCTTTGTACACTTATAAACTGTAGAAAAATTGGAACAGGTTGTTGGGACTACCTCTTGAAGCTCATCAAGAGAATGCCAAGAGTGTGCAAAGCAGTAATCAAAGCAAAAAGTGTCTACTGTTGTTTCACACTTGTTTGTTATGTATATAATTCCACATGTGTTAATTCATAGTTTTGATGCCTTCAGTGTGAATCTACAATTTTTATAGTCATGAAAATAAAGAAAACTCTTTGAATGAGAAGGTGTGTCCAAACTTTTGGTCTGTACTGTACATGGTAGAAAATTTGCAACAGGTTTTTAGAAAAAGAAAAAGGAAAAATTAGACTGTTGCAACCAAAATGTACACTGCTATTGATACACAAAAATATGCATATTTGTACAGTAATAAACAGAATAATTGCAACAGGTTTTTGAGTAAAAGCAAAAGGCCCAATTGGATGTCCCTGGGTGCAACAAAACACTATTACGCTGCTGTTGATCCGCCAAAATATGCCTATTGCATACATAAAAACTGTAGAAGCTTTGCAATAGGCTTTGGAAAAAAATGCAATTTTGCTGCATATGCTGCTACTTGGAATTATGCCTATGGCACACTTATGAACAGTAGAAGCTTTAGAAGAGGTATTAGGAGAAAAGGCTGACTCCTGCACATTAAAAAAGTTCTGTCTCTTTAAAAGCTTATGTATTGTACAGTGCTATACATGAAGTTATAAACAACTCTAGCCCTGGCTACAGACACATAATATACTAACTCACCCTATGCTGTCCCTATTAAGAAACCCTTAATTGCTACCTAGCAAATCAATCTACTTGAGTAAATATATATTCTTTAAAATCCCTACACTGTCCATGCAAGCCCCTAAAATGGCTGGCTTGTGTCTGTAATTGTTGTCTTTCAGAGACATGGTCAACACGTCCAGTCACATCAGTGGCTGAGCTCATAATGGAGGCTGTGCTGAGTTAACATAGAGCCTGAAAGACCAGCCAATATCCTCCCTCCTGATTGGATATCAGGCTGACTGCAAAGCATTGTGGGCAAGAATGCCAGGGGCCCCACCGGAAGTGAGTGATCTCTGCCCTTTTTCCTTTACTAGTGTACTGAATTTCAAATGTGAAATGGCGGTGTTGATTTGTACCATTCGTCTCAAGTGAATCACTTCAACTTCGGATTCCTTTGAATGAAGAATTTATGTGAAATTCCTGACAAATCCAACTCATTTAGAATAAATTTTCTCATTTCTACTCCTGTTTTGTTGTTGCCATTGTGGCTGCCTAAGGATCCACATGGTTCTTTTCTTGTAATGTTACTTACATTAAAACCCAAACTCTTGCCTGATGATTGTATTATCTCTCTGTAAGAAAGTACCAATTTACTGTAAGAATAACATTAGATGTCAATGATCCATATGATCTCATGGAACTCTGTGACACCAGAACTGCACCTCATCATCCAATATGTCTGCTCCACCTACTGCATTTCCAGCTGCTAATTGATTGATGTTATTAAAGTCGCCCATTCTGTAGGGGCATTATGTTAAGCAGCCTCTTGATAAGTGTAATTATGCTGGTGCCAACAGTCTGTTTAGCCAATCAATAAGGCACTTGTGTTGAATATGTTTAGTACATTTAAGCAGTTATTTTTTATTGTTGCTCCAAAAAGAATACATTTACCTCATTAGAGGGATTTGTCTACGTGCCACATTTCAGGTTTTTCAGATCTCAGTCTAATGAGACTAATTCCTATTTTATGCTATGCATGGCAATGGATTATTTTGTCCTTAATACAGCAGAGGCCAATTCAATTCTCAAAGAATGCATTCCGTACCACAACATGCAGCTAAAAAACTAACATATTTCTATGAAATTCTGATGAATAAAATAGAATTATCCACAGAAGTCCTGTAATAATTGGGTCTTTTATGAGTCTATTATAAGGAACTGGAATTTACTGGGTCACATACAGTTGTGGCCAAAAGTTTTGAGAATTACATAAATATTGTAAATTGGAAAAGTTGCTGCTTAAGTTTTTATAATAGCAATTTGCATATACTCCAGAATGTTATGAAGAGTGATCAGATGAATTGCATAGTCCTTCATTGCCATGAAAATTAACTTAATCCCAAAAAAACCTTTCCACTGCATTTCATTGCTGTCATTAAAGGACCTGCTGAGATAATTTCAGTAATCGTCTTGTTAACTCAGGTGAGAATGTTGACGAGCACAAGGCTGGAGATCATTATGTCAGGCTGATTGGGTTAAAATGGCAGACTTGACATGTTAAAAGGAGGGTGATGCTTGAAATCATTGTTCTTCCATTGTTAACCATGGTGACCTGCAAAGAAACGCGTGCAGCCATAATTGTGTTGCATAAAAATGGCTTCACAGGCAAGGATATTGTGGCTACTAAGATTGCACCTCAATCAACAATTTATAGGATCATCAAGAACTTCAAGGAAAGAGGTTTAATTCTTGTTAAGAAGGCTTCAGGGCGTCCAAGAAAGTCCAGCAAGCGCCAGGATCGTCTCCTAAAGAGGATTCAGCTGCGGGATCAGAGTGCCACCAGTGCAGAGCTTGCTCAGGAATGGCAGCAGGCAGGTGTGAGCGCATCTGCACGAACAGTGAGGCGAAGACTTTTGGAAGATGGCCTGGTGTCAAGAAGGGCAGCAAAGAAGCCACTTCTCTCCAAAAAAAACATCAGGGACAGATTGATCTTCTGCAGAAAGTATGGTGAATGGACTGCTGAGGACTGGGGCAAAGTCATATTCTCAGATGAAGCCTCTTTCCGATTGTTTGGGGCATCTGGAAAATGGCTTGTCCGGAGAAGAAAAGGTGAGCGCTACCATCAGTCCTGTGTCATGCCAACAGTAAAGCATCCTGAGAACATTCATGTGTGGGGTTGCTTCTCATCCAAGGGAGTGGGCTCACTCACAATTCTGCCCAAAAACACAGCCATGAATAAAGAATGGTACCAAAACACCCTCCAACAGCAACTTCTTCCAACAATCCAACAACAGTTTGATGAAGAACAGTGCATTTTCCAGCACGATGGAGCACCGTGCCATAATGCAAAAGTGATAACTAAGTGGCTCGGGGACCAAAACGTTGACATTTTGGGTCCATGGCCTGGAAAATCCCCAGATGTTAATCCCATTGAGAACTTGTGGTCAATCCTCAAGAGGCGGGTGGACAAACAAAAACCCACTAATTCTGACAAACTCCAAGAAGTGCATATGAAAGAATGGGTTGCTATCAGTCAGGAATTGGCCCAGAAGAAGATTGAGAGCATGCCCAGTCGAATTGCAGAGGTCCTGAAAAAGAAGGGCCAACACTGCAAATACTGACTCTTTGCATAAATGTCATGTAATTGTCGATAAAAGCCTTTGAAACGTATGAAGTGCGTGTAATTATATTTTACTACATCGCAGAAACAACTGAAACAAAGATCTAAAAGCAGTTTAGCAGCAAACTTTGTGAAAACTAATATTTGTGTAATTCTCAAAACTTTTGGCCACGACTGTACATTAGTTAATAAAGTGAACCTCAAATTCTTATGATCTGCTTTTTTTTCTTCTTAGGAAATACCACCACTATGCCACAAGAGTAGAGGTCACATAGAAAAAAAATGTGCTATAGCTTTGGCATATCTGCCAATACCTGTACAATAGACAGTACTAGTTGCAGTCATTGCTGGTTATTCTGCCACCGTTGTACATGAGAGAAGTCTCTGATGCATGTGAGTGGCAATCTTTTCTACAAGCAATGGAAGATAGTAAACTTGCTATAATAATTCCCCTAGCGACACCAGTTGCATTTAGAATACTTACACTAAATATGCTGGATAACGTATAAACACAATACAACAATGGATTCGTGTTTGAGAAATATTAGCTGGGACAGCACACTGCTAAAGAAGATCATTCTCTATATTTGCTAGTACAAATGTTTCTGAAGTTGCATTATCATTTCTGGACAAAGTGTTGAAATATTGATCACAGCTGCTACTAAGCATATGTTGCACAAGCTACAAAGCAATGTAACAATAAACAGGCTGCAACACTTGGATGGAAATTTGTCCCTTGGAGGCACCCAGAGCGAAGTTGTGACATCACACGAAGACGCTCCTGAACTCATCCCTGCAGGCTCCTCCACGTGTGCGCTAGCTACCGGCCGGGGCAGCGCGCTAGGTGAGAGTTAGAGCAAGAAGCGTCTTATCAGATCTATACAGCGCTTCCTGGAACAACGGGATCACACCACATCACGGACTGACTATTCATCAGATAACAGGTAGAGATCTCATAATTAGTGTCCTGTGTATATACATGTAATAATCCTCACCCTCTCATACCCTCTCTGTATGCCAGCGCCGGTATTATATACATATATATATATATAAGGCTGCAACACTTGCCCGAACCCCACAGTCCCTTCAAAAGGCTAATTCCCTGGGGTGCTAAAAGACATCAATATATTAATCGTGGAAAACATCAAAATTATTTGATGTTTTAAGATGAGAGACATGGAAGGCTAGGAGAACCTACAGTATACTGTCATGTTGTCCATATTCTTACATTTTAAGTGGAGACATATTTAAAACATGCAATATATTAGTACAAAACTTAATGTTTAATTTATTGTAGCACACAACTACTTCTGGTCACCTCCTTTAAGAGTTTATACATTTTTGGTGCTAACTGCACAGTGATGTGATCACATTAGATGGTGCTGTCTCACTTAAAAAAAAAAATGGATATATTAATTCAATGTACTATAGTATAGATATACTGCATAGGGTAAACTAGTATAGTCTCTGTACAACAGTGTGTATTTAAGGTATGATCTAAATGAGAATTTATTTTTCATTTAGAGAGAGGGGGGAGAGAGAAGTATCTGAGCTGACTTCAACAGATGTTGGAAGCACTGGTCTCCCAGGACGCCAACACTGCACTCATTCTCCCTTGTGCCGCTGACGTCCTGCGCTTAAGTATTAGGGCTGAGTGCCGAGCTGGCCACACGGTGCTCAGCTTGAGGCAGGCTGTTGAGTCATGTGACTCCAGTATTTAAACAGGCAGCCTGCTGGCCACAGGTTGCCTGTGAATTTACTCCTTACCTGGTGTGTCCTCAGGCTTGGTAAGGTTTTGCATCTCAGCTCCCTGGTGTTTGCTCTCCTGATCCTCAATTGTGGGTTCCCCTGGTTGTGACCTTTGGTTTGTATTCTGACCTTCCCTCGTTTGCTCCTCTGGTTGGTATTTGATATCCTGGTATTGACTCTGCTGGTTTGGACTCCTCTGCGCTTTCTCCTCGGCGTGTTTGTCTCTCCTAGTTTGACTTCTGGCTTATATCTCTTTGTCTACCTGTATCCGTATTGACTGTGACTGTCAGTGTTGCCTGTACCTCCCTCACTTAAGCAGGTAAGGGACCGCCGCCTAGTTGCGCCCTGTTACCTAGGACGGGAGGTGCAAGCAGGTAGGGACAGAGGTGTGGGTGGCAGTCAGGGGTGCACTTTTCCTTCCCCCGTCTCGTGACAACTGGGCTTTAGGGTAATTTCTTGGTATGAAACAATAGCAATAATTATATGTACTTACATATGGTATTGTTTTGGTAATGTACCCTACCATTACTACTATTACTGCCTCATGTGAATGTACTCTAAAGCTGGGGACAGAAAATAATATGTGATGGACATACATAAGCTCCTCTTCTCCCACCACCCCTCCAACTCGATATGCAGTGTCCCACTGCATATAGGGGTCTATGTGCATTTCTTACATGTATGATTTTAAAAGGTCAAAATGTGATTTAGGGCCCATTCACATGAGCGTATATTCCTGTCCGTATTCGTTCCTCAATTTTGCGGAATGGATGCGGACCCATTAATTTCAAGGTGGCTGCAAAAGATGCGGACAGCACACCGCGTGCTGTCCGCATCCGTAACTCCGTTCTGTGGCCCTGCAAAAAAGATAGAACATGTCCTATTCTTAGCCATAATTGCGGTCAAGAATAAGAATTTCTACACAGGAGAAAGATGATCCAATCCGCAAAATGCAGAATGCACACGGACGATATCCATGTTTAGCAGATCCACAATTTGCGAAGCGCAAAAACAGATATGTTCCTGTGAATGATCCCTTATGGTGTATTTATACATTCTTGTGTAAGTGGCAGGTAACAATTAACAGGTTGTAGCAACCAGTTGCTAGAAGGGTCTGTGAACTTCTCCCCGTGTAGAAGCTCTTTGGAGATAAAACTGCTTAAAAAGAAGCTTATAGGCTTCGCAGCAAACCTGTTCAGGAGATTCAAGTCTTCTTTTGGCTGGACAAACCTAAAAAGGAAGAATCCAGATATGCCCACTGTACTATATCCCACTGTGGAAATCTGTAGTACTATTAACTGTGATTATGGAACCTGTAAAAAAGGTGCAGGACTAAGTCTGATGTTGGATACCCCCCAATGGTTTCATAGAGAAAAAGAAGAATTGCACCCCTATTTATAGATGCTTATGCTACAAAAGTTCAGTGTGAAGAAAATTGCTTTAAAGAGACACGTTGGCCTCTTAACTATTACTAGAGCTGTATAGCCGGCTAGATCTGTGGAAATTGCAATTGCCGGTCCATGCATGCTGAGAACTGTAACTGACATTATTGAACTTGATTAATCAGTAAAGAACTGGTCTACTGTTGAAAATGCCTCACCATTGTCTCCACACTGCCCTCCCAACCTGTCACCATCAAGGGCACCCTGAACCTCCATCAGGCAGGAGAAACCCTAGAACTAGCGTGTGCCCAGAAGAGAAGAAAAATGCAGCCTTCTCATTCCTCTCCTCTCCTTGCTTTTTTAATGTTGCAGCCTTGGGCTAAAATAAAAACATAGGGGCACATTTATTAAGACCTGCGTTTTAGATACCGGTCTTAATGAAGTCCTATCGTTGGTGGTGGATCGCCGAAGTTATGAAGAGGCGCCGACCTCTACATAACTTCGGTGTATCCATTGCTGCTTCTAAATGTAAGACAGCTTCCGAGTAGGGTTGAGCGAACCCGAACTGTAAAGTTCGGGTTCGTACCGAACTTTAGGTTTTTTAGACCCCGGAGCCGAACCCGAACATTTCCGTAAAAGTTCGGGTTCGGTGTTCGGCGCTTTCTTGGCGCTTTTTGAAAGGCCACGGCAGCCAATCAACAAGCGTCATACTAATTGCCCCAAGAGGCCATCACAGCCATGCCTACTAATGGCATCGCTGTGATTGGCCAGAGCAGCATGTGACCCAGGCTCTATATAAGCTTGAGTCACGTAGCGCTGCACGTCACTCTGCTGTTACAAGTGTAGGGAGAGGATGCTGCTGGACTTGTGATTTCAGGAAGAGATTAGGAGAGAATCTAACTCAGCGATCTACCTAGAAATAGTTGTGTGTGTGCAGGGCACAATCGTTTTACCCTGCCCTGAGGTCATTGACCAAAAAAAATATAACTTTCATAATTCTGTTAGTTAGGTGGGTGGCGGCGGCGGCCATTTTATGCAAGCTCAGTGCACCAGCACTGCATCTGAGCTTTTGGGACATTGCAAATCACCATTTTTTTGGGCAAACTACAACATCTGGATTAGTCAGTGTGCAATTTAAGGTAGAAATACACCCATCATTTTCTGGGGTTTGAAAAACACACTTTTTTTCTTCAAAAAACTGTATTTTCCATATCTGCAAGTGTTAAATCAAAGTTTAATATATACAGCTTTCATATTCTGTTACCAAATATACACTTTTTTGGCAATCTACAACTTCTGTATTAGTCAGTGTGCAATTTAAGGTAGAAATACACCCATCATTTCCTGGGGTTTAAAAAACACACTATTTTTTTTTTTTTTAAAAACTGTATTTTCCATATCTGCAAATGTTAAATTCAAGTTTAATATATACAACTTTCATATTCTGTTACCAAATATACACTTTTTTGGCAATCTACAACATCTGTATTAGTCAGTGTGCATTTTAAGGTAGAAATACACCAATCATTTTCTGGGGTTTAAGAAACACACCATTTTTTTCAAAAAACAGTATTTTCCAGATCTGCAAGTGTTAAATTCAAGTTTAATATATACAGCTTTCATATTCTGTTACCAAAAAAAGACTTTTTTTTTGCAATCTACAACATCTGTATTAGTCAGTTTGCAATTTAAGCTAGAAATACACCCATCATTTTCTGTGGTTTGAAAAACACTTTTTTTTCTTAAAAAAACAGTATTTTCCATATCTGCAAGTGTTAAATTCAAGTTTAATATATACAGCTTTCATATTCTGTTACCCAAAAAAAGACTTTTTTGGCAATCTACAACATCTGTATTAGGCCTCATGCACACGACCGTATTTTTTTGCGGTCCGCAAAACGGGGTTCCGTTTTCCCGTGATCCGTGACCGTTTTTTCGTCCGTGGGTCTTCCTTGATTTTTGGAGGATCCACGGACATGAAAAAAAAGTTGTTTTGGTGTCCGCCTGGCCGTGCGGAGCCAAACGGATCCGTCCTGAATTACAATGCAAGTCAATGGGGACGGATCCGTTTGACGTTGACACAATATGGTGCCATTTCAAACGGATCCGTCCCCATTGACTTTCAATGTAAAGTCTGGAGTCCCTTTTATACCATCGGATCGGAGTTTTCTCCAATCCGATGGTATATTTTAACTTGAAGCGCCCCCATCACCATGGGAACGCCTCTATGTTAGAATATACTGTCGGATATGAGTTAGATCGTGAAACCTCATTTCCGACAGTATATTCTAACACAGAGGCGTTCCCAGGTGATGGGGACGCTTCTAGTTAGAATATACTACAAACTGTGTACATGACTGCCCCCTGCTGCCTAGCAGCATCCGATCTCTTACAGGGGGCCGTGATCAGCACAATTAACCCCCCAGGTGCCAGGCAGCAGGGGGCAGACCCCCCCTCCCCAGTTTGAATATCATTGGTGGCCAGTGCGCCCCCCCATATCCTCCCTCTATTGCAATAATTCGTTGGTGGCACAGTGTGCGCCCCCCCCCTTCCTCCCTCTATTGTAATAAATCATTGGTGGCACAGTGTGCGCCCCCCATCGGCCCCCCCTCCCTCTATAGCATTAACAACATTGGTGGCCATTGTGCGGCCCCCCCCCCCGATCATTGGTGGCAGCGGGTTACTAGCAATAGTACAATAGTAAAAGATTCATACTTACCTGGGAGCTGCGATGTCTGTGTCCGGCCGGGAGCTCCTCCTACTGGTAAGTGACAGTTCATTTAGCAATGCGCCGCACAGACCTGTCACTTACCAGTAGGTGGAGCTCCCGGCCGGACACGAACATCGCAGCAGCAGCCAGCAGCAGGTAAGTATGAATCTTCTACTATTGTACTATTGCTAAGTAACCATGGCAACCAGGACTGTAGTAGCGTCCCGGTTGCCATGGTTACCGATCGGAGCCCCAGCGATTGAACTGGGACTCCGATCGGAACTCCGCTGCCACCAATGATGGGGGGGGGAGATGGGAGGCCGCACACCAATGTTGTTAATGCTATAGAGGGAGGGGGGGCCGATGGGGGGCGTACACTGTGCCACCAACGAATTATTACAATAGAGGGAGGGAGGGAGGGGGGGGGCGCACACTGTGACACCAACGAATTATTACAATAGAGGGAGGGGGGGGCCGCACTGGCCACCAACCTATTATTACAATAGAGGGGGGGGGGGGGCCGCACAATGATATTCAAACTGGGGAGGGGGGGGGGGTCTGCCCCCTGCTGCCTGGCAGCCCTGATCTCTTACAGGGGGATATGATAGTACAATTAACCCTTTCAGGTGCCGCACCTGAAGGGGTTAATTGTGCTGATCACGGCCCCCTGTAAGAGATCGGGTGCTGCCAGGCAGCAGGGGGCAGTCTTGTACACAGTTTGTAGTGTATTCTAACTAGAAGCGTCCCCATCACCACGGGAACGCTTCTGTGTTAGAATATACTGTCGGATCTGAGTTTTCACGAAGTGAAAACTTAGATCTGAAAAAGCTTTTATGCAGACGAATCTTTGGATCCGTCTGTATGAAAGTAACCTACGGCCACGGATCACGGACACAGATGCCAATCTTGTGTGCATCCGTGTTCTTTCACGGACCCATTGACTTGAATGGGTCCGTGAACCGTTGTCCGTCAAAAAAATAGGACAGGTCATATTTTTTTGACGGACAGGATACACGGATCACGGTCTCGGCTGCAAAACGGTGCATTTTCCGATTTTTCCACGGACCTATTGAAAGTCAATGGGTCCGCGAAAAAAAAATGGAAAACGGCACAACGGCCACGGATGCACACAACGGTCGTGTGCATGAGGCCTTAGTCAGTGTGCAATTTAAGCTAGAAATACACCAATCAGTTTCTGCGGTTTGAAAAACACACTTTTTTGACAAAAAACACTATTTTCAGGCCTTGCAGCATCAGCACGTGTGAAATTACAGGCTTATATACTGCTGTGAAATTCAGTTGTTAAACAAACACTCGTTTGGGCACAAAAAATTTAGTCAGCCATTTTGGGCAAAGAAATATTGAATTCAGGCCTACAGTGGTTCAGACCGTGTGAGATACTCCCTCTACATACAGGGGTTTGATTCAGGGATTTAAAATACAGCCATTTGAAATACAGCCATTTTGGGCAAAGATGTATTTACTTCAGGCCTACAGTGGTTCAGACCGTGTGAGATACTCCCTCTACATACAGGGGTTTGATTCAGGGATTTGAAATACAGCCATTTGAAAAACAGCCATTTTGGGCAAAGATATATTTACTTCAGGCCTACAGTGGTTCAGACCATGTAAGATACTCCCTCTACATACAGGTGTTTGAATCAGGCATTTGAAATACAGCCATTTGAAATACAGCCATTTTGTGCAAAGATATATTTACTTCAGGCCTACAGTGGTTCAGACCGTGTGAGATACTCCCTCTACATACAGGGGTTTGATTCAGGGATTTGAATTACAGCCATTTGAAATACAGCCATTTTGTGCAAAGATATATTTACTTCAGGCCTACAGTAGTTCAGGCCCTGTGAGATACCCCCTCTACATACAGGGGTTTGAAACAGGCATTTGAAATACAGCCATTTTGTGCAAAGATATATTTACTTCAGTCCTACAGTGGTTCAGACCGTGTGAGATACTCCCCCTAGATACAGGGGTTTGATTCAGGGATTTGAAATACAGCCATTTGAAATACAGCCATTTTGTGCAAAGATATATTTACTTCAGGCCTACAGTGGTTCAGGCCCTGTGAGATACCCCCTATACATACAGGGGTTTGAATCAGGCATTTGCAATACAGCCATTTGAAATACAGCCATTTTGGGCAAAGAAATATTTTCTTCAGGCCTACACTGGTTCAGGCCCTGTGAGATACTCCCTTTACATACTGTCGTTGTATTCTACTATTAATTAAACACCCATTTAGGGCAAGATCCTAAATTCGAAAAATTTGAGGAGAGCGTCAAATAAGGGATGTGACCCAGGTCGTGGTGCTGCTGGTGGAGCTCCTGTTGCAGGGAGAGGACGTGGTCAATCTGTGCCAGCTACACGCACAAGTGAAACCCCTTCCTCAGGTGCGAGTAGGCGACAAAACCTGCAGCGGTATTTGGTTGGGCCTAATGCTGCTCTACGAATAGTGAGGCCTGAACAAGTACAGGCGATAGATTGGGTTGCTGACAGTGGATCCAGTTCCTTCACATTGTCTCCCACCCAGTCTCCTGCTGAAAGACCACAGTTGGCACCTGCAGCCGATGTCCATCAGTTTTTCACCTCACCCCCTTGCAAATCAGCCAAGCAGTCTGAGCCCCAAGTCATGCAGCAGTCTCTTCTGCTTTTTGATGACTTTGTTAGCAGAGTATCCCAGGGCCACCCACCTAGCCCTGCCCCAGAAGTGGAAGAGATTGAGTGCACCGATGCCCAACCACTTATTTTTCAAGATGAGTACATGGGAGGACCATCGCAGGACGTCTCGGATGATGACGAAACACAGGTGCCAACTGCTGGGGCTTTCGAAAGTGTGCAGACCGACAAGGAAGGCAGGGGTGAAGACTGGGTGGAAGATGATGTGGAGGACGATGAGGTCCTCAACCCCACATGGAATCAAGGTCATGCGAGTGACCTATGTAGTTCGGAGGAAGAGGGGGTGGTTGCACAGAGCCACCAGCACAGCAGAATAGGGAGCAAGGTGCAAAAGCGGAGCGGCCGTCCTCTAGACAGTACGCCTCCTACTGCCCACGGCAGCAAGGGACCGAGCACACCAAAGCCAGCTCCAAGGAGTTCCCTGGCGTGTCAGTTCTTCAGACAATGTGCTGACGACAAGACACGAGTGGTTTCCACGCTGTGCAATCAGAGCCTGAAGCGAGGCATAAACATTCTCAACCTGAGCACAACCTGCATGACCAGGCATTTAAGTGCAAAGCACGAGCTTCAGTGGAGTAGACACCTCAAAAACCAAGAAACGTCTCTGGCTCCTCCTGCTTCCTCTTCTGCTGCATTCGCGGCCTCTTCATCCACCTCTGGAGTGACAGTGCCACCTGGCACCCCGCAAACAGAGGATCTGCCAGCAACACCAACACCTGGGTCACCAAGCATCTCCACAATGTCCCACAGAAGCGTTCAGCTCTCCATATCTCAAACGCTGGAGAGGGAGAGGAAGTTCCCCCCTACCCACCCGCGATCCCTATCCCTGAATGCCAGCATTTCTAAATTAGTGGCCTTTGAAATGCTGTCATTCTGTCTGGTGCAGACGGATAGTTTTAAAGGCCTTATGGTGGTGGCTGTCCCACAGTACGTCGTGCCCAGCCGCCACTACTTTTCAAGGCGAGCCATCCCTTCCCTGCACAACCAAGTATGGGACAAAATCAGGTGTGCACTGCGCAATGCCATCTGTGGCAAGGTGCACCTGACTACGGATACGTTGACCAGTAAGCACGGTCAGGGCCGTTATATCTCCATAACAGCACACTGAGTAAATGCAGTGGCGGCTGGGCCTGAGGCGGATAGCAGTTTGGCGCATGTCCTTCCACCATTGCAGGGCGGATTGCAGAGCGCTTCAGTTTGCCTCCTGTTGCTTCCTCCTGCTACTCTGCTTCCTCATCCTTTACCAGCTCCTCATCCGGTCAGCGTAACACCTTCACCACCAAATTCAGCACAGCCAGGGGTAAACGACAGCAGGCAGTTTTAAAACGTATCTGTTTGGGGGACAAACCCCACACCGCGCAGGAGCTGTGGACGGGCCTTGAACAACAGACCGATGAGTGGTTTGTGCCAGTCAGCCTCAAGCCCGGCCTGGTGGTGTGCGATAATGGGCGAAATCTCGTAGCAGCTCTGGGACTAGCCGGCGCATGTGCTGAATTTGGTGGTGCAGAGATTCCTTAAAAATTACCCCGACATGTCAGAGCTGCTGCATAAAGTGTGGGCCGTCTGTGCGCACTTTCAGCGTTCTCACCCTGCTGCTGCTCGCCTGTCAGCGCTGCAGCGTAACTTCGGCCTTCCCACTCACCGCCTCATATGCGACGGGCCCACAAGGTGGAACTCCACCTTGCATATGCTGGCCAGACTATGCGAGCAGCAGCAGGCGATAATGGAGTTTCAGCTGCAGCACGCACGGGTTAGTCGCTCAGCGGAACAGCACCACTTCACCACCAATGACTGGGCCTCCATGCGAGACCTGTGTTCCTTGTTGCGCTGTTTCGAGTACTCCACCAACATGGCCATTGCCGATAACGCAGTTTTCAGCGTTACTATCCCACTTCTATGCATCCTTGAAAAAACGCTCCTGGCGATGATCATTTCGTAGGGTTTCCGGCCAGTCATTCACAAGTGGCTCCGAGGGTGGGTTCCTGCATCCACAAACCCAAGATACACAATTGTCCAGCCAGGGCACAGTTCAGGAGGATGACGAGGTGGAGGATGAGGAGATGAAGGAAGAGGAACCATGTTCACAGCAGGGTGGCACCCAGACCAGCTTATGGCCATCACTGGTGCGTGGATGGGGGGATACAGAGGACACAGACGATACACCTCCCACAGAGGACAGCTTTTAGTTGCCTCTGGGCAGCCCTGCACACATGAGCGATTACATGCTGCAGTGTCTCCGCAATGACCGCCGAGTTGCCCACATTCTAACTTGTGCTGATTACTGGGTGGCCACGTT
The DNA here is from genome assembly GCF_905171765.1 of Bufo bufo. Taxonomy (NCBI): domain Eukaryota; kingdom Metazoa; phylum Chordata; class Amphibia; order Anura; family Bufonidae; genus Bufo; species Bufo bufo. The sequence continues at coordinate 144,709,006 of NC_053390.1, read as the reverse complement.
GCTGGATCCCCGTTACAAGGACAACGTACTTTCCTTAATTCTGTCACTGGAGCATGATCGTAAGATGCGCGAGTACAAGCGCGCGCTAGTAGACCTGCTGCTGGTGGCATTCCCACCTGTCAACGGGGGCACAGTGGAAGCACAAGGCGAAGGCAGAGGACGAAGAAGAGGTTTCGCCAACGCAGCTGGGGCACCGCCAGCACCTCAGAAGGCAGGGTTAGCATGGCCAAAATGTGCAAAAGCTTTGTCAGCACACCACAACAACCAGCACCACCAGCTGATATGGAACGTCTTAGCAGGAGACAGCATTTCACCAACATGGTGGAGCAGTATATGTGCACACGCCTACACGTACTGAATGATGGGTCTGCCCCTTCAACTTCTGGATCTCCAAATTGGGCACATGGCCTGAACTTGCCCTTTACGCCTTGGAGGTGCTGGCCTGCCCTGCAGCCAGTGTATTATCTGAACGTGTGTTTAGCACGGCAGGGGGCGTCATCACAGACAAGCGCAGCCGCCTGTCCACAGCCAATGTGGACAAGCTCACGTTCATTAAAATGAACCAGGCATGGATCCCTCAGGACTTATTACCTTGTGCAGAATAGACATGTATACCGGCACTAAGCAGCCATTGTTATACTGCAGCTCAATTGCTCATGTTTGTATTTTGGATATTTCACACTCTTTTGGAGTGTACCTTAATTTTACAAAATTAAATTAAAAACAAAAACCTGTGTTGGCTATCTCGTCCTCCTCCACCGCCGCTCCACCTACTCTGCTACGTCCACCGCCTCCTCAAACTCCTACTCCATATGGAACTCCACCTCATAAATCCATTTTTTTTGTACGTGTTTTATTTTATATCATTTCACTACTTTGTCATTTACATTTTTGGGTGAAATTCACAAATTTTTGGGTGTATAGTACCACTGCTATACCTAGTAGACCGGTAAAAAATAAAAAATAAAAAATTGTCAGTTACATTTTATGGTGAAATTAACAAATTTTTGGGTGTATAGTACCACTGCTATACCTAGTAGACAGGTTAAACAAAATAAAAAATTGTCATTTACTTTTTCGGGTGAAATTCACCAATTTTGGTGTGTATAGTACCACTGCTATACCTAGCGGACCGGTAAAAAAATAAAAATAAACTGTCAGTTACATTTTATGGTGAAATTCACCAATTTTTGGGTGTATAGTACCACTGCTATACCTAGTGGACCGGTAAAAATAAAAATAAAAATTGTCAGTTACATTTTATGGTGAAATTAACAAATTTTGGGGTATATACCCCTCCTCTACCTAGTTAACAGCTTAATAAATTTCAATAATTTTTCTGTTACATTCTTGGGTTGACATTATACACTTTTAGACGTGAATAAACACCTGCTATGCATAGGTGACAGGGAATAAAATTTAATAAATTATTCAGTAATTAATGCGCACCACATCCTTTTATTCAATGCTTAAACTCTGAAAAGTTGTCCCACTTTTATGCTTTAATAATTTCTCCCATATTGCAACTCTAATTTTAAATTTGAAAAAATGTATCCTCCCTTGGATGTGGTCTCTCTTTCTCGCGCTCCCTCTCTGGCCTGGAAACCTGATTCCCCACCACCCGTGATCACCATGGTAGGCGCATAAAGGAACATCGAAAGTTGATAGAGCAGATATCAAATTGGATCGTGAACATCACGGGGACAGGGGTCAGCCCCTGCAACTTCTGGGTCTCCAAATTGGGCACATGGCCTGAACTTGCCCTTTACCCCTAGGAGGTTCTGGCCTGCCCTGCAGCCATTGTATTGTCTGAACGTGTGTTTAGCATGACTGGAGGGGGTTATCACAGGTTATATTTCCCAATGTTTTGGGGTGTACCCTAATTTTAAAAATAAAATTTAAAACCAAAAACCAGTGTAGGCTACCTCCTCCTCCACCGCCGCTTCCACCTACACCGCCGCATCCACCGCCTCCTCAACCTCCTACTCCATATGGACTTGGTCCTCCTAGATCAGGATTATAATTTTTTATTTTTACGTATTTTATGTTATTTAAAGTCATTTCCCTATCCACATTTGTTTGCAGAGCACTTGCATGCTCTTAACCACATTTTGACGCCATTTGCCCTCTAGCCCTTTCCATGACATTTTTACAGCCATTTTAGTGCTCAAAAGTTCAGGTCCCCATTGACTTCAATGGGGTTCGGGTTCGGGGTCAAGTTCGGGTCCCGAACTCGAACTTTTTTCCGAAGTTCGGCTGAACCCGTCGAACCCGAACATCCAGGTGTCCACTCAACTCTACTTCCGAGCTGTCTTATATTTAGACCTATTTCTACGCGTAGAAAATGAATGAGACGGGCCTGTTGGCCCCAAATGGGCCCCTGAGCAATATGGGCTCCTAGTGCCCCCCTTTGCCACAGTAGAGAGAGTGACTGCACCACATGTAGATTAGCAGCATACAACATCTCAATCAGCCTATGTTCAGATAAAAACTAGATAGATTATTTTGCAAACTACTAACTGTTTATTACTTTAGATACATCAGGTGGCTGAGATGACTTCTAGGTACAGAGGTAGGCAGGCCTGCCATTATCCTCTTTCCCTAGGGACCCACCTTGTTAAAGTCAATGCAGGGACCCCCATAATCATCTTGAGGGTCTAGCTGCTGCTGCTGTTTGAGCAGTCGTATTTGCTTGAAGCTTTATAGTAGGCCCCCGGAATGAATTTTACTGGTGGGCCCTAGGCAACACAATCCAAGACTGCCCACAGTTATAGACTAATGGGTGAATATATTGAAATGAAGTCTCAAGGAAAGATGACATTCAAATAACTGTACCAGAGTACCAGACTGTACCAGAGACTCTATAAAATAATGTGATGTCATTTCCTTTGTACTTATTTGTATATATATCAGAGCTAGTGGTAAGATGTATACACACAGTCTTATGAAAGCACTGAGTTGCTGAAACGCGTCACTATGATGTAATATGTTACTGAATAAATTCGCAAGATTATTCATCAGTGTGAGTGCCAGTCTTGTTCTTCTCGAATTTTTCACTGGGATTCCTGCCCGCAGACACGTGCACCTCCAAACTATTCGAGCAGTGCCGACCTTCTTTGGACATATGCTATCTTAGCTTTCGGATACGAGCACGCTCTTTACCCCTACCTCGATGAGTACCTTCACCTATACAGACGATGAAGCACGGGATATTGTGGCACAGATCACTGCCCCGTCTGAATTTCTAAAGATTCCTCCAAGCGAATTGAGGAGTAGGAATTTAATCAAGGAAGCCAGACATCTCGCATCTTTGGAGCTACACGCAGCAACTTTGGTGGAATACCACCACACACAGGGGATACCACGAGGACTCAGGGTCCACCTTAGACCCACACTGTTTTGCAATAAAACAGATTATTGCGCACGTTTTGCCAATTACGTGATTGCTTGAAGCTAGAGGAACTGTCATCACTCCAGGAAAAGTTGGTGAAACAATGCAACGATCTACGTACCAAAATAGAAGTGACCAAACGATCGAAGTACCTTCGAGATCTAGAGGACTACACATCAGGCCGCAAGATCCTTCAGAAACCGCAATCCCGTCCTTGTGTGCAAGAAATCGCAGAACCGGCTCAGCGTCATCCGGCTCCGGCAGCGACATCTCCGGTGGGTCACAGCCTTCTTTTTTAGGCCAATGCCGAGACAGAAAAAAGCCAATACGAGGAGAGCCGGGAGCCACCACAAGCGAAATAGAGGCACCAAGGAAGACGCGATCTCAGGTAGGACACAAAACTTAATACTTAACCTGTCATCGAAAAGTTTAAGTCCGGCCCAGATGAACTTATTAGCGAAAGGTTTCACCTTTAGTTCAACTGGGAACCTGGACACATTTACTTTAGACATGGACCTGCGACGGTTCTTTCGCAATATGCGTCTCAAAGCGCATTTTCATCAAGAAAACAGGTTCCACAGTCAAATGTTCCCACATCGAATGTTCCTACATTGATCGATTCTGGTCACGATATACTAACTTTGGGACAGTTTGGTTTGAGAATGAAAAGCGGTTTCATGCCGCCTAAATCTCACCATCCAGTTGAGACTTTTTATTAATTTGGTTCAACGTGATGTGGATACCTTGTTGTAACAATGTAAGGCAGAAAAACTTAATATCAGACACAACTTAAGCACAGAGGAAAAACGCGCCCTTAATCACATGTTGGATGATAAATCCTTGATATTCAAACCAGCCAATAAGGGGGGGTGCCCTGGTGGTCCTAGGGCCGTCCTATTGTAGCAGCTACTGACTCCATCCTCTCTCCCCTTGTGATTTTTCTCGAGAAGGTATTAACGCCCCTCACTCAGAAATCTCCTTTTTACCTACTTGAAACGGGACATTTTCTGTCAGAGATCGGCACATTAGTGACTGATAAGGACTGCATACTCGTTACCTCCGATGTATGCAGTTTATATACCTCGATTACACATGACAAGGGCCTGGAAGCAGTTAGAGAACTACTTAACACTAGCACTTATCAAATATCCGAAAAAGTATTTTTCTTATCACTTCTTAAAATCGTGCCTGAGCGAAATTACTTTTTATTCCAGGATTCCTTCTACCAGCAGTGCCATGGGACCGCGATGGGATCGAACGTCGCACCGCCATATGCAAATTGCTACATGTCTTTTTTTTTCCAAAAATCTCTTTATTGAAGTAAGAAATCACTTGTACAGCAGTGGGTATCAAAACAATACAAAATCACAAAAATTGCATCAAAGCATATTTTGCAGGCAATTTTGAAGATATGATTTCTCAATTCACATTTTACAATTATAAGCCCCAACTCCCCTCCCCTCCCTCAACCCATGACCCCATCCCTCCCCCCCTTATCCCCCCACTCCTGAACACCAATCTAAGACCTTCAGACTTGAAGTGGCTTTGGTACAGAGCCTTGCCCCCCACCTCCCGTGATTCGCTCACCTAAGTGCCAAATTATAAGGCCAGTCTCCCTAATCTATCTGCAAGCTGAGCCTCCAAATACCGACCAGTAAGTTTGAATGGGGCTATGAGTTCCTGAATTTCAATATCAGAAAGTTGTTTCTCTATGAACCTCCTCCATTTTTTAATAAACCTCTCAAACAAACGTTCCTTATCTTGCTCTACTTCCAGTCTTTCCAAGTAAAGAACATTTTTCATCGTCCCTATGACCTCCTCCCACACTGGTACTTCCTTACCTAGCCAGTGTCGTAAGAGAGACTTCTTTACCGACATCAGTAGAAGATGTAAACATGGCTTAGCAACCAACGAACCTATTTCCTCCTCCTGGTTTTTGGGCATGTAGTGGAATATACATTGCTGTGGTGTGGTACCCACCGTTTCTCCCCAAATGTCTTCTATAGATTCTATGGCCTGCTTCCACACCGGTTGCACTTCCGGGCATTCCCATATGGCATGTAATAAACCTGCTTTCGGGAGGCTACATTTAGGACATTCATGTAGATAATGAGCAGGGGCATCTTGATAGGATAAATTAAAGGCATACGTCGCACTATGCATGAGTCTTAATTGTGTCTCTCTCCACTGTTCATTATATGTCGCCCGTCTGACCAATTCCATGCCCTCCCTCATCTTTTTTGTTATATTTGGATCAGATAATTCTCTCTCCCAAGGTTTGTAAGCCCCTTTTACCAAGCCTATTGTCTAAATGCTATGGAGTCTACGTTGTAATTCAGAGAGGGGCATGTGAGAGCCATCATTGCCTAGCAAGGCCGCAAACCATGCTAACCTATCAGGATCACCAACAGAATTTGCCTGGGCATTACAATAACTTTTAATTTGCTGATAGGGAAGATAGTGGGCATCTTGAAAGTCAAACTGAGCTTTGACCTGGTCCCAATCTAGCCAGTGGAGACCAGTAGTTTGTAATAGGTCTTTGAGTCTCATTATATTTTTTTCCCTCCACATCTGGAACATACTGTTCTCTCTACCTTGGGGAAACGCCGGCAGCGACCATAATGGTAATCTGGGTGACAAATAATAGGGAAGTCCATAAATTTTCCTAATCGCCTTCCATGCCATTATGGTGTCCTTTAATATAATACACTGTCTTATTGACATCGGTATGTCTTTCAACCTAGTATGTAATAGGGCCTCCAGATTTTCTCCGTCAGCTAACTCCCTCTCAATTGTAATCGCCGAGTAGTGACCCGTGCCCCACACCCAATCACGCACATGTCTGAAAAGCGACGCCAAATTATAGTGGCGAATATTCGCCAATTGTAACCCCCCTTCATCTTTCAGCATTGTTAATTTGGCATAGGCAATGCGAGGTCTCTTAGTTTTCCAGAGGAAACGATTGAACGCTCTTTGCATCCTAACTACATCTGTGTGTTTTAACAGCAACGGAATCGTCTGGAGCGGATAAAGTAGCTTTGGAAAGCTTACCATTTTGATTAAGTGTGCCCTCCCACACACCGACAAGGGTAGGTCCTGCCATTTTTCGAATTCATTCTCTATTTTAAGGAAGAGAAGGGGATAATTCAGAGTATATATTGACACTGGGGTGCGACCTATCTTAATGCCCAAATAAGTCAGATAATCCCCCCGAACTTCCACCCTATTTTGTAAACGTTTCGCTGCAGGAGACCGGTGATCTAGGAACAGTAGCTGACTTTTTTCTACGCTGACCCTGTATCCCGTGGCCCTATTATAGAGATTTAAGGCCTCTAGAGTCCTCTCTAAATGGAGCTCCGGGGAACCAAGATATAATAAGATGTCATCTGCAAAGCAACTAACTTTCAGCACCTTGCCCCCTATCTTAATGCCCTCAAAGGTGTCCAATTTAATTAGCCATCTCGCCAAGGGTTCCATTGCTAGATTGAAAAGTAACGGGGACAAGGGGCAACCCTGCCTTGTACCCTTTTCCAGCGTAATTGGTTTGGATAGAAAGCCCGGTACATTCACTCGTGCCTGGGGGTTATTATAGAGCGCATTCAGGAAATTCCGGAAGCGTCCCGTAATGTTAACCCTGTCCAATACCATATCCAACCATTGCCAGTTGACATTATCGAATGCCTTCTCGGCATCTACTGCCAATAACGCTGGAGAAGGCTCGCTTTTGGGATCTCTATATCTGCTTAGAACGGTTAGGACTTTACGTACATTGGTTACTGCCGATCTACCCTTCATTAACCCTACCTGATGTGAACCAATTAGGTTAGGCATGCAAATGGCCAACCTATTAGCCAAAAGTTTTGACAAAATTTTTACATCCTGGTTGATCAAGGAGATCGGTCTATATGCGCTGGGTTGTGTCAAGTCTCTGCCCGGCTTCAGGATAATTTTAATATAGGCCATTTTGCCCGAGTCAGGTAAATTACCCCCGGCCATAATATTATTAAACAGTCTAGTCAACGTCGGGGAAAGTTCTGGGATCATGGCCTTGTAGAATTCCGCCGGGAATCCGTCAGGTCCCGGAGCTTTACAATTTGATAGCGATTTGATTGTCGTCCCTAACTCCTCGTCATTAACGTCTCGACATAGCGTTTCCACCGCATCAGTAGACAGACGCGGCAAGTCCACCCTGTCTAAAAGATCCCTTACTTCTTGGGAGCGGGGGGGATCCCCTGAATATAATGTTTGGAAATAATCTCTTAATATCTCCACAATGTCCTTCGGTTGAGAGCACAATTTTCCCGATCTGTCCTTTAGGGGATGCAAGGCCGTTTGTTTAACAAATGGGCGTGTTAAATTAGCTAATAGCTGACCCGCTTTGTTGCCTACGCGAAAAAACTTAGCTTTTTGGTAGTCTCCAAACCACTTTTCCTTTCTTTCTTGACAGTAGTCAAAACTATGCTTGGCCGTGACCCATAAAACTTTATTGGGGGCTGAGGGGTTTTGCAAAAATTGAGTGTATGTCTCCCGCACCTTTTGGGTAGCTTCCTCAAACTTTTTTCTCGCTTCCCTCTTCTTTCCTATCGAATATGACATTATTCGACCCCTAAGTACTGCCTTGGCCGCGTCCCAGAAAAAATTCTGATTCGACGCCTGGTCCGCATTGTCCTGGGAGTATTCCCACCACCACCCTTTTAGCTTGTCTAGAAATTCCTTATCTGTGGATAAGTGTTGAGGCATTTTCCACGTAAAATCTTGTCCCCTGGGGACTGTATCCATTATTTCCATAACCACTGGGGCATGGTCCGAGACTAACAAGTCCGAAATTTCTACTAGCTTGACTTTGGACAGCATCCTCTGTGATGTCAGGAGATAGTCAATACGGGACCATGACCCCTGGGCATGGGAAAAAGGAGTGTACTTGCGGTCTACTGGATGGTGGTATCGCCAGGTATCACAAAGGCCTGTATTTTGTAACAGAGTGAGCAACGTCTGGGCCCGATTCTGCGGAGTAACATTTTCAAAAGCCCCTCATTTCCTATCTTCCTGCTCGTTATGCACCCTATTAAAATCTCCCGCCACCAGTAGCATCTGTGAGTCTTCTCCCAAAATGTCTTTCTCCAAAGACTTGTAAAAGTCAGTCTGAGAGGTGTTGGGGGCATAGACATTCTGCAAAACTATCTGTCCTATTGGGGAATCCAAGCTTATTCGCATCCATCTCCCCTGATTGTCAGTGGATATGGAATGAATCTCGTATTGCAAGCGCTTATGAAACAAGACCATAGTGCCCGCCTTTTTGCCCACTGAGGGTGAACCCACTACCTGTCCCACCCATAATCTACGCATCCTAAAAAAATCTGCCTCTTCTAAATGGGTCTCCTGCAGGAATGCCACATCTACTTTGAGTTTTTTGAGATGGCGCAGCACCGCCATGCGTTTAGTGGGGGATCGTAGGCCCTTAACGTTCCACGTGGCTACACGCATAATAATTTCACTATGTACGCTTTCTCTGCAGGAGAAGCCACCGGGAACAGGTCAAAACAGTATATCACATATTGGTACCAAGGCAGCTGTACCCTAACTACATCCAAATTAGTGTTCACCCACCCCCTCCCCCCTACCCATATCCCCCAACCCAACCCCACAACATGAATGAAGCAATTTTTGACTTCACTTTTTTTGCACATCTAACGGTGTAGTAGTTGTCACTACCTACTTCAAACATAGTCATCAACTATCTCTTATTATACACCGTTCACCGGCCCATAATATTCAGCATAATCAATGAGTTTAACACCTTAACATAAATGAACCAAAAGTCCAATGCTATCTCACGTGACTCTCCAGGACGACCTAGTCAGGCCTTGACGATACACAGCGCTGTCCATATTCAACTTGGATCCGCTTCCTGATGATCCATTTCTATAGATCTGTGCACCAATCTCCCCGACTTCTGGGAGGCTCCTCTACCTCTGGCCGAGGAAGTTGATCGCTGGGAGGATGGAAATATAAAATCGGAAAACAAGGGATCCGAGTCCAGCACCCCCAAAGCTTCTCCAGGCGAAAGGAACGTGTCGACCGTTCCATCTTGAAGAAAAATCCTCAGGGTCGCAGGGTAAAGTAAGGCGAACTTGACCTTGTTACGAGCAAGAGCGGAGCATACTTGCGAGAATTCCCTCCTGCGCTTAGCCACTTCTGCTGAGTAATCACTGAATAGGATGATCTTGTTGCCCCGAATCGTTAAGGGCCTCACATTGCGTCGAAACTTCGCCAATATAGCTTCTTTGGCGGCATAATTTAAGTATTTAACTATAGCAGCTCTAGGCTTCATGTTATTGGAACGCGCTCCTGCTGGTAATGGCGGCCCCAAACGGTGTGCTCTTTCCACTGTACAAGTGCCACGCAGTCCCAGTGCTTGTGGGATCTCTACCTCACAAATATCCGCCAGTTGGTTCGGAGGAATCGATTCTGGGAGGCCGATGATCCGTAGGTTACTCCTCCTGGATCGGTTCTCTAAGTCGTCTAACTTCTCCTTCAGGTATTGGTTATCTCGCAGGAGGTCTCTGACACTATTCTGGGCCTTCTCCAGATCTTCCTCCACTAATACCACTCTTTGCTCCACCTCAGCAATCTGAGAGGTATGTTGCGCCACATCGGACTGTAGTTGTTGCAGGGCCGACGAGACCGTGGCTTCCAGGGAGGCTTTAATGTCCTGCGCTAGTAGTTTAGCCACTTCTATGGCCATAGATTTACATGAGGCTGTTAATTCATCAGCCGAGGCTAAACAACCCTCTCCTTCTTCCTCCTCTGAACCTGATGCCTCTGCACTTTTCTGGGTCGACTGCGAGGTTGAGCGGGTAAACTTGTGTCGCTTCTCAGCCACTGGCGCCATCTTGCCCCTGGCTTTCAGGTCGTCACCTGGCGGGAGTGGTGTTCGCGATTCCTTCTGAGAACCGCCTCTGACCACGAATTTCTCCATAGGTGCTCCCTATAATACTAGGGAGATCTGAGGGTACCTTTTGGTCCCGGGATGCGGCGGTTCTCTAGATATTTGGGCCGGTCGAATGGAGAGCCTCTTACTCACGTCTCTCCATGTGCGCGCCGGAACCGGAAGTCATTTGCTACATGTCTTATTTTGAGAGTAATTTTATTTACCGCAATGATTTATATCTGCAACATTGTGTCTTTTGGCGTCGATTTATCGACGACATTTTTTGCGTGTGGCGTGGTGACGTTCGATCCCTCACGGATTTTACCACATATCTTAATTCTATTTGGGAGGAATTACAGTTCACTATGCATTTCGACAACAATAAGATTTCATTTTTAGACACCTGGGTCTTACTAGGGGATGATGGTCATGGTAGGGGATGATGAGCACATTCATACTGACCTTTTTATTAAAAGCACCGATCGAAATAGTCTGCTTACCTTTGCTAGTAGGCATCCGGTGTCTACAAAAAAATCTATCCCCTTTTCACAATATCAGCGGGTTAAGCGGATTGTTAATAATCCAGATACCCTTACAACAAGGCTAGAGGAAATGACTAATACATTTCTAGAGCGGGTCTACCCTAGACAACTACTAGATGAACAGAGGAATAGACTTGAGGGTCCACAGGAGGCAAAATCGATAAAATCACCACGGGTCCCATTGGTGGTTAAATATCACCCTTGGATCCAAAGGGTTAAAAGCATTGTTAATAAGCATTGGCAGATAGTCTCCAGATCATATCCTCAAATTGACGAATTCCAGAGACCCCCGATGATGTGCTTCAAAAGAGCAGACAATCTGCATGATAAGATAATTAGAGCAGACATAGGCAGTAATAAAATTAGCCCTAGACAAACTACATTATCCATCCCGAGACAAGGCACATTCCCATGCTTAAATTGTGTGAATTGTTCGAGTTTCATTAAGGGTAGCCATTTTTCACATCCGCATTCTGAACAAATCCCAATCAGGGGAGTCTTCACCTGTGATAGTCGATTCGTTATTTACATGCTCAAATGCCCCTGCGGTTTATTATATGTGGGGGAAACTTCCATGAGAATCAAAAATCGATTGAGCAAGCATAAATCGACCATTAGAAAAGAGAATCTGTTACTCCCACTACCGTACCATTTCCACCAAAAGGGGCATACCATATCACAACTACACTATCAGGTCATAGAAAGTGTCTCATTACCCCGACGCAGTGGTGACAGAAAAAAATTGCTTTTAAAAAGAGAGGCATATTGGATCCATCGATTACAAACCATGGATCCAAAAGGCCTAAATCGAGATTACAATGTCAGTGGTTTCATATGATGCGACTATCTGTAACCATGTTTCCTTTTTAGTTTTTTCTATAGCGAAACTAGATGTTTCGGAAAATGCGCTTCACCTGTGGGATTGTGTTGATTTACTTATACTCCGTAGAAATTCAGCTGTGGGAGGAGTCTAATGAAATAATGTGATGTAATTTCCTTTGTACTTATTTGTATATATATCAGAGCTAGTGGTAATAAGATGTATACACACAGTCTGATGAAAACACTGAGTTGCTGAAACGCGTCACTATGATGTAATAGGTGACTGAATAAATTCGCAAGATTATTCATCAGTGCGAGTGCCGGTCTTGTTCTTCACGATGTACCAGAGACTCTGTCATGTGGTTGTTCAGCATTTTCTACAGTATGATTTTGTTGAGTGGGTGGCATAGGTCCACATTTACTACACTGCTTGCCTCCAACTTGAGAGGGAAAATCTTTTGGGGGAATTTATCATGAGAGTAATCTTTGAAGTCAGTTTTGCTTGCAAATTTATTGTGTTTGATAAATGTGTCTCTTCCTTAAACCTAATACTCCAATTTTACCACTCACCCTCTTACTTTCCTACTTTTAAAAAGGTCTCAATGATAACTTTGGAGTGAAACTCATTAACATAGATAACCATTTCCCACCGACGTTCCCACCCACATTTCAAAACTGGATGGTGTAAAACTGCAAAATGTCACAAAGGTTTTTCCCAAGTGAGTGCAAAAAGTTGCAAAAGCCCTTTGAGACTTTGGGAAGCTAGAATTCTGGAGTGAAGGCATGATAAATCAGGGTAAAAAATACAATGCAACAGCACGGGCCCAAATAATTCTGTAGTAAATGTATTTGAAAAGCATCTCTAATTTACATAATAAGCATAGCATTAGCATTAGAATACTTTTTTGTACTTTATTTGGTTGCAGGGTGCTGTTGCATTGTATTTTTTACTTTGTGTTTTCAGCCACAGCAATGTGCACCTGCGCATTGGGATATGCTGACTGACCCCCCCCCCCCCCCTTCTTTTTGCATGATAAATCAGGGCCTTTGAGTGAATAACTGTGTTTAGATTATTTCCATGGCTCCTATGCTTTTACCTCTTACACTACTGTCCTGCTAGAAATGTCCATGCATATCGACCACCCTTTACGGGTAAGTCACCAGGGCCTGTTACAATTGCAGTTGTAGCACCCATGTCCCACACTGTGCAGGAATAGAAATGGGTTGTTTCTTGAAATGGCTGTGTAATGTACACATTATTATCAAAATGGCTGATGTAACATTATACACATTGGGAATTAAATAATTTTACTGCTCCACAAATTCTGGTGGTGGGAACTTTCTTTGTTTCTCCAAATGTATGAGTCCATCACTTGCATCTGGATAGTTGTTCTCCATGGCCTGTGCCTTAACTTTGGAAGATCATAAAGATGACCAATTAATTATAGTAGCTTTAGTTTTGCGATTCTCTTTATTAGGTTATCAAGATGATTGCAATTTCAGCACCACTAAGGTCTTGTGGTATATTTTGTATAGGTTGGGACCCTACACAGTTGCTCATGTTAACCATATGCAGGACGACCATCTCCTCCTTAATTGCTTGCACAGTGTCCAGTGTCCTTAGCCAAGTCCTTATTTTTTTTAAATTATTAAATATTTTATTTTCTTCAATAATGATTACAGAAACTTTTCAACAGAGCCGGGAACAAAAAGATACCAAAGAAGGCTTATATACATATAAAAAACATATTACTATAATTTCAACATCATTACAAATGTTAAAGCCACAACTAAATTAGGGCATTTAAGATACACTCTGGTGTTCCGAATCAATGTACCCTCAGGGGGTTAATATCCACGCGTGGTTGAGACCTGAACACTGACACAGAAGTTGGTCAAAGCAATCTCATACTTTATTACATGAGGTAAGCATATATATATCTTCAGAAGAGGGCAGTCCTCACTGAGACACAAACCATTGATTCATTGGTCAAAGAGATAAGAGAAACAGAGATAACACTCTTAACATCTGCGCAGTGGGTACCATTTTGGAATGTTAAGCTAATGTAAACATCTAAGTGTCTCCATTTTATAATGGTGGACAGTCTAACATTACTACTGCATACGTCATATGTGACACGTCAAAGAGGTGCTTCTCTATAGGCAGTGAATAACATATATCATCAAGTCATATGATTGGTTTACACATTCCACCACACTCCATGGGACACATGCAGAAAGGTGAGAAATCAGACACTGCCCACAGCACAGCACTTTGCCCCCCTTCCTCTTTTCTCCGGATTGAAACAAAGAGAGCGGTTGGAGGGCGGCACTTGGAAGAGAAAAAGTTTAACTCATTACAGTCCTAGATATACAAAAAATATAGATAAAAAATTCACACATCTTTAACAGTCAAATTCACACATCTTTAACAGTCCCCCCTTGAATTTCATTCTCTCCCTAAACCTAACCATCTGTCCCAATGCTCCGCCTCCTCTTCACCAGCTTCCACGACAAGTCATTCCTAGCGAACAACCTCCCGTGACACAGAATTTGAGCACGGGGAAGTCAGATGATCTTTTCCTAACCGGCGTTGACATTATATGGGGGACTGGAGGTCATCAGTGCTCCTGATTTTCTGGATCAAAGTCTTCATACACTTCTCCCATCATCATCTCTGGTGTGGCCTCATCAACTGCCTTGTTGAACAATTTCTTTACACAGGGAATAATACAGCAGATGAGTAGAACAAGCAAAATCAAAACAACGATGATGATAATACCAATTTGCAACAACATCTGCTTCCAATTTTTGAACCAGTACTCTAGCCCTTCTGCCCATGAATTGTCTATTCCCGAATTCCTTTTTAATTCTTCAGATAGGGAGGTCAATCCCTTTAAGCACTCATGACCTGCCCATTGGGCCCTAGATTATCGGGTATGACAGTACAGCAGGATTCTCCTATCATTTTGCAAACTCCTCCTTTCTCTGCCAGCAACATGTCCAAAGCCATTCTGTTCTGGAATGCCATAGTACTAGTGGGACCCAATTGTTCTATTATACCTTTTAGGGCATCCCGAGTGTAATTCACAAAGCGTTGCTGGTTATAGTAGATATAATTTATCCAATCCACATTTTTGTTTACCACAATTATTGGGAATATAGATTCAAATCCTGCTGCAACTTGATTTTGTGCCTTAAATTCATCAGGGACCCCCCTCGGGACTCCAATAGCATCTATATATACATGGGTATCCAAACTACCACCTGGAATAGTCTCCCGTTTTCCCCTCGTCCCTATGTGTTCCTGGGTTCTTGGAGATTGCTGTATATGACTTACAACCTTCTTCCAATCAGGGCCCTTCCAAATATGGAAGGGCATCAATACCATGGCTAATGCACACTGACCATGCCATTGTACCTCGATTTTTGTTCTCAATTTCATGTCTGCACATATCCATACTATATCTCCTAGATGGTCATCAAATCATAACATCTGCAATCAGCAACATCACAGTAATCAAAGTCATATACTTGAAGTTCTTTAGTTAAGTTGACCCAGAAGACCAAAGGACTTCTGTCTGAATGTGGTTCCCAATAATGACATTTCAGCGGAGGTTTTGGGCACACATCTTTGTAGAAACATTTGTCTGAGCTTATATAACCCCCCCATATGATGAATAGAATGAAAAAGGATATCATCATTGTTCAGGAGGTGGGTCAGGATTCGTGATTCTTTTACAGTGGGATGCGTGTATCCAAGTCTTTTTTCCCTCAAGTTTCACTGAGGTAGCTGTGGTGAGCAGTACTTGGTAAGGCCCCTCAAATCTGGGTTCCAGTGTCTTTCTGACGTGTTTCTTTACCAGGACCCAGTCTCTGGGCTGCAACTTGTGACTTCCAGGAATCTGTTCAGGATCTGGAATTGAAGAAAAAACTCGAAAATGCAGATCAGTCAAATGTTTACATAGAGCAATCACATAATCAGCTAGACAGTCATACTGTAATGCAAGCTGTTCTGGAAAATACTGTCCTAGCTTAGGGGCACTACCAAATAGGATCTCAAAGGGGGATAGTTTCTCTTTTCCCCTGGGAGTATGGCGAACACTGGCCAGGGCAATTGGAAGGGTTTCTGGCCATGGTTTGCCAGTCTCTTGGGCCATCTTCAGCATCTTTAGTTTTAGAGTGCCGTTCATTCTCTCTACTTTTCCACTGCTTTGTGGTCGGTATGGTGTATGAAAGGCCAATTGCGTTCCCAGAGCTGTCCATATTTCCTCTGCAATGTCCGCAGTGAAAGCAGTCCCTTGATCACTCTCGATCACTTCAGGTACCCCGAACCGGCAAACCACTTCGTTCAACAACTTCTTCACAGTAGTTTTCGCTGTCTGGTTCTTCACGGGGTAGGCTTCTGGCCATCCAGAGAACATGTCTACAACCACCAAAGCATAATGGAACCCCTGTGCAGGGGGCATTTGGATGTGGTCGATTTGGATCCTTTGGAAAGGGTTTTTCTAGGCACTTTGTGGGAACCTTCTCCAGCTTCCCTGGATTGCACTTGGCACAGACCATGCAGCTGTTCACATATCGAGAGGTGTAGGTGGAGATGGCGGGTGCAAACCATATGGAGGATATGAGATTGTTCATGGCTGCCTTCCCAAGATGTGTGGGTCCATGGGCCCAACAGACTACATTTGGATATAAACTTCTCGGTAGGCACAGGAGGTGGCCCAATCTCCATATTCGATCTTCATCTAGGCCAGCATTTTTCCGAGCCCACACCTCATACTCATCATCTGTAGCCTCACATTGTCTGTCTTCCAAGATATCCTAAGTGAGGAACAATCCCTTTGGAATTCCACCTTCTTTCCTGGCCACTTTACCTGGAGCGAAAGCCATTATGGTGCTGAGATCCTTCATTTCCCTTACTGCCGCTTCTTTAGCTGCCTTGTCTGCTAGAGCATTCCCCTGGGCCTCTGGAGTTTCCGCTTTTGAATGGGCTTTGATCTTCAAAATTGCAGCTTGTATGGGGAGGCTCAAAGCTTCCATCAGGGCCTGCACAGCTTCCGCATTCTTCACAGGTGTGCCTTCTGCTGTCAGAAACTTCCTGCTTCTCCATATTGGTCCAAAGTCATGGGCTACTCCAAAGGCATAACGTGAATCAGTATAGATGATTGCAGTTTTCCCTTTTGCCATCTTGCAAGCCTCAGCCTGAGCTATTAATTCAGCCTCCTGTACTGATTTATCCGGTGGAAGGGGTTGTTGCTGTAATACTGTTTCCATTGAGGTAACTGCATATCCTGTGTGGAATTTTCCTGTTTCATCTGCGTATCTAGATCCATCCACAAACAGTGTCAAGTCCGGGTCCAGAATAGGAGTTTCTTTGATGTTCCATAGGGGCTCAGTTTCTTGTTGAATTAATTGTAGGCAATCATGGGCTTCCCCGTTATAAAACTCATCATCTGAGTATGTGGCATCGATGTTGTCGTCCTTCCCTTCTTGAGACCCCCCTTGAGGGAAAGGAAGGAGTGAAGCTGGATTGAGGACATGGCATCTGCTGATAGTGACCGTATCCGGAAGTAAGAGAGAACACTGCATTCTGAGATGTCTAGCTGCAGACAAGTGTTTTGGCTGAGTCTGCTGAAGGATGGCTGATATGTCATGAGGGGCCAGGATTTGAAGTGAATGACCCAGGACAACATCAGCCGTTTTGTCCAATAGCAAGTGACATGCATGAATGGCTCGGATACATGATGGACTTCCTCTGGCCACTGGGTCAAGCCTGGCAGAGTAGTAGCCCAGAGGGCGACTGCGGCCTCCATGTAGTTGGGTTAGCACACCTGTGGCATATCCTTGACGTTCCATGACGTAGAGTCTGAATGGTAAGTTGAAGTTCGGGAGACCCAAGGCTGGAGAGGATATGACTGCTTGTTTTAATAGTTCAAAGCATTGTTTGGCCTCTGAGGTGAGGTAGAAAGGCTGAGTAGGAACACAATCATACAAGGGCTGCATAAGGATTGAAGCATCCAGAATCCATGGTAGACAGTATGAGATGAGTCCTAGAAAGGCTTGAAGTTGTTTTGGTGTTGTAGGCTCAGTTATCTTCATGACCGCTGTCTTTCTATCTTCAGTCAGGTGTTTAGCCCCAGGGCTGAGACAATGGCCCCGGAAGACCACCTTGTCCTGACACCACTGGATTTTCGCAAGACTGACCTTGCATCCTTGTCGAGCCAAGAAGAATAGTAATGCAACAGAAGCTTCTCTGCATGTTTGTGCAGTGTCAGCACACAAGAGCAAATCATCCACATATTGCAGGAGTGTCACTGTATCATGCTCCATTCTCCATTCATCCAGTATGGAAGACATGGCTTTACTGAACTGAGAAGGACTGTTCTGTGCTCTTTGGGGCATGACCGTACAGGTATATTGGCATCCAGCATGTGTGAAAGCAAACAGATATTGACTGTCTGGATGAAGTGGCACAGAGAAGAAGGCATTTCCCAAATCAATTACAGTGAAACGGATGGCTTCTGAAGGCACACATGACAAAAGGGTATATGGGTTTGATACCACTGGTGTTTCCAGGATTGTAACTTCATTGACAGCCCGTAGATCTTGTACCATACGATAAGTGTCTGGCTGTCCTTTTTTCCCCTTCTTTTTAACTGGGAAAAGGGGCGTGTTACACGGAGAGGTTGTTTTAATTATTGCTCCCTTTTCCTGGAATGCCAGGATTTGCTTAGTCACCGCATCTATTTGTGCCACTGACAATGGATATTGGGGTTTGCGTGGTAGGATGGCACCTGGCTTGGCTTGAGCGTGACTACTACCGGCTGGACCTTTAGTCTTCCAATATCTTGTGGCCCTGAGGACCATAAATGGGGAGGTATGAGCCTCATTACATCTGATGGGATAGTTGTTCCCGATATCTCATCCTGTATTATTTGTAGGGCAGCAAGCATAACTGTCTCTTCTGGTTGTAGGAGGGAAGAAAGTGTAATTGTTCCGTCTTCATGGAACTGGATGTTTGCTTGCATTTTCTGGAGTAGGTCTGCCCCCAAGAGGTTGAGGGGGCAGGTAGTAGACACTACAAATTGTGACAGGACAGTGGGAGAAAGGACTAAACCTGAGGACACAGGCAATGGTTTAGTCAGCACAGATGTTCTTGCCTCTCCATCAATGCCAATACATTGTACAGTAATATTGTCCAGAAAGGACGGGTCATAGATCTCTTCAAGTCGGAGCACACTTCTGGCTGCACCAGTATCCACAAGAAAGGTGTGTGGGTTCCCCCCCACCTGCAGCTGCACAGTTGGTGTAGGGCCACACTGGGGAGGACACAAAGCCATAGTATTAATGGCCTCTCCGACTTGTGGATCTGGCTTGCCCCCGTCCTACGGTTGATTTGGGGGTGCCCCCATTTGTTGAACTGCCTGGGCAGTTTGGGCCGGTGCCCAAGGAAATTGGGAAGGTCTCCTCTGCCCCTCCCTTGGCCGATGTGGGCATTCCCGTTTGAAATGTCCCTGTTGTCCACGTCCATAGCAGGTGATACGGGCTCTCCAGGCTGGATCCTGAAATCTGTCTTCTGCTCCCCTGGGCCCTTCCCTGCTAACCATGACAGGATGAGTTCGAGGGGCCACTTCAATGCTTTTTGCTATTACTACAAGTGTTTCCAGGTCAACCGTCCGATACTCAGGGCGGGCAATTTTTAAGGCTTTTTGGATAGGTATTTTTAGCCCATCCACAAAGGCACTTGATAACATTCTTACTTGCACTGTATCATTACGATTGAATCCTAGATCCCGGAACATCTGTTCCATCCTGTTAGCAAATTTTTCTACGGATTCACTTTTATCCTGCTTCATATCTTGTATCTGAGTAGCTTGATCAGCCAATCTCCCCCTTGCCCATTCCTCCAATTTCTGACTAAACTCCTCCCCTGACTCATATGTCTTTAAGTGTTCTTCTGATGCATACGGTGGGAGATTCAATTCTCGCTGCATGTTGGGCCAGAAGGAGTCCCCTGCTTTAATTTGTACCAGCCCAGACAAGTCCCTCCATTCAGCTGAATGCATCTTCCTTATCTGCTCTATTGCTCTGTAGTAAGGCATAGGGTGCAGTTCTGGATCCGGGAGTGAGTTCACTAAGTTGGTGGCTTGGGTGGGGCTAAACGTAACATATCTTCCTCCTTTTTTATACTCCTCACTGGACCTGGCTGTTGAGGTCTGGGCTTGTCGTGTTAGGATGTCTATTTGTCCAGACAGTTTGGCTACCATCAGATCCAGTTCCTTCTCTTTCTCTACTCTGGACATATCATCCAACTCAGGTGGTTCCTCATCTGCTACACCTTCTGGTACACCTGTACTCTCCTTGTCCTCATCGTCTGTTTTCTGATCCTCCGTTCTGTTAGATTTTGCAGCTCCTGTTCTCTTCACTCCCCCCCCTCTCCTGCCCCCATCATGATTGACACCACTAATTTCCCTCTTTGTGACACTCCCCTGTCTGGTACGTAGTAGGTGCCGTCAGCATTTATGACTGGATATATGGGCGCTGGCAGGGGGGGCATGGGCTGAGTTGTCTCCTGTGTTTCCCCAAGGGAGATGAGAGGCGGTACATTATCTGCAGCCACAAGGGGGGGGGGGCTGAGGGGTTTGCAGCTACTGCTATCAGAGAGGAGGTGTTACGAAGCATGGGGGCTCCACATGCCAGGCAAGTGTTATGTGCATCTGGATTTTTCTGCCTGCAGCCAGTACAAACCCACCCCTCAGGTCTCTGTTGGGGGAGGGCACTTTTCAACAGGGGCTGCGAGTTCTT
Organism: Bufo bufo; assembly: GCF_905171765.1. Classification (NCBI taxonomy): domain Eukaryota; kingdom Metazoa; phylum Chordata; class Amphibia; order Anura; family Bufonidae; genus Bufo; species Bufo bufo. The sequence continues at coordinate 144,688,512 of NC_053390.1, read as the reverse complement.
TTGTTTGTGAGCACCATGATATGGTGGTGGTTCATCTGGTCCCACAGTATACATATACATCTTTGTTTTTTCATCCCATCTTTCTGTCCCTCCAGTTGCCATAAATCGACTTGCCGCTTGGTGCCATGCCTGTGCTGCACCTAATAATCCTTCATCATTCAGCTTTCCCCGACATCGCTGTACCAGTCGTTTCAATACTTCAACATTCAATTCTCCATTTATATCACATTCGGCAATCTTCATTAACTTCTTATAATTCTTCACATGTTGACTTCCTTCTTCTCTCGCTACAATCTGAGGAGCAGTATATTCTCCTTCTCCATGTGAGTGGGACTGACCCATCTTAACAACAGTATTTCAAACTGACACACACACAAAACAGAGGAGTGATCAGCACCTTTAACCCTTTCCTCCGCAGACAAAGGATTCACCCTCCCCACTGGTTTGCTAAAATCTGACTATCACGTCTGACTAGTCAGCTGGGACTCCCCGCACGTCTTCCACCTAGAGGGTCAGGCGGGCTCCGTAGCGTCTTCCTGGGGTCAGGTCAGGTAGAGAATATCTCCGCAGTCTTCCCTCTCGGGTCATGAGACTCTACCGTCTTCCTGGTCAGGTCAGCCAGAGTTTACTTTGTCCCATACCTCGGCGCTACAGCGCCCTCTTCCAAACCAGGAGGTTACTGTCCCCTCCCTTTGTCTGTGGTTTTACCATCTGTGCTCAACTCACTCCTCACATAAATCACAGACACACACAAAACATATACACACCAGAGTGATCTATGATTTCAGACTATTGGTTCAATAGACTCTAAGCTTTAAGCATTACAGCCGACTACTATACTTACATCAGTACCACCCCACAGCAGACTGAGCTATCTGAGCATGACGAAGTAAATAGCAGAAAGGCAGATAAGATAAAAGCTTTCTCACCTTTCTTTGAGCCTGCAGTCCTCTCCCCTCTGCCGTTCGTCAAGCTCAGGGCCCGTCTTGTCGGCTGTTGGAAGCTACTTTCGCTCAGAGTCCCTGTTCACAGCGCCATTTGTTAAAGCCACAACTAAATTAGGGCATTTAAGATACACTCTGGTGTTCCGAATCAATGTACCCTCAGGGGGTTAATATCCACGCGTGGTTGAGAGACTGAACACTGACACAGAAGTTGGTCAAAGCAATCTCATACTTTATTACATGAGGTAAGCATATATATATCTTCAGAAGAGGGCAGTCCTCACTGAGACACAAACCATTGATTCATTGGTCAAAGAGATAAGAGAAACAGAGATAACACTCTTAACATCTGCGCAGTGGGTACCATTTTGGAATGTTAAGCTAATGTAAACATCTAAGTGTCTCCATTTTATAATGGTGGACAGTCTAACATTACTACTGCATACGTCATATGTGACACGTCAAAGAGGTGCTTCTCTATAGGCAGTGAATAACATATATCATCAAGTCATATGATTGGTTTACACATTCCACCACACTCCATGGGACACATGCAGAAAGGTGAGAAATCAGACACTGCCCACAGCACAGCACTTTGCCCCCCTTCCTCTTTTCTCCGGATTGAAACAAAGAGAGCGGTTGGAGGGCGGCACTTGGAAGAGAAAAAGTTTAACTCATTACAGTCCTAGATATACAAAAAATATAGAATAAAATTCACACATCTTTAACTGTCAAATTCACACATCTTTAACACAAACAATACCATTAAGTCCATCTCTGTAGACTCGAACCTAAACATATATATATCTTCAGAAGAGGGCAGTCCTCACTGAGACACAAACCATTGATTCATTGGTCAAAGAGAAAAAGAGATAAGAGAAACAGAGATAACACTCTTAACATCTGCGCAGTGGGTACCACTTTGGAATGTTAAGCTAATGTAAACATCTAAGTGTCGCCATTTTATAATGGTGGACAGTCTAACATTACTACTGCATACGTCATACGTGACACTTCAAAGAGGTGCTTCTCTATAGGCAGTGAATAACATATATCATCAAGTCATATGATTGGTTTACACATTCCACCACACTCCATGGGACACCTGCAGAAAGGTGAGAAATCAGACACTGCCCACAGCACAGCACTTTGCCCCCCTTCCTCTCTTCTCCGGCTTGAGACAAAGAGAGGGGTGGGAGGGAGGCACTTGGAAGAGAAAAAGTTTAACTCATTACAGTCCTAGATATACAAAAAATATAGAATAAAATTCACACATCTTTAACTGTCAAATTCACACATCTTTAACACAAACAATACCATTAAGTCCATCTCTGTAGACTCGAACCTAATACATTTGAGCCCATCCTTCCCCCCCCTTCCCTTCCCTTAGTTGCTGTCGCTGGTGGCCCGAACCCCATACCCCCCCCCCTGTACCCGTCCTGATGGTCTGCCCGTCAAACCAACATAGTCAGTCCACCTCGCCTCTACAAAACAGAAAAGAGTTCCGTGCCTTTCAACCTCCTCATAGGTCTTTATTTGGGACATAGTCCGTCTCCACTCCTCAAATACCGGAGAAATGAGGAATCCCCATCTCTTAACTATCAAAGCCTTATCAATCAGGCAGCTCTTCAGCCAGCTCAATTGATGTGTAGAAGAGTTAGGATTTTCTGGTATAAAGAAACCCAAAATTACGGAGATCATATCCGGTGCACAAGATTGGGGAAGATCCCCCTGCAGTGCTGTAAATACTTGCTCCCAAAAGCGCTTTATCACCCTACATTCCCATAAAAGATGAGTATATCCAACATTGGGACTACCGCACTTTTGACAGAAAAATTCACGACCTCTGTTTTTAGCAAACTTAGCCTGCATTTGCGGTGTATAGTATAACCTGTGTAAGATCTTATACTGAATCAATCTATAGCTGGATGCAGATACTACCCTTTTGATGTTTTAAAAAATCTCTGGCCAGGGGAGGGGGAAGGTTTTCAGTTCCTGCTCCCATTTATGTATACTTTTAAAAGGGAACACAGTGGACAGTGATTCTCGCATTTTCGAATAAATCTGTGCCATTATTATCTTTTTCCCTAAGTGAAGGAAGCAATAATCAAAAAATGAGCGTTGTTGAGTGATCATGTATGTTTTATTAAGTGTAGCTTCGTGTACATGTTTTAAACCAAGTCCTTTAACACAGCTTCTACTGAGTGGATGAAATATGGGGTGTTGTTTCTTATATCCCTTTCTACTATATTCGGCCCACACAAACTCCCTTCTTTCATTTTCTAGATCTTGATTGTAGCTGGCCAGCTAAGACCTGTCCTAGGTTGCTAGTGTAGCTTATATGTGTATACAGTTAGACCTGCCAATAGCCTTAATACAGTTCCTATGTTTATGTGTTAAAGACAAAAGCAGAGTTATTTACTGTGACATCATGTTTTGGATGTCATATAACTGTTATATATTGCATTCACAGAAGCAGAAAAGATAATATACCTTTAAGATTCATTATATAATGTAAGGTAGGCTCAATGACAGCAGAAACAACAGAAAGCATAGTGTTAATCTGTTGTTGCTGGGCAGAAGTCTAGACCAATCACAGCCAGCTTCTCACACAGCAATATTTTTCACCAATCACAGCCAGCCTCACACACAGCTTGTGTGGGGAATTCCCCTAGCTGAAATCATTACTCACCAGAGAAAGGAGCTGAACAGACACACAGTTCCAGTCAGAGTCCAGTTTTATGGGAACAAGAGGCCAAAATAGGTATTTAGAACAGTTATATAATGTTCATATTGTTAGTATTGTGATTAGAACTGTATACTGAACCAGTTATATGTGTGTTTACCTACAGTTCCACCAAATTGCAAGCTACAAATTGCAAGCATACAATTGCATGTTGCATCCAAATTGCAAGCTACAAATTGAAAGCATACAAACCAGATTACATACAAATTGCATACAAACTGCGAACTGCTCATACTAGATCATAAGCAATTGCATACTGCAAACTGCAAACCAAGTTGAGCAAGCAGAACTATTAGTTAGACCTCAGATATACCTCTCAGAGAGATCATAAAGTGCTTAAATAACTTAAAGTGAGAGTACAGATACTCAAGAGAGAAATATATCCACCATTTTATTTTGAATGACAAGATTGAACATCTTATGCATACCGCCATTTTGTGATATCTTTTCAACACCTGTTTTGTACATGGACTATCTGCTGCGGAGGTGGCAGTGTTATATATGAAGAAAAGTTGAAGTTAATAAAGAAATTATTTGAAGCATTTGGTGTGCTCTTTAAACCTACTGTTTCCATAGAATGGCGCTAGAGGAATTACAGAGTAATAGACAGTCTGGTTAGACTAAAAGTCAGAGATAATTTATTATTTTATATATTAAAAGTCTCCACAAAATAGGCTTGATAGGGTGAATAGGGATATCTCAGACTATCCCTATTTGGTGTCCTCGTTTATTGTGAAACTCAAGCGTGCGTCACAGACCTTTCATTATCCCTCCCTCTTGTTGTACTGACCAATACAGTGAGGGCGGATTAAGCACTCGTCATAGTTTCATCCTCCCCCCAATGAGTGACGCTTATGGGTGGGCGGAGCCAGGTTTTTGTCAGCCCTGGATTGACGATATGATGGATCGCGCGTCATCTGGCTGTGACGGAAGGATGGAGCGCAGTCAGGTGACGTGCTTTAGTCTCTATTGGATATTCATTGTAGGTCGGCTACACAGAGGGGAGGAGTTTCATCCATTTAAACAAAATGTAAGGGCATTTTAAGATGACCTTGTTGATTCTGCTGAATACTTTCTTCTAGAGTGTGTACGAACTTTGTCTTCTTGAGATACATGTCTTCTTTAGAACCTATATCTGCAAAGTCGGATTCAAGGCTCTTGATTATTTTTGCTGAACTTACAGTTGGTAACTCTTGCACAGATATTCGATGATACAATCCTGTCACTTGTCTTGAGTTTGCGATCTGCTGTTTTCCTCCACCAACACCCCATCCTAGATCAGTTTGAACAGTGTAGGGTTCACCCTTTCCTCCTGTGATTACCTCTCATGGTACCAAGGCTTTGGGACAATCATAACCTATCAACAGCATATGTGGTTACGGCCACATATGCCGGAGGCTCAATGCTGCACGCATGACATCAGTGGCGTGCAGCATATTCTCAGTTAGATATTCCTAGGTTCTCTGTTTTTTGCTGCACACCCAGTGTGAGGGGGTAATATACAGCGACAACAGTGGACTTAGTGATTTGCTCCTGATGAACCAACAATCAGTTGGATAGAGAAACGCGTTGAGCATTATATTTCTGTAGTCACATATGCAGACTGACTCTTGCCGATACTTTTGGAGCCTAAGTGGTTCATTCCTGTGTAGAAAGTCACCAGTCTAGGGTTGTTCTATCCTTACAGTGTAACCTGACAATATATCTTGTGCATGTTCTCCTAGCAACAAGGAGATTTGACACACTATATGCTGTTGGTCATTCAGGTACACTGATATTGGATATCCATTTATCCCTAATTGCTGGTAGAGGAATTACACCAACACAGCACACTCCTTAGAATTAGGAGTTTCAGTGGTAGGAGTGTTTTTAGGGATCAGCATCATTAGTCTGAGATATCCCTATTCACCCTATCAAGCCTATTTTGTGGAGACTTTTAATATATAAAATAATAAATTGTTTTTAGCGTACTTTATATAGGCAGTAAAAATATATAAAGTTGCAAGAAAAAGTATGTGAACCCTTTGGAATGATATGGATTTCTGCACAAATTGGTCATAAAATGTGATCTGATCTTCATCTAAGTCACAACAATAGACAATCACAGTCTGCTTAAACTAATAACACACAAAGAATTAAATGTTACCATGTTTTTATTGAACACACCATGTAAACATTCACAGTGCAGGTGGAAAAAGTATGTGAACCCTTGGATTTAATAACTGGTTTGAACCTCCTTTGGCAGCAATAACTTCAACCAAACGTTTCCTATAGTTGCAGTCAGACGTGCACAACGGTCAGGAGTAATTATTGACCATTCCTCTTTACAGAACTGTTTCAGTTCAGCAATATTCTTGGGATGTCTGGTGTGAATCGCTTTCTTGAGGTCATGCCACAGCATCTCAATCGGGTTGAGGTCAGGACTCTGACTGGACCACTCCAGAAGGCGTATTTTCTTCTGTTTAAGCCATTCTGTTGTTGATTTACTTCTATGCTTTAGGTCGTTGTCCTGTTGCAACACCCATCTTCTGTTGAGCTTCAGCTGGTGGACAGATGGCCTTAAGTTCTCCTGCAAAATGTCTTGATAAACTTGGGAATTCATTTTTCCTTTGATGATAGCAATCCGTCCAGGCCCTGATGCAGCAAAGCAGCCCCAAACCATGATGCCCCCACCACCATTCTACACAGTTGGGATGAGGTTTTGATGTTGGTGTGCTGTGTCTCTTTTTCTCCACATGGTGTTGTGTGTTTCTTCCAAACAACTCAACTTTGGTTTCATCTGTCCACAGAATATTTTGCCAGTACTGCTGTGGAACATCCAGGTGCTCTTGTGCAAACTGTAAACGTGCAGCAATGTTTTTTTTTGTACAGCAGTGGCTTCCTCTGTGGTATCCTCCCATGAAATCCATTCTTGTTTAGTGTTTTACATATCGTAGATTGGCTAACAGGGATGTTAGCATATGTCAGAGACTTTTGTAAGTCTTTAGCTGACACTCTAAGATTCCTTTTTACCTCATTGAGCAGTCTGCGCTGTGCTCTTGCAATCATCTTTACAGGATGGCCACTCCTAGGGAGAGTAGCAGCAGTGCTGAACTTTCTCCATTTATAGACAATTTGTCTTACCATGGACTGATGAACAGCAAGGCTTTTGGAGATACTTTTATAGCCCTTTTCAGCTTTAGGCAAGTCAACAATTCTTAATCGTAGGTCTTCTGAGAGCTCTTTTGTGCGAGGCATCATTCACATCAGGCAATGCTTCTTGTGTAAAGCAAACCCAGAACTGGTGTGTGTTTTTTATAGGGCAGGGCAGATGTAACCAACACCTCCAATCTCATCTCATTGATTGGACTCCAGTTGGTTGACACCTCACTCCAATTAGCTCTTGGAGATGTCATTAGTCTAGGGGTTCACATACTTTTTCCACCTGCACTGGGAATGTTTACATGGTGTGTTCAATAAAAACATGGTAACATTTAATTCTTTGTGTGTTATTAGTTTAAGCAGACTGTGATTGTCTATTGTTGTGACTTAGATGAAGATCAGATCACATTTTATGACCAATTTGTGCAGAAATCCATATAATTCCAAAGGGTTCACATACTTTTTCTTGCAACTGTACTTTGGATTAGTACGTCAACATCACCAACCTAACCTAGTTAATTAAAAGTCAGAGATATCAAAATTCTTCTAATGCCACAGCGCAAAAGGCACTTCACAGTGCTGCGCCTGTCACAGTGGAACTATTACCCTCAGAGGGCGAAGTGATAGCGGTCCTCAACTTGCACAGTAAAGAGCACAGTAGAGCAGCGGAGCGTCAGCATATACCGCCGTGCAGCAACTGTTCCCTGAGTGAGCAAGCAAAGACACCTCAGAGGAGCTACCATAAAGGCCATAGAACATGTGCATTAGTCAAACTGCAGCGGACTCTTAAAGTGGCAGAACTGCAAAGGCATAATAGTCAGATAAAGAGCGTCAACCCTCCCGCGATCCCTAGAGAGAGAAATAGACACATGGTGGGAGGCCAAGGTCCAGAGCTAGAGTGCCTGCACCACTATCCACGGAGAGATCACATACTGCAGTCAGCTAGTTTCCCGCCACTAGGCCCAAAGCCTGCAGCAGTGTATCCAAGCCAGCGCATTGCAAGTCATCACAGATCATCGCAAGTCATCACAAAGCATCGCAAGTCTGCACAGAGCATCGCAACTCAGCGCAGAGCATTGCATCACATCAATAAAAGACAAGTCTCTTTTGAAACAGACAATTATTCCAGCAACCTTCAGATCGCAGTATCCTGCTCTTCAGAATAAGGTCAGAGCTTTCCTTTTATTACTTATTATTGCATATAGGCTTTGGCACAAAGAGACATATTTGTGTTCAGAAAAAGACTTTAAAGTAAAAGACAGGACAGTTTGTATTACACGGACTCTATTGAATTTAAAGTGAAAGTCATTTATTGCCTGCATTTATCGCTGTTACATTTAAAGTGAAAGTCCTTTTTTGTCTGCATTTGTCAATATTGCATTTAAAGTGAAAGGACTCTTAATATTTGTATTGATTGTTATAGCATTTAAAGTAAAATGTCTGAGCTTAGTGTTACCATGCCACTGTTAGAGGATACAAAGATAGATAGAGCAGAGAGGGAAGAGCAAGGGAACCTGTCTGAGGTAGAAAAGTCTGATGTAGCATTAGTCTTGCCTCAAACAAATATAGCCCAAACAGATGAACTAAGACGTTCATCACGTGCCAGAAAACCAACCCCAAAGATACTGGAAATTTTTGAATTTAAAAGAAGCAGCATTAAAAGGAAAAAAGCTCACCAGAATGTATGAGAAGTGGAAATTATACATTAAAGGCATTCGTGGAAAGTTAAAACAAAAAAGTATAAAAGGGAACTTGAGTGATATGGTAGAGACGGTAGAAGAATCTGAATCAGAGCTTATGGCCGCATATGTCAACCTGCGGTCGCTTACGACACCTTTCCAGGACATTGTAAGAAACATGGACAAATGTACTGCAAATGTAAAGCAATGGCACATCAATGGTTGTACCAGTGTGCATTTCAAATCCTAAAAGGAGGAACAAGAAGGTATACGCCTATGCGCTACTGGATGCCCAGAGTGATGTCACCTTCATTGATCAAGAAATCTGCAAGAAATTACAAGTGGCTACAGAACCAGTGAAGCTCAAACTCACCACAATGATGGGGAGAGACACATTAGTGAACAGTCAAAGGACTGAGAGTTAGAGGACTTCATTCAAACTGCACATTAGATCTATCTCCAGCTTATACAAAAGACGATATACCTCTAGATCAAGATCGCATACCTACTTGTGAAACAGCCAATGAATGGGAGCACCAATCTGTCATATCTCATGAAATGTTCCCGCTGAAGGAGTTTGGTTTTCGACTGTTGATAGGTTACGATTGTCCCAAAGCCTTGGTACCATGAGAGGTAATCACAGGAGGAAAGGGTGAACCCTACACTGTTCAAACTGATCTAGGATGGGGTGTTGGTGGAGGAAAACAGCAGATCGCAAACTCAAGACAGGTGACAGGATTGTATCATCGAATATCTGTGCAAGAGTTACCAACTGTAAGTTCAGCAAAAATAATCAAGAGCCTTGAATCCGACTTTGCAGAAATAAGTTCTAAAGAAGACATGTATCTCAAGAAGACAAAGTTCGTACACACTCTAGAAGAAAGTATTCAGCAGAATCAACAAGGTCATCTTAAAATGCCCTTACCTTTTAGAGAACGACCTCATCTGCCAAATTACAGAAATCTTGCCCTAACAAGATTGAAATGTTTGAAGAAAAAGATGAGAAGAGATTTCAAATTCAAGCAGGATTATTTGAAATTCATGGAAGGCATCCTCGAAGAAGGACATGCAGAGAAAGTTAATAACAAACCTAAAGAAGGAGAAGTGTGGTACATCCCACATCAAGGTGTTTACCACTCAAAAAAAAACTGATAAGATTAGAGTAGTATTTGATTGCTCAGCAAAGTACAATGGTGTTGCATTGAATGACCATCTAATAAAAGGACCAGATCTTACAAACACTCTGCTTGGAGTACTCTGTAGATTCAGAAAGTATCCCGTAGCGGTCATGTGTGACGTTGAAAAGATGTTCCACCAGTTTCATGTGAAGAATGACGATAGAGGCTTCCTGAGGTTTCTATGGTGAGAGGATGGAGATACAGAAACAGAGCCAGCAGAATACAGAATGAAAGTACACCTGTTTGGAGCAGCATCATCTCCAGGTTGTGCCAATTACGGTATGAAGTACCTGGCTAATCAGAATGAAAAGGATTGCCAATCAGCAGCAAATTTTCTGAAGAAAAACTTTTATGTAGATGATGGTCTTATAAGTCTAGAGTCCACAGAATCTGCAATCAAACTAGTGAAAGAAAGCCAAGAGGTATGCGCAAGAGGAAACCTGCGCCTTCACAAATTTATCTCAAACAACAGAGAGGTACTTGAATCCATCAGTGACTCTGAAAGTGCAGCAACAATGAAGAATGTAGATTTCAATTATGATCATCTTCCAGTTCAGAACGTACTTGGATTGGGATAGAATGTAGAGAACGACAAGTTCTTCTTTTATTATATCTTTATTACTTTTTTACAAACATTCTACAAGTCCTTCAGTTTTTTTAATTAATTTACATACAATAAGACCACCCCCTTCCTTAAGCCGCCACTTAAGCCAAAAAAAATTCTCTCCCCTACCCCCCCATCCCCGTCTCCTCCACATCTCCCCGACCCATCCGCCCAAAATCATCTACTATTTAATTTAACCATTTCTGACATATTCTGGCAAATCTAGATTTTTTAAAATATATTTACCAGGTGAAATTCCTCACTGGCCAGTGAGACCCTGGTAGAGCTCTCCCATTCATTGACCGTGGGAACAGCACTACCCCCCCAGTGTCGAACAATGCATCTCCTAGCATGGAATAGGAGTTTAAATGCTATCTCTCGGTGTTGAGGGGTATCCACTCCGTCCATCACCCCCAAAATACAGTTTTCAAATTGCCTAGGTACTTTAAACCAATGGTATTCCTCTATTATTCCGTTAACCTTTGCCCAAAACTCTCGAATTCTTACGCATGTCCATAGTATATGTGTATCTTCTACTCCTATCTCTCTGCATTTTTGACAGCCAAACACCTTAGATTTGTAACACTTCATTAAAGTCTTGGGAGAGTAGTAGAGACGGTACAGTATGTTAAATTGAATGATTCTATGCGAAAAATTCTTTGAGACCCTGCTTTTTTCCTGTATAGCCAGTTCCCAAAACTCTTCCTGTTGGGGATTTAAAGCCCCTTGCCATTTATACATTAAACTACGGACTGCTCTACTCTTAGTTTTTTGGTGTAGCAAGCCTTCATATACACTCACCTAAAGAATTATTAGGAACACCTGTTCTATTTCTCATTAATGCAATTATCTAGTCAACCAATCACATGGCAGTTGCTTCAATGCATTTAGGGGTGTGGTCCTGGTCAAGACAATCTCCTGAACTCCAAACTGAATGTCAGAATGGGAAAGAAAGGTGATTTAAGCAATTTTGAGCGTGGCATGGTTGTTGGTGCCAGATGGGCCGGTCTGAGTATTTCACAATCTGCTCAGTTACTGGGATTTTCACGCACAACCATTTCTAGGGTTTACAAAGAAAGGTGTGAAAAGGGAAAAATATCCAGTATGCGGCAGTCCTGTGGGCAAAAATGCCTTGTGGATGCTAGAGGTCAGAGGAGAATGGGCCGACTGATTCAAGCTGATAGAAGAGCAACGTTGACTGAAATAACCACTCGTTACAACCAAGGTATGCAGCAAAGCATTTGTGAAGCCACAACACGCACAACCTTGAGGTGGATGGGCTACAACAGCAGAAGACCCCACCGGGTACCACTCATCTCCACTACAAATAGGAAAAAGAGGCTACAATTTGCACGAGCTCACCAAAATTGGACTGTTGAAGACTGGAAAAATTTTGCCTGGTCTGATGAGTCTCGATCTCTGTTGAGACATTCAAATGGTAGAGTGCAAATTTGGCGTAAACAGAATGAGAACATGTATCCATCATGCCTTGTTACCACTGTGCAGGCTGGTGGTATAATGGTGTGGGGGATGTTTTCAGGGCACACTTTAGGCCCCTTAGTGCCAATTGGGCATCGTTTAAATGCCACGGGCTACCTGAGCATTGTTTCTGACCATGTCCATCCTTTCATGACCACCATGTACCCATCTTCTGATGGCTACTTCCAGCAGGATAATGCACCATGTCACAAAGCTCGAATCATTTCAAATTGGTTTCTTGAAAATGACAATGAGTTCACTGTACTAAAATGGCCCCCACAGTCACCAGATCTCAACCCAATACAGCATCTTTGGGATGTGGTGGAAAGGGAGCTTCGTGCCCTGGATGTGCATCCCTCAAATCTCCATCAACTGCAAGATGCTATCCTATCAATATGGGCCAACATTTCTAAAGAATGCTATCAGCACCTTGTTGAATCCATGCCACGTAGAATTAAGGCAGTTCTGAAGGCAAAAGGGGGTCCAACACTGTATTAGTATGGTGTTCCTAATAATTCTTTAGGTGAGTGTATTTTGGAAACTAGTTTCTTCCCTGATGTCAATTCCATAATTTTAACTAGTGGTGGTGGTAGGGTGGCAATTTGTGTACCTTTTCCTATCGTTTTACTCAATGCTTGTTTTAATTGTATATAGTAAAACCTCAACTCTACATTGTTCAATTGAAACTTATCTTTAAGGTCTTCATAAGGAATTATGTCCCCCTCATCCCATACCTGTCCCAATTTATATATTTCGTATTTCCACCAGATTCTCTGTTCAATGGACATTTTATATCTGTAAGATAAATATTATTCCACAGTATGGTACCGGTATGGGGCCCACTCTGCGACCACAGTTCTCTAGCTTCCTTCCACTTTAACCATCAACTCGAATAGTGGTAGCTTTTTGTCTTGCTGTTGCAGCAGAATACCTGCTTCCGATATTTGAAAGATGTTACATTTTACCAAATCTTTTATTGATCTCCACTATCATATTCTTATATCTTTGCGTACTACTCCATGTTAGCATATTTTTTTATATGGCCAGAAATTAAGTAGAAGTCTGGTACTGATAATCCGCCCTCCTTCTCATGAATGCACAATATTTGTGCTTTTATCCTCGGTTTTTTCCCTCGCCATATTTGATCCGTTAGTAAACTGGTTATTATTTTGAAAACTCTTTTTGGGATTATCACCCGAAAAGAGTTTTCAAAATAATAACCAGTTTTCTAACGGATCTAATATGGCGAGGGAAAAAACAAGTACTTCTTTAAAGTATCTATTGAAAAGAAAGTTGCAACTAGACGAACCATACTTTCCGCAGTGGCTTCTATATTTGATCCATTGGGATTCTTGGCCCCAGTAATCCTCAGAGCTAAAGACATACGCAGACAGAATTATGCAGACAGAAGTTGGGATGGGATAAGCTCATACCTGAAAATTTGAGATCAAGGTGAGAGAGTTGGATAAGAGACTTGCAAAACTTGAGAGAAGTTCGGATACCCAGTTTTATACCTCATGATTTCGAAAAGTGCAAGAAAATTGCTCCTACATCAGAGTAATAGGAGAAGAAAAGATACACTGTGCCCTGGTTATGGGGAAGGCCAGAGTTGCACCTACCAGCAGTGATGGCCAGTCTGCATTGTTCGCCCGCGAACACATGCGAGCTGCCATCTTTTCTCACAAGTCGGGCGAGGCACAGGTAACCTGTGCCGGGAGCCAGTCTTAACACAAATGCAGCCGTAGTTTCAGCATCAGTAAGCAAGTTTCTGAGAGAAGAATTGGAATTGGAAATAGATGAAGAATATTTTTGGACAGACTCACAAGTTGTCCTAGGATACATAAACAACGAAGCTCGAAGATTCCATATCTTTGTCGCCAACAAAGTTGAGAAAATTCGGAAAATAACAAATCCGGAACATTGGCATCACATTGACACAAAGCGTAACCCAGCAGATCATGCTTCAAGAGGCCTAAATGTAATAGAATTGAAAAATATAAATTGGTTCACAGGCCCAGAGTTCCTTTGGGAAAAGGAAATCACGCCCAGTAAAGGTTACACAGAATTGTCTATGGGTGGTCCAGAAGTAAAAGTTGTACAAACATTGAGCACTGCTGCCAAGTGTCAAGATGACATACTTGAAAGACTAGCCACATGTTCAAAATGGAATACAGTTATAAACGTAGTAGCTCGAATTCAATGTTTGGCAAAGGGAATCAGAAAGAAGGAATTGTTGAATGTAGAAGAAAGAATGAAAGCTGAAGAAACAGTCATAATACTCATTAAACAGAGATTCTACAGTGAAGAGTTGAAGAGACTTAGTCAAGAACCTAAAAGGCTTCTGAACAACCACCCATTGTACAAGCTTAATCTTGTTCTGCAGGATGGTATACTGAAGGTGGGAGGGAGACTGGAAAATGCATTGTTACCTAGCAGAGTGAAGCATCCAGCGATTCTACCCAAAAACTCTACCTTCACAAGATTGATTATTGATCACTACCACAACAAATCCTTGCATCAAGGAAGAAGCTTTACCCAAAGCTGTTTGAGAGAAGGTGGTTACTGGATTGTGAAAGGAAGCATAGGTTTAGCAAAGTATATAAGTAAATGTGCAGTCTGCAGAAAAGCACGTAGACCTACAGAAGAACAAAGAATGGCAGATTTACCGGCAGATCGTGTAAACCCATCACCACCATTTCTTTAAAGCGGAATGTATTGTTTTGGCCCATTCATCACCAAACAGAACCGCAAGGAGTACAAGAGATATGGACTAATATTTACATGTCTAAGCTGCAGAGCAATTCACCTGGAAATGTTAGAAGATATGTCAACTGACGCATTCATCAACGCCTTGAGATGTTTCATAGCCATTAGAGGTACTGTCAGAGAGCTTAGATCTGACCAAGGATCTAATTTTGTCAGAGCAAAGAATGAATTGAAGACAGCTCTAAAAGAGATCGATAAAGAAAAAGTAACTGAGTATTTGTTAGAGAAACAGTGTGATTTTCATATGAATGCTCCACATGCAAGCCATACAGGAGCAGTTTGGGAAAGACAAATCAGAACTGTAAGAAATGTGTTAAGTTCAGTGTTGAAAAAGAACGCCGGAAGAATAGATGATGCTTCACTTAGGACCCTATGCTATGAAGTAATGTCTATTGTTAACAGTTGTCTACTTACAGTTGATAACATCAACGACTCAACAAGTTTGGACCCTTTAACTCCCAACCATCTACTACACCTTAAGTCTGATTACATACAGTCACCACCTGGCAAGTTCACCAAAGAGGATTTATATACTAAAAGGAGATGGCGAAGAGTTCAATATCTCTCAGATCAGTTTTGGAATAGATGGAGGAAAGAGTACTCAGCCAATCTTATGCTAAGAAGTAAATGGCAAACACCCAGAAGAAATGTCCAAGTTGTTGACATAGTGTTAGTGAAAGAAGAAGATTTACCTAGAAGTCAATGGAAATTGGCCAACATTATAGAAGTTCAAAAGGATGAAGACAGACTAGTAAGAAGAGTGTTGTTACAAATAAGAGACTCAAAACTTGACAAAAAAGGAAAACGTCTCACTACTCCACTCAAGTTGGAACGTCCTATACAGAAGTTAGTTGTTCTACTTAAGAGTGATAAAAGACACTTGAGAGATGATAACCTGATGAAAAATTCCTCAAATTCATGTTCAAGGCCTACCACTAAGAACATAGAATTATAGGTAATTTTGGTGGGAGTGTAGCTGGCTAGCTAAGACCTGTCCTAGGTTGCTAGTATAGCTTATATGTGTATACAGCTAGACCTGCCAATAGCCTTAATCCAGTTCCTATGTTTATGTGTTAAAGACAAAAGCAGAGTTTTTTTTACTGTGACATCATGTTTTGGATGTCATATAACTGTTATATATTCTGTTCGCATAAGCAGAAAAGATATGCCTTTAAGATTCATTATATAATGTAAGGTAAGCTCAATGACACAGCAGAAACAACAGAAAGCATAGTGTTAATCTCAAAAGACAATCAAAAGAGACCCGCGCTGCCTTACTCAATAAACAAAATATAATGTGAAGTACACTGAATGACACTCCAAGGAGTGTGTCGCTGCTGGTCTATAGTAGGGAGTAAATTGCCTAAACCCTAGAAGAAGTGAATCAAATAAAAAAACAACGTAATAAATAGACCGCGCTGACTGTACAGTGTAAAATAATAGCTAATAGTTAATGTCTTAATATGTAGCACATTAGATGATATCCGCTACTGTGTCCACCGTTACTGATTAAAGTAATGTCCGAAGTCAGTGCAAGTTGGTTAATCTAATAAATGATCAACTTGTATACAGGGTGGGCCATTTATATGGATACACCTTAATAAAATGGGAATGGTTGGTGATATTAACTTTCTGTTTGTGGCACATTAGTATATGTGAGAGGGGAAACTTTTCAAGATGGGTGGTGACCATGGCGGCCATTTTGAAGTCGGCCATTTTGAATCCAACTTTTGTTTTTTCAATAGGAAGAGGGTCATGTGACACATCAAACTTATTGGGAATTTCACAAGAAAAACAATGGTGTACTTGGTTTTAACGTAACTTTATTCTTTCATGAGTTATTTACAAGTTTCTGACCACTTATAAAATGTGTTCAATGTGCTGGCCATTGTGTTGGATTGTCAATGCAACCCTCTTCTCCCACTCTTCACACACTGATAGCAACACCGCAGGAGAAATGCTAGCACAGGCTTCCAGTATCCGTAGTTTCAGGTGCTGCACATCTCGTATCTTCACAGCATAGACAATTGCCTTCAGATGACCCCAAAGATAAAAGTCTAAGGGGGTCACTGGATATGCGAAATTGCTACATGATGATGTGTTTCCCTCTTTATGCACTGAAGCTGGCACGTTCCCTGAGTTTTTCCAGCAAGATGGGGCACCCACCACCACATTATGGGTGTCAGGTCCAAGCATTCCTAGATGAACAGTTTCCTGGAAAGTGGATTAGTCGTTGTGGGCCAGTTGAATGGCCCCCAAGGTCTCCTGATTTGACCCCCTTACACTTTTATCTTTGGGGTCATCTGAAGGCAATTGTCTATGCTGTGAAGATACGAGATGTGCAGCACCTGAAACTACGGATACTGGAAGCCTGTGCTAGCATTTCTCCTGCGGTGTTGCTATCAGTGTGTGAAGAGTGGGAGAAGAGGGTTGCATTGACAATCCAACACAATGGGCAGCACATTGAACACATTTTATAAGTGGTCAGAAACTTGTAAATAACTCATGAAAGAATAAAGTTACGTTAAAACCAAGCATACCATTGTTTTTCTTGTGAAATTCCCAATAAGTTTGATGTGTCACATGACCCTCTTCCTATTGAAAAAACAAAAGTTGGATTCAAAATGGCCGACTTCAAAATGGCCGCCATGGTCACCACCCATCTTGAAAAGTTTCCCCCCTCACAAATACTAATGTGCCACAAACAGGAAGTTAATATCACCAACCATTCCCATTTTATTAAGGTGTATCCATATAAATGGCCCACCCTGTAGATCAAGAAAGTATATGTATATATAGTCACTTGCTTGTAATGGGCTGACTTCCGGAATCTTTCCTAATCTTCCTGGTGCTTGTACTGGAGGGTAGATGTGACAGCTCGATCTTCAGGTTTCCTCTACAAGCGTGCGCGGTCCCGGCCGGTGACTCGTGCGCGCGAGGGAAACCCTGGCTGGTGATCCACGAGGACGCTGTTTCTGTGTGACGTCACACTAGGGATGGATGCCTTCTCGGACCAAAACACTTCCAACGCGTTTCGAAATTACCGAATTTCTTCATGACGTCACACTAGGCATCCATCCCTAGTGTGACGTCACACGGAAATAGCGTCCTCATGGATCACCAGCCAGGATTTCCCTCGCGCGCACGAGTCGCCGGCCGGGACTGCTCGCGCTTGTAGAGGAAACCTGAAGATCGAGCTGTCACAGCTACCCTCCAGTAAAAGCACCAGGAAGATTAGGAAGGATTCCGGAAGTCAGCCCATTACAGGCAAGTGACTATATATACATATACTTTCTTGATCTATACAAGTTGATCATTTATTAGGTTAACCAACTTGCACTGACTTCGGACATTACTTTAATCAGTAACGGTGGACACAGTAGCGGATATCATCTAATGTGCTACATATTAAGACATTAACTATTAGCTATTATTTTACACTGTACAGTCAGCGCGGTCTATTTATTATGTTGTTTTTTCATAGTGTTAATCTGTTGTTGCTGGGCAGAAGTCTAGACCAATCACAGCCAGCTTCTCACACAGCAAGAGTTTTCACCAATCACAGCCAGCCTCACACACAGCCTGTGTGGGGAATTCCCCTAGCTGGAATCATTACTCACCAGAGAAAGGAGCTGAACAGACACACAGTTCCAGTCAGAGTCCAGTTTTATGGGAACAAGAGGCCAAAATAGGTATTTAGAATAATATTTTCCGAATTGCATATAACCATACCAGATCATACTGAACCAATCTGCAAATAGTCACTGCTAACTGCATACTGCAAGTGAACTATTACTTAGACCTCATGTATTCCTCTCAGAGAGATCATAAAGTGCTTAAATAACTTAAAGTGAGAGTACAAATAATAAAGAGAAATATATCCACCATTTTATGTTGAATGACAAGATTGAACAGTTGAATCACCATCTGATCCATACCGCCATTTTGTGATATCTTTTCAACACGTGTTTTGTACATGGACTATCTGCTGCGGAGGCGGCAGTGTTATACAGTTGCAAGAAAAAGTATGTGAACCCTTTGGAATGATATAGATTTCTACACAAATTGGTCATACAATGTTCTTCATACAATCTGATTTTCATCTAAGTCACAACAATAGACAATCACAGTCTGCTTAAACTAATAACACACAAAGAATTAAATGTTACCATGTTTTTATTGAACACACCATGTAAACATTCACAGTGCAGGTGGAAAAAGTATGTGAACCCCTAGACTAATGACATCTCCAAGAGCTAATTGGAGTGAGGTGTCAGCCAACTGGAGCCCAATCCCTGCCCTATAAAAAAACACACACACCAGTTCAGGGTTTGCTTTTCACAAAAAGCATTGCCTGATGTGAATGATGCCTCGCACAAAAGAGCTCTCAGAAGACCTACGATTAAGAATTGTTGACTTGCATAAAGCTGGAATGGGTTATAAAAGTATCTCCAAAAGCCTTGCTGTTCATCAGTCCATGGTAAGACAAATTGTCTATAAATGGAGAAAGTTCAGCACTGCTGCTACTCTCCCTAGGAATGGCCGTCCTGTAAAGATGACTGCAAGAGCACAGTGCAGACTGCTCAATGAGGTGAAGAAGAATCCTAGAGTGTCAACTAAAGACTTACAAAAGTCTCTGGCATATGCTAACATCCCTGTTAGCGAATCTACGATACGTAAAACACTAACAAGAATGGATTTCATGGGAGGATACTACAGAGGAAGCCACTGCTGTCCAAAAAAACATTGCTGCACATTTACAGTTTGCACAAGAGCACCTGGATGTTCCACAGCAGTACTGGCAAAATATTCTGTGGACAGATTAAACCAAAGTTGAGTTGTTTGGAAGAAACACACACTATGTGTGGAGAAAAAGAGGCACAACACACCAACATCAAAACCTCATCTCAACTGTGAAGTATGGTGGTGGGGGCATCATGGTTTGGGGCTGCTTTGCTGCGTCAGGGCCTGGACGGATTGCTATCATCGAAGGAAAAATGAATTCCGAAGTTTATCAAAACATTTTGCAGGAGAACTTAAGGCCATCTGTCAACCAGCTGAAGCTCAACAGAAGATGGGTGTTGCAACAGGACAACGACCCAAAGCATAGAAGTAAATCAACAACAGAATGGCTTAAACAAAAGAAAATACGCCTTCTGGAGTGGCCCAATCAGAGTCCTGACCTCAACCCGATTGAGATGCTGTGGCATGACCTCAAGAAAGCGATTCATACCAGGCATCCCAAGGATATTACTGAACTGAAACAGTTCTGTAAAGAGGAATGGTTAAGAATTACTCCTGACTAGGGATGAGCGAACCCGAACTGTATAGTTCGGGTTCGTATCGAATTTTGGGGTGTCCGTGACACGGACCCGAACCTGAACATTTTTGTAAAAGTCCGGGTTCGGGTTCGGTGTTCGGCGCTTTCTTGGCGCTTTTTGAAAGGCTGCAAAGCAGCCAATCAACAAGCGTCATACTACTTGCCCCAAGAGGCCATCACAGCCTTGCCTACTATTGGCATGGCTGTGATTGGCCAGTGCAGCATGTGACCCAGCCTCTATATAAGCTTGGGTTACGTAGCACTGCACGTCACTGCTGATTCAAGCATAGGGAGAGGTTGCAGCTGCGACGTTAGGGCGAGATTAGGCAGATTAACTCCTCCAAAAGACTTCATTCTGTGATCGATCTGCAGCTGTGGATCATTGAAGTGCTAATATCGACTTGCTCACTTTTTTGAGGCTGCCCAGAGCGTTTTTAGATCACTTTTTTCTGGGGTGATCGGCGGCCATTTTGTGACTTGTGGTGCGCCAGCACAAGCTATCACCAAGTGTATTTAACCATCAATAGTGTGGTTATTTTGTGCTATATCCAACATCAGCTGCAGGCTGAGCCTGTGTCACCGAAGTGCATTTAACCATCAACAGTCTGGTTATTTTTTGGCCATATACTACATCAGCTGCAGGCTGAGCCTGTGTCACCGAAGTGCATTTAACCATCAACAGTCTGGTTATTTTTTGGCCATATACTAAATCTGGTGCAGGCTGAGCCTGTGTCACCCAAGTGCATTTAACCATCAATAGTGTGGTTATTTTTTGGCCATATACTACATCAGGGGCAAGTTGAGCCTGTCACCCAGCGCCTAAAAAATAGACCTGACATTTCTATTCAACCAAATCTGTACTGTTTTAGCTGGTCAAGTTATTTGTAGTGACCGTAAAAGCAAATTTTTTGTTCTGGGTTGAAAAACTATTCCCAAATATGCCATTCTCAAAATAACTAGTTTCTGCTATATGAGGCCTACTTGAAATCTATCCCAAAAAGAATATCTTACATTGAAGGTGCTGATAGTGTCATTCAGAAAAACCTAAGACACACGCTACCGTGCAGATAGAAGTCTGATTCTGTTATTAAACCTATACCTGTCACACAGCGCAAAAAAAAACAGGCCTCACATTTCTATTCAACCAAATCTGTACTGTTTTAGCTGGTCAAGTTATTTGTAGTGACTGTAAAAGCACACTTTTTGTTCTGGGTTGAAAAACTATTCCCAAATTTGCCATTCTCAAAATAACTAGTTTCTGCTATATGAGGCCTACTTAAAATCTATCCCAAAAAGGATATCTTACATTGAAGGTGCTGATAGTGTCATTCAGAAAAACCTAAGACACACGCTACTGTGCAGATAGAAGTCTGATTCTGTGATTAAACCTATACCTGTCACACAGCGCAAAGAAAAACAGGCCTCACATTTCTATTCAACCAAATCTGTACCGTTTTAGCTGGTCAAGTTATTTGTAGTGACCGTAAAAGCACACTTTTTGTTCTGGGTTGAAAAACTATTCCCAAATTTGCCATTCTTAAAATAACTAGTATCTGCTATATGAGGCCAACTTGAAATCTATCCCAAAAAGGATATCTTACATTGAAGGTGCTGATAGTGTCATTCAGAAAAACCTAAGACACACGCTACCGTGCAGATAGAAGTCTGATTCTGTGATTAAACCTATACCTGTCACACAGCGCAAAAAAAAAACAGGCCTCACATTTCTATTCAACCAAATCTGTACTGTTTTAGCTGGTCAAGTTATTTGTAGTGACCGTAAAAGCAAATTTTTTGTTCTGGGTTGAAAAACTATTCCCAAATATGCCATTCTCAAAATAACTAGTTTCTGCTATATGAGGCCTACTTAAAATCTATGCCAAAAAGGATATCTTACATTGAAGGTGCTGATAGTGTCATTCAGAAAAACCTAAGACACACGCTACCGTGCAGATAGAAGTCTGATTCTGTGATTAAACCTATACCTGTCACACAGCGCAAAAAAAAACAGGCCTCACATTTCTATTCAACCAAATCTGTACTGTTTTAGCTGGTCAATTTATTTGTAGTGACCGTAAAAGCACACTTTTTGTTCTGGGTTGAAAAACTATTCCCAAATTTGCCATTCTCAAAATAACTAGTTTCTGCTATATGAGGCCTACTTAAAATCTATCCCAAAAAGGATATGTTACATTGAAGGTGCTGATAGTGTCATTCAGAAAAACCTAAGACACACGCTACCGTGCAGATAGAAGTCTGATTCTGTGATTAAACCTATACCTGTCACACAGCGCAAAAAAAAACAGGCCTCACATTTCTATTCAACCAAATCTGTACTGTTTTAGCTGGTCAAGTTATTTGTAGTGACCGTAAAAGCACACTTTTTGTTCTGGGTTGAAAAACTATTCCCAAATTTGCCATTCTCAAAATAACTAGTTTCTGCTATATGAGGCCTACTTAAAATCTATGCCAAAAAGGATATCTTACATTGAAGGTGCTGATAGTGTCATTCAGAAAAACCTAAGACACACGCTACCGTGCAGATAGAAGTCTGATTCTGTGATTAAACCTATACCTGTCACACAGCGCAAAAAAAAACAGGCCTCACATTTCTATTCAACCAAATCTGTACTGTTTTAGCTGGTCAAGTTATTTGTAGTGACCGTAAAAGCACACTTTTTTTTCTGGGTTGAAAAACTATTCCCAAATTTGCCATTCTCAAAATTGTGGTGAACGGGAACAATGAGGAAAACATCTAATAAGGGACGCGGACGCGGACGTGGACATGGTCGTGGTCGTGGTGGTGTTAGTGGACCCTCTGGTGCTGGGAGAGGATGTGGCCGTTCTGCCACAGCCACACGTCCTAGTGAACCAACTACCTCAGGTCCCAGTAGCCAGCAGAATTTACAGCGATATTTTGTGGGGCCCAATGCCGTTTTAAGTCAATTGGGTGGCCGACAGTGGATCCAGCACGTTCACATTATCTCCCACCCAGTCTTCTGCAAAAAAGCGCACAGATGGCGCATGAAAACCAAGCCCATCAGTCTGTCACATCACCCCCATGCATATCAGGGAAACTGTCTGAGCCTCAAGTTATGCAGCAGTCTCTTATGCCGTTTGAAGACTCTGCTGCCAGGGTTTCCCAAGGGCATCCACCTAGCCCTTCCCCAGGGGTGGAAGAGATAGAATGCACTAACGCACAACCACTTATGTTTCCTGATGATGAGGACATGGGAATACCACCTCAGCACGTCTCTGATGATGACGAAACACAGGTGCCAACTGCTGCGTCTTTCTGCAGTGTGCAGACTGAACAGGAGGTCAGGGATCAAGACTGGGTGGAAGACGATGCAGGGGACGATGAGGTCCTAGACCCCACATGGAATGAAGGTCGTGCCACTGACTTTCAGAGTTCGGAGGAAGAGGCAGTGGTGAGACCGAGCCAACAGCGTAGCAAAAGAGGGAGCAGTGGGCAAAATCAGAACACCCGCCGCCAAGAGACTCCGCCTGCTACTGACCGCCGCCATCTGGGACCGAGCACCCCAAAGGCAGCTTCAAGGAGTTCCCTGGCATGGCACTTCTTCAAACAATGTGCTGACGACAAGACCCGAGTGGTTTGCACGCTGTGCCATCAGAGCCTGAAGCGAGGCATTAACGTTCTGAACCTTAGCACAACCTGCATGACCAGGCACCTGCATGCAAAGCATGAACTGCAGTGGAGTAAACACCTTAAAAACAAGGAAGTCACTCAGGCTCCCCCTGCTACCTCTTCTGCTGCTGCCGCCTCGGCCTCTTCTGCTGCTGCCGCCGCCTCGGCCTCTTCTGCTGCTGCTGCCTCCGCCTCGGCCTCTTCCTCTGCCTCTGGAGGAACGTTGGCACCTGCCGCCCAGCAAACATGGGATGTACCACCAACACCACCACCTGCGTCACCAAGCATCTCTACCATGTCACAAGGCAGCGTTCAGCTCTCCATCTCACAAACATTTGAGAGAAAGAGTAAATTCCCACCTAGCCACCCTCGATCCCTGGCCCTGAATGCCAGCATTTCTAAACTACTGGCCTATGAAATGCTGTCATTTAGGCTGGTGGACACACACAGCTTCATACAGCTCATGTCACTTGCTGTCCCACAGTATGTTGTTCCCAGCCGCCACTACTTCTCCAAGAGAGCCGTGCCTTCCCTGCACAAACAAGTGTCCGATAAAATCAAGTGTGCACTGCGCAACGCCATCTGTGGCAAGGTCCACCTAACCACAGATACGTGGACCAGTAAGCACGGATAGGGACGCTATATCTCCCTAACTGCACACTGGTTAAATGGAGTGGCGGCTGGGCCCCAGGCGGAGAGCTGTTTGGCGCACGTCCTTCCGCCGCCAAGGATCGCAGGGCAACATTCTTTGCCTCCTGTCTTCTCCTCCTCCTACTCAGCTTCCTCCTCCTCTTCTTCCACCTGCTCATCCAGTCAGCCACACACCTTCACCACCAACTTCAGCACAGCCCGGGGTAAACGTCAGCAGGCCATTCTGAAACTCATATGTTTGGGGGACAGGCCCCACACCGCACAGGAGTTGTGGCGGGGTATAGAACAACAGACCGACGAGTGGTTGCTGCCGGTGAGCCTCAAGCCCGGCCTGATGGTGTGCGATAATGGGCGAAATCTCGTTGCAGCTCTGGGACTAGCCGGTTTGACGCACATCCATTGCCTGGCGCATGTGCTGAATTTGGTGGTGCAGAAGTTCATTCGCAACTACCCCGACATGTCAGAGCTGCTGCATAAAGTGCGGGCCGTCTGTTCGCGCTTCCGACGTTCACACCCTGCCGCTGCTCGCCTGTCTGCGCTACAGCGTAACTTCGGCCTTCCCGCTCACCGCCTCATATGCGACGTACCCACCAGGTGGAACTCCACCTTGCATATGCTGGACAGACTGTGCGAGCAGCAGCAGGCCATAGTGGAGTTTCAGCTGCAGCAAGCACGGGTCAGTCGCACTGCGGATCAGACACACTTCACCACCAATGACTGGGCCTCCATGCGAGACCTGTGTGCCCTGTTGCGTTGTTTCGAGTACTCCACCAACATGGCCAGTGGCGATGACGCCGTTATCAGCGTTACAATACCACTTCTATGTCTCCTTGAGAAAACACTTAGGGCGATGATGGAAGAGGAGGTGGCCCTGGAGGAAGAGGGGTCATTTTTAGCACTTTCAGGCCAGTCTCTTCGAAGTGACTCAGAGGGAGGTTTTTTGCAACACCAGAGGCCAGGTAAAAATGTGGCCAGACAGGGCCCACTACTGGAGGACAAGGAGGACGAGGATGAGGAGGAGGTGGAGGAGGATGAGGATAAAGCATGTTCACAGCGGGGTGGCACCCAATCAGGGCCCATCACTGGTGCGTGGCTGGGGGGAAACACAGGACGATGACGATACGCCTCCCACAGAGGACAGCTTGTCCTTACCTCTGGGCAGCCTGGCACACATGAGCGACTACATGCTGCAGTGCCTGCACAACGACAGCAGAGTTGCCCACATTTTAACGTGTGAAGACTACTGGGTTGCCACCCTGCTGGATCCCCGGTACAAAGACAATGTGCCCACCTTACTTCCTACACTGGAGCGTGATAGGAAGATGCGCGAGTACAAGCGCACGTTGGTAGACGCGCTACTGAGAGCATTCCCAAATGTCACAGGGGAACCAGTGGAAGCCCAAGGCGAAGGCAGAGGAGGAGCAAGAGGTCGCCAACGCAGCTGTGTCACGGCCAGCTCCTCTGAGGGCAGGGTTAGCATGGCAGAGATGTGGAAAAGTTTTGTCACCACGCCACAGCTAACTGCACCACCACCTGATATGGAACGTGTTAGCAGGAGGCAACATTTCACTAACATGGTGGAACAGTACCTGTGCACACCCCTCCACGTACTGACTGATGGTTCGGCCCCATTCAACTTCTGGGTCTCCAAATTGTCCACGTGGCCAGAGCTAGCCTTTTATGCCTTGGAGGTGCTGGCCTGCCTGGCGGCCAGCGTTTTGTCTGAACGTGTATTCAGCACGGCAGGGGGCGTCATTACAGACAAACGCAGCCGCCTGTCTACAGCCAATGTGGACAAGCTGACGTTCATAAAAATGAACCAGGCATGGATCCCACAGGACCTGTCTATCCCTTGTGCAGATTAGATATTAAATACCTCCCCATAACAATATATTATTCTACTCCAGGGCACTTTCTCATTCAATACTATTTTTAATTTCATTTTACCATTATATTGCGGGGCAACCCAAAGTTTAATGAACCTCTCCTCTGTCTGGGTGCCGGGGCCTAAATGTGTGACAGTGGCCTGTTCCAGTGGTGGGTGACGTGAAGCCTGATTCTCTGCTATGACATGAAGACTGATTCTGCGCTGACATAAGGCCAGATTCTCTGTTACGGGACCTCTCTCCTCTGCCTGCATGCCTGGGCCTAAATGTGTGACAGTGGCCTGTTCCAGTGGTGGGTGACGTGAAGCCTGATTCTCTGCTATGACATGAAGACAGATTCTGTACTGACATAAGGCCAGATTCTCTGTTACGGGACCTCTCTCCTCTGCCTGGGTGCCTGGGCCTAAATGTGTGACAGTGGCCTGTTCCAGTGGTGGGTGACGTGAAGCCTGATTCTCTGCTATGACATGAAGACAGATTCTGCGCTGACATAAGGCCAGATTCTCTGTTACGGGACCTCTCTCCTCTGCCTGGGTGCCTGGGCCTAAATGTGTGACAGTGGCCTGTTCCAGTGGTGGATGACGTGAAGCCTGATTCTCTGCTATGACATGAAGACTGATTCTGCGCTGACATAAGGCCAGATTCTCTGTTACGGGACCTCTCTCCTCTGCCTGGGTGCCTGGGCCTAAATGTGTGACAGTGGCCTGTTCCAGTGGTGGGTGACGTGAAGCCTGATTCTCTGCTATGACATGAAGACAGATTCTGTGCTGACATAAGGCCAGATTATCTGTTACAAGACCTCTCTCCTCTGCCTGGGTGCATGGGCCTAAATGTGTGACAGTGGCCTGTTCCAGTGGTGGGTGACGTGAAACCTGATTCTCTGCTATGACATGAAGACAGATTCTGTGCTGACATAAGGCCAGATTCTCTGTTACGGGACCTCTCTCCTCTGCCTGGGTGCATGGGCCTAAATGTGTGACAGTGGCCTGTTCCAGTGGTGGGTGACGTGAAGCCTGATTCTCTGCTATGACATGAAGACAGATTCTGTGCTGACATAAGGCCAGATTCTCTGTTACGGGACCTCTCTCCTCTGCCTGGGTGCCGGGGCCTAAATATGTGACAGTGGCCTGTTCCAGTGGTGGGTGACGTGAAGCCTGATTCTCTGCTATGACATGAAGACAGATTCTGTGCTGACATAAGGCCAGATTCTCTGTTACGGGACCTCTCTCCTCTGCCTGGGTGCCTGGGCCTAAATGTGTGACAGTGGCCTGTTCCAGTGGTGGGTGACGTGAAGCCTGATTCTCTGCTATGACATGAAGACAGATTCTGTGCTGACATAAGGACAGATTCTCTGTTACGGGACCTCTCTCCTCTGCCTGGGTGCCTGGGCCTAAATGTGTGACAGTGGCCTGTTCCAGTGGTGGGTGACATGAAGCCTGATTCTCTGCTATGACATGAAGACAGATTCTGCGCTGACATAAGGCCAGATTCTCTGTTACGGGACCTCTCTCCTCTGCCTGGGTGCCTGGGCCTAAATGTGTGACAGTGGCCTGTTCCAGTGGTGGGTGACTTGAAGCCTGATTCTCTGCTATGACATGAAGACTGATTCTGCGCTGACATAAGGCCAGATTCTCTGTTACGGGACCTCTCTCCTCTGCCTGGGTGCCTGGGCCAAAATGTGTGACAGTGGCCTGTTCCAGTGGTGGGTGACGTGAAGCCTGATTCTCTGCTATGACATGAAGACAGATTCTGTGCTGACATAAGGCCAGATTCTCTGTTACGGGACCTCTCTCCTCTGCCTGGGTGCCGGGGCCTAAATATGTGACAGTGGCCTGTTCCAGTGGTGGGTGACGTGAAGCCTGATTCTCTGCTATGACATGAAGACAGATTCTGTGCTGACATAAGGCCAGATTCTCTGTTACGGGACCTCTCTCCTCTGCCTGGGTGCCTGGGCCTAAATGTGTGACAGTGGCCTGTTCCAGTGGTGGGTGACGTGAAGCCTGATTCTCTGCTATGACATGAAGACTGATTCTGCGCTGACATAAGGCCAGATTCTCTGTTACGGGACCTCTCTCCTCTGCCTGGGTGCCTGGGCCTAAATGTGTGACAGTGGCCTGTTCCAGTGGTGGGTGACGTGAAGCCTGATTCTCTGCTATGACATGAAGACAGATTCTGCACTGACATAAGGCCAGATTCTCTGTTACGGGACCTCTCTCCTCTGCCTGGGTGCCGGGGCCTAAATATGTGACAGTGGCCTGTTCCAGTGGTGGGTGACGTGAAGCCTGATTCTCTGCTATGACATGAAGACAGATTCTGTGCTGACATAAGGCCAGATTCTCTGTTACGGGACCTCTCTCCTCTGAGTGGTTGCCTGGGCATAAATGTGTGACAGTGGCCTGTTCCAGTGGTGGGTGACGTGAAGCCTGATTCTCTGCTATGACATGAAGACTGATTCTGCGCTGACATAAGGCCAGATTCTCTGTTACGGGACCTCTCTCCTCTGCCTGGGTGCCTGGGCCTAAATGTGTGACAGTGGCCTGTTCCAGTGGTGGGTGACGTGAAGCCTGATTCTCTGCTATGACATGAAGACAGATTCTGTGCTGACATAAGGGCAGATTCTCTGTTACGGGACCTCTCTCCTCTGCCTGGGTGCCTGGGCCTAAATGTGTGACAGTGGCCTGTTCCAGTGGTGGGTGACATGAAGCCTGATTCTCTGCTATGACATGAAGACAGATTCTGCGCTGACATAGGGCCAGATTCTCTGTTACGGGACCTCTCTCCTCTGCCTGGGTGCCTGGGCCTAAATGTGTGACAGTGGCCTGTTCCAGTGGTGGGTGACTTGAAGCCTGATTCTCTGCTATGACATGAAGACTGATTCTGCGCTGACATAAGGCCAGATTCTCTGTTACGGGACCTCTCTCCTCTGCCTGGGTGCCTGGGCCTAAATGTGTGACAGTGGCCTGTTCCAGTGGTGGGTGACGTGAAGCCTGATTCTCTGCTATGACATGAAGACAGATTCTGTGCTGAAATAAGGCCAGATTCTCTGTTATGGGACCTCTCTCCTCTGCCTGGGTGCCGGGGCCTAAATATGTGACAGTGGCCTGTTCCAGTGGTGGGTGACGTGAAGCCTGATTCTCTGCTATGACATGAAGACAGATTCTGTGCTGACATAAGGCCAGATTCTCTGTTACGGGACCTCTCTCCTCTGCCTGGGTGCCTGGGCCTAAATGTGTGACAGTGGCCTGTTCCAGTGGTGGGTGACGTGAAACCTGATTCTCTGCTATGACATGAAGACAGATTCTGCGCTGACATAAGGCCAGATTCTCTGTTACGGGACCTCTCTCCTCTGCCTGGGTGCCTGGGCCTAAATGTGTGACAGTGGCCTGTTCCAGTGGTGGGTGACGTGAAGCCTGATTCTCTGCTATGACATGAAGACAGATTCTGCGCTGACATAAGGCCAGATTCTCTGTTACAAGACCTCTCTCCTCTGCCTGGGTGCCGGGGCCTAAATATGTGACAGTGGCCTGTTCCAGTGGTGGGTGACGTGAAGCCTGATTCTCTGCTATGACATGAAGACAGATTCTGTGCTGACATAAGGCCAGATTCTCTGTTACGGGACCTCTCTCCTCTGCCTGGGTGCCTGGGCCTAAATGTGTGACAGTGGCCAGTTCCAGTGGTGGGTGACGTGAAGCCTGATTCTCTGCTATGACATGAAGACAGATTCTGCGCTGACATAAGGCCAGATTCTCTGTTACGGGACCTCTCTCCTCTGCCTGGGTGCCTGGGCCTAAATGTGTGACAGTGGCCTGTTCCAGTGGTGGGTGACGTGAAGCCTGATTCTCTGCTATGACATGAAGACAGATTCTGTGCTGACATAAGGCCAGATTCTCTGTTACGGGACCTCTCTCCTCTGCCTGGGTGCCTGGGCCTAAATGTGTGACAGTGGCCTGTTCCAGTGGTGGGTGACGTGAAACCTGATTCTCTGCTATGACATGAAGACAGATTCTGCGCTGACATAAGGCCAGATTCTCTGTTACGGGACCTCTCTCCTCTGCCTGGGTGCCTGGGCCTAAATGTGTGACAGTGGCCTGTTCCAGTGGTGGGTGACGTGAAGCCTGATTCTCTGCTATGACATGAAGACAGATTCTGTGCTGACATAAGGCCAGATTCTCTGTTACAAGACCTCTCTCCTCTGCCTGGGTGCCGGGGCCTAAATATGTGACAGTGGCCTGTTCCAGTGGTGGGTGACGTGAAGCCTGATTCTCTGCTATGACATGAAGACAGATTCTGCGCTGACATAAGGCCAGATTCTCTGTTACGGGACCTCTCTCCTCTGCCTGGGTGCCTGGGCCTAAATGTGTGACAGTGGCCAGTTCCAGTGGTGGGTGACGTGAAGCCTGATTCTCTGCTATGACATGAAGACAGATTCTGCGCTGACATAAGGCCAGATTCTCTGTTACGGGACCTCTCTCCTCTGCCTGGGTGCCTGGGCCTAAATGTGTGACAGTGGCCTGTTCCAGTGGTGGGTGACGTGAAGCCTGATTCTCTGCTATGACATGAAGACTGATTCTGCGCTGACATAAGGCCAGATTCTCTGTTACGGGACCTCTCTCCTCTGCCTGGGTGCCGGGGCCTAAATATGTGACAGTGGCCTGTTCCAGTGGTGGGTGACGTGAAGCCTGATTCTCTGCTATGACATGAAGACTGATTCTGCGCTGACATAAGGCCAGATTCTCTGTTACGGGACCTCTCTCCTCTGCCTGGGTGCCTGGGCCTAAATGTGTGACAGTGGCCTGTTCCAGTGGTGGGTGACGTGAAGCCTGATTCTCTGCTATGACATGAAGACAGATTCTGTGCTGACATAAGGCCAGATTCTCTGTTACGGGACCTCTCTCCTCTGCCTGGGTGCCTGGGCCTAAATGTGTGACAGTGGCCTTTTCCAGTGGTGGGTGACGTGAAGCCTGATTCTCTGCTATGACATGAAGACTGATTCTGCGCTGACATAAGGCCAGATTCTCTGTTACGGGACCTCTCTCCTCTGCCTGGGTGCCTGGGCCTAAATGTGTGACAGTGGCCTGTTCCAGTGGTGGGTGACGTGAAGCCTGATTCTCTGCTATGACATGAAGACAGATTCTGTGCTGACATAAGGCCAGATTCTCTGTTACGGGACCTCTCTCCTCTGTCTGGGTGCCGGGGCCTAAATATGTGACAGTGGCCTGTTCCAGTGGTGGGTGACATGAAGCCAGATTCTCTGCTATGGCATGAAGAGACTAATTCTCTGCTGACATGAAGCCAGATTCTTTGCTATGGCATGAAGAGACTGATTCTCTGCTGACGTGAAGCCAGATTCTCTGCTATGGGACCTCTGTCCAATTGATATTGGGTCATTTTAATTTTTTTAATTTTTATTTTAATTCATTTCCCTATCCACATTTGTTTGCAGGGGATTTACCTACATGTTGCTGCCTTTTACAGTCCTCTAGCTCTTTCCTGGGCTGTTTTACAGCCTTTTTAGTGCCCAAAATTTCGGGTCCCCATTGACTTCAATGGGGTTCGGGTTCGGGACGAACTTCTCGAACCCGAACATCCAGGTGTTCGCTCAACTCTACTCCTGACTGTTGTGCACGTCTGATCTGCAACTACAGGAAATGTTTGGTTGAAGTTATTGCTGCAGAAGGAGGTTCAACCAGTTATTAAATCCAATGGTTCACATACTTTTTCCACCTGCACTGTGAATGTTTACATGGTGTGTTCAATAAAAACATGGTAACATTTAATTCTTTGTGTGTTATTAGTTTAAGCATCCTGATTATCTATTGTTGTGACTTAGATAAAAATCAGATCACATTTTATTACCAATTTGTGCAGAAATCTATATCATTCCAAAGGGTTCACATACTTTTTCTTGAAACTGTATATGAAGAAAAGTTGAAGTTAATAAAGAAGTTATTTGAAGCATTTGGTGTGCTCTTTAAACCTACTGTTTCCATAGAAGGGCGCTAGAGGAATTATTGTAGCACACCCATCTCTGTCCTTTTGGGTCAGTCTATTCCATGAACTCTGTAGCTCCACTACAAACTTGATTGGTTTTCCCTCTTTTTGGCTTAGCATGTAAATGTCTTGTAGAGGTCTATTGTTGTGTCACCATACAGGGTCTCCAGGAGCTGGATGATAGCTTCATACAGTAGTTGTCAGTTGATCTTGTGGCATCAGAAGCACTGATTTGCTGGTGTTGCCCTCTAGTAAACTCAGGGTCACATCAGGCTCGTATGTAGCAGGAATCTGATGCAGTTGAGTCACAGTTGATAACCTCTTGATCCACTCTGCAAGCTGTACAATATATCCATTAAAGTTTGGAACATGGAACAGGTCTTCTCTCATTGGGATGGTTACAGTGAGTGAGATAGCTGCTGTACTTGTGGTTTCCATCTCAGTAGAGCAAGAGTTTGATCCTGCCAACCACTCCAAGAGTAAGAGGTAATTCACAGGGGGCACAGACTGTCAGTGCCGTGGTAGAGATTGTGGTCAGTATGCTTCCTCATTCATGTCATTATTTGTTTAGAGTCACCGATGTGAGTAATAGGTCCTTTTTAGTCTATGGTTCAATGTTTACCGTTTGCTACATGGTATAGACAGGACCTAACTCGGTGTTGGGCATTGACCAATCTCCTTTGCTGTAAAGTAATTTTAGCACTTGCACTTTACGCACAATTATTGTAACTACCACATATCTGCGGTCTGTATGGCATTTTAAGTGTTCTTAAATGTCTGTGTGGCCAGTGGTCACAACTCTATTTTTTGTACCAATAAAAAGATCTGTGATTTTGTATAAAACTTTATTGCTTGAGTTGTGATTTGATACTTATAGATCCATATATCTTGTATTGGTTTTTTAAGAGGTAAGTCAGACAGGAACCAAATTCAGGCTTTGATGAATAAACAGGTTTAATACACAACAAGCTCTCTATTGAGAGCCATTCATAGGATGTCAGCGGCACTCTACTTCCACCGCTCACCTCTGCATTCAGCTGCCCCCTCCTGTCTTCTCTCCTGCAAGCCTTGATGCCTGATTGTCGGTCAGCTCAGCCTGGTGCACAGATCTCTTCAGATCACTTTAAAAGAATATTTTTAAAAATATTTTAATATATTTACCTCACCAGAGGGATTTGTGTATATGCTAAACTTTAGGTTTATTTGACTAACAGATTTCATTCTAAAGACTAATTCCTTACTGTGCCTGGCCATGGATTATTATGTCTTTGATAAAACAGAGGTCAATTCAAATCTCAAAGAACATATCCAGCACCAAAGTAGAAAACTGACATATGTGTGTATGAAATTCTTATACATGAAGCAGAAATATCCACAGAAATCCAGAAATAAGTGTGTCTTTTCCAAGCATATTATATGGAACTGGAACTTATCGGGTGACAAATACTATAGTTCTCATTACTAAATAAAGGGAATCCTAAATTCTCATCATTGTTACTTTTTTTTAAGGAAATACAACTACTACATGAGAGTAGAGATCACATAGCTTTGGCATATCTGTGGATACCCTGGACTTTGTGTGGCTGTCATGGCCCATAAACAGGTAGGAACTAGTGTTAGGGACCACTCATAGAGGCGACCTTGACGTGGTGAGTGGCTTATTATGCTTTGGCCAAAATGTACACCAATGCCTCATTCAACATCCAGCATGGAGGCAGGGCGGAGTGCTGGTTGCAGAGTGCTATTGCATTTGTGTCTTTTTCTTTGTATATGTATTTCGCCATAGTGATGTGCACCTGCATATAGGGTTGTGCTGACTGTATCCCCCACATTTTTTCTTTGTAGTATATATTGGAGGCGTGGCGATCTCCATGCAGTCATGCACACCTGACCAGTTAATCTGCCCTGGAGGCTGGTTTTAAAGTCAGTATAAAACTGAGTCTACTTCTACAGGGCCTACCAGTAGCCATTTGGCTCCAGGAGAAGTATATAGTGGGCTCAGCCTGCATGTTGGTACTTGCATTCCTGGATCCGATGAAAGCTGTAATGGCACTGGACGGGGTTAAAAGCAGAGTGTGCCTGGCATTCATGATGTGCCTGCGCTCCCTGGACTTTGTGTGGCTGTCATGGCCCATAACAGGTAGGAACTAGTGTTAGGGACCACTCATAGAGGCGACCTTGACGTGGTGAGTGGCTTATTACACTTTGGCCAAAATGTACACCAATGCCTCATTCAACATCCAGCATGGAGGCAGGGCGGAGTGCTGGTTGCAGAGTGCTATTGCATTTGTGTCTTTTTATACTGTAATCATTGCTGGTGAAGAAGGTCATTCTACATATTTGCTACAGATGTTTCTGAAGTTATGCCAACTTAAAAGGCTAAATTCTTGTAATCTAACATAGAACAGACATGCATACAATGCACACAATTCTGAGTTTTGCTATAGTGCCCCATGATTTCTGTGTACACCCCTGTACAATAATTGGTGTTTACACCTTTCTTATAATCATTGTTCCAATTTTCAAAAATGTAAACCATTCAGGTACCATGTTGCCTAGCTGCATCTTTTTTGCTGGTATATTTTGATTCCAAATGAAACATATGCTGTCAACTGTATGACTGAACATGGTATGAACTAAACTTAATATACCTTGCATGCAGGGGTGCACCTAGCTTTTCTGCTGCCTGAGGCAAAAACTGAAACCCCCCCCTCTCCCATATGTTAATCATTACAGGTGTGGTGTGATTAGACACTTGGTCTTAACACAAGACGGTGTAAAAGTGCTGCCCTAACAAAAATGCTCTCAGAGGCTACTTGTGGGTAGTGTAACTGTTGGTGAGAGATTGTTGTTATACATGCTTCTGTGATGAGCTCAAAGACATTTTGCCCATTTGACTTTGAGAGTTTCGTTGAATTGCCCACCATCCAGGCTGCTCTGACCATCTGGAGCCTGTTAGGAGGTGTTGAGAGCAGTGGTTATGTTAGGGCATGCACACATGATGAACAGGCTCCAGATGGCCCTGTCAGATCACCAGTAGAGAGGATCATTTGATCCGTTGACAAGCATGAGCAGCAGTTTCGTTTTCCACCATCCAGACACAGGTAGCACCTTCATTACATACCCTTGTCTCTGGTCGTACCATTTCCGGGGGCTTAGCAGCAGAAAATTTTGTGTCATAGCGCCCATTACATTTCCTGTCTTTGACAGCTAGTCACCGTTGCCTTCGTTTGCAGTGGTGTTGTGGACAAAAAACCTAGAAACCTGGACTGCAACTGACTGGTACCGTATCATTTTTAGCGACGAATCTCCAGAATGGCTAATGGGATTTTCTTCATACAGGTATTGTTTTAATCAGCAGGATAAACCTTATCAGGAAGAATATCTAGTTTAATAGAGTTGGTTCTGCTGACAGATTCTCTTTGTCTACAGCAGTATTTGGTAGGATATCCATGGCATTCTTTACCACCTCCAAGAAGTCCACTCATAACAAGTGTTCGTTGTGTTGAAGAAAAATAACACTTTGCAGGACATAAAGGTTCCTTTTGTCTGCATCACACTGAACACATGTAGATTCAGGATTCATGTTTGCCAACTTAGGCTGGGGCTACAGGGTCATTTTGGCTCGAAACTAAAGAATGCTGTGTAGCAGTGAAGCCTCACAACAAAATGGGGTTGTAACACGACTTGCGAGGTGCCACAACTATGACCCTGGAATCTTAAAAAATCCAGTCACAAGTCATTTTGCGACCCAATTGCATATTGTCATGAGCCTGCTTTACTACACACTAATATTAGAATTCATGATTTTTATCGCAGTCTAAATCATCATGTAGCCCCAGCCATACTTGCATTTAGAGATTACCGGGGACCTCTAGATTAGAAAATAAAATGCACGTAGACACCTGTACATAGCAAACAGATGTTTGCGCTATAGAATGATAGTTTTTTTTTACATATTTGTTTTAGGGTTACTTCAAAATGAACCAGTTGAAATATTGTTTTGTATAACTAGGAACTACAATGTAAATCATACAAAAAAAATTGCACCATGTTAGCCAGTAAATAGAAGATAAAAAAAAAACTTGAATTCAACCACTAAGGAACATTACCATAATTTCTTTATCTTCTATGTAAGTCATAGTAAGATAATCTTAGAAGCAGCAGCCCTGGGAGAAGATCTTGCTCTGCCTGATTGCTATTGTCTGACACTGTTGGAACATCCATGAATCAGCCAATGCAAAGCGAAGGGTCACAGCTGACTGCTGAAAATCAAACTACGTCTCCTCCTCATGTCACTGTCACGGTGAGGAAGTGGATGGTGAATCATATCCATTAATGACGTGTGAGACAGCAGAACATTATATACACGTAATTCAATAAAATAGTTACAATCATAAAATACAGACTTTTTCTAATGGAGATGTTTCGATGGAGATTTATTTCTGGAATAAACAGCAATGTTCCTATCATTTCTTCAACTTGAACTGCTATAAATATACAGTTTTACTGTCATCTGATAAATGATACTTACCTGGTCACAATATTTCAGTGTCTGTCTCACCCACCAGCAGCAGCCACTATGGTTTGTGGGGAGATACAGGGGGAGATCAGGAGCAGTGCATGTTCCAGTTGCATGGCCGGTCTTTCCTAAAAGGTTCCCATACTGAGCAGCCAAGCCTTAGGCCCACTTCATCAGGCCTCTGACTTGGCATCCACTTATGCAGGGGATTCAAACCAGGTACTGACTCTTAGTCAGTGTGCTGACTTTGGTTTGGATCTTGATTAACCAATTGTCTGCTCATTTGGCTTTTACTCACTTTTTGATGCTGGCTAGCTGACTAGTCTTCTGTTTTCCAGTTTGGTCATAAGGTATAGTCTTCTACCTGTGAGCTTACACCAGTTTTTTTTCTCACCTTCATCCGGAGACATAAACTGGATCCGTAGCAGCAAACTCCATCCAGCCTTGCTGTGGGTTCTGGTGAAAATCTAAGGGTAGCCTTATATCTACTAACCAGAGTAGTGTTGTAAGATGGGTAGCAGTTTGGATTTGATAACTGTGGTTCTGGACATGACCTCCATTGTATACCTTTCAGATACATATGGCAGCTAATAGCCTGAGTAATTACATACAATGTGGAAATACTTTACAAAAGATAAAAGAAAGAAAATGATTTTCAGAATTTTAAACATAAGAACTGTGTGACGTTGATAATTACACTTTGGGCGAATCATCAGGTCATGTCAGGAGGGGCATCTTCTCCAGTCTGACTCTTCTATTTGTACAATCTCAATTAGGCTGGACTCCAGGCTTATCCAAACATAAAATATCAAGTTAATACACAAATACTTTCTCTGAGGCCCTGAGAAAAACAGATCCTAGAGCAATCTTAGGTTCAGGCATTTCACCACACATTTCAATAGCCTTTTTAGACAACCTCTTATATAGCCATTGCAATTCTACTGCATATTGTGGAATGTCTCTTCTTCACAATGGCTTCAGTTGAAACCATTTTAAGGTCTCTGTATAACACTTCCAGGCTGGCCAGAATCTGCTCCAACATACACTACTCACAAAAAGTTAGGGATATTTGACTTGGGTGACATTTCAGGATGAACCTAAAATGCACTCTAATCTTAACAGGTGAACTTAATGTGACCTTCTTGATACTTTGGAATGTCCAACTGTTTAATGTTTCAGTACTTTCTGAACAACTTGCTGTTCTCTAACAAGGAGCTTAATGGCAAAATTCACAACAGGTGTTTGATCTATGAATCGCCCAATACATTTCCTGGTTCAATTAGAATTGATATTTAAACAGTCCTCCTCATCATGCTGTTCACATTTTGACATCATGAGACCAAGACGACACCTAACAATTGATGAACAGTACCTCACCATTGCAAGGCTTCAAGCAGGATGTTCATGAGCAAGTTGCAACAGAGATGCAGAGAGATTGGAAGAGTCACAGAAAGGCATAGAAAGAAAGGCATAGAAGTGGATGTCCTTTG
This sequence comes from Bufo bufo, assembly GCF_905171765.1. Lineage (NCBI taxonomy): Eukaryota > Metazoa > Chordata > Amphibia > Anura > Bufonidae > Bufo > Bufo bufo. Next base: position 144,650,466 of record NC_053390.1, on the reverse strand, counting down.
CCCACTTCTCACACTGATCACTGCTTCATTGTGAACAATGCTCTGCGGAACCAGATGATGAATGCCACACAACTCCAGGCACATTTAAGTAAGGTAAGAGGCACCCAAGTGTCATATTTATAAATTAAAAACATGGATTCCTCTTGAGCCACAATTGTTTTTACTGAATGGTCTCTCGATACTAACTGGTCATAAACCCCAAAAGATTCTACTAGGGAGAATACTACTATTGGCCAGGGTTCTGATTAGTCAGAGCTGGTTTGCACGGCAGGCCCCAGAAGTAAATAAATGAATAAATCTGGTTAATAAGGTGAAAAATTATGAACGGATTCTTTATAAGCAGAGGGGTGGAATTGAGAAATGGGCTAAGATATGGGACGGCTGGTAATTCTGATAGGACTGCACGATCTTAGTTTATCCTAATTATAGTGTTTTTTTTTGGTTTTTTTTGGCCCCTGCTCTCTCCTCCCTTTTCCAGGGGGGCTGGGGGGGGGAGGCGGGGGCGCACGCATCATAGGCTGGGGGGGGGGGGGACAGGGGTTAGGGGGGGAGAAGAGGGGGGGGAGGGGAAAAAAAGGGTTGAAAATGTATACTAATTTCTAATTGTATTTTGTGTACTGTTTTGTATAAGCAATAAAGATGTTAAATAAAATAAAAAAAGTGTCATATCAGGCCATTCAAAACCATTTACATCAGCGTGGTCTGCACGCTAGATGACCTGCAAGGGTACCTGGCCACAAGCATCATCGTCTTGCTTGGACCAGGGAGCCTCTACACTGGACGAGGGACCAGTGGGCCTCAGTACTGTTCACTGAAGAAAGTCTATTCACGCTAAGCATAAACGATGGCCACCAGAAATGTTGGAGACATCAAGGAGAGCACTATGCATCAGCCACTGTTGTCACCAGACAAGCCTTTGGTGGTGGTGGTGTTACAGTGTGGGCAGGAGTGTCTAGTCAATACAGTACTGCCCTACACTGTGTGACTGGTACAGTGACAAGCCCATAGTACTTGAATAACATCATTAATCCAGTCATTGTGCTTCTACATGAACAACACAGGCCTAATTTCATCTTCATGGACGACAATGCGCCAGCTCCTCGAGGTCGCATCATTAGTCAACTGCTGCTGGAGACTGGGGTACCTCAAATGGAGTGGCCTGCACTTTCTGCAGACCTGAATCCCATTGAAAACCTATGGGATCAGCTGAGTCGCTGTGTAGAGGCTCCTAACTCTGTATCCCAGAACCTCAATGACCTGAGAGCCGCCCTTCAAAAAGAGTGGGATGCCATGCCTCAGCAGACAATAAGTCGACTTGAGACCATTATGAGAAATCGTTGTCAAGCTGTAATTAATGCTTAAAGTCACATGACAAGTTTTTGAGACATTGACATTTTTTGGAGGTATACCCACAACTGATGTTGGCTTTTGTTCCAATAAATTGTTTGAGATGACGAAATCACCATTTCAAGCTTTTACTTGCCCTAATTTCATGATATATCACTGTAGTGTGAAGCTTTTTCATTTTCCATAAATTTCACCCGAATATCCCTAACTTTTTGTGAGTAGTGTATGTTGGTGATCTGAGGGCATGCAATGTTTTTTGTCCAGCAGAAAGCCAGCCTGATCTCATCCTAGTCAATGGGGTTTAACCGTGAATAGCAGTATCCGGCTAGGCCAGATCCGGTGAACTCTGGCAGGCTGGTCTTTGCTGGAACAATTAAATTGAGGTGTGAGCCTACCCTTATTAAATAAAATAAAATGCTAATAACATCCAGTATAATATAAAATTCTGCTGATTGAAAAGTAGTGCAGCAATGATCACACTGAGTAATCTGCTATAATACTTGATTAGTGTCTATAAAGAAAAAGATTGAATATTTAACCAGGATCATACCTCTACTGGGAAAGACAATATTTGAAACATAGCTTTTAATGAGTGTAGATAAAATACAAGGCCGAAAACAAACAAAACACTGTTTTGAAATAAAAAAATATACAAAAGAGGAACGGTCTTACTGGATCTGGTAATATCTGGCTACCATGTAAAATGAATACTCCAAGTAGCAGCTGCAACCTGCCTGGAGTACACCATGTGCATCTGTTCCCTACACTGTGCCACATGCCGTGCTGTTTATGGGAACCAAGAGGTTCCCTGATGAGACGGAACGCCATAGTTTAGTCGAAACGTGTCAGGACATAACCTACAGCATCAGCTATGCATAGGCACTCCTGGATCAGGGGGACCACTCCCGACAGGGTGATCACTCTGCCCACCTGGACAAACAGATCAGGTGTAGGGCATTTAGGGATTACTAGGGGCAGCCAGGTCTTCCCCTCCTGTTCCCACCTGGAGGATTTTTTTTACATGGTATCTGGTAAGACAGTTTTGTATTTTTTTTTTAATTTCAAAAGGGTGTTTTCCTTGTTTTGGGCCTTGTATTTTATCTACAGTAATTAAAGGCTATGTTTCAAATATTGTCTTTCCCAGTAGAGACATGATCCTGGTTATATATTCAATGTGATTCCCTGATAATATTATTTGGAGACATATCATCAAGTGTATACCACCACCTATTGTGGTTATTTATAGTTTTATAGAGAATAAGATCCAAATCCAATGATTATGTCATATACTGTCAGGTCACAAATATTGGGACATCGACACAATTCAAAATTTTTTGGCTCTATACACCACCACAATGGATTTGCAATGAAATGAACAAGATGTGCTTTAACTGCAGACTGTCAGCTTTAATTTGAGGGTATTTACATCCAAATCAGGTGAACAATGTAGGAATTACAACAGTTTGCATATGTGCCTCCCACTTGTTAAGGAACCAAAAGTAATGGGACAGAATAATAATCATAAATCAAACTTTCACTTTTTAATACTTGGTTGCAAATCCTTTGCAGTCAATTACAGCCTAAAGTCTGGAACGCATAGACATCACCAGACGCTGGGTTTCATCCCTGGTGATGCTCTGCCAGGTCTCTACTGCAACTGTCTTCAGTTCCTGCTTGTTCTTGGGGCATTTTCCCTTCAGTTTTGTCTTCAGAAAGTGAAATGCATGCTCAATCGGATTCTGGTCAGGTGATTGACTTGGCCATTGCATAACATTCCACTTCTTTCCCTTAAAAAACTCTTTGGTTGCTTTTGCAGTATACTTTGGGTCATTGTACATCTGCACTGTGAAGCACTGTCCAATGGGTTCTGAAGCATTTGGCTGAATATGAGCAGATAATATTGCCCTAAACACTTCAGAATTCATCCTGCTGCTTTTGTCAGCAGTCACATCATCAATAAATACAAGAGAACCAGTTCCATTGGCAGCCATACGTGCCCACACGATGACGCTACCACCATCATGCTTCACTGATGAGGTGGTATGCTTAGGATCATGAGCAGTTCCTTTCCTTCTCCATACTCTTCTCTTTCCATCACTCTGGTACAAGTTGATCTGGGTCTCACCTGTCCATAGGATGTTGTTCCAGAACTGTGAAGGCTTTTTTAGATGTCGATGGCAAACTCTAATCTGGCCTTCCTGTTTTTGAGGCTCACCAATGGTTTACATCTTGTGGTGAACCATCTGTATTTACTCTGGTGAAGTCTTCCCTTGATTGTTGACTTTGACACACATACACCTACCTTCTGGAGAGTGTTTTGGATCTGGCCAACTGTTGTGAAGGGTGTTTTCTTCACCAGGAAAATAATTCTTTGGTCATCTACCACAGTTGTTTTCCGTGGTCTTCCGGGTCTTTTGGTGTTGCTGAGCTCACCGGTGTGTTCCTTCTTTTTAAGAATGTTCTAAACAGTTGTTTTGGCCATGCCTAATGTTTTTGCTATGTCTCTGATGAGTTTGTTTTGTTTTTTCAGCCTAATAATGGCTTGCTTCACTGATAGTGACAGCTCTTTGAATCTCATCTTGAGAGTTGACAGCAACAGATTCCAAATGCAAATAGCACACTTGAAATTAACTCTGGAGTTTTTATCTGCTCATTGTAATTGGGATAATGAGGGAATAACACACACCTGGCCATGGAACAGCTGAGAAGCCAATTGTCCCATTACTTTTGGTTCCTTAACAAGTGGGAGGCACTTATGCAAACTGTTGTAATTCCTAGACCGTTCACCTGATTTGGATGTAAATACCCTCAAATTAAAGCTGACAGTCTGCAGTTAAATCACATCTTGTTCGTTTAATTTCAAATCTACTGTGGTAGTGTATAAAGCCAAAAATGTTACAATTGTGTTGATGTCCCAATATTTATGGACCTGACTGTAGGTGACTGCAGCAATCAGTAGTTTAAAGGGGATTTTCTGAGACTTTTTAACTGATGACCTATCCTCTGGATAGGTCATCAGTATCTGATTGGCAGGGTCCAACATGGCCTCCTTCAATCAGCTGTTTGAGAAGGCACTGACGCTCCTGTGAGTGCTGCTGCCTTCTTTCAGCTTAGCCAAGGCCAATTGCATCATGTTAATCAGTCACAGGACATCAGATATGACAGGAGTGCTGGTACCTTCTCAAAAAACTGATCGGCAGGGGTTCTGCGTGTTTGACCCTCATTGATCAGATACTGATGACCTCTCCACAGGATAAGTCATCAGTTAAAACATCTCAGAAACCCCCTTTAAAAGGGTGGATTTTCACTCTTTAACTAGTTTTGATGCATTTTTGAAGCCACTGCTTCATCCACGCATGGTAAAGGCTGAAGACACAAATGACTATTGTCATGTTTTGCTACATCTCTCAACCGTATTGCAATAAAGAAGACATTGTAATTGGGTAGTGAGCACCACTGTGAAACCTAAATGTAAATTGTCTTAAAGAGGCACAGTACCAATATATCAGGAGACACATAGCAGTGCCAGTATGATTCTTCTGTTTGGACTGTCCTATTGGTGCTGACTGTGTAAAGAATCACCCTGTTAACAAAGGGATTGTTAACACCCATTTGTGAATTTAGTCATATCCCAAGAGTAACAACACAGGATTGGCACAATGCAGAGTTTTAAGAAAAGAAGCCTCCACGTTTTAACAATGATATGATAGAACTGACATATCAAAGAGAACTGACAGAGATAATCCCATCTTGAAAAGTTATGGCTTATTGCCCTACATCTGGTTTCCTACCAACCTTAAAACCAAAGCATTAGAGTCAGTTCAGCTGCAGTTTAGTTAAAGATTTTCTGTGAGGAATCCACACTGTAAGTAAAGCACCACAATACATACATGTAAGAAAGGGGTTTCACAAAAAGACCTTGTCATTTTTTATCCAATGCATCAAATACCATGTTTATCTGCAAACACTATGGTAGGAAAGTTGAGAATATTCCCAATAACAAAATCACTTTTAATTAGTGTTTTAGTTACGGCACCTGTATTGGAATAAATGAGAACATAAAAAACAGTTCTAACAGATCATTGTCATGAACATTCTTGGAAAAACATGGCACAAGCACAATGCCTTAGAAGTACCGGTATTTAGGGCTTTCTCCTTACTTTTTTCCTTCACTGCTCATCAGCCTATAATACATCCAGTTTTTCTTTTATCTGAATTGCATTCTTCCTGGCTTCATTCCCGAACTCGTCATACTGTGCTCCTCAGTCTTGCCTTTGGTTATGCGGCTTTTTCCTTTGGGATATTTCAGCTTTATGCTTATGAAAATGTTTTGAGCGAACTCAGCCATCCCCTAAACTCATAAGAAGTCAATTTATAACACCTTGTCAAGATTTCTGCAGCCTATACTGTACATATTTATTAAAACTTTCAAAATGTCGAATATCTTAGCCTTTAAAGCAGTTATCCCATTATTAATGTAAAAAAATTAAATCAGACATCATATAGGACATGACAATCTCTTTCTAACAAAGCTAGAACCAGCCCTGTACCTGACATGGATCCAGAGATCTCATCAATCATTGTGCCAATTGCTTTGCTAAATTTCTATCAAGCTGGCAGTTCAGGGGGGACGGTTGTCCTTTCTGCTGCAGCTCAGAGGAGGTATCCTTTCTGCTGCAGCTCTCTCCCTATCACAGCTCAGGAGACACTTGAGGGATGAAAATGAGTATGTGCGACCACCTCAGCAAGGTGGACAGAGAAATAAAAATTAAAAAAACAGCAGGTGGCACTATACAGATACATTTTATTGAATAACTCGGGGGCTACACTACATTTTTAATTAAATGCAATAGCAAAGTATTCGGATCCAGGTGCTGATTTGAAAACGGCAGAATATATTTTTTGTGGAACCACCCCTTTGAATCAAAATAATATTCAGCCAAAGTATATGACCAAGGATGAGTGTTATAGTGGTGACCCTTGCCAGCCCACAATGTGCTCCCAAGCATGACCACTGCACCCCATGGCTCTGACCCGCTGGAATCTCTAACCTCCCTCTGGGTGACCCAGTGACATGACTTATGGGGGACACATCATCACTGCAGCCAGTTATTGCTGCAGCAGCCATGTGACCCATGTCTAACTGGATGTTCATGCAGGGAGTCCAGAGATCTGCAGTAGTGGTATAGAAGCGAACGGGCAAGAACCCAGCAGTGCGATCAGGTATATATAATTCCCCCTGCAGGTCTGACCACTTTGAAGTAGTCACTGACAGCAGATAACATTCAGCTTTTGTAGGTGATGTGGAGAACGACCTATTAAATATGTTCTCACATAGGAGAAATCTACTACAAAATGCTGGAGCATATTCATTACCGACAAGTACATTATTTTTGAGTAATGAAAAATTGTTCTGACACTCAGAAAAACAAAAAGCATGATAGGGTTATTGGGGAAGTCCACTCGGGTCCCACATACCCTTTCCCACCCCAAACACTCAACCAGCCCCACCCCCCTTTTTTACCCCAATAAATACACTGAGGCAGGTACTGGAATTAAATGGCCACAGCAGCCTTTTATTAACATAACATAACATTAACAATAAACACATGTCCATCATGAACCCGACGAAGGAGGTCCTGAAAGCCCTAGTTACACTCTAAAACAAGTGCACCAAAAACACCCGGGTAAGTACAACTTGCCTCCAGCCGCACCACACCAGCTCGGAGACCCCCGAGTGTTGTATCCCCTTTTAACCGCCCGATTACCGAAACCTGGGAGTCCAGCCCCACCAATTGAGGCCCTCCCATCCACAAGACACCAAGTCATAGCCCAGCTTCCAGGACCTCCTACCGCCACAGACGCGCAACTTGACCCACCTACCTCAAGCTTGCGCGCCCCTCCACACCACCAATGCTCGCTCAATTCCACCCTGCAAACCCAGGGCCCACAAATCCACCCCCACCGCATTAAGGTGAACACCATCCGCTCTCCAAAACGCTCCCTCCCCCGACTCCAGATCAAAGTGCCTCACCACCACCGACCCATTCCGAGCCACAAACTTACCTACCGCCCTATTCACCTTAATACGAGCCCTATTAATCCGTTCCACCGAACGCGCCTCCCGCCAACACTTCCTTGGGACAATATCCGACCACACTACCACCAGCCCCGGGAACAAGGCCCACAACCTCAGAAAATCAAATTTAATGTCCCTTATCAACTCTCTTACCGGCTTCACCCCAAAATCGTTACCACCTGCGTGCACGACCAAGACATTCGGGGGACGGTCCAGCTGAACAAAACGATGCACTTCCCTCAAAACCCCGCCCCACAACATACCTCTATAGCCCATCCACCGGACGGCCGCAACCTCCCTGCCAATCCCCAACTGCCGCCCGTTAGGCCTCACGTCCGCCCGAATCGCCCCCCAGAACACAAAGGAATGGCCGATAATCCACACCAACGCCGGCGAATGACCTAAAATACAAAAGAAACAATCAACATCAGAAAGCAAGCCCTAACCACCACCCCTCAAACTACCCCAAGCCTCACGTATGACCGGAACCTATCAGATTCCCACCGCCCAATCCTCCGAATCACCTCATCACTCACACCCCTCCGTGCAGCCTCGGTGGCTGCCCCAATCCTGAAAGAGTGACCCGTGTAACACCCTGGGTCCACCCCCAGGTTCCGCAAACACCTCTTCAACACAGCCACAAACTGAAACCGGGACAAAAACGCCCCATTCTCATGCCTGAGCAAAGGGGCCCCCGTCTCCCGTAACCCCCCACCATACTCCCTCAAACAAACCACCGGGCACATAGCACAGCCCGGAACCGCAAACAAACAGACACAACGACCCCGCCCTTCCTGATCCGTCTTCGACGCCCTCAGCCGAATCACCACTCGATCTGGGAACACATCCACATCATCGTCCCGCAAACCTCCCGCACAGCGAACACTCCCACTCACCAGCTCCCCCAACCGAAATGCCCCAAAAAATGCCAGCGAATAAGCAGCCTTAAACAAGCGCACCTCACTACCTGAGCTGCAAACCAGCTCCACCTGCACCCCCAGCTTCAGCAACAAATCAAAGGACACCGGCCGACGCCGGTCCTCCGACCTCCACCCCCTCCGCCAGCCCTTTAACACCTGACGCACCACAAAAGCTTTGGTACAGTCCACCAACCCCCGTACCCGAAACCCAAACGCCAGCCCCGCCATGCACTTATTAATCCTCGCCACTGACCAACCCTCCTCCTTCTTCCATCCCAGGAACAACACTAAAGGAACCTCCCCCGCATCCACATCCATACCCAACATCCCACACCACTCCCTCCAAGCAACCCATGCCGTATCGTACGCCGCCCACGTACCAGCCGACAGGGACGCCCTAAACAGCCTGCTCACCGTACCTCCAATATCTCCCACAACAACCCCGGGCACTCCATCCCGCCGACATCCGCGTCCGGCGCCAACTGCCGAAAACGATCCCACTGCGAACGAGAAAGAGCATCCGCAATACCATTAGACACACCTGGCACATGTACTGCCACTGCCCAAACATTCAATGACAAACAACTCAAAACCATATGCTGCAACAACTTCACCACCTGCGGAGATGAAGCCGACAACTGATTAATTGCCTGCACCACCCCCAAGTTGTCACAATGAAAACGCACCTTTTTATTCCTAAACTTGTCCCCCCACAACTCCAATGCCAACACAATGGGAAACAATTCTAACAACGCGACGTTCTTGACCCAACCCCTCTCCACCCACAATGAAGGCCAGCGATCCGCACACCACTGCCCGTTACAATAGACCCCAAAACCAACCCCCCCCGCCGCATCCGAAAAAAGGTCAAAATCCACACTATCCACTGCATCCCCCAAAACCAACGCCCTCCCATTGAACACCTCCAAAAACCGGGCCCACACCACCAGATCCCCCCTCAACTCCTTCCCCAACCGAATAAAGTGATGCGGAGCAGTCACCCCCGCGGTCGCAGCCGCCAACCGCCTACAAAATATCCGCCCCATGGGCATAATCCGACATGCAAAATTCAATTTACCTAGCAATGACTGCAAATCACGCAAACAAATCTTCACCAACCGGCTTGCCCCGGCCACTACCGCCCGTAAATCCACCAGCTTGTCCTCCGGCAGCCTACACTCCATAGCCACCGTATCTAACATGATCCCCAAAAAACTAAGCTCCGTAGTGGGCCCCACCGTCTTACCCTCCGCCAAAGGGACCCCAAAAGACGCAAACACTGACTGCAACGTAGCCAGCAACACCGCACAAACCCGAGAATCCGCCGGACCCAAACACAAAAAATCATCCAAATAATGGATGACCGACACGCTCCCTGCCACCTCCTTCACCACCCACTCCAAGAAACAACTAAACGTCTCAAAGTACGCGCAGGACAGGGAGCAACCCATCGGCAAACACCTGTCTACATAAAAACCCCCCTCCCAAAAACACCCCAACAAATGCAGGCTATCTGGATGCACCGGAAGCAGCCGAAACGCCGCTTCGATATCCGTTTTTGCCAGCAAGGTCCCCGGCCCCAACCTCCGAACCCACTCCACAGCCGCATCAAACGAGGTATAGACCACCGAACATAATTCGGGATCAATGCCCTCATTGACCGACGCCCCCTTTGGGTATGACAGGTGATGAATCAACCGAAACTTGTTCGGTTCTTTCTTCGGAACCACCCCCAAAGGTGAAACCCTAAAATTAGGCAAAGGCGGCACCAAAAATGGGCCATCCATCCTCCCCAATCCCACCTCCTTTGCCAATTTTTCCGCCACCACCCCCGGATGATCCCCCGCCGAGCGCAAATTTCGCCCCACGAACGGAGCCGGCCCCGGATCCGACGGGATCCTAAAACCCCAACTAAAACCTTCCAACAACAACTGCGCTGCAGCCCTATCCGGGTACCTATCTAGAAACGGCAACATCTCTGCCACCCGCACCGGCGTCCTGCCCTTTTCCACCATTCCCCCCCTGCTGCCGTCCCCCCTTGAAACACCGTGCCGCTCCATGTCCCCCCCCACAGTTGGTACACTCGTGCTTAAATTTGCACTTGGCACCGAATTTGCAGGTTCCCTCATTGAAGAGGAAACACAGCCCCTTTGCCATTGCTGTTGCCGCACCTGATGTTCCCGCCCCGGGACCCCCATCCCCCCGAAAGGACTGCCCCTGCCGCCCCGGCGCCGTTACCCGCATCCATAACCCAATATCCTTATGGTCCCACCTCATAGATGGGCGGACCGCTTTTCTCTGCCGAAATTGCTCATCGTACCGGAGCCATCCTACACCCCCATACACCCGGTACGCTTCCCCGATCGCATCCATGTAGCAAAATAACGCCGAGCAACACTCCGGCGCCCTTTCCCCAATCACGCTGGCCAGTATCGCAAAAGCCTGCAACCAATTTGAGAACGTGCGCGGGATCAAGCGATACCGCCGCTTCTCCTCCTCCTCCTTCTTCCCCTCCTCACGACGCGCCCTATCCAGATTAAACCGTTCCAGCGGCAACACAGAGAAAATCTCTATATACTCCCCCTTCCAAACCTTTTCCTTCACCTCTTGCTTCAAATGCGCCCCCAAGGGACCCTCAAAACAAACATAAACTTCCCCCTGCGCCGCATCATCTACCTTGCGCCTCTCCTCCTCCCCACCGGCCTGCGTCTGCACCGAAACTGCCTCACTCACCCGGCCCGCCGCCACCGGAATCCCCCCGCCAACCCCGCCCGGCCCCTGAGAAGCCACCTGCCCCCCCCACGCCGGCAACGGAGACACACCTGCCGCCCCTGACCCCCCCAAGGCGGCCACCCATCCCGCCAAACTCCCTAACAGCTGGCTAATGCCCCCAATTAACTCTCCCTGACCTCCCCCAACACCCACACCTTGAACCCCCACCACAGTCTGCAAAACATTCCCCATGGTCCTACCTGGCTGCCCGGGCGCTGTGAACCCCGCAGCCGTGGGTCCGGAATCCTGATGATCCATCCTCTGCGCAGAGACGTCGTCACATGGCACCTCCCTGGAACAGGAACCCCGCACCCCAGCCTCCAAGCTGCTGGGTGCGCCGTAAGATGGATAATCTGAGGCAAACAGCTCCTCAGCACGACCGCTCTCCATAGGGCCCGCGACATCACCCTCCAAGTCCAAAGGCCTGGGCCTGCTGTGGCCGGACACCACACGCCCAGCCTCGCTTCTGCCACTGGCGCCGCTCCCTCGTCGCGCGGGCCTCCCCACCCCCCTGGAGGGGGGGGGGACCCCGCAGGCCCTGGTCCGGATCCCACGTTGCTAGCAGGAGAAGGCAGGGGGAGGGAACCCCTGCCCTGCACAGGACTCCGCCGTACTGCAGGATTCCTCCCGCGCCGAGAGGATGATGCTGAGGGTCTCCTACCTCCTCCCCGGCGCGGAGGGTCCCTAGGGGGGCTCCCAATTCGGCGCCGAGTCCGTGGGGTCTCGCTCGGGCTAAGGCGCGCCGGCGGCCGTACCCGCCGCGGCCGTCTGCCCTCCGGCGGCGCGCTGGCTGTGCCCGCCGCCTCCCCACTCAGCAGGCTAGATACCTGCGCCTCCAGCCACTCTGGGCCCAGCTCCTCTGCTACCGCCCTCAGCCTTTCTAGCATGGCCTCCATCCCGAGCACCGCAGACACCTTGCTCACAGCTTGCTTCCAAATCAAGATGGCGCCGGATAGCCCTTGGCGCCACCCATATAAACCCTTAGCTCCACCCCTCCACCTCGGCCGCTACTTCCCACCATTTTAACCCCTACCTCACCCCGCCCGTCCACACTCCATTACCCCACGTCCCCTCGTTCCCCAAAACCCATCATGGCAGCCTCCCCTAAAGGCTGTCGCCCCCCAGTACAGCTGCACTAGATGACTGTCACATTTATTAATGGTGTCTTATTGTACGAAATGATTCATCTTTCGCATTTTACATCTGTTCACAGTTCATAGCATCATTGGAAAAACAAGCTATTTCTCATTATCTTTTACTGTGTTCAGAACAATGACCGCATACCTGTCTGCTGTATGATTTGTATATGAACTCATATGCATTAGTTCAGTCCCCCAAGGGCATATAACATCAGCTGGTTAAATACGTTTGTGTTTTAACTGTTACATTTCTCTGATTATTGTCTTTAATATGTATTGAGAGCGGAAAACTCCATTTGTGGAAAATCATGGCCTGTAAGATTGACTATGTTTTCCAAAAGCTATTGCATTTCCCTTACATTCAGTTCTATTACACTTTGAAACATGCTACAGTATAAATTGTCTAGAACACGGGGCACGACACGCATCATTTCATTGTAATAAAGCCTAATGTAGCTCTGATGTTATGGTACTTTCTATTGGGGCCCTTAGGAGGAACATGTCATCAGAAAATGACCTATTATTGAAATCAAGTTTTCATGTTAGCTACACTCCTCGACGCTGAAATTGCAACACCAGGAAGGCATAGTCGTGGAATTATGAAAATCAAAGGATTGATAGACATGTTAATGACATGCAAGTGACAAAAAAAAATTCAACTAAACATTAAAAAAAATTGTGATTTATTCATTGTCAAGTATGAACGCCACGTGCAGAAATACACGCACCTACACGCCTTGCTATCAAAGAGGTTATTAATGATTGTCTGAGGAATGCTCTGCCGTACTGAATGCAGAGATGAAGATTCCCTGCTCGCAGCTCTCTTTGTAAATGCTGGCCAATGACATCCCAGATGTGCTCGCTGGAAGACAAGTTCAGAGATGCTGTAGGTCATTGTAGCACATTTAGACCATGCAGGCTGCTCAAAGTAGAATGAGCAACATGTGGCCTGGTGCTGTTCCGTTGAAAAACTGCTTCTGAAGTAATGTCCGTACCACTTGTTCCATGACCAATTCAATGTAAATCCAAGCTGTTAGTGTACCTGAAATGAAGACTACAGTACATTATGCCACCCCACACCATAATCCTGGGAGTAGGATCGGTGTGACAGGCCAATCTTCGTCTAACATTGCATCTTCTGAGACAAAAGTGGCGTTAATCACTAGATAAACCTCCATTCCAACCTCCAGTGCCATCTTGATGTGCGCCATGATAGCCTTTGAGATTGGTGGTATGAGATCAATGGAACACCTGTAGTTCAACATCTAGCTCATAGCCCAATGTCGTGCAAATGCCTTCTGATGGTTTGTGTAGACACTGTTTGCCAGTATAGGCTTGGGATGTAAAGTCCAGTTTCACTTGCAGTACAGAGTTGATCACTACGCTCCATTTTTCTAATTAGACAATCCATCCATGCAAAGTTTCGCATGTGTGCACCTCTTGCTCTCTCAAAAGTTTGCCTTTGTTCTCCCAATCACTGGGGAATACAATGTTGTACAGTGCCAAGAAGCGCAGTGATCTCCTGGAATCATAAACCATGGTCTCTCAGTTCAACAATTCCGTCCTTCATCATTTAACTGAGAGAAGTAGGATATTAATTTCAACTAAATGCCCGCCATCTAGGCCATTCTGGCTTAGCTGTTAGGAGATGTTAGGAGCAATTGTTACGTGAAGGCACACACACATGACAAACAAGCTGCGGATGGCCCAGAAAAAAACATTAGTAGAGACAATAGTTTGATCCGCCGACATGCATGAGCAGCTCCCGCAGTTTTATTGACCACCATCAAGACACAGATTGCACCTTCATTACAAACATCTATCTTTGCTCATTCATTTCCAGGCACTTAACAGAATTAAACGCAGTGTCATGGTGCCCATTACATATCCTGACATTGCCTTTGTTTGGTGATATGAATGAGAAACCTGGACTGCTATGGACCTCCAACTGTATTGTCTTTAGCAACAAATCCAGGTAATTTTTGGCAAGCCCATGATATTTGCATTCAAGTATGAAGAACATTTCAATCGTGTCCCAACTGCTGGTTTGATAAAAGCTCAACAATATGTGCAGGACATCCTGTGGCCACATACAGTGGATATAAAAAGTCCACACACCCCTGTTAAAATGTCAGGTTTCTGTGCTGTAAAAAAATGAGACAAAGATAAATCATTTTAGAACTTTTTTCACCTTTAATGTGACCTAGAAACTGTACCACTCAATTGAACAACAAACTGAAATCTTTTAGGTGGAGGAAAGAAAACTAAAACTAAAACTAAAATAATGTGGTTGCATAAGTGTGCACACCCTCTTATAACTAGGGATGTAGCTGTGTTCAGAATTAAGCAATCACATTCAAAATCATGTTAACTAGGAGTCAGCATACACCTGCCATTATTTAAAGTGCCTCTGATTAACCCCAAATAAAGTTCAGCTGCTCTAGTTGGTCTTTACTGACATTTTCTTAGTCGCATCCCACAGCAAAAGCCATGGTCCACAGAGAGCTTCCAAAGCAATAGAGGGAACTCATTGTTAAAAGGTATCAGTCAAGAGAAGGGTACAAAAGAATTTTCAAGGCATTAGATATACCATGGAACACAGTGAAGACAGTCATCATCAAGTGGAGAAAATATGGCACAACAGTGACATTACCAAGAACTGGACGGCCCTACAAAATTGATGAAAAGATGAGAAGAAAACTGGTCTGGGAGGCTACCAAGAGGCCTACAGCAACATTAACCACTTCCCATCTGGGCCCTTTGCCCCCTTCCTGACCAGGCCAAATTTTGCAAAACTGACATATCTCACTTTATGTGGTAATAACTTTGGAACGCCTTTATTTATCCAAGTCATTCAGAGATTGTTTTCTCGTGACACATTGTACTTCATGATAGTCATAAATTTGAGTCAAAATATTTCACCTTTATTTATGAAAAAATCCCAAATTTACCCAAAAATTTGAAAAATTCGCAATTTTCTAAATTTCAATTTCTCTGCTTTTAAAACAGAAAGTGATACCTCATAAAATATTTATTATTTAACATTCCCCATATGTCTACTTTATGTTGGCATCTTTTAGGAAATGTCATTTTATTTTTTTAGGACGTTAGAAGGCTTAGAAGTTTAGAAGCAATTCTTCAAATTTTTAAGAAAATTGCCAAAACCCACTTTATAAGGACCAGTTCAGGACTGAAGTCACTTTGTGGGGCCTACATAGTGGATACCCCCATAAATGACCCCATTGTAGAAACTACACCCCTCAAGGTATTCAAAACCGATTTTACAAACTTTTTTAACCCTTTAGGCGTTCCACAAGAATTAAAGGAAAATGGAGATCAAATTTTTAAATTTCACTTTTTTGGCAGATTTTCCATTTTAATCAATTTTTTTCTTTAACACATCGATGGTTAACAGCCAAACAAAACTCAATATTTATTACCCAGATTCTGCGGTTTACAGAAACACCCCACATGTGGTCGTAAACTGCTGTATGGGCACACGGCAGGGCGCAGAAGGAAAGGAACTCCACATGGTTTTTAGATGCCATGTCCCATTTGAAGCCCCCTGATGCACCCTTACAGTAGAAACTCCCAAGAAGTGACCCCATTTTGGAAACTAGGGGATAAGGTGCCAGTTTTATTCGTACTATTTTTGGGTACATATGATTTTTTGATCATTCATTATAACACTTTATGGGGCAAGGTGACCAAAAAATTGGTTGTTTTAGCACAGTTTCTATTTATTTATTTTTACAGCGTTCACCTGAGGGGTTCAGTCAAGTGACATTTTTATAGAGCAGATTGTTACGGACGTGGCGACACCTAATATGTATACTTTTTCTCATTTATTAAAGTTTTACACAATAATAGCATTTTTGAAACCAAAAAATTATGTTTTAATGTGTCCATGTTCTGAGAGCTATAGTTTTTTTTGAGAGATTTTCTTATGTAGGGGCTCATTTTTTGCGGGATGAGGTGACGGTTTTATTGGTACCATTTTGTGGGACATACGCATTTTTGATCACTTGGTGTTGCACCTTTTGTGATGCAAGGTGACAAAAATTGCTTGTTTTGACAGTTTTTTTTTTTTTTTTACGGTGTTCACCCGAGGGGTTAGGTCATGTGATATTTTTATAGAGCTGGTTTTTACGGACGCGGCAATAATAAATATGTCTATTTTATTTTATTTTTTCTATTTTTAATTTTTTTTTTTATTCCTTACTTGGGATTTTTTTTTTTTTTACATGTGAAACTTTTTTTTATTTTATTTTTTCAACCCTTTATTTTATTTTTATTTTATTTTAAACTTTTCGTCCCCCATAAGGTCATACAAGACCTCTGGGGGACATTTACTTCACTTTTTTTTTTTTTTACACTGTTGATTTCTCCTGTAACTGGGGCTGACATAGTAGCCCCAGTTACAGGACAAATACACCCCTATAGAGGCTGTACAGCAGCAATCCTGCGCTGTACAGCCTCACAGCAGGGCTGATCGAGGTCTCTGAGAGACCTCATACAGCTCCTGCACTCTCCGGTCACGGCGGTCACATGACCGCAGGGCCGGAACAGGAAGCGCACAGCGCTTCCTGCTCTGCAGACACAGCGCTCGGTGAGCGCTGTGTCTGCAGCGATCGTGAAGGCAGGGACACCTGGGCACTGTCCCTGCCTTGTCTTAGGGTTGCCCTGCTGTCACTGACAGCGGGCAACCCGATCAGCAGCTGCACGATTAGCGTGCAGCTGCTATTTCTGACAGGACGTTTTAAAACGTGCTGTCAGAAATAGACGTCCACCCATAGGACGTTTATATCCTATGGGCGGACGTGAGGCGGTTAAAGGAGCTGCAGGAATATCTGGCAAGTACTGGCTGTGTGGTACATGTGCAGCACGCCAGACCTGCAGGGTATTGCGAAGTGAGGTCACGGTTACGGGCAATCGAGGGTTACTCACTGTTCATAGGAGAACCCTGGGCAGGCATGCGACAGTGAAGGAGAGGCTGACACAAAGTTCCTCTGGGGCACACTCTGTATGTAGGGACCAGGCCTGATGGTGGATGAGGTGCCCTGGATGTTGCAGGTGTTTTGAGTGCCTGGGGCAAGGTCCCTTTAAGGATCGTGACGCCAGTGCCTGTAACGGTGGCATACCGGTTTTCAGTAGTAATAAGTGAGGTACACAGGTGGTATAGTGAACCAAACGTTGCTTTACTTTAAACAGTGCAACTTTGTACATACAGTTGATAATGATGCAGTTCCTTTTAGCATATGTTCGACAAGCAGGCTTACATTCAATAATGGCAGGTAATAATCTTGCAAGATACTTGGAGGGTAAACAATTAATGCTTCACAGACCAGGCTGCACTATCTCCACAGCTATTCTGGCTGGCTGAATCCCAAGGCCCGGATGCCCAAATGTTGGCTTTTAATCCTTGGTAATAAATCTTCCTCCCGTATTGACCCTTGCTCTCACTTTATAGTACCTCTGCCCATCAGCTTACTTTTCTGAGCTGGTTGTACTGGCACTGCTTGGTTGGAGGGTGTCTGCAGGTTTCTCCCAGGAGGAAAGTTTTTCTTCTGGGGTAATCTTCTGAGCTAACTGTGGCTCACTTTATCAACAGCCAGGCTATCATTCTTCACTAGCCTCCTGGTAGCAACTAGCAGCCTGGACTATCTAGTTGCATGTCAGGAGGAGGCCCTCAGCATATCTCTGGCTAAGATGCCCTCTCACTTCTGTGTCCACAGACTCCTGACTACAGAACAACTCCTCCCTGTCTGGGCCTGAACATTTATACTAGGGGCTCCCTATCTCCCTCTAGTATTTAGGATGCTACACTACACCCTCATAGGCCTGCTATGCATGTCACAGGGGAACAATACATGTAAAAACACATAGAAAATACATTAAAGTACATGGTTAAATGTAATATTACTGTCCCTTAGGAGTAGGAGTAACACGTGACCCAATTGACCCTTGTGTAGTGCCCACCCATACCTAGTGGGACACTACACATGTGACAACAATCTCCCGTATTCTTCATATGTCTGGGCTATGGGTGGCAAGACGAAAGCCTTTTCTTATGAAGAAAAACATCCAAGCCAGGCTACATTTTGCAAAAACACATCTGAAGTCTCCCAAAAGCATGTGGGAAAATGTGTTATGGTCTGATGAAATCAAGGTTGAACTTTTTGGCCATAATTCTAAAAGATATGTTTGACGCAAAAACAACACTGCACATCACCAAAAGAACACCATACCCACAGTGAAGCATGATGGTGGCAGCATCATGCTTTGGGGCTGTTTTTCTTCAGCTGGAACTGGGGCCTTTGTTAAGCTAGAGGGAATTATGAACAGTTCCAAATACCAGTCAATATTGGCACAAAACCTTCAGGCTTCTGCTAGAAAGCTGAGCATGAAGAGTAACTTCATCTTTTAGCAGGACAACGACCCAAAGCATACAGTACAGACCAAAAGTTTGGACACACCTTCTCATTCAAAGAGTTTTCTTTATTTTCATGACTATGAAGGCATCAAAACTATGAATTAACACATGTGGAATTATATACATAACAAACAAGTGTGAAACAACTGAAAATATGTCATATTCTAGGTTCTTCAAAGTAGCCACCTTTTGCTTTGATTACTGCTTTGCACACTCTTGGCATTCTCTTGATGAGCTTCAAGAGGTAGTCCCCTGAAATGGTCTTCCAACAGTCTTGAAGGAGTTCCCAGAGATGCTTAGCACTTGTTGGCCCTTTTGCCTTCTCTCTGCGGTTCAGCTCACCCCAAACCATCTCGATTGGGTTCAGGTCCGGTGACTGTGGAGGCCAGGTCATCTGGCGCACCACCCCATCACTCTCCTTCATGATCAAATAGCCCTTACTTTCAAAGTTTTCCCAATTTCTCGGCTGACTGACTGACCTTCATCTCTTAAAGTAATGATGGCCACTCGTTTTTCTTTACTTAGCTGCTTTTTTCTTGCCATAATACAAATTCTAACAGTCTATTCAGTAAAACTATCAGCTGTGTATCCACATGACTTCTCCTCAACGCAACTGATGGTCCCAACCCCATTTATAAGGCAAGAAATGCCACTTATTAAACCTGACAGGGCACACCTGTGAAGTGAAAACCATTTCAGGGGGCTACCTCTTGAAGCTCATCAAGAGAATGCCAAGAGTGTGCAAAGCAGTAATCAAAGCAAAAGGTGGCTACTTTGAAGAACCTAGAATATGACATATTTTCAGTTGTTTCACACTTGTTTGTTATGTATATAATTCCACATGTATTAATTCATAGTTTTGATGCCTTCAGTGTGAATCTACAATTTTCATAGTCATGAAAATAAAGAAAACTCTTTGAATGAGAAGGTGTGTCCAAACTTTTGGTCTGTACTGTACATCCAAATCAACAAAGGAATGGCTTCACCAGAAGAAGATTAAAGTTTTGGAATGGCTCAGCCAGAGCCCAGACCTGAATCGGATTGAAAATCTGTGGGGTGATCTGAAGAGGGCTGTGCACAGGAGATGCCCTTGCAATCTGACAGATTTGAAGTGTTTTTTAAAAAAAAAAAAGAGTGGGCAAATCTTGCCAAATCAAAATGTGCCATGCTGATAGACTCATACCGAAAAAGACTGAGTGCTGTAATAACATCAAAGGGTGCTTCAACAAAGTATTAGTTTAAGGGTGTGCACACTTATGCAACCATATTATTTTATTTTTATATTTTTTCTTTTTTTCTTCCCTCTACCTAAAAGATTTCAGTTTGCTTTTCAATTGAGTTGTACAGTTTATAGGTCACATAAAAAGTTGGAAAAGTTCTAAAATGATTTATCTTTGTCTAATTGTTTTACATCACAGAAACCTGACATTTTAACAGGGGTGTGTAGACTTTTTATATCCTCTGTATGTGCCTCTAATTACAGAGCTTCCAGCTAGTATATTTCAGCAGAAAATTGCGCATCCATGAACAGCAAGGGATTTTAAGGAATATCTCCTCCAGACTGCAACACTTCCTCCTCCAGATTAATCGACAATCAAGCATTTATGAGACACCAGCTTCAGCAACTTAAAAGAGTGCAAGATCTTCAGGCTCAGCTGCAACATCTGTGGGCAAATGTGCCACAGGATACCATTTGGAACCTGTATGCCTCAATGTCCAACCATATCTGATGTATCCAGGCCCCCACAAATAGAGATGGCCTTGCGGTTCGCTCGATGTCCGCTGGCGCCATATTCTTTGCATTGTGCAGAATTTTAACCCATGACATATCCATCAGGTGGGACAGGACAGCCAATTCAGATGTTTCAGCACATGGACACACCCCCTACCCTATAAATAAACTCAATCTGGGCGCCATTTTACATTCTGTTTTTTTGCCAGTGTAGGGAGAGGTTGGTGTGTGGAGCAGGGACAGACTGTTAGAGAATATAGAAACACCAAACGCTAGCTAATAGGGCGACAAAAGTCCTTTTAAGGACTGGCATAGGTGTGCTATCGATAGGTGTGACATACTGAGGGGTGTAATATACTTATAATATACTTTCTAACATAGAAAGTATATTATAGTGCATTTGTATTGTGCAGCAGTTGTGTGCGATTCTGCTGCGATACTGCAGCTATACAGAGGGACAAACGCAATTGGAACAACTAATTGCAACTGGTATGATATACCAGTTTCCCTCCAAAAAATCTGATTGAGGCAGGGGTGAAATATACCTAGAATATAATTTCCATATAGTGCATTTGTATTGTGCAGCATTTGTGTGCGGTTCTGCTGAGATGCCGCAGCTATACAGAGGGACAAACGCCATTGGAACAACTAATTGCCACGGGTGGGATATACCAGTTGCCCCCCCAAAAATCTGATTGAGGCAGGGGTGTGATATACCTATAATATAATTTCCATATAGTGCATTTATATTGTGCAGCATTTGTGTGCGGTTCAGCTGAGATACCTCAGCTATACAGAGGGACAAATGTCATTGGAACAACTAATTGCAACTGGTATGATATAACAGTTGCCCCCAAAAAAATCTGATTGAGGCAGGGGTGCGATATGCCTATAATATAATTTCTATATAGTGCATTTGTATTGTGCAGGATTTGTGTGCAGTTCTGCTGAGATACCGCAGCTATACAGAGGGACAAACGCCATTGGAACAACTAATTGCAACTGGAGTGATATACCAGTTGCCCCCCCAAAAAATCTGATTGAGGCAGAGGTGTGGGATACCTATAATATAATTTCTATATGGTGCATTTGTATTGTGCAGCATTTGTGTGTGGTCTGCTGAGATACCGCAGTTATACAGAGGGACAAACGCCATTGGAACAACTAATTGCAACTAGTGTGATATACCAGTTGCCCCCCAAAAAATCTGATTGAGGCAGGGGTGTGATATACCTATAATATAATTTCTATATAGTGCATTTGTATTGTGCAGCATTTGTGTGCGGTTCTGCTAAAATACCGCAGCTATACAGAGGGACAAACGCCATTGGAACAACTAATTGCAACTGGTGTGATATATTAGTTGCACCCCAAAAAATCTGATTGAGGCAGGGGTGTGAGATACCTATAATATAATTTCTATATGGTGCATTTGTATTGTGCAGCATTTGTGTGCAGTTCTGCTGAGATACCGCAGTTATACAGAGGGACAAATGCCATTGGAACAACTAATTGCAACTGGTGTGATATAACAGTTGCCCCCTTAAAAAATCTGATTGAGGCAGGGGTGTGATATACCTATAATATAATTTCCATATAGTGCATTTGTATTGTGCAGCATTTGTGTGCGGTTCTGCTGAAATACCGCTAATATACAGAGGGACAAATGTCATTGGAACAACTAATTGTAACTGGTATGATATAACTACAGTTGAGCGAACCGAACTTTAGGGTTTTCGGCACCCGGACCCGAACCCGAACATTAAATTAAAAGTTCGGGTTCGGTGTTCGACGATTTTTATGGCGCTTTTTGAAAGGCTGAAAAGCAGCCAATCAACAAGCTTCATACTACTTGCCCCAAAAGGCCATCACAGCTATGCCTACTATTGGCATGGGTGTGATTGGCCAACTGCAGCATGTGACCCAGCCTCTATTTAAGCTGGAGTCACGTAGCGCCGCCCGTCACTCTGCTCGGATTAGTGTAGGGAGAGGCTGCAGCTGCTGTGAGGGAGAGATCAGGGAGAAATCTTATCAAGAACTGGTCTATGTACTCAGCGATCTACAGAAAAAGTGTTTTGTGGGTGCAGTGCACAATTTTTTTAAGCCTGCCCTGAGCTAACTACTGCTGAAAACAAACTTTTTTTCCTTCAGTTAGTCAATATCAATACATAATTGGCAGCCATTTTATGCAACGATAGTGCACCAGCATAGGCTATCTGCAAGTCCAGAAATATAGCTTTGGCATACTGGGGTGAAAAAACCCTCTAATATACTGCACATCTGGCATTAGACAAGCATAAGTGACTGTTACATTTAGGACAGAAATACAGCTTTTTGGTTAGGGTGAAAAAACCCTCTAATATACTGCACATTTGTGATTACATGTGCATAAGTCACTGTCACATTTAGGCCATAAATACGGCTTTGGCATACTGGGGTGAAAAAAACCTCTAATATACTGCACATCTGTGATTACACGTGCATAAGTCACTGTCACATTTAGGACAGAAATACAGATTTTTGGTTACTGGGGTGAAAAAACCCTCTAATATACTGCACATCTGTGATTACACGTGCATAAGTCACTGTCACATTTAGGACAGAAATACAGCTTTTTGGTTAGGGTGAAAAAGCCTCTAATATACTGCACATCTGTGATTACACATGCATAAGTCACTGTCACATTTAGGACAGAAATACAGCTTTTTGGTTACTGGGGTGAAAAAACCCTCTAATATACTGCACATCTGTGATTACATGTGCATAAGTCACTGTCACATTTAGGCCATAAATACGGCTTTGGCATACTGGGGTGAAAAAACCCTCTAATATACTGCACATCTGTGATTACACGTGCATAAGTCACTGTCACATTTAGGACGGAAATATAGATTTTTGGTTACTGGGGTGAAAAAACGCTCTAATATACTGCACATCTGTGATTACACGTGCATAAGTCACTGTTACATTTAGGACAGAAATACAGCATTTTGGTTAGGGTGAAAAAGCCTCTAATATACTGCACATCTGTGATTACACATGCATAAGTCACTGTCACATTTAGGACAGAAATACAGCTTTATGGTTAGGGTGAAAAAAACCTCTAATATACTGCACATCTGTGATTACACGTGCATAAGTCACTGTCACATTTAGGACAGAAATACAGCTTTTTGGTTAGGGTGAAAAAAACCTCTAATATACTGCACATCTGTGATTATACGTGCATAAGTGACTGTCACATTTAGGCCATAAATACGGCTTTGGCATACTGGGGTGAAAAAAGCCTCTAATATACTGCACATCTGTGATTATACGTGCATAAGTCACTGTCACATTTAGGACAAAAATACAGCTTTTTGGTTAGGGTGAAAAAAGCCTCTAATATACTGCACATCTGTGATTACACGTGCATGAGTCACATTTAGGATAGAAATACAGCTTTTTCGTTACTGGGGTGAAAAAACCCTTTAATATACTGCACATCTGGGATTAGACGTGCATAAGTGACTGTCACATTTAGGCCATAAATACGGTTTTGGCATACTAGGGTGAAAAAAGCCTCTAATATACTGCACATGTGGGATTACACGTGCATAAGTCACTGTCACATTTAGGACAGAAATACAGCTTTTTGGTTAGGGTGAAATAACCCTCTAATATACTGCACATCGGGGATAAGACGTGCATAAGTGAGTGTCACATTTAGGTCACAAATACCGCTGTCATATAGAGATAAAAATAAAAAAATAGAGTGCAATACCGTACATCAGGGTTTATATTGCCGGTTAATTATTTTTTACATACTTAACCACTTTTTACTTTGCTTTGTGAACGCTAACTATGAGGCAAACATCTAATAAGGGACGCTGTCATGGTCGTGGTGGTGGTGTTGGTGGAGCCTCTGGTGCAGGGAGAGGACATGGCCGTTCTGCCACAGCTACACGTCCTACTGAACCTACTACCTCAGGTCCCAGTAGCCGCCAGAATCTACAGCGAAATTTGGTCGGGCCTAATGCCGTCATAAGGATGGTAAGGCCTGAGCAAGTACAGGCGCTAGTCAATTGGGTGGCCGACAGTGGATCCAGCACGTTCACATTATCTCCCACCCAGTCTTCTGCAGAAAGCACACAGGTGGCGCCTGAAACCCATGCCCAGCAGTCTGTCACATCACCCCCATGCATATCGGGGAACCTGTCTGAGCCTCAAGTCATGCAGCAGTCTCTTATGCTGTTTGAAAACTCTGCTGGCAGGGTTTCCCAAGGGCATCCACCTAGCCCTTCCCCAGGGGTGGAAGACATAGAATGCACTGACGCACAACCACTTATGTTTCCTGATCAGAACATGGGAATACCACCTCAGCACGTCTCTGATGATGACGAAACACATGTGCCAACTGCTGCGTCTTTCTGCAGTGTGCAGACAGAAAAGGAGGTCAGGGAGGAAGACTGGGTGGAAGATGATGCAGGGGACGATGAGGTCCTAGACCCCACATGGAATGAAGGTCGTGCCACAGACTTTCAGAGTTCGGAGGAAGAGGCAGTGGTGAGACCGAGCCAACAGCGTAGCACTTCTTCACACAATGTGCTGACAAGACGCGAGTGGTTTGCACGCTGTGCCATCAGAGCCTGAAGCGAGGCATTAATGTTCTGAACCCTAGCACAACTTGCATGACCAGGCATCTACATGTGAGACACGGGCTGCAGTGGAGTAAGCACCTTCAAAACCAAGAAAGGGCTCAGGCCCCTCCTGCTCCCTCTTCTGCTGCTGCCTCGGTCTCTTCCTCCGCCTCTGAAGGAACGTTGGCACCTGCCGCCCAGCAAACAGAGGATGTGCCACCAACAACACCACCTCCGTCACCAAGCATCTCCACCATGTCACACGGAAGCGTTCAGCTCTCCATCTCACAAACCTTTGAGAGAAAGCGTAAATTCCCACCTAGCCACCCTCGATCCCTGGCCCTGAATGCCAGCATTTGTAAACTGCTGGCCTTTGAAATGCTGTCATTCAGGCTGGTGGAGACGGACAGCTTCAAACAGCTCATGTCGTTTGCTGTCCCACAGTACGTCGTTCCCAGCTGCCACTACTTCTCCAGGAGAGCCGTGCCCTCCCTGCACAACCAAGTATCGGATAAAATCAAGTGTGCACTGCGCAACGCAATCTGTGGCAAAGTCCACCTAACCACAGATACGGGGACTAGTAAGCACGGCCAGGAACGCTATATCTCCCTAACTGCACACTGGGTAAATGTAGTGGCGGCTGTTTGGCGCACGTCCTTCTGCCGCCAAGGATCGCAGGGCATCATTCTTTGCCTCCTGTTGCCTCCTCTTCCTACTCGGCTTCCTCCTCCTTTTTTACCACCTCCTTATCCGGTCAGCAACAGACCTTCACCACCAACTTCAGCACAGCCAGGGTAAACGTCAGCAGGCCATTCTGAAACTGATGTGTTTGGGGGACAGGCCCCACACCGCGCAGGAGTTGTGGCGGGGTATAGAACAACAGACCGACGAGTGGTTGCTGCCAGTGGGCCTCAAGCCCGGCCTGGTGGTGTGCGATAATGGGCGAAATCTCGTTGCAGCTCTGGGACTAGCCGGTTTGACGCACATCCCTTGCCTGGCGCATGTGCTAAATTTGGTGGTGCAGAAATTCACCGACTACCCCGACATGTCTGAGCTGCTGCATAAAGTGCAGGCCGTCTGTGTGCGCGCTTCCAGTGTTCTCATCCTGCCGCTGCTCGGCTGTCTGCTCTACAGCGTAACTTCGGCCTTCCCACTCACCGCCTCATATGCGATGTGCCCACCAGGTGGAACTCCACCTTGCACATGCTGGAGAGACTGTGCGAGCAGCAGCAGGCCATAGTGGAGTTTCAGCTGCAGCACGCACGGGTGAGTCACACTGCGGAACAGCACCACTTCACCACCAATGACTGGGCCTCCATGCGAGACCTGTGTGCCCTGTTGCGCTGTTTCGAGTACTCCACCAACATGGCCAGTGGCGATGACGCCGTTATCAGCGTTACAATACCACTTCTATGTCTCCTTGAGAAAACACTTAGGGCGATGATGAAAGAGGATGTGGCCCAGGACGAGGAGGAGGAAGAGGGGTCATCTCTAACACTTTCAGGCCAGTCTTTTAGAAGTGGCTCAGAAAGAGGATTTAAGCAACAGCAGAGGCCAGGTACAAACTTGGACAGCCAGGGCCCACTACTGGAGGACGAGGAGGAGGAGGATGAGGAGGAGGATGGGGATGAAGCATGTTCACAGCGGGGTGGTATCCAACGCAGCTCGGGCCCATCACTGGCTGGGGGGATACGGAGGACGCAGACGACACGCCTCCCACAGAGGACAGCTTGTCCTTACCTCTGGGCAGCCTGACACACATGAGCGACTACATGCTGCAGTGCCCGTGCAATGACTGCAGAGTTGCCCACATTTTAACTTGTGCTGACTACTGGGTGGCCACCCTGAGGGATCCCCGTTACAAAGACAATGTGCCGTCCTTAATTCCCTCACTGGAGTGTGATCGGAAGATGCGCGACTACAGGCGCACACTGGTAGACGCGCTCCTCAGAGCATTCCTGACTGACGCCGGGGGACAAGTGGAAGCACAAGGCGAAGGCAGGGGAGGAGGAAGAGGTCGCCAACGCAGCTGTGTCCGCACCAGCACCTCAGAAGGCAGGGTTAGCATGGCCGACATGTGGAAAAGCTTTGTCACCTCGCCGCAACAACCGGCCCCAACTGCTGATATGGAGCGTGTTAGCAGGAGGCAGCATTTGAACAACATGGTGGAACAGTACCTGTGCACACGACTACACGTACTGACTGATGGTTCTGCCCCATTCAACTTCTGAGTCTCCAAATTGTCCACATGGCCAGAGCTTTCCCTGTATGCCTTGGAAGTGCTGGCCTGCCCTGCAGCCAGTGTACTCTCTGAACGTGTATTTAGCATGGCAGGAGGCGTCATTACAGACAGACGCAGCCGCCTGTCCACAGCCAACGTGGACAAGCTCACGTTCATTAAAATGAACCAGGCTTGGATCCCACAAGACTTGTCTGTACCTTGTGCAGAATAGACATTTATACCACCATCAAACATACATTCTTGTACTCAAGTCAAGTGCAATGATTCTTTGTTTTCTTTTTTTATTTGTCCCAATATTTTGGGGGCTACCTACCCCAATAAAAAATAAAAAAAAAACATTGTTGGCTACCTGTTCCTCCTCCATTGCTGCCTCCACCTACAACACCACATCCACCGCCTCCTCAACCTCCGACTCCATATCCACCTCCTTCTCTAAGTTGCAGGTTAACCACTTGCCATCTGGGCCATTTGCCCCCTTCCTGACCAGGCCAAATTTTGCAAAACTGACATATCTCACTTTATGTGGTAATAACTTTGGGACGCCTTTATTTATCCAAGTCTTTCAGAGATTGTTTTCTCGTGACACATTGTACTTCATGATAATCATAAATTTTAGTCAAAATATTTCACCTTTATTTATGAAAAAATCCCAAATTTACCCAAAAATTCGCAATTTTCTAAATTTCAATTTCTCTGCTTTTAAAACAGAAAGTGATACCTCATAAAATATTCATTATTTAACATTCCCCATATGTCTACTTTATGTTGGCATCATTTTGGAAATGTCATTTTATTTTTTTAGGACGTTAGAAGGCTTAGAAGTTTAGAAGCAATTCTTCAAATTTATAAGAAAATTGCCAAAACCCACTTTATAAGGACCAGTTCAGGTCTGAAGTCACTTTGTGGGGCCTACATAGTGGATACCCCCATAAATGACCCCATTGTGGAAACTACACCCCTCAAGGTATTCAAAACCGATTTTACAAACTTTGTTAACCCTTTAGGCTTTCCACAAGAATTAAAGGAAAATGGAGATCAAATTTTAAAATTTCCCTTTTTGGGCAGATTTTCCATTTTAATAATTTTTTTTCTTTAACACATCGATGGTTAACAGCCAAACAAAACTCAATATTTATTACCCAGATTCTGCGGTTTACAGAAACACCCCACATGTGGTCATAAACTGCTGTATGGGCACACGGCAGGGCACAGAAGAAAAGGAACTCCACATGGTTTTTAGATGCCATGTCCCATTTGAAGCCCCCTGATGCACCCTTACAGTAGAAACTCCCAAGAAGTGACCCCATTTTGGAAACTAGGGGATAAGGTGCCAGTTTTATTAGTACTATTTTTGGGTACATATGATTTTTTGATCATTCATTATAACACTTTATGGGGCAAGGTGACCAAAAAATTGGTTGTTTTAGCACAGTTTCTATTTATTTATTTTTACAGCGTTCACCTGAGGGGTTCAGTCAAGTGACATTTTTATAGAGCAGATCGTTACGGACGTGGCGATACCTAATATGTATACTTTTTCTCATTTATTAAAGTTTTACACAATAATAGCATTTTTGAAACAAAAAAATTATGTTTTAATGTGTCCATGATCTGAGAGCTATAGTTTTTTTTATTTTTTGAGAGATTTTCTTATGTTTGGGCTCATTTTTTGCGGGATGAGGTGACGGTTTTATTGGTACTATTTTGTGGGACATACGCATTTTTGATCACTTGGTGTTGCACCTTTTGTGATGCAAGGTGACAAAAATTGCTTGTTTTGACACCGTTTTTTTTTTTTTTTTTTTACGGTGTTCACCCGAGGGGTTAGGTCATGTGATATTTTTATAGAGCTGGTTTTTACGGACGCGGCAATACCTAATATGTATACTTTTTTTTATTTGTTTCACTTTAACACAATAATAGCATTTTTGAAACCAAAAAAATGATGTTTTAGTGTCTCCATGTTCTAAGAGCTATAGTATTTTTATTTTTTGAGAGATTTTCTTATGTAGGGGCTCATTTTTTGCGGGATGAGGTGACGGTTTTATTGGTACTATTTTGTGGGACATACGCATTTTTGATCACTTGGTGCTGCACCTTTTGTGATGCAAGGTGACAAAAATTGCTTGTTTTGACACAGTTTTTTTTTTTTTTTTTACGGTGTTCACCCGAAGGGTTAGGTCATGTGATATTTTTATAGAGCTGGTTTTTACGGACGCGGCAATACCTAATATGTATACTTTTTTTATTTTTTCTATTTTAAATTTTTTTTTTTTCATTCCTTACTTGGGGACTTTTTTTTTTTTACATGTGAAACTTTTTTTTATTTTTTTATTTTCAACCTTTTATTTTTATTTTTTTTATTTTACACTTTTCGTCCCCCATAAGGTCATACAAGACCTCTGGGGGACATTTACTTCACTTTTTTTTTTTTTTTTCACAGTTGATTTCTCCTGTAACTGGGGCTGACATAGTAGCCCCAGTTGCAGGACAAATACACCCCTATAGAGGCTGTACAGCAGCAATCCAGCGCTGTACAGCCTCAGAGCAGGGCTGATCGAGGTCTCTGAGAGACCTCACACAGCTCCTGCACACTCCGGTCACGGCGGTCACATGACCGCCGGGCCGGAACAGGAAGCGCACAGCTCGGTGAGCGCTGTGTCTGCAGCGATCTAGAAGGCAGGGACACCTGGGCACTGTCCCTGCCTTGTCTTAGGGTTGCCCTGCTGTCACTGACAGCGGGCAACCCGATCAGCAGCTGCACGATTAACGTGCAGCTCCTATTTCTGAAAGGACGTTCTAAAACGTGCTTTCAGAAATAGACGTCCACCCATAGGACGTTTATATCCTATGGGCGGACGTAAAGCGGTTAATAATTTGAAATTTTTAGTTATTTCCCTATCCACATTTGTTTGCAGAGCAGTTGCCATGCTCTTAAGCACATTTTACTGCCTTTTACATCCCTCTAGCCTTTTCAAGGACTATTTTAGAGCCATTTTAATTCAAAACAGTGCCAATTTTAGTGCCTTTAATTGCAAAAATTCGTATTTTCAATTGTCGGGTGACATTTTACCATTTTTAGCGTATACAAACCCCTGCTGTGCCTGGGTGACAAGGGCCTAAATCTCTCAAAATCCTCTGTTGTATTGCTGGGTGACATGAACCCCCTTTTGCCGTGAATGAACCCCTGCTCTGCATTGCTGACAGGGGCCTAAATCTCTCAAAATCCTCTGTTCTATTGCTGGGTGACATGAACCCCCTTTTGCCGTGAATGAACCCCTGCTTTGCATTGCTGACAGGGGCCTAAATCTCTCAAAATCCTCTGTTGTATTGCTGGGTGACATGAACCCCTTTTTGCTGTGAATGAACCCCTGCTCTGCATTGCTGACAGGGGCCTAAATCTCTCAAAATCCTCTGTTGTATTGCTGGGTGACATGAACCCCTTTTTGCCGTGAATGAACCCCTGCTGTGCCTGGGTGACAGGGGCCTAAATCTCTCAAAATCCTCTGTTCTATTGCTGGGTGACATGAACCCCCTTTTGCCTTGAATGAACCCCTGCTATGCATTGCTGACAGGGAACTAAATTTAGTGAAAACATCTGTTACTGATCGTAAGATGCGCGACTACAAGCGCACGCTGCTGATGGCATTCCCACCTGACAGCGGGGGCACAGTGGAAGCACAAGGCAATGGCAGAGGAGGAGGAAGAGGTTGCCAACGCAGCTGGGGCACCACCAGCACCTGAGAAGGCAGGGTTAGCATGGCCAAAATGTGGAAAAGCTTTGTCAGCCTTGGAGTTGCTGACCTGCCCTGCAGCCAGTGTATAGTGGGAACGTGTGTTTGTGTTTGGATCGGCTCATGGTGAGATGTTACCCTAACTAACCCTACTCTCCCCACCCCTACCTAAAAAGCAGCAGGGTTATGCCGGAACTGCTGTCGAAGGGTAGCCTAAAGGGGGCTACACCAATAAGGAGTACCTGAGAAGAAGGGTGGGTACCTGGGAGGGCCGAAGTGCTCGAACCGACAAGTGTGAGCAGGAGAGGTCGGCATAAATGGGCCATGCCCCGCCTCCCCTCTCACAAACCCGGCAACCTTAATTGCCTACACTTGTGCTCGAATCGGCTCATGGTGAGATGTTACCCTAACTAACCCTACTCTCCCCACCCCTACCTAAAGAGCAGCAGGGTTATGCCAGAACTGCTGTCGAAGGGTAGCCTAAAGGGGCCAAAAGATGCAACGCCTAGAAATTGAAAAGACTTTATTTAACACAGCACTACAAAACCAAATTTCGAAAGGCCAGCGACATCTCATATTGGGGATCTGGGATGTAACGCATGTAGCAGGAGGCAGCTTACGGGCACCTTATGCATGGAGGCAGCAGCCGCCGCGCCGATGCGGAAAGAGTGCCCCGTGATCTACAGAGGATTAATACCTGAACCGGCTAACAAAATACGGATGAGCCTGAGAAAAGACACAGTAGTCAAAGGTGCAGCCCCTAGCTTGAGCAACGGGGAATCTGCAGGCTCGGACCCGTCCATAAGCAACCATGCGTCTAACACCCGTACCGGACACCGGCTATTGGCAGAGGGGAAGTACCTGACCTCTACCGATTCCCCCTGCCGAGACATCTTGGGCGAGGCCAAGGTAAGAACGTATATGGAGCCATGCCGGCGGAGCTGATCCTTGCGCAGGAATTTAGCAGGCGTGTTGGCGCCCGTAAGCTCACCTGGCCTGAGGAACCCGTAGAAGGCCAGGTAAATGGCTGTCTCTAGTAGAGCACTAAGCTGCGGCCCGAATGGTTCATCCTGTAGTTTGTCAGCCACAGACCTAAACATATCACCAGTGAACGGCTGACGAGTATGCAGTTTCTTAACAGACATCTTCCTTAGACCCTTCAATGTCGCTCTGATAGGGTGGGCTGAGAAGATGGCCAGGTTCAGTTGAGAGTGGCAAAACCCGACAAACCCCAATAGGTGAGTGAAAGGCCCCTGCCCTGTGGCCGGCTAGGTGTTCTTATATTTTAGCAAGAGGCCGTCTTGTAAGCCCTCAGGGTATTAGTGGACAGGGACTTGGCCATCAGCCTCCTAGCTACGGCGACATGGGAGACTAGTCCAACCGCAACTGGGACTGGTGAGGAGTTGGCGTTGGCAACCGATCTGGCCCCGGACAAACCTGAAAGAAAAGTTGAAAATTAAGGCGGGACAGAGCATCCGCTGCGACATTACGGTGTCCACTAATATGCCTACAAACAAAACGAAACTCATGCATCAGAGACAGCCAAACGAACCTCCTGACAAATGACATAATCTGTGTGGAACTAGACCTGCCTTTCATGATGATGTCCACGACTGCCGCGTTGTCAGTCAGGAACAGCACCGTTCGGTTCTTCCACTGCTCGCCCCATACAACCACTGCCCCTACAATAGGATACACCTCGAACAAAGAGGAACATGAGGAGAATCCCGGGATTGATGCGACCTCTATTGGCCATGCACTAGCAAACCAATGATCGCCGTGCAGTGCGGCGAAGCCAACTGATGACGAGGCATCAGTGTGGACTACAGGAGACTGGTCCAAGATCACCGGAACAAAGAGTGACACTGAGTTAAAAACCTATCCCACATTAAGAGATCTGCCATGGCCTCCGGACCGAGAGTCACCATGTCGTCCTGCGCGCGGGCCTGGGGGAGCAATGCTAGGCATCTTGAAATGAAGGACCTACCCTGGGGGAAGATGCGCATGGCAAAGCTGAGCATGCCTAAGAGGGACTGAAGATCTGCTCTGGTCGCCACTCTCACTCAAGCCCACCTATGCACAACCTGTCTAACCCTATCTAACTTATCAGGTGGGAGACTAGCTTGCATGCGTACTGTGTCCAGCCGAATTCCCAAGAATGTGATTGCGGTATCAGGGCCTTCTACCTTGTGAGAAGCTATAGGCATGCACAGATCGGAAAACACTGTAAGCAAGTACTGTAGGTCCTGGGGCTGCTGTGCCGGGGGTTCAATAAGAAGGAAGTCGTCCAGGTAATGTGTGACATGACTGACCTGAAAGACATCTGACAATACCCAATGCAAGGGTCAAACTGGTCAAAGAGCCACGGGCTCGATTTGGACCCGAAGGTCAGCTTATTGGCAAAGTAGTACCATTCCTGCCACTTGATGCCATGCCACTGCCACAGGTCTGGCTGGATGGGGAGCAGTTTGAAGGCGTCTGTGATATCCGCCTTAGACAACCAGTCGCCTCTGCCAAACTTAAGTATTACCTCAATAGCCTCATCGATGGAGGCGTACCTCATTGAAAACTCATCTGAGGGGATCAACGAATTTAAACTGGGAACGGGTAAGGAATGCGGGGCCGACAAGTCGTAAATCAACCTCTTTTTATTCGAAAACTTGCCAGTCACCACCCGGACCGGGTTAACCCTCCAACAATCGAATGGAGGCTGTGCCACTGGGCCGACCAAATATCCTTTGTCTAGCTCCAGCCGTATCAACTGTGTGACTGTTTCCGGATCTCTGATTGCCGACAACAAGTTCCTGCACTCATGCGGGGCTTGAGGAGATCCACGTTGACCACGCTTAGTCATGCATGACTACCACCCTTCTGTGTGCAAGCAGCATGGGGGTGGGCCCTGAAACACAGCGTACATAAATGAAGCAACCTACATTGATTGTAGTGGCACACTGCGTAATTGAAATTATTACATAACAGCGATTTGCCGAGATACCTCAAGGGGCGACCCAACTTGTCGCAGGACGAGAGAATCCTACTAGCCGACTGGGCTGGGGGAGTGCCAGCTACAGAAGGCCCTGACGAGCTACCACTCTCACACCAGCCGGCCGTATGGGCGTAGGATCCGCAACCTGAGCAGGTCGGAGCCTTAAGCCACGCAAAGTGACGGCAAAACAGCTCCGTATCAACCTGTGACCAATCCACGGAATGGTTATACTGGGTGAGAGTGGCTGCCACCTTGGCCGAAAAGGAACGGTGGTAGTCGTAAAACGCGGTGCCACCGTATTTGTACCCTAAATCGACCACCTTAAATAAATATTAATCTAATTCCTCCCTTCTGAGGGGGTTAACGGTGCACACCACGTCCCGATAGAGGCTGAAGGCCAACACAAATTCAGCGACACTCAGCTTCCTATTCAACCTGACGTCTCTTGACTTAAGCACAACAGAGACCTCTCCACATGAAATGGTCTTGTTGTCCAGGGCTTCGTGTGCAGCCACGAGAAGGGACGCCAGATTGATGTCCTTGCCCTCCAAAATATCCTGTCGGATATTAGCAGGTGCGAAATCGGACGGTGCTACCGTGAGAGAAAGACCGGACCCACCAGGAGCATAGGAGGCTGACGAGCCGGCGACTGATGATGTCTGCACTCCTGTGCGGAACACCGCAGGACTGGCCTCGATAGTCTCCAGCCTAGCCTGCATGTCTGACATGGACGAACCCATCGTGTTGACAGCCGCATGTAGCTGATTGAGGGATGTGAGGATGGTGCTAAGGGACACTTCATCCTGGCTAGGAGCCACCGGGTGTGTTGACAGAAGGCGGTAGAGTTCAGTAGTAGACTGTAGTCCAGACTAGAGACAGTGATTCAAGAGACCCTGAGACAGAGTGAGTGACAGTCAGTGTCACTGTCCCAGAGTCCCAAAGTCCCACCCCCTGTGTGTGTAATTAGGTCAGTAGTGACTAATGTACTGTGTTGGCATGGGCTGAGGGCGGGCAGGCAGGCTTTAGGGGTAATATATGATAATATGAGTGAAGTGCCACTGTGCCAGTCAGTGCTATGAGAGCCAGGCCAAGGCTGCCAAGCAGATGGCACCATGGCACTGCACTGCGGTCAGGGTGCTGGTGAAGGATGACCAGGGACACTGAGACAGTACTGCCTCTCTGGGATGCCATCTGCCCATCTCTGCTGTCTATATACCAGGGTAGGCCTGGTATATAGACAGCAGAGATGGGCAGATGGCATCCTCTGGGCAGTACTGTCTCTCTGGTCATCCTTCACCAGCACCCTGACTGCCACGGTCCAGCTTGGCCTGGCTCTTATGGCACTTCACTGCCTGGTGCTTGGCTATCAGCACTGAGTGACAGTCAGTGTCACAGTGTGACTGAGTCACTCAGTGCTGATAGCCAAGCACCAGGCAGTGAAGTGCCATGAGAGCCAGGCCAAGCAGGACCGTGGCAGTCAGGGTGCTGGTGAATGATGACCAGAGAGACAGTACTGCCCAGAGGATGCCATCTGCCCATCTCTGCTGTCCATATACCAGGTCTACCAGCATTACCCCTTGATATGCCACCTGAACGCCTGGTCACCCCACCTAACACTCAGGGAGACAAGTGACTCAGACTGTTAGGTGTGGGGTGACCAGGCGGTATATGAAGGGGTAATACTGGTAGGCCTGGTATATGGACAGCAGAGATGGTCAGATGGCATCCTCTGGGGGTTGTATCTTACATGGGACTATATGCTGGAGGAGCTGAAGGGAGAGTGATGTATTTTACATGGAACTGTATGTTGGAGGGGCTGAAGGCAGGACTGTGATGTATCTTACATGGGACTGTATGCTGGAGGAGCGGAAGACAGGGTGGTGATGTATTTTACATGGGACTGTTTGCAAGAAGGACTGAAGGCAGGCGGAGTGATGTATCTTACACGGGACTGTATGCTGGAGGAGCTGAAGGGGGCCATAATTATTACTATAATACTACAGAGGTGGTCATTATAATAACAATAATAATACAGAGGGGGCCATTATATATTATAATTATACAGATAGCATTATACTTATGGGCACTACGGGGGAAGGGGACGTCTGTTATCTGAGGATGATAGTAAAGTGAGGAATCTAAAACATTTTTTGCGAAACTTTGCAGAGACGAGAAGCGGCTGAAAGAAGGTGTCATGACGGTCCCATCTCCGAATGAAGACGTTGAGGAAAGTCTACATCACAGGAGATGTCACTGGATGTAACAGGTATGGTGCTGTATTCTCCTGTATATTTTATAGCAATGTATGTTATGTCCATCCAAATATCTGTTTCACGGTAGGGTAGAGGGGAGGGGGTATATAGAATTTGTCCCACACTGCCTCAGCCTGGCCCCAGACTTGAGGTCACACTGTGTGTGTTATGAAGTCTGGGGCCTCCCACCCGTCTACTACATTATCTGTACTCAGAGCTATCACTGTGTTATCTGTGGTGTTACATAGGACTGCAGGTGACATCTACTACATTATTTTTTTTTTTTAAACGGGGCGTGGTCACAGGTTGGGGAGGGCGCAATACTTGGCTTGCCCCGGGTGCTGGCTACCCACGCTACGCCACTGATTGGAACAACTAATTGCAACTGGTGTGATATAACAGTTGCCCTCCAAAAAATCTGAATGAGGCAGGGGTGTGAGATACCTATAATATAATTTCCATATTGTGCATTTGTACAGGGAGTGCAGAATTATTAGGCAAGTTGTATTTTTGAGGATTAATTTTATTATTGAACAACAACCATGTTCTCAATGAACCCAAAAAACTCATTAATATCAAAGCTGAATATTTTTGGAAGTAGTTTTTTGTTTGTTTTTAGTTTTAGCTATTTTAGGGGGATATCTGTGTGTGCAGGTGACTATTACTGTGCATAATTATTAGGCAACTTAACAAAAAACAAATATATACCCATTTCAATTATTTATTTTTACCAGTTAAACCAATATAACATCTCAACATTCACAAATATACATTTCTGACATTCAAAAACAAAAACAAATCAGTGACCAATATAGCCACCTTTCTTTGCAAGGACACTCAAAAGCCTGCCATCCATGGATTCTGTCAGTGTTTTGATCTGTTCACCATCAACATTGCGTGCAGCAGCAACCACAGCCTCCCAGACACTGTTCAGAGAGGTGTACTGTTTTCCCTCCTTGTAAATCTCACATTTGATGATGGACCACAGGTTCTCAATAGGGTTCAGATCAGGTGAACAAGGAGGCCATGTCATTAGATTTTCTTCTTTTATACCCTTTCTTGCCAGCCACGCTGTGGAGTACTTGGACGCGTGTGATGGAGCATTGTCCTGCATGAAAATCATGTTTTTCTTGAAGGATGCAGACTTCTTCCTGTACCACTGCTTGAAGAAGTTGTCTTCCAGAAACTGGCAGTAGGACTGGGAGTTGAGCTTGACTCCATCCTCAACCCGAAAAGGCCCCACAAGCTCATCTTTGATGATACCAGCCCAAACCAGTACTCCATCTCCACCTTGCTGGCGTCTGAGTCGGACTGGAGCTCTCTGCCCTTTACCAATCCAGCCACGGGCCCATCCATCTGGCCCATCAAGACTCACTCTCATTTCATCAGTCCATAAAACCTTAGAAAAATCAGTCTTGAGATATTTCTTGGCCCAGTCTTGACGTTTCAGCTTGTGTGTCTTGTTCAGTGGTGGTCGTCTTTCAGCCTTTCTTACCTTGGCCATGTCTCTGAGTATTGCACACCTTGTGCTTTTAGGCACTCCAGTGATGTTGCAGCTCTGAAATATGGGCAAACTGGTGGCAAGTGGCATCTTGGCAGCTGCACGCTTGACTTTTCTCAGTTCAAGGGCAGTTATTTTGCGCCTTGGTTTTTCCACACGCTTCTTGCGACCCTGTTGACTATTTTGAATGAAACGCTTGATTGTTCGATGATCACGCTTCAGAAGCTTTGCAATTTTAAGAGTGCTGCATCCCTCTGCAAGATATCTCACTATTTTTGACTTTTCTGAGCCTGTCAAGTACTTCTTTTGACCCATTTTGCCAAAGGAAAGGAAGTTGCCTAATAATTATGCACACCTAATATAGGGTGTTGATGTCATTAGACCACACCCCTTCTCATTACAGAGATGCACATCACCTAATATGCTTAATTGGTAGTAGGCTTTCGAGCCTATACAGCTTGGAGTAAGACAACATGCATAAAGAGGATGATGTGGTCAAAATACTCATTTGCCTAATAATTCTGCACGCAGTGTATTGTGTAGCATTTGTGTGCACTTCTGCTAAAATACCGCAGCTATACAGAGGGACAAACGCCATTGGAACAACTAATTGCAACTGGTGTGATATACCAGTTGTCCCCCAAAAAATCTGATTGAGGCAGGGATGTGAGATACCTATAATATAATTTCTATATAGTACATTTGTATTGTGCAGCATTTGTGTGCGGTTCTGCTGAGATACCGCAGCTATTCAGAGGGACAAACGTCATTGGAACAACTTATTGCAACTGGTGTGATATAACAGATGCTTCCAAAAAAAATCTGATTGAGGCAGGGCTGTGATATACCTATAATATAATTTCTATATAGTGCATTTGTATTGTGCAGCATTTGTGTGAGGTTTTGTTAAAATACCGCAGCTATGAGGCAGGGGTGTGATATACCTATTTTCCACTGCTATCGCCTCTTCCGCTGCACCCCCCAAGCTCCCCAGAACCTATTTGACGTGCCAGGTGAGACGTTGTCATGCTGTGCTGCGCTGTTGTGCCTGGAAGCCAAGAGCCACATCGGTCCTGCACTCCTTTCAGCTCTGCGGTCACAGGCCGATCAGTGACTAACCCTGCTTAATTTGACAGTTGGTAAAGTGGTGTGCTACAACGGTGCCAATCTGCTGAGTGTGCTGAAACAGGGCAAAATTACACACGTGCCGTGCTTGGCACATGTCCTGAACTTAGTCGTGCAGTGATTCGTTGCCAAAAACCCCGGGGTCCAGGACATCTTGCGGCAGGCCAGGAAAATCTCTGGCCATTTTAGAAGATCTTACACGGCCATGGCTCACCTTGCTGACGTTCAGCGGCGAAACAACCTGCCCGTCAGATGTCTGATTTGTGACTGCCCGACACGCTGAAACTTCACCTTGTATATGCTTGATAGGCTGGTCCAGCAGAAACGTACTGTTAACAACTACCTGTACGAACTCTGCGGCAGGACAGGTTCTTGGGAGCTTGTTTTTTTTTTCACCGCGCCAGTGGCTGCTCATGCGAAACGCATGCAGACTTCTGCAGCCATTTGATGAGATGACCAAACTTGTCAATCGTAGCCAGGGCGCCATCAGTGACATCATACCTTACGCCTACTTTCTGGAGTGTGCATTGCATCTTGTCATTGATCAAGCTGTCGAGGAGCAGGAGCAGGAAGATGAGGAAGTCGCAATGCTGAATGAATTCCCAGGGGGGCTACTCCATCTGAGACTAGTCAGTAGGAGTCTGAAGAGGAGTCCGAGGAGGATGGTGCTTAGGGGGAGGAGGAGGAGCAAGAAGAGCAGGCTTTAAACTTTTCTGGGATCCCTGATGTTGTCCGTGGATGGGGGGAGGAGACCGAGGACAACATTCCCCTGGGCGATGAGCAGGAGCCAGGCCGCTCCACCGCTTCCAATTTAGTGCAAATGGGGGCCTTCATGCACCAGTGTTTGAAGAGGGACCCCCGTATAAAAAGTATAAAGGTCAAGGACCAGTACTGGGTGGCAACGTACTTAGACCCCGGGTACTAACACAAAATGGAGGACATGTTACCAGCATCACAGAGGGCTCTCAGAATGCAGCATTTCCAGGCCTTGCTGCGAGAGATGCTGCATTCTGCTGTTGCGAGCGCTGGCAGAGGAATTTCCACCCACAGAGAAACAGTTGTGAGTACCAATCCTACAGTGCATGCAAGAAGAGGGCGGTTTGAAGATGTGTTGGTCACTTCGGATGTGAGATC
Organism: Bufo bufo; assembly: GCF_905171765.1. Taxonomy (NCBI): domain Eukaryota; kingdom Metazoa; phylum Chordata; class Amphibia; order Anura; family Bufonidae; genus Bufo; species Bufo bufo. The sequence goes on along the minus strand of NC_053390.1, from coordinate 144,610,451 downwards.
ATTCTTGCAGCCAACTCATCGACAGCCGCCCTCAGGATGCAGCCTCAGGGAACGCCTAGACCGACAGGTGTCCGACTACATCGGGTTAACGGCCGATGTGGATGCTCTAAGAAGCAAGGAACCCCTTGACTACTGGGTGTGCAGGCTTGACCTGTGGCCAGAGTTGGCTCAATTTGCCATGGGACTATTGGCTTGCCCCTTGTCGAGTGCCCTGTCCAAAAGGACGTTCAGCGCAGCAGGGGGGATCGTGACCGATAAGCACACTCACCTAGCTCATGACAGTGTAGACTACCTCACATTTCTAAAAATGAATGAGGCATGGATCTCGGAGGAATTCAACACCTGTGATGACCACGTTTAATTGAATTTCCTCATGACAGCCCACAAATATCCGTTACCACTCAGAACAAATAATGGTCCCTGTCTTAGATAAATACAGTGGCATAAAAGGCCTTTTCTGTCCGGTGAATGCCTAATGTTTGGGACCTCGGAGGAATTCAACACCTGTGACAACCATGTGTTATCGAATTTCAACTATTATCTTTTTTTTTTTTTTTCAAGAGGTTGGATTTTGTTAGCCATGTTTTTAATCCAATTTTATATTTTTTGTTCTTTTAAACATATGTATTTGACATCTATTTGTACAGTAAAATTGATATCTAATGACCGTCTAATATACTTCCAGCCACATAATTACTTGTTCTTTTCTGTCCGGTGAATGCCTAATATTTGGGGCCTGTACTACACTGGCCTGCAGTAAAATTGATAATGAATGGCCGTCTAATATACAGTACAGACCAAAAGTTTGGACACACCTTCTCATTCAAAGAGTTTTCTTTATTTTCATGACTATGAAAATTGTAGATTCACACTGAAGGCATCAAAACTATGAATTAACACATGTGGAATTATATACATAACAAACAAGTGTGAAACAACTGAAAATATGTCATATTCTAGGTTCTTCAAAGTAGCCACCTTTTGCTTTGATTACTGCTTTGCACACTCTTGGCATTCTCTTGATGAGCTTCAAGAGGTAGTCCCCTGAAATGTTTTTCACTTCACAGGTGTGCCCTGTCAGGTTTAATAAGTGGGATTTCTTGCCTTATAAATGGGGTTGGGACCATCAGTTGCGTTGAGGAGAAGTCAGGTGGATACACAGCTGATAGTCCTACTGAATAGACTGTTAGAATTTGTATTATGGCAAGAAAAAAGCAGCTAAGTAAAGAAAAATGAGTGGTCATCGTTACTTTAAGAAATGAAGGTCAGTCAGTCAGCCAAAAAATTGGGAAAACTTTGAAAGTAAGGGCTATTTGACCATGAAGGAGAGTGATGGGGTGCTGCGCCAGATGACCTGGCCTCCACAGTCACCGGACCTGAACCCAATCGAGATGGTTTGGGGTGAGCTGGACCGCAGAGTGAAGGCAAAAGGGCCAACAAGTGCTAAGCATCTCTGGGAACTCCATCAAGACTGTTGGAAGACCATTTCAGGGGACTACCTCTTGAAGCTCATCAAGAGAATGCCAAGAGTGTGCAAAGCAGTAATCAAAGCAAAAGGTGGCTACTTTGAAGAACCTAGAATATGACATATTTTCAGTTGTTTCACACTTGTTTGTTATGTATATAATTCCACATGTGTTAATTCATAGTTTTGATGCCTTCATAGTCATGAAAATAAAGAAAACTCTTTGAATGAGAAGGTGTGTCCAAACTTTTGGTCTGTACTGTACCTCCAGCCACATAATCCCTTGATTATTTATGTACGGTGAATGCATAATTTTTTGGGGCCTGTAATCTGACTGGCCAACAGTAAAATTGTTATATGGTGACCGCCTAATTTACCTCCAGCCATATTATCAATTGTGCTTTTCTGTATGGTGAATGAATAATTTCTGGGGCCTGTAGTCCACTGGCCTGCTGTAAAATTGATATCCATTGACTGTTTAATATACCTCCGGCCACATAATCACTTGATCATTTATGTATGTTGAATGCATAATTTTTTGTGCCTGTAATCTAACTAGCCAACAGTAAAATTGTTATACGGTGACCGCTTAATGTACCTCCAGGCACATTATCAATTGTTCTTTTCTGTACGGTGAATGAATAATTTTTGGGGCCTGTAGTCCACTGGCCTGCAGTAAAATTGATATCCATTGACCATCTAATATACCTCCGGCCACATAATCACTTGATCTTTAATGTATGGTAAATGCATAATTTTTGGGGCCTGTAATCTAACTGGTGTAGGAAGGTTCAAGGGTCCGTCATTGACGGAAGGTATGTGTCACTGAGGTTCCTGGCCTCGGTGAGGTAAGAGCCGGTAGTTTTAAGTGTCAGCGGCAGCTAGTGCTGATTAACACTGTTTGCTGTTTAGTATGGCTGCAAAGCCGATCCAGGATGGGTCTTACTGGGAGTAGCCAAAGTGCTGGGTGGGTGGCTTCTCCCCACTCTCTGTTTAAGTTAAAGACTTTGTTTTTGCCTCTGTACTGCGTCCTCTAATCTGCCTACCAGAGCGAACCCCCACAATTGCTGTCAGATGTGGGAAAACGCAGTGAAGCAGGCCTGAAGGCCGAAAAGTTTTTTTTTGTTTTCCCGGGCACACGTGCATGTCCATTATTAAGCCGGCAAGGTTACGACCCGTGTCCCCTGACAAAATGGAGGCAGCTATGAAAGCCCTCGTGGAGGCTAACAAGCAGCAGCTGGAAACTAACCAGCTGCTATTACAACATATGATGGCGTTGCAACCGGCAGGATCATCCCAGAACGTCCACGATGCCTGGAAAGCTGTCCGGGAGCAATCCCTAAGATGACCCCCTCGGATGACATCGAGACCTATCTGGCGGTGTTTGAAAAGATGGCCGTGAGGGAGAAGTTACCCCGAGACCAGTGGGCTGAGGTCGTCGCTCCGTTCTTGGCGTCTGGACCCCAGCAAGTGTTTTTCGATCTCCCCGATGATCAAGCAGCCGACTATCCAACCGTAAAAGGTGAGATCCTGGCGAGACTGGGGGTGAATGTATTGGTCCGGGCCCAGAGGGTGCATCAGTGGGAATTTAACCCGGCTGAACCCGCCAGACCACAATATTATGACCTGCTACACCGGTTGCAAAAATGGCTGCAGCCTGACATACTGACTCCCACTGCTATGCTGGACCATCTGTTGGCGGATGTGTTCTGGAGAGCTTTGTCGTACGTACCCTCTCCAGCACTGGATCGGCCAGGTGTCTCCTGGTAATGCTTTAGAGATGGTCGACCTGGTGGAGCGCTACAAGGCCACCAGAAATCTGCAGAGGGGTTCTTTTGGGAGGGGGCCAGTCAAACCCCGGAAATCTCCACCCCAGACCGGCGGCTGGTGCCAGCCAAACCCGCCCGGGACGTACCCCCTGCAGACCCAGCCCTGGTGGTCTGCTGGCGGTGTCACAAGCCTAGACACATAAGGGCTGACTGTCCCCATCGGGGTGAACCCATGCATACAAACAATGGCTACCTCCACTCATTGTATGCCAGGAAGCTATGTGCCACAGTGTTGAGGAATGGTTGAGACGTATGCATATATCCATGCATAATACACAATAAGTGGTCGTTCAGGAGGGGCAGTCAGAGCCACCCTGATATACTGCTCAAGAGATGCCAAAAAGAAACTAAAGGGGCAGTAGACTAATATAAAACTTCGCTTTAATTTAAATAGGAGATAAAAAGGCCCCTACTACACAAACAACAAATAAGACGTGCCCTTTTGGTAGGTTGGGCAAAAACGACACAACATACAAAAAATATATATTATAAGGGAGAAGGTCAAGGAGAGGGTAGGTAAATATAGGGGCTAGGGCTGTAATGTGTACCATCCACTGGCCCTAATACCTCCCTACTTGTCCTGTAACACCCTATATGATATCCAAAGGACGGGGTCCAAAATGCCCCGCAAGGGGTGGCCCAGACAGGAACTCTGATCCTAGTAAAAAGCCCTGTTAAGGCCCTAATCAAATGATTGATGTAGGAAAGGAGTACACACTTTGGAACACAATGAAAAAATGATAAACACAAGAAAATGGGTATACCACCAACCAGACACAGAGAGTGGATCAGTGTGGGGGCATACTCAGGTGTCCCGACGCGTTTCTTCGGTTAAAGCCCCAGGAATCTTCAGGGGACACGGGGCTAGGTGTTTGCTGTAGTCAGTCTTTGACTAAGCCTATGAATAACGAAATACATATATAATAGTACATCACATAAGTAGTCAAAGGAAAAAGAAAACCTCCCCATCAATTATCCAGTATAGGGTCATGGAAAGATAGTGACTTACTCATTTGTGGCTGCGGTCACGGTGGCTGTTGGCGCACTGAACAGCAGGACCCAGTGTGGTGGTGTCCGCAAGGTTGATGACCGGCAGTTATGAGGCGGAAACCGCCACCTTATAAAGGTTATGGGGCCAAATAGGGCGCATTTACCGGAGTCAGTGGACTTCCGGCCGTGCGCCTATTGATGACGCTCCTGCAGTGCGCCTATTGATGACGCTCCTGCAGTGTGTCAGAGGCCGCGGTCACGTGCACAGAGTATCCGGAAGTCACGTGACCGCGCCTGCGCCTCATACCCCTATCCCATGCGTTCCATGGGACTCAGGGTGGAACGCACGGCCGGCGCCCTACCCCAGCGTCATCCGGCCGCGCCTTATGGGATGCAAATGCATCACAGACGCGGTCACATGACCCAGGCACCGGCCGTACAGGCGCAATGGTATCCCTAATGTCCAGACTGGAGGGTATATCATAACACCCCTCTGTTTCCTGGTTATTAAATGGGATAGATAAAGTGTCCTGCCTCAGCCTCTCCTACGCTCGGCAGGATACTGTAATAATATACTTATAAATGGATTGCTTCCCTATTTTACCACATATGGGAAAATCACATCCATAACAAGTAGGCGGTGGAAAGAGGGTGCGATAAGAGGGAGAGACCACCTGCTCATCGGTCCGTTCCAGACCCCTACCACCCCTAACCTCCTCCACCTCCTCGCAGGGATGTGACAGTGTATGCCCACCGTCCCGCATTTAAGACCAAAAATAGAAAGGGATTAATAGTTGGGAAAGTGGTCACAAGGCCCTAACAAGAGACGGAGGTAGTCACAAGAAACAGCTGAAGTTCAAATGTTCATTTAGCCCATTGGGGACAACCGTATTCAGTGTGAATGTCCACCAACATTCCCTCTGTAGGATGGATTTATTCCAGTCTCCCCCACGGATGGGCTTAGGAACATGCTCGATCCCCATAAACCTGATGGACGTAACACGTCCTTCGTGGGCCGTCTGTACATGACGTGCAACGGGGGTATCCCTACTGTTGCGAATCTCCCCATGATGCTCCCCCATGCGTTTCCGTAGCTCCCTGAATGTTTTGCCTACGTAGCGCAGGCCACATACGCACGTAATCAAATAGATCACGCCTGTGCTGCGGAAATTCAGGAATCCTTTGATATGGTAGGTAGTATTCCTGGGTTCACCGACAAACGTCTTACCCTGTGTCAAGCTATCACAGAAGCTACATCGTCCGCATCTGTGACAGCCCGTCACCAAACCATCCAGCCACGTCCGTGGCTTAGCTGCAGAAGTAAAGTGGCTGTGCACCAGTCTGTCCCTCAAATTGTTGCCCCTCCTGAATGTCAGGGAGACCAAGGGATCCAAGACCTCAGCCAGGTCTGGGTCCATAAGCAAAGTGTCCCAGTGGCGCGTCAAAATCTTCCTCACCTGTGACGCAGCCGCGTCAAAGGTGCCTACCACCCGGACAGCACTCTGAGACTCACGTTCCCTGATATTTGTGGGATGAAGAAGTTCCGTTCGTTTGCGTGCCTTGGTTCTCTCATAGGCCAGTCTGAGCGTACTATCTGGGTATCCCCTCTCCTGAAATCTAGACCTAAGGTCACGTGCTTGATATTTAAAATCCTTGTCTTCGGAACAATTACGTTTGAGTCTCAGGTACTGTCCGGTGGGTATCCCTCTCTTAAGAGGGACAGGATGACAACTGTCCCACCTAAGAAGGGAGTTAGTGGAAGTGGGTTTTCTATAAATGGACGTATTCAAACCACCTTTGTCATCCCTGATGATGACCACATCCAAGAAAGGAAGACGGTCCCTCACGATGACCGAGGTGAATCTAAGGCCAAAGTTATTCACGTTCAGTTCGGTGATCAGTTTGTTGAAATCGCTCTCTGGTCCGCTCCACAACAGAAATATATCGTCAATGTAGCGTGACCAGAGAGCGATATGATCCACGAACCAACGCGGCGGGTCCCCGAACACCACTGATTCCTCCCACCAGCCCAGGAGCAAATTGGCGTAAGATGGGGCACAGGAACTGCCCATCGCCGTGCCCCTGAGCTGGTGGTATATGCGACCGTCAAACATAAAAACATTGTTTGACAGCACAAACTCCAGCAGCTCCAGGGTGAAAGCATTGTGTAGGGAAAATTGTTGCCCCCTAGTGCTCAAAAAATGTCTGGAGGCCTCCAATCCCCGTTCATGTGGAATGGAGGAGTAGAGTGCCTCCACATCAATGGAGGCTAGAAACCAGTGCGGCTCTATGCAGATGTCCTCAATTTTCCCCAACAAATCGCCTGTGTCTCGCACATAGGATGGCAGGGCCACCACAAAAGGACGCAATACCCTGTCCACATAGATACCACAGTTCTGTGAAATACTACCAATCCCTGAAACGATTGGCCGTCCTCTGATGGGTGTGGTCTCTTTATGCACTTTTGGCAAGCAATAAAAAGTAGCCATGATCGGGTAACGTGGGTATAGAAAATCATATTCTTCGTCACTAATAATGTGGATGTTCTTGGCCCTCACTAAAATATCTCTCAGGGTCCCCTGCAGACTACTAATAGGATTGCTCCGAAGGATCTCGTACCCCGTGCCGTCTGACAAGATGGATAGGCACATGTTACGATACGCCGATGTATCCATTAAAACAATGTTGCCCCCCTTGTCAGACGGTTTGATAACAATATTTTTATCCTCTTCGAGGTCTTTGATAGCCATCCTTTCTTTTTTGCTGCAGTTGAACCTAGGTGGGACTGGATGTATATTGGCCAGTTCTGAGATGGTGTGTTGTAGAAATACGTCTACGCAGGACACTTCCCCTATCGGGGCCATCTTGACACTCCTATTTTTTAGAGATGTGAATGGACCCAACCCTTCTGTATTGGGGGGTGACTGGTCAAGGTTAAATAATAGATGAACGTCTTTTAAAATTTCCACGGGGACACCCAGTTCACGGCTTTCCCTCTTGTCCCTAAGTTTATGTAACTTGTGCCATCTCAGTCTGCGGGCAAAGAGATTCAAGTCTCTTGTCCACCGAAAGATGTCAAATTTATTGGTGGGTACGAACGAAAGTCCACGTCCCAGCAGACTCAGTTCAGTTGGTGATAGGATACGGGCAGAGAGATTAATAATCCGTTTGTCTAAGAGGAGTTGGTCTACCGTGTCTGTTTTTCGGTGTTCCTGCTCCTGAGAGGGTAATGTGTCCCTTGATCTAAAAAAGGAGAGGAAGGACCCGGTGCGGCTGTAGGTGGAGTTTGAGAGGGATACTGTGGGTACTGTCTCGACCGATTACCCCGTCCCCTAGATCTATATGCACCCCGTCCGCGTCCCTTGCTCTTAGGATTTCTCTCTTTCTCTGTATCAGAGAATTCTGTATCCGTAGAGGATATGTCTGTGTTCTGTGAAGTGGGCGGGTTAGTCAAGAACTGATACGCTTTATTATCGCGGAAATCCTGGGAGTCTCTGCTAAATTGCCTGTGCTTGCGGGCCTTTAAATGAAATTGGTACCGCTCCACCGCGTTCTGCAGCTGGGCTTCTTTAACAGAGAATTCCGGTTCCGACTGAAATTTCTTTGTGATGTCAATCTGTTCTTTAAGACTCGCCTCCGCCCGCTCCAGAACAATCCTCTCTTCGTCCACCAATAACTGCATAAATTTTAGGGAACTAGCAGTGGCCTCCTTTTCCCACTTTTTCAGGAATTCTGGGTTCCTGATGCGGTGTGCAGGGGAAAGGGTGATACGAAGCCCTCTGGGCACGATCCCCTGTTTGATATAATGTTCCAAACCCTGCACCTCCCACCAGGAACTTATATGTTCTTTATATAACCTAGTGAGTTCCGAGAAGGCGCCATTAACCACCTCAGCCCCCAGTGCTTAAACACCCTGAAAGACCAGGCCACTTTTTACACTTCTGACCTACACTACTTTCACCATTTATTGCTCGGTCATGCAACTTACCACCCAAATGAATTTTACCTCCTTTTCTTCTCACTAATAGAGCTTTCATTTGGTGGTATTTCATTGCTGCTGACATTTTTACTTTTTTTGTTATTAATCGAAATTTAACGATTTTTTTGCAAAAAAATGACATTTTTCACTTTCAGTTGTAAAATTTTGCAAAAAAAACGACATCCATATAGAAATTTTGCTCTAAATTTATAGTTCTACATGTCTTTGATAAAAAAAAAATGTTTGGGTAAAAAAAAAATGGTTTGGGTAAAAGTTATAGCGTTTACAAACTATGGTACAAAAATGTGAATTTCCGCTTTTTGAAGCAGCTCTGACTTTCTGAGCACCTGTCATGTTTCCTGAGGTTCTACAATGCCCAGACAGTACAAACACCCCACAAATGACCCCATTTCTGAAAGTACACACCCTAAGGTATTCGCTGATGGGCATAGTGAGTTCATAGAACTTTTTATTTTTTGTCACAAGTTAGCGGAAAAAGATGATTTATTTTTTTTTTCTTACAAAGTCTCATATTCCACTAACTTGTGACAAAAAATAAAAAGTTCTATGAACTCACTATGCCCATCAGCGAATACCTTGGGGTCTCTTCTTTCCAAAATGGGGTCACTTGTGGGGTAGTTCTACTGCCCTGGCATTCTAGGGGCCCAAATGTGTGGTAAGGAGTTTGAAATCAAATTCTGTAAAAAATGACCTGTGAAATCCGAAAGGTGCTCTTTGGAAAATGGGCCCCTTTGCCCACCTAGGCTGCAAAAAAGTGTCACACATCTGGTATCTCCGTACTCAGGAGAAGGTGGGGAATGTGTTTTGGGGTGTCATTTTATATATACCCATGCTGGGTGAGAGAAATATCTTGGCAAAAGACAACTTTTCCCATTTTTTTATACAAAGTTGTCATTTGACCAAGATATTTATCTCACCCAGCATGGGTATATGTAAAAAGACACCCCAAAACACATTCCTCAACTTCTCCTGAGTACGGGGATACCAGATGTGTGACACTTTTTTGCAGCCTAGGTGGGCAAAGGGGCCCATATTCCAAAGAGCACCTTTCGGATTTCACTCCTCATTTTTTCCTGAATTTGATTTCAAACTCCTTACCACACATTTGGGCCCCTAGAATACCAGGGCAGTATAACTACCCCACAAGTGACCCCATTTTGGAAAGAAGACACCCCAAGGTATTCCGTGAGGGGCATGGCGAGTTCCTAGAATTTTTTATTTTTTGTCACAAGTTAGTGGAAAATGATGATTTTTTTTTTTTTTTTTCATACAAAGTCTCATATTCCACAAACTTGTGACAAAAAATAAAAACTTCCATGAACTCACTATGCCCATCAGCGAATACCTTGGGGTCTCTTCTTTCCAAAATGGGGTCACTTGTGGGGTAGTTATACTGCCCTGGCATTCTAGGGGCCCAAATGTGTGGTAAGTAGGTAAATGACCTGTGAAATCCGAAAGGTGCTCTTTGGAATGTGGGCCCCTTTGCCCACCTAGGCTGCAAAAAAGTGTCACACATCTGGTATCTCTGTATTCAGGAGAAGTTGAGGAATGTGTTTTGGGGTGTCTTTTTACATATACCCATGCTGGGTGAGATAAATATCTTGGTCAAATGCCAACTTTGTATAAAAAAATGGGAAAAGTTGTCTTTTGCCAAGATATTTCTCTCACCCAGCATGGGTATATGTAAAATGACACCCCAAAACACATTCCCCAACTTCTCCCGATTACGGAGATACCAGATGTGTGACACTTTTTTGCAGCCGAGGTGGGCAAAGGGGCCCATATTCAAAAGAGCACCTTTCGGATTTCACAGGTCATTTTTTACAGAATTTGATTTCAAACTCCTTACCACACATTTGGGCCCCTAGAATGCCAGGGCAGTATAACTACCCGACAAGTGACCCCATTTTGGAAAGAAGAGACCCCAAGGTATTCGCTGATGGGCATAGTGAGTTCATGGAAGTTTTTATTTTTTGTCACAAGTTAGTGGAATATGAGACTTTGTATGAAAAAAAAAATAAAAAAAAAAATAAGCATTTTCCACTAACTTGTGACAAAAAATAAAAAATTCTAGGAACTCGCCATGCCCCTCACGGAATACCTTGGGGTGTCTTCTTTCCAAAATGGGGTCACTTGTGGGGTAGTTATACTGCCCTGGCATTTTCCAGGGGCCCTAATGTGTGGTAAGTAGGTAAATGACCTGTGAAATCCTAAAGGTGCTCTTTGGAATATGGGCCCCTTTGCCCACCTAGGCTGCAAAAAAGTGTCACACATGTGGTATCGCCGTATTCAGGAGAAGTTGGGGAATGTGTTTTGGGGTGTCATTTTACATATACCCATGCTGGGTGAGAGAAATATCTTGGCAAAAGACAACTTTTCCCATTTTTTTATACAAAGTTGGCATTTGACCAAGATATTTCTCTCACCCAGCATGGGTATATGTAAAATGACACCCCAAAACACATTCCCCAACTTCTCCTGAGTACGGCGATACCAGATGTGTGACACTTTTTTGCAGCCTAGATGCGCAAAGGTGCCCAAATTCCTTTTAGGAGGGCATTTTTAGACATTTGGATACCAGACTTCTTCTCACGCTTTGGGGCCCCTAGAATGCCAGGGCAGTATAAATACCCCACATGTGACCCCATTTTGGAAAGAAGACACCCCAAGGTATTCAATGAGGGGCATGGCGAGTTCATAGAAATTTTTTTTTTTTGGCACAAGTTAGCGGAAATTGATATTTTTAATTTTTTTCTCACAAAGTCTCCCGTTCCGCTAACTTGGGACAAAAATTTCAATCTTTCATGGACTCAATATGCCCCTCACGGAATACCTGGGGGTGTCTTCTTTCCGAAATGGGGTCACATGTGGGGTATTTATACTGCCCTGGCATTCTAGGGGCCCTAAAGCGTGAGAAGAAGTCTGGAATATAAATGTCTAAAAAATTTTACGCATTTGGATTCCGTGAGGGGTATGGTGAGTTCATGTGAGATTTTATTTTTTGACACAAGTTAGTGGAATATGAGACTTTGTAAGAAAAAAAAAAAAAATTCTGCTAACTTGGGCCAAAAAAATATCTGAATGGAGCCTTACAGAGGGGTGATCAATGACAGGGGGGGTGATCAATGACAGGGGGGTGATCAATGACAGGGGGGTGATCAATGACAGGGGGGTGATCAATGACAGGGGGGTGATCAGGGAGTCTATATGGGGTGATAACCACAGTCATTGATCATGCCCGTGTAAGGCTTCATTCAGACGTCCGGATGCGTTTTGTGGATCCGATCCATCTATCAGTGCATCCGTAAAAATCATGCGGACATCTGAATGGAGCTTTACAGGGGGGTAATCAATGACAGGGGGGTAATCAGGGAGTCTATATGGGGTGATCACCACAGTCATTGATCACGCCCCTGTAAGGCTTCATTCAGACGTCCGGATGCGTTTTGCGGATCCGATCCATCTATCAGTGGATCCGTAAAAATCATGCGGACATCTGAATGGAGCTTTACAGGGGGGTAATCAATGACAGGGGGGTGATCAGGGAGTCTATATGGGGTGATAACCACAGTCATTGATCATGCCCCTGTAAGGCTTCATTCAGACGTCCGGATGCGTTTTGCGGATCCGATCCATCTATCAGTGCATCCGTAAAAATCATGCGGACATCTGAATGGAGCTTTACAGGGGGGTAATCAATGACAGGGGGGTGATCACCACAGTCATTGATCATGCCCCTGTAAGGCTTCATTCAGACGACCGGATGCGTTTTGCGGATCCGATCCATGTATCAGTGCATCCGTAAAAATCATGCGGACATCTGAATGGAGCTTTACAGGGGGGTGATCAGGGAGTCTATATGGGGTGATCACCACAGTCATTGATCATGCCCCTGTAAGGCTTCATTCAGACGTCCGGATGCGTTTTGCGGATCCGATCCATCTATCAGTGCATCCGTAAAAATCATGCGGACATCTGAATGGAGCTTTACAGGGGGGTAATCAATGACAGGGGGGTAATCAATGACAGGGGGGTGATCAGGGAGTCTATATGGGGTGATCACCACAGTCATTGATCATGCCCCTGTAAGGCTTCATTCAGACGTCCGGATGCGTTTTGCGGATCCGATCCATCTATCAGTGCATCCGTAAAAATCATGCGGACATCTGAATGGAGCTTTACAGGGGGGTAATCAATGACAGGGGGGTGATCACCACAGTCATTGATCATGCCCCTGTAAGGCTTCATTCAGACGACCGGATGCGTTTTGCGGATCCGATCCATGTATCAGTGCATCCGTAAAAATCATGCGGACATCTGAATGGAGCTTTACAGGGGGGTAATCAATGACAGGGGGGTAATCAATGACAGGGGGGTGATCAGGGAGTCTATATGGGGTGATCACCACAGTCATTGATCACGCCCCTGTAAGGCTTCATTCAGACGTCCGGATGCGTTTTGCGGATCCGATCCATCTATCAGTGGATCCGTAAAAATCATGCGGACGTCTGAATGGAGCTTTACAGGGGGTTGATCAATGACAGGGGGGTAATCAATGACAGGGGGGTGATCAGGGAGTCTATATGGGGTGATCAGGGGTGATTAGGGGTGATCAGGGGCTAATAAGGGGTTAATAAGTGACGGGGGGGGGGGGGTGTAGTGTAGTGTAGTGGTGCTTGGTGCTACTTTACTGAGCTACCTGTGTCCTCTGGTGGTCGATCTAAACAAAGGGGACCACCAGAGGACCAGGTAGCAGGTATATTAGACGCTGTTATCAAAACAGCGTCTAATATACCTGTTAGGGGTTAAAAAAAACACATCTCCAGCCTGCCAGCGAACGATCGCCGCTGGCAGGCTGGAGATCAACTCTCTTACCTTCCGTTCCTGTGAGCGCGCGCGCCTGTGTGCGCGCGTTCACAGGAAGTCTCGCGTCTCGCGAGATGACGCGTATATGCGTGACTGTGCGCAGCGCTGCCACCTCCGGAACGCGATCCTGCGTTAGGCGGTCCGGTGGTGGTTAAGGGTGGGGGTATATTTTTTCTGTATGAAAAGTTGTTCAGAGAACACCAAGCTGGCCTCAGAGACCCAAACGTTCCTATCAAGGCCCGTGGCCAAGAACCCGGACATATCCCAAAAATACAAAATACACAATAAGTGGTCGTTCAGGAGGGGCAGTCAGAGCCACCCTGATATACTGCTCAAGAGATGCCAAAAAGAAACTAAAGGGGCAGTAGACTAATATAAAACTTCGCTTTAATTTAAATAGGAGATAAAAAGGCCCCTACTACACAAACAACAAATAAGACGTGCCCTTTTGGTAGGTTGGGCAAAAACGACACAACATACAAGATTCCTGGGGCTTTAACCGAAGAAACGCGTCGGGACACCTGAGTATGCCCCCACACTGATCCACTCTCTGTGTCTGGTTGGTGGTATACCCATTTTCTTGTGTTTATATTTTGTATTTTTGGGATATGTCCGGGTTCTTGGCCACGGGCCTTGATAGGAACGTTTGGGTCTCTGAGGCCAGCTTGGTGTTCTCTGAACAACTTTTGATACAGAAAAAATATACCCCCACCCTTAATGGCGCCTTCTCGGAACTCACTAGGTTATATAAAGAACATATAAGTTCCTGGTGGGAGGTGCAGGGTTTGGAACATTATATCAAACAGGGGATCGTGCCCAGAGGGCTTCGTATCACCCTTTCCCCTGCACACCGCATCAGGAACCCAGAATTCCTGAAAAAGTGGGAAAAGGAGGCCACTGCTAGTTCCCTAAAATTTATGCAGTTATTGGTGGACGAAGAGAGGATTGTTCTGGAGCGGGCGGAGGCGAGTCTTAAAGAACAGATTGACATCACAAAGAAATTTCAGTCGGAACCGGAATTCTCTGTTAAAGAAGCCCAGCTGCAGAACGCGGTGGAGCGGTACCAATTTCATTTAAAGGACCGCAAGCACAGGCAATTTAGCAGAGACTCCCAGGATTTCCGCGATAATAAAGCGTATCAGTTCTTGACTAACCCGCCCACTTCACAGAACACAGACATATCCTCTACGGATACAGAATTCTTTGATACAGAGAAAGAGAGAAATCCTAAGAGCAAGGGACGCGGACGGGGTGCATATAGATCTAGGGGACGGGGTAATCGGTCGAGACAGTACCCACAGTATCCCTCTCAAACTCCACCTACAGCCGCACCGGGTCCTTCCTCTCCTTTTTTGAATCAAGGGACACATTACCCTCTCAGGAGCAGGAACACCGAAAAACAGACACGGTAGACCAACTCCTCTTAGACAAACGGATTATTAATCTCTCTGCCCGTATCCTATCACCAACTGAACTGAGTCTGCTGGGACGTGGACTTTCGTTCGTACCCACCAATAAATTTGACATCTTTCGGTGGACAAGAGACTTGAATCTCTTTGCCCGCAGACTGAGATGGCACAAGTTTCATAAACTTAGGGACAAGAGGGAAAGCCGTGAACTGGGTGTCCCCGTGGAAATTTTAAAAGACGTTCATCTATTATTTAACCTTGACCAGTCACCCCCCAATACAGAAGGGTTGGGTCCATTCACATCTCTAAAAAATAGGAGTGTCAAGATGGCCCCGATAGGGGAAGTGTCCTGCGTAGACGTATTTCTACAACACACCATCTCAGAACTGGCCAATATACATCCAGTCCCACCTAGGTTCAACTGCAGCAAAAAAGAAAGGATGGCTATCAAAGACCTCGAAGAGGATAAAAATATTGTTATCAAACCGTCTGACAAGGGGGGCAACATTGTTTTAATGGATACATCGGCGTATCGTAACATGTGCCTATCCATCTTGTCAGACGGCACGGGGTACGAGATCCTTCGGAGCAATCCTATTAGTAGTCTGCAGGGGACCCTGAGAGATATTTTAGTGAGGGCCAAGAACATCCACATTATTAGTGACGAAGAATATGATTTTCTATACCCACGTTACCCGATCATGGCTACTTTTTATTGCTTGCCAAAAGTGCATAAAGAGACCACACCCATCAGAGGACGGCCAATCGTTTCAGGGATTGGTAGTATTTCACAGAACTGTGGTATCTATGTGGACAGGGTATTGCGTCCTTTTGTGGTGGCCCTGCCATCCTATGTGCGAGACACAGGCGATTTGTTGGGGAAAATTGAGGACATCTGCATAGAGCCGCACTGGTTTCTAGCCTCCATTGATGTGGAGGCACTCTACTCCTCCATTCCACATGAACGGGGATTGGAGGCCTCCAGACATTTTTTGAGCACTAGGGGGCAACAATTTTCCCTACACAATGCTTTCACCCTGGAGCTGCTGGAGTTTGTGCTGTCAAACAATGTTTTTATGTTTGACGGTCGCATATACCACCAGCTCAGGGGCACGGCGATGGGCAGTTCCTGTGCCCCATCTTACGCCAATTTGCTCCTGGGCTGGTGGGAGGAATCAGTGGTGTTCGGGGACCCGCCGCGTTGGTTCGTGGATCATATCGCTCTCTGGTCACGCTACATTGACGATATATTTCTGTTGTGGAGCGGACCAGAGAGCGATTTCAACAAACTGATCACCGAACTGAACGTGAATAACTTTGGCCTTAGATTCACCTCGGTCATCGTGAGGGACCGTCTTCCTTTCTTGGATGTGGTCATCATCAGGGATGACAAAGGTGGTTTGAATACGTCCATTTATAGAAAACCCACTTCCACTAACTCCCTTCTTAGGTGGGACAGTTGTCATCCTGTCCCTCTTAAGAGAGGGATACCCACCGGACAGTACCTGAGACTCAAACGTAATTGTTCCGAAGACAAGGATTTTAAATATCAAGCACGTGACCTTAGGTCTAGATTTCAGGAGAGGGGATACCCAGATAGTACGCTCAGACTGGCCTATGAGAGAACCAAGGCACGCAAACGAACGGAACTTCTTCATCCCACAAATATCAGGGAACGTGAGTCTCAGAGTGCTGTCCGGGTGGTAGGCACCTTTGACGCGGCTGCGTCACAGGTGAGGAAGATTTTGACGCGCCACTGGGACACTTTGCTTATGGACCCAGACCTGGCTGAGGTCTTGGATCCCTTGGTCTCCCTGACATTCAGGAGGGGCAACAATTTGAGGGACAGACTGGTGCACAGCCACTTTACTTCTGCAGCTAAGCCACGGACGTGGCTGGATGGTTTGGTGACGGGCTGTCACAGATGCGGACGATGTAGCTTCTGTGATAGCTTGACACAGGGTAAGACGTTTGTCGGTGAACCCAGGAATACTACCTACCATATCAAAGGATTCCTGAATTGCCGCAGCACAGGCGTGATCTATTTGATTACGTGCGTATGTGGCCTGCGCTACGTAGGCAAAACATTCAGGGAGCTACGGAAACGCATGGGGGAGCATCATGGGGATATTCGCAACAGTAGGGATACCCCCGTTGCACGTCATGTACAGACGGCCCACGAAGGACGTGTTACGTCCATCAGGTTTATGGGGATCGAGCATGTTCCTAAGCCCATCCGTGGGGGAGACTGGAATAAATCCATCCTACAGAGGGAATGTTGGTGGACATTCACACTGAATACGGTTGTCCCCAATGGGCTAAATGAACATTTGAACTTCAGCTGTTTCTTGTGACTACCTCCGTCTCTTGTTAGGGCCTTGTGACCACTTTCCCAACTATTAATCCCTTTCTATTTTTGGTCTTAAACGCGGGACGGTGGGCATACACTGTCACATCCCTGCGAGGAGGTGGAGGAGGTTAGGGGGGATAGGGGTCTGGAACGGACCGATGAGCAGGTGGTCTCTCCCTCTTATCGCACCCTCTTTCCACCGCCTACTTGTTATGGATGTGATTTTCCCATATGTGGTAAAATAGGAAGCAATCCATTTATAAGTATATTATTACAGTATCCTGCCGAGTGTAGGAGAGGCTGAGGCAGGACACTTTATCTATCCCATTTAATAACCAGGAAACAGAGGGGTGTTATGATATACCCTCCAGTCTGGACATTAGGGATACCATTGCGCCTGTGCGGCCGATGCCGGTGCCTGGGTCATGTGACCGCGTCTGTGATGCATTTGCATCCCATAAGGCGCGGCCGGATGACGCTGGGGTAGGGCGCCGGCCGTGCGTTCCACCCTGAGTCCCATGGAACGCATGGGATAGGGGTATGAGGCGCAGGCGCGGTCACATGACTTCCGGATACTCCGTGCACGTGACCGCGGCCTCTGACACACTGCAGGAGCGTCATCAATAGGCGCACTGCAGGAGCGTCATCAATAGGCGCACGGCCGGAAGTCCACTGACTCCGGTAAATGCGCCCTATTTGGCCCCATAACCTTTATAAGGTGGCGGTTTCCGCCTCATAACTGCCGGTCATCAACCTTGCGGACACCACCACACTGGGTCCTGCTGTTCAGTGCGCCAACAGCCACCGTGACCGCAGCCACAAATGAGTAAGTCACTATCTTTCCATGACCCTATACTGGATAATTGATGGGGAGGTTTTCTTTTTCCTTTGACTACTTATGTGATGCACTATTATATATGTATTTCGTTATTCATAGGCTTAGTCAAAGACTGACTACAGCAAACACCTAGCCCCGTGTCCCCTGAAGATTCCTGGGGCTTTAACCGAAGAAACGCGTCGGGACACCTGAGTATGCCCCCACACTGATCCACTCTCTGTGTCTGGTTGGTGGTATACCCATTTTCTTGTGTTTATCATTTTTTCATTGTGTTCCAAAGTGTGGACTCCTTTCCTACATCAATCATTTGATTAGGGCCTTAACAGGGCTTTTTACTAGGATCAGAGTTCCTGTCTGGGCCACCCCTTGCGGGGCATTTTGGACACCGTCCTTTGGATATCATATAGGGTGTTACAGGACAAGTAGGGAGGTATTAGGGCCAGTGGATGGTACACATTACAGCCCTAGCCCCTATATTTACCTACCCTCTCCTTGACCTTCTCCCTTATAATATATATTTTTTGTATGTTGTGTCGTTTTTGCCCAACCTACCAAAAGGGCACGTCTTATTTGTTGTTTGTGTAGTAGGGGCCTTTTTATCTCCTATTTAAATTAAAGCGAAGTTTCATATATCCATGCATGCCTGCAAACACGTGCGGGCATGTATGGTATATATCTGCATACATTAACCACAGCATCATGGGACGATGTGCGCAGATGTGCCCAGCATCTGCGCACGTCTGCCCATGGTGATCCCCAGGAGCTCATGGTGGCCCTTGTGGGAAATATGTGGTCCCTGGAAGCTGTGCCCCCTTATAATCCCCCTTATATTAGTATATATATGTGCCCCCTTATATGTGTCCCCTTATAGTTAGTATATATTTCCTGTATGACCGTGTATATATTGGCCCTGTATGGCAAGTGGGGACATATGCATGTCCCCTGTATGTGATGCCCCAGATATATGCGAGGGTGTGTGTATATATAGATATGTGTGTATGCATTTGCACACGTATCTATGTATATACACTTATGTCAGCATGACAGTATGTATGTGGGCTTATTGCTGCCCATTCATACCCCCGGTTTTGTATGTGTTTATAGATGTGCCCCAAGCATCTGTGGAGATATATATATATATATATATATATATATATGGGCCTATAACTGCCCATGTATGCCCCAGGTTTATAATGAGTATATATGTGTATATAGATGCGCCCCAAGTATCTATTTACATATATATACTTAAATGCCCCCCAGAGGGACAGCGTTTAGCCAGTTCCTGCAGATGGCTGGTGACTTCAAAGGCTAAGCAGTTGCCTTTTGTTGATTTTATCAGCCTAGTTACTTATGTTTGGGACATGGCTGGGTGTGTGGTGTTGCTAGCCTCAGGGGACCAACTGGCAGTCCTGAGTGCAGGTATACGTCACAGTGACACTATGATGTCACATCCCTGAAGAAGGAGGAGGGGGCTGCTTTTGTGCTATAAAGCCCCCAGCAGGGCAGACATGCTTTCTCTTGCAACCAGACTAGACACATGGGAGAGTGCAGCTCCATTATGACCGCCTGGAAGAGGCCTACTAACGCTGGAAGGATTAAGTATATCCCCTGACCCCCGACCGCTATATCTCTCCCCTGGTTAACCCACACCCCTGGTCCTGTAACCCCTATATTTGTGTCCCTGATGTGCACCTTGGGCCCTGCCTTATAACCCTTGCCCCTGATGTGTACCCTGGGCCCTGATTTACCCTTGCCGTGTTACTGGACACCCTGATCCCCCAAACCCTTGCCTTATTGTATCCTTGTTTGTACCCCTGATCCTGTGCCACTGGTTCCCCTGATTGTATTTGTGGTTCAGTTACACCCCCCTGATGACCCCCACTGTATCTCACCCCTATTACTGTATTAGTGTCTGTGGACTACATACACTCCTGTAGTGCCACCGTGTAACCCTTTCCCTACCCTGATTAACCCCTGGTGGTAACCCCTGCTCAAACCCTGCCACACCCCCCCCCCCCCCCTCACTGTACACTTGCAGGGTATTTACCCTTGCATTGCTGTACAGTTCTGATATTATCCCCATTGTTAACCCTTTGTGTTTGTGGTCGGTTTACACCCCTGTAAGGCCACCATTAACCCTCGTCGTACCCCGTAGGGACAGTGAATAGTCAGGTGGGGTGGGCTGTTATTACTTGTATGTGTGAATTGTCTAGTTAGTTTATGGGTGGAATATGGGAATGTGTAGTGTAGTTTAGGATTGTATATTTAATGCTGTATTGCTAGTGTATTGCGTGCGTAGTGTATTGTTAGTAATAAATACTGTTACTTGTAACTATCTGTGTAACGTGTAGTTATTGGCGATAGTTAGTTAGTAAGGCGCATGCAGTTAGCATAAGTGATCAGTGTAAAGTATAGCGAAAGTATTGTTGTTGTTATTATATGAAGGCATAAATGGGCGGAGTTATCACTAGATGGCTCCTCCCATTTATGAATATTAATTATTGATATGTGCATAAATATTAGTGATTAATATTCCCCCTTTACACACAGGAACCTCAGAGACTATAGACAATAGCCACCTGTGCCAGGTGGAAGTGGGGGACACTCTGGCAGTGTAACTGCTGGATTCAGGGAGCCTGGTGTCCCTGGTAGCTGCCCTGGTGCAGCCCGCCGAGTATACTGGCCGAAAGGTCAGCGTTTTGTGCATTCATGGAGACTTAAAGGACTATCCCACCACCCTGGTCTCTCTATCAACGGTGGCCAGCAGGTGGACTCATGAGGTGGCCGTCGCCACAAAATTACAGTATGAACTAATAATTGGGAGAAACTTCCCCGGTTTCCCGGCACTATGGCCGGATACGAAAGTTACCGATACCCGTGAGACAGATGTAACCCTAGCAGAGTGGCGCCGCTCAGGGGGGAGACCAGAACCCTGGGTCCGAAGGGCCAGAGGTAGGGGGGACCACCACTTCGGTGGAAGAGGGGGAGACAACCCCGCTAAGTGTGATGGTGGGAGACATGGAGGACTTCCCGCCGTGTCCTGAGCTGGCAGCCCTCAATGTCTCCGGGGATAGTTTTGGGACTGCACAACACCGGGACCCAACCCTATCCCGAGCCTGGGAAAATGTATTAATAATAGATGGGGAACCACAACAACCGGGGGCATAGTCAGTGTTTCCCCATTTTGTGGTTCATCAAGATATGTTGTATCGGGTAAACCAGCTGCGAGGTGAATCCATTGAACAGCCCACCAACATGTTCTGGGGGTCATCTGGGAATGCAGAAAACACAGGACTGGATACTACAACGGTTTTACTGGCCCGGTGTGTTCAGAGAGGTAGAATAATATTGTAAGTCTTTCCAAACCTGCCAGATAATGAGCCCCCAGCCACATTTCCATAGTCCCCTGGTACCCCTCCCGATTATCGAGGTCCCATTCGGGCAAATCGCTATGGATCTCGTAGGCCCGGTACCGAAGTCCACTAGAGGGCACCAAAACATCTTGGTTGTCCTCGACTACGTCACTCGGTACCCGGAGGCAGTGCCACTGCATCATACATCAGCCAAACTCATAGCTAAGGAGTTAATGGAGATGTTTTCTCAAGTGGGTCTGCCTAAGGAGGTCCTGACTGACCAAGGGACCCCGTTTATGTCCAATGTCATGAGGGAACTCTGTAAGTTTCTCCACATAAAACAGCTACGGACGTCCGTGTATCATCCACTAACGGATGGCCTGGTAGAGAGGTTTAATCAAACATAAAAAAATATGTTAAAAAGAGTGGTGTTTAAGGATGGGAGGGACTGGGACCTTCTTCTGCCCTATCTCATGTTCGCAGTGCGAGAGGTGTCCCAGGCCTCTACTGGATTCTCACCCTTCGAACTGCTATACGGCAGCCACCCTCGCGGTCTGTTGGACGTGGCCAAAGAGGCGTGGGAACAATAACCCATTCCGCATAAAAGTGTGGTTGAGTACGTCACCCAGATGCAAGGACGGATAGAAACTGTTTTACCTCTGGTTAGGGAGCATATGGAGGCAGCGCAACGAGACCAGAGTAGGGTATATAATCGGCAGGCGCGGGTCCGGAACTTTAACCTGGGTGATCGGGTGTTGGTTCTGGTACCAACCATAGACAGTAAATTCCTAGCTAGGTGACAGGGGCCCTACGAGGTACTTGAAAAAATTGGTTGAGGTAGATTACAAGGTACACCAGCCAGGAAGGCGAAAGCCGGAGCAGGTGTACCATGTGAATCTGCTCAAACCATGGAAAGATAGGGAAACCTGTACTGAAGACAGCCCATGACCAGGGTTTGCAGGGGAAGCAGTTTCGGCCCCTCTGTCTGAAGCAAGGGAAGCGGCTGCCACAGTGAAAATTGCTGACAGCCTCTCCTCTAAACAGGCTCAGGAAGCCAGGGAGTTAATTAGTCGGAACATGGATGTGTTCTCGGACCTCCCTGGATGCACGTCCATAATCCAGCATGACATTATCACTGAGCCTCAGGCAAAAGTCCGGTTAAAACCGTACCGGGTACCCGAGGCTCGGCCACAAGCCATCGTGGAAGAAGTGCAGCTGAGCTAATGCTGCAGCTAGACGTTATTGAGGAGTCCAAAAGTGAATGGGCCAATCCGATAGTCCTAATACCCAAGCTGGACGGGACATTACAGTTCTGTAACGATTTTCGCAACCATATCCCATGCCTCGGGTGGAAGAGCTCATTGAGAGGTTAGGCCAAGCTCGGTATTTTTCTGTTTTGGATCTCACCAAAGGCTACTGGCAGGTGACCTTGACAGAGGCTACCAAAGAGAAACTGCCTTCATCACACCAGAAGGGCTATACCAATATAAGGTGTTACCCTTTGGTCTGCATGGCGCCCCTGCCACTTTTCAACGGCTCATGAACGTTGTACTTCGTCCACATCGACGGTACGCTTTGGCTTACCTGGACGATATTGTCATTCATAGTACCGACTGGAAAAGTCATGTACCAAAAGTGCAGGCTGTAGTGGACTCCCTTAGGAAGGCTGGACTGACCTCTAACCCAAAAAAGTGTGCGATAAGGTTAGAAGAGACCAAGTACCTGGGGTATGTAATTGGGCGCGGAATTATCAAACCTCAGGTGAACAAAATTGAGGCAATTCGGAATTGGCCCCGACCTGTCACCACTAGGCAAATAAAGTCGTTCCTGGGAATGGTCGGCTATTATATGAGGTTCATTCCCCATTTTGCCACTTTAGCGGCTCCGTTGACAGGGCTCCTGAAGGGACGGAAGTCTGTGATGGTCCACTGGAATGAGCAGGCCGAAAAGGCTTTCTCCGCTTTGAAGTCGGCCCTGTGTGGATCCCCGGTTTTGGTGACGCCCGACTTCAAAAGGGAGTTTGTGGTACAGACCAATGCCTCTGAAGTAGGCCTCGGAGCTGTACTCTCTCAGGAAATCAATGGGGAGGAACATCTCATTGTTTTCCTGAGCCGCAAACTTACCAAAGCCGAGACTATGTACAGTATAGTAGAGAGAGAGTGCCTGGCCATCAAGTGGGCACTCGAGTCTCTCCGCTATTATCCGTTGGGGAGAAAGTTCCGTCTGGTCACTGACCACTCCCTCTCAAGTGGATGAGCCAAGCCAAAGAGAGGAATGCTCAGGTCACCAGATGGTTCTTATCTTTACAAAACTTGAACTTTTGCGTGGAACATAGGGCAGGCAGGTTACAAGGAAACGTGTCCCGGGTACACTGTCTGATCAGGATTAAACAAAGGGGGGAGGTATGTAGGAAGGAACAAGGGTCCATCATTGATGGAAGGTATGTGTCACCGAGGTTCCTGGCCTCGGTGAGGTAAGTGCCAGTAGTTTTAAGTGTCAGCGGCAGCTAGTGCTGATTCACACTGTTTGCAGTTTAGTATGGCTGCAAAGCCGTTCCGGGGACGGCTCTTACTGGGAGTAGCCAAAGTGCTGGGTGGGTGGCTTCTCCCCACTCTCCAGGCCGGGTCTTGGTTTGGGATATAAAAGCACAGGCAGCACTGTCAGGTGGTGTGGATTATCCTCCATCTGACAGGGAAGCTGGGGAGTCTCTGTGTTTTGAGATCTAAGGATGTATGTCGTGCTAAAAGGCTGAGAGCCGCATTGCTGGGAAGCAGGCCCCTAAAGCCTGTTGTGGACTGCTGCTGACATGGTGAATGTTTTTTGTTCTGAGGACTTGTCATGGTGTGAATGAACACCAAGGCGGCGAACTGTCATTTTGTTTATGTGTGAATAAACACTGAACTGTTTATGTTAAAGACTAATCTGTCTACCAGAGCGAATCCCCACAGTAAAATTATTATACGGTGACCGCCTAATGTACCTCCATCCACATTATCAATTGTTCTTTTCTGTTCGGTGAATGCCTAATGTTTGGGGCCTGTACTACACTGGCCTGCAGCAAAATTGATATTGAATGACCTTCTAATATACCTCCAGCCACATAATTACTTGTTCTTTTCTGTCCGGTGAATGACTAATGTTTGGGACCTCAGAGGAATTCAACACCTGTGACGACCACATGTTATCGAATTTCAACTATTATCATTTATTTATTTTTTTCAAGAGGGTGGATTTCGTTAGCCATGTTTTTAATCCAAATATTTTTTTTTTGTTCTTTTAAACATATGTATTTGACATCTATTTGTACTGGCCTGCAGTAAAATTGATATCCAATGACCATCTAATATACAGTACAGACCAAAAGTTTGGACACACCTTCTCATTCAAAGAGTTTTCGTTATTTTCATGACTATGAAGGCATCAAAACTATGAATTAACACATGTGGAATTATATACATAACAAACAAGTGTGAAACAACTGAAAATATGTCATATTCTAGGTTCTTCAAAGTAGCCACCTTTTGCTTTGATTACTGCTTTGCACACTCTTGGCATTCTCTTGATGAGCTTCAAGAGGTAGTCATCTGAAATGGTCTTCCAACAGTCTTGAAGGAGTTCCCAGAGATGCTTAGCACTTGTTGGCCCTTTTGCCTTCACTCTGCGGTCCAGTTCACCCCAAACCATCTCGATTGGGTTCAGGTCCGGTGACTGTGGAGGCCAGGTCATCTGGCGCAGCACCCCATCACTCTCCTTCATGGTCAAATAGCCCTTACTTTCAAAGTTTTCCCAATTTTTTGGCTGACTGACTGAAGTAATGATGGCCACTCGTTTTTCTTTACTTAGCTGCTTTTTTCTTGCCATAATACAAATTCTAACAGTCTATTCAGTAGGACTATCAGCTGTGTATCCACCTGACTTCTCCTCAACGCAACTGATGGTCCCAACCCCATTTATAAGGCAAGAAATCCCACTTATTAAACCTGACAGGGCACACCTGTGAAGTGAAAACCATTTCAGGGGACTACCTCTTGAAGCTCATCAAGAGAATGCCAAGAGTGTGCAAAGCAGTAATCAAAGCAAAAGGTGGCTACTTTGAAGAACCTATAATATGACATATTTTCAGTTGTTTCACACTTGTTTGTTATGAATATAATTCCACATGTGTTAATTCATAGTTTTGATGCCTTCAGTGTGAATCTACAATTTTCATAGTCATGAAAATAAAGAAAACTCTTTGAATGAGAAGGTGTGTCCAAACTTTTGGTCTGTACTGTACTTCCAGCCACATAATAACTTGTTCTTTTCTGTCCGGTGAATGCCTAATGTTTGGGGCCTGTACTCCAGTGGCCTACATTAAAAGTTTTATCCATTGACCGCATAATGTACCTCAAGCCACATAATCACAATTTCTTTTATGTCAGGTGAATGCCTAATTTTTAAGAACCGTACTCCCATGGCCTAAAATAATTTTTTTCTAGGCTCCACTAGGGCATGTTTCTGAGAATTTCCCTTTAAGACGCTTAAAAATGGCTCCTGATTAAAAACATATGTTTGGGGGGAATTTTAGCCATTGATCCCCCTCTGGTATGTCACTGTCCATGTTGTGGGACGATTTGTGCACTTCTTGTAAGTATTTGGTGGCTGCAAATATGACCTCAAGGTTTTTCAGGTTCGCCTGCCATTAAAGTGAATGGGGCCCGCTGCAAACTTGCGGTTCGCGAACATTTGAACGAGTTCGCGAATCGTCCTGGCCGATGTTCGTTTATCACTACCCACAAAGTCCTAGAGTCTCCTTTTAATTGTACAGGTCCCAATTAACTTATCCTTTCATTCTAATGTTGTACAGTAAACCATTGGTAAGTTCTGGGAGCATTTTTATGCCCCACATTTAAGAAGTTTGAGAACACTGCTTCCATACACAATACATTAGTGTTATTATGCAGGTATAGATGTACATTAGTTCTCTTATGGATTCAGTTTTCAGGATTACTGGATAATAAGTTTAAAAGTGTATTAGAATAGTCATTTTCTATGTAATTTTTTTATAAGAAGAGCCATTTTTTATTTTCTAGATTAGTTAATAACATTGCTGAGTGATGATCTGATTGTCTCATTATGGCACAATGACTTTAACATCTGTTGAAACAGCTTGGGAGTTTATGAAGGGGATCAACAGCTTCTGCCACATCAGCATGAACAGCCGCTGCCAAAACGTTTCAAGGTAATCTTTCCATTAAATCCAAGAACAACATTGATTGGGATCTGCTTTTGGTCTGTGAACAGCAACAATATATGGATACAAATTCGCATTCAGACAGAACCTTTTATTTATGAAGCCCTGCATCATTTTTTCCATTCAAATCTGTTGGATATCTAGACAGGGCTTTAAAGACAAATTTATTAACGTTTCCTCCTAAATAGCAACCCCTTTTTTATTGGAAAGGTGTCTCCAACTTTCATCATAGCGTCATTTTTAGGCCCAAAATTCTGTATTGTTTAATTTCTTAAAGTGGTTGTCTCATCTGAGATATTGGTGGCATATTGCCAGGATATGCCACCAATGTCAGATAAGTGCGGGCCCCACCTCTGGGACCTACACGCATCTCTAGAATGGGGCCCCCAATGTGAATGACAGCAAACCATGCAAACTCAGCCACCCTTCATTCACATCTATGGGAGTTCCGAAAATAACCGAGTGTTGGCTTGGCTATTTCAGGCAGTCCTATAGAGGTGAATGGGGAGATGGTCATGCACGCACTAGGCTATTTTTGGAACTCCCCTAGAAGTGAATGGAGAGCATGTTGTGCACGTGCAATACGATCTTTTTCAATTTAAGGGCCCCATTTTAGAGATAGGTGCAGGTCCCATAGTGATATGCCACCAGGGTCTCAAATGACTCAACTCCTTTAACTGCTTGCAAAGCACTGAATCACTTCAAACAATGTTTCTGAACATCCTTAAAGAGTCTTCAACTGCCCTGAGATTGTGCAGTTGCAGGAGGGGGAGCCAATGGCCATTGACAGCTGGGCCATGCAGCAAAGAAGTCAGAGATGGTTTATTACCATTCCTGCCCCCCCCCCCCCACACACACATATATATACATGGCAGCCAATGAGATCTGTATATACAGATCAGGAAGTGACCAGTACGCTTCTTGCTCCAGTTCCCAGCAATGTGATGTTCCTAGTAACTGCATGAGCTGCTGGGCCTTAGTGCTGTGGACAGTGGGTGTGAAACCACTGCGCCAACCAACTGATTTAACTTAGGGCTAGACTGATTGGAGTCCACCTGTGGTAAATTCAGTTGACTGGACATGATTTGGAAAGACACAACCGTATTTATATAAGGTCTCACAGCTGACAACACATATCAGAGCAAAACCAAACCATGAGGAGGAAAAAACTGCCTGTAGAGCTCAGAGATGTGATTTTGTGGAGGCACAGATCTGGAGAATAATAATAATAGTCTTTATTCATATAGCCCCAACATATTCCAGAACTTTACAATCAGAGGTTTTATGTACAAAGTCATACATAACAGAGCAACAAAGTGGAATAAGCGCTCAGCTCGCAAGCACTTACAATCCATGAGGAGATAGTGATGACAGACAAGGTAAAAAGTAGTTGTTTTGTACAATGGTCCAGCCATCTTAACAAAATAAGTGAGTAGATATAAAGCTACATGACTCACCAGCAGATAAATGTAGTACTTCTGAGTGCATGGGGTGTGGTGGACAGTGTTGATAGTTCAGATTCAGAAGAATAATGTTAATGGGTTGAACAGGGAAGCATTAGATTAGAAGATGTGATAGGGGATGTGAATAAACCTGATTGCTTTGGGTAGGGCATTCCAGAGAACTGGGGCAGCTCAAGAGAAGTTTTGGAGACGCGAGAAGTTAAGATTATGATGGATGTTAGTCAAAAGTCATTGGCTGAACAGAAAGCACAATTTGGGTGGTAGACAGAAATGATGGAGTAGACATAGGGGGATGCAGCACTGTGGATGGCTTTGTAGGTGAGAATGAGCAGTTTAAATTGAATCCTATACTTCATAGTCAATCATTGCAATGATTGGCACATGGTAGAGGTGTCAGAGTAGCGGTTAGATAAGCCTTGCTTCTAAATTTAGGATACATTCGAGCGAGGATAGTTTAATGAGAGTAGACCAATTAGTTTGGAAATGCAGTAATCCAGACAAGAATAGATATGGGTAACAATGAGTTTTTGTTGTTTTCACAGCAAGAAAAGGGTTGGACTCTAGATATGTTTTTGAGGTGCAGGCTGCATGAGCAGTTGAGTGACTGAATATAGGGGCGAAGAAAAGATTAGTGTCAAACATAACACCGAGACAGCAGGAGTACTGCCCAGGAGTTGTGGTAGTGCCACACACTGAAAGGGAGATATCAGGTTTAGGTAGGTTAGTAGATGGTGAAAACACAAGAAGTTCAGATTTTGAAAGATTCAGTTTCAGATAGAGAGAGGACATGATGTTGGAGACAGCAGACAGATAGTCACAGGTGTTTTGTAGTACTGCTGTGGTGTGGGTTGTCCGCCTAGAGATGGTACTGAAGGCCAAATCTACTGATGGTCTGTCCAATAGGAGCTGTGTAGAGAGGACATAGGACAGAGCCCTGGGAAACCCAAACAGAAAGAGGAAAATGAGAAGAAGTAGAGTCAGCAAATGACACATTGAAGGAGCAGCCAGAGAGATAGGAAGAGAACCAGGAGAGAGCAGTGTCTTTAACGTCAATAGATTGGAGCATTGTAAGGAGGAGATGGTAATCTACAGTGTCAAATTCCACAAAGGGATCCAGAAGAATGAACAGAGAGTAGTGACCATTGTACCTAGCTGTCAGGAGGTCATTTGTCACTTTGGTGAGGGCAGTTTCTGTACAGTGCAGAAACCAGATTGTAATTGATCAAAGAGAGAGTTAACAGAGAGGTAGTGGATGAGACGAGAATAGACTTAACTCTCCAGGAGAATAATGATTAAGGGGACCCTAGTATATATAGTTAGGCCCAGACAGGAAAGAGTTAGTTCAGTCTAATCCAGGAGGCTAAGTAGCTCTGTCTAGCCTGCCTGAGGTTCCTGAGCAAGAGAAGCTCAGAAGTCAATCCAGGGGAAGAAGTTACCTCCTGAGGATATATAGCACCTTTAAAAGTACAGAGCAGAGCCACTTTTATCCAGCCAAATAGAAAGCTGAAGGGCAGAAGGATATTTACAGCAAGAAGATATATACCAGAGGAAGTTTTCCCTACCCAAGGATAAAGCCAGCAATAGGGCATACGGGCCTTGGTGAAAGCCAGACAGGATCTGAGGAAAGTACAGCCTGATCTGTAAGTGTTATACTCTCTGAGTATCTTGCAAAGACTTTGCCTGCCATTCGTATAAAGCCTGCCTGTATTCAACATTATACATATGGAACTAACTGAAGACTATAAATAGTTGAACTGTTCAGTAAAATAAGTTCTGGTTCACTGCAACTTTGTGTACCTCAATTATTCCTACAACAAATCGGTGTGCCACCGTTACCGGCACTGGCGTCACAAACTTTAAGGGATCTTGCCACAGGCACACTAAACCTACAACACCCAGGGCACCTCACCTACCACCTGGCCTGGTCCCTATACACGGAGAGTTCCCCAGAGGATCCATGTGCCAACCTCTCCATCACTGCTGTACGCCTGCCCAGGGTATATAAAAACTGTGAGTACCAAGAGCAACCCTCGGTTTGTTAACTACCCCCGTGACCTCACATTCGCTCATCCTGCAGGACTGGCGTACTGCATATGCAAAACAATTCTGCTGCACAGAAAGTTCCCAAGAGCAAACAGAAACAACCAGGACTCTTCCTAGAGCTGGCCACCCCACCAAACTAACTAATGGGGGAAAAGGTAAGAGAGGTTACCAAGAACTGAGGCTGAGCTTCAAAGATCCTGTGTAGATCAGCCCTTAAAACCTATTTAAAGCTTGGGAAAAAGACTTTTCTATTTCAGGCGTGCCTGTTAAGATACTGAAGGGTTGAATTATGGTGCAAAGGCCATTGCTGAGTGAGACATGAAGGGAAATGCATTTAGATTGATACACAAAACAATTTATGGCATCCATAGGTTGTGTTTACAAGACAGTGTAGATAGATTAACTAGCTGTCCCAAGTATAATCATCCAAATGGACTTATGGGGTCATTTATCAAACTGGTGTAAAGTAGAACTGGCTTAGTTGCCCATAGTAACCAATTCGATTCCACCTTTCATTTTTTACTGCTCCTTTAAAAAATGAAAGGTGGAATCTGATTGGTTGCTATGGGTAAGTAAGCCAGTTCTACTTTACACCAGTCTGATAAATGACCCCATTAGTTCATGGGCTCTAGTCATGTCTGGAGACAAATATTTAGAGGAGGTTAGATCCGATATCACCAACATACTGCAGGTAGATGTCCCCTTGTTACCTGAGCTTTTGCTGCTTCACTACCACCCATAGAACAAGACAGTCCATGCAGGATTGTTGGCAGTAAAACAATGTGTAATTAATTCCCACTAATGTGTAAATCCAGCCTTAGGCCTCATGCACACGACCGTGCCGTTTTTTGCAGTCCGCAGACTGCAGATCCGTAAAAAACTGAAGCCGCCCGCGTTGCCTTCCGCAATTTGCGGAGTGCTGTCCGCATCTTTTGCGGCCCCATTGAAGTAAATGGGTCCGCATCCGAGCCGCCAAAACAGCAGCTCGGATGCGGACCCAAACAATGGCCGTGTGCATGAGGCCTTACTCTGTAACTTGGAAGAGATGAAGGTGGAGGATTTGACATTTGTCCCTATTAAACCAAGCTGCAGGTATATTGTAAAAAGGAAACCAAAAAACAACAGCAGAATTGCAGCTTTTTTCAGTTTTACGCCACAAATAATTTTTCTCCCATTTTTCAATACCTGACATATTAAATTGAAGGAGATGAAGTGGTTGTCACCTTTTATTAATCGATTGGCTATCCTCAGGGTAGGCCATCATTAGCTTATTGGAGGCGGTCTGGCAGTCCCTCAGATCAGCTGTCCAAAACTGGAAGTAGACAGTTCAATCTACTATGTAGTGGACTGAGTAGTGACAAGCTGTCGGCTGTCAGCTGAACAGCTGACTGTTAGGGGGTGCCGGGTGTTGGGCCCCCGTCAATCAGCTATTGATGGCCTATCCTGAGAATAGCTTATCACATAATATAAGATGGACACCCTGTTTAAATAGTGTAATTAAGAAAAACAAGACCTCAAGTGATTATGTGAATAGAAAAGTAAAAAAGTTATGGCTCTTGATAGGCAGAGAGGAAAAAATAAAAATGAAAAACAAAAATGAGTGGTTAAAAGGGATTTTCTGGGACCAGTAACTAAAGGTCATAGACTTAAATATCATCTTTTAACGGGAGAAGAACTAATGCCATTAATATTAATACATGCAAATGGCTGTTCATATAGCATTTGAGTAATTTCTATGAATACGTTCCCCAAACCGAATTGAGACATAGTGGCCCACAGAAAAGACCACT
The DNA here is from genome assembly GCF_905171765.1 of Bufo bufo. Taxonomy (NCBI): domain Eukaryota; kingdom Metazoa; phylum Chordata; class Amphibia; order Anura; family Bufonidae; genus Bufo; species Bufo bufo. Next base: position 144,578,819 of record NC_053390.1, on the reverse strand, counting down.
CCATCCTGTCAAACGCCTTTGCGGCATCTAAAGACAGGATGGAGTGGTCTATACTACCCCTAACAGAAAGATTCAAATACACCCTATAAAGACTCATCTGTATTTGCCGGCCCGGAATGAATCCCGTCTGGTTGGGATGCGGCGAGGGATGAGACAGGGATGCCCTCTTTCTCCTCTTCTTTTTGCCCTATTTATTGAACCGTTGGCCTGTAAGATCCGTTTAGATAACCGTATAGACGGCTTCGGGGTGGCAGGAGTGAGCGATAAAATAAGCCTCTATGCTGATGATGTGATTTTGTTCCTGGATCAGGGATGGAAAATCTTTCCCTATGTGATGGAAGCAATAGAGGACTTTGGTAAATTATCGGGTTATCTTATTAATTGGACCAAGTCATCGCTCCTCCCGCTGAATCGCAAGGCCGTAGATGAGGGGAGGGGAGTTCGGGTTCTTGCTCCTAATGATACTTTGGACTATTTGAGGGTTAAGATTGGGGTTCCCATAAATAGGTTCTATGAGCTTAATTTGGCCCCGGTTTTGAATAAAGTTAAGTCTAAAATATGCGCTTGGCAGAAATTGATATTGGCACAGACAGATCGAATAGCATTGGTTAAAATGATCATCCTGCCTATTGTGATGTACCCGATGTGAGCTTCCCCTGTTTGGATCGAAGATATCTTTTTCCATAGACTGGAGACTCTTATTAATGATCTAATTTGGGGAAGGAAGAGGGTGCGTATAAAACAAAGATATTTATGGCTGTCGGAATCAGAGGGCGGGTTATCATTTCCTTTTTCCAAGGATATTATTTATGTGCACAGATTCAGCGATGTTGTAATTTTAAAGAGAGTTTACTTGCACAATATTTGACTCAGGTTATAGATAAACCAATAGAGAATATTTTCACATGTTTGAGTCTGGTTATATGGGATTGAGGAAGTCCCTATTGATACCTTGGACCCTACAGAGGGTTTGGAATAAGCTTAAGGAGATTCTAAAAGTATCCTATTCTTTTGCTTTCATCCCTCTGTGGGAGAACAGGAACCTGGTGGAATTCTTCAAAATCACAGATTTTGTTTATTGGTTACGTAAGGGGGTTGTCAATGTGTGTCATCTTTTTTCTTCGGGACACTTTAAATCGTTTTTGGAATTTAATTTCACTGATAGTACAGCATTAGATTTGTTTATGTACTCATGTTTAAAACACGTATATGAGGCCTCTAGGAATAAAGGCTACATTTTTCCACGGGAGAATTTATTTTTTGATTATTGTTATGCCCAGTTAGACGAGAGGGTTAAGATAGCTAGTTTATACTGCAAACTTCGAATGGCATTGGCAACTGTAACTCTATTTAAAAGCCCAAGTAAATGGGAGCAAGAGTTGCATTGCCTTCCACTACAATGGACCAGTCTTTATAGAAATGTAAGAAAGGCTACAATCTCTAATGCTCACAGATTAATTCAATTTAAGATCTTGAACCGATTGTATTATTTGCCAAAAACCCAAGAGAAATTTCCCCCCCAAAAAAGGCCGAGATTGCTGCTGTCCTAAATGTGGATATGTGAATGCGGATTACGGCCATTTACTTTGGAACTGCAGCAAACTAAAAAAGTACTGGGAACAGGTCTTTGTAGCTCTACAAAAGGAGTCCTCTTCTACATATAACCCTGGGATGTTGACAGTGATATTGGGATACTTTGCTCCAGACACGGTAATCCTGGTCCGGGTCAGACAGATCTGGATGAGGGGTCTGATGGCGGCAAAAGTCATTCTAATTAAATACTGGGGGTCTGTCTCCCCACCCTAGTTAAATGAATGGAACCTGTACCTTCAACAAATTAGAATTTATGAGGATATGGAAAGGAAACGGAGAGCGGCGCGTATGACTGTTTAGGTACAATTATTATTGTAATTATGGTTATATTTGATAGAGCTGTTGTGACGACAGCCAATTGGGGGGAGGGGGGGAGGTTATAGTTGTACTTTATGTATATTAATTCTGAATTTATAGTGATATCTATAATTTAGGCCAGATTCTGTTTTCTTTATAGGGTAGTTGATTATTGCCTATAATGACTATCCTGTATTAGTTGTTTTTTCTATTATAATGGGTGTTGTTTTTCACTGTGTATTTTAAAAAAAGAAAATAAATATTTATAAAAAAATATATATATCATCTTTTAAATGTATCTTATGTAATGGTAGGGAATAGTGAAGCCCTGAACTCCACTCGCACTATTGTCCTTACCTACTTGCACAATCCATCCTAGGCGACAGCCCACAACTGAACGACAATCCCTAATTAAGTGCAGGGGCTAAAGGGATAAGAGTGCAAATACAAAGAATTCAAAATCAGACAGGCAAACCAGGACTGGATCAGAATCAACAAGCAAAGTCAAAATCAGGCCAAAGTCCAAACCAGAGAGATATATCAGAACCAAAACAAACTACAAACATAGAGTCAAATAAAAGATGAGATCCGTACCAGGAGATCATGTCAGAAATAAACAGCAGTCAAAAGCAAGATCAGGGACAAAAGTCAGAATACCAAAGGTCCAAACAGATGTATAATACATACTAGTGAGGCTCAGAAAACCAATCCCAGGCACGTCTTGCCAGCAGCTGTCTGTTTAAATTTCCCTCTGGCAGAGAGCATGTGACACTGGAGCCACATCTGATTGGCCTGACTTTTTTGCTCCCTGATAGGTCAAGCAGCATTCACGACAGCAGGAATTGCTGCCATGGCAATTTAACAATGCTGTCAACACTGCCTTGAAGGGGGGGAAACAGCCACGAGAGGGCTGCCAGGTGAATCCATGAGATCCAACAATGCACCACCAATGAGGCCAGGTGAGGCAATCGCCTCAGGCAGCACCAGGTAGGGGCAAGAGGGGGCAGCAGAAGGGCCATGGGTAATGAGCACTTTCATTGTGTGTGTGTACTCAGTACAGCAATACAGTTGAATGCTGCAACTGCAGTAATGTCTCCCTGGCCCACTGTTTCCTCTAATAGGCCTTAGTCCTAGTTCCCGTAGCCTATCAGAGGCTGGTGTAATCATTATCGCGCTACCTGAGCTGGGCGTTTCAGTTTTCGCATCAGGCAGCAGAAACGCTAGGTGCACCCCTGATGACATCTTATTTACTTAAAGCTTGCCATTTCCCCTTCACCATTCTGATCACTTGATATGCAGATTTAGGGTTTTTTTTTGGGAACTTTCTGCGACATTCCATTTTTGCACTAAAGCCTTAGTTTCCAGGTAGTGCAAAGAATGGAAAGACATATGCAATGACGCACCAAAAGTGGGCGCCAGACCCAACAGATACAGTCGTGGCCAAAAGTTTTGAGAATGACACAAATATTAGTTTTCACAAAGTTTGCTGCTAAATTGCTTTTAGATCTTTGTTTCAGTTGTTTCTGTGATGTAGTGAAATATAATTACACGCACTTCATACGTTTCAAAGGCTTTTATCGACAATTACATGACATTTATGCAAAGAGTCAGTATTTGCAGTGTTGGCCCTTCTTTTTCAGGACCTCTGCAATTCGACTGGGCATGCTCTCAATCAACTTCTAGGCCAATTCCTGACTGATAGCAACCCATTCTTTCATAATCACTTCTTGGAGTTTGTCAGAATTAGTGGGTTTTTGTTTGTCTACCCGCCTCTTGAGGATTGACTGCAAGTTCTCAATGGGATTAAGATCTGGGGAGTTTCCAGGCCATGGACCCAAAATGACAACGTTTTGGTCCCCGAGCCACTTAGTTATCACTTTTGCCTTATGGCACGGTGCTCCATCGTGCTGGAAAATGCATTGTTCTTCACCAAACTGTTGTTGGATTGTTGGAAAAAGTTGCTGTTGGAGGGTGTTTTGGTACCATTCTTTATTCATGGCTGTGTTTTTGGGCAAAATTGTGAGTGAGCCCATTCCCTTGGATGAGAAGCAACCCCACACATGAATGGTCTCAGGATGCTTTACTGTTGGCATGACACAGGACTGATGGTAGCGCTCACCTTTTCTTCTCCGGACAAGCCTTTTTCCAGATGCCCCAAACAATCGGAAAGAGTCTTCATCGGAGAATATGACTTTGCCCCAGTCCTCAGCAGTCCATTCACCATACTTTCTGCAGAAGATCAATCTGTCCCTGATGTTTTTTTTGGAGAGAAGTGTCTTCTTTTCTGCCCTTCTTGACACCAGACCATCTTCCAAAAGTCTTTGCCTCACTGTGCGTGCAGATGCGCTCACACCTGCCTGCTGCCATTCCTGAGCAAGCTCTGCACTGGTGGCACTCCGATCCCGCAGCTGAATCCTCTTTAAGAGACGATCCTGGCGCTTGCTGGACTTTCTATGACGCCCTGAAGCCTTCTTAACAAGAATTGAACCTCTTTCCTTGAAGTTCTTGATGATCCTATAAATTGTTGATTGAGGTGCAATCTTAGTAGCCACAATATTCTTGCCTGTGAAGCCATTTTTATGCAACGCAATGATGGCTGCATGCGTTTCTTTGCAGGTCACCATGGTTAACAATGGAAAAACAATGATTTAAAGCATCACCCTCCTTTTAACATGGCAAGTCTGCCATTTTAACCCAATCAGCCTGACATAATGACCTCCACCCTTGTGCTCGTCAACATTCTCACCTGAGTTAACAAGACGATTACTGTAATGATCTCAGCAGGTCCTTTAATGGACAGCAAAGAAATGCAGTGGAAAGTTTTTTTGGGGATTAAGTTAATTTTCATGGCAAAGAAGGACTATGCAATTCATCTGATCACTCTTCATAACATTCTGGAGTATATGCAAATTGCTATTATAAAAACTTAAGCAGCAACTTTTCAAATTTCCAATATTTATGTAATTCTCAAAACTTTTGGCCACGACTGTACAGCTCAATGAGCTCTAATGCATTCTCCCCAAAGACAAAGAAAGTTTGAGGAAGGTGAGCTGAGATGTTCTTGTGCTGGCTGAGAAGCCAGTTCAATGAAACATGGAAAAAGTAGTAAGAACCACTGGAAGTGCCACATGCAAAATTTCTATGCATGCGGAGAATCAGCAGTAAGCAGGCAATTCGTTAAAGTGCCTGGGAGAGAATTATCATAAAATTTAAATGGTGTCAGAAAACCCCTGTAAGGGGTTAAGTGGGATCAGAGTGTAATATAGTACAATTTGCAATGTATGTGTGAGTTATCTATAAAGAAGGCATGCTTTATTCATGCCCTCCCTTCTCCATGACTGCTAAGTCATGGTATAGATTAGGAGGATGTATGTGCTGAGTCACGGTACATGGTGCACAACTCTCTGCTGAAAGTACGGCACAGTCACGTCAACTGCTAAACTGCTGGGTCATGTCTGATCCTGCTGCACTATCTGGTTCCCTGTGTTTTAGGGCTCTTTCACACTTGCGTTGTCCGGATCCGGCGTGTACTCCACTTGCCGGAATTACACTCCGGATCCGGAAAAACGCAAGTGTACTGAAAGCATTTGAAGACGGAACCGTCTTCAAAATGCTTAAAGTGTTACTATGGCACCCAGGACGCTATTAAAGTCCTGGTTGCCATAGTAGGAGCGGGGAGCGGGGGAGCGTTATACTTACAGTCCGTGCGGCTCCCGGGGCGCTCCAGAATGACGTCAGAGCGCCCCAAGCGCATGGATGACGTGTCCAATGCGATCACATGATCCATGCGCTTGGGGCGCCCTGACGTCACTCTGGAGCGCCCCGGGAGCCGCACGGACAGTAAGTATGCTGCTCCCCCGCTCCCCGCTACTCTTTACCATGGCTGCCAGGACTTTAGCGTCCCGGCAGCCATGGTAACCATTCAGAAAAAGCTAAAAGTCGGCTCCGGCAATGCGCCGAAACGACGTTTAGCTTAAGGCCGGATCCGGATCAATGCCTTTCAATGGGCATTAATTCCGGATCCGGCATTGCGGCAAGTGTTCCGGATTTTTGGCCGGAGCAAAAAGCGCAGCATGCTGCGGTATTTTCTCCGGCCAAAAAACGTTCCGTTCCGGAACTGAAGACATCCTGATGCCTCCTGAACGGATTTCACTCCATTCAGAATGCATGGGGATAATCCTGATCAGGATTCTTCCGGCATAGAGCCCCGACGACGGAACTCTATGCCGGAAGAAAAGAACGCAGGTGTGAAAGAGCCCTTAGTCAGTCGTTTCAGTCTGTCTCAGTGTAGGATAGTAAAGAACAACGAAATCTACGAAACCTAAAGTCTTTATCTTCTAATGCTGAAACTTAACCCCTTAATGACTACTCACCTTGCTTTCGTGGCAGCTGTAAGGCCTACCTCAAATGCAATTTTTTTGTAGCCGTTTTTTGAAATTCATGTTTTTTACAAGTTTATTGATGAGGGGCTTTGATTTGGTCTAAAAAAAATTTTGCGCTCCTTCAAGTCTTTTTTTCCCCAAAGAGAAGTTTATGGGTAAAATCCCTAAAAAAAAACACAATACCCTGAGCATGCTAAGTTTTTGAAAAAAAAACACAACACAGTGGACCCTAAAAGGCACCAAAAGTTAGAAAGAAAAACTGCAATGTTAATATTTCCTTTTATAATTCCCTACTGTCTTTCGGGAAACATCCAACCTTGGCATTTTTTGGCAAAAAATTAATTTGCAATCAACCTGTCAAAGGAGACAACTCGGTCTATAATATTTTTTTGAGGGATGGGGCGAATTGTTCTCATGTTTAGATATTTTTGTATACAGTCAACTTGGCATCAGGATATAATATTTCCAACATGCAATCTTTTTACCTGGGTCATATTAACTACGTATTATTGCAATTATACTTACCTTTGTTGGGTCTGTTGCAAATGATAAGGTAGACCTCTATATATTGATCCAAGTGGTTAATTCACCAAAGTAGCCACAGAAATAGACACAGAGTCATCTTTATAACCTATTGTGAGTGACTCTAAAATTATCCACTTGGTAAAATGCTAGAACAAGTTACTCTGCTCTTTGCCCCATTCAGATACCTATTGGGGTTTTATTCCCTGGAGGGTCTGCACCAACAGCTTGCTCTGAAGTGATTGTGCTATAGGAATTTACTTTGGATACACCACTGAATGTATGGCACAGGACTTTATGTTTTAATTGCACAATCTACACTAGCACAAACATCTCTTTATGGAATAAGCAAATGGGAGGGCTATCATGGCCCAATTTATAGTAATAATATTTTTGGCAGCTGTTATATGCCCGTGTTGAATTATCAATAGAAATGTATATCAAGCCATAATCTAATACATTGGTTTAAGCAAACCTTACAGGGATGCATGTTGGCTCATTTAACTAATAAAATCATGGCAGAAATATAAGCAGAGTTCGGGACCCGAACTTGACCCCGAACCCGAACCCCATTGAAGTCAATGGGGACCCGAACTTTGGAGCACTAAAATGGCTCTAAAAAAGTCATGGAAAGGGCTAGAGGACTGCAAATGGCATCAAAATGTGGTTAAGAGCATGGCAAGTGCTCTGCAAACAAATGTGGATAGGGATATGACTTAAAATAACATAAAATACGCAAAAATTAAAAATATAAATCTTAATCTAGGAGGACGAGGTCCCTATGGAGTAGGAGGTTGAGGAGGCAGTGGATGTGGCGGTGGAGGAGGAGGAGGTAGCCAACACTGGTTTTTGGTTTTCATTTATTATTTTTTTTTTTTTGTTTAAATTAGGGTACACCCCAAAACATTGGGAAATATAACCTGTGATAACCCCCTCCAGTCATGCTAAACACACGTTCAGACAATACACTGGCTGCAGGGCAGGCCAGCACCTCCAAGGGCTAAAGGGCAAGCTCAGGTCATGTGCCCAATTTGGAGACCCAGAAGTTGCAGGGGCTGACCCCTGTCAGTCAGTTCGTGTAGGCGTGTGCACACTTACTGCCCCACCATGTCGCACGTCCCCGTGATGTTCACGATCCAATTTGATATCTGCTCTATCAACTTTCGATGTTCTTTTATGCGCCTACCATGTTGACATGTTGATCGCGGTTAGCAGCGAATCAGGGTTCCACGCTGGAGAGGGAGAGCGTGAGAAAGGGATACCACATCCAAGGGAGGTCAATGTATGACATTAAATGTGATCGAGCAGAAATGTGGGACAAGTTATTAAAGCGGAAGGATCGAATGAAAGGGCCAATTAAAGACGAATTTTAGAAATTTAAGTCCCTGTCACCTATGCAGAGCAGGGGGTTTTCATCGGCAAAAATGGGTTAATGTCACCCACCAATGGAACAGATAATTTTTAAAAAAATCGGGCCCTGTCAACTATGTAGAGCAGAGGTTTATTCACGGCAAAACTGTGTTCAGGTCACTCACCAATAGAGATGTCGCGAACATAAAATTTTCCGTTTGCGAACGGCGAATGCAAATTTCCGCAAATGTTCGCGAACGGGCGAACCGGGCGAACTGCCATAGACTTCAATCGGCAGGCGAAATTTAAAACCCACAGGCACTGTTTCTGGCCACAATAGTGATGGAAAAGTTGTTTCAAGGGGACTAACACCTGGACTGTGGCATGCCGGAGCGGGATACATGGCAAAACGAAGTTGACGCAGAGTCAGGTTTTAATCCATAAAGGGCATAAATCACCTAACATTCCTAAATTGTTTGGAATAACGTGCTTTAAAACATCAGGTATGATGTTGTATCGATCAGGTAGTGTAAGGGTTACGCCCGCTTCACAGTGACAGACCAAACTCCACGTTTAACACACCGCAAACAACCGCAAACAGTCTATGTGCACAACCGCAAACTCCCCATTTGCACAAGGTTGGATACCAAGCTAGCCATGTCCCGTTCCTTGTCCTCACTGACGTCATTGAAGGTCTCTTCCTCCATCCAGCCACGTACAACACCAAGGGTCCCCGAAAGGTGACAACAAGCCCCCTGGGACACCTGCTGTGGTTGGTCTTTCACCTCCTAAAAGCCACCTTCCTCCTCTGACTCCTCTTCTTCAGACTCCTCTCTCTGCGTTGCCGCAGGTCCAGCAATCGACAACGACAAGACTGCTTCTGGTGGTGATGGTGACCACAACTCTTCCTCTTCATGCTCATCCACGGCCTGATCCAGCACTCTTCGCAGGGCACGCTCCAGAAAGAACGCATATGGGATGAGGTTGATGATGTTGCCTTGGGTTTGACTGACCAGGTTTGTCACCTCCGCAAAAGGACGCATGAGCCTACAGCCATTGTGCATGGGCGTTCAGTAACGCGGCCAAAAAATACCCAGCTCAGCAGAGGCTGTCCTCTTTTTTTTTAATTAAAAAAATCAGTTCTTACCAGTTTAATCTCTGTTTTGTCCCCTATCAGGGGGTGGTATATGGAATAGATTTTAGGAACCGGGAGATGGAAAAGGATGCTTGGTCGGTCCTCTTACTTCCAATTTGGGGCACGGCGCATGCGCCGTGCAATGTACTATGCAATCCCAATATGAGTGGTATGTAAAGTAGTACTATTCCTATCAGTTTAATCAATGTTACGTCCCCTATCAGGGGCCGGTGTATGGAATAGATTTTAGGAACCGTCGTGCAATTTACTGTGCTACCAGATATGAGTGGTGTGTTAAGTAGTACTATTCCTATCAGTTCAATCCCTGTTACGTCCCCTATCAGGGGACGTGTATGGAATAGATTTTAGGAACTGGGAGATGGAAAAAGATGCTTGGTTGGTCCTCTTACTTCTAATTTGGGGCACTGCGCGTGCGCCGTGCAATGTACTATGCAATCCCAATATGAGTGGTATGTTAAGTAGTACTATTCCTAACAGTTTAATCCCTGTTACGTCCCCTATCAGGGGACGTGTATGGAATAGAGTTTAGACAACCGCAAAGAGTTGTCAATAGTTTTATTCCTCTATGCGTCAATCTTGGTGTAGTGATGACTGTGCTCGTGCGCACGTTTGGCAGATTGCAGGCGTTGGCGGTTTTTCAAAGCCTATGGTCGTGCTGAGGTAGTTCAGTGTCAGTTAAGTGACCCAGAAAACAATGATTCTGCAGTGTGGGCCCATTGTTGGCCTAGTAGACTTTAATGATCACCTTAGATGATCACAAAGAAAATTAATGTTTTTTCTATGCAAAATTATCCAGCCGATCGCTTTTGGTCTGTTCACAATGAAGCAACGACCTTATCTCATCTGGGGTGTGCCAACATTGCCATTGCCAACACACTCATAGAGGTGATCGCTTCATTGTGATACGCAAGCCCCTTCACCACAACAAGGTAACGATCACGAAGGGGAATTGACACATGTATGTGCCTTTTTTTGTTTTGTTTTTGCAGCCACAGTGCAGCACCAGAGGCCAGAAAAATTAGGCATGTACACATGCCTGAAAAACTAGGTATTGTTGCAGAAAGTGCACTAAAACATTTTGGCTTGAACCCTAGTTGGTGGCGGAGAAGTCACGCAAGACATCCGGCATGCAGAGATAAAATACAGCAGCGTGTGGACCAATTTTAGCCCAAGGCAGCTCATCTCATCACCAGGCCTTTTTTAGTCAAATGTATCGCCCACTGTCAGTCCCTTCGGGATCCATGCCTCATTCATCTTAATAAAGGTGAGGTAATCTAGACTTTTTTGACCTAGGCGACTTCTCTTCTCAGTTACAATACCTCCTGCTGCACTGAAGGTCCTTTCTGACAAGACACTTGAAGCGGGGCAGGCCAGAAGTTCTATCGCAAATTGGGATAGCTCAGGCCACAGGTCAAGCCTGCACACCCAGTAGTCAAGGGGTTCATCGCTCCTCAGAGTGTCGATATCTGCAGTTAAGGCGAGGTAGTCTGCTACCTGTCGGTCGAGTCGTTCTCTGAGGGTGGACCCCGAAGGGCTGTGGCGATGCGTAGGACTTAACCACCTCAGCCCCCATAGCTTAAACACCCTGAAAGACCAGGCCACTTTTTACACTTCTGACCTACACTACTTTCACCGTTTATTGCTCGGTCATGCAACTTACCACCCAAATGAATTTTACCTCCTTTTCTTCTCACTAATAGAGCTTTCATTTGGTGGTATTTCATTGCTGCTGACATTTTTACTTTTTTTGTTATTAATCGAGATTTAACGATTTTTTTGCAAAAAAATGACATTTTTCACTTTCAGTTGTAAAATTTTGCAAAAAAAAACGACATCCATATATAAATTTTGCTCTAAATTTATTGTTCTACATGTCTTTGATAAAAAAAGATGTTTGGGTAAAAAAAAAAATGGTTTGGGTAAAAGTTCTAGCGTTTACAAACTATGGTACAAAAATGTGAATTTCCGCTTTTTGAAGCAGCTCTGACTTTCTGAGCACCTGTCATGTTTCCTGAGGTTCTACAATGGCCAGACAGTACAAACACCCCACAAATGACCCCATTTCGGAAAGTAGACACCCTAAGGTATTCGCTGATGGGCATAGTGAGTTCATAGAACTTTTTATTTTTTGTCACTGTAGAGAACAAAACTATTATACAGAGCCACCTAGGCTGCAAAAAAGTGTCACACATGTGGTATCTCCGTATTCAGGAGAAGTTGGGGAATGTGTTTTGGGGTGTCATTTTACATATACCCATGCTGGGTGAGAGAAATATCTTGGCAAAAGACAACTTTGTATAAAAAAAATGGGAAAAGTTGTCTTTTGCCAAGATATTTCTCTCACCCAGCATGGGTATATGTAAAATGACACCCCAAAACACATTCCCCAACTTCTCCTGAATACGGAGATACCAGATGTGTGACACTTTTTTGCCGCCTAGGTGGGGAAAGGCGCCCACATTCCAAAGAGCACCTTTCGGATTTCACCGGCCATTTTTTACAGAATTTGATTTCAAACTCCTTACCACACATTTGGGCCCCTAGAATGCCAGGGCAGTATAACTACCCCACAAGTGACCCCATTTTGGAAAGAAGACACCCCAAGGTATTCGCTGATGGGCATAGTGAGTTCATGGAAGTTTTTATTTTTTGTCACAAGTTAGTGGAATATGAGACTTTGTAAGAAAAAAAAAATAAATCATCATTTTCCACTAACTTGTGACAAAAAATAAAAAATTCTAGGAACTCGCCATGCCCCTCACGGAATACCTTGGGGTGTCTTCTTTCCAAAATGGGGTCACTTGTGGGGTAGTTATACTGCCCTGGCATTCTAGGGGCCCAAATGTGTGGTAAGGAGTTTGAAATCAAATTCTGTAAAAAATGGCCGGTGAAATCCGAAAGGTGCTCTTTGAAATGTGGGCCCCTTTGCCCACCTAGGCTGCAAAAAAGTGTCACACATCTGGTATCTCCGTATTCAGGAGAAGTTGGGGAATGTGTTTTGGGGTGTCATTTTACATATACCCATGCTGGGTGAGAGAAATATCTTGGCAAAAGACAACTTTTCCCATTTTTTTATACAAAGTTGGCATTTGACCAAGATATTTCTCTCACCCAGCATGGGTATATGTAAAATGACACCCCAAAACACATTCCCCAACTTCTCCTGAGTACGGCGATACCACATGTATGACACTTTGCCTAGATGCGCAAAGGTGCCCAAATTCCTTTTAGGAGGGCATTTTTAGACATTTGGATACCAGACTTCTTCTCACGCTTTGGGGCCCCTAAAATGCCAGGGCAGTATAAATACCCCACATGTGACCCCATTTTGGAAAGAAGACACCCCAAGGTATTCAATGAGGGGCATGGCGAGTTCATAGAAAAAAAAAAATTTGGCACAAGTTAGCGGAAATTAATTTTTTTGATTTTTTTCTCACAAAGTCTCCCTTTCCGCTAACTTGGGACAAAAATTTCAATCTTTCATGGACTCAATATGCCCCTCATCGAATACCTTGGGGTGTCTTCTTTCCAAAATGGTGTTATTTGTGGGGTGTTTGTACTGCCCTGGCATTTGAGGGTCTCCGCAATCATTACATGTATGCCCAGCATTAGGAGTTTCTGCTATTCTCCTTATATTGCGCATTCGGGTAATGAGATTTTTTTTTTCTGTTCAGCCTCTGGGCTGAAAGAAAAAAATGAACGGCAAAGATTTCTTCATTCGCATCGATCAATGTGGATGAAAAAATCTGCCAAAAAAAAAAAGGAGGGGAAAGGCGTCTGCCAGGACGTAGGAGCTCCGCCCAACATCCATACCCACTTAGCTCGTATGCCCTGGCAAACCAGATTTCTCCATTCACATCAATCGATGTGGATGAATAAATCATTGCCGGGATTTTTATTTTATTTTTTATATACAAAGTGTTTGCCAAAGCATAGGAACACCGCCACCTCCTCAGCTCATATGCTTCGGCAAATGTATCTTTTACTGCAGAGGAGAAATCTCGTCTTGCAGCGCTTCATACACCGACTTGCGTGTAATCTGACAGCAGCGCAATGCTTCTGTCAGAATGCACATCAGTGCTGCAGCTAGTCGATCGGTTGGTCCACCTGGAAGGTAAAAAAAAAAAAAAAAAGAAAAAACCAGGCCGCAACACAATAATTTTATTAACTTTGGAAGAGAACATATAAACTTTAACTTTTTGAACTGAACATTAACCTTTTTGCTTACTGGTGTTTTTTTTTTTTTTTACCTTTATAGAACAAACCTCTCCTTCCCCATGGGTCAATGTGCAAAGCGCAAATCGCCCAAAGATGTGGCGAAGTACGTTAGGCACTTTGTCCCATGTGAAAGGAGACGTTTGCAGCAGCTGTGAGTGAATGGGCCCTAATAGCCCTGTGTGCCAGTCCTGGTGAGATGTGATCCCTATGCTAGGTGTACCTGTGTGTGGTACTTCCGGAAACACTCTCCTAAGCATAGGGCAGGGTGGTCAGGACAGTCAGGACAGAAATAGCGGGTGTCACGTGGCGCCTTATTCCACTCCTGCTACAGACACGACATCTTTTTCGGGGTGACGGTTGGGTTGAGGTACCAGCAACGACATTGGGGAAATGTCGCTCGTGTAGACGGCTAACTACACTGGTGGATGGGGCCACGGAACCTTCTGGATACAGGAGGTTCTCGATGATCTCTTCCTGGAATTTGAGGAAGGATCGTGTTCTCCCAGCCTTACTGTAGAGAACAAAACTATTATACAGAGCCAATTAAATCAAATATACAGACACCTTTACCAGCGTCTGGTTCTGCGGGAAACTAAATACGGAGACAACATCTGGTCATTGAAGTCCACCCCTCCCATGTAAAGGTTATAGTCGTGGACTGAGAGGGGCTTTTCAATGACACGGGTTGCTCGCTCAATTTGGATTGTCGTGTCTGCGTGAATGGAGGAGAGCATGTAAACGTCACGCTTGTCTCTCCATTTCACTGCGAGCAGTTCTTCGTTACACAAGGCAGCCCTCTCCCCCCTTGCAAGATGGGTGGTAATGAGCCGTTGGGGGAAGCCCCGGCGACTAGGTCGCACGGTGCCACAGGCGCAAATCCGTTCTAGAAACAAATGCGTAAAGAGGGCCACACTTGTGTAGAAATTGTCCACATAAAGATGGTACCCCTTGCCGAATAAGGGTGACACCAAGTCCCAGACTGTCTTCCCACTGCTCCCCAGGTAGTCAGGGCAACCGACTGGCTCCAGGGTCTGATCTTTTCCCTCATAGACACGAAATTTGTGGGTATAGCCTGTGGCCCTTTCACAGAGCTTATACAATTTGACCCCATACCAGGCACGCTTGCTTGGGATGTATTGTTTGAAGCCAAGGCGCCCGGTAAAATGTATTAGGGACTCGGCTATGCAGATGTTTTGCTCTGGGGTATACAAATCTGCAAATTTCTGGTTGAAATGGTCTATGAGGGGCCGAATTTTGTGGAGCCGGTCAAAAGCTGGGTGGCCTCTGGGATGGGAGGGGGTGTTGTCGCTAAAATGCAGGAAACGCAGGATGGTCTCAAATCGTGTCCTGGACATAGCAGCAGAGAACATGGGCATGTGATGAATTGGGTTCGTGGACCAATATGACCGCAATTCATGCTTTTTAGTGAGACCCATGTTGAGGAGAAGGCCCAGAAAATTTTTAATTTCGGAAACTTGAACTGGTTTCCACCGGAAAGGCTGGGCATAAAAGCTTCCCGGGTTGGCGGTTATAAATTGTGTGGCATACCGATTTGTTTCTGCCACAACAAAGTCTAAGAGCTCCGCAGTCAAGAACAGCTCAAAAAATCCCAGGGACGAACCGATCTGAGCCGTCTCAACCCGAACTCCAGACTGGGCGGTGAAAGGGGGAACTAATGGTGCGGCTGAAGTTGGTGACTGCCAATCAGGGTTTGCCAGCACCTCAGGGATTCTAGGGGCTCTACGGGCCTGTCTGTGCGGTGGCTGCGACGAGGTAACTACTGCACGTGCCACCGTACCAGCTTCAACTGCCCTTCTGGTGCTCGCTACTTCACCATGTTGTACGGCAGTGCTGGTACTAGGTCCAGGAAGGGCTGCGCTGCTGGTGTATGCCTCACCACGTGATCCGGCAGCAACAGCCCCACTCTGCTGCTCTTGAAGCGGATCCTGCGCAACCTGTGGTCTAGCGACACGGGGCCGGGTACGCCTGGTGCTATCAGGGACCTCAGCCTCCTCGTCCGAACTTTGGGTCAGAGAGCCACTGCTTTCTACAGGTTCATATTCTGATTCGTCAGATGAGGGTTCCCACTCCTCATCCGACTGGGTCAGAATCCTGTAGGCCTCTTCAGAAGAATACCCCCTGTTTGACATTTGGACTACTAAATTTAGGGGTATTCCCTGAGACTACCCAAGAAAAAAAGCAAGCCTGTCTTACATGCATTGCGCATGAGCGTCCAATAACGTGGCAAAAAAATACCCCGCTCCGCAGAGGCTGTCCTAGCACCCCGGTCATACAAATATTCGTTGACGGCTTTTTCTTGTTGGAGCAGGCGGTTGAACATTAGGAGTGTTGAATTCCAACGTGTCGGGCTGTCGCAAATCAAGCGCCTCACTGGCATGTTGTTTCGCCGCTGAATATCTGAAAAGTGTGCCATGGCCGTGTAGGAATGCCTGAAATGGCCACACACCTTCCTGGCCTGCTTGAGGACATCCTGTAAGCCTGGGTACTTATGCACAAAGCGTTGTACGATCAGATTCAACACATGTGCCATGCACGGCACATGTGTCAACTTGCCCAAATTCAATGCCGCCAACAAATTGCTTCCGTTGTCACACACCACTTTGCCGATCTCCAGTTGGTGCGGGGTCAGCCACTGATCCACCTGTGCGTTCAGGGCGGACAGGAGTGCTGGTCCGGTGTGACTCTCTGCTTTCAGGCAAGTCAACCCCAAGACGGCGTGACACTGTCCTATCCGGGATGTAGAATAGCCCCTGGGGAGCTGGGGGGGTGCAGTTGATGTGGAGCAAGATGCAGCAGCAGAAGAGGACTCAGCCGAGGAGGTTAGCGAAGAGGATGGAGTAGGAGGAGTAGAGGAGGTGGCAGCAGGCCTGCCTGCAATTCGTGGCGGTGTCACCAACTCCTCTGCAGAGCCACGCATTCCATGCTTGGCAGCCGTAAGCAGGTTTACCCAATGCGCAGTGTACGTGTGTAATGCACCGAACTGTTTTGCGAGGATCTCAACTGCGGAAGCGTTTTGCATTAACCAGTACACGACCCAGAACGAGAGTGAGTGTATTAGATCAGGTTCAGTGGCGGATTCCCAGGCGGCTCTCTCAATCAGCTACACGGAGAGTTAGGGATCCAGACATCATACACCTGTTCCCTACTCTGCATCAATTATTAAACGGTGATTTGCTATACCTTCTACAGGTGGTTGGAGTAATTCAGTTGCGGTAGAGAGACAGTTATTCAGTCCTTAACTCTTGTTTTGCATGACATACATCTCAGTTGCAATAACATTAAGCTGACACAGGGTGCCTTGGTCACTATTGCTCATATAAATGAAATAACAGTCCAGCTACATTCAGTCATAGAAGTGACTGATACTTGCGGTCAGGTGGTTTGTTGAGAAATCTTCCGGATTGCCAGTGAGGGTTGTGGTGTAAGCAATATATTCCCAGGAGGTTGTGGTTCAGATCAGTTGTCTACGTAGGAGAGGCTTCCTTAGAAGCATACACGGCGTGCACTCCAAATTAGTGGAACGCCGTGTATAGTTCCCTTGGCGCTTATATCGGGTAGTCTGTTTGTGTGGGAGGAGCCGCTGACGTCATCGGGCACGTTGCGTTCCAGCCTGGAACGCAAACGCCGCTGTGAAGTTCGGAGCTGGCGCTGAGCTCCAGATGGACCGCAACCCGCCGATCCCTTACATCACCCCCCTCCCAAGGGAACCCCTCCGGGGTACCCCAGAAGGGGAGGGCCGGTCGGGGAACCTGCGGTGGAACTCCTTTTGCAGTTTTGGAGCGTGGACAACCTCGGCGACCTCCCAGGAATCATCTTGGGGACCGTAACCCTTCCATCGTATAAGGTACTGTAGTCTCCCCCCCCTCCTTCTTGAATCCAACAGCTCCTCAACCTCGAATTCTTCCTCACCTTGGACTATGACCGGAGGTGACGGAGCAGGGTTCCTGCCTGGGAAAGGGTTAGGACGAAAAGGCTTCAGCAGGGATACATGAAAGGTGGGGTGTACCTGAAATCGAGGAGGTAGGATGAGCTTCATCGTGTTGGGGTTGACGACCTTCTGGATACGGAATGGTCCCATGAACTGTTTCCCCAATTTTTTAGATGGAGTACCCAAGCGGAGGTTTTTGGTGGACAACCAGACAGAGTCCCCCGCTTGATATGGGGGATTCGGCCTTCTGTGTCGATCATAATAAATTTTTTGTCGCTCTCTAGCACGGATAAGGTTTCCTTTAAGCTCCTTAAGGGTCTTCTGCAAGGTGGAGATGTAATCTTCAGTAGCTGGTACGTTAGTAGGGATACTAATCGGAGTGAGAGGAGAAGGGTGAAACCCGTAATTCGAAAAAAATGGGGAATGAAGGGTGGAGGCACCTTTGGAGTTGTTATAGGAGAATTTCGCAAGAGGAAGCAAGCGCTCCCAGTCGTCCTGGAGATAAGAGCAGTGACAGCGGAGGTACTGCTCGAGGCATTGGTTTACTCTCTCGGTTTGTCCGTTTGTCTGTGGGTGGTATGCACTGGACATCCGATGGTCTATCTGGAGTTTCTCACATAGAGCCTTCCAGAATTTGGAGATAAATTGTGAGCCCCTGTCCGATATCAGTTTTGTAGGCACTCCATGTAGACGGACTATGTTTGTCACAAAAACCTCAGCAGTCTCCTTTGAGGATGGTAACTTCTTCAGGGCCACGAAATGTGCCATTTTTGTTAGTAGATCAACAACAACAAGTACTGTATTGTGACCAAGTGAGGGGGGAAGATCAACGATAAAATCCATTGATACCCACTCCCAGGGTCTGGAGGGTATCGGGAGGTTCATTAGTAAACCGTAAGGTCGCTTACGGTCATGTTTGCAAGTGGCACAAATCTGGCATGAGGCGACGTACTCCTCAATTTCCCGTATCATATTGGGCCACCAGTAATATCTGCGGACTAAATCAACGGTTTTGGAGGTGCCTGGATGACCCGACATGGGAGTATCATGGCATAGTTGAATTACTTGTGTTGTCAGGGTTGGAGGTATGTATAGATGATTCTCCTTATAGTAGAACCCTTCATCATCCTTGCGAAGTCCCGGAGGACGATCCTTTTCATTTAGGGTTAAGATGTCCTTGAGTTTTTGTCATAGAGCTACAGTAGCGATAATTTTTTCGGGTGGAATGACCCATGAAGGGAATTCTGCCCCTGGATGGGGTTCATTCAAACGAGATAGCGCGTCTGCTTTTCCGTTTTTTGAGCCGGGTCTGTATGTAATTTGAAAATCGAACCGGTCGAAGAAAAAACTCCACCTTACTTGGCGAGAGGATAATGTCTTACCGGTTTTTAGATATTGGAGGTTGCGGTGGTCTGAGTATATAGTGATTGGGTGTTTCGAGCCTTCCAATATATGTCTCCAATTTTCTAACGCGTTTTTTATTGCCAGAAGTTCCTTTTCCCCTATGGGGTAGTTGACCTCAGCCGGATTGAGTGTCCGGGAGAAAAACCCCACCGGATGTAGGGGTGTCATTAATGAAGAGCGTTGAGATAAGACAGCTCCTACAGCATTTTGGGATGCATCCACTTCGAGGACGTACAAGTTGTTAGGGTCAGGTATGGTGAGAATGGGAGCGGATGTGAACCTATGTTTCAGTACTTGGAATGCTTCCTGAGCTTCTTCATTCCATTTGAATCTCGTGTTGATGCTTGTAAGTCTGGTGAGCGGTTTTGTAGTCGCAGAATAATTCTTGATGAATTTCCTATAAAAATTAGCGAACCCCAAAAACCTTTGAAGAGCCTTCCTGGACTTTGGAGTGGGCCAATTTTGTATACATTCAATCTTGGTCTGGTCCATCTGAATCCCTTCGGGGGAGATGATATAACCCAAGAACGGTAAGGTGGTCGTTTCAAATACGCATTTCTCCAATTTTGCGTACAGGCATTGGGCTCTCAAACGTGCTAATACCCAACGCACATGTCTTCTATGGTCTTGGATGTTATCTGAATATACCAATATGTCATCCAGATAGACAATGACACAAACATCCAGTAGATCTCGAAAGATGTCATTTATGAAATTTTGGAAAGTTGCAGGTGCGTTGCACAGTCCGAACGGCATGACTTGGTACTCAAAGAGTCCATAGCGGGTGCGAAAAGCGGTCTTCCACTCGTCACCTTTTCTGATCCTTATCAAGTTGTAAGCTCCTCTAAGGTCCAGTTTGGTATAGACAGTGGCAGTGCTGAGGCGTTCAATCAGTTCATTAATGAGAGGCAATGGGTACCTGTTCTTTACCGTCACTTTATTTAGGGCTCTATAGTCGATGATAGGA
Organism: Bufo bufo; assembly: GCF_905171765.1. Classification (NCBI taxonomy): domain Eukaryota; kingdom Metazoa; phylum Chordata; class Amphibia; order Anura; family Bufonidae; genus Bufo; species Bufo bufo. Next base: position 144,558,981 of record NC_053390.1, on the reverse strand, counting down.
CGGAGGCTGGAATCCTTGTTCCGAACAAAGAACATTCCCGATCCTGCGGGTGAAGTAGAGGGGCTAATGAACCCCTTTTTGAGGTTTTCCTCTAGATACTGTTTGAGATGGTCTAGCTCAGGTTTCGCCAATGGGCAAATCCTCCCCGTGGGTATTTCACTTCCTGGAAGTAGGTCTATGGGACAATCGTATATCCTGTGAGGCGGAAGCGTCTCCGCATTCTTAGAGCTGAAGACATCGGCGAAGTCCTGGTAGAGGTCTGGTACCTGGGTGCCCCCAACCAGTAATATGGAGTTTGTAGGATAGCAGGTCTCCTGGCAATACCCCGAATCTAACCCTACCCTCCCTTGGTCCCATAGTAGTGTTGGTCTATGTAATTTTAACCATGGTAGACCTAGTATGATGGGGAATAAAGGGGAAGATATAATATCAAAAGACATGAATTCGGTGTGGTTGTTTTCATACGTCACCATTATAGGTAGGGTTTGGGTTTGAACTGGGCCTGAGGCCGAAGTAGTGCCGTCAATAAAACTCACGGACATCGGGGAGTTCTTTTTAATCATTGGAATTTTATTTCGCTTAATCAACAGCGTATCGATAAAATTCCCGCAGGATCCCGTATCCACCATTGCGTCAACGGTAAGTCGACTTTGGTCCCACTGTAGAGTAAGAGAGGTGTATAAGTAACCCGGGGTTCTAATCTGGGGAACTACGATTTTACATAGAGAGTATTGCTTACCTTCGGACTTTTTCCGTATTGCCGGGCAATCTTCTACCCCATGGCCTTCGGAAGAGCAATATAGGCAGAGATTCAAGTTGCGTCTTCTGGTTTTCTCTCTTTCTGTTAGAGGACCCCTAAGGGCACCTATCTCCATGTTTTCTTCAGGGGGGTGCATCTGGGTTGGTCTGCTGGGAGGTACATATCCATAGCCCCGCTCTACTCTGCGTTCACGTAGACGCCTGTCTATGATGGTGACCCGTTGCATTAGATCATCGAGAGTGAGGGGCATGTCACCTCTTGCCAATTCGTCCTTCAGTGCTTCGGAAAGGCCGAGACGAAACTGGTTTCTGAGACTAATGTCGTTCCACTCGGTCTCCCGAGCCCACCGCGTATATTCAGCAATAAAGTCCTCAACAGGCCGTCTGCCTTGTTTTATGCTCCTGATGGCACATTCCGCCGTCTGCTGCTTGCTGTGGTCTTCATACAAGAGGGCCATGAGTGTAAGAAATTGGTGGTATTTGTCTAAGACAGGGTCCTCCCTCTCCAGGTAGGTATTTGCCCACGCTCTGGCCTCCCCCCTAAGAAAGGAGATCATTGTGAGGACTTTTATCCGGTCTGTAGGGTAAGTCCTAGGACGAAGCTCAAACATTAATTTGGAAGCATTAATGAAATCTCGGAACTGTTTACGATCCCCTGAGAAAAAGTCCGGCGGGCTGACCATTGGTTCAGGCCCCTCCCTTGGGGGGTTTGTGTTCTGTGCGACAAGGTCTCGCAATGTCTGGTTCTCAAGTTGCAGGTTCAGAACATCCTGTGAGAGGTTCTCAACCCTCTGTGAGAGGGTGACCATGTGTCTTGCTAACTCCGCTGGATCCATTTGGGTTCCACTAATATGTAATGCACCGAACTGTTTTGCGAGGATCTCAACTGCGGAAGCGTTTTGCATTAACCAGTACACGACCCAGAACGAGAGTGAGTGTATTAGATCAGGTTCAGTGGCGGATTCCCAGGCGGCTCTCTCAATCAGCTACACGGAGAGTTAGGGATCCAGACATCATACACCTGTTCCCTACTCTGCATCAATTATTAAACGGTGATTTGCTATACCTTCTACAGGTGGTTGGAGTAATTCAGTTGCGGTAGAGAGACAGTTATTCAGTCCTTAACTCTTGTTTTGCATGACATACATCTCAGTTGCAATAACATTAAGCTGACACAGGGTGCCTTGGTCACTATTGCTCATATAAATGAAATAACAGTCCAGCTACATTCAGTCATAGAAGTGACTGATACTTGCGGTTAGGTGGTTTGTTGAGAAATCTTCCGGATTGCCAGTGAGGGTTGTGGTGTAAGCAATATATTCCCAGGAGGTTGTGGTTCAGATCAGTTGTCTACGTAGGAGAGGCTTCCTTAGAAGCATACACGGCGTGCACTCCAAATTAGTGGAACGCCGTGTATAGTTCCCTTGGCGATTATATCGGGTAGTCTGTTTGTGTGGGAGGAGCCGCTGACGTCATCGGGCACGTTGCGTTCCAGCCTGGAACGCAAACGCCGCTGTGAAGTTCGGAGCTGGCGCTGAGCTCCAGATGGACCGCAACCCGCCGATCCCTTACAACGTGATATACCTGCCCTGACCATGCTTTGCAGACCAGGCATCAGTGGGCAAGGGGGTGACTCTGTGACATTGGCTTCTTACGCTCAAACATTTCCTTGACAGACACCTGACTGTGGGCAGATGAGCAGGAACTGCTGAAGGTGAGAGGCGGAGTGGCGGGTGATTGAGAGGGGGCAAGGAGGACAGCAGTGGTTGACGTGGCTGAAGATGCTGGACCAGGAGGAGGATGGTGGCTTTGAGTTTGTGTGCTGCTTGTACTCATGTGTTTATCCCATAGGCGTTTGTGATGTGAGATCATGTGCCTTTGCAAAGCAGTTGTACCTAGGTGGGTGTTGGACTTCCCACGACTCAGTTTCTTTTGGCACAGGTTGCAAATGGCATCGCTGTTATCAGAGGCAGACACACAAAAAAAATGCCACACTGCTTAGCTTTGCAATGACGGCATTCTGGTGGTGGCAACGGCATGCGTTGATTGGCGTGCTGTCTGGCTGACCCCGGGTGCCGATACATGCTGTCTGACTGTGCCACTAGCTCCTTGCGACGACCTCCCCCTGATTCCAACTTGTCTCCTCCTCCAGGGTACGTGGCCTCTGAACACTGGGCATTATTCTAGGGCCAAAGGAAATCACAGCACCACGACCACGACGGCCCCTGCGGGGTGGCCTGCCTCTGCCTGTCATTTTTTTTTAGATTAGTGGTACTATACGTGCAAGGTACTGTGCCACCCTATATGAGTGGTGGGCAGTGGGCACAGTACAGTCTGTGGGCCTGACACTCACTGGCAGGTAACTGCAATTATATTACAGAGGAAAAATTAAATGACTTTTTTATCTGCAAGGTACTGTGCCACCCTATATGAGTGGTGGGCAGTGGGCACAGTACAGTCTGTGGGCCTGACACACACTGGCAGGCAACTGCAATTATATTACAAAGGAAAAATGAAATGACTTTTTTTTATCTGCAAGGTATGTGCCACCCTATATGAGTGGTGGGCAGTGGGCACAGTACAGCCAGTAGGCCTGACACTCACTGGCAGGCAACTGCAATTATATTTCAGAGGAAAAATTTAATGACTTTTTTTATCTGCAAGGTACTGTGCCACCCTATATGAGTGGTGTGCACACAGTACAGTCTGTGGGCCTGTGGCCTCTCACACACGGGCAGGAAACTGTAATATATATATATAGGAAAAATAAATAAAAGCAGACTGATGTACCAGCCCTAAAAAGGGCTTTTTGGAGTGCTGTCAGGACGCTGTCCTTACAGCAGATGAGTCTTTGAGGACTGGAGTGGACACAGAACACTGGCCTAGCTAACGCTTTCCCTATTAATTCAGCAGCAGCAGCACTCTCCCTGCTCTAACTAACACTGCAGCTTCAGAATGAATCTAAGAGGGCTGGCGTCCTTGCTTTTTTTTAGGAGGTCGGAGGGTCTGGGAGGGAGGGTATGCTGATTGGCTGGAATGTGTCTGCTGACTGGGAGGTACAGGGTCAAAGTTTGCTTAATGATGACGTATAGGGGGCGGACCGAACATCGCATATGTTCGCCCGCCGCGGCGAACGCGAACAAGCGATGTTCGCCGGGAACTGTTCGCCGGCGAATAGTTTGGGACATCTCTACCCATTACTATAAACTTCTTCTCGCTGCATAGGATATGAGGCTCTTGTGTATCTCGCTTGGCCCTACCCTTCCTTTTTTGCTCTTTCTGGGCTTTTACCTTTCTATTTCTGTTCCCCCCGCTCGTTTTAGAAAGCTTCTTAAGTCTTCCCTTTGTTATTAGCATTCCGTTTATTTTGCCATTTTTACATGCTCATGACTAGAGATTAGCATATTGAAGTTGACGAAGTGGAATTCGATTCCGAATTTCAGGAAAAATTAGATTTGCACCGAATCCGAATTTCCTCACGCTTCATGGTAAAAAATCATATTTTTTCCTAAAATGATTGCTGCACGTGTGAGGACATGGAGCAAGGAGCTGTGGGAAGGCGGGATCACCCATAATGCCATGCATGCAGCCAATCAGCAGCCAGCCCTGTGATGTCACAACCCTATAAAAAGCCTAAGCCATCTGGGATTCTGCCATTTTCCAGTGTACTTAGTGCAGGGAGAGACGTCAGCAGGCGCTAGGGACAGTGCTAGAAAAAACTCCATTGTGCTAAAAAAAAACTATTATTCAAGGTGTAGGGAAAGGATAGGGAGGAATCATTCCACAGTATTTATGTTGAACAGGGTTCAGTAGGGGAGGTTACAGCCTGGGTAATAGGAACAATCCTATTACACCTTGCAGCACTGACTGGAGACCCAAATTGCCATTATACAGCTCTGTAATTCCAGCAAACCGTTCTTGTTATTAGGGTGTTACAGCCATTAACAGGGTTTATTACAAGGAAATATTTCTACGTCTTATTTGCCCTTGTGCGGTGCAGTTATATGTTCTAAAGCATTTTTGGCTTGTATTAGTGGGAAAAAAGGGCTTATTAGCCGCTGTGTGGTGAAGTGCTAAAATTACAGCACTTTTTGTTGTGTATTAGTGGCAAAAGAAAAATATATTTGCCGTTCAGCGGTGCAGTTATATGTTCTAAAGCCCTTTTTGTCGTGTAATGGTGGCAAAATATAAATATATTTGCCATTCAGCGGTGCATTTATATGTTCTAAAGCCTTTTGTGGCGTGTATTAGTGGCAAAAGAAAAATATATTTGGCGTTCAGCGGTGCAGTTATATGTTCTAAAGCCTTTTGTGGCTTCTATTAGTGGCAAAAGAAAAATATATTTTCCGTTCACTGGGTGCAGTTATATGTTCTAAAGCCCTTTTTGTCGTGTAATAGTGGCAAAATAAAAATTTATTTGCTGTTTAGCGGTGCAGTTATATGTTCTAAAGCCTTTTGTGGCGTGTATAAGTGGAAAAAGAAAAAAATATTTGCCGTTCAGCAGTGCAGTTATTCAGGGGCGTACACAGAAATCATTGGGCCCCATGGCAAGAATTTAAATTGGGCCCCCATGCCCGTTCCTAGTCCCTCCCACTATGCACCCTGGCTCCTCTCACTATCCTCCCTACCTTCTCCTCTGCCCCACCTTGTGCAGCAGTATTTTGTTCTACAAAATGGCAGTACTCATGCCGGAACCCAACAGACCCATTATAGTGAATGGGATCTGGTAGGTTCTGGCGGTGTTCAGCATATTTTGACAAGAATCTGGGGCATTACATGATATAATACCACCCAACTTTCCTGCTGTACAGCATGGCACATGCAAATGAGAAAAGTTTGATGAAGTGAGTGCCCCCCTTCCCCCATCCTCTGTGTCATGCAGGACAGCTGGGAGACACTGACATTACTTGCTATCCTGCATGACACATGTGCAGAGACATGAGTCTCTGGGAAAGCTGAGTGAACCTCTCCCCCCTGCCTTTCCATGTTCTTATTATCTGCATTTATGCCATGCAGGATAGCAGGAAATCTGAGTGACATTACATGATGTAATAGCACCCAGCTTTTCTGCTGTCCTGCATGGCACATGTAGAGAGACATGAGAATAGTCTGAGAAAGCTGAACATCTCCCACATACCCTCATATCTTCTCATGCCTCTGCCCTTGTGCCATGCAGGACATCAGGAAAGCTGAGTCACATTACATAGTGTAGTGACAACCTGGCATATGTGCAGAGGAATAGCCTGGGAAAGCTGAGTGACCTCCCTCCCCCTCCACACATACACCTCTGCACTGTCCTCACCTACAAATACAAGTGGTCACTTACTTCATTACTGGCGGAGTTGTGGCAATCCAGAGGAATCAGGCCTGATGGAGCTAGCAGGCGGGAGGTGGAGCTAGCAGGCGGGAGGTGGAGCTAGGAGGTGGGGCTAGCAGACGGGAGACAGTTAGGAAGATAGACAGGGGTGGGGACTCTCCTCCACTGGGGGCCCCCCTTCCTCACAGGCCACATAGCAGCTGCGTGGTCTGCCTATATGGTAGGTACGCCACTGCAGTTATATTTTCTAAAGCCTTTTGTGGCGTGTATTAGTGGCAAAAGAAAAATATATTTGCCATTCAGCAGAGCAGTTATATGTTTTAAAGCCCTTTTTGTTGTGTAATAGTGGCAAGATAAAAATATATTTGCCATTCAGCGGTGCAGTTATATGTTCTAAAGCCTTTTGTGGCGTGTATAAGTGGAAAAAGAAAAATATATTTGCCGTTCAGCGGTGCAGTTATATGTTCTAAGCCCCTTGTTTGCGTGTATTAGTGCAAAAGAAAAATATATTTGCCGTTCAGCGATGCAGTTATATGTTCTAAAGCCCTTTTTGATGTGTATTAGTTTTAAAAAAAAGGGCTTATTAGCCATTTTGTGGTGAAGTGAGAAAAGTACAGACTTTTTTGGGGTGTTTTCATTTCCTTTTTATTTATTTATTTGATCTAACAGTATGTCAGACAGAGAAGTGCCAGGCCCTGCACAGGGGAGTGGCAGAGGCCTAAATGATTCTGGCACAGGCAGAGGTCGCAGCAGAGTAAGGGGCCGTGGCAGCAGAGGTCAAGAAGGAACGAAAAATGAGACGCACAATGGATCCTGTCTGTGTAGCAGCTGTAAGGCCTGTATGGTCCCATCAGAATTGGCTTATGATTTGGTAGCCAAAAGCAGGAGTGGGTACAAAACACAGAAGACATGCAAATATTCCATTCACTTGTCATCTCTGTTTTGAATCCACTCCTGTTTTTTTTTGCATTAGCAATACTGATGGATTACTGACCAAATGCTGACCGAGTGAACGCGGATGCTCAACAGACAGGATCAATTTTTTAGGTGTTATTGTTCTGACGGATCAGAGGAAGGGCAAAATAATCAGTGACGTCAACACAAACTTACTGCTGACACCCTCTCCACTCTGTCGGGGGGCTCTACTTGTATAAGCGTTTAATAGAACAGGTTCTGTAGACATCTACTGTATCTGGAATCAGCTGATGATGGTATAAAAGGAGTGCGCTTCTTCTTGACGCTAACATTGACCTATAAGTTCATACTTGAGTTATTTGGTCAGCTTTGGCCCCGTGACTGCCCAAATAAGTGTGCAGTGTGCAGTGATACAAAGAGCGACGCCTGTCATCTGCATGTCATACGGACTCACAGTATTATTTCACTACCATAGCAGACTCCCTAAGTGTGTTACTGCAAGGCACAGTGTTCTACACCCCAGTGTTCCTGCAGCCAGGAAATAGACGTTTCTTTTTTTTTTTTTTTTTTTTAGAAACTTCGTCGAACCGGTCTAATCAAATTTTTGAAAAATTTGCCCATCTTTGCTCATGACCATGGTCGGATTCCCAGTGAGCCGATTGCCTATTACTAAGCAGTGAACTTCTGCAATGTGTATTACAGTCTGTAACACAGATCACAGACCACTGGCCCTACTGCGTTGTCATTATCATACACAGTGCAGTAGGTGGCCTGTGTGGGGTTGGAGTGCCAACATTATAATAGTCCCTGTGCTTCTTAGGAGTCATGTGCATGATTCCAAATATGGCTAACTCCATATATGGAGTCTCATGCTGACTCCATACATAGTTATTTCCATATGTAGAGTCAGCCCTGGGGGTATCCTCAAACACTGCCAGCATTCTGACTGTGTTTGGGGACACCCCTGTATATTTACATTTTATTCTGTCACTACTTTCAAATTTAAAACTAGGTCTTGGGAGATTGTCACTTTAACCAGTTAAAACCTCACTGGTATTCATGTACAATGTACTGACATCTACAGAAATAACTAAGGCGTGTGCTCTAGCCACTATTGTGCTGACCTACTGTCGCATTCGCATCACTCACAGTTCTATTGTTTTGCCCCCTCTACCAGTGCAATGCCTTGTTTACTTGTATGTTAGACCTTCCTAGTGAAAAGGCTCATTGTTTGCATTGGCCCTACCAACGTGGCTTGACCATGACTTCTACCAGTTTGGCTCTGTCTATAACATGGGGACACTGAGTCCTCAATCCGCCCCTGCTCAAGACCATAGGTATATAGTGCTTTCGTGGTTCTTATTGCGTGCATCAGCTCTTTACTTTCATGGCTTTCTGTCATGGGGTTTGTTTGCGATCCAGTTAATGTGTGCAACACCCCAATGAATAGGAGCTGTTAGTACTGCTGACATCATTCTGGATCCTCCAAGCACCTGTGCAGTGTCTTCTGACAAAACTTATTATAGCACAAGATTCATTGTATACTTATTTTTAAATATTTTGTGTATTCCCTAAGTACTATTGAGTATAAAAGGCTGATTCATGATCTAGCACCTGATGAAGCCACATGTGGTAGTGGCGATATGCATGTTAACACAGCCTGCAGTACCCTGAGTTTTTGTACTGACTAAGGGATAGTTATTTTTCCATTCTTATGATCCGTAAGAAAAAAAAACAGGATCTTGTAAAAAAAAAACGATCCTGTGCATCAGTTATGCTGCTGCTTTTTCAAGGCTGCTAATCAAGTGCTGGTCTAATCAAGTGCTGGTCTGCAAGTGCATTGGAGATATTCAGGAGATACTCAGGAGGTAATCTGGAGGTAGATACAATCTAAACAAGTAAGATTTATTTGTCTAAAAATTTTCCCCCTCTTTGCAATGGCAGACCTGGTTCTGTGCAGGAATTGTTGTGCTTTTATTTCAGGTTCCACTCTTCAGAGGTTTGGATACTGTCTGATCTGTAGACAGCTCTCCATAATGCAACAGGAAATTACCTTTTTGAAATATGAGATTTGTAAATTAACCATTAAACAAACTCAGGCTGAGAACATTGCAATGCCACTGCCACAGAGGCCCCCTAGAAATGGTAGAAATGGAAAATGGGTTACTGTAGGTTCTGGTAGACTGAGAGTTGTGGATAGAAGACATGTCCCACAGTCTGTGGCTCTCCATAATTCATTTGCAGCACTTTCAGAGTGCAAGAGCAACATGGCGGATGGCTCAAGCACAGTGGGTGAGAAACAATCATCTCCCATGCCTAAAGTATGCAAGACTGCAGCCAAAGACAAAAAGGAGAAGGTGAGGACTGATAGTAAGCAGCTGTTGGTGGGCGATTCCATCATAAGCGGTGTGAAGTTTGAGGAGAATGGTGTTGTGAGATGTTTCCCTGGTGCTACCACTAGCAGGGATAGACGACGGATCCTTAATATTGTTTGGCAAGCAAAGCAGGAAAGGGAAGTGTATGTTATTGTCCATCTTGGGACAAACGATCTGGCTTGCAATGAGGTCTCAAAGGTGAAAGAAGCTTTTCACACACTTGGAAAGGATATACGGGAGGTTGCATCAACTGTTTCATTCTCTGCAGTTTTGCCTGTGCATAACCTTCAGCATGACAGGAAGATGCGCATTAAGGAATTCAATGTATGGCTTGGTGAATGGTGTCGGAACCAAGGGTTTGGCTTTGTGTCTCATGTTAGCTCTTGTTGGAATGGAAAAGAACTGTACAAGAAAGATGGTTTGCATCTTTCTCTCAAAGGAACGAATGTCCTCGGTGAACAGTTCCAAGTATTTGCTAAGGAGCATTTAAACTAGGAAAGGGGGGCAAAAGAGTGATAATCCAGCAGTCCGACTGCCCCCCGGAACAATGCCAGAAGATGCCAGTAGCACAAAGGTTAAGAAATGACAAGCTCAGATTCTTATCTACAAATGCTCGCAGTTTAGGGAATAAGATCAATGAACTTGAGGCTATAATGGCATCTGAGAATATAGATGTAGTGGCTGTTACTGAGACGTGATTCAAAGGGAGTAATGACTGGTATATATCAATACCAGGGTTCTCTCTATACAGGAAAGACAGAGAAGGCAAGAAGGGGGAGGGGTGGCCCTGTATGTGAAAGACAGCATAAAATCTAATTTTATACAAGTTAGCGAGAACAATTTAGAGTCAGTTTGGGTTACCTTGCAGCTTGATAATCATAAGGTAACTCGTGTAGGTGTGATATATAGTCCACCTAGCCAAGTCAAAGAATTAGATGATCTACTAGTTGAGGAAATATCTAAAATGACATTGAAGGGGAAGTTATCATTATGGGAGACTTCAATCTTCCAGATGTAAACTGGAAAACCAAAATAGCTAGTTCTGCCAGGAGTACAGATATTCTAAATTCCCTACTGGGATTATCTCTACAGCAAGTAGTTGAGGAGCCAACCCGGAAGGAGGCCATTTTAGATATAGTATTCACAAATGGGAATTTGGTATATGATATTACTGTAGGGGAAAGCTTGGGATCTAGTGATCACCAGTCAGTGTGGTTTACTATAAGTACAGTGACTCACCACACAAAAACAAAAGTTTTAGATTTTAGAAAAACTGACTTTTCTAAAATTAGATTAGTGGTATACGAGTCCCTATCAGATTGGAACAGTTTCATTGGAGTCCAGGAGAAATGGGACTACTTAAAAGAGGCACTATTGAAGGCAACAGAAAATTGCATTAGGCTTGTCAATAAAAGCAAAAAAAGGAAGAGACCACTGTGGTACTCAGCAGAAGTGGCCAAAATCATTAAAAACAAAAAGATAGCATTTAGGAGTTATAAAAAAAAAAAAGAGGATGACAGGCAAATTTATAAGATTAGGCAGAGAGAGGCCAAACAAGTTATAAGAGCTTCTAAAGCACAGGCAGAAGAGAAATTAGCTCAGTCAGGGAAAAAAGGCGATAAGGCATTCTTCAGATACATAAATGAAAAAAGGAAACTAAAACAAGGAATTACAAAATTAAAAACAAAAGAAGGAAGGTATATGGAAGAAGATAAAGAACTAGCTGACTGCCTCAATGAATACTTCTGTTCAGTCTTTACAAAGGAAAATGAAGGAAATGGACCTCAGTTAGGAAAGTAGACTAATGAATCTTTTGATGCATGTGTCTTTACAGAGGAAGAGGTTCTAAGTCAGCTGTCTAAAATCAATACAAATAAGTCACAGGGGCCTGATGGGATACACCCAAAGCTATTAAAAGAGCTCAGCGGTGAACTAGCAAAATCATTAACAACTTTATTTAACCAATCACTGGCAACAGGAGTCGTCCCAGAAGATTGGAAATTAGCAAATGTTGTGCCCATTCACAAGAAAGGTAGTAGGGAGGAATCGGGCAACTATAGGCCAGTAAGCCTGACATCAATAGTGGGGAAATTAATGGAAACCATACTTAAGGAGAGGATTGTGGAACATCTAAAATCCCATGGATTGAAAGATGAAAAACAGCATGGGTTTACTTCAGGGAGATCATGTCAAACTAATCTTATAGATTTTTTTGGATGGGGTGACTAAAATAATAGATGGAGGAGGTGCAGTAGACATCGCTTATCTAGACTTCAGTAAGGCTTTTGATACTGTCCCACACAGAAGGCTTATCAATAAATTGCAGTCTTTGGGCTTGGACTCCCATATTGTTGAATGGATTAGGCAGTGGCTGAGGGACAGGCAACAGAGGGTTGTAGTCAATGGAGTATATTCAGACCAAGGTCTTGTTACCAGTGGGGTACCTCAGGGATCTGTTCTGGGACCCATATTGTTTAATATCTTTATCAGCGAAATTGCAGAAGGCCTCGATGGTAAGGTGTGTCTTTTTGCTGATGACACAAAGATTTGTAACAGGGTTGATGTTCCTGGAGGGATACACCAAATGGAAAAGGATTTAGGAAAACTAGAGGAATGGTCAAAAATCTGGCAACTAAAATTTAATGTTGATAAGTGCTAGATAATGTACCTGGGGCGTAAAAACCCAAGAGCAGAATATAAAATCAGTGATACAGTCCTAACCTCAGTATCTGAGGAAAGGGATTTAGAGGTCACTATTTCAGAAGACTTAAAGGTAGGCAGACAATGTCATAGAGCAGCAGGAAATGCTAGCAGAATGCTTGGGTGTATAGGGAGACTAATTACCAGTAGAAAGAGGGAGGTGCTCATGCCGCTCTACAGAGCACTAGTGAGACCTCATTTGAAGTATTGTGCTCAGTACTGGAGTCCATATCTCCAGAAGGATATTGATACTTTGGAGAGAGTTCAGAGAAGAGCTACTAAACTGGTACATGGATTGCAGGATAAAACTTACCAGGAAGGATTAAAGGACCTTAACATGTATAGCTTGGAAGAAAGACGAGACAGAGGGGATATGATAGAAACTTTTAAATACATAAAGGGAATCAACAAGGTAAAAGAGGAGAGAATATTTAAAAGAAGAAAAACTGCTACAAGAGGACATAGTTTTAAATTAGAGGGGCAAAGGTTTAAAAGTAATATCAGGAAGTATTACTTTACTGAGAGAGTAGTGGATGCATGGAATAGCCTTCCTGCAGAAGTAGTAGCTGCAAATACAGTGGAGGAGTTTAAGCATGCATGGGATAGGCATAAGGCCATCCTTCATATAAGATAGGGCCAGGGGCTATCCATAGTACTCAGCATATTGGGCAGACTAGATGGGCCAAATGGTTCTTATCTGCCGACACATTCTATGTTTCTATGTTTCTATTACATAAAATAGTGATGGAGGAGTTAAAAAAATAAAATTCTAATTAAACTCACCTTAATCCACTTGTTTGCGCAGCCCGGCTTCTCTTCTTTCTTCTTCTTTGAGGAAAAGGACCTCTGGTGACGTCACATGGATCATGTTATGGATCATGTGAGGAGCGCAGTGACGTCACCACAGGTCCTTTTCCTCAAAGAAGAAGAAAGAAGAGAAGCCGGGCTGCGCGAACAAGTGGATTAAGGTGAGTTTAATTTTTATTTTATTTTTTAACCCCTCCATCACTATTTTAATAAGCATTCTGTATTAAGAATGCTATTACTTTTCCTTATAACCATGTTATAAGGGAAAATAATAAAATGTACAGAATACCTAACCCAAACCCGAACTTCTGTGAAGAAGTCCGGGTTTGGGTCTGGGTAGCAAACATGCCAATTTTTCTCACACCCGTGCAAAACGCATTAAAACGCTTTGCAGTCGCGGGGAAAAATCGCACATTTTCCCGCAACGCACCCGCATCTGTTCCCGCACGAGGATGTGAACTCTCCCTTACAGTGTCATGCTTAGGCCTTATTGTAAGATAATACAGCTGCAATACCAGTTTTTATGTTTAACAGGTGCCTTGGTGTGTTGTTTTTTTTAATGGATTTATAGATTTGGCTTGATATAATAAAGCTTTTTATTCTTAGCCTTTGGGTATGTGCTATTTCTGCATGTGGCTTGCTGATTTTAAAGGGTTTCTGTCACCCCAATTTTCGCTATTAAACAGGCTGACATTATAGATGTGAAAATGTCACCTGAATTTAACTCTGCATTTCTTTTATTTAAGTATGCCCCAGTTTTCGTGTAATTTTAACTTTTATTATATGCAAATGAGCCTCTAGGAGCAGGGGGGCATTGCTCCGTTCGCCCACCTCATTTCCACGCCCTTCTGTCTTGATTGACAGGGCCAGGCCAGCGTTGGCTCTCCTGCTGGCTCCGTCTGCCGTGTAAATCTTGCGCCTGCGCCATCCCGTTCAGTATTTGGCACAGGTGCAGTGAGACATTAATGGCTGTGTGTTGACTTATTTTGAGGGCACACCGAATTTACATTGTTAGGGGCTGTGCACATGAGCGGTGATTTTCACGCATTACTTGTGCGTTGTATGAAAATCGCAGCATGCTCTATATTGTGCATTTTTCACGCAACGCAGGCCCCATAGAAGTGAATGGGGCTGCGTGAAAATCACAAGCATCCGCAAGCAAGTGCAGATGCGGTGCGATTTTCACGCATGGTTGCTAGGAGATTATCGGGATGGTGACCCGATCATTATTATTTTCCCTTACAACATGGTTATAAGGGAAAATAATAGCATTCTTAATACAGAATGCTTAGTAAAATAGTGATGGAGGGGTTAAAAAAATAAAATTCTAATTAAACTCACCTTAATCCACTTGTTTGCACAGCCCGGCTTCTCTTCTTTCTTCTTCTTTGAGGAAAAGGACCTGTGGTGACGTCACCTGGATCATGTTATGGATCATGTGACGAGCGCAGTGACGTCACCACAGGTCCTTTTCCTCAAAGATGAAGAAAGAAGAGAAGCCGGGCTGCGCGAACAAGTGGATTAAGGTGAGTTTAATTTATTTTATTTTTTTTAACCCCTCCATCACTATTTTAATAAGCATTCTGTATTAAGAATGCTATTATTTTTCCTTATAACCATGTTATAAGGGAAAATAATAAAATGTACAGAATACCTAACCCAAACCCGAACTTCTGTGAAGAAGTCCGAGTTTGGGTCTGGGTAGCAAACATGCCGATTTTTATCACACGCGTGCAAAAAGCATTAAAACGCTTTGCAGTCGCGGGGAAAAATCGCACATTTTCCCGCAACGCACCCGCATCTGTTCCCGCACGTCACCCGCAACGCCCGTGTGAACCCAGCCTAATACAGACTATACACTGAATACTTTACATTGTATCAAAGTGTCAGATCTTCAGTGTTGTCCCATGAAAAGATATAATAAAATATTTTAAAAAACTTGAGGGGTGTACTCACTTTTGTAAGATACTGTATGGAGTGCTAGCTACAAGGTAACATCTGAATGGGACCCCCAACAATATGATCTTAAGGATAGGCCTTAAGAATCAAAATCCTGAAAACTCTTTTTTACAGTCTTCTCTTTAAATTGTGAAGGGAAAGAAATTGAACTCATGGGGTGATATGTTGTTGTTCCAAGCGTCCTGGATGGTCTTCAGCCTTAGTTAAGCTTCAGGAAACTGTGACTATGTCATAAGTTATTGTTATTATCTTTGGTAGCCAACTGGAGTGGAAGCATTACAATGAAAATGAAAATGTAAGAAACATAATTCATTTGAGACTAGTGTGTATCAGAGAGAGCCAAAAACGAACTACATATATGTCGCTAATCCTCAGTTAACTTCAAAACCTTTTGCAAACAGAAGAATTATATGGCAAGAAGTAGAAATTATAAAACCTCTTTCCCTATCCCAAAAAAGTGAATAATATAAAGCAGATTCCGAGTTCTATAGGCTTAGAAGAATTATTTTCATCCTGATAAGTGATTTGCTCTAACTACAAAATCATTTCATTTCATCTTCTTTTTATTCATTTAAGCAAAATATGCCAGTTTCTTGTTTTTATGTAGAGATGAGCGATGTTTTTAAAAAATTGATTCAGCAGCTTTGTCGAACTTCGTCATAAAATTCGATTTGGTATTACCGTGTCCGTACTCCCTTCTTATGACTAACACTCTTGCAAGCAGGCCCAGGGGTAGCTCCCCCTAACTGCATTGGTTCATCACCAGGCAGAAACTCAGGCATGAAGGGTGAGACCAGACTAAATTGAGGAGTTGGAATGACCACTTAAGCTACACCTCAGAAAAGAGGTGTGGTCATAACCAGCAACAACACAGAAACAAGTTAAACCAAAAAGGCTGTCAGATTACATCACGTGCAGCCAGTCTCTTAGATCTTCTGACCCCTGTCACAGCAGAGACCGTGACAGCTGGAGAGAGCAATTTTCAACAGCTATTAATGCTGTATGGGCACCTGTACTTGTGTTTGTGCATTTATATTTCATCATTAAAATATTACAATGGGGGAGATGGCGCTTTATACATTCAGACACCTACTGTACTTCAAAACTGCTGCTTGTGGCACTAAATGTACTTGCATCAGATAACCATTTAGCAAATAGGCTTGTTTCATGCTTTATTTTATACAATTTACGCTGATGGTTGCAACATAGAAAAAATTAAAACAATTTGTGAGCCCTGCAGCTATCCTCCTTCTGCTACTAGAAAACGTAGTAAAACAGACATATGTGTGTTCATGAAAGAAGTACATAACTGCCTTATGTGCAAAGTATTCTCTTGGCTCAGCTCTGTCTTATTACAACAAACCAATGTTTTGGTATTAGGCTCAGTTCACATCTGCGTTGATTTTTCTGTTACTCTGTTCTGTCAGAGGAACAGAAAAATGGTTGAAAAAATTATGAGTTTAATCCCCAATTGTTTGCATGGGTTATTTTGCGTATCAGTTGTGCTCAGTTTGCATCCATTTTTGCGACTTCCGTCAGGTTTTAGTTATTTTTGAAGAGAGAAAAAGGCCTTTCTGCCAGAAATAAAAGGATAGGTCATTAATATTAAAATCCCTGAAAAAAAACCTTTTAATCAGTTTCAAAGATTAATGTTTTTTCTCTTTTGCTGTTGGAACAGAATAATGGAAAAAATCAGCTCAGATGTGAACTAAGCCTTACACAAGAGATGTGAACTAAGCCTTACACAAGTAATTTAAAGTCTTTTTAGTCCTCCTGCTGCTGAGATGTTTGTGGACAGTTGCTGCAGCCTGTTGTGTGACATATTACAGAGGATGCAGTCCATGTTGGAGAGCTTAAAAGGGTTGTCCGAGTTATAGAAAAAATGACACCCTGCAAACCTGATGGTCAGGAATATATACATTAGATAAGTGAGGTCTAGCAAAAAAAAAAAAAATGCTATTTACACACATACCTAGCACTGCTCTGGCCCCTTTGTTTACATGCAGTTATAGAGCTGTGGGGCATGTAACAACATTCTGTGATGTTCTTCTCGTGAATATTTGTGGGTGTCACCTAGGACTACCTTTCCTCTCCCCTGCCGTGTCTTGGTTCTCTTTGCTGCAGCTCTTCTCAGTAGTCACTGACCTCACACAGACAGACATTCTTCTGTTTGCTCTCCTGGCCATTTACATCTTGCTGCTTCTTACATTTATTCTATTTCACCTGTTAAAGTCCAGTAAAACATTCCTCCTACCCTGTTAGCTTTCACTGCGACTGGAATTCCTTGTCTGCTTATTGGATTATAAAAGCTAATCTTGAGCTACTCTTCCTCCAGTAACATATAGGGGGTGTGGCTTTGTGCTGACAAGCTCCGTCCACTTTTTGGACCTCACCGCTGATGTTCCTATGGCCTATATACACTGGCAGCTGGCAAACAACTCTCTATGAGGATGCCTTCTGAATGGACTAGATATGCCTGACAGATCTCAGCTAAGGATGGATCGAGCAGGAGGAGACAGCACAGCCTGAAGATATCAGTAGTGAGGACCTGTGCACAGGGGGTGGGACCCTCCAGCAAGCACAGCCCACAGATCAGACTTCAGTGACCTTCTGTGTATAGGGCAGGACAGCTCCCTCCTGCAGCCCTAGGCTGGTGCACGGAACATCATCAGAGCAGGCAAAGAAACTGATGTCACAGGTTATGTGATAGTTGCTGAAATATGTGAAAGGGGCCACTGTAGAAGAAGTTAATCAATTAAAAATCCATTGCTTTTTTTTTTTAGATAGAAATATACATAGAATAAAAAGTATCCCTTGGACAACCCCTTTAAGGATAGCTTTTACAACCACAAATGAAGCAGGCATAATAGGTATTTAAAGGCATTATCCCACAACAACTTATTACTTACCTACAAGATAGATAAAAAGGTGTATTGGTGGGACAACCCCTCTTCAGGATAGGCCATAAATATGTGATCAGTGATGGTCTGACTCCCAACACCCCCACTGATCAGCTGTTTGGACAGGCCATGGTGCTTCCTAGGCCAGTGACATCACGTTCATTGGTTACATGGCCTACTTGCAGCTCAGTCCCATTCAAGTGAATGAGGTTGAGCTGCATTACCAAGCACAGCCACTATACAATGTACAGCACTGTGCCTGGTAAGCTGCAAGGAGGCCACAGCACTTACCAGAGCACTGCAGCCTGTTCAAACAGCTAATGGTTAGGGTTGCTGGGAGTTGGACCCCAACCACTAACATACTGGTGGCCTATCCTGAGGATAGGCCATCAATATGAAAATCTTGGAAACCTCCTTTACGGTGAACTGTAGACATGCTTTATTTATGCAAGATGTATTTCTTGAAAGAAACTCTATGACATTTACAGAAACAATAGAAAATTTTTAATGAACTGACTCATTGGAGGGAAATCTGCACGAATCAGTAATAATAGGAAGTTGTCACTTTCCTCCTGATCTCTTACATTATGCTTTATATGACTACATTTAAACAGAATTGTAATGATGTTAATAGGAGTAATCTCTGATCAACAGATGGGATAAACTCTAGAGACCCGAGCCAACAAATAAATTATTGTATACTGTATTTCTTTACAAAACTTTTATACAGTAGAAACAAAACACATCAAACTATAATCCATGTAGGGTGGCCACATAGACTATATAAGATATCAGGAATAATCACATCTAGAATGTTAAACTCACCTCTCCTCTTCATACAGTTTCTCCAATGTATCAGGACAGATATGATAGTTGGATTCTACACATAGGAGAGCTTTACAAGGTAAATGAGAAATCGAGGTGATCGAGGATTCTCATTGAACAAATAGGAATATAACTGACCCTGATCTTCACGCCCTATAGAGCACATCTCCTGACAAGGACAACCCTATCAAGCCTATCCCTGTTGAACCCTAGTCTAAAGTCTATCCATCAATTCCAAATGCATTTCTGCCTATGTAAACCTGGCTTCATCAAGGAGAATAACAGAGGGTGCAAGTTGTATTAAAAAAGTTAATAAGGTTTGGTAACCATACTTCACATAAAAAATGTGGTGTGATTTACAGTTTATGCATGTGTGGTTACTGCCTATAAATGTGTTCTAATCCATAGTTTGTTTCTGGTGTGTAATGTATGATGTGATGAGCAAGCACCCCGACACAAAGGGTACAAAAGACAAAATATCCTGCTTCTCTTCACAGTTAGGGAGAGCAGTACATGTACTAAATGACAAATAATGAAAACAAATAAACGATAAAACAATGAACTTAGTGCTCATAATATTCACAGATAAAATAAATGATATTAAAGAAAGGAAATAAAGGCAGTAATATGTACTACGCAAATTATAGTGCAAATATGGTGTGCGATATTTGTACTCCATAAAAGCGCCATAAAACCTTTGATAAATTCCCCAATTTCTCTGTCCAGTTTCCCTTCTAAAGATTCTGGAGCAACTGACAAGTGAAATATGTAGGGACAAGCTGAATATCAATCGGTCTTGTCTTTTAAGTGGCATTTGCTGGCAATTGTACCGGATAGTAACATTCACTTAAGGGTGCATTCACACGACCGTAAGTGTTTTGCGGTCCGCAAATTGCAGATCCGCAAAGCATGGATACCGGCCATGTGCATTCCGCATTTTGCGGACCGCACATGGCTGGCGCTATATAGAGAATGCCTATTCTGCGGACAAGAATACGACACTCTTCATATTTTTTTGCTGGGTCGCAGAACGGAACAACAGATGCAGACAGCACATGGTGTGCTGTCAGCATCTTTTGCGGCCCTATTGAAATGAATGGGTACACACCCGTTCCGCAAAATTGCGGAACAGATGCAGATCCATTTATACGGTCGTGTGAATGCACCCTAAGACTGTATACAATTTGACTTAAAGGGAACCTGTCATGTGGATATTTGATTATAATCTAACTAATTATATACAATCATTAACTACTAAAAAGTACCTTAGATGTATTCACTTACTGGTGTGACAGATGGTTACCTCATAATATACACACAAAGATGTCGCATGCCGCATGCTAATGAGCTGATTTGAGTCCAGCGTGATGTCATTGAGTCCAGTGTATATTTAATTCAGAGCTATAGCCACTCCCCTGCCCACCTGCTGCTGGTTCATATGGAAACAAACTGTCATTCAGCAGCAGGTGGGCGGGGAGAGTCAGGAGCTCATGAATATTCATGACTCATCATTATCAGCTGGAGCTTTTCAATACAAGATGTTGGCAGATTGACTGGGTCAATTAAAGAAAGTGACCCAGCATTGTGTTAAGAGAATCAATCACTTATTTATGTTGCCCTTAGTTAGGACACCATAAAACTGGTGACAGGTTCCATTTAATTGGGTTTTCTGGGATTACTATGCTTTGCCATGCTCATATTGTTGCTTTCCTGATGTAAATCTTCCTCATGAATTTTTTTCTCCAATTTTGACTCTGTTGACTTGTTTTGACCATATAAATCCTGTATGTAGCACTTCCTGTTGCTGTATCCAACTAAACCCATGATGCACTTCTCCTTTCTGTAGCACAGCTCCAACAATAGCCCTAACAACGCCCAACTAGTTTATAGTTTCTCCCACCCAGCTAGTTACATAGGAACTCCCCTATCACTGCCCCCGTTGCTGCTTTGACATGTCCATGGATATAACATCACTGGAAATAAGAAAGAACCACATGGATATGGTCATGTGACCACAGGCCAGAATGGAACATAGGAGCAATAAAGTTATCTTTTTTTGCCAGGAAAGCTATTTTAAATATCTTTCCCAGAAACCCAAAGATATACAAATTAGCTTTGGTGACAAAAAAAAAATAAGAAATGTAATTCTGATGCCAGATGATGTTAGATATACTACTTTGCATTTATCTTTCTTTATTATGGAAGCGCTCATTAGTACCGGAGGATTAGGAAGCGGGGAAGGCTCTGTACTCACCACATCCTGGTCCTCGGCTGTGCAGTGGCTGCGCACAACGCCAGTTCACAGCACAGCCGACAGCAGAAGGAAGAAGATCGCGGGCGGTGAGGAGCGGCGGTGTCGAGGAGCAGGAGAGGTAAGTGTTTTTTTATTTTATAAAACATAAGGCTGCTGGGGGCTGATCTGAGGCAATGGGGGTGATGAGAGGCATAATGGCTGATAATGGGGGCTGATGAGAGGCATAAGGGCTGTTAATGAGGGATGATGAGAGGCATAAGGGCTGATTATGGATGCAGATAAGAGGCATAAGATCTGTTATGGGGGCTGATAAGAGGCATAGGGGCTGATATGGGGGCGATGGGAGGCATAGGGGCTGATATGGGGGCTGATAAGAGGTATGGGGTTCTTAACTGAGGTCTGATTGGAGTCGTTTACATTGAGGTCTGAGCTGAGGTCTGATTGGGGGTAAAATATGAGGTCTTATTGGGGTCTTATTAACATTGGGGGTCTGATTGGGGCTGTCAGCTGAGGTCTGATTAACATTGGGGGTCTGACCTGAGGTGTAATGAAAAATATTTTTTTCTTATTGTCCTCCTCTAAAACCTAGGGATCATTCTGACTCTCTGGACATGGTCCTTCAACCAGTTTCTATGGGCTATAGGCTTGGAAAGTATAGTCTGTAATTGGATTAAAAACTGGCTCAAGGACTGTGTCCAGAGAGTTGTGGTCAATGATTCCTATTCAGAATGGTCACGGGTTATAAGTGGTGTACCCCAAGGTTCAGTGCTGGGCCCTCTATCATTTAATTTATTTATTAATGATATCGAGGACGGGATTAATAGCACCAGTTCTACTTTTGCAGATGACACTAAGCTATGTAGTACTGTACAGTCTAACGGAAGTTCATAAACTACAAGCTGACTTGAACACTCTGAGTGATTGGGCATCAAGTTGGCAAATGAGGTTCAATGTGGATAAATGTAAAGTTATGCATCTTGGTAGTAATAATCTCTGTGCTTCATATGTCCTAGGTGATGTAACACTGGGAGAGTCACTTATAGAGAAAGATTTGGGTGTCCTTGTAGATGGTAGATTAAATTACAGCATACAATGTCAATGAGCTGCTTCTAAGGCCAGCAGGATATTGTCATTCATTAAACGAGGCATGGACTCGCGGGGCAGGGATGTAATATTACCAGATATAGGAAATAAGTCCAGATCACCTACTATCCTTCATGCACGAGACGAGTCAAGGCTAGCTCTCCATATGTAGAAATCAGAAAAAAAAGTTCCGGCACTGGATGATTATTCGTTGCGTTGTCTTTATTTTCCATTTCACATTAGGTTACATATGATGGACATCACCTCCCGCCACCTCCAGTTAGGTCGACATGTTTCGAACTGCAACGTTCTTAATCATAACCGGAGGTGGCGGGAGGTGATGTCCAGCATATGTAACCTAATGTGAAATGGAAAATAAAGACAATGCAACGAATAATCATCCAGTGCCGGAACTTTTTCTGATTTCTGTAATATTACCACTTTACAAAGCGTTAGTGCGGCCTCATCTGGAATATGTAGTTCTGGGCACCAGTCCATAAAAAGGGCGCACTGCAGCTGGAAAAAGTACAGAGGAGAGCGACTAAACTGATAAGGGGCATGGAGCGTCTTAGTTAAGAAGAAAGATTAAAATAATTTAATTTATTTAGTCTTAAAAAGAGATGTCTAAGGGGGGACATGATGTCACGGCTGTGTCACGGTCTCGGTGTTGTTCGCTGTGACACATTTGCCATGTATGCTGCTTGCCTGGGGCAACGTGTAGTCTATGCAGCATGTGTGTGCACTGCTCTCTCTATCCTGGTTCCTTTGTGAGGAATATAGATTAATATTTACTGTCAGCCATGTCCTCACACCCATGGAAATCAATCTCCAAAGGGGTCACTGCTTCAAAGCCGCAGCCAGATAGCAGAAAACTCCTAGCAGGCCACATTTGGTTACATTTCACACCTCCAGTCAGACAGCACGGATTCTGCAGGAAAACCACCAGCAGGAGGTATCAGCCCTTGCCAGGAACTAAACCAAATAAAGAAATACCACAGCTAGACCGCACCTCCAAAAATAAAACATAATTTATTGAAACATACTGATTAAAAACATCAATTCATGGAACATTCCCCACTCGTGGGTAAAATCATATGCAAAATACATCCGGTACCACCATCAGACGATCAATATACACTGCTCAAAAAAATAAAGGGAACACTTAAACAACACAATGTAACTCCAAGTCAATCACACTTCTGTGAAATCAAACTGTCCACTTAGGAAGCAACACTGAGTGACAATCGATTTCACATGCTGTTGTGCAAATGGGATAGACAACAGGTGGAAATTATAGGCAATTAGCAAGACACCCCCAATAAAGGAGTGGTTCTGCAGGTGGTGACCACAGACCACTTCTCAGTTCCTATGCTTCCTGGCTGATGTTTTGGTCACTTTTGAATGCTGGCGGTGCTTTCACTCTAGTGGTAGCATGAGACGGAGTCTACAACCCACACAAGTGGCTCAGGTAGTGCAGCTTATCCAGGATGGCACATCAATGCGAGCTGTGGCAAGAAGGTTTGCTGTGTCTGTCAGCGTAGTGTCCAGAGCATGGAGGCGCTACCAGGAGACAGGCCAGTACATCAGGAGACGTGGAGGAGGCCGTAGGAGGGCAACAACCCAGCAGCAGGACCACTACCTCCGCCTTTGTGCAAGGAGGAACAGGAGGAGCACTGCCAGAGCCCTGCAAAATGACCTCCAGCAGGCCACAAATGTGTATGTGTCTGCTCAAACGGTCAGAAACAGACTCCATGAGGGTGATATGAGGGCCCGACGTCCACAGGTGGGGGTTGTGCTTACAGCCCAACACCGTGCAGGACGTTTGGCATTTGCCAGAGAACACCAAGATTGGCAAATTCGCCACTGGCGCCCTGTGCTCTTCACAGATGAAAGCAGGTTCACACTGAGCACATGTGATAGACGTGACAGAGTCTGGAGACGCCGTGGAGAACGTTCTGCTGCCTGTAACATCCTCCTGCATAACCGGTTTGGCATTGGGTCAGTAATGGTGTGGGGTGGCATTTCTTTGGAGGGCCGCACAGCCCTCCATGTGCTCGCCAGAGGTAGCCTGAATGCCATTAGGTACTGAGATGAGATCCTCAGACCCCTTGTGAGACCATATGCTGGTGCGGTTGGCCCTGGGTTCCTCCTAATGCAAGACAATGCTAGACCTCATGTGGCTGGAGTGTGTCAGCAGTTCCTGCAAGACGAAGGCATTGATGCTATGGACTGGCCCGCCCGTTCCCCAGACCTGAATCCAATTGAGCACATCTGGGACATCATGTCTCGCTCTATCCACCAACGTCACGTTGCACCACAGACTGTCCAGGAGTTGGCAGATGCTTTAGTCCAGGTCTGGGAGGAGATCGCTCAGGAGACCGTCCGCCACCTCATCAGGAGCATGCACAGGCGTTGTAGGGAGGTCATACAGGCACGTGGAGGCCACACACACTACTGAGACTTATTTTGACTTGTTTTAAGGACATTACATCAAAGTTGGATCAGCCTGTAGTGTGTTTTTCCACTTTAATTTTGAGTGTGACTCCAAATCCACACCTCCATGGGTTGAAAAATTTGATTTCCATTTTTTTTATTTTTGTGTGATTTTGTTGTCAGCACATTCAACTATGTAAAGAACAAAGTATTTCAGAAGAATATTTAATTAACTCAGATCTAGGATGTGTTATTTTTGTGTTCCCTTAATTTTTTTGAGCAGTGTATAAGATAGTCAAGAATGTAACATGCAAATGCATAAAATCTATCAAATAATATACTTATCAGAAACACAGTGGTGGCACATAGGGAATAGAGACCCACAAGGGGGAAAAGAAAACCCTCACGCGTATCGCTAGAACATGTGCTAGCTTCCTTAGAGGTCCATGTAAATGTGCATTTGCGTTTTAACATTATATATCCTATTAAATCAATCAATTATCAATTGTAGCTGTGGTCAAGTACATAAAACGATAAACAAAGGAGGGAATGGGGAGGGCACGCGTAGGTACTACCTGGATTCTCGCCGGCGCATGGTCCGAGCGCGAATGAAAATGCCGGTGGAAGCCGGCGTGCTGGAAAAACAAATGCGCATGCGCAAGATGGTGCCCGGGCGGAAGTCGACGCTGCGATGCGTTCCAAAGGGCGGAAACACATCATGGCCTCGCAAACGCCACAGAGCGCCGAATCAGACGAGTACATCCCCTAATGGATCGCCGAAACCAAGGAAAGTAATGTTAGTTCCGGTGTATAAACAAGGCATAACAGTTTAAGACCAATGTCAATTAGGAACCCACAATTTCACTATATTAACAAGAAGTATAGATAGAGAATTCATAAGATCGCAATAATATCAAAACATGATTCAGTGTTCAAGTGTTAACAGAAAAAAATATATATATAATTTACAATCTAAACAATCAAAATAACTCCATGATCATATGTGAAATACAATATTACATAGATAAAATGTGCAATTCATAAAGAAATAAAATTATACTGTATACTGTATATACATATATATATATATATATGATATACAATGCATAGTTAATTATATGAATGAATAGAATAAACAAATGTGTTTTGTTTTTTTGGGGGGGTTCTCCCTTTTTCTCTCTATTGTTAACATGATTACATCAATAAGACAAAACATAGGTTAATTCCCACCATTTTTATTTATACTCATTTCTAAGGCTCTCTATTGTATAACTATATCTCATTATTTTCTAACTACACCAGTCCTGTACTTATCTTATAACCTGAATATTAAACTGTTTATCATGGTTCATAATAATTTTATTTTTAAAACAGCCTATACTTATTAGCAAAAAAATACATATGTTGCAATCCAATACAAGGCATGAATATAGCAAGAATTGCAAAAAATTGCACCAGGCCATATGATTTAAAGACTCAATAAAAGATACAGCTATTTTATACGTCCCAGACATGTTGGCACCTACATTTCATAAGGAATTATGAATCGCCCGGCCATCGCAGGCGCAAACCGGATACATATTTGTGTCCCGGTGGCCACGATGAACATGCCCATGGTATTTGTTTTAGGGGGGATGCCAAGGAAGGGAGATATACATATCTCCCCACAAAAACCCAATAATGGCACCACGTTTAGAATCTAGTTGTAGCTGGAACCAAGGCAGATCCGTTGGTCCCAGAACCATCTCCCTGTGACCTTCTGGACTGGAGCTATAAACTCTAAAGAGTTTTGTGGGTCATTTGAAGCCAGTACAGCAAAGGGGGGGTGGACCACTCTCAAAGGCCAGGAGGGGAAGGACTGGCTACAGGTTAAAAAGCTTGTGCCAGCAAGCGGGCGGATCTTTTTCTGAAAGGGGGTCACATCGTGCAAATGTGTTTGGAGAGACCTGGAAACCGCTGACATCACCGCCCCCACGTGACTGCAGCCAAGGACTATTCCACCATCATAGAACTTTCAACTACCCGGTAACTGACTTTTGCTCTGCTTAACCCTGTTGTTCCTATATCACCTGTATCTGTAACCTCAGACCACTGTATATATTCTCTGTGTATATTGTGTCATCTAGTGTGCCCTTAAGGCGATTAAATATATAATTTAATCTTGTGCTATCTTGTATCTCGATCACGAATCCCCACGTCCGTGTTTTGGCCTAGTTATAAGCTACCGTGGGTTGGTTTCTCACCCTATAAATCCCGTTAGTGGACCGGGCTTATATCAAACGAGAAGCTGGTGGCAGATACCTGGGCTGAGACAGCGCTGTTTTCACTGCGGCAGTGAAAAGGCTCTCTCATAGGGTTGAGCGAAGTTTGGGTTCGTACCGAACTTTAGGATTTTTCGACCCCGGACCCAAACCCGAACATTTCAGTAAAAGTTTGGGTTCGGTGTTCTGCGATTTCTTGGCGCTTTTTAAAGGTTAAAGAGCAGCCAATCAACAAGCGTTTAACTGTGTGACCTTAGAAGCCTACTAATGGCATGGCTGTGATTGGCCAGTGCAGCATGTGACCCAGCCTCTATATAAGCTGGAGTCACGTAGCGCTGCACATCACTCTGCTGTGCTTAGTGTAGGGAGAGGATGCTGCTGCTGTGAGGGAGAGAATAGGACAGAATCTTTAATCAGAACTCCAATTGAACTCAGCGATCTACATAGATTTAGTTGTGTGGGTGCAGTGCACAATCTTTTTACCCTGCCCTGAGCCCAGTGACAGAGAAAAATAACTTTTATCCGTCTGTTAGTTAGGTGGGCATTTTTATGCAAGCTCAGTGCACCAGCACTGCATCTGTGCTTTTGTGACATTCAAATCCAAGCTTGAAATAATAATCTGATTTTAAAAAAA
Source organism: Bufo bufo (assembly GCF_905171765.1). NCBI lineage: Eukaryota > Metazoa > Chordata > Amphibia > Anura > Bufonidae > Bufo > Bufo bufo. The sequence goes on along the minus strand of NC_053390.1, from coordinate 144,531,759 downwards.
ACACCCTTTTTTGGCAATATCCTACATCTGGTGCCTTTTCAGCATTAGTCAGTGTGCAATTTAAGCTAGAAATACAGCTATAATTTTCTGGGTTTTTAAAAACACCCTTTTTGGGCAAAATACACAATTTTACAGGCCTTGCTGCATCTGCACGCGTGAAATTCAAACGTTATATACAGCTTTCATATTCTGTTAGTAAAAAAACACCCTTTTTGGGCAAAATACTAAATATTGCAGCCCTTGCTGCATCTGTTATTATTATAATTATAATTAAAAACAAGTTTGAAATACTTCAATAATTTTCTGGCTTTGAAAAAACACTCATTTTTGGCAATAACCTTCATTTTGGGCCTCTGCCACATTAGTCAGTGTGCAATTTAATCTAGAAAAGCAGCTATAATTTTCTGGGTTTTAAAAAAAAAAACTTTTTGCGCAAAATACACAATTTTACAGCCCTTGCTGCATCTGCACGTGTGAAATTCAAGCGGTATATAATGCTGTCATATTCTGTTATTAAAAAACACAAATTTTTTACAAAAAAAAATTTTTTGCAGCCTTTGCTACATATGTCATTGTGAAATACACCCTTTACATACTGTGGTTCTATTCTGTTATTTGAAAAACAGCCATTTTGGGCCAAAAACTTAATTTTGCAGCCTTTGCTGCATTTGTCATTGTGAGATACACCCTTTAGATACTGTGGTTCTATTCTGTTATTAATAAAACACCAATTTTGGACAAAAATCTTTAATTGCGGCCTAGTTTGTATCTGTACGTGTGAGATACACCATTTAGATACTGTGGTTCTATTCTGCTATTAATAAAACACCCCTTTTGGGCAAAAATCTTTAATTGCAGCCTAGTCTGGAGCTGTACGTGTGAGATACACACTTTAGATACTGTGGTTCTATTCTGCTATTAATAAATACCCATTTTGGGCAAAAATCTTAAATTGCGGCCTAGTCTACATCTGTACGTGTGAGATACACACTTTAGGCTACTTTCACACCTGCGTTCAGGTGTCCGCTCGTGAGCTCCGTTTGAAGGGGCTCACAAGCGGCACCGAACGCAGCCGTCCAGCCCTGATGCATTCTCAGTGGAGGCGGATCTGCTGAGAATGCATCAGTCTGCCAGCGTTCAGCCTCCGCTCCGCTCAGTGAGCGGACACCTGAACGCTGCTTGCAGCGTTCGGGTGTCCGCCTGGCCGTGCGGAGGCGAGCGGTTCCGTCCAGACTTATAATGGAAGTCAATGGGGATGGATCCGCTTGAAGATGACACCATATGGCTCAATCTTCAAGCGGATCCGTCCCCCATTGACTTTCAATGTAAAGTCTGAACGGATCCGTTCAGACTACTTTCACACTTAGAAATTTTTCTAAGTTATAATGCAGACGGATCCGTTCTGAACGGATGCAAACGTCTGCATTATAGGAGCGGATC